>NC_132991.1:94030000-95315000 GCF_048564905.1 Vicugna pacos | reverse complement strand
TAGAAACTTTGGTCTTTCATAAACTCGTTCAAGACAATCATGAGAAATTTAAAATACAGTATAACCTAAAACAAGAGGCTGAAGAGGGGAGGAGAGTTGGGAGGAAGGATAATGAACACGTCCCATGGGGTTGGGAGAGACTAGGACGGTCTAGCAGTTTTCATCAACAAATAGAGGTTTCACTATGTTACTAACAGCTGTAGGTGACCACCAGACCATAAACAGGCAGTGGACACTCAGGCTGTTAGAACTCTCTCTCTCTCTCACACACACACACGCACATACACATGTGCAAAAACACACAGCCAGATGGCATGAGTAGTGGAGCTTAGAGTAAACAAAGGATCTTTTAAAAGACAAGGTGACAGAACTAAAAACAAAATTGACATATTAAATATAAATGGCAAAACTCTTCCATTAATAGGAAAAAAATTCTAGGCTTAAAACCCGAAACTTACCAATATGCTACTATAAGAGATGCATCTAAGCCAAGGGGCTCAGGGGGAGTGGTGAGAAAGGACCATGGGAAAAGCACCATAACAAGGAATACAAAACAGAACAGAACAGAGCAATCTGAAATGAAGATCTGTCGAAGTTCTTCTGTGCCAAATAATACAACATTAAAACGTTTAAAGCAAAAACTGCAAGAAATACCAGGATAAATATATCCATCCTCCAAGGAACACATCCTTCTAATGCCACCAAACTTCCAGAGAAGAGACAGAAAAGTGAAACACCCCAACGCTTTTTATTAAGTCAGCATAATAGTAGCACACAAGGCTAACAGAATACACAGAAACGCTTCAGCACAGTCTCTGTGAGAAATATTAGTGTCAAAAGTATAAGCAGGTGGGATGGAGCAGAGCGTTAAAAGCATAATGCACACGTGTCAGGGTTTAGTTGAAGAATATGAAGATTGATCAATGTAAGATAATCTATTACATCACTCATGAAGTAAGTAGGTCACTGGGGAAAAGCCATGTGGTCTGCCCCTTAGATCTTCTAATTAAACTTTTTCTTTTGAGATATTTACAGATTTGCATCCATTTGTAAGAAAGAATACAGAGAGACCCCTGGACCCTTGACGCAATTTCCTCCGACGGTAGCACCTTGGAGAACGACCGCACAGCACCGCATCCCGGACACTGACAGGTGCGGCACATTTCTGTCACCACAGGGGTGACCACTGCTGCCCTTTGATAAGCACACTCACCTCCCTGCCTTCCCCCACCCACTCCCAACCCTGACCATTAGAAACCACTAACCTGGACTCCATTTCCCTAAATTTCTCTTCAAGAATATTACGTAAATGTGATCATATAACACATAGGTTTCAGGCAGGATTTTTTCACTCTGTGTAATTCTCTGACAAGTCATCAAGTTGTGTGTATTAACTGTTGGTTCCTTTTTAGCTGTTCATGGTGTGGGTGCACTGCAGTTTATTCAGCCACCTGCTCCTTTAAGGACACCCGAGTTGTTTCAACTTTTTACTCTTATGAACAAAGCTGCTTTAAATATTCATGTACACTTCTGTGTGAGCATAAGTTTTCATTTCTCTGAGAGAAATACTCAAGAGAATTTGAGTATACCTGGGAGGTATGGCAGTTGCATGTTTAGTTTTACAGAAAGCCACCAAACTGTCTTCCAGAGAGGCTGCACCATTTTACACCCCACCAGCCATGGGTGAGTGATCAGCTTCTCCACATCTTCGCCAGCATTTAGTGTTACCACTTTTTTAATTTTAGCCATTCTGATAGTTGCACACTCATATCTCATCAGGTTTTCGTTTGCATTTCCCTAATGGCTAGTGACAGTGAACTTCTTTTCACCTTTCATGTGTGAATTTGCCATGTTTAGTGTCAAGTATTTGCCCATTTTCTAACTGAATTGTTTCCTTTTTTTTTTTTCCTGTTGTTTTAAGAATACTTTACATGCTGGAGATTCAAGTCTTTCGTCAGATATGTGGTTTGCATATATTTTCCTCACTCGGGAGCTTGTCTTTTCATCCTCTTCACAGAGCAAAAGTTCTTCATTTTGATGAGACCCAATTTATCAAATTTTCCTTTTTCGACTTTGGTGTCAAATCTGAAAACTCTTCACCTAGCCCTGCATCCCAGAGATTTTGTCTTATGTTTTTTCCCCAGAAGTTTTGTAATTTTAGTTAAGTTCACACTCCAAGTTAAGTTGGTTCTTGAGTAAGTTCTGGGGTCGAGGGGATTTGGTTTGGTTTGGTGTTTGCCTCTGGATATCCATTTGCTGAAAATACTGTCCTTTTTCTGTTCAGTTGCTCTTGTACCTTCGTCAGTAACCCCTTACGAGCTTTCTGTTTATAAATTCAACTCTTTTAATGGCTTTAGGATTAATCACCTTGTCGGTTTCATCATCGTTGAGTTTTGGCAGTTTGTAGTTTTTGAAAAATTGGTTCATTTCCTCTAAGTTGTCAAATTTATGAGCATAAAGTTATCTGCAGTGTCCCTTTAGCACCCCTGTAACACCCGCAGGCACCGCAGTGACAGCCCCGATGCCATCTCCGACGCTTCCCTCCTGACGCTGCTGACCTCACCTTCTCTCTTCTCATTTATCTTAGTCAGTCTGTGAGACGTTTATCTGTTTTATTGATTGTTTTTCAAAGAATCAGCTTTTGGTTTCATTGATTTTCTCAATTGCTTTCCTGTTTTCAATTTCATTGATTTCTACTCTTTACTATTTCCTTTCTTCTGATTGCTTTCAGTTTATTTTACTCTTTCTAGTTCTTAAGGTAGAAACTTAGAGTGTTGATTTGAGATTTTTTCTTTTTTCTAATGGAAGCTTTTATACATTTATAACCTCTTTCAGCTGTATCTCACATGTTTTCATTTGTTTTGTTTTCATTTTCTTTCAGTTCTGTGTATTTCTTTTATCTCCTTGGAAACTTCCACTCTGACCCATGGATTATTTAGAAGCGTCTTATTTAATCTCTAAGTGTTTAGAGGTTTTCTTTTTGTCTTTCTGTATTGATTTCTAATTTGATTCTGTTATGGTCAGAGAAAATACTGTACGTGATTTAAATCTTTTAAACTTATAGAGGTTTGATTTATGGCCCAGGATGTGATCCTTCTTGGTGAATGTTCTGTGGCTGCTTGGAAACAAAAGTACATTCTGCTGTTGCATGCAGAGTTTTCTCTATATGTCAATTGACTGCCATCAGTTAATTGCGTTGTTCAGTTGTTCTATATCCTTGCTGCTCTTCTGTCCAACAGCATGTTAGTTGCCGAGAGTGGGTCTGCAGAGCCCAGCTATGACTGCGGGCTTGTCTGGTTCTCCCGCAAGCTCTTTCAGTTTCTGCTGCGTGCATGTTAAGGCGCTCTGTTTGATGCACACACTTCTGGGATTGCCATGTCTTCTGTCGGAGCAATCCTTTCATCACCATGTAATGTCTCTCTTTGTCTCTAGTAATTCTTTTTGATCTAATCCTGCCCTTTTCCTTTATTGCATGGCATATCTTTTTTCCATCCTTTGACTTTCAACTTACCTGTATTGTTATAATTTTTTTAATTGTAGTACAGTCAGTTTACAATGTCGTGCCAGTTTCTGGCATACAGCATGTCCCAGTCACCCACATACATACATGTATTCGTTTCACATTCTTTCTCATTATAGGTTACTACCAGATATTGAGTATAGTTCCCCATGCTGTACAGAAGAAACCTGTCATCTGTTTTATGTACAGCAGTTATGTTTGAAACGCATTTCTTATACTCAGACTGTTGTTGCGTCATGGTGGTGGTCGTTTTTTTAAAACACACTCTGTCAATCTTTGTCTTTTAACTGGTGTATTTAGACCATTTACATTTAAGGTAATTGTTGCTGTGTTAGGCTGAAGTCTGCCATTTAATTTGTATTTTGTTTTCATTTCCTCATTCTTCTTCTGTTTCCATTTTCTTACTTTCCTGTGGGTTACTTGAATGTTTTTTAGAATTCCAACTTGATTTGTTTGCATGTAGTGTTTCTGAGTCTCTCACATGGCATTGCCTTAGAGGATGCGCTGGGTGTTACAACGCACTTACATAACCTAGAGTCTCTAAGAACAAGGTCTTACTGCTTTGAGTGAAGTGTAGTCACCTCGCTTCCATTTAGATCCTTTACCCTCCCTTCCCACTTTCAAAATACCACTGCTTTAAGTGTTTTCTCTAAATAGCTTGAGTGCCACGTCCAGTGACGTTATATTTTGCTTCAATCATCAAGTATATTTAAGAAACTCATGAGAAAAAGGATTATCTATTAGATTTCCCCCGATTTTACCAAATTTAATGTTCTTCCTCCCTTTCTGAAATTCCAGTCTTCTTCTGTTACTAGTTCTTTTCTGTTTAAAGACCTTCTTTTAGCCATGTTTAGGGTAGATTTTTCTTATCAACAAATTATCTTTGTGTTGCTTCATGTGAAAATGTTTTTATTCCCCCTTCATACTTGAGGGACATTTTCCACCAGAAGTAGAAGCTGAGTCGGCGGTTCTTGGCTCCCAGGATTGGGAAACGGCTGCCACGTGCTTCTGGCGTCGCTGATTTCAGATAAGAAATGTACCAGCACTCGAGCTGTTCTCCCCACAGGGACAGCCTCAGCCTCCTGACAGCACGAGGCCGGGGGTCTGAGCGGGCACCTGCGTCTGTGCGGCGAGGGGAGAGAGCAGGCTTGGCGTGGAAGAGCCACCTCCCCCTCGGCGCAGCTGAACTTGGGGGAGGAAGGGGGGCAGCTGTCCACTTGGTGTTGGGCCGGAGCAGGGCAGGCTTTGCCAAAAGAGAGTCCTGCTCTTAGACGGCCCTTGCCTGGCGCTTTGGCTGGGAGAACACACTGCTTTTAAAGCCCCTTTTTGTCTGCATCTGTTGTCAGTTCGGGGATGGAGGCAATTAGGGATCCCAGGGACTCCTGGCATGTCTTCCTCAAGTCCCAGGTCCCCTTGGCAGCCCACATCCTTCCTTCTCCTTGTCAGGGCTCCCATGCCTGTTTGTTGTGAACATCCAGAGATTTCTAGTTGTAAGAAAGAGGACTGGGAGAAACGGGGCTTCTGCATCTGGGTGGAAGAGGAGGTCTCTGCTCCTTAGATTTTGAAAGCCACTTTATAAAGTTCAACATCCATCCTGGCTTCAAACCCTTGATAATAACGAAGGAGTGGTTGCAAAATTCCTTAGGAGCATTGAGATGTTTATCTCTGATAAAAAAAACAGAATTCTTTTTAGCAGTGAAAGAAAATAAACACTCTCCTTCGTGCTGAGTGAGCAAGGGTCTCCCCCAGCAGCACATCACTGAACACTTGTCTAGAAGCGCTTGTGCAACAAGAAAATGGGACCAACAAAGAGACAGGAAGCAGTGTCCACTGGCTTCTGATGCTGCAAATAGAGCTGAACATGTACCTGAAAATGGTTACAAATGTTTAAATGTAACAAAATGCTGGTCACAAACTAATGTATCAAATTTTTATAGAAATAATAACCTGTTTAAAATATGAAGGAAGAAAAGACAAAAAAATAAAATTCCCAGGAATGCATTTAACAAGACGTTTGCAAGACTGTATTAAGAAAAGTTAAATATCCTACTGAGACATGGAAGACTTGAATATGTGGGAAGATGTATCTCATTTTGGTTGAGAACTCAATTTTCAGAAGAATTGCTACCTTAATGATTTCTAGAAACCTTAATGCGATCTTAATAAAATAACAGCAGGAACTTGACAAACTAATTCCAGCGTTTATATAGAAAAATAAACATAGAATTACAGCCATGGAAGGTCAGAAGACGCAAAAAATAAAGGACAGTTGTCCTGGGCTGGAAACTAGGCTTCCCCACACAGGGGAGTAACAGGGGCGGGGTTCGTCCCGAAATAGCCAACAACCTGGACAAGGTGGGTGAAGCAGTAGTGTTCGTGGCACTGGACATCGGGTAAGGCAGGACGGTGACCCTGATGGAGAGGCGGAGGCCAGGTCAGCCTGGGGCTGCCCCAGGTCGCCGTCCAGAGAGAGCATCCCCGAAGCAGCGCAGGTCCAAGGAGCTGGAGCTGGTGTCCAGGGAGGTCAAGGCCGCCCACTGAGCAGGGCAGAGCAGGAGAGGGGAGAGCCGCGCAGAGAGAATGTTCTGGAGAGTACGCCGAGGCCCCCTTTGAGTTCTGAGCTGAGTACCCAGAGGGCCGTGGGTGCGGGGAGACCCCCTGAGAACACCCAAAAGAATTAGGGGCAGCAGTGCCCAGACGCCCAAGGGTGTGACTGTTCCTGTTCCCACCAGCGCAGTGGGAACCTCCCTTGTCCACAAGGACTCCCGGGGGCGGGTGCAGCTCAGCGGCAGAGCCACGCTGGGCGGGCACGAGGTCCCGGGTTCAGGCCCCAGTCCCTCCATTTACAGCAACAGACTCCGAAGGCTCAGACCTTCCTTGAGGCTCGCGCGCACCAGGAGCAGAGCGCGGGCACGGCCCGCTCCCTGCCGGGCGGAACCCCAAGGCCGGCTCTCGAGCACTTCCAGGCCCTGGAGCCACCCGGCCCCCTGAGCCCGCGAACGGAGGACCCGGAGCCTGGGCAGGGAGCACGACTCACCCACGAACAGCCCCGACGGCGAGCACGGCCCCGGGCGGGACTCGCGGGGGAGGCCCGGCCCAGGCTGCGTCCGCGCCTCTCGCGCCGCTTGTGCGGGGGGGGGGGGGGGGGGGGCGCCGCCAAGACGCCGCGCGCGGGGGCGGGGGGGGGGCGGGACCCGGCGGGCGGGTCACCGGGGCCTCATTTGTTAACACTCGCGGAACTGTAAACCCAGAGAAACTCTGTTTTACCACATGCTTTTTTTTTTAAAGTTTAAGAAGCATAAGAATACATGCTGGGTTTCTAGTTACAGAGATTTCTGGAGAATTAGAACGAACGTATAATGTGAGAAAGCAGGTCAGTCACTGCTCGTGGCAGGGGGTGGGGCGCTGGGGGCAGGGCAGAGGGCCGCCAGGGCACCGGGAGAGTGTGCGGCGACAGGTGTGCTCACAGGCTTGACATAGTGATGGGTTCAAGTGTGTGTGCACGCGTGTCAGATGCACCAGACTGTGCGCTGAGTGTGTGCATTTCTACCCCAACAAAGCTGCGAGGGTTGTCGGGAAGAAGCAGGTGCCGCACGTGGCAGGGCTGCCCAGGCGGACGCCCCTGGGCGCGAGGCCAGTCGGGCGGTGCCGCCCCCGCTCCCGAGCGGAGCCCGGCGCAGACGCGAGAACGGGACACACCACCACGCACACTACACACCACACACCCCCCACCACGCACACCTCATACACCACACAGACCATGCACATACGCACCACGTACACACACATACACACACCACACACTCCCTACAGGCACCCCCCCCCCACACACACAGCGCAGAAAGCACACACGCTCTGCACTCCCACACCCCTGACGCAGCACCCGCCTCCCTGTGTGAGCATGTCCGTCCTCGGCCTCCTGCGTGATGGGCCCTGTTGTTTCAGGTCCAGAGATTCCAGGGGCTGTGGGCTCAGAGGTCTGATGTGAGTTTCCGGGACCCCAGGCACTGATGGAGGCCTGGGAGGAGGCCAGGAACCTGAGGCTGTGGAGGAGGTGGAGTGTGTGTGTGTGTGTGTGTGTGTGTGTGTGGTGTGTGCTGGAGGGCCCCCCCCAGCACAGCAGACTGTGTGGACCCTTTACCAGAGCAGCCTTGCCGCGGTGCTGGGACACACGGAGGCCCGTGCTGACCAGGTCTGGGGGGCCGAGTCCCACCAATACACCAGGCAGCGGGTGAGCAGGGCCGGGAGACGGGGAGTTGCCCCCGAGGCCTCCTCCTCCCTCCGGTCAGCATCCTCCATCACTGCCTTTGGCCGTCAGCCGCCCCGCCCTCCCCCAACGCAAAGGCTCCGTCTCCTCCAGCCAAAGTCGGAGAAGGTCCCAGGACTAGAGAGGCTACCGGGCACGGACGGGGACTCGGGCCCCGCGGCAGGACGACCGTCGCCATGAGAGTGTGCAGAGAGTCCCCACAGCCCACAAGGCTGAGAGACTGGCGGAGAATTTGTGCCGGGAACAAACAATGAGGAGACTCCGCGAGGACAAGGGCCCGGGGCAGGCGGTCCCCTGGAGGAGGCCAGGCCACTGGGGCAGGCACGGGGCCCCAGGGGCCGCTGGAGAGCCCAGGGTGGGGCCGGGCCGCCGGGCTTCAGCAAGGCCAGGTCACTCTGCGATGCTGCAGCTCCAGGTGCATTCAGCCGTCCAGGTGATTTTTTTTTAACAGAAAAATGGGATGTACTCGTAGTTTGTAAACCTGGTCCCGGCTGGGGTCTCCAGTGTTTGTTTTAATCTGCTGTGTGGAGTGGGGAGATGAGAGAGCTTCCTCTCCTAATTGACTCTTCACTGGAGAGTAATTAACCTCGAAACTGTTTACTGCGAGGAACTACAACGTCTCTTAGATGTCGTAATTTGAAGGATGGGTACATGTTAGATTAGAACTCTTCCTGAGCTTGCTGTTACCCTCTGTAAACATGGAAAGGGCCTGCATGGAGGCACTCAGATTGGGTATAATTAACTTTTAAGGGCTTGAACCTGCCTGGATGTGTAATTTCTTCCCAGAACATTTGGGAGCTATTATAAAGCCCATGATGTCATTAACATAATTATTGTCAGCGTTTCACGCCGCGATTTCTTGCTCTTAGAGATGAAGTTGCATGCATAATCGTTTCTCTCCTGTTTTGGTCACATGGTTTTACTCTGTTCCTCAAAAACTGCGTGGCTTCCTATTTCTTGCAGACTGGAGGCCCTCCTCAGTGCCAGCTCCAGGTCCCCGGGGCCTCACTGCCCCTGCGCTCCAGCCACGCAGAATCAGGCTCCGAGGACACTGCTCAGGCTTCCACTGTTGTGACAGGCACGCACCTTTCCTTGGTCTAGAAAACACTTCCCTCTGTGCTCCAGTTAATGCTTCACCTCACAGCTGAGTTCAAATGCCCCTTCCTGCAGGAAGCCCTCCAGTATTCCCCCCCACCCACCGTGGCTCATACAACAGAGGAGGGATGGAACAGGGCTGCCCTGACCCTGTTTTCCTGGGAATCTCCAGGGAAGTAGTAGGTCTGGGAAGAGCTCAGTTAAAGTTCAAGGTCAAAGTTCTGTGGGGTCTAGTGGTCCAGCTCTGGGAAAGGAAGGGGCTCTGCTGGCAGGGAGGCGCACACCAGCCCATGCTTCCTCTGGCCGTGGCTGGTCTCAGACAGTGCCCCTGCCACCCTCACACCAGACTTTGTTCCAGAATAATGCTCCACACTCCACGGTCAAGTCCAAAATCAGATGATTGCTTTGTGAGATTGCAAGGATGAAGGCGGACGTGTGCCTGCTGGGTGCTGTGCTGGGGATCAAGGCATTTAGCCGTTTTTGTGATGGAAAATAAAAATACCTTGATGACTTGCCTTCCGGAGCATCTTATGATGACCAATTAATCCTTCTCCAGTTCACAGTTTTAGGGGTTCTTAAGCAGCAAAAAATAAATTGCTACTTTTACTTACGTGACGCTCTTTGAGCACCCTGGGATACGAATGTCTCTAAGATAAATGGAGAGGAGAGGGGAGGAAGGGGGACCAGATGCCCAGAGCATCGTCCAGCCCAGAGCAAAACCCAGGCGAGTGGACGCCATCAGTGCACCGCCCAGAAGCCCCAGCCCAGGTGCTGGTCTGACGCACCCACCCCAGCCTTCGTGCTCTTTGCTTCAGGTGGTGTTTGCACTCATGACCTTCCCTGCCTGCAGCTCAGCCCACCCGGACTCCTGAGTGGGAGCTGTGAGTGGGAACACTCGGCCATGTCAGCCGGTCCCAGCCTGGCCTCTGAGTCCAGCGCAGACCTCCCTCGACCTGTTCTGCCCCCGAGACCCCGTCACCCAATGTCACCAGCCTCCAGGCCCTCCACCTGCATCTCCCTCCTCCTGACTTGATTTTCTGGGAGGGTAAGGGACTATTTGGGAAAGTGAATGTACATCATGCACAACATAGAGCAGATGGCAACATTCCAGGTGACTACACGGAAGAGAACGTTTCCTTATGGAACTTGGGGAGTATGAGCAGGCCTCCAGTCTAGGGAGAGAGAAAGTGTGTTGTCTTTGGAGCAGAGTCAGGGCCAAGGTCACCTGGGTTCCATCGAGGGCAGAGAAGGTTCTGTTTGAACAACAGCCGAGCTCAGAGGAGACTTGCAGGGGGAAGTGGAGAGCGGGCAGCGAGCTCCCCTGGGTGCCAGGCTCCGTGGAGATGCAGGCGGCGGAGGGGCCGGAGGAAGGCAGTAATGCTCATCACCGTGTTTTGTGGACACAGCGGCCAAGGTCTGGCTCACACTGCGCGATGCTCAGCACTGGAGCTGGACCTGGGGTTCCGGATCCTTCCCGGGCTGGGCTGTGTTTGCACCTGTGCCAGGAGGTTCTAGGGGTGCAGGACGGGAGCCACTGTTCTGAGGAGGGCTGGGGACTCCTCCTCCGTGTGGGGCAGGACAGCCGGCAGGGGCCCCAGCACCTCCCTGTTCCACGGCCACACGGGCACAGAGAGGCGCCGCGGCCCGCCAGCACCCCTGCTTCTGTTCCAGGGCCTTCCGAGAGGCTCGGGGGCACTCCGGGCGGAGCAGCGCCGCCTCGTGAACTTTCCCTCCCTCACACCGCGTGGAGAGCGCTTCTGGCTCCCCGGGGTGCAGCCCGCCCCGGCGACAGCCGTTCCCCCGGACGCCCGGCGGTCTTCCCCGAGGCCCGGCGCTGCTGAGACAGAGGTTCCGACCGTGCGTCTGCGCTCGCTGGCTAGCTCTTTGCCTCTTTGTTTACTGCCCCTGATTCCTGGCTCTGTTTCTTCTGTCGTCTTGTTGGGCCTTGGGATCGTGCTGATTATGCCTCTTACACCAGCTTCTCCTGTGAGCGTGTCTGTTCCTTCCATTGCCTGAAACAACGTAATTGCCTCCTCTGGCTGCCGGGGGCTCCTCCGGCTAGTTTTCTGGGCATTTAATTTCCAGGAAGGAGGGAGTGGGGCCCCCTGGGAACCAAGAGAGGACAGAGCTGTATTCATCTCTCCGCCTGCAGTGCTCAGCCCTGTGGACCTGCTGGCACCAGCAGTAAAGAAACGGGGGAGATCGGTCTGGGCCAGAGACAGTGTGCAGCCAGAGCCAAGAGGTTAAGTGGTCGTGACCTTGGTCATCCTTGACCCTGGCTGTGGCTGCCCTCCTCTCTGCCTCCTCTCTGAGCAGCCAGGTTACTCTGAGGGGTCCCTGGGTTTTGTTCCTAACACTTAAAAATGGCAGCTTCCAGGGCCCTGAGCCTCTCCCATGGGTGCTGTAAGACCACAGAAACCAAGTAAGAAGAAGATCGCTCAACAGACCCTGAGTGAGTCATTGCTCGTTTCCAGGCAGCGTTCTGAGCATTTAGCTCAGATAATTCCTTCAGTAACTGCACAGAGTGAGCCACGTTTTCATGCACATGGTGCAGGTGGGAAAATGAAGCTTAGAGACCGGGACTTGGGTGAGGTGATAGCCGGAAAAAGACAGAGCTCAGATCCTCAGAGTCACACCCACCCACGAGGACCAGGAACGTCCGAGCAAAACTGTGTGACCTCTGCTGGGCTAGAGGTCGGGGACAGCATGCCTGCCACCATCCCTACAATTCTCTGTGAGGTGAGGATTTCCTTGTTGCAGCTGCATAACAAGTCATCACAAATTGAGCCGACTGACACATGACACTTTTAGCATCTTGCAGCTTCTGAGAGTCACATGTGGAGCTTAGCGATCCAGGTGTGGGCCAGGGCTGCGGTGTCAGCTGAGGCTAGACTGGGGAACGAGCCGCTTTCTTGCAGACCCGACAGGCACAGATCCCAGGAGGCCAAGGAGACGGGGGCCCATGCGGGTCTGCTGGCCACAGGCATCTTCTCAGGAGGAGCAGTGGTTCTGTGGGGTTTGTGGGGTGAGTTGTGGGGCCTCAGAGGCCAGAATCCGCTCTGCGTGTGCTCCTGGAGGTCTCCTTGGAAGAGTGGCTGCTCTCCTGGGGCTCAGAAAGGGTGTGAAGAGTTTCAGACTGAGGCCAGGGTCTCAGACTCCACATTAGGTCTGTTCCTTTGGCTCTGAGCCTGTGCTCTGTGTCCTGGACTTAGTCACACTGGTTCTGCACCTTTTGTAAAAGAATGTTGCCTAGGGCCTGAAATACACGGGACAGCCCGTTTTCAACCTTTAAGGTTATCAACACTTTTCTATTCATATAAAGAGTTGCAGGACAGAGAATGACACTTGTTTTCTTGGAGGTTTGTGGGAGGTTTCCAGGGGCACCATGACCTGACCCAGGTGGACAGATACAAGAACGAATGATTCCAACACCGAGGAGTTTGCGACAACCAACCACATACTCTCCCCTTCTTGTATGAAAGGAGCCTAAATTCTGACTTGGGGAAGATGATTCTCCAGGACTCGAGTCCCCCATCTTCTCAGTCTGCTGGCTTTCTGAAAAAAGTTGTTGTTTCTGCCCAGCACCTCGTCTCCTGATGCACTGGCCTGTCGTGCAGTGAGCAGAAGGAGTTTGGACTCAGTAACAAGACCGGGAGTGGGGGTGCCCAGGGGTCTTCAAGGCAGGAGTGGGCACCCTCAGAGGGGCTGCACAGAGGGTGAGCTGCGAGGGGCTGGGGAGAAAGGAACAGGACCTCCTTTGGAGTTTACCCCATTGTTTTCATTCCTTCCCTCCACGTCCTGTAACTCTCACCACAGACGACAAACCTGCACGTCTAGTCATCAGTTCATACGCACGACGGGGGTTATTCCAAAAGTGCCTTTTTATAAGAATGCGAGATCTGGAGACCTTTGTAGGACCAGCCCTGGGCCAGATGTATGCTTCCCATCCTCTGTTGTGAAGGTGTCCTGAAATGTAGAGAAAAGGAAAGCCAAGAAGTCGGGCAGGTCCAAGAGAAGGGTTTGGTCATTTGGACATTGGGCATGTTGTTCGGTGCCCTGATCCTCCTGGTCATTGGTGAAGTAGGTGGTCTCACGGCCCCCACTGCGCCAACGAGCAACTGAGGCTTAGAGAGGGAATATCCAACCCCCCCCCCCCCCCCGCCGGGGCAGGGCCAGGTGCCCACACTTAGGGCCGCAAGGACTTTCTGTGCACCTGCGCCCGAGAGACATGAGGAAAGACGGTGGGAGGGAGGCTGCTAGCATGTTGCCCCCAAAACCGCTGTCTGGAAGCCGCACCCCCAGCTCCCCGAGCTCTGCAGAGGGAGATCCCTATGCATTGCTTTCCAGACTGTCATCTGGTTTCAAAATGCTCCCCTCTGCGCCCTCCCTCCTCCTCGGAACACCAGGACCCGCCGGAGCAATGTTACTGTGGGAATAGCCGCTGGGCTGGTCTTTCTTCTCATTATCCATAAACCTAGTGCTTTAGATATTCTGGGTGATCAACTCTTCACAGAACTTACCTCTCCGCTGGTTTTGACCCACAAGTGTCCTGATGTTCCGTGTACCGGATCCTGCTGGCGGGTCGCGGGAAGGTGTGACCGGCAGGAAGGTAGGATGTGACCGGAGCTGAAGGCGTGGGCTTTGAGCCGAGAACCTTCACGTCCCCCAGCGGCAGACCAGCTCCCTGCCACCAAAGTCGCAGCTCAGGTAGGACATAAACCATTCACACTTTAATGAAGAAACTTTAAAGGTGAAAGTTTCCTCTCCAGGGGTCATGCAAAGAACACCAAGAGGGAACTGTGGAGAAATGAGAAGAAATGAGGACCGGCCCCCCTACCGTGTCAAGAGCAGTCATTGTAACTTGATATACGCTAAACTTTGCAATATGTATCACTGTTGAGTTAATGGGAGAATTACAATTCTCTGAGTCTCCATAACAGGTCTCATTAAATCTAAGCAAACATTTGGTACTTGGGAGCTCTGCATTACAAATCTAATTAAGACTCCATAAAATAAAATAATTCAAGTCTGCATTCAACCATTCCATTATCTCACACGGTATATGATTGCTGCTTTATTAAACAACAACAAAGAAAAACAAGTTCCAAATGGGATCTGTCCGTTTGTTTGGGAGTTGGCAAAACAATAGGAAACTCAATCACTCAAAACAATGGGTTCCATCTCGGGCAGATTTTCAGCTGCAGCATGCATGACGCTGGGCAAGCAGCCTCTACGTGGGTTCAGGCAACCTCGGAGGCGGAAAAGCGTCTCTCCAGGCGCTGCCCCGCGGCTGTTCTTTTGGTCTGGGATTCTGGAGGTCAGAGGACTGGTGGGTGAGAGCACCCGGGGCTTACATGGCTTCACGAGTGGCTGGAGCAGGGACCCCCCTCCTCCAGAGAACGGAGGGCTTTGGGCACCCTGGGACGACAACCTGAGAACAGCAGAGCTGGGCGGGTTTACTCACATCAGCCACCTCCAGAAAGGGAGGGCCGTCTTACGGCAGGCCTTCCTCTCCTTCCTTGGGGGTGCTGCGGTGGCTTCCCGGCGTGTCCTCCTCTCCACGGTGTCCAGGGACATGTCCCGCGTCCCTCTGCGCCCCAGCTCCAGGCACCATTACTGGATGTTCACTATGTTTACAAAACAGGGCGTTTGAAACCCGAAATGAACTTCACAAAATTCTTCACCAGATCAAACCTGCCCACTCGCTGGTTCCCACCAAAATCCAGGCAGAAATCATCTTCTGTGCTTTCTGTGCACCTGAATCTGAGACATGTGAGAGGAGGAGACACCCTGAAGGTGTCTTCCTCGCGGAGTGAAGCCCACCCGGTGCCAGAGCCCGTCAGCACCAAACGCTCATCTCTGGGGGGGAGGGGACGAGCTCGGTGTGAGGCGCGTGCTCAGCACGCACGCGGTCCTGCGTTCAACCCCCTATGCCTCTGCTAAAAAAAGAAAGCCAAAAAAAAATTAAATTAAATTAAATTAAACTAAATTAAATTAAATTAAATTAAATTAAATTAAATTAAATTAAAATGTTTATCTCTGCTCTGACATCTGACCTTCCTGATTCCAGGCTGTGAACAGATTGCAACATGGGCTGTCTTCCTCAGTGGGACCCACGGATGGACGCCAGGTATCCATGTGTGGCTGGTTACACCGATCCTCTTCATAGGGTAATTCAATGAATCTTCTTCCACTATAAATATGCACAACCAGAAATGCCAGTTCCTTTCCCAGTTTAACTCACAGCAAGGGGAAGGCGCCTCCGAAGCACTGGCCGGTAGAGCCAGCCCTCCCCTCTCGCTGCACCCTCTCCCCCACCTCGCGGAGATGGGGGGCCGGCACTCAGAACGGCTCCTCACGGATGCAATTTTACATTCAGTGGGAGGGAGGTGGCTTTCTGGTAAAAGGCAGAATGAAGTCCTTGATGGATGAGAAACGACCACCCAGGAGCTGCTCCGACACGAGGTCTAGCAGACCTGCCTGTAATCCTGCGAGCAGCCCGGGAGGAAGCCCGAGGTGGCCTCAGTTCCCACGAAGTCAGCTGCGCGTTCACTTCTGCGGAGAATCCGGGCCCGAGAAGAACTCAGAGAGGCTCCTGCCTGGGGCTCGGGGCACGCGGCGCCAGGCTCTCCCCTCGGCGGGCGCTGAGGGGTCCTCTCGCCATCAGGCACCCCGAGGGCCGGCTGCTCACGCCACTCAGTGAGGCTGCGGTGAACCAGCCCTTAACTAAACAAGTTTTAAAATATAAAAACAACTGTGAAGGGATAAATTGGGAGTTTGAGACATGCAGACACACACTACTATATACAAAACAAACAACAAGGTCCTCCTGTAGAGCACAGGGAACTACATTCAGTGTCTTGTAGCGGCCTGTCAGAAAAAGGATGTGAAAGGGAATGCACGTGTGTACGCGCGTGGCTGAGACGCCGCCGCGCACCAGAAAGCGGCGCGGCATTGCAAACTGACCGAACTTCAAGGAAAAATAAAATAAAATAAAACAAACAGACTGCTCCTTTAAAAACAGCTGCAGGACATCTCGTTTAAAACAATCACATGCCTAAGACCCGGCGCGTGAAGCGCCGGCTGCGGCCATTCGCTGCCCCGCCGGCATCAGCCCGGCGGGTTCCTCCTCTGAGAAGAGCGGGTGAGTCCCGGTGCCGGCGGGTTGTTGCTGAGATTAGTAAAGTGAATGAATTGGTCCCGGTTCTTTGTGCAGCCTACGGTGCCCACTTTAGCTGGTTTAAATAGGAAAGGGTTGCTAGAAGAAATATTTGGTGATTGAAAGAATCCCTGAGGAAGACAGAGGTGGGGGTCCGAGGGCCACACAGCCGGGAACTGCAGGCGAAGATGACATGTGGAGACAAACAGCCCATCCCACGGTTCTGGGGGGACGGGGCGCTGCCTCTCCCGGGGGCGCCCACGCTGCTGGTGACTGGACACGAGAAACAGCTGCAGAGGAGACAAGCTGCTCGCTTCTGCCCCAGGCTCCCCGAGGGCACCTGCCCGGGCGACCCAGGTGATCTGCAGCACCCCCGGACGAGGGTGCCTGGGAGGTGTGGTCCCCAGCTGTCTCCAGCCGGGATGGGGTTGGAAAGGCCTTGAGTGAGGCAACCACCTGGAGCCACTGGGTGACTTCCCGAGTTCACGGTCAGCGAACCACACAGGAGGGGACGAAGAACACAGCCCACGGCTCATGGGGCCCCCGAGCCGGGGGAGCTAAGTGAGGAAGCCTGGCGAAGGTGCGCTGTGACCACGGGCTCAGTCCCCTCTGTGGGGTCTTTAAGGAGAATTCCAGCACAGCCACAAGTTACCCCCAGAGAAAACATCCTCACAGGTCCCAGAGCACGGGAACCGGGGGCCACGTGGGAGGGGCCCTGGGAGCGGGCACAGACGGGCAGGTGGGGCGCGAGGGCCCCTGTGGGGCCGGGGCAGGGTGCACAGCGAGGAGGGCAGGGGCTTCCCTGGGGCATCGCGGTCGGGGGGCAGGGGGAGCCGGGGAGTGCGGGACAGGGGCGGCTTTCCACCCTGGTCCCCAGGGGGCGGGGTGCGCGCACACTGCTTGTGGGACGTTGAAGCAGCAGGGAAATAGGAAGGTTTAAAAACATGCCATAAAAACACGCCATACAGAGGAAAACCAAATAAGCACCACATGAAAAACAGAGTGACGTCAGCTCCGCCGGACGGTCGGAGTGCCAGCTGACTGTGGAAATGATTCCCGGCCACGGCCTCGGTGCCAGCGTCACTGGTGAGCAGCTTGCTGAGGTCAGAGCTCAGCGTCCAGCTCCCCTCCAGGTCCGGGGCCAAGGGCTCTGCGTGGTCTCCTCACAGTGGCCGCTCTCCCTGGCCTTTCAGGAACACCTGCCTCCGTCGCAGCTCGGGCGCCTTCACCCGCCTGTCGGCTTGCAACCCTCCCCTCGGCGGTGCCGGGAAAAAGATGAAGCAGGATTCGGGGTGAAATGAGCCTCTGTGAGATCAGCTTTCAAAGGCTGCTCGGTTATTTTTCAAAAGTGCTCAGATGTTCATGGGAAGCAAGGGGCACAGCCCTTCTGCAGAAGCCAAGCTTGAGGGGCAGCGGGCAGAAGCTAGAGATGTGTTCATGGCTACTGGCCAGGCCGGGCCGCGGAAGAACCTTCAGGTGAAGGCGGCGTCGGGGGACCAGAGGACGGCCACCCCTGAAGGCTGGATGCTTGTGCTGGGAAAAAAGACAGAAGGGAGATTTCTCCCTATGTCTCTGCTTGGACCAGAGGGTAGAAATAGCCCTGGGGAGGCAGCTCAGCCTGGAAGGAGGCCGGCGCTGCGGACGTGGGGCCGCCCAGCATGGGCCGACTCCAGGGCCCTGGCGCCAGGCTGGCTGGGGTCTCCCGGCAACCACAGACCCTGCAGCGCTCCTGATGGTTCAAACAACGTCCTGGTGAGTGGACCACAGTGCCCTCCCCATCTGGGAGGTAAATTTAAATTCAGAAGTAAAGAAAGAGGAACAACTCCATCATGTTAAAATTCACTTTTCTATGTTTTTCCCGTTACTATTTCCTCCTCAATGCGATGCTGTGAAGCAAAGAGGTACCCATTTTGCAGATGAGAAAATGGAACAGGGTTAGCTAACTGGCTTGTGCCCCAGGAGGCTGCAGGACCCCGGGGTCCCCTTCAAAAGCATCAACAGGAAAGAAAGACTTGATTTGTGCCATGGAGTCATTAAAACTTGCTTCAAGTTTTTTCCCCTTAATAGTAGTGTGTGAATAGGTTGCTTTGTCCATTCTTTGATTAATAAAAGAATCTGCTGTTAAACCTTCAAATTAATATTGAATCTCTGTGCTTTGTCCACCACCGCACCCCGCAGACCCCCCGTATGTCCTGGGCGTGAGGAACCCACTAGAGGCTGGGCCGGTTAATGGATTAACTGGCCAGTTCACCAACCACTAAGACAGGCTGCAGGACCTGGGACGCAGGGACAGTCTCCAACCCCTTCGTCCCCCCGTCCCTCCTGTACGGCGACTGCAGATAGCTGAGCCCACCACAGGGGGCCTCCACAAGGACCCGCAGGTGTGCCCATGAGGTTTGGTGACTTCTCACCTGGAGGCTCTTCTCTCCTCCCCTACCTCCTACCCACAAACACGAGTCAACAAGCCCCTTGAAGCAGGACAGAGCCACCCCGTCAATGACGAGCGTCCTGGTCTCAGGGACCACAGGAGCTGTCCTGAGAGTTCTGGAAGCAAGAGGAGGTGTCAGACCTTTGCAGTGAGGAACCGAGGCTGTGGGGCATGACGAATACCCTCGTCTACAATCTGAACTCTGAGCAAGGATAAGAGGAGAGACAGACTTACCTGCTGTCCATTCAGTCATGCCCCAGATGTGCATCGGGCACCCGTGGCGTCCAGGGGTGACTGCAAGCACTGGGACTCAGCATGAACGAAATGGGCAAGGCGCCTCGTCTCCGGAGCTCATCATACACTGTGTGGGTGACGAAATGGCAGATAGACAGACGGACGGATGGATAGACAGACAGACAGACAGACGGACAGGCAGATGGACAGACAGGCAGATGGATAGATAGACACAGATAAACAGACAGACGGATAGACAGACAGATAGATGGACAGACAGACAGATGGATAGATAGGTAGATGGATAGAAAGACAGACAGACAGGTGATAGATTAGGTAGGTGGGCAAATAAATGGAAATCAGTAAGACGGGGGGAGGGGTGGAGAGGAGAGAAGTCTACGGATAAGGGCGGCAGTATCGGGGAACTGAAGGGAGCGCCTGACAGCGGAGCTGGGCTGGTGCAGAGAGGGACCAGATGAAACCCCTGGAGCAGCGACGCTTAGGCTGAGATCTGAATGCGAGTAAGGACAGGGCGTGGGGGGAGGAAGTAAGAGCACCCCGACGGGGGCCCCGTTACGCGGGGGCCCCGAGGTGGAAACAAGCCACGTGTGCTCGTAACTCAGTACATAAAGTGGCCCTTCCTACCCAGCCCTGCAGGGCGGGACGGCGGGGGGACCCAGAGGAGGTCGGCACACAGGGCAGGGCCCGGGAAGAGAACTGGACGCACAGGGAGGCCCTCCCCAGGGATGCCTCACCGCTTCTTGGGGGCGGATTGAAAATTAACCCCGGAACCAAACAGAATTGTCTCTGTCATTTATTGTATGCAGTTCACTTAGTTGAGCCTGTTGGTAAAGTTAGGCACCGTGCTCTTTTCATAAGGTGGTTCCAAGAACTGCCATCTCAGGATGGGGACCAGACGACACTCAGACCCCCCAAAATGAGAAGCCCCGACCCGAGCTGGTGACACCCACAGAAACCCACAGATGTCAGCAGGGCCACTGCTCCGGAGCACACACGTGACCAAAGGGCTTCCAGAAACGCCAGCCAAGGTCACTGTCTCCAGTCCTTTGTCTGCACCACGAACATCCGGTAACAACACGGGGCCCCGAAGGGCACTTTCCGGGCGATTCTGTTCAGGTGAAATTTGAGAACAGGCACACGTGTCATTTGGGGCATTATCAGTCATGGAGTAAGCAGAGGCCGTGGGAGGGCTACGTAGAGCTCGGGGGGGTCCCCTCTGGGGTGAGGGGAGGGGCTGCCCTGGACCTGCACACAGAGGGCTTCAAGCCACCGGCGCTGCCCCAGAACTCAGTCTGGGGGGGTCCACAGACATGTACCTGTTACAGTCATTCCTTACACACAGATGGTAAATATTCTCTTGAATTAATTCGATATTTAAATTTAAAAACAATGCTTAAAAGCAATGACACAAATGCTCACATAATGACACACTATGTTGGAAAGGGCGAGGACAGGGTGTGAGAGAGGACGACAGGGGACAGGGAAGACCTCTGAGGGGGTCAACGTGTGGACAGAGAGCTGAGGGAAGGGGGTGACCCTGAGCCGAGCACCCCAGAGGGAGGGGTCCATGCAGGCAGACCCCTGGGGCAGGACCTGGGAGAGGGCTGTGAGGGGCAGGGAGGCCACGCCACGGCACCGGGGTTTCACTCCAGGAAGCAGGGCGCCACGGACAGACGTGGAACAGGAGGGTACCTGATCCAACTCGGTTCTGCAGGGTGTGTTGTGGGCCGGCAGGTGGAGAAGAAAGGCCACCTCACAAACCAGCACCCCTGGGGAATGTCGCAGGTAGGGGCTCACTTCTGACCTGGCTCCAGGGGCACGTCTGAGCCTCCTTCCTGAGACAGGAGGGAAGGGGACAGGGCACAGCCATTCAAGGAATGACACAGCAGGCAGCACCAAGATGGAGAAGACTCGGCTTCCAGTGGACCTCGTGCAGGGGGCTGTAGGGGGGTGCTGTGAGGGGGCTTGTGGTGGGGGGGTGGGCTGCACAGCAGCTGGGGCCGGTGGGGCCGGGGAGGCACACACCCCGAGCTCCGTTCCTGGAGACACCTACTTCCCACTGGCAGGAGGATGCGAGCTGCCCACCAGGGAACTGGAGCATCTCTGTTCCAAGATCCAAGCTGACATTCGAAGTGATACAGGAAAAACGAATGTGGGGCGTCAGGAGGGCCGTGTCCCAGACCTTGACCAAGCCCCTGGGACGTGCCCCACCAAGCGTGGGTCCTTGGCTTCACGCAGGAAAGAACTCAAGGGCAGCCACCGTTAAGTAAAGATGACTTTGTTTAGAGAGATACACTCTACATAGAGTGTAGACTGTGTAAGCGAAAAATACTGCACGCCGTGTCAGGAAACACAGAACGCTGAAGCCATCAAGTCGTCAAGGGCTGCCTCACCCCCCAGTGAAGACCAGCCTGCAGCCCGGCCTCTGCAGCCACTCACAGTGGTGCCCTCTGAGGGGACTCGGAACACGAAAAGACAGGACACTGGCCCTAGGTAGCCAAGTGCTTGTCAAAGGAATGAATTCAACGAGCCCAGATGTTTGCTCCCTCCCACACGCAGAAAAGCACTCAATTCTTTAGCTCGAGATGCCTGCTTTTCTCCAGCTAACGAGCAATCTTGCATTGTTCCAACTCCCTGGTCTCTGTCGGAAAGCTCCTGTATATCCTGCTCCTCCCCTACCTCTTCGGAGCAGCCCCTCCGAGCCATCTGGGAGCTGTCGTCCTGGGCCCGAAGGGGTTCAAGTCCTCAGAAACGTCCACCAAAGACAATGTACCTCTCAACTTCTAGGCTGTGCACTGGCCTCAGTCGACAGCTGTTCCAGAGGCGAGAGAAGGCCACGCGGTGTGGGGCTGGGGGCTCAAGGCAAAGCAGAAGTGGGTGCACACTCCACAGACAGCGTGCGGGCCGTCTGCGAGCCAGAGGGGCTGCGAGGCGCGGAGTCGCCAGTCTTCACGGGTCGGGAGGGCCGTTCACACACCAAGCGGGAGGGCCGTTCCAACCGCCCCGGGGAAGGGGCTGGACTCCCAGGAACTGGGCCGCTGCCCACCCTTTGACCTTTGATGTCAGCCTCGAAGCTGTCCAGGCGCCTGTGGGAGTGTCATTTACCACGCTGATACGTTACAGTGAGCGTATAATGAAGCTCATGGTCTCCTGGAAGTCAAATCTCCCGCCATCTCGAGCCTCAAGGCCAACTGGGAGTTGAATCGTCCACCATTTTGGTGTTAACTGCTGTGTCATTCCTCGAATGGCGGTGCCCTGCACCCTTCCTTCCTGTGTCAGAAGGAATCCAATCTCCTCGGAATGTTGCCAGCCAGTCTGTTCCCCACCTGCCGAGGTCATATCCAGTGACACAGCCTCACCCCTCCTGGAGGCCTTCCCCGCCTCCCTGTGTCCACATCTGGTGAGTGTTCTGCAGCCTCCCCTACGCCCCTCGCCCACCCCCTCACCCCCCACCGTGTTCCCTCACCCCTCTGGGCAGTTCCTCTCAGAGCCACGGCATCAGGGCCAACTGGCCCCTGTCCACAGCCCGACCTTCTGACCTTCAAAAGTCACTTGAAATCCTCAAGGCTCACTCTGTGCATCTGTGAAATGGGACCAAAATCTGCCCTGCTAGGATGTAAGGAGGACTTGACAACTCAGAAGCAGGGAGAGGGCACAGGCACGCCCCTCCTCCTCCCTGCTGGCCCTTCTCTTTGCTTCAGGGTTCCTGAGACAAGGCCTTGCTCCCTTTATCCAAGTGAGCCACCTATTCTGAGCCCCCCACCTCCTCAGTCCCGGGCCAGCCTGAACACAACAGCAGCCTCCCTGTGTGGGGCGCTACTCCTCACCCCAGCTTGGGGGCCTCGGCCGAGTCGGGACGGCTGGCTCTGCGAGGCCCGGAGCCGTCCCCTTGCTCGGGGCGCGGGGGTGTCGGTTTGGGACGTCCTCTGTATGCAGCACTTCCAAACGAGACGCGGCCAGTCCCACTAGTGCCCCGCTTTGCATCGTAGAATGTGTTAAACATTTACGTGATTCGTTTGCGATCTCACTCCAGGACCCGTTGATTTACGCCGCGGCTGGAGACCAGGCACAGCTCTGATTACAAGGAATGTGATTTGCATCAACAGCTTTCTCCGACACCCTCTGCTTCCTGGGTTTAGATGCACATGAGGAGAGTGTGCACAGGAGACACTAAACGAAGCGACCCTGACACCAAGCAAAGAAGGTGAGCTGCCCGCTGGCCGGCAGACCGGATGTCACCGCACAAAAAAACCTGAGCTTCTGTCCAGGGAGCTGGAGTCCCGCGTGCTCCTGCCCGTCCCCGCACCTGCGGGCGGCTCTGCGGCCGCAGCCACAGCCGCTCTCACTGTCCCCAGTCCGGGCTCAGGGCCAAGTGCGATGGGGGAGCCTCTGCCCGAGCCGGCGGAGCCCAGGCAGACGTTCGGCTCCGGCTCCATTTCCATCCCTGTAACCGCAGAGCCGCCGCGGGCCGCGCGGGAGCCCGGCCGGCAGTGAGGCTCCACCCCGGCCGCCTCCCTCTGCGCTGCTCCCCGGGGCCCCCTCCCCGTCCGATTCCCTGTGATGGACTGTCCTTCCTTCCTTCCCTCACCCGCCAGGTTTCTACCCCACCTCCTACCAGGTGCTGCCTCGGGGCGCAGGACCCCGCGGAGGAGGCGGGAACCGCGCAGTCTCCAGCTGCGGGTTTCTTGTTCCTTTCACGTGTCCCCTATTTGGGTCACTGCTGGCCACAGTGAGGGACAGCGGCGCTGATGACCGACAACCAGCGAGGCCTCGGGGTTGTCCACGAGCGAGCAGAGGCTGCATGTAGCCCGCAGCCGCGCGAAGGCAGGGGACGTCCCTGCGCCCGGCACGCGGGGCGCCCTGCCACGCTCTCCCGTGGCCCTGCGGGGACTCCGCGCCCCGCGGGCGGCCATCAGGGAGGGTCCCCAGGTTCCTGGATGTGCCTGGGACGCAGTGAGGGGAAGCTGAGAGGGGGCCGGTCCCGGCCCTGCTTTCCCACCCGGGATGCTGCGCCCAGAGCCATTCTCTGTACATTGGGCCCCGCGAACTTCCACCTCTTTTCCTCCTCGGCCCCGTCATCCACGGGCTGGTCGTTCATCGCAGTTCACCGCCACTTTATCATCTCCCTTAATGCATAATTGATATTTCTCCGTGGTTCCTCAGAGCTCTCCACCACAGCCCCGGCATCGCTGCACTTCTGAACACTTCAAGATTTTTGATTAAATATAAACAAGGAAATAAATGCTCAAATGTACAGCAGTTCACACAGCATGAATTTGATCATATTCCCGGTAAATGACAGGTGTAAATCTCACATTGCAGAATGCAAAGGCCAACTTCAAAGAGACTAGGGAAGTAATTTCCCCAAAGCACACGTTTTTGTCAGCAGTCACTGCCTCTCTGCCCCCGCTCCACAGTTCACTTCTACAGATTCCTCGTCCTCGGGGGACAACGCTGAGGTGTGGCCCCCAGGTTCACAGCAGTGGCCTCCTGGGTGACCTCTCCCCGTCCTCATCCCCCCCCACTGCTTCCAGGGACTCCCCCAGTTACACCGCCTGCCCTGGAGGGCACCCCACACGTTTGCAAAGCTTCTTGACCGGACGTCACCGACTTCCCACTTCCTCCAGATCCCACGGCACAAGTGAAGCAGCAGCCTGGGAGGGGACGGGGAGGGGGCCTCCAGCCTTGCCCAGTGCCTGGAGCTGCTGATCTGCATCCGCGTGACCAGAGACTCGGCGGTGGGGGGGGGGAGGTGATGGCAAAGTCCAGGACATCTGGAGCTTGGTTACCTGGGGGTGAGGAGATCAGGCTTGCTTGAGCATTGAAATTTTGAAAAACTATATTTTGTAGTAAAACAAAGAGATTATGGTGAACACAAAAATCTATGTGCTTCTTGAAGAGAAACCCAGTGTGACGTTCGCAGAAAGACTGCAGCCCGCAGGCCATGGGCACTCTGCCCCAGTCCGGGATCCCTGCGCGGCAGCACAGAGTGGTCAGGGCGGCCTGGTCACTGCCGTGTCCTCCTGTCCCTCTACTGGCCTTTCTGAGGGTCCTGCCTCCAAATTACAAGGGAGTCTTTCTCAGCCTTGCCTTGGGG
The DNA here is from genome assembly GCF_048564905.1 of Vicugna pacos. Classification (NCBI taxonomy): domain Eukaryota; kingdom Metazoa; phylum Chordata; class Mammalia; order Artiodactyla; family Camelidae; genus Vicugna; species Vicugna pacos. The sequence goes on along the minus strand of NC_132991.1, from coordinate 95,290,179 downwards.
GCCACACCGCAGTTCCAGGCCTCAGTCATCTGAAGGGGGCAGTGAAAACCCAGTCTCCCTTTTCTCCCTCTTTTCCACCATGTCTGCCTTGGGCGACACCCACGAGCCCGCAGGCAGGTGACTTCAGCTTAGGTCCTAAGTCCTCTCCCCATCCAGGAGCAGGGATGAGGTCCGGGACCCACTCTTTCCATTAGCTAAGCTGGTGGGGCCAACAAGGGGCTCTCCATGACGCGTTCTGTCTTCACCTGGAAGCCTCACACCCGTCCTCACCGCGTCCTCCTCTGTGAACTAACCCCTTGCAGCAGCAGGGCAGTCAGACTGGGAGCCTGAGCTGAGGCGCCAGCACCCCTTGCCTGCCTGCCTCGCTGACCCCCACTTAGCAGCCTCTGAAGCCGTGCTGCCGGCCAGAGGGGGTGGGGGGCGCTGAGCACACAGGCATCACCTGCGGGGCCCCGACCCCAGCTCCAGTGGGTGTGAGCGAGCATTGGTGCAGGGGACGCGGAGCTGACGGGACACATCCCTGCATCCTCTCAGGGAAAGCACCACAGTGAACATGGGCCCCGCCACGCACGTGCTGTGGAGGAGTGTCTCTGGTGGCTCACCTCCTCGGGGAGGGGAGTCCGAGCTGGGCCTGCAGCGGGCAGGGAGAAGGGAGAGGCACGTCTGAAGTGCACGTGCAAAGGATTGTGAGTCCACAGAAATGTGAGCACTTGACACAACGCGGGGGACCTGGGCAGGTGTCTGCAGCCAAGCGTCTGGCCCAGCTGTCCCATGAGTCAGGTCCTTTCTCTTTGGGAGGGGAAGAGGGGACAGCAAATCAGGGACAATGTGGACCAGCCTTGGCCAAGCCCGCCCAAGTCCTGTGGTAGACTGAGCCTCAGCCAAGGTGGCTCCGTGGAGTCTGGAGTCCAGGCTGGGGACCCTCCCCAGGCCCACGCGGTCTTTTAGGTCCCAGGATGGCGAGCAGAGAACAGGCAGGCTTGTGGAGTCTGAGCAGGTTCCCTCAGGACAGGACGGGGAGAAGCAGACCCCGGCAGGTGACGGGACAGCTTGTCACGTGTCCTGGCTGCGGCCTCAGTCGCACCCCTCCTCGCCGCCGCCCCCCCCCCCCCGCGTCCATGCTGGGGAGGGCGCTCTTGTTTGCTCTTCCAGACCCTCACCCTCTTACTGACTACCCACCCCGAGTCGTCCCTGAGTGGCCGTCCTGCCCACGGTCCAGCTCAGGTGCTGCTTACAGAGGATCCCACCCTTCCTCGGTGCTGTGGAATCTGGAGACAAGGCAGCTTGCAGCAGAGTCAAGCTTAGCACAGAGAAAAGCAGTCATGTCCATACCAAGCCGTTCGGTCCTGCTAGGACCCTGCGCAGGAGGGAGGAAGCCCACGCGCCCCCACAGGCACTACATCCGCGTGGTGAGGCCCTCGCGTCCAAGTGGCCCTCATCACGCTTTCAACCTCGTGGTGCACATCCTGCTGCCGGTGGCAAAGGCCATGGAGCAGACAAGAGTCCCCTGAGACCTGCTCCCAGCTGCCTTGTTCATTAGCCACAGGACCTCGGCCGTAATTGGTGGCAGAAGCGAAGAAATGTGTCCTTGTGGGAGATGGGGGGGATTCCGCTGTGCACCTCTCCAGACACGCAGCACCCGTCTGCTCAGACCTGCGGGTTGAGAAGCGGCTTCGAGCTCCGGTGGGAGGTCAGAGCGGGCAGGCGGGCTAGCAGCCACGTGCAGAGGACATGGCACACCAACAGAGCCGCTAGATGAGGCAGCCCAGCCAGCTGCTGCGGCCACCGTGTCCCAGTGTGGCAGGGACCCAGCACACTTACTGCCTCTGCCTTCCATCCGGCCTCTGTGCACCTGCTGCTGGCAGATGCTCTTAGAAGGTGAGGCCAGAGATTCAGGCATATCCTTGGCGCCCCACCGTCTCTGCACTGCAGGTGGGTTTGCTGGATGCGCGGAGGAGCTAGCCCTGGGCTCCAGGGCCCCCTCCCGCCCCATTCCAGGGCCAGCATCAGGTGCTGCCCCTTCTCCTGCTGATGTCTCCCAAACCCACCGCTGCCACCACCACGGCCCTGACGCCTCCCTGTCTGCCCTTCTGGGGCTGCTGCAGTGACCTCCAGACTCACCTCCCGTGCCCACTCTCACCCGGTACGTCGCTATCCAGGGAGATGGTCCTGCCCTGCCTGCAGCCACACGAACCCTGCAGGCCTGCCCATCGCCCGGGACAGGACAACCGGCACACCCCTCCTGTGTTCAGACTGGACTCTCCAGGGCTGGGCGCCCATTCTCTCGACAAGCCCGCCTTGTCTGCCCTCTTCTTGCCTTGGGCAGCTGCTATGCAGCCCCCTCCCCGAGCGCCCCCTCCTCAGGGAGCCTCACACATGCTGCTCCCTCTCTTTGCTCAATTCAGTCTGACCACCTCTGACCTGTCTCAGGCCATCCTTCAGGAGTGGCCGAGCCCCCGCCGCTGCCCGGGTCCAGGCTGTGCTCTGGGCACCGCCATGTGCAGGCACACCTGCCCTCCTCCCTCTCCCGCGCCTGAGGCCGCAGGCTGGCTGACTGTGTGCTGAGGGACTGACTGTGTGCTGAGGGACTGACTGGCTGCCTCTACCTGCGACGGTGCTCACCGGGGGGCCCCAGCAGCGGGCGCAGCTGACGGCTGTGCAGAGGATGGATGTGACCTCAGGCTCCTCCACGCTTTCCAGCCGGAGGCCTGACCCCCGCGGGGCAGCTCCGGGCGGAGGGGCGGGCCGGCCTGTCCTGCACTCCGGTCCACCAAGCCCTAGTCCTGCTCTAGGCTGGGAGCCTCTTTCCCACCACTGCCAAGGGCTGTGTCCATTCCAGTGGCTTAAATTCCTCCAGCAATCTGCCAGATGCTGTGTTTGTTTATCTGAGCTCACATTCCTGAGTGCCTATGACGATCCAGGCGTCCCCGGGTCGGCCCGTCTGCTTCTCATGACAACCTCAGGACAGGGTGTTATTATCCATCCCTGGGTGAGCTCATTCACCATCGCCCTGACGATAAACACCATCCTCACGCTGACAACCCCCTCCTCTATCCACCCATCTCTCCCCGAGGCCCAGCCTTCCATACCCCCCGACTGACCTCCCGTCCCCACGTGGCCCCCAGCAGCCACCGCACGCCATGTGCTCCAAACCCACCCAGACTCACTTCTGCCCAGCCTCTGCTCCCCTGCCCACCCCCACCCCAGCTCCTCATCTCAGTAAACAGCAAAAAAAGCAAAAGATTATCTCCAATTTCCCACCTCACTCCCAGCAAAGTCCAAAATCCTTACAATGGTCCACAAAACCATGCGTGACCTATGGCCTAGGACCTCCCTGCCAGCCAACTCTCTTAGCAGTTGCTTGGCTTCTGCCTCAGGGCCTTTGCACTGGCTGCATTCTCTGCCTGGACCGCAATTCACTTGAGTATCCACAGCTGAATCCGTTCATTGACACGGATCTCAGAGGAGGCAGCCTCTGCCCAGAGAGATCGTCCCTGCCAGCCGTCGGCAGCCCACCCCAGGGTCCTGCTGCCCTCTCGTCCAGGTAGCGGTGGCCACCAGCCATGCTTGCCTCCTGTGTCCAGTATAAGTGGCCCCTGAAAGCCGGGCTGCAGGCGGCTTACTGTTGTATCCCACACTCTGTGCCAAGCACACGGTACACACCCCACAAATATCTGTTGAACGAGTAAATGAGTTTCTGTTTTTCAGATGAAGAAAGAGCCAGAGAAAAAGATCAAGGGATTGTCCAAGGGCCCTTAGCACGTGACTTCACCCCTTCAGGCCGTGATGACTACGCACCACAGGCTGGGGCCTCATTTGCTTCTCATGCTCCTGGGGGCTGGGAGTCCAAGGTCAAGGTGCCAGCAGATCCATACCTGGTGAGGGCCTCCTCCCTGGAGATAGGCTGAGACCTCCGTGTCCCCGCAGGGCGGGAGGCAAGGAGCTCTGTGGGGTCTCTCTGATGGGGGTCAGTCACAAGGCAGAGCCCTCACGCCCTACGCACCTCCCAAAGGCGCCATCTAATACCATCACATTGCGGGTGAGATCACAGCACATAAATCTGGGGGACACATTCAGTCCATGACAGTAAGGGGTGGAAACGCCAAGTCCAGCTGCAGGGCCCCATCTGAGCAGCCCATGCGGCCGTGGCCTCCGTGCCTTCCCTGCGGCTGGCCTCTTCATGTGTCACTGTGTGTCCTCGCCTGTGGGAAGCACGAGACGGGAACAAACAATTCGGTCTGTGAGGAATCAGATAACCTCTCTCTGACAAGTGCCAGGGATACACATGCAGAGACAAGCAAGAGAGGGAGGCCTGCCGGTTGTCCAGGTGTGGGGAGGTGGGGGGAGCCAGGGCTCAGAGCAGAGGGAACCACCCACCCAAAGTGCGGGGCCAGGAGCTTGGCTCATGTCCGGGTGCAGATGCGTGTGTATGTATATCTGTGTGTTTGTGTATGAGTGCGCATATATGTTATGTCCATGCATATATACATGCAGAGGCAGGGGTGTGCATGCACAAGCATATGTGTCTGTGTGCATACGTGTGCACGAGTGTGCACATATGTGTGCATGTGTGTGTCTGCAGCGTGTCTCCGTGCGCCAGAGCAAAGAGGCACATGGGGTCCTTGGAAGAGCCCTGAATGGAGTCAGACCAACAGACCTCAACTCCAAGCCTGCTCTGGGGTGGCCTTGGGGCAGGAGCTTAGCTCCTCTGAGTCGCAATCTCCTCCTCTGCCAAAAAGCACCGATCTGGCACCACCACTGCCACGGGGCCCCTGTGAGGACCACGTGAGGCACGCTGACACACGCTGAGTGGCTCGAACGTGGTCGGACGCGGCCAGCTGCCCGCTCACCTTCCCTGGCCTCACTCGTTCTTGCCGGTGCAACCTGGTTCTGTTTGCACAGCAGACTTCCCCTCCAAATACCATTTTGCAGCCACCACGGCCCCCTCACAGCTAGGACTGGCATCCTAGCAAAGTTTTGGCCAATGAGATGGACATGAAGGTCTGCAAAGACTTCCGACCAGTTCTCACTCTCCCTGTAAGGGGACGCGCCCTGCTGACGCTGCCCTTCCTGCCACCTTCCTTCTGCCGGGAAACACGGAACCACACTGACCACCACCCCCTCCGGACCTGGTAAGAGGGGGAGTATGCCCCGCTCCGTTCACGCCTCTGAGGCCAGGCTCACTGTTGCTTGCAGCCCGGCGTGCTCCCTGCTGGCTTGGGGTGACCCGATGGGCTTCCCGCAGGCTCCCCAGGGACAGGCATCACCAGGTCACTGTCACAGAGTAGCCTGGAGGACACCACCGTGTCCAGCTCTCTCCTTCCAGAGCCAAACAGAGCCCCCAACACAGCCCCATGACACAGAGATGCGTCCAGTCTCCCCCGGAGGCGAGGAGGAACAGCAGAAGCCCCGACGTGCGTCAGCCGGCACTGGCTGGGGCGGTGCTGCAAGACGGGGTTCTGGGCGGCCCAGCCGAGTGGAGACCATGAGTCCCTGTGAGAAGACTCTGACCAGAGGAGAGAGGCCAGCCCCAGGGCCCACACGTGGTCTGGCCCCGGGTTCGAGGATGTCCCAGGTGGCAGGACACAGGACACAGAGACATGCATCACTGTTCGGACACTGGGTGGGTTCTGATGACGCGGGGGCCCAGCGGTTGGGGGCCATCAGATGCTGCGGGACGGAGGGTGGTGAGGCAGCCCTGGCCCCTCCCAGGGGGCCTGCACAGCCCTCCTCGCGTGGAGCTGGGCCGCACGTGGTTGCGTCCACATCAACTTGGAGAGCGAGGGGCCCCCTCCCGGCCAGCTGGCGCGAGCAAGGTAGCGCACCAGCCAGACCGCCAGGACTGGGGTCCCACTCCTACTGCTCAGTGTGCTCCATCTTGGGGGCAGAGGACGGGGCCACGCTGGGCCAAAAAGGGAGGCGACCCTCATCCTGGGCCTCCCATCACTTCGCTGGTGGGGGTGCGGTGCCCTGGTGGCTCCGATCCCGCCTGTGGTCAAGACCTGAGCCCAAGAACACCCCTGGGGCCCTTCTGGCTGGGACGTCCCGGTGACGTCCGAGGAGAAGGGACACGGGGGGCCCTGCCCCCACACTGACTCTCAGGCCGGGGCCCCGTCGGGGTGGGGGCTCCGGCTTCCCAGGGAAGTGCGGTCACACTTTCCCAGGAAACGTGTGGTTACTTCTCTAAAACAGCCCAGAGACCTAATTACAGGACCCGGAGCAGCTGGGTTCAGTTCCCTTAAATGTTATGAAAGAGCTAAACGAATGTCAGATTTCTTCTTATAAAAAAAAGAAAAAGAAAAAGAAAACTTTACCAGAAAGCAGGGGGTGGGGCAAAAGGAGAAATAAAATAAGCAGAGGAAATGAGGCCAAGGTGAAGGCCAGGTGCCGGGCGGAGAGCCGGCCGTCGGGCCACGGCTGGCCAGCGGGGACGGCACGGGGAAAGCAGGCCATGGCAGAGGAGGGAGGCGCTCCCCCTCGGGGGTCCCAGGTCAGCTGGGGGCTGACATTTTTAAAGCGCAGATTCTAGAACATCCCCCTACGTCCCGCGTCCCGGGGCCCAGGGTCCACAGGCTTCAGGCTCCCAGCTCACCCGACAGGAGACCCCTGGGGCAGGACACACTCGCCTGCTCCGCACGCCTAGCCCGGGTGGACCTCTCTAGACCTTTCGTGACTGGCTCCTTCCCTGAAGTCTGCTGTGAGCAGAGGCCTTGTTGCTGCCCTCCCCTCCTTACCCCGCGCTGCCCTGGGGAGGGGGTTTCCTCTTGGGGTTTAAATGGCATCTCCTCATGTGACCCAGAAATCAGTGCCAGCACCCTGACCGCTCCCCTGAGCTCCAGACCTGCGTATCAAATGGCCTCCTGTCCCGTCTACGGGCTCCCAAGCCCACCCTCCGTCACCCCCCCACCTCCTCCGACCGCCCCTGCACACCTGCCACCTTGGGTGGAACGCCACCATCCACCCCAGCTCCCAGCCCCAACACCTGACCACTCTCTGCTGCTCTGTCGTTCAAGGGCCCCACGTCCCGCTGCTCAGACACCCATTCTGAACTTCCTTCTAGTGCTGGGCTCCCGCGGAGGACAGAGCAGACAGAGGTCCTTCCTGGGGCTACGTCCCCGGGACCCCGTCTCATCCTTTCCCTCCTCTCTGCACCCGCAGCCCAGAGCGGGTAGGCCGCTCGCGTCTCTCCTGGGCTGTCATGCGAGCGGGGTCCCAGCAGTCCCTGGGCAGTTCTGTTTCCCCAGAGTGCTGGCCCCTGCCTGAGAGCAGACCGGAGTGCCAGGAGCCCCGGGAGTGGGGCTGGAGGGGCTGGAGGTGGAGGACCCCCGGCGACATGGAGATCCCACCAGACGTCCATAAATTACTCGAGGGAGCTGTGGTCCAGCGAGACGGCGCAGGACCGGGCAGGCAGCAGAGAACATCATGAAAGGACATTAGCTGCCCCTTGGCCGGGTCGGATCACCGTCAGCTCAAATCACCTGGAAGGACTGTCTGGGGGCCTGATTGGAACCGACCCTTCCCACCAACATGCGGACGTGGGGCCCCTGGTTGCCGGGCAGCCATGTAAAGGGTTCTGCATGGCTTTCTGTTGTACCAGTGCAAGCCCTCTGAATGTCTGGGGGCTCAGGTCCCAGTGAGAGGACACCACTGCTCCCTAGGGCATCTCTCAGCTCCAGAGGACTGCCTCAGACGGGGACGGGGACGGGGACGGGAAGGAGGCCAAGCCCACTGGCTTAACAAGAGCAGTGAGCCTCCTGGGGGCAGGAGCATGCACGCACCCCTGATGCTCGCAGAGAGTGAAACGTTTCAGGGAGACGGCTTGGATGTTTGTGCAATGGAAGGCCGTTACCTAAGTCTTTAGTTGGCGTTAACTTGGGAAATTTCTCCTTGTTCGGTTTCTGCACTTGCCCGATTGTGGGTTTGAAGCTCTCACAGAGAAAGTCAAATTAGGTAGTTTAGAAACGTAGTTTTAAATGTCTAAGAGAATTTAGTTAACTTTGTAAATAAAATAATTTTAAAAGGTTAAAATAATTTAATTAAGTTTGTAAATAAAACCTAGCGTTTGATTTATGTAACTTGAATTAATACCACAAGAGTTAACTTCTTAAACAATATTGCCTTTTGTGAGATTTACTAGGTTTATAAACGGGATAACACGGTTTTTGGAAAGAGATTACTAGATATGTAACTTTATTATATCCAGGATTCAGTGCTTGAGGAAGTGTAGAAAGACTCTTCCTGGCATGAAGGCTGCTGTGGGCACCAGAGAGTCACACGCAAGAGGGAGGGCCTGCGACGCCACCCTCGGCGCTGGAAGCGCTGGGTGCGCCTGCTGTGGTCCTGACGGTAAACGAGCAAAGACAGGACGGCGGTGAGAACACAACGTGAGCTCCCCTCCCTCCTGCTCCCCCAGGACGCCCTGCAGGAGCCAGGAAGAGACTGAAGTTACTGAAGGTGTCACGTTAGATTCCTCATGACACGGGCACCGAGGACCCCTGTCACTGTCCTCCATGGCAAGGCCAGTTCACTGGGGTCCCCGGGTCCCCCTTGTGGGACATGTGGAAATACACAGAGTGTCCAGCCAGGACTGGCCAGAGCTCAGTGGGACCCCTCATGGCGGAGCCGGGGACGCAGCTGTCCACGCGGCTCACAGTCCCCCTCTAGGGCAGGAAGACCTTGCGAAGCCACCCAGGGACTCGGCGGCCCAAGGGGCGACTCCAGGGGCAGCAGGGGCCTCCGCCCGTGGCCAGTGCAGGAGCCGAAGCTGGACACCCCAGTGCCGTGCTGACCCAGAGCTCTGAAAAGAGAGCCACCGTCAGAGCGAGCAGCCGGTCTCTGCGCTGCCGAGGGGAGGGAAGGACTCGATCACGCTGAGAAACAGCACGAGAGGAGCAAGGCCAGAGGCGGGCGGTGCTTCGTGCTGGGTGGGACGGCGGCGAGTGACATCTTCCTGCCGCTTCGTGCTGCTCGACACCTTCCAGGCCAGGAAACATCCATGAGTCCTATAACCCGCAAGAATAAAATCGGAGAAAAACTTTCGATAGCATGACATGGATTGTCGAGGTCGGCAGCTACAACTAACACTCCTTTTCTCTGTTTCTGCTGCTGGGAGCGCCCTGCCCCGGGGCTCTGGGGGGACCGGCAGTGTGAGTGGCTGCCCCGCTCTGAAGCTCCAGAAACCGTCTAGACAAAGGCTAGAAGCTTCCTTTAAGGCCTTCTCTGCCGAGTGGTGATGAAAGCTGGCCCAGCATGAGCTCAGGTAGAACTCCTACTGCCTTCCTCCTTCCACCGAGACAAGAAGACAGAGCTCACAGGGCTCCACCCCAAATGCCCCACCCAGTGCCGCTGGCGGACAGCCACTCATTCCATGCCCCCCAGGAGGGATCAGTGCAGTGACGAAGGGCAGGACCCTCCCCTCTGTTCCCTGCTCCCCACCTTCCTCTGTGCTTTGCTGAGAACTGGGAGCTCATGAGGAAGCTAAGGATGACCGGGAGGAACCTGCAAAATTCATCATGTGAGCTGCTGCTGTGACTGAGTCCAGACTTGTTCTGCCCACATCACGACAGGCCAACAGATCAGGAGACGAGGTGTTACGCAAGGAATAACAACTTTATTTGGAAAGTCAGCCGACTGAGAAGATGGGGGACTCGTGTCCTGAAGAACCATCTTCCCCAAGTCAGGATTCAGGCTCCTTTCATACTAAAAGGGGAGGGGGTGTGGCTGGTTGTTGCAAACTTCTTGGTGTCGAGTCCTTTGTTCTTGCAGCTGTCCACGTGGGTCACGGTGTCCCTGTAAACCTCCAACAAGACCAATGTTATTCTCTGCTCTGCAACTTTCTCTCTCTCTGTGAATGGAAGCGTGTCCTACCCTTACAGGTCAGAGCCTTGAGAACGGGCTGTCCCGTGTATTTCAGGCTCCAGACAACAATCTTTTACAAAAGGTGCAGACCCAGCAGACTCAGCCCAGGAAACAGAGCCCAGGGTTACAGCCAAAGGAGCAGATCTGAAACGGAGCCAGGTTTGTTGTCCCTTACTAACACTGCCTGCAGACCTCGGGGGTGGGGTCAAAAGGTCCCCCAGTGGAGAAGAGTCTAATGGAGGGGACGAGGAGCAGGCGAGAACAGGATAGGCTGCGGGGGGCAGCCTGTGCCCAGGGGGCTGCATCCCTGTGGGCAGGAGCAGAGCGTCTCCCAAATCTCACCCAGAGCCGTGTGCTTCCACTGAGTCCAGAGGGCACAGCGTCTAGAGGCACAGGTGGGACCAGAATGTGGGGAAGCTGCGGTCCGGTCCAAGCCCTCGGAGATCATGATGCTGGGCTGCGGCACAGAACCAGGACAGGGGGAGTGCGTGTGCGTGCTGTCTGCGCCCCCGGCCCCATGGTCCTCGCTGTCTCCAGCCGCTGCCGCCGCCTCGCCCTTTTCTCTCCAAGCCCAGGAAAGTGTTTCTTTAGCTCTTTTCTCCTGGGGGTGTGGTGGGGGCGGCGCTTCGGATTCCCCAGAGCTTAGTGAAGAAACATCAAAGTGCACCCTGCGCTCTGGTCAACCTCTGGCATGCAGCCCACACCCAGAACTTGTGCAGGAGCCTGGGGCCTTGACTGTGAACATTGGGGGCTGGGGGAGCTGCCATGGCTGTGCTGCGCTCACTCTGCAGCGGGGAGGCGGGGGGCAGTCCTGCGTGCCGGGCCTGTCCGCCCTCCTGGACTTAGTGCGGTGGGAGTGGGGCCCTCCCGGCAGAGATGCTCAGATGGCGGAAGGGGGTGTAGGCAGACCTCAGTGTAGGAGCTGGAGGTGGGAGGGACCTGACCTAGGCCACCAGGTGGGGTGGCAGGACCGATGTCTGGTGGACGCCACCCTCGTGGAAGCCGCTGGCCAGCCCTTCCAGGCTCCTTACGGGGGAGGGGGAACAGGAGGCCCAAGAAGAGGAAAGGGTCCTTGATGGGCAGGGACCCCCTCCCCACCCCCTGCAGAGAGGCGCAGTGTTGGGAGAGAATGGTCCAGGCAGGGCGAGGCCCCAGTCGCCGCAGCTGGATGGAGTCTTGGTGCCGATGGCGAAGTGCCCGAGGGGCACAGCCTGGTACAGCCTGGCTGCTCGGATGACACAGGCTGGCAATGCCCTCGGATGCCTGAGGATAAGCTGAGGGTCCCAGAAGGGTTAAGTAACATTTCTGAGCTCACACAGCCAGCAAGTGGCAGAGCCTGGGCTCGAGCCCTCACACTGGGGAGAAGCTTTCTTGGCAGAGCGTGGGGCAGGTGTCCCCCTGCCGCCAGCGCCCAGTCCTGGCCCTGGGCTCTCTGGGCAGGATACGTGGGGCCCGGGGAGAGAGCCCAGCCAGCAGGAAGACCTGGGCCTGACCGACAATGTGGCTGCAAACAAGCCTGCCTCAGAGCTGAAATTTCGGTTTTTTCAGATTTAAACCAGAGCAGAGGAATCCCCCTGCCTTAAAAAACCAAAACCAGCACCTTGTTTCAGGAGCTGGTCGTGTCCAGTTTCCTGCACGAACGCTGCTTTCACGGTGTGTTCAGTTTATAAAGGCTCAGGAGCTGTACACCTGTGATACGTGTGCCTTTCTGAATTAAATCAGATTTCAGTAAAATAGAGTTTTTAAAAAAAAAAAAACTGCATTTCAAGGCAATTTTCCCCAGGAAGGCCTTCCCACCAGCTGCTTTTGAGCTGTTCAGCCCCTTCCCCAAGGCTTCAGGCAGTTAGAGCCACAGTCCTCACGTAAACAGAAACACAATGTTTAAAGAGTAGTTTCCCTTTAAAATGATTTATAAATAATGACACACTGAGCAGCTATTACAAGGAATATGACAGCTCCTTGTGAACGGATATGAACAAGTCTCCCAGGCACGTTGCTGAGGTCCGGAAGCGGGCTGCAATAAGGTGTCGTTCGCGCCATGAAAGAAAGACAGTGAAGAGGTGCAGGTACCTTCTAGACTGTTTGCGCACAGATGCGCCCAGGACGCAGGGGCTGGGGCCTCTGGGCGCCTCGGGGAGGGGGTCGGGCGGCCGAGGGAAAACGCTGCTTTCCAGCGTGTGCCCTTTCACACCTTCTCAATTCTGGTCCAGGTGAATTATGACTTATTAAAAATGAATCTACCTGTTAGAGAGGAAGCCTCGTTAAAGCAGGTCGTGTTTCCATCAGCGCCCGCCTCAGATCGGCATCCTTTCCGTGGCTGCTCCCGCCTAGCAGGGAGAGTTCGAAACCGTCCCCGCAGACTCCGCTCCTGGTGCCAAAGGGCGCACGCCGCGGCCGTGAGGAGCGGGCTTGCCCTCGGCGGCTGATGGAAGAGCTGTCATTGCTTCCCACATAAAAACACGCAGGGATGCACATGGTGATCGAAATTCCCCAAATGGCACACAATCAGAGCTCCTTTTTCCAATTAAAAAAAATGTATTTAAGCTGTGAAAAATAGGATGACAATTTCTCAAAAAAAGTAAACGTAGCCCTTCCCTGTGATGCGGCAGCGCCATTTCTGGGCGTGTGTCCCTAAGTACTGAACGCAGAGAGTCAAACAGACACGTGCGCGCCAAGGTTCGGAGCAGCAGGAGTCGGAGCAGCTGCCGTGCGGGCAGCTCAGAACGAGCGGCGACAAAGGGCAGAGGGCGGGGCCGGGGTGACTGTGAGAAGCACCGCGTGTCAGGTGTAGGGTTTCATTCTGCAAATGGAGGGGCGGGGAGATTTGGCCTGAGAAGAGACTGGAAGGCAGAGCCGGGTCGCAGGGTGTCTGGTGTGTCACACCAAGCATGTCAGTTCATCATCACCTCGTAGGAAACAGCCCGGCCCAGTGGCTCCCACAACCCCCCCGCGGCGCACGTGTCTGCAGGTACCCAGACAGCGCTGCCAGTCTGGCGGAGTTCGCTCGCGCCCACCAGGCCCCGGCTGGGCTTGTCTGAGTCTGACCGGGGGTGGGGGGTGCTGTCTAGGGCGGTCTTGCCCCCCCCCCAGGCCACCTCACCCTCCAGAAGGCTCCCCCAACCCCGGTGTGCTCCTGCAGTGCAGGCACAGGTCTGCGGAGAGGAGAGCTGCACGGCCCACTTGCCCCGCGCTCCGCGGCCGAGGCCGGCCACACGGTCAGCCCGGCTCCAGGGGTGGGCGCGGAGCCCACCCTGGACGGCGGGAGCGACAAGCCCGTCGCAGGCGGAGGTGGAGCGCCTCACCCTCCTCTCAATGTACCACACTACGGGGACGGACGCTGGGGAGCTTCAGAGGGGTTTGTCGGAGAGTGACGCCCTCGTATGTGTTGTGCGGGAGGAACCAGACAGGGGCCCGGCACCCGCCTCCTCCGCGGCGAGCCCGGGCTGGTCTCCGGCGCTGCCCCCTGCCCGTGGGCCGTCCGTGGGCGCTTCTCCCGGAGGCGGTCTATCCTCCAGGCAGGTGCCGGCGTCCTCGGGGGCACGCTCCTGCTCCACAGACAGGGTGTGGGCTCCAGGCAGGGAGGGGACCTCCCCCAGGGCCGGGCGGCCCCTGGGAAGACCCGGGCCAGAGTCTGAGGCCACGAGCCCGCGCCTCCCCGCGCTGCCGTCCGCAGCCGCCCCCAGAGCCCCGGGCGCGCCCCTCTGCGCTTGAGCAGACGAGTGGTGACAAGCGCGGAGGCAGCTGAGGAGCAGCTGCTCCCGAAATCCTGACTGTGACACATATTGCTCCCATTCAGGGCTTCTGGACATAAACCTAAAAAAGGAACAAGAAAACCTCGGCTAGAAACTTTTCTAATAAAGCGCTCACAGCTTGGCTCACAGACGCCGTTCGCTTCCGTGGGCCTCTGCCAGCACCTGCCAGGCCGCTGGTGCACGGAAACCACGTAATACAGGGACTCAATTTCCTAAAGACTCAGTTAGCAATTAAGCCGAGAATGTTTGGGAGCAGATATTAAATTCTAAAGAGAATTGCCATTTAAACTTTAACTTTTCTGAGCAACAAAGGAATAATAGGGAACGGCTAGAAAGTTCCTCTTGAATTTCAGCGAGGAAATTACAAAAATTGAGGTCACAGGCCCTCTGGGAGCCTTTAAATGAATCAGTGACCTTGGTACGGTACAAGGGAGCAACAGGGCGTCTAGGGCGTCTGCGGTGCCCCTTTGCTGCTGTCGTCCCTGTTACCAGACCTGGGGGTATCGAAGAGGTTCTTGGCACGCTGGCTAGGGGTCACCGGAAGCACCAGTTGTTCTAAGCAGAAGGCTCCAGAAATATAGTCCATCTACGCAGGGAAAACACGCCTGAGCAGGAGTCGTCCACCCAACTCTATTTCTTCATTTATCCAACGCTTTCAAGGAGCTCTTGGCACCTGGCACACGCTGGTGCCCCGAACACAGCAGTGGGAGACCCCTGCTGCCCCCCAGTTCACCTGCCAGGGGCAGAAACCTCAGGACTTCGGTCCTCGGACCCTGTTTTGTTAGAAGAGGCCCAGCCTCCATGTCCAGCTCAGGTGTGGACGACTGGCTGGAGCCGACCCCCCTCTCACGTGTCTCGTGCGTGTCAGGCCAGATAAGCTCCAGTCTCACCCCAGGGGAGACCCTGCACCACTGAATCGAGCTTTAACAGATCCCCGGTGTCCTCCTGTTCAGCCAGACGGGTCTGACCTGTCCACCCAGCTCTCCCCAGCTTGCTCTGGGTGCACACACCCACACGAGGTGAATTCTACCAGAAAAGTGCTCAGAGATGAAGTTCATTGCTGCGGAAATTTGCTATGCCTGCTGACGACCAATTACTTATGCTTAAGTGTGTCAAAGGTCACCAATTTGCTGGCAACCAGGATCACTGAGACCAGTAAAGCAAATGTCATATGTGTGTAGACCTCGTAGGAGAATTGGGTTCATTGCTGGAAATTCTGGTTGAAGAGGAGCGCAGAAAACCTAAGTAAAGCTCCACCAGGAAAAAAATCGCCTGAAAACTGAAAATGCTGAAAAAAAAAAAGACCCACAAATATCGTGCAGAGAGTGGCTGGGAGAACGTGCGTGGAAATCCTGGAAGAGGGGGCTGCGCCTCGTCAGCGCGATCCCGCGCGGAGAGCCAGGACTGGCCGGCGGGCGCCACACAAGGCTGCTCATTCACTGGTTCTGCAGGGAACCCAGGAGCCGAACCGTGTGGACGTAGGGCGGACCGCCTCGGGGGTGCAGCCCCCACACTGCCGTCCTCCTGAGCGGCCCCTCCAAGCAGAGCCCACGACTTCTCTGAGCTGACTCCTTCTCCCAGCTTCGAGGTGACACCCTTCTCTGGCCCCCACACTCCCCACTGGGCACCCCCCAAGCTCGCCCGTCTGCTGCACAGACTCCTCCAAGGGGGGGCCCTGTTTGCTTCCCCCAGTTTGCCCCACCTCCTCACTCGACCCCCTCTGCCTCAGGGCTCCTCGGAGCCGGCTCCTCTGACCTCTCCCCGTGTCCAATCAGCCGAATTCAAAGACACTTTCAGTCCTCATCTTCCTCCCTGGGACCCACACCTGCCTTCCTGAAACACTTTCTCCTCCAGGGCCACGCCCACACCCAGCCTCCTGCCCAGCCCGCGCCCCTCCACCCCTCCCCGCCACGGGGCCCAGCCCTGCGCCGTGTCCTGCCCTCTGCTCTCTCTCCCAGCAAGATGGACCCCAGGGACGTCCATCGCCGCCCACACAGGTGTGAGTCACAGGTTCTCACGCGGAGTCCAGACTTCCGTGAGCAGGGGGGTCGCACGGGCACTTCCAGCTGAACTCCGGAACCCTCCCACGTGTGGGCCTCCTCTGTTTCTGTCCAGAGTCTGACCCCACCGACCATCTGTCCGGGTCACACACGGGGCCCTCAGAAGTCGTCTTTCACCCCCCCTCTCTCCGCGTGTCTAACCTCACACCACGTCGCGTTCACTTTAGTTCCTGAGAGTCTCTCTCGTGTGTACCTGTTTCTCTTCCTCTCCACTGCTGCCCCCTGAAGACTTCCAGCCCCCTTCTCTTCCCTTGACGTCTACAGCTGCCTCCGACCGATCTACCTCCTGCCTTCTCTTGTTCGCACTGCAGTCTGCTTGATCTCGAAAAGCCAAGCCCGCGATGTCAGCCCCTTCCCCTGAAAACCCTTCCCACTGCTTTTCGAATGAGGACAAAACCCCTCTTGACCTGTCCAGCTGGCCCTGAGGGGTCCCCCCTCCTCCTGCTCCACGACCGCCCTTCTCCGTTCCAACCCCATGGCCCTCTGGCTCCCACTGTCTACACCCTTCCCACCCGCCTCCGCGCCAGCCAGCCACCCGAGTTTCCCTGCCAAGCCCTTCCCAGCCTTCTTGCCCATTCGAGGTCAAGGTCACCATTTATCACAAGCTTTCCCAGCACCTTGTACCGCGTCTTTGTCTCCATCAAGCCCTCCTCTGCCCACAGCCCCCGAAGAAGGGGGACTGGCTTCGATTTCTCTCCTGCTTAACGTCGTCCAGTGGGTTCTCACTTACACTCAGGAAAACATCCCCACTCCTCACCGTGGCCTCCAGGCTCCCCATAACGCGGCCCCCGCCTCCTTCCACGTGGTCCCCAGCCTGCAAGACCCCCGCACACGCTTGGTCACCCAGCTCCAGCAGCCTGAGCGCTTCCACGAGCTGCTTCCTCCTCCTGGACGGAAGGGGCAGCTCATCTCTCAGGGAGTCTTCTGGGGAGCGGGTGGCGGTGAGAGCACTTCACGTGCGATCTAGCCTCCGAGAAAAGTCGAAGTGCACGGTACAGCGCGGCTGGTTGAGGGCCGTGTTGTGGGCCAGCCCCAGTCCTCCCTCGCCTGTGGAGCTGGGACTTTGCACGGCTGGACACCACCACCCCATCTGTCCCTCCCCAGCCCCTGGCACCCAGCTGCTAGGAGCCCGTCGCACTCGTGGAACCCCGCAGTGTCGTCCTCTGTGGCCGGCAAGATTCGCAGCCGAGCGTCCTCGGGGCTCGTCCGTGTCGTCGCAAGTGGAGGCTTTCCTTCCTTCTCGCAGCTGACGACACCCCACTACGTGCATGAACTGCGTCCCCTCGTCCATCGCCTCCCAGGGGACACTCAGGCGGCAGTGCTGCAGTGGGCGTGGGAGCGCAGCTGTCCCTTCGGAATACTGGCTTTGTTTTCTTTGGGTGAACACACAGATGCGGGGTTGCTGGGTCCCATGGTGCTTCCATCTGTGGTTTTTGAGGAGCCGCCATTCTGGTTCCCACAGCGGCTGCACCGGGGTATGGTTCACATTACCACCAACGGCCCACAAGGGCCCCAGCGTCCCCAGGTCCTGGCCGACACCTGTGGTCCTCTCTCCCTCCCTCCCTCTCTCTGGTAACGGCCATCCTAGCAGCCGGGAGGTGAGTCGGTATCGCAGAGCGGTTCTGCTGTGCGTTTCCCTGATAGTCAGTGGCGCTGAGCGTCTTTTCACGTATCAGTTGGCCATTTGTATGTCTTCTTTGGAGAAATGTCCATTTGAGTCCTTTGCCCGTTTTTAAATAATAGTCATTTGATTTTTTTCGCTATTGAGTTGCATGAATTCCTTACATATTTTGGATATGGAACCCCAATCAGGTGTATGGCTTGCAAAGGTTCTTTCCCGTCCAGCAGGTTGCTTTTTCACTCTGTTGGTGGTTTCCATGTGGCCCAGAAGCTTTCTAGTGTGATGTCGTCCCACTTGCCTGTTTCTGCTGCTGTTGCTTGTTTTTGGTGTAGTGCCCGAGAAAGCATCGCCGAGACCAATGCCGGGAAGATTTTCCTCCGTGTTTCTTCCGGGAGTTTTAGTTTCAGGTCTTATGTTTACACTTTAATTCATTTTGAGCTGACTTTTGTGTATGAGGTAAGCTAAGGGTCCCAGTTCGTTCTTTTCCATGTGGAGATCCAGTTCTTCCCAGCACCATTTGTTGAAGAGACGGTGCTTTCCCCATTGTGCATTCTTGGCACTTGCTCAAAGATCAGTTGACCACACGTACGTGGATTTATTTCTAGACTCTGTTCTGTGACACTGGTCTCTATGTCTGTTTTTACACCAATATCATACTGTTTGAATTACTGTAGCTTTGCAATATATTTGGAAATCAGGAAGTGTGATGCCTCCAGCTTTGTTCATCTTTCTCAAGACTGATCTGGCTCTTTGTGGTCCTTTGTGGCTCCATGTGCATTTTAGCACGAGTTTTTCTATTTCTGTAAAAATGCCATTGGGATTCTGATAATGATTGAAGACAATCTGTAGGTCACTGTGGCTGGTGTGGACATTTTAACAATACTGAGTCATCCAGTCCATGAACACAGGCCGTGTCCCCAGTGATCTGTGTCTTCTTTAACATCTTTCATCGATGTAATTCTCGGTGTACAAGCCCTTCACCTCCTGGGTTAGGTTTATTCCTAAGTATTTTATTCTTTTTGTTGCCATCGTAGGTGGCATTGCTTTCTCAATTTTCTTTTCAGGTGGTTCATTGTTAGCGCATAAAAAGATAAGGTTGTTGTGTGTTGAGCTTGTATTCTGCACCTTTACTGAATTCATTTATTAGTTCTAACAACTGTTTTGATGAATCTGTATGGTTTTCTACGTATAAGATTCTGTCGCCTACAAACAGAGACAGTTCTACTTCTTCCTTTTGGGGTGTCTTTTTTTTTCCCTTCTTTTTCTTGACTGATCGCCTCCTCTGTATCTCACCTGGAAGTTCACAGTGCCCCTTGCTCACTCAGGCCGTCCCTGACCTTCCTGTCTGTGGTTTTCCTTCACGGCACCGTGTTCACTGCTGACATAGCATCTGCCACAATTAATGATATTACACTTACCAGCTTGTTTACGTGTGAGATCAGCAGAATTGGCCCCTCAAAGATACCCATGTCCTAATCCCCACAATCTGTAAATATGCTAAGCTTGGTGACAAAAGAGAATTAAGTCTGCAAATCAGGTGTCCTTAAAGTAGGGCGCTCACGCTGGATTATCCAGGTGGGTAACGACAGGGGGTCCTTAAAAGTGGAGGAGGGAGGAGGAGAAGAGTCGGGGAGACGTGCAGACATGGAAGGAGGGCCTAGAGATGCTGTGCTGCTGGCTTCGGAGATGGAGAAGGGGACCGTAGGGCAGAGTGCAGGGCCCCAGGGTCTGAGAAAAGTGGGGACAAGACCTTCCCCTCGAGCCTCCAGAGGGCACGCAGCCCCACCCACACCAAGAGTTTAGGCAAGTGAGCTTCGCATCAGACTTCCAACCTCCAGAACTACGAGAGAGTGGCTGTGCTGTTGAGGCCGGGTGTTTGTGGTCGTCTGCTACAGCAGCAACCAGACACTAATACCTGTGTGCATTTGCTCTCTCTCTCTTGCACAATAACCTCTACGAGGGCAGGAGTCCTTTTGTCCATCCCTGTCTGCACAGAATCTAGCAGAGTGTTTGGAATGTAACTGGTGCCTGGTGAATGCTTGTTGAAAGAATAAATGAATGAAAAATTCAAAGAAACCAATTGCTAAGATTCTATGTATCTTCAAGTCCACAGAGGAATGGCAAAAACACGGCCATTCCAGACAGAAAAAAAATCAATCTTGTTTTTCTCGGGGCTCTGTCCTGGTGAGGGTGCTCCCATCAGCCGCCTGGCCCTCACGCTTCTCTCCCAAGCAACACGTCTCAACACCCACACCCGGGTTTTGCTTCACACCCTCAGGAACCACATAGTGCCCCGGAACTGGAGTCTGCCTGATGCCGGTGCGTCTGTGAAGATGCAAGTTGAACTTCACGCTGCACCTGGCACCCCTGGCAGACAGAAACCTGAGGGAGCCCCACACCGCAGGAGCTGGGAAGGGGCTGAAGTGGGCTTTCTGTTCTGTATTTTGTCTCTGGCTTCTCCACATGGAAAGAAAAATCTAGTGACGCATAAGGCGGTGGTGACAGAATGGAAGAGCGGTGACACAGTGGAGCCGAGACTGAAGACTGAGTCACCATGGGGAGGGAAGCCCAGGGGAGGGGTCTCGGTCTGTCTCTCCCTGCTCTCTCAACCCCCTCCTCCCGCCGCAGCACAGAAACACACGCCTGGGCTCCTTGCGGGAAGGACACCCAGACATCCTCCCGACCGTCCGCAGCCGGCTGGTGGACGAGCAGACAGCCGAAAACGAGCGGGCAGAGGGCAAGCGTGTGTGGGGCCGGGACTGCTCTAAAGTAGAGGGAGCCGAAGGAGAACGTCTCCGACCCAGACAAGGGGAAGTTAAATTAGACCTGGGAACAAACAGACATGTCCGCAAACAGCTAGACGCTGGTCTGCTGTGAGAAGCAGGAGGGAGCGTGGAGGGGTTTCCAGGGAAGCTGGACAGGGGCCTCTGTCAGCGGCACGTGGGCGGCCCGGGCTCTGAGCTGGCTCAGCTCCCACGCCTGACAAGTCCCATCAGCCCCTCAGGAGCCCGGGAAACACTTCCCACCTCCTCAGCGTGACCGGGGGCCACCGAGGGGAGAATGACTGCAGGCGCTCAGCCCTCTCCCGAGGGTGGAGGAGGAGCTTAAGGGAGGAAGGAAAGATGGTGCCTTGGAGGCTAAAGGGATGGGGAACTGGGATGGGAATTGGGATGGGAAAGTGGGATGGGGAACTGGGATGGGAACTGGGATGGGGAACTGGGATGGGAACTGGGATGGGGACTGGGATGGGGAACTGGGATGGGGAACTGGGATGGGAACTGGGATGGGAAACTGGGATGGGTACTAGGAGGGGACTGGGATGGGAACTGGGATGGGGAACTGGGATGGAAACTAGAATGGGGACTGGGATGGGAACTGGGATGGGGAACTGGGATGGGGACTGGGATGGGGAACTGGGATGGAAACTAGAATGGGGACTGGGATGGGAACTGGGATGGGGAACTGGGATGGGAACTAGAATGGGGACTGGGATGGGGACTGGGATGGGGAACTGGGATGGGAACTGGGATGGGGAACTGGGATGGGGAACTGGGATGGGAACTGGGATGGGGACCGGGATGGGGACCGGGATGGGAACTGGGATGGGGAACTGGGATGGGAACTGGGATGGGTACTAGGATGGGGACTGGGATGGGGACTGGGATGGGGAACTGGGATGGGAACTGGGATGGGAACTGGGATGGGGACCGGGATGGGGACCGGGATGGGGACCGGGATGGGAACTGGGATGGGGAACTGGGATGGGAACTGGGATGGGTACTAGGATGGGGACTGGGATGGGGACTGGGATGGGGAACTGGGATGGGGAACTGGGATGGGAACTAGAATGGGGACTGGGATGGGGACTGGGATGGGGAACTGGGATGGGGAACTGGGATGGGAACTAGAATGGGGACTGGGATGGGGAACTGGGATGGGGAACTGGGATGGGAACTAGAATGGGGACTGGGATGGGGAACTGGGATGGGAACTGGGATGGGGAACTGGGATGGGAACTGGGATGGGGAACTGGGATGGGAACTAGAATGGGGACTGGGATGGGAACTGGGATGGGGAACTGGGATGGGGACTGGGATGGGGAACTGGGATGGGAACTGGGATGGGGAACTGGGATAGGGAAGTGGGATGGGAACTGGGATGGGGACTGGGATGGGGAACTAGGATGGGGACTGGGATGGGGACTGGGATGGGGAACTGGGATGGAAACTAGAATGGGGACTGGGATGGGAACTGGGATGGGGAACTGGGATGGGAACTAGAATGGGGACTGGGATGGGAACTGGGATGGGGAACTGGGATGGGGACCGGGATGGGAACTAGAATGGGGACTGGGATGGGAACTGGGATGGGGAACTGGGATGGGGACCAGGATGGGGACTGGGATGGGAACTGGGATGGGGAACTGGGATGGGGAACTGGGATGGGAACTGGGATGGGGACTGGGATGGGGAACTGGGATGGAAACTAGAATGGGGACCGGGATGGGGAACTGGGATAGGGAACTGGGATGGGGAACTGGGATGGGGAACTGGGATGGGGACTGGGATGGGGAACTGGGATGGAAACTAGAATGGGGACCGGGATGGGGAACTGGGATAGGGAACTGGGATGGGGAACTGGGATGGGAACTGGGATGGGGAACTGGGATGGGAACTGGGATGGGGAACTGGGATGGAAACTAGAATGGGGACTGGGATGGGAACTGGGATGGGGAACTGGGATGGGAACTAGAATGGGGACTGGGATGGGAACTGGGATGGGGAACTGGGATGGGGACCAGGATGGGGACCGGGATGGGAACTGGGATGGGGAACTGGGATGGGGAACTGGGATGGGAACTGGGATGGGGAACTGGGATGGGGAACTGGGATGGAAACTAGAATGGGGACCGGGATGGGGAACTGGGATAGGGAACTGGGATGGGGAACTGGGATGGGAACTGGGATGGGGAACTGGGATGGGAACTGGGATGGGGAACTGGGATGGGGAACTGGGATGGGAACTGGGATGGGGAACTGGGATGGGAACTGGGATGGGGAACTGGGATGGGAACTAGAATGGGGACTGCGATGGGAACTGGGATGGGGAACTGGGATGGGGACCGGGATGGGAACTAGAATGGGGACTGGGATGGGAACTGGGATGGGGAACTGGGATGGGGACTGGGATGGGGAACTGGGATGGGAACTAGAATGGGGACTGGGATGGGAACTGGGATGGGGAACTGGGATGGGGACTGGGATGGGGAACTGGGATGGGAACTGGGATGGGGAACTGGGATGGAAACTAGAATGGGGACTGGGATGGGAACTGGGATGGGGAACTGGGATGGGAACTAGAATGGGGACTGGGATGGGAACTGGGATGGGGAACTGGGATGGGGACCAGGATGGGGACCGGGATGGGAACTGGGATGGGGAACTGGGATGGGGAACTGGGATGGGAACTGGGATGGGGAACTGGGATGGGGAACTGGGATGGAAACTAGAATGGGGACCGGGATGGGGAACTGGGATAGGGAACTGGGATGGGGAACTGGGATGGGAACTGGGATGGGGAACTGGGATGGGAACTGGGATGGGGAACTGGGATGGGGAACTGGGATGGGAACTGGGATGGGGAACTGGGATGGGAACTGGGATGGGGAACTGGGATGGGAACTAGAATGGGGACTGCGATGGGAACTGGGATGGGGAACTGGGATGGGGACCGGGATGGGAACTAGAATGGGGACTGGGATGGGAACTGGGATGGGGAACTGGGATGGGGACCGGGATGGGGACCGGGATGGGAACTGGGATGGGGAACTGGGATGGGGAACTGGGATGGGAACTGGGATGGGGAACTGGGATGGGAACTGGGATGGGGAACTGGGATGGGGAACTGGGATGGAAACTAGAATGGGGACTGGGATGGGAACTGGGATGGGGAACAGGAATGGGGACTGGGATGGGGAACTGGGATGGGGACTGGGATGGGGACCGGGATGGGGAACTGGGATAGGGAACTGGGATGGGGAACTGGGATGGGAACTGGGATGGGGAACTGGGATGGGAACTGGGATGGGGAACTGGGATGGGGAACTGGGATGGGAACTGGGATGGGGAACTGGGATGGGAACTGGGATGGGGAACTGGGATGGGAACTAGAATGGGGACTGGGATGGGAACTGGGATGGGGAACTGGGATGGGGACTGGGATGGGGAACTGGGATGGGAACTGGGATGGGAAAGTGGGATGGGGAACTGGGATGGGAACTGGGATGGGGAACTGGGATGGGAACTGGGATGGGGACTGGGATGGGGAACTGGGATGGGAACTGGGATGGGGACTGGGATGGGGAACTGGGATGGGGAACTGTGATGGGAACTGGGATGGGGAACTGGGATGGGAAACTGGGATGGGGAACTGGGATGGGTACTAGGATGGGGACTGGGATGGGGACTGGGATGGGGAACTGGGATGGGAACTGGGATGGGGACTGGGATGGGGAACTGGGATGGGAACTGGGATGGGGACTGGGATGGGGAACTGGGATGGGGAACTGGGATGGGGAACTGGGATGGGAAACTGGGATGGGGAACTGGGATGGGTACTAGGATGGGGACTGGGATGGGGACTGGGATGGGGAACTGGGATGGGAACTGGGATGGGGAACTGGGATGGGAACTGGGATGGGGACTGGGATGGGGAACTGGGATGGGAACTGTGATGGGAACTGGGATGGGGAACTGGGATGGGGACTGGGATGGGGACTGGGATGGGGACTGGGATGGGGAACTGTGATGGGAACTGGGATGGGGACTGGGATGGGGAACTGGGATGGGAACTGTGATGGGAACTGGGATGGGGAACTGGGATGGGGACTGGGATGGGGACTGGGATGGGGAACTGGGATGGGAACTGTGATGGGAACTGGGATGGGGAACTGGGATGGGGACTGGGATGGGGACTGGGATGGGGACCGGGATGGGAACTGGGATGGGGAACTGGGATGGGGAACTGGGATGGGAACTGGGATGGGGACCGGGATGGGGACCGGGATGGGAACTGGGATGGGGAACTGGGATGGGAACTGGGATGGGTACTAGGATGGGGACTGGGATGGGAACTGGGATGGGGAACTGGGATGGGAACTGGGATGGGGAACTGGGATGGGGAACTGGGATGGGAACTGGGATGGGGACCGGGATGGGGACCGGGATGGGAACTGGGATGGGGAACTGGGATGGGAACTGGGATGGGTACTAGGATGGGGACTGGGATGGGGACTGGGATGGGGAACTGGGATGGGAACTGGGATGGGGAACTGGGATGGGGAACTGGGATGGGAACTGGGATGGGGACCGGGATGGGGACCGGGATGGGAACTGGGATGGGGAACTGGGATGGGAACTGGGATGGGTACTAGGATGGGGACTGGGATGGGGACTGGGATGGGGAACTGGGATGGGAACTGGGATGGGAACTGGGATGGGGACCGGGATGGGGACCGGGATGGGGACCGGGATGGGAACTGGGATGGGGAACTGGGATGGGAACTGGGATGGGTACTAGGATGGGGACTGGGATGGGGACTGGGATGGGGAACTGGGATGGGAACTGGGATGGGGACCGGGATGGGGACCGGGATGGGAACTGGGATGGGGAACTGGGATGGGGACTGGGATGGGTACTAGGATGGGGACTGGGATGGGGACTGGGATGGGGAACTGGGATGGGAACTGGGATGGGGACTGGGATGGGGAACTGGGATGGGGAACTGTGATGGGAACTGGGATGGGGAACTGGGATGGGAAACTGGGATGGGGAACTGGGATGGGTACTAGGATGGGGACTGGGATGGGGACTGGGATGGGGAACTGGGATGGGAACTGGGATGGGTACTAGGATGGGGACTGGGATGGGGACTGGGATGGGGAACTGGGATGGGAACTGGGATGGGGAACTGGGATGGGGAACTGGGATGGGAACTGGGATGGGGAACTGGGATGGGAACTGGGATGGGTACTAGGATGGGGACTGGGATGGGGACTGGGATGGGGAACTGTGATGGGAACTGGGATGGGGACTGGGATGGGGAACTGGGATGGGAACTGTGATGGGAACTGGGATGGGGAACTGGGATGGGGACTGGGATGGGGACTGGGATGGGGAACTGGGATGGGAACTGTGATGGGAACTGGGATGGGGAACTGGGATGGGGACTGGGATGGGGACTGGGATGGGGACCGGGATGGGAACTGGGATGGGGAACTGGGATGGGAACTGGGATGGGGAACTGGGATGGGGAACTGGGATGGGAACTGGGATGGGGAACTGGGATGGGAACTGGGATGGGGAACTGGGATGGGGAACTGGGATGGAAACTAGAATGGGGACTGGGATGGGAACTGGGATGGGGAACAGGAATGGGGACTGGGATGGGGAACTGGGATGGGGACTGGGATGGGGACCGGGATGGGGAACTGGGATAGGGAACTGGGATGGGGAACTGGGATGGGAACTGGGATGGGGAACTGGGATGGGAACTGGGATGGGGAACTGGGATGGGGAACTGGGATGGGAACTGGGATGGGGAACTGGGATGGGAACTGGGATGGGGAACTGGGATGGGAACTAGAATGGGGACTGGGATGGGAACTGGGATGGGGAACTGGGATGGGGACTGGGATGGGGAACTGGGATGGGAACTGGGATGGGAAAGTGGGATGGGGAACTGGGATGGGAACTGGGATGGGGAACTGGGATGGGAACTGGGATGGGGACTGGGATGGGGAACTGGGATGGGAACTGGGATGGGGACTGGGATGGGGAACTGGGATGGGGAACTGTGATGGGAACTGGGATGGGGAACTGGGATGGGAAACTGGGATGGGGAACTGGGATGGGTACTAGGATGGGGACTGGGATGGGGACTGGGATGGGGAACTGGGATGGGAACTGGGATGGGGACTGGGATGGGGAACTGGGATGGGAACTGGGATGGGGACTGGGATGGGGAACTGGGATGGGGAACTGGGATGGGGAACTGGGATGGGAAACTGGGATGGGGAACTGGGATGGGTACTAGGATGGGGACTGGGATGGGGACTGGGATGGGGAACTGGGATGGGAACTGGGATGGGGAACTGGGATGGGAACTGGGATGGGGACTGGGATGGGGAACTGGGATGGGAACTGTGATGGGAACTGGGATGGGGAACTGGGATGGGGACTGGGATGGGGACTGGGATGGGGACTGGGATGGGGAACTGTGATGGGAACTGGGATGGGGACTGGGATGGGGAACTGGGATGGGAACTGTGATGGGAACTGGGATGGGGAACTGGGATGGGGACTGGGATGGGGACTGGGATGGGGAACTGGGATGGGAACTGTGATGGGAACTGGGATGGGGAACTGGGATGGGGACTGGGATGGGGACTGGGATGGGGACCGGGATGGGAACTGGGATGGGAAACTGGGATGGGGAACTGGGATGGGAACTGGGATGGGGACCGGGATGGGGACCGGGATGGGAACTGGGATGGGGAACTGGGATGGGAACTGGGATGGGTACTAGGATGGGGACTGGGATGGGAACTGGGATGGGGAACTGGGATGGGAACTGGGATGGGGAACTGGGATGGGGAACTGGGATGGGAACTGGGATGGGGACCGGGATGGGGACCGGGATGGGAACTGGGATGGGGAACTGGGATGGGAACTGGGATGGGTACTAGGATGGGGACTGGGATGGGGACTGGGATGGGGAACTGGGATGGGAACTGGGATGGGGAACTGGGATGGGGAACTGGGATGGGAACTGGGATGGGGACCGGGATGGGGACCGGGATGGGAACTGGGATGGGGAACTGGGATGGGAACTGGGATGGGTACTAGGATGGGGACTGGGATGGGGACTGGGATGGGGAACTGGGATGGGAACTGGGATGGGAACTGGGATGGGGACCGGGATGGGGACCGGGATGGGGACCGGGATGGGAACTGGGATGGGGAACTGGGATGGGAACTGGGATGGGTACTAGGATGGGGACTGGGATGGGGACTGGGATGGGGAACTGGGATGGGAACTGGGATGGGGACCGGGATGGGGACCGGGATGGGAACTGGGATGGGGAACTGGGATGGGGACTGGGATGGGTACTAGGATGGGGACTGGGATGGGGACTGGGATGGGGAACTGGGATGGGAACTGGGATGGGGACTGGGATGGGGAACTGGGATGGGGAACTGTGATGGGAACTGGGATGGGGAACTGGGATGGGAAACTGGGATGGGGAACTGGGATGGGAACTGGGATGGGGACTGGGATGGGGAACTGGGATGGGGAACTGTGATGGGAACTGGGATGGGGAACTGGGATGGGAAACTGGGATGGGGAACTGGGATGGGTACTAGGATGGGGACTGGGATGGGGACTGGGATGGGGAACTGGGATGGGAACTGGGATGGGTACTAGGATGGGGACTGGGATGGGGACTGGGATGGGGAACTGGGATGGGAACTGGGATGGGGAACTGGGATGGGGAACTGGGATGGGAACTGGGATGGGGAACTGGGATGGGAACTGGGGTTTAGGACAGGAAGTGCAGATGCAAGAAGGAAATGACAGGATGTTTGGCTCAGGAGTCCACCCCGGAGTCCATTCCACATGGCAGTGGGCCCCATGGCCATCATAGCCCTAAGCTGACCTTCCCCCCTCAGCCACTTGGCCTGAACTGGCACTTTGGGGGCAGCCTGGGAAGAGGGTGACCAGGGCAGGTGCCAACTCATGGTTCTGTCCTCTCTGCCAGTGATGCCCGAGACCATGGACGAAGCAGGGATAGAACTCAAGCCAAGGTGCCCTCAGCCTCTTCCTGGCTCCTCAGAGCACGTGCTGCTGCCCCAGTCTGTTCTCCTCAGGGACAGAGCCAGCCCTGCCTGGGTTTTGGAGAAGGGGCCGCAGAAAGACGGCCATTGAAAACACCATTAGTTCTTCCTAGTGATGGGTCTGCAAGAGCAAAGGAAAGAAAAAAAGAAAAAGACAACGAAAAATGATATTGAAATACTCACCCTGTGACACGTAGCTCTCAGACACCAACAGCGAACATTGCGTTTTATGCCAAAACACTAGAGGCATTGCCATCTGAGCCACGACCCGCTTTACTTCCTCTGCTGTTGCCCGCCGTTTAAGGCGTAGCCCGTGCGAGAGGAGGGTGTGGAGGGGGACAGGACAGTGTCGGGGGGAGGAGGGGAGGGACGGAAAAACCTATACCCTCTGGCAGTGGGGCGGGGCAGGACAGCTGCTGAGGGAGTCGCGCTGGGTCTTCCCAGCCTCCTGGGGACAGTCAGATGGTCCCAGCACGTGCATCTGACCTCTTCCATCCTCAGGTCTGGATCTGCCTGGGGACTGAGGGGTGTGGAAGGAGCCCTTGGTCATTGACAATTATGAGGACTTCTGTCCACCATCCCCTTATTACTCGTTGGCCCCCACCCTCTGGGTCCCCTAGCATCTCTTTAAACGCTGCAGCATCTCCATAACACCGACGTATTCACCTGCAGCTTGCGGCTCCGCATTTCTCTGCATTGGATCAACACCATCACTTGTATATGCTTCACCAGCCAACACAGGTCAAAACATTTGCCACAAGAGAAAATAAATAAAGAGGACCCAGAGCCACGGAATAAATCCATCAACCCAGCCATGTTGCAGAATTCACTCAGCTCGGGGCAAAGCAGCCAGCTCACTGACTGGGAGGGTCCCAGTCTACGTGAGAGCAAACAGGTGCTCACTGGGACGTGTGTGCTGCCCTCGTTGGCTGAAAGTACAGGAGAGCACACAGGTGGGAGTGTGTGCAACAGGTGTGCTAAAACGGATCGATGTGACACTTAGAAGATGTTATTCCAGAGACAAGCAGAGCTGTAATTTCAGAGACGATCCACGCCCCTCGGGCCAGCCTTAAATACAGCATGCGTGCATACTGAGTGCGACGAAAAGGAAGCCTCTCCCACCAATCAGCAGTGAGCACTTGTCAAAGGTTTATTTAAGTCATTAGCGACGGAACAGGAGACTGCCAAGCTGGTAAAAGAGCATTGTGGGAACCGGATGTGCACCGCCACCAAGGCGCTGAGTGAGACGGCCAGGTGAGACGTACAGCCGGTCGGCGTCCTGCAGGACCACAGCGCCCTAAGGATTGTGGTTCTCCTCCCTAAGCGTCAGGAATCCTTTGCATCCATACTGAGCACAGATGCACAAGTTCTAGCAAAATTTCACAAAGTCTTGGCGCTGCTCGGTAAATAACGTGCCGATAAGGGGCCGATAATGCCCCTAAAGAATGAAGCAACCCACCACAAGCCATGGGGTGATGCCCAGCACAGCACCGAAGGGGCCACAGCTGCCTTACACTGTATTATTTTTTAAAATAATTTTTCTTGGGTTTAGCTCAGTGGTAGTCGTAGCGCTTAGCAAGCACAAAGTCCTGGGTTCAATCCCCAATGCCGCCATTAAACAACATGTGTATGTATATATTATATATAATTACCTCCCCCCAAAAAAACAACAAAAAATAAAATTAAAATTAAAATTTATAGTTTTTCTTAGCAGACTATTAGAAAGAGAAAACACAACCGCTGTGATTTGCAGACGGCATTATTCACACATGGACAATCCTCTCGTAGCATTTAGAGCTTGCTGCGAGCTGAGAGGTTCCCCCAAATGCACATGCGGGTTGTAACCCAGAGCCCCAGACTGCAGTTGGTTAAGATCTAGAAAGACGTGATGAAGCTAAATGGCTGTGTGAGTGGGCCCTAGTGCCACGTGACTGGTGTCCTTGCAGGAAGCGGAGATCAGGACAGAGAGACAGGGATGACCACACAACGGCCGAGGAGAGAGAGCTCGGGGGAGCCAGCCCTGCTCACCCCAGGTCTTGGGCATCCAGCCTCCAGGACTGTGAGACGGTGAATGTCTGTGGGTGAAGCCGCCCCGTGTGCAGTGTCTGTCTCACAGCGGCCCTGGCAAGCTACCACTGAGCGGATCACCAAGCGTGCTGTGTCAGGGCCGGTGCGTCTGGGGTGCAGCGACTCCCCAGGAGGGAGCGGGCCCAGACACACCCACACCCCGCTGTCCACCCACTTCCCAGTGTGGGCCCACCTCCACCAGGGCCAGTGCCTTCCGCAAAGGCACTGTGCAAGCCAGCTGCCCCCTGAGCAGGCGACAGGAGACCCAGAAGGTACAAAGGGCTGAAACTCTCCACTAACAAAAATAAAATGTTACAGAAGAGAAGCTGTGTTCGTATTTGGAGGAAAAGCCATGAAATCTCTGGCCACACACTTACCAAGAAGCATGCATGATCTTATAAAGAAAATTAGAACGCTTTCCTGGAGGACACACTGGGGGGCCTGTTTAGCCAAAGACACCTCTTGTTTCTGGACGTGAAAGTGTGGTAGGTAGAGGCGTGGGGTGTCCCAGACCACACGTTACATTCAGTCCAACTCCAATTAATATCTTAAGAAGTTTCTACTTGAAAAGTTGATTCAAAAGTTCTACTGGAAGCATAAATACACATAAATTGCCAAGAAACTTATTAAAAGTAAGACTACCATGGGAGAGTTTCCCTGTTGTCAACAAATCGAGCTACAGAGCAAAATTCATCAAAGCAATTAGATGCTGGCACAGAAACATACAAACGTATCAATAGTTCAACAGATCTATGTGCAGCGGACAGAGGGCCCCGGCCGGACTCCAGAGCGGCCGTCTGTTTCCCTGTGACGTGTGTATAATACAGGCGGCAGTTCCACTCGATGTGGAAACCGTTCATTAAAGAAGAGTTAGAAAAATAAGTTTCTCATTTGAAAAACAGATTCCTGTTCCTACTCACATCACACTCAGAGATAAGTTCCTGACAAATAAAACCTCCAAATAATTTTAACCATTAGCAGACGAGAATATAGGGAAATAAACCTTCATAGCCCTGGGGAAAAGAAGGTCTCCACAATTCAGATGTGGAATCCAAAATCCGTGAAAGAAAACATCAAACATCGACAGACTTGGCCTCAGGCATCTTTTAAATTTGCAAAGAGCGAAAGTTACAGTGACAGACCACAAGGAATCATCTAACAATGAGGACAGGCAAGCCGTCAGTGTCTTTTAACCCAATTCATATCCTAAGAAGGTTTTGTAACTCTAACTTTCGATTCTAGATTTCTAATGAAAGCATAAATATCTGAAAACTGCCAAAAATTTTTATATGTCAATAAGAAAAGTCTAGAAATGTGTTGGGAGAAGGTCCACATGGGTGAACGGTCTGGGCTGCTGCAGATGTTCTAGAACTTGACCTGGGTGGTAATTCCCCAGACATAAACGAGGCCGCTGTGATGGGGAAGCTGGTCCTTGGCAGCGGATCCAAGAAGTTCCCACCTGGAGGAGCAGCGAGGCCGCGTGGTGCAGGTAAACTTCCAACCCTGGAAACTCTCCCAACTTTAGAGCATCTGGGTGCTATTTTAGTTAAGAAAAGTGGTGTTTTATTAAGAATGGTATCATTTCCTCCAGCCTCACACCTGATTGATGGAGGAGAAGAGATACAGGGCTTGCTCAGAAGCCTCCAGCCCGTTTCCGGAGCAAGGAGGTCAGCGGTGTTGCCTGGCTGTCATTCTCCCGAGCCACCCGTGGTCAGTGGTGTGTCTATAACGAAAGTAACAAACCTGAATGGATGTGAAATATGCCCCCCCGCCCTCTGTGTACAAACTCTGTATGAACCTATTGTGCGTGCATCGTCTCACGAATGCTCTAAAGACATTCCATTCACTGCAATGAAAAATTTAAATCTCACACACCAGGGCTCCGAAATGTAAGATTCTTGCCCGAGGTCACACAGCATGGGGACAAGCCAGAAATGACAGAGGGTTGACAGAGCTCGGGGGCCGCCACTCTGCTGCTCTGCGGACACTGACCTCCCTGGGAGCACACATTGTCAAGGGAAGTTCAGATGCCCCTGGACCCCGAGGACCTTCACAGCTGACTGTGCTGAAGGTGCAAAGCCATCAGCGCCTTGTTGGACGCCCCTTGGCCACCCTGGCGGGTGAACCCTCCCCGTTCGGGCTTCGGCTGGAGCATCTCAGCGTCTGGACGAGATTCCTGCACGGAGCAGCTCCGAGGTCTCTGGAGAAAGTGCGCTCCGGGGGTGCGTGGAGGGGAAGCCGCGTCCGGCCAGAGGAGGAGGCAGAGCCACGCCTCCCTTCCCAGGGGCTGCGGTCCATTCGAGGGCAGCGTTCTCCAGGAGACTCACTGAAATGAATTTCCATGTTTATAAAACCATGAATTATTGAAAAGCACTCAGGAATTGTGTTCCATTTATATGAATCAATGAACAGAGAGCTCTATTCAGCCTTTGTGTTGCTGCTTAGGGTCTGTGAAGACGGAGCAGACCACAGCATCGGGCACAGACGGGGAGCCGTGCCCGTCACAGGTGCAGTGAAGAGCGTGGCCCCTAAAGGAACGCGGCAGACCGCCGAAGCAATGACTGGGTCACGGGTAGCCGGAACTTTTTAATTTCCACAAATATTTTCATAGGCACAGCCGAGCGAAGGTGGCAGTGCAGTGGATTCCCGCCCAGCACCGATGTGTGTCCACGTCCCGCACGGCTTCCCGGCCTAACTGCTCCACTCGTCTTGAAACCACAGTGTAGTGAGATAACTGAACTGAGCGCTCAAATACACGCAAATATATTATGAAAACGTGCCCCAACAGAAATGAGAACGTTACAAAAACGGCAGAAATTCTTAACTACAATCAACTGCAACCCCAACAAAAAACTCCAAAGGGACTTTTCCACTCTGCCAAAATAGTTCTAGAATTTAGAAAGACAAAGGCAAAGCACATTAAAATTCCCAGAAAGTATTTGAGAAAGAGGACAAGTCTGATGTATGATACACGGAAACTTGAAGCCGTAAACAGCGCTATCAGAAGGAGGAGACCTTTTTCACAGTGCTGGCGTCAGGAAGGGTTTTCTGAGCCTAGCACCAAAGCCAGAAGCCATCAGGAAATATATGAGGTAATCTGGCTTTATGAAAATTTAAAACTTATTCGTGTACTTACACATCCAAGAGAATGTAATGACAGACTAGTATGATTAGTAAGTGAACTTGGTAACTTGCCTGTTATAAAATTTGTTTGCAAAAACCAACTGTATTTCCATGTGAGTAGTACATAGAAAAAGCAATGAGCAAAGATAGTATTTACCTGGGAATAAATCTAACAAAAGAGGCACAGAAGCTTTGGCAGAAATGTACAAAACATTACTGAGAGAAATTGAAGAAACTGTGGACAATCTGACAGAGGGTGTGCAGAACCTCTTCACAGAAGTCTGCAAAGTGCTACCGAGAGAAATTTTAAAAGCTGTAAATAAATGGAAAACCTTGCTGTGGTGAGGACAGTTCTCCCAAATTAATCTATAAATTCAGTGGAACCCAACTGAAATTCCAGCAGATAACTTTTGCAAAAATTCATAAGCTGACTCAAAAACTCAGGTTAACCCCAGTTCATCCTGAAACAGGAACGAGGCTTATCCTGTAGTAATTGAACAAGCGTGAGACTGGCCAGAGGACAGACCTGCCCAGTGTGCAGAGTAGGGTCCAGAAATAGACACACACACACACATCAGGGGGTGATTTTTCTTCCATAAATGGGTCAGCGTCACATGAAAAAATGCTCAACATCACTAGTTATCAGAGATATGCAAGTCAAAACTACAATGAGGCATCACCTCACACCAGTCAGAATGGCCATCAGTAAGAAGTCCACAAATGACAAATGCTGGAGAGGCTGTGGAGAAAAGGGGACCCTCCTGCACTGCTGGTGGGAATGCAGTTTTAAGGAATGGAGATTCCTTAAAAAACTAAAAATAGATTTGCCATATGAT
The DNA here is from genome assembly GCF_048564905.1 of Vicugna pacos. Classification (NCBI taxonomy): domain Eukaryota; kingdom Metazoa; phylum Chordata; class Mammalia; order Artiodactyla; family Camelidae; genus Vicugna; species Vicugna pacos. Next base: position 95,255,966 of record NC_132991.1, on the reverse strand, counting down.
CCAGCAATCCCTCTCCTGGGCATGTATCCAGAAGGAAATTTAATTCAAAAAGACACATGCACCCCAGTGTTCATAGCAGCACTATTTACAACAGCCAAGACATGGAAACAGCCTAAATGTCCATCGACAGATGACTGGATAAAGAAGCTGTGGTGTATTTACACAATGGAATACTACTCGGTCATAAAAAAGACTAAAATAATGCCATTTGCAGCAACATGGATGGACCTAGAGATGGTCATTCTAAGTGAAGTGAGCCAGAAAGAGAAAAATAACCTGTGATACCACTCACATGAGGAATCTTAAGAACACACACACACACATGAACTTATTTACAAAACAGAAACAGACTCACAGACATAGAGAACAAACTATGGTTATGGAGGAGGGAGGGGGTGGGAAGGGATAAATTGGGAGTTCGAGATTTGCAGATACTGACTACTATATATGAAATAGATAAACAGCAAGTTTCTCCTGTATAATACAGGGGGCTCTATTCAATATCTTGTGGTGACCTACAACGAAAAAGCGTATGAGAAGGAATATGTGTGTGTACATGCATGACTGAGACATGATACCGTGCACCAGCAATTGACACGCCATTGTAAACTGACTATATGTCAATAAAAATAAATAAATAAATAATTTTCAAAAGACAAAAAAGTAAAATAAGTGAGGCAGAATCCACATGCCTGTTGATATTTAAAATAATTTTGCATTTGAGCACATGTCCTTCCAGAAAAGCTGTGCAAACTCATGACCTATTAAATTGTTGATCATCCCCATGTAATGTCACTTTTTACAATTCTTTCTAACTTGACAGAAAACAATTTTTTCCTGTTTTGTGAGGCCGGGCGTGCGCTCACCCTGGTATTGGACGTTTGACCTGCTTTCGTAATGACCCGCCTGTTCCAGCCTCTTCCCGTTATTCTGTGGGGCTCACGGTCTCCCCTAGTGACTTGTCAGCTGTTTTGTAATCTCTTCACTTATTGGAGATTTATTCTGTCTCTGCTGTGTTTGGACATGTTGTCCCAGCATCTCCACTGTCTCCCGAGGGCAGCGTGGGTAGTACTCCTGTCCTGGCCACTCCAATGACCAGTGGGTACGGGGGTGTGACACCCAGCCCAATTCAGGGCACCTCCAAAGGGTCGCCTGCTTCCGACCCCTCTGGGCGTGGCAGGGCCCACGTGGACACTGTCGGGATCCATCCTCCCTCTGCCCCAGCCTGCTCTCTCCCCCTTCTTCCCCGCGGACCTCCAGGGCCCCGGGTAAACGCCCTGCCCGCTCAGCTCCATGTCAGACGCTGCGCCCGCGCGCCCGCCCTGACCGGTGCGGCAGGTGCAGCGGGGACCTGGCGGGGGCCGGTCTGCTAGCCTGTTTCACGGGCTTTGCATCTGTCGAACCCTCTGAAGGTTCTCCTGTGCTCCCGAAGTGATGGGACTATTAAGTACTTAGACAGAGAGCGCTGGTGCCCCTGGAATACATGCGGCACAAGCTGTAGAGCCGAGAATCTAAGTTCACTTCTTTCCCCAAAGGCTCGGGTAGAAGTCACAGCTCCACTTATTGGACAATCAATCCTCGTGCCACAGACTTGAAATATCACCTTAATAACAGGGAAAATTATTGAGGATCCCTGGATTGGTTCCTGGGCTCCTAAGCCATGAGTCCGCCCGCCGGTCTGTTCCTGGGCCAGCCGGCACTGCCCCAGCTCTGTCCCCAGCCGCTCCGGCCCCTGGCGGCAAGGCCCCAGGCCCTCCCCTTCTAATGAGAGTGTTTGTTCTGCTGTGAACAATGCCACGGCTGACACCCCTGGCCTCTGCTGGCCGACCCCCCAACACCCCAAGGCCACCTGGCAGCTCCGGCCCTCACGGCTGCAGCTCCTGACGCTTTGGCAAGTTGCCTGACTTTTCTGACCCTCAGTCTCCTCATCTGAGGAAGCACCACCACGGCGTTTGTCTCCGTGTCCAAGGTGGATGTACCCTCGGGGCCCTGAGCTACCCTTGTCCCCAGGCCCGTGGCCAGGCCTCAGCTGGCAAAGCTGGATGGGCGGGGTGGACAGTGACACTGCTGCCACCACCTCCTGCTACCACAGAGCGAGCGACACGGCAGAGCCGTCCAGGCAGAGCATGTGCCAGCGTCACACGCCCCCAGACGGATGGCTCTCCTCCGCCCAGGACTGGACGCCCTCGGCACAGCACCATTGTTGCCCTGGGGCTGCACCCACCACTAAAAAGGCAGCACTTCAGCGGCCCTCGGCTGTCTCCAGGGATGACCCCAGACTCGCGGATTTAAGGGTTAGTGCTCCACTGAGCATCCTGGGGGGCCCCACAGTCCTCTGAATGCTCTCTGTCCCATCTCAGCTCCTGAAAGTGGAGGGAGTGGGGTCCGGGGAGGTCCCATGGCCAGGCCTGGCCCTGTAGCTGGTCTGGATGCTCCTGCCCTGGAGGGAGGTTCAAGCCACGAGTGATGCCCGGTCCTCCGGGCTTGCAGGACCTCCTCCCCTACATGCACCCCCGAGTGTGGGCAACGGCCTCGGCCGCTCTCAGCGGAGGTTCACAAGGCTCAAGCGTCACGGCACACCAGGGCTTCTGGGCTCTGGAGGGACCGTCGCTCCACCAAGAGGGCCCCGCGGGGACGTCGCCAGTGAGGCCAGCCCGCAGGATGCCCAGCCTCTCCATCTGTGTGGCAGCTCCCAGTGTCCCGTCGAGGCAGAATCCAAAACAGCTGCGGTGGGAGTAACAGAGACCCACAGGGGCCACCCCTGCCCTTCCCCGGGCCTGCGAACGGGCAGGAGGTATGGCGCGCAGCGGGGCACTGCCCGGGCTGGGCCTGCAGGGGGTCCCGGCCCGAGACGGAGGTGGGGGGGATCTGGGAGGCCGTTCTCTGGGCGAGCTCAGCCTACGCTCGAGGAACCAGCAAATTTTAAATTTTAAAAAACTGCAAGTGATAATGGCAGAGCAGTGGCGAGCTGAGGGGGGGTGGACGAGGGTTTATTTACAGCAGACGGAAGGGGCTGGGGGCACCCACAGCCCGGGGGCCCCCCGGGGACCCAGGTCGCAGCCCTGACCCGAGCCCCATCGGGACCAGCGCCAGCGCCTCCGGGGGCAGACGGAGGGGCCAGTGGCCGGCCTGGACTCGCCTGGACCCGTCCCTGTCTCCGGCCTGCCCAGCCCCTGCAGGCTCACCTCCCCAGCAGTGAAAACGGACCCCGCGGCCACGGGGCAGGCCTGCGCGAGGACCAAGGGAGCAGGTCCGTTGCGTCGTAAGGATCAGTAGCATGACTTCTTGAAAAGTCTTTCTATTTTGAAATAATGTTAGACGCATTTAAAAAGTAGCAGAAAGCAGCACAGGGAGCTCCCAGACACCCGCCGCCCGGCTGCCCCGAGGCCGGCACCTTCCGCCTCCGGGCACGGTGAGCGGAGCTGAGAAGCCCGTGCCAGCCCCGGGGGGCGGCTACAGCACGGACTTCCTTGGGTTTCATCTGTTTTCCACAAATGTCCTTTTTCTGTTCCAGGATCTCATATTGCACTTAGCTGGTATGCTTGACTTCCTTTAAAAGGTCTCCAAGAACTTATTTATTTTTTCAGGGTGTCTTTCGAAGGACCTCACACCACCTCCAGGAGAGAAGCACAGGGTATGGGCGTCCCTGGGGCAGAACCAGTTACACAACATGGCAAGTGTTCCCACCCGCCCTGTGCCAAGGAGCGTCCAGTCCCGCTTTCGTAAACAGCGAGGTGGACATCTGGAGCCTGACTGTGACAAGGTAGTCTCGGGTCACCGCCATCATGGGGACAGAGGGACATGCCCAGTTTTTCTCCTGGCCGGTGCACACGGCAGCCCCATGTCACACAACACCGTCACTTGGAAAGCATTTGAAACCTGTCTGAGCTCAGGAAGAATGACAAAGTCTGGAGCCCATCAGGGCACAAGTATGCATCCAAGGCCAGCTTGATCCTGGCTGGTCCACCCCCGAAATGTTGAGCGCCAGCTGGAAAGGCTGAGGGCTCCCTGGGGGCGGCACCCACGTGTTCTGTGGAGTCTTCTGTGTGAAGTCTTCCGTGTGAATCAGCGTCTCCGTGTGAAACTTCAAAGCAGAATGTTGCCAGACTCGCAGCTTCCAGATTCCAGGGCTGGCCGATCCGTGGGACCCAGGCCGTGGCCAGGGTCTGCCGGCCGAGTGCAGGTTGGAAACTTAAAATCCAAAGCACAGGAAAGCACAGCCCTGACCGGGAGCCTTTGCCCCAGCAGGGTCGGGGGAGGGCGGTACTTACTCAGGGCCTGGAAATTTACACCCACAAACTCCCGACAACTTCTCCCATCCAGGCCAAGAAAGCCAGAGGGGCTGGAGGAAATGAGGTTCAGTCCGTTTCCCTCTCTTGCTAGGCCGTGGGTGGGCGCCCGTGTCCCTCTCGGTGCCTCCATCACCCCCCAATGTCCCCCTTGCTACCCCTTCCCGGATGCTGCCCTCCTGCCCAAAACGCCCTGCCCATCTCTGCTTCCTGGCCCTCCACCCTCATCACCACCCCCCTAATCCCGCACAGAGGAGCCTCACAGCCCATCGCCTGGCTCCAGGAAGCTCCCTCGGCTTCACACCAACATTCCAGGTCTGCACGTGGGTCTCTCCTCCCCCGGGGACTCCGTGTGAGCGGGGTCCACGTTGAGCTCATGTGTGATGCTTGTGTTCCCAGCCCTGAACACGGGGCTGGGACAGAGCGGGTTCCCAGGGAAGCTGTCTGAAGGCAGGCGAGAGGGAGGGGGGAGTGAGGGATGGGACAGGCAGACCGCGCGGCCGCGCCTGAGCAGCTCAGACCAGAGCCGCGATAAAATGTGGTGGCCCTTTGCACTCAGGAGTCCTGAACTACCGCCGAAGGGCCTGCAACATCTAGACCAATGGCCCTGTTGTCAGACGCAGAACCGGAGCCCTAAGAGGGGGACGTGGCCCAGAGCAGCCAGGAGCCGCGCAGACGCGTCTCTTCGACAGTCATGACCCGAGGTGCGCGGCGCGCCCGCGCGGGCCTGAGGCTGCACGGCCGGGACTCAGACCCGCTGAGCCTCGGGGACACAGGCTGGCTCGGGGAGCTCCTCAGGAGTGCCTTGGTGGGAGCTCTAGCAAGCGTTACTGTTAATATTCAGTGTAACTGAATATTTTCAAAGCTCGACATTGTGACGCAAAAACGGATTCCACTCACGCAGTAAGCAGTCGTTAGAGACCCGCTGCCGACCGGGCCCTGCTGGGGGGCCTCACGGGGACCAGCGGTCCTGCCCGCGGAGCTGGCTGTGTGCGCCCCAGCAGCAGCGAGACCGCAGGCTGGTCCCGACGCCCGTGCGGTGCCCTGGGGCCCGCGCTCCCTGTCCGCAGAGGCGCGTCGGTGCCACCTCCAGGGCGCTGTGACGTCTGGACCCAGGACGGCTCATCGCTGTGGTCGGTGGAGATGGTCTTGAATTTCCTTTCTCAAGAAATGAGGAGGCAAAATTGACATTTTGTTTTCAATTCAGCCTCATAAAATGCAAAGAATGCCAAATGAGCTTTGCTCAAAAGACTGAAAATTACATGTAGTTTGTAAAAGTTGTTTTGTTCAGTTTTGTAAAAGATAGTAACCCCCAAACAAACGACATCTCGGGACCTGCTGCCCCTCCTGCTGCTGCATCATTAGTGACACGTTTGTTTGGGAAAGCGGTGACGTTCTTTCCAGAGTTACCCAGACCACGCGCTCTCCACCTCCGCGTTCACAGTCAATGTCAGTCTGGTTTTCTGTTTATTCAACGTTTTCACGTTCTTCACAATGTCCGTAAAATTGACAGCTTTCCTAAACATAGGAATTATTATGGTGTTTTACTCTTGCTGAAATAAATACACATCTACACTCCAGGGAACAAAGACTTTCAATGTAAAGCACGTGAGGAGACGTCCACCCCGAGTGACACCCACGTGCTCCCTGCGTTAGAGGGAAGGGCGGCGGGTCCCGTCCCCGACGCTGTGCTGGTGGGTGGGGACTGGGGTCCCGGATGGACAGTCCGCACGTTCATGGACGTCACACCGAGCTGGCGCTCAGCTCCTCAAAAGGACAGACGGGTGACTCTCAGGCTGTGATGCCAGTGGATGGAGGTGCCTCATCACAGAACAAACAAACAAACGACAGCCACCAGCCAGCCAGAGACCCTTTCATTTCTCATGTTCTCTAAACCAACAGTGGAGGCGACCCGAGAACTAAAGCTGTCCCGGGCACCCTGCACTGGGGCTCAGCCTCCTCCTTGAGCCTCTGACAAACCCCTGAGACACCAGGTGACGCGGCGTCGGGTGGGCAGCGGTGTGAGTGGCTTCCAAAGGCAGAGATGCTCCGCGGCTCCAGCGCTCAGCAGAGCCCCAGGGACACTGTCCAGAGTTAATTCAGGACGTTGGACGTTCAACCTTGAGACTTCAGCAGTCTCCTCACCTGTGAAAGCATTTGCATGTAGCCGGAAAACAGCCTCCAGCATGCACGCGCATGTGTGCGTGTGTGAGTGTGCGTGCGTGCGCGTGTGTGCATGTGCATGCTCGCTGAGACAGATCCAGCCTCAGTATTTAGTTCGTGCAGGGCCGCACCGGGGTCCGCGCTCTCCCAGGGGCCCCCGTCCACCCTCTAGAAGAAAGTGCAAACAGCAGACTGAATCATCGGAAAGATTTTCTGGAAACCTTTTTAAGTTTGCAGCAAATTGTCTACCTTTGGGAGTGAGTTTGTCCTTAAAATTTTGCCTCCACACCTGCTTGGAGTCTTTACTTGGTGACTTTTATAAAATCAGTTTGGCTTCTGTGGCATCTTGTCAAACATGCGCCACCTGCCTCAGCGGCCAGAGGGCCTCCCTCCACACGGCTGGTCTCTGGATTGGTCGCCCTCCCCGGGAGGGAAGGCCTCCTTCCCAGCTGTTAAAAACCGGAGACCAAGAGAGTTCAGCCCGTCTCTTGAGACAATCAGAGAGAGAATGTGGTGCCAAGTTGAAGTGACAGTGTCCCCCCATTGTGCAAAGACACACAGAAGGAAACCAGTCACCGCTCCTACCCCCGTGGACATGCTGTTGCTAGAGCGTGCTGGTGTCTTGCAAGGGCGAGGGGCTCCTCCGAAGTCTGGCAAAGAGGGTTATGGTCCCTTCCAGAACTGGAGCAGGTGGTCAGTGGGGAAAGCAAGTCGAGCCACGGGACGAGCTGGGCCCTCTCAGACACGAGCCTCAGTGGCCCTCTGCCCCCAGCGGGGCCCTCACGCTGCCTTCGGAACCAGACAGGCCCGGGGCTGCGTCTCCTGCCCTTCACTTACTAGTCGGCAGAGTTACGGTCCCCCAAGGGGGTCCCCATTCTAATTCCCGGAACCGGTGACCATGCGACCTCAGGCAAAGGGCCTTTTGCAGGGTGATGAAGTTGAAGACTTTGAGACTGGGGGATCACCCTGGATCATATAGGTGGCCCTACGTCATCACAAGCGTCCTGCAGGGGGAGAGGGGCAGGAGGGGCAGGGGCAGAGAGGGAGGTCTGACCCTGGAAGCAGAGGAGACAGAGAGAGACTGGAAGGCGCTGCCCTGCTGGCTTTGAAGACGGAGGAAGAGGCCACGAGCCGAGGGCTGCAGGGCCCCGGGAAGCTGGAGGAGCGAGGGCGTGGACTCTCCCTGGGAGCCTCCAGAATGAAGGCAGCCCCGCCGACACCTCGGTTCAGCCCCGTGAGACTCATGTCTTTTAGAGGCGTTTAGCTTCTGACTCCAGGGAGATGCATGTTGCCAGTGATTGCTGCCCCGTCCGGCTTATGGGGAAGGAGGCCAGGGCCTTGGGCCCCCCGCTGTCCCCCGGGGAGCTGCCCCCCACCTGCACCGGGCCCTGCCCGCAGCCTCCACCGACCTCCCTTCCACTTGTCCTCTGATAACATTTTAACCGAATCGCAGGCAGCATCTCGACCCTTCAGCTGCAAATGGGGTGTGGACAGGGGCCCAGAGGAGGGAGGGAGGACGAGACAGAGCAAGGCTGGTGTCCTCGGACAGCTCAGCCTCTGTAGAAAGTGACTTTCCAGTAGGACAGCCACAGAGTGGGTCCGTCTGCTGCCTGAGGGGCCTCAAACGTGCCCCACCTTCTGCCATATTCTGTGAGGACCGCGGCGGCAGAGAGGCTTCCTCAGAGCAGGAGGCGGCGTCCGGCTGAGGCTTGAGGGCGGAGGGGAGAGACGTGGGCTGGGCCTGGACCGCAGGGTCAGTTCAGAAGGAGCGGTCAGTCAGGAGCACGACCAAGGCCCAAGGATGCCGGGCAGCCTCTCCAGGATGAGCCCGGGAGGCCAAGTCATGGCAGGGAAGCCGCTGGCCTTTGTCCCAAGCAGGTGTCCCCAGGCAGAGCCACTGCCACGGCAGGTGAGGCAGAGGCCACAGCGAGAAGGGCTAGAAGTGGAAGGGGAGGCGAGGAGAGGGCGCCGGAGAGCGACGTGGGACAAGGGCGTGTTCCCAGAAGGTGGCAGGGCCACCAGTGCGAGGCTGGGCACCCCGCCGTGACACGGGCCACGGGAGCACCCAGGCTCCAGAGGATGGAAGGGGCTCGACTCTCCTCCCGAGAGATGGGGGGAGATGGCAGGCAGGCCCCAAGTCAGGGGGAGGGGCAGGAGCAGCAAAGGAGCTTCTGGATGTTTCCACTTCCTCTGAGAGAGGAGGTGAGTCCCTGTGAGACAAGGGAGGGGAGGGAGAGAAAGAGAGAGGACGAAACAGGCCGCCCGCAGTGAAGGATGAGTGGGACCCCGGGGCCCCTCTGAGGGCTACAGTCTCGGGCTTAAGCTACACCAGTAAATGGGACAAGCTGGTCCCCTCAGGGTCCGGTTTCCTCAGGAGTTGTGATCAGGGGAAGAAACGGGGAAGGAGCAGCCGTTCACTGGGCTGCAAGTCACAGCTGGAATGGTGGCTGGCAGCCAAGACAGGAAGCGGTGCCAGGGTGACACTGCAGGGAGCTGGGGGACGTCGGGCACAGCCCGAGCTGTGCGAGGACTCCAGCGTGGTGCCACCTCCCCGAGCGCACGGCGTCAGTCCCGGACTTGGGCAGTCACACTTGTGACTCCCCCTGGCTGTGGGAGTCACACTGCGGTGATGGGAGCCCCGCAGGAAGGGGTGGGCGGAGGTCATGATGCCCACTGAGGTGAGGGCGGGAGGGGGCTCCCTCTGTGTGGTGTCGCACGGCCCAGCCATTGGACACCGTCGTCCTCAGACGGAGGACAGGATCCTGGGTCAGTCCCGACCGCCCCTACCCCCACCCTCCTGCCGAGCCCAGCACCAGTCCTGTAGGAGGGGCCAGTGAGTGTCACGCCCAGGGTGGCGACAACCCACCAGAATCACCACCGGTCGCTCCTGATCTTCCTGAGAAGGTGGGCCGGGCGCTGGTGCCCAGGCGTGGGGTCGGACAAGACCGCCCAGCACCGCCACACACCCTGCACGGCAGTGAGAGGCCACCGACCACCGCCAGCTCTGTGCCGATTAGTAGTGATGTGTTTAATAGAAATTTCAAGGCTCATTACGGAATGCGGATTAATTAAATTGAGAGAGAAGATAATGAAAAGAACCCCCACCGGACTCATAGAGGGGCAGGCCTGCTGCGGCCGGAGGGGGCGCAGATGCGGGCACCCGCCGGGCTCTCCGAGTCCGCCTGCTTGGCGTGGAGCGAGGCCTCCTGCTGCCCCCTCTGAAGCTGGGGTGGCCGCAGAGTCCTGTGGGGCCAAGCCTCCCTCCCGTTCTCATCTGGAATTTGAGGAGAGACGTGGTTGCCCCTCTACCAGGCTTAGCATCGCATTCAGAGTCATTGGTTAATGTCCTCCCGGGACCTCGGGGTTGGCTGAGCCCACAGTGATTCCTCGCTGCACGCTCCTTACCAGGGTTCTGGGAGTGAGGAGCAGGAGTGTGCACGGAATCCATTGGGATGCAGTAGGGGACGGAGCAGCGTGGCCCGTGGTTCCACTGGCCAGGGAGTCCTGGAAGCTTCCCCCAGAGTCTTCTGGGGGTGATGGCAAAGTCAGCTCCAAATTCACTGACAAACCAGCTGGCGCACAAGGAGCTTACTGAGTCTAAAGGCCTGAATTCTGAGCCTTCAGTCCCAGCGTCCGTGTGAGTTAGGGTGGAGCACGGGGCCACTGTCTCAGAACGGTGGTCCCTGCACGCTCCCCGCAGGGCCTCCTGCTGACCCCACTCGGTCCTCGCAGGGACCCACCTCCGAGCGCTCCTGCCCCCATCTTGCAGAAAAGCACGGGTGGTGGCTACACGCGACGCAAACAGATCTCACCAACAAACACCCCGTGAAAAGGACCAGTTAAGAGGATACGGAGTGAATGTCGTCAACTATACGATCAGGAAAAACGTTCAAAGGCAAGATAGGGGTTCCCTCTGAGGAGGTGGGAGGGGGCATGGAGGCTTTGGTCCCTGGCCATGACCTATTTCTCGATGTAGGTGGTGGCCACGTAGAGACAGGCCTCCTTTGTGTGGTCACACGTGGATCTGATACAGATCTGAGCACTCTTCCATTTTATTTCAACTAGAAGTATCTGCTTTAACAATTTCTAAGTGCCCATTAAGTTGTCCCGCAAAGAGCACATTCCTTTCTCCGCGTCTCTCTCTTTCTCAATTTACCCCAAACAAGAAACTTTACTGTATCATGAAACAAATGTGTTTTTGTTACACACGAGTCAAGGTGTGTTTAGAGCGCGCTCAGGCTCACGGTAAGGGTCCCAGGTGGCCCCGAGCGGGAGCAGACCTGGGCCCCCATCCAGGGCTCCACGGGCACAGCCGAGCCCTCCTGCTCCCCCGCACCCGGCCGAAGCCCTCCTTCATAACTGGGCCAAGGGTCTGGGTCGCTGTGGCTGGGTTCTCGCTGCCCGCAGAGCTATTTCGAAAGAGGCATTTCTTGTGGCTCACAGCCTCAGAGCAGTGATGGAAGTTACAAACTCACGACCCCTGGGAGTCAGCGGTAAGGCCAGGAATACACCTCCATTCTTGATTTCCGAACTCTTGTGCTGACCGAGTCCGTTTTCCACGGACCCAATTATCTCTAAACTTTCCTTCCTCCCCCTAAATCAGCGGGATTTGCCGGGAGGCACTAAGGAAGTGAACATCCTTTCCCTTTGCAGTTATTCACACCAGCCAAACCTCATTCATCAGAGAGAAACTTCTTTTCCAATTTACATTCCATAACTCAACCGTCCTTAAGTAAGAGAAAATGGCAGTGTGCTCCGGGGGAGACGGCTACTCCACATGGGCCCCAAACAGCCCGCGCAGCGCCTCTGCTTCGGTGCCTGCGCTGTATTTGAGGAAGTCCCAGGAAGGGCAAGCCTGGGGAAAGTGCTGGGTTCAGCTCATGGGGTTCCACCTCCAGGAGTGGGAGGGGAGGAGGGGCAGAGAGCGGGCTGGACGGGGGGACCCGCGGGCGCTGGGAGGTCAGGCCTGGGCCACAAGCCCATTTCCTCCCACCACAAGCTGGTGCCCCGAGTCCCCTCCAGATGAGGTCTGCACCTATCTGAGGTCTGCACCTGTCCGCTCCTTCCCGCTGGAGAAGCCGACAAACCCAGAGGCTGGACTCTCAGAGGGGATGAGGGGAGCCCAGAAAGCCAGGGGGACCTCCTCATTTGGACCAGCCCGCGAGGTCTCTCCTCCTTGCCAGGAGCTCAGGGGGCAGGATCAGGAATCCTCATGGAAACGCCCAGCGCTTGCCAGCAGGAGACTGGGTGGAGGGAGCCAGCACCAGGGTGGAGACCCCGAGACAGAGAGATCTACCCCAGCGCGCTTGTGGGTGGAGAGGGCTCCACGCCAGGGAACAGCCAGGTCGCAGGGTTTTCTTCTGCAGCCCAGCCCCATCCACGTACAGAAGGGCGGCAGAGACCAGGTTCCCTCTGTTGGTCAGTCAAGCCATGCAGAGAATTAGAGGGAAGAGGGACCCTGACCTTCGGTCACGTTGTGGTGGTGCATTTAATACTCAGACCATCCTCAGGGCGGCAGTGCCTCAGGGGGGACGTCTCTAGTCTAGGCGACTTGTCCGAGGCACCTTGCGCTAAGTCACGTCCTGAGCGCCAGCACCCAGAACACGCAGACGCAGCAAGTCTCCCACCCGCAGACCCACCACGAGAGTCGCCGGCAAGGAAAACAGCCCCAGAACACAGGTCCCGGGCGGCGAGGAGGGCGCGAGCGGGGACGGAAACATAGGCAAATCTAAGTAAACATGACACTAGAATCACTGCAACAAATCCTCGCTGGGTGGAAGGTAGAAACAAAACATTAACCTCGACAATGCTGTTGGCAATAGGATTCGATGTAAAATATTCTGTTTCTTGGATTATTCAGAAGAAGGGAAGTTGTTTACACTGAGGTTAGGTTCTGCGTTAAGTTTGTACGTTAAACTTCTTTAGGTAATCACCAGAGGGACCATAAAGACTGTAATTCTGTAGAGTTCCAAAACCTAGGGGCGGGAACATGGCTTTCAAATCTGTAATCAATGCAGAAGAAGACTGGAAAAGACATGAAGTGCAGAGAAATAGCACCGTAAGATGGTAACAATGATTCCAAAGTCATCAGTGAGCGCAAAAGGTAAGTAAATAAATGGACCACATCCACAGTAAAAAGAAATGGCCAGATTAGACTTTTTAATCTTCATCCAGTTATATACTATCTAAAGAGTAAAACTTATGTAAATAAAAAGTTGTGGAAGAAATACATCAGGCAAATGCTGGCCACACACTTGGAAAATTAGATTTGAAGGCTAAAATGTCACGAGGGCAGGAGTCGTCACTGGTGAATGATGGTAAAAGTTTAGTTCACCAGGAAGACATAAAAATTCTCAAGAAACAAAATGGACCTAATAATATGACCTTAAAACACTGGAGACTGAAACTAATAGAAGTCAAGTGAAAAAATGATAAATCTACCATTACAAGAAATTTTAACATCTCTCTCAGTAATTGAAAAGCCAAATACATAATAAAAATATGGGAAATTTCAATAACACAACAAGCCGAATCTGATGAAAACATGCAGAATTCTACAGCCAGTAACTGGAAAATACACATTCTTCTCATGTACACGTGCAACATTTATGAAAGTCAACTGCATACTAGGTCAAATTTCAGAAAATTCTGAAATATCAGTTTCAAACAGAACACTTTCTCTGACCACAATTCAGTTAAGCTAGAAATCTATCATGAAAGTAACTTTTTAAGCTACATTTATAAATAATTACATTTCTAAATAATTACTTCCAGACTCATAGGTTAAACTTTAAAACTTATTTTTTTAATTTAAAAAGTCAGAACTGAAAAATGATGAAAAGGCTGTATATCAAAACTTACAGATACGACTTAAAATTTTAGGAAAATGTATAGCCCTAAAATTTTCATATTAAGGAGAAGGGCTGACAATCAGGGGCCTAAACATTCATGCTTGAAGGTGAGCAAGCAGGAAAGCTCACAGGACGAGGACCAGCTTCTGCGCACCCCGTGAGGGGGTCCAGCCAGCTCCAAGCCCGCAGCCCAGCACCTGCACGTGATGCCTGCAGGTTTTAACATCCAACGCTGCATCTTTTCTCCTCGACTTGGCAGACAGTAAGTCAAGGTTATAAATTGTGGCTTATTTAACTTTTTTCCAATTGAAGTACGGTCAGTTACAATGTGTCCATTTCTGGTGTACAGCAGTGTCCCAGTCATGCAGATACATACACATATTTATGTAACTTCATTTCTTTGTGCCTCATTCTTCTCATCGATGAGGATAAACCAAGTCAGTTCCTGAAGCACCTGGCACCTGCCTGGCCTCCCGGTGCTCACAGCCCTACCTGCGGGGTCACCCCCTTCGCAGCTGCACGTGGCAGAGGCTCGGGGCACGCTCCTGGAACCAGAAGGCTTACGGACGAGACTTCAGGGACCCAGGGCCCCTCCGGTGTGGTCCTGTTTAACCAGGAAGCCTTGACGTGAAGCACAAACGCTGAGCAAACGGCCACGAAGCTGGAGACCGTGGCCAGAAAAGTGAATCGGCCACAGTCCCTCCCTCGAGAACAGACCGACAGCCTAGGAGGGAAGGGAGGTTGTTTGAAAGCTAACTGCGTTAGGGCTGCAGTGGGGCTGTACTGCCCGTCTACCTGTCAGCGTGGCTAAAATAGGCGTTCGTGACAACCCGGTGCTGGCGAGGCTGCAGAGAGGCCGCCCACGCTGCGGGAGGGGGAGCGAGAGGCGCGGACGCCCTGGAAGAGGATGGCGGCTCCCCGCCAAGCCAGACGTGCCGTCACCAGGTGGCCCAGCGACGGTCCTCCTGGGCGTTCATCCCAGAGGAACGAAGACACGTTCACACAAATTCCTGTTCATGAGTGTTCATGGCACTTTTATTCACAATAACCCCAAACCGGGGATAACCCAGATGTCCTTCAGCAGGTGAGTGGATAAACAGGTTGCGGTCCAGCCCCACCATGGATGGAGACCGCTCTGCCATGAGAGGGAGCAAACTGCTGGTCCACTCAGCAGTGGGGATGGACCACAAGGGAGTGAAGCTAGGCGGGAAAGGCCGTCTCAGAAGGTTCCGTGGTACATGACCTGCCTGCGCTGATGAGATGATGGAGGCCATGGGGACAGAGCGCAGACTGGGGGCGACCAGGGCTTGGGAGCAGGAGGGAGGCGGTGTGGGCACCAGAGGCGGCCGAGGGAGCCAGGGGTGGCGCTGCTCTGGACCTCACTGTGGTGGTGGACTCGGCAACGTACACGTGTGATTAAATTCATAGCACTGAACACCCTGGCTGGGCGGCGTGTGAAGCCGGCAAACCTGTCTGAACTTCAGGGCGACTGTGTCTGCATCCATCTGGTGGTTGCAGTGTTGCACCGCAGTCACTCGCCATGCTGTCCTGGGGGAGCGGCTGCAGGTGCAGCGGAAGGGTCTCTCTGCGTTGGTTCAGCTGCTTGCGCATTGACAACTGTCTCAAAATAAAATACTTTGCTGAAGGAGTGAGCGGTGCGTGAAGCGGGTTTGCAGACTTCGGGTAAGTAGACTGTGCTAATTTCCCGAGGCTTCTGTGACAAATCCCCACAAAAGGGCAGCTTAAAACAACAGACACTTGTCACCTCACGGTTCTGGAGGCCAGAAGTTGGAAACCGTGGGAGGCCACGCCCCTCGGGCGTTCCAGGGAGGAGTCTACAGCCACGTGGCTCAGAGCTCTGCCTGGGTGGCCTGTGGCCTCCCCTCTTCCCCGTCTTCCCCCTTCTGTCTGAAGTCTCCTCTGCTTTCTCTCATAAGGACACTTGTCACTGGATTCAAGGCTCAGCTGGATCATCCAGGAGGGTCTCATCTCAAGGTCATTGAACTGCTTACATCTGCAGAGATCTTTCTTCCAAATAAAATGACATTTACAGGTTCCAGGGAGCAGGGTGCGGACCTGCCCTTGGAGGCGCCCCCACTCAACCCGCTGGCGGACGCCGCCCTCCGCCTTGGTCGTGAGGACCCCGGGAGGGCGGGGCTCTGGCTGTGCCAGGACACCTGGGGGCCTGGGAAACACCCTTCCCCCAGCCCGGCCCCGCCTCCGGGCGTTCACTGCCAGGCTCTCCAGGGGAGGCTAGTGGGGGCTGGGAGCCTGGGCTTCCCTCTTGCTGATCGAGAAGCTGCCCCTCTGGCCCCTTGAGAAGACCTGAAACGCCCCTCGGGGCTCATTTTCACGTCCATAAACGAGCAGAGCCTGGTTGGGGTGGAGGTTCCTCCGAGCACCTTAAGCAGGATCTGACTGGGGTCTGGCCTGGGTGAACAGACACTCCTGCCCGCTGCAGACATCAGCCCCTAATCTGCCCTCGAACTGCTCGGCACACGGAACGTAAGCCCCAAACCAGGCAAGCACGGCCGTTTGGGAGAGGGCGCGGTTTTAATTACTCCAGGAAGAGTTAATTACAGCCCGGTGGCTGCTTTCTCCGCAGTTCTCTGAGAACAAACAGACGCCAGGCCGCCCGGGCTGGGGAGCGGGGGCCTCGGTGCTTCAGGGGGCGCGGAGCTCACGAGACGCAGGGGCCAGCCAGGCTCAGCCAACTCTCAGACCGACAAGGACAGGGTGGCCCCGAGCACCAGCTGCCTGGAGGGGCTGGGGACGGCCTTTAGCACTTTAGAGGGACGACTGGTTTCCTGAAGTGGCATTTCCTCCAGGGGATGCAGGGTGGCAAGTGGTTAAGAGGGTGGGAGGAAACTCAGGCAGAATTCTGTGTCCAGGAGCCTCAGACAGGATGGAGCTGGGCGCACGCAGAGGGGCTCCCGAAGAAGGGGTCACTCGGGGGGAGCTGACAGGTGACTGGGATCTGGCAGGATTGGGGTGGAGGGAGAGCCACGTGCCAAGGAGGGCGGAAAAGGCACGTGGCTCATCTGGGGACCTGAAATCACCTCCTTGCAGCTGGGGGGCAGAGAGCACAGGGGAGCGGGGTAGACTGCAGCTGCCCTCCTAGTGCCCCTCCTGTTCGCTGGGCCCCCCGCAGAGCCTCAGCAAGGCCATCTTCGGCTCTTTCAGCATCTGGGCAGGAGGCGTGAGCTCGCCCTGCCCTGCGGCTGCTGAAGACCACGTACCCGCCCAGCTCCCCAGGAGAACTGTTTTCAGGACACGTTGTCCAGGGTTTAAAAATAGTATCTGTAGTATGTAGGAGCAGTAATCAATCCTCTGTCCCCCAGCTTCTCCAAGCGACTATGAACACATGCAAAAACTTAGTAACACAAAGCGGTAGATAGTTGAAGAAGTCCCAGGGGGACGGAGCAGGCCACGTGACCTTGTGCTACCCGGGGAAGCTAGGAAAGACAGGGGGACGTGGCCAACACCTCGCTGAGGGGGGAGGACTGAGCCGGGCTAGGAGGACCGAGTGAGCTGCCCAGGTGGGGCGGGAGAAGGGCGCTCCAGGCCGGGCGGGCAGCGCGAGCAGAGGTGCTGGGGTCTGCTGCTAGGACACAGCATTAAGCTTCCAAGTGACCAGGCGCTCAGACCCGGGCTCTTTCTAACCCCGGGATGGAGAAGCAGAGTGAAGGAAATTCCTTACTCTCCCACAGGCAAAGCCTGCTGAGTTGGCTTGTCCTCACTGCTCCTGATGCCGGCTTCACGCCAGACCACTTCTGTTGTCTCCCTGTACCTGCCGTGAGGGTGGGAGGGGAGCCTCCTGTTCTCCAGGTACATCATCTGTGAAATGAGCTGATGGGATAAGATCAAAGAATCCCAAACTCTCTCCCAGGGGAGCCTCAGAAGCCAGAGAGGGAGAAGGGAGCTGGGGGCAGGGAGGGCAGGGGGCGCCCAGGCTCAGCCAGCCCAGCTCCTCCCAGATCTGCTTCATATATCAAGGCTCTGCCCACACACGCACACACACACACAACATACACTTGCTGCAGACGCACAGTGCACACACACACACGTACTGCACACTCAGACACACACGGGCACACACAAGAGGTTCTCACAGTAAGAAAAGAGAAGACGCAGTTGGTAACAGGCTTGGATGCTCCCCATTGCCCCTCTGACCCCTGCTCCCTCGTCCTTCGAGGCCAGCTTCCAGTCAGCAAGTGACAGCACCACATGAAGTGGAAAGAAGGGCAAAGCGGCTTGGCAAGGTCAATCAGGGAAGCACAGCTCAGGGCACTCCTCCCCCGGGGACGGCGGACGGGGACGCCGTGGTGCCCGCAGGGTGGGGCTTTCATGGTGGCGTGGGAGGAGACGCTCACCCGGCCTGCAGCCTCCGCACATTTGGCAGAGGTCCAGGGACACGGCCGTGCTCGGTCCCCCAGGTCAGCGACTCGGGCTGGTTGGGGAGGGTTCCTGGAAAGCCAGGGAGGGAGCCAGGCCAGCTCTGCCTTCTGACAGTGTGGGCACCCAGCTGTTGCCTGGCAACCAAAGATGTTTCCCGTCAAAGACGGAGAGGTTGAATTGGATGGGGCACTTGTTTTTTTCTGGGTTACCAACCAACTTAAAAGTCATCGGTGTTGCCTGACCCAAAGGTCAGTGCTGGCCCCTGGGTGCCCCCACCTGCTCAGGGCTGGACCCCAGGGAACTCTGGGCTTCCCCAGGGGAGGGTTGGTACAGTGTGCAGGGGACAGGGAAGGGGTCCAGGCCAGCTCCCAGCCAGTGCTGAGAGCTTGAGAGCTTACTTAACCCCTATGTAAATGAGCAGATTGATAACATTTGCCCCCCCCAGGGGGCCGTCAAGTCTCAAATGAGGTAATTCTGGGACACCAAATGCTGCAGGAATGAGGCCCTCTGCTCCCTGCTCCTGGCTTTAAGCCTCCACATGTGTCACCTCTCTGGAGACCCCAGCGCCTGTCCAGCAGGAGACTAGGAACTGGATTTTTATAAACAGGCCTCACCCGGCTACATTTTCTCTGCAGCTTGTTTTAGTCCATTAACAGCACATTTTGTAGGTCTCCCTGATGTCAGAATATGCACTTAGCATTATCTTTACAGCTCTGTGGTATTGCATAGTGTAGACATAACCAAATTTGGGATTTTTCTTTGTAATTCAAACACACATTTCTGTGTGTTTCTCTTCCACCAATGATGCACATTTCACACCTTCATGCATGGCCTTGCTGCAGTCTGGGGGGTTTTCTTCTATTACATCTTCGACTTTTGTTTCTTCTTTTCTCATAATATGAACAGCTGGTATTGATTCCTTCCATCCATCGGAATCTCTTCTAAGCTTCTTATATGCATTTTTTTTTCACTCCTCATGGCAAGCCTGAAGGACAGCTATTGTTTTCCCTTTACAGATGATATCCTAGAGGCACAGAGAGGTCAAGTCAGTTGCCAGAGGTCACACAGCCAGCAGTGATAGAATGGAATCCAGTAACCCCACCCTCTCAGCCAGGATGCTGTGCTGCTGTGTCTTGATGAGCAGTGATGAGTTCCACGCTGGCCCCTCTCTCTGCCTCCAGAGCTGGTGTCATCTCTTCCTCCACGTCAGTCTTTGATTACACTTCTGAGTGTAGCCTCATGGTGGATCTCCCAGCACTCTGGAGTCTTCCTTTTAGCACTAATGTCATCTTTCATTTCTCCCTTGCATTTATTTCCAGGTCCAAATTGCACCCCCAGCAGTATTCTCCCTGTGAGCTTTTTGGCTCTGCAGAGGGGGCCTCTTCTCGGCCCGATATCAGTGGGAGCACTGGCTAATGGGGACCCACATTTAAAACCTCGAAGCCCTGCCCCCCCCGCCCCAGGCTTCTCCCTGCCTGCTCCCCCACCTTCTGTGTGGACCCCACCTGAATGAGTTTCCTAGGGCCAGCGTAACAAATCAGCACCAACTGGTGCCTTAAAACAATCGAAAGTCACTCTCACAGGCCCGGAGTCTAGATGGCCAGCATTCGAGCTCCCCACTAAGGCTGCGGGGGTGCCCTTCCTGCCCCTTTCAGCTGCCAGTGGCTCCGTCATCGCTGGCCGTAGCCGCATCCTTCCAGCCTCTGCCTCCGTCTTCACGTGGGCTCCCCCCACCCCGGTGTCTGTGTCTCCTCCTCCTATAAGGAGACCAGTCACTGGCTTTAAGACCCACCTAAATCTAAGATGATTTCATCCGAGATCCTTAACTATTACATTTGCAAAGAACCTACTTGCAAGGAAGGTCATGCCTGAGGGTCCCGGTGGACGTGAATCTGGGGGACTGCCCCAACCACTGCACTGCCCTCTCTAGTTCTTCCTCAAGCAGTTTCTGGGAGGAGCTGGTTCTGCTGGATTTAAGTAGATGGGAGGAAGAAGGGCACAGCACTGGGGACGACTCCCTGCAGGTGACACAGGCGGGCTGTCTGTTGGGGCAGGTCCCTGGGGGCAGGTGGGAAGGGCTTTGACTGTTTTCAGGGGTCTCTGCTGCCCGAGGGGCTGCCCGTGGGTTTCTCCCTCCTCTGGCTCCATCGGTTCTCCGCAGGCTGGATCCGCACCTTGTCCACTACCCAGGTGCCTGCGGGCATCAGTGTGAGGCCACACCTGAGCCCCTGCCAGGGTCACTTAGAAACAGGACTTGAATTGCTGTCACCATCCCTGGTGCTGACTGCACTAGACGGCTGGCCAGCCCCTGTGTCACCTGCAGGGCACACAGGACAATCTAAACAGCAAGTGGGAGGGGCTGCAGGAGCACTCCTGGCTTCTGTTCATCTGTCTTCATGGGAAGGAGCATCACTGAGCGCCTGCTGTCCTCCAGGTCCGTGCTGGCTACTTTGCTCAAACACCCTTGCTCGCTGCCGCAGCCTGTGGGCACAGAGATGGACCCCTGCACGGAGACACTGCCCCGAGGTCGCACAGGCAGCGGCGGGCAAGCTAGACTGGAACGCAGCCTCCTGGCACACGTGCTTCTTGGGACACGATGACCAAGGCAAGAATCCCAGGCCCTCGGGCACAGCTCCGGCTCCAGGCCTGGGATGGGGAGGGGGAAGCTGGGGGCATCACACAGCTCATGCCCACTGTCCCGGGCCCAGGCCTGGGGGAGGCGTGGACAGGCCAAGGCAGGCTCCCAGCTGACTCACCGCCACGTCCGGACTGGGACTCTGCCCCGACGCGGCCCATGTCCTGAGGCAAAGCGGCTGCGTTCCTAGTTCTCAAGGGCGTGAGTGGTGGAGGATGTGGGTCCCCCCAGCCTTATCCCAGGTGCCACGTGACCTCGCCCACCTTCCCTGCCCGGGCTGGGTTGGCTCTGAGGAGACCGCCCAGGCAGACTCACCGCACCCGAGTCTTCCAGCCTGCCCCTCCCGCCCCGCGCGAGCTGTCATCACGATGAGATGACGTGTCTGATCACTTACAACGGCGGCTGAGTCTAGTCTCCACTCCAGCGGACAAGGGCCCAGTGCCAGTGGAGAGGGAGCTTCTGGCCTTTCCCAGGACCCTGCCCCTCCCCACCAGTGGACCGTCACGACTGCACCCACACCCAGCCACCCACACTGGAAGGAACCTCCAGGTGCCGGGGCCCAGAACACAGGGCGGCAGGGCCTCTCTGAGCTGCAGGGTCCGGGCTCCACCAGGGCAGAACAATACTGCCGGGGCTCCCACTGGGGTGACAACGGCAGGGGTAAGGCCAGGGCTCTGGCCGCCAGTGTCCGCCACGCAACAGCCTTGTCTCCTGCTGCCCCACCTCACTGGTGTCATCTGAGGGGTCCCCGTCGCTCACCTCTAGCCTGGCTGGCCCGCAGCATCTGAGAGGGTGGCCAGATCGGAGCCCCGGGCCTGGTACTGGGGCGGCACCAGATGAGGTTCTGTGCTCTACCCAGCTGACTTCCTGGTCACTCCAGCTGGCCAGGTCAGAGGCCAGTGACACTGAAGGCCCACGCCCGCTGACAGGCCAGCAGGAAGGACAGACACAAATCTACATGCACAGACAAAATCCCACAGCTAGAAAGTGACAGACGTGCAGGACACCCTGAGCAGGGCGCTGGGGGCGTGGGCCACCTCTGGGGTGGCCGTCGGAGAGGGAGGTGGACGGCGATGATTTTAGGGTGACTAGGGTCACCGGGGAAGTGGGGGGAGAAGGTAGACAGGAGCCCCGCAGTGAGGAGGGGTGCGAGCAGGATGGGAGCCTGACACACAGGCCCGGGGGGCCCACAGCACGAGGAGTTCAGTCCAGGGCAGCTGGAAGCCGTGCTCCGTTGTCTGCCCTTTGTCTGCCTCGGACCCGCAGCTCGCTCTCAGCAGCTGTGTGCAGGCTGGCCATTAGAGGGGCCTTTCCCAAAGTGGCTTCCGCAGAGCCCTCACCACAAACCACTGCCTGGCAAAATTTCCGTGGAGAAACTGCTTCATGAAACCTGCAAGTTCCACTGTTCTGGGGAGAATTCCAGTGAACATTCGCTTTTCAAAGGCACTGATAAGTCCTGCAGTGAACGAATAGCACGCTGCCTTCTTGAAGGGGCACCTTGTGGGCTCACACAGGTTCCTGCTGCCAAAAATCAGCCTCTGTGCCCGCAGCCGAAAGAGAAACGGAGACAGAGTTTGGGGAGCAGAGAAAAGAACAGCTTCTTGCTTGGCCAGGCAAGCAAGTCTCAGCGGGCCGGCGCCTCAGGGACAGCAAGTGCCCTGGGAGGGGCAGGCAGGGAGTTCCACAGGAAACGACTGGAGACTAAGGCTTCTGATAAGGTCCTGGTACGCGCAGGGGACTGCATTCCTTTTCTCTGGATGCACTTGTAAATCACTGGGCTCGTGTCTCTGGAATCCAGAAACAGAGTCTTCTGCTCCTAGGGCTGACGAGATGGGCCCTCAGATATCTTGGTGCCTAGAATGAAAGTCGCTCCGGGGTGGGGGGTGCTCCAAGGAGGAGGAAAAGAAGTAACACGTGCAGATTAAAATCAGGCTAGAGTGTCCTCTAGCATGAGGGCAGCCATCCTGAGTCACCACAGTGCAGTGACAGATACTGCGCGGCGGCACTGCGCCCGGGCCCCCAGCCAGCCCTGCCTTCCAGCCGAGCCCTCGTACCCAAGGTGCTGGGGTCCTTACCGTCAGGCCGCCAGGTGACTCAGGGAGCCCAGTGCCTATTCAGGGTCACCCTTCTGAGAATCTGGAGATGCAGCGTCTTTTCCTCATAGGCTGAGGGTGCGCCGGTTGGCAGCCTGGAATTCTGAGACCCTAAAAACTGTGAGCCCAAGTGTCTCTCTCCAGAAACCTCACTGGACAGAAAAAGCAGTAAAGCCCCATCACGGTGCGCCTCGCTCAGTCTGGGGAGTGTCTGGGGGTCAGCTGTCCTCGCTCCATCTTCTGAGCTCTGGGAACGCTGAGCGGTGGGGAGACGGGCCTTCTTACTGCACATCCCGGGGCCGGCATCCATCAGGTGAAGGCTCTGAGGCAGGTGAAGACCCCGAGGGCCCAGGCAGCCTCCACGTGGGGGAGCCTGTGCTCCGAGAGGGGTCCAGCTGCCCACAGACTTGGGGAGGAGGGAGGGCTCGGCCCCGCTCTCGGAGCGCACGCCACGTGTGGGGAGTGTGACAGGTGACATGGGACACCAGGCAGGGCCCTAGGGAACCAGGAGCAAAGGGGGGAGGGGTCTTCCTCCAGGGCCGAGATTCTGGAAGAGGCAGAATGGGGTCCCTGGAGACAGCAGACCCAAGTGTGCTCCGGGCCGTGTCAAGATCGTCCCCCGAGCCCTCTGAACCCCTGGCCGAGCGGCGGGCATGCTGCGCGCTCAGCCCCGCGTCAGCCCTGCCCCGGAGAGGCCTCCTGGCCCTTGCCCTGGAGGCTGGGTCAGGGGAGCAGGGCCCCAGCTGACCCCCCAGAGGGAGAGCAGACACAGGAGTGTTTGAAGACCCCTGGGGGCTGTTCTCGGGCCCACACGGGGTCACTGCACTCTGGCTCTCCTGATGGGCCCCGTCCAGCATCGGACCGTCAGTCACTTCGCTCTGCACAGAGTGCAGCCCCAGGGGAGCTGTGCCCCTCTCATCAGAGGCCCCCTCACGTCTCCTCTGCTGTTCCCTCGGAAACTGCCCTGAACGGAGCAGGGTACCAGGCTCTGGGCTCAGCCAGCAGCAGGTGCCTCCCAGGACTGAGCGCTTCCCCATCCCCTCCCGCTGGGCTGCCCGCCCGGAGGGGCTCGCACGAGGGGAGCCTCACCCACCTTAGCAAACCAACCCCTAAGACCACGTTGGCAGGGGAGCCAAGCTGACAGGCTCCAGCGTTCACGGACTCATCCTATTTCTTAATCGACGCTTGGCTGACTGATTTCCCCTGCTTAATTCACAAAATGGTTTGCAGCAGCTTACAAGCTCAAGATTTAAAAAAATAGACCGACTTCTCTTCAGTGCTCCCTGCCTCCCTGCCTCTGGTGACCACTACTCTGCTGTCCAGTCTGAGTTCAACATCTTTAGGTCCCTCATACAAGTGAGGTGGGGCAGTGCTGTCTCCCGGAGACTGGCTTATTTCTCATGGCTCGATGTCCTCCAAGCCCGTCCATGGGGTTGAAATGGCAGGACCTTTTTTTCTTTTTCCAAGCTGAGTAATATTTCACTGTGTGCGCACAGCACGTCGTCTTCACCCAGGCATCCGCCAGTCGATGCTTGGTTGTTTCCAGGCTTTGCTTTTGTGAGCACTGCTCCCATGAGTATGGGGGTGCAGGCGTCTCTCCAAGAAATGAATCTTCCAGAAATGGTTCCATTTCTCTTGGATAAAGACCCCAAAGTGGCATTGCCAGGTCACGTGGTAGTCTGTTTTTAATTTTGGGGGAGCCTCCGTACTGTTTTCCATGGTGGCTGCACCATTTACATCCCCACCAGCAGCGTGTGGTCACAGGCACATTTCTGTTCCATGGCGTGAATGAGTTCTGGAGCTCCCACGTGCAGCGTGGCGACCACAGTCAGTGACACTGTGTGGCATAATGGGGACATGCTGAGAGAGTCGCTCTCCGGTCACACACACATACACACGTTGACCGCGAGGGGAGATGATATGCTAATCAGCGTGACGAGGTGATCATTTCACAGTGGTAGGGGTATCAAAGCACCGCGTCATGCACCTCAAACATACACAGTTTGTAAGAACAAACCAAATCCGCGTGAAGGGGAAGAGCAGCTGCAGCCAGGTGACCTGGACGGCACCCGCGGAGGTGTCTGGCCGGGCTGTTTCTGAACGAGGCAGTAGCTGGGTCTGAAGTTCACAGTCATCGGAGCAAATCGGGCCCAAGTCCGGGGCCAGGCAAGCGGGAAGGATTAGAAAGATGTGCGAGGGGACCTTGGAGAGCGATGTGAGCCGTTACGGTCCTGACTGCGGCGACAGTTTCACACATTAAATGCAGATGTGAAACCTCAATCAGATTGTATGCTTTAATGAAGCTGCTTTCAAAACCACAGCCAGGAAGCAGGTTCAGCCCCACGTGAGCCGGCGGGCGGCTAGGCGGGCTCAAGGGGTTGGGCTGGGGCTGGCGCTGGGCTGCGGGCGGGCTGGCATGATGGCGGCCGCGGGCACGTGCAGGGTGGGGGAGGTCTTGGGAATCAGCAGCCGGAGGATGGGTTGGCTCAGGATGCAGTGGCCGGGGGCCAAAGACCCCAGGACACACAGAGGCCGGGACACTCTCTCGCCCTCACAGCCCTCCCCGCCTGCGGCCCTGGGACAGCCTGAGGCCGAGCCCTGGCCGGTGCGGGCGCAGGTGCTGGCCGGCGGCAAACCCCTTCCCTCCTCCAGTTCCCCTCCCCACGCCCCCAGGTCCCTGATCCCTTGGCCTCCACACTTGTCCACAGGGAGCAGGGTCCTGGATTTGAGGTTTCTGTTCCGCTCGTGACACAGGACTAAGTGTCCCCCCACATGACCCTGGAGTTGCAAAGGGCCCTGTGACCACGTGAGGCAGAGTGGGCGGGAAGTGGTTCAGATGGAGGGTGAGCGAGCCTGCGGGCGGCAACGACAGTGACCAGGCGCGTGCGCCCATGCAGGTCACGGGAGGGATGGTGGGGCCTCATCCGCGGCCATGAAGGTCAGCTTTCTCCCTCCAGCGGCGGAAATGGTGTCCCAGGACCCTGCCCCCTCCAAGCCTCGGTTCTTTCTCTACAAGTCCAGGGTGTGGGACTAGCTGGTCTCAAAGCTTCCTTCTGGCCCTCCTGGGCCCTTGCACTATTTTCAGAGACCACATGGCCAGGGTGCATAATCAGGAGCTGATGGGACAGGAATCTGAGCTCCGAGCAGCAGTCCCTGGTCAAGTGACCCCTGTGGCCCAGGGGTCCATGCTGAGCTCTAGGCTCGAGGTGAGTTGAGTGAGGGTGGTACCCAGCGAGGCAGCCCTAGAAGTGCATCCTGCACCCTCGAGTCCCATCGCAAACAGCCTTAAATTCCCAAACCCTAGGATGAGGACCAAGTTCCAGGGTTGAGAGCCAGGGATGGACGGCTCCCGTGGCTGCGTCCCAGCTGAGAGCTGAGGGCGTGACTGTGCCACGCTAGGGCTCCGGAACTAGAGTCTCGTTCCAAAGGTGAAGGCACGGAGGGGAACTTTTTGTTGATCCACAGCAACTTAAGGAGCTGAAGTAACAGTTTCTCCAGTTTCAAGGCATCCACCCACTGCCCTAAATATGAGACAGGAGTCCTGGGCTTTCCAAGGTTCTAGGGGCTGGAATGGTGGTGCGGGGGTCCTGCTTGCCCCACCCGAGCCCAGAGAGTCAGCAGAACAGGGGATGGAGGGAGGGCGCCCGTGGCACCAGGCCGCCCACGGAGTAGAGTCTGAGGAAGTTTCTGGAACCGGCCACTTCCTTCTCTGCCCATCTCAGCGATCGGCCCGCTGCTGCCTGTTTAGGGCAGTGTCCCGAGCCTCGGCTCCCTGCTCTCCTGTCCTTGCAGTTGGAGCCCGCGTCCCAAGGCACAGGAGGGTGAGGAGATGGCCTGCCCACCAGGGAGGCCTCCCAGGTCCAGCCAGTCAGGAAGTGGGAGGTTTGCCCCCAGGGCACCAAGAAAGAGCTCAGCTTTGGGGCAGGGCTCAGTCACCCTTCCCCGAGGGCCCCAGGAACACCAGGGCACAACCATCCCCTGGGCGGTGCCCCTGGGCTCCCTGCCCGCCCCCAGCACACACACAGCCTCTCCCAGCCTCCTTGGAGAACTCCCCCTACAACGGGCAGGGTCATTGTCCAAACCCCACGCGCCCCCCAGATGGCTGACCAGGCCGTCGTGCCCGATGTTTGGTCCAACAGGAAAGGCTGAGCTTCTCCGGAGAAGGAGAGACTCGGCCTGCAGACTGCAGCACCGTCAGTGCAGATCTCAGGCGTGCGTGTGCGCGTCTGTGTGTGCGTGTGTCCCGTGGGGTCCGTTTCCCGGGACAGTCCTCGGCTGGTAAGTCCCTCTTACCCGGGGTCACTGGGAGAAGATTCAGATACGCAGAAGCTGGGGCCGGGTCCCACACTGCTTCCGCTGTTCCGGAGGGCGGGGGGCACGTCTACAGAAACCCTGAGTGCACGGGAGGGGAGGCGAACGGGGGGCCGGGGAGGGGTCTGCAGGCCAGGGCGGGCGGCTGGCTTTTGTTCCATTGCCCTCCCAGAACTAACGCCCTCCTGTCTTCCTGGACACCTCCCCAGCATCGGATCTCCCTGTGCGGGGACCTCGTGGGAGCTCTTCTCCCAAATCCGTCCCACCTCCCCCCCTACACAGAAGCTCCCACACCCACATCACGGTCTGACACCCCTGTCCTGGCTCCTGGTAGCCCCACCCCTTCACCTCGGTGTCCAGAACACTCCCCGGCCTCTGCGGTGGCACCGACTGGGCTGCCCAGACGTCCCTCCAAGGCAGGGCGGCTGGGCACATCACCGTCCACCGCTGCCCCTCCAGGGTGGCCTCCGCTGCAGGCGGCCTCCCCGCCCAAGGGCGTGGCCTTCCCACGGCAGGTCGGAGAAAACGCAGATTCAAACAACAGTAAACCCAAGTGTCACTAAAACCCACTGCGATCAAAGACCAAATCTTAGCTGACTATAAGAGCCTAACTTTGAGCAACACTATTTCATTCAACGGGTGTTTTTGAGCGTCTGTCCTGCGCCAGGCTTACGTCTTAACAGGCAAGGAAGGGAGAAAAGATGAGCGGGCGTGGGTGCTTCGGGCAATGAGCCGAGGGATGCAGACGGGGAGAGGCGCCGTCACACAGCACGGTCCCCGCCGTCTCTGAGCAAGTGGAGGGCGGTCACTTTGGTTCCAGGAGACATGTCTACAACCAGCTGCTCGGCAGTAATGCCGTGGGAGAGACTCCCTCCGGAGGCCACTCCTCGGTGGAGACGGGGGCAGACTCCCCCTCCAGCCCTGAGGTAGAGCCACCCCGCGGCCCACCTGAAGCTGAGTCCTCACAGCTCTTCCCACGGTCAGTTCCTCTTCGTAAAGTCGAGGGCAGCTAGAAAGTGGCCACCAGCCTCACAGTGTTCTCGCCGATTCCCCATCCCAAGGTCTGCACTCCCCTCCACAGCTAAAGGCCCCCCACAGGACCCCAGCCGTGACGCCGCCTGCCCTGGTGGGCCGTGCGAAACCACAGGTCTGCCGTGAGGGGGAAGGAAATGCCCTCCGTGCCGCCAGCAGCCCCGCCTCGGGCTGAGGGGCTGAGCCGCTCACTTCTGTGGCTTCCGTGACCCTCAGGATAAATCCAAACTCCAGAAAATTGCAGCTAGGCCTCCCACGTCTGGCCTGAGGCAACTTAAAAAAACAGGTAAACTATAGAAACCACCGTTTTCAAGACGCTGGACACCAGACAACAAAGGACAGTGATTCTGAAACAGGAAACAAATGGCACGTGGCCTCAGGCTCCCACCCTTGGCACAGAGAGGGACACACAGAGCAGAGGGTGCTAGACGGGGATGTGAAGGAGCTGCTGTAACTACCAGGAAGCCAGAGGAGCGGCGGGGCGGGCGCAGCTCCGTGGGGGAGCACGGGCTTGGCGTGCACAGGGCCCGGCTTCGGTCGGTCCCCAGCACCTCCACTAAGATGAACAAGCCGAATCGCAGCCGCCCCCAGGGAGAGGTTAGAGGAAGCACTCCGCACGTTAAGCAAAGACATGGGCGTGCAGAAGAAAGCCTCGATAAATAGCCAGCGAATTTTTAGAGATAAAAAAATTACAATGTCCAACAAAAAATTTTCCAGACAGGGGCCAACAGCAGACTAGACGCTGCAAAGGGAAAGGTCAGCAAACTTGAAACACAGCAGTAGGAACGTCCACAACGAAACACAGAGAGAAGAAGCCTGGAACCAATGGACAGCGTGTCGGAGAGCCGTGAGGTGGCCTCCGGCTCCGCGTCCAGGACAAGCCCCCCCGCCGCGCCCCCCGGGGGCCTGCCCAGAGCGGGGTGGCCCCCAGCTCAGAGGGCGCAGAACAGGAGGAGCGGGACGTTTGCCGCCTGAGGCGCAGCTCTGCCAAAGCCCGGGGGGCGAGGCCGAGGCTGCCGCGGCTGACCTGCCCCGCCACCCAGCTGCAGTCGGCGCTGGAGCCCCGCGCACCACGCAGGCCTCCCCGTGCGCGCCGTGTGTGTCTGCACACGTGTGCACGTGCACCCATGGGCACACACACACGGCACTCATCCCTCCTGCTCGGGACGTGGGAGACCCCCAGGGGAGGTCGGGGGCTCCCAGCGCTGCTGACAAACTCAGCCCAATCACACTGACTCCTGGGAGGAGCCCTCACGGTGAAGGGGGGCGAGGAGCGAGACGGACCACGGAGTGATGGCTGCTTGGCCAGGCAGCAAGTACCCCCAGAGGCCCAGAGACCACACAGAGCCCCCCTCCCCAGCCTGGGAGAGGGCGGGAAGCGGGAGGGCACCACAGAGAGGGCGGCGGCTGTGCAGCCAGCACCCCTTGGGGAACCAGGGAGAGTCCTGTCGGGGCAGATGTCGGGGGGAGCTGGGGCAGAGTGCGGGCCTGAGGAAGTGGGTGCGGGTAAGTCCCGCGCCCCGAGAGCCGCTGCCAGGCCAGAGGGGCCTCTGCGACTCTACTTAGGGAAGAAGCAGTTTCGCACGCACACGGCCCTGTGAAGAGAGGGCCACACAGAACGGTTTCCCCGTTACCACCGCTCGAAATCAGACTTAACACCGCGCCCTGGAACAAAGATGGAATTCATTTCAAATCTCATTTGAAGAGAAACACAATGTAAATAAAGAAAAGATTTGCTAATTAAATCCTCTTTAAATTTAGTATACGATTAAAGAGAAGCTTATGGAATCTGCAAGTTGGCATGAGGCAAACTTTTTTTCCCTGAAAAATGCTAATTTAGAAGTGCTGGGCTAATTTAGCCACGACTTGGTATTGCTATTCTGAATAACACGATCGAGAGATTCCGAACGAAGCCTGGAGTGTGAATTTTATTCCTGGAGAGCGTCTGCCTCTCCCCAAGGAGCAGAATGCAAGGGAGGCACCCGGGATGACCCTGAGAGTCGCCCCGGAGCGCTGTGTCCACGGGCAAACCCGAGGAAGCAAAGCACCAGGAGGCCAGGTGGGCTCTGCTCTGCAGGAGGGGGCGCGGGTGCAGGAAGACGGTCACTGATGGGGAAGGAGCTGCTCCTGCCCCACCCCCGCCCGCACAGCACCTACATCTCCTCTCAAGAACTCTGAAATGAGGTTGTTGCCACTTCACAGCGACGCTCCCTGGCCCCTGCCCTCGCTTCCCAACCATTCCACACCCAGGATGCTTGGCACCCTCACTGGGGAGCCCACCCTCTCCAGCTCCAGCCCCATCTCTGCACTGCCTCGGGCTCCGCTTCCGGCGCCCTGCCCTCCCACCCCCGCACCTGCCCGCCCGTCTCACCTACTCCCCATTCCCACCCTAGTCGGCCAGCAGGGCTTGCAAAGACAGGCGTGTGTCCGTGCAGGGGCGTGGGAGCCCCCGTGAGCGCGTGTGTGTGCCCATCCTGTCCTGTGTGCACATGTGCCCGTTAAAGCATACATGGACGTATGCACACGTGCATGCATTTTATCAAATATATTCATCAAATATACAAATTAAAGTCACGCGTACTTTTCAAAGACGACCTAACATTCAAAATTATTAAAATTCATGGCAAATGCAACCTATAAGAAATATTGACATGTTGAATCAAAATTATTTTAACAAAACTTTTTCTTTCATTTTTTAAATTAAATGACTGCTTGGAAATGATATTTTGTTTTGCAAGAATCACTACCACTCACTCACCTCGAGGATGATTGGATCAGTTTACTTGTCTTATTTTACTGAAGCACCTTGGCCACCAGACCCTCTCTGCTGCGTGTCTCCAGCCCCCACGGGAGCAGCCTCCAGACCGCGCCGCCTGGGCACGGCGGCCTTCTGTTGCAGGACGGAGCGAGTTCCTCTGGGGCCTGGCGATGAGTGCGCCTCAATACCTTGTGTCTGTGTGTGTGTGAGTGTCACCAAGTGTCCCCACTGTAGTGCAGGGTCCAGGGCAGGGCTCGGTGATGGGGTCTGGGGCAGCAACCTACGTGTGCACCATGCACACGCGTGTGAGGAGATGTGTGCATCACGTGTGTGCATGTATGTGTACATGCGTATCACGTGGATATGTGTGTCTGGTGATTGCCTAAGGGTGTGTGTGCACGTGTATGTGGGGTTGCACACGTGTGTGTGCACACTCAAGCATGCCTGGGGCATAGACAAGACGTCCAACCAGACAGAATTGCTCACACTCTGCCCCAGACCCGACTCCATCCGCAGTGTGTCAGGAGCGTGCCTGCGGGGCTCCTCTTCTTTTCCGTCCAGCTCCCTTTCTGGGACCCTCTGGTGCCCGGGGCAGTCTGACCTGGAAGGAGTCACCCTGACCCCCGGCTCTCCCTTCAGGCGGGCTGAGGCCCCGCCCCGCTCCCCCAGGGGTCTGTGGGCCCCTCTCAAGTCTGGGACCATCTTCTCCCGCCTGGCAATTCCAGCCCTGGGGGGATGCTGTGCTTTCTGTTTGGCTTTGTTTTTTAGCCTTTGGTAGCGGTTATTAATGTTTTTCATTTCCTCAAAAATTGCAGCTGTCGCGATGTTAATGGAGCTAATTGCTACTGTTCAGCAGCTGGAGTGGCAGTTCAGCACCTGCTGATAAAGGCGCGTGGCTAGAAGTTTGGAGAAAATGACCAGATTGCCCAGCGTGGTCCTGTCACTCCGTGGCAAGTGGGAATTACGAAGGCAGAGCGTGCGGTGGGTGTTGGGCCTGAGGCCCCGCAGGGCATCGTGCGGCACATCGCGCTACATGCGTGACCCTGTGCTGCCCCTCCATGCGCCACACGGTGACATCTCTCCTTCCAGCACACTGCAGCCTTCCAAAACCGCCTTCTCTTTTGGGTGTCCTGGTCCCTCTGCCCCCCTTAACTCTCCTGCACCTTCAAGCCACCTGCCCGGCTCTGCCAGGGTCTCCTGCCCCTCCTGGGGGTCCCGGGCTCTGGGACCTGCAGGGGCTGCCTCACGTGATACACATGTACCTGTGCACCCGTGGGACACACGGGCCGGGCCACCCGCTGCACCCGGGCTTGTGCAAATGTCATAGCTCGTCACCATCGGGACATCCCCAGGAGTCCCTACCCCACTTTGCGGGGCCAGAAATGGACGCCCGAGGTCAAGAGCCCGCCCAGGGCAGTTCATGTGGGAGCCTTTATGGATCTGTGGGGCTGTCGTAGCAGAGGACCGCACGTGGGGGTTGGGGCTGAGAACAACAGGATTATTGTCTCTCGGTTCTGGAGTCCGGAGCGCAAGAGCAAGATGTCATCAGGGCCGGTACCTTCTAGAGAATCGGGTCTGAGCCTCTCTCCCAGCTTTCGGGGCTGTCGAAAGTCCCCAGTGTTCTTCGGCTGGTAGAAGTCCAGGGAGAGGCTGGGGAGCCAGGGGCTCTCCTCTTGGACTGACAAATAGAATACGGGCATCTCTTCCCATGCCCGACCTAAGGGGTCTGGGGCCAAGGCCCCGGGAGGTATCCCCTGGGAAATGATGGTCACGATGTGCTCCCAAGCCCGTGTAAGCAGGTCCACGTGGACCAGCAGAGCCCCAGTACCGGCATCCACGGTGCAGGTGAGTCGTGATCACCGAGCCCCCTCACCTCCCGCCGCGACCTCTGTGTCCCGCCCTCTGCCTCTCTGTGTCACACACACAAGCCGGCTCAGATCGCTGACAACCGGGAGGCAGGCTGCACCCGGGAGAAGCCAGGACCTCTGTTCCAGAGCCACCGGCAGGAACAGCTTGTATGTCACCTCTCCGCACGTCCAAGGTGAGGACCTCACCTTGTCTGCTGAAAAGCAGCCGTGGAGCAGTATTTACACCACAGAAATCGGCACAAGGTAGAAAGCGCACACCAAGGGCCTGGCCCCAGGATCATCCACTGGGCCGCCTGGGGTCCCTCCTGCGCAGCTGTCTTCCGTATAGACAGACGCGTGTCTTCCTGCTGTGTCTCAAGAAGCAGGAGGAGAATTGGAAGTTTCCAGGTTTAAAAAAATAAAATAGGACAGCAAACGTGCTAAGGTAGAAATTCCACATTCCCACAGGGCTGGCAAGCCCCGCCCTCGGCATGCCCGCTTTTCCGGACTCAGGGGCTGGGTGCTCGGGCTTCGCGGCTGCTCTCTGGGCTCAGAGGCACCTTCCCCGCGTGTGGCTGCATCTCGGTCCGCGTCACTGTGACCACCGGGATTGGGGCTGCTTCGCACAGCAGCTTTTCGACAATAACATCTTTGTTTTAAAAAGTGTAAGACAGAAGGCCAGTTTGTCTCCTGTTACATTCATCCTATTGTTTGCACGATAAGGGTAAATATTTCAAATACAGCTTAGACACCGTCTGAGAAGGAGCCGCCGCGTCTGCCGCGAGCACGTCCACGTGCGTGTTGAATCTGTGTTTCCGTGAGGGGGTGTTCAGCACACCGGCGAAGACCAGACCTGCTTATGAGGCTTCCCCGCGTGCAAGGCTGCTCCCGAACGATTCACCACCTGGCAAACCTTGTTTTTGCACCATCACCCCTCCGGATGCTGCGTGTTAGCACCTTGCAGGAACCGCTTCCTAAGTCGGATGGAGGGATGAAGTTCCGGGAGAACACAGAATCGCCCGGGCTCAGGTCAGGCTGTACTGAATTTTCTGGGCAAATCAGATTCGCTCGCCGCTCTGAGGACTCGCAGAGCCTTGCCTGGCAAGAAGCCTGAGGTTTTGAGACACAGAGAATTTTAAGTCCCAAGGCTGATGGCTCAAGGGTTTTAAAGCTCTTGCATCGTAAGAGAATTTTTTTTTTTTTTGGCAAAGAAATCCAACACGTGGGACCATGCAGACTGTGGGATGTAGTGAAGGCAGCAGCCCCTCGGGCAGGGCCAGCTCTCCGGTCTCTGGCCCTGTGGACACAGGCAGGACACGGGCCTCTCTGGGACAGGTCTGTGGACACCTGAGGCCTTTCCAGCATGATGTGCCATGAGTCTGCCACCCCTGACCTCCCCCCACCCAGCCCAGACTGAGGTGCAGCCAGGGGACCAGAGGGGTGGGGGCATGAAGGTGTAAGGGTCAGCCAGGCCACAGACACCCAGAGAGTTCATGTACATGACCTGGGGCATTTCTGTGAGGGTTTAGGGTGAGACTGACATTTAAATCAGTAGACCGAGTGAAGCAGATTGCTCTCCACAATGTGATGGGCCTCGTCCAATCAGCTGAAGGCCCGAATAGAACAAAAATTCCCAAATAAGGAGTTCCTCCTGCCTGACTGCCTTCCGGCTGGGACTTCAGGTGTCCCTGCCTGTGAACTCCAAGTGAAACATCAGCTTGTCTGGGTCCTGCGCCTCCAGCCTTGGGACTGGAACTTGCAATCTTGTCTCTGCAGGGCATTCAGTGTGCAGGCTGCTGATGCAGGGACCTGTCCTCCACAGTCACACAAGCCAGTTCCTTGTAATAAATACCGTGTGTGTGTGTGTGTGTGTGTGTGTGTGTGGTGTGTGTGTATACGTGTGTGATAACCATGGTATTGCTTCCCTGGAGAACCCTCACTGATGCTCACGTCCAGCACCTCAAGGCCATGGCTGGCTGACCGACAGCCCAGCTGTCATCCCAGGAGTCCCGCATGGGTGCCAGTGAGACATGGGGACGTCTGAGTTGGGGGCCCATCTTGACACCCATCTGCCCAGGACTCCAGCCCTGCTCCTGTCATCCCACTGGACAGGGGACTCTTGTCCCCTCCCCCACCTGGTGCCCCCTACACAGCTCCTGTGGCTCAGCCTGGCCGTCCACCCACCCAGACACCACCATCCTCCCACGGTGGGCTCCCGCCCCTCCTCTCTTCAGGGGCTGGCCTCTGCCCCCCACTGCATCCTGCTGCCACACAACCTGCCGGGACTACTCCTGCCGGGGGTGGAACGGGGCAGGCTTCAGAGGCCCCCTGGATGCACTCACTGGTCACCCAGGCTCTGCTCCAGCCCAGGGCTCCAGCAGCATGCACCCCTGCTCCCAGGGGCTTGAGTTCTGGGGCGATGTCCATCCCACGCAGAGGGAGAAGGACCACTGGGGGGCAGGGTCTGCCTTTCCCCCTTCCCAAAGCTGCCCTGGCCCCTGGCCTGTGCCCCCAGGCACCATGGGAAATCACGGTGCTGCCAAGAGACGCTGACTGGAGTGAATCTCGTGTGTGCTTTGAACTCAGCTTCTATGGAGTCAGTCTCAGGAAAGGGCAGGTGGCCCAACTCCAGGTGTCCCCTGGCAGAGCCCCCCCCCCCCAGTCTCTTCCCCTTTCTGGGTGAAGTGAGTCGTGCGGACCCCCGGAAAGCAGACTGAAGGGGTGGGCAGCCGCCTCCTCAGGAAGAAGACAGGCTCCTGTCGGCCTCACGGGTCCCCCCGATCACAGGTCCGGGCCCCGAGGGTCCCCCCAACTCCGCCCGGCATTGCCCAGAGCAAGCGCCCCACCCCGGACTCCCACGGGGGGCGAGCAGGCACCTCGCCGAGCTGTCCTTTGGGCTGACGGGCGTGCGTGAGCTGCCGTGTCCCTTGTGAACGTCCCTGAAACCTGTGCCATGAAGACATTAGAAGTGGTGACAGCAGGCCTTACACCCAGCTGCTTCCTCTTCCCCTCTCACCACGTGACTCGCCCAGAACCTGCCCACGAGGCGTCTGGGCAGAGCTCCTTGGAGACACAGCACAGCCCTCTGACCCGGGCGCCCTGGTCACACTCAGCTGGCACCCACCCTCCAAGTCAACGCCCTGCCCCTGCTCTCAGCTGCAGATGATGGAAGAGCGAAGATTAAACATGAAGATTCCTCTCGGTCCAGGCTTCTGTGCTGAAGAAATGACTCATTACAAACAGCAGAGCCTTCAAGTTAGACAGATGGGGAGAAACTCTGAAATGTGCTTGTTTGCCTAATTTAGAATAATTGCAATCCACTACATGAGGGCATCAGGTTTTCAGCATCTTAGCAAAATGCTTGGGGTGAGGAGGGGAGCGCTTTCTGGCAAATTAAGATGAAGCTGAAAAGGCCAGTTTCCTGGCTGGTGCCCAGCGCCTGTCATTCTCCCTTCATCCCCGCGGGGCCGTACCCGGCTCCTCGCCAGTCCAGAACCAACGCTCACAAGCCAGGGGCTGGACCCCGAGGAGGGGGAGAAGGAGAAGCAGGCGGCCACGACCACGCTGGACCTCAGGGACGAGCGCAGCCACCGGCCCCTCCCCCAGCCCTAGCCTGGAGCGCTCCGGAGAGATGCTGGCCTCACCTGCCTCCATGCCTTTTATGAAACCCGGTCCGAAGCCATTCCAGGATCTTCTTCATCCTGACCTTGGCTTCCGGCCAGCTCCTGCCAGTCCACGGTCCTGTTTTGCCAAAGACTCATGAGAGAATTTTGCAGCTGGGACAGACCCTGCTTGTCGCGACCCCAGCAACCTCGTGCTTCAGACGGGGAAGCAGAGGCCCCGTGGCCGTGACCAGCAGCACAACTAGGTCCGGGCCATCTCCCCGACACTTGCCGTTGCAACTGCTCCCAGAGCCTCCAGCGGGGCCGCGGGGCTCTGGTCCCAAACACTGCTTGTCCCCATTTTATTTGCACCAATTCCCACCAAATTCCAAGCGGCTATGTCAGCGCTGTAGACGTAAAGACCAAGACAGCACACCACGTCACTCGTCAGTCCTCCGAGTCCCAAGTCCCCTCAACCGAGGGACTCAGGATTCTCCCACGTAAACCCCAAGCTGGGAGTCCCAGCCGTGGTGCGTCGGGGCTGGCAGGGGCGGCAACGTTCACATCCCCCACATCAGCCACTCACCTCGCCGGCGCCTCGCCCCCAGACACGGAAGAGACAGAAGAACCGCCCCTGTCGTTTCCCTGGAGTCAGGGCTCCAGTTCCTCCTTTCGTCTTCTGCTCAGTCAGGGCCGAGGGCGCCGCCCCTCCCGGGTCCCCACACCCTGCCGCGTGGTCAGCAGGACCAGCCGCCCTTCTGCCCCCGTGGTCCAGCCACCGGGCCCCAACCCTCAGAGCCCCCTTGGGCCGGCCTCCGTGCAGTTCGTGTTCCTTCAAGGTGGACACAGCTTCCAGGAGCACGCAAGTGAGCAAGGCGTCCGTCACACCCAAGAGTTTATTTCTGTTTCTTCAGACCTTGCTCTAAACCACTCTGCAAACTTCCCAGGTGGTTCTCAGAACGCAGCGTGGGGCCTCGTGGACCACTGGTGTCCCATGAACACACCCTGAACCCAGCTCGGCCTGACGTGCACTAATGACCGCGTGGTTCAGTAACTTAGGCTGCCCTTAAATGTTCGTCTTTTTGCAAGGACCATCAGCAGCCGGCGGCGTGCGTGCGGAGCAGAGCCCTGCGCTGGGCCGCGCAGCCTGGCTCTGCGGGAGCCGCTCCCGAAAGCCCTTGCATCCTGTGCGTTTGCCCCACACGGGGCCCGTCCCCGGGAAGCTGGGGGGGCCGGGTCGGAGGAGCTGGGTCTGCCCGGTTCTGCCACCTTCCTGCCCA
Source organism: Vicugna pacos (assembly GCF_048564905.1). Lineage (NCBI taxonomy): Eukaryota > Metazoa > Chordata > Mammalia > Artiodactyla > Camelidae > Vicugna > Vicugna pacos. Next base: position 95,218,707 of record NC_132991.1, on the reverse strand, counting down.
GCCTTCGGACGCCCCGGCTGTTTTCCAGTCCTCACCTCCCTCCCCTGTCACACAGAACACGAGTGAATGCCCTGCCTCCCTCCCAGGTCCCCGTGGGGCTGTGGTGGCCTTGGCCTCAACCACACTGGATGTGTGCACAGCCGATGGCCGGCCCCGGGGGCCTGCACTCGCGCCTGGCAGACCCTCGTCCGGATTTGGGATGTTGGCGGGACAGGTGGTGGTGCCCCTGTGGGGTGGAGGACGGTCCTGCGGGAAGAGGGTGCTGGGAGCAGATGGCTGAGGGTAGAGGGGTGAGGCTGCAGGTCGGTGGTCAAGACGACAGATGCGGGAGATGCGGCAGCCATGCCGAGGGCTCTGGTACGGAGGTCGGTCCAGGGGGCACCCAAGAATCTGAGAGTGGGGCAGCTCCACGGGGACTCTGCTGGGGTGCTGGAGGCCAGGCAGCTTCCTGGACCTCGGTCCCAGCAAGACTCAGGTCAGCCTCTGTGGCTTCCAGACCAAGCAACGCTACTCTGTGGTCACAGCCCCGACATTCGTCCCAGCGCCCCCTGGGTTACCGTCCCGGCTGTCTACCGTGCTGAGCTCTCCGGACCGTCGGAGCTGCTGCAGCAAACAACTGTGCAAGACACTTTACAAACTGTGAGCACCAGCGCGCCGTGTGTAGGGAATGGAGGGGATGTTAGCTGCCTTGGCTTCTGGGGAGTGTCCCCACCACCCACGCTGCCTGCTTTGGCCGCACGTGACAGGGTTAGAGAGCCTGACCGGGTGGGCATCTCTGTACAGCAGGTGCCCAGACAGATCGACCTCTGCCCCTCAGGAAGCCATGGGTGCCAGGAAACAGGCGCCCTCCCTGCTGCCTCGGCCGTTGGGGGAAGGGGCACGGCTGGCCGGCACTGTGCCCTCTACTGTCCACGTCGGTCAGAGCTGGCCTCCCTCTGCCCTCTGCCCTCAGCCTTCAGGTGGGCACACTCTTCACTCTGGCCACAGGCCTCGGTCCCCACCGAGCAGCCAGGACCCACAGCACAGCCTGACCCACAGCCAGGTGGGGAGGCTTGGCATGGCACAGCCAGCGGACAGGCCCCTCAGGGTCAGAATAAACACCTGAATGAAGCAAGAGACAGTGAGCAGCCTCTCCCCAGAGGAGAGCCCATCCCACGCTGGGTAAGGGACAGGATGACAGCCGCTGTGGCATCTCGCAGTGAGACGGTTCAAGGGCTGGCTCTCGTAACAGCAAGGCTGTCACTGATTGGCTGGCTCTCAGAAGCACTGCGTACTGGTGGGAAGCTGATAATCAACTAAGTTCTGTTTAAATACAGTCCTGATGATTAATTTTTCACTATGGTCACAACTCCAGTGGTGCTTCCCTAGGAGATCAGGCTCCTCCTATTCAGACCCAGGCTTCCAACAAGAATGTCATAAGCTGCCTGCCCAGCCCATGGACACAACTGTAAGTGACCCTGACCTGAAATCCTGAGCGATGCATTGGTCCAGGGCATACCCGGGCCGGGTGCTAACCACGCAGATGGCTACCAGTTTCCTTATGGTGGCGGTGGTGGCCCGGTGTGGCTGAGCAGGCACGGGCTCCAGGAGGAAACCTGGCGCAGCCCTCACCTCCACTTGTGCTCTGGGAACCCCAGTCTGCTCATCTGTAGATGGTGGCAATCACACTGTCCCCTCCTGGGACCGTTGCTGGGACTGAGGGAGACCACAGATGTCGGAGGGCTTAGCCACATGGAGGGTCAGGCCGCCAAGGCTCACGGCCTTGGGGCGACCTCATGGGGGAGGAAGCAGGCGTGGCTGGTGGGCGTGGTCTGGCTGCGCTCAGGGAATCCCGCCCAGGCCCACTGGCCTGCCCTGAGCAGCTGCTCTTACCTCGGGCGTGTCTCGGAGGTGCCCTCCTCCCCTGGCTCTTTCTGTTGGTGAGCAGCTCTGGAGCTCGGAGAACCGCAGCCCGTGGGGCCGCGAGTCTGTGCTGGGCAGCAGCCGAGGCCGGGCGCGGCTCGGACCCAGCAGGCACTGGCAGCTTTGCGTCCCCACATACCGCTGCTTTCACCAAGCCACGTGTGGCGCTTCCGAGTGCCAAATGCTTTTTTAAAAAATAGATCTGGCTCTGAAAGAGCGCTACAGAACAACATGGGTGGAATATGGCTTTTATGAAAACACAAAATGTTACCAAAAAAAAATTGAAAGAGTTCTTTGGAAAGAGATGTTTTGCAGAGAGACGTTTGTTCTGTGCACACATCTCAGGGGCGAAAGAGCTTGGAAAGGAGTCAGCCACGTTCCTTCTGCTTCTTTGAAGTCTCCAGCTGAGGAAGCGCAGAAGCAAATCGCTCTTTCCCCAGGGTGGAGGTGGCACCTGATTCTCCTGTGTCGTGCCGGTGCGACGGGGATCAGTGGCATTGGATACCTCGGAAGGAGAAGCCACAATCCCAGACAGGTCCTTCTCGTCCTCTGTCAGCCCCTTACAGGCCTCATTTCCCCCTCAGCCACCAGAGTCCGTGACCCCCTGGTCCTTGTCCTTCTGCCTTGCAAGCCTTGACAGCATGGCCCTGTATTTCAGTGGGTTCAGTCACTTGCAAACCTTGGTTTCCAGCCTCAGTGTGCGCCCCTTGCTGCCCAGCCAGGCATCTACATGTTCATCGTCGGCTCCCGCCACCCCTCCCCTCCCCTCGAGACAACTCCATGCCCCACACCTGCCCAGAGGCCCCCCAGCCTCCCCGCAGCCTCCTGTCTCTGGGACAGCGGGTGTCTCCCTTCCGCTGCAGGCTCCTCCTCCCCTCCCTTCATGCCTGCCCCCTCCTGGCTTCCCGGGTCCGCGCTCCTCCAGGCACGTCCTCGCTCCCCTGAGATCTCCACGCTCTCTTCTCTCAGGGCTGTCTCCCTCCATCACATACGTTCAGTCCATCCTCACGTCTTAGAAAACAAACAAGGCAAACCTACAGAGAAGGAAAACGATCGGTGATCCCCGGGGTTCAGGGCAGGGGGAGAGGGTGAGCAGCTGGTGGAGGCTGTTTTTCAGGAAGAGGAAACTGCTCTGTGTGATGTTGCAATAGTCGATGTCCAACAACCCGCCTTCATCAGAACCACAGAACTTTCCGCACAAAAGTGAATCCCAAAGGAAACAAGGGATTTTAGTTAACAGTAATCTGTCAATACTGGTCCATCAGTGGCGACAATGTGCTGCACGAAGTGAATGCATGTGATTAATGATGAAACTGAGGAGAGGGCGGGGGCGTCAGACAAGTCTTGTCCTTTCTGTAGGATTTTTCTGTAAACCTGAAAGTGATCAAAAGAATAAAATCCATTAGAAACAAGCCCCAGCCCTTCCCTTGGTGACTTTCAGGTCAATGGCATCGCAAGAACAGGTGTCCAGCTCGCAGAGTCAGCGGACGTAATCTGCAAGCTGGGGAGGCCAGCAGCACACAGAAACGCATGTTGTCCACCCGGGGGGTTCTGCCAGGAGGGCTGAGGCACGACCGTGTCAGGGGGAGAGAAGGCGCTGACCCGCAGCCAGCCAGGCTCTGCAGGAGCAGCTCGGTGCAGGGTCAGACGCAGGGAGCCTCACGTCACCCACCGGTACCCGCCCCCAAGGGGCAGGACAGTAACAGACAAAAAGACAGACACACGTGGATGGGGAGGAAGCCAGTGCAGACGGGCTGAGAACACTCGAGGGGAAAAGGTTTCTGGTAAGAGAACTGCAAAGCCAAAGACGCAAAGAACAGGAAGGAGCCTCTGAGGTCAAGACAGTCAGCGTGGACATGAGGACAGGACCGTGGAGTCACTGGTGCCTGAAGCCCCAAAGGAGGAATCCTGCAGGGGCCGTTCCTGCAACAGAAAGGATTCTCAGATACACGAGATCCTCCGAGACTACACCCAGCAACCCTTCCTAAAAGACTTTTCCAGAGACATAAGCAGTCCTGCTCCAAGTGCAATCAAAATTTATAAATAGAGAAGGAACGTCACTGAATGAAAGTTCTGCTGGGAAGCACTGAAACCATCTACCCAGGGGCTGAAGTCTAAATATTTATTGCAGACACGGCTTCACAGCACACCCATGTTGACAATAAGTCCTTACAGAGTGTTCTCTGCTTCAATGAAGAGGCAAAGAGTCTGCTGGAAATAAACCCGGGATCACTGTCTGCGAGAGCCAGGCGGGCTCATTATCAAATTAAAAAAAAAAAAAGCACCAAAGAGTAAGTTGAGAAATTCTCAAAACCAGTAAGTACACCAATTAAGAAACTAAAAAAAACATGAAAATCATGAGCATTCCTATATGTTAGCAACTATCAGCTGGAAAATTAAAACAAGTTTCTACTGCTGAAAAACAGCAAACGTATAGGAGCAAATCTAGCAGAAATGACGCGGACCGAGCGATCCTGGAGGACCTCACCCGGGCCCGTGGAGGACAGTTGAATAAATGAAGACTCGCGGGTTTCTGCGGAGGAGGGCGCGATGTTGAGAAGACACCTTTCCGCCGGAGTTAACGGGTGTGTTTGGTGCCATTCCAATAAAAATTCCCATCCAACTTTGGGGGAGAACTTGACAAAATAATTCCAAATTTTATTCGAAAAAAATAAACAAGCAAGGTTGGCTAAGAAACCAAGATTCCGGGCAGGACGGATGGTCAGAAGTGATGTGGAAGGCAGTCGACGGTGCCAGGTGTTAAATGCCGGCATCCGCCCCCACGGTCACGTCTGCGGCGCTGAGGCCAGGCGGCGGCCAGGGAGCCTGTGCTGGGGCCTCTCTCCTCCTCCTCCTCCTCCTCCTCCTCCTTCTCCTCCTCCTCCTCCCCCTCCTCCAATTTGCCACCTTGACTTTCTCACTCTCTGGCGAGGGTGCAGGTGGAGAAGGTGAGGTGGGCAGGGAAATCTTTGAATGGCTTCCTCGTAAGTTGGGGTAATGGATTGAATGGCGGCCTCAAAGTGACGTGTCCAAGTTCTAGCCCCTAGAACCCGTCAATGTGACTTTATTTGCAAAAAGAGCATTTGCAGAGGTAACTAAGGATCTCGAGGTGAATTCGGGCTGGACTGCACATGGAAGCCCTAAACCCAAAGGCAGACCCTTTAGAAGAGACAGAAGAGCAGACACAGTGAGAAGAGGAAGAGGCCATGTGACGATGGCGACAGAGACCAGCACCTGGACCCCTGGGAGCCGGCAGAGGCAGGAAGCGCCCTCCCCTGGAGCCTCCGGAGGGAGCGCGCTCCTGCCCACACCTCGACTGAGGGCGTCCGGCCTCCCGACCTGTGGGGTAAAGCCCCGTGACGGGGAGCCCCCAGCCAAGGAAACTGGCCCTGCTGGTCTTAGCCTGTTACCTGGTCCAAGACCAGCTATTTGGCGTCTCTTTTCAGTCTCTCCCTGTTACGTAGGTCCCCAAATTCCCATAGAACTTCCAGCTTTCCTCTGCTGGGATTTTTGCCCACCAAGGGGGGCTTCTGGAAAGGCCCTAAGGGTAACAGAGCCACACGGTCCAGGCTCCTGGGAGCAGCAGACAGACATCCTCCATCCCACTAACACTGCCGTGCAGGCTGGCCCAGCTCAGCACCGGCTCCTCCTCCTGTCTCGGCCCGTTCATCACCCTCTAGGTGCCTCAAGAGGGACCATGCTGACCCCGACCTGCAGGGACACCCACGAGCTCTCTGAGGTGCCGTCTGATGCCCCACTCCTTGGCCAGGAGAGAACTCCAGGCCCACAGCAGCAGCTCTGAAAGCTGGCCTCTCCCATCCTCCCCCGGCACCAGTTGCACTCTGCCCCACCGGAGGGGTCAAAGGGTCATCCAGCCCGTTCCTAGGGCCCTGCAGGTCCTTCAGAGGCAGGTCCGACATCGACGGTTAATACCCACCACCTTAACCGCCTGGAACATGCAGAAAACTTCCTTCTTTATCAGGCTGACAACTCACATCGGTGGGAGAAAGTATGGATTATTCAAACTTGGTGCTGGGAAAACTGGTTTACTACTTGGGGGGAACAGGGAGGTAGACCCAGAGACAGCAAAATAAATCCAGACAGATGAAGAGGGTGACCTGAAACACGTGTGGCATGTGGGTGAGAAGCCACCTGACCTAGGGGACAGAAAAGCTTTCTTGTGCCCAAACTCCAAAAAAGGAAACCATCACAGAAAACACTAAAAGCCCAGCTCCATGACCAAACCAGTATTACTTTGAAAGAAAATTAAACAAAAAGGCAAGCAGCCATCTAGGAAAAAAAAACTTCAATAAACATAACAAGACAGGTTTACTGTCGTTAATATTGAAAGAAACCTTGCACATGAGCGATGTGGTCGGCGGTTCCCAAGACGACCCCCCTTGACCGCCAGCTCCTGGCATTCATGTCCTTCGGTGGCCCCCTCCCCTTGAGTGAAAGTGGGACCCGTGACCTGCTCCTAACCAAGAGGACACAACAAAGGTGACGGCCGTCACGTCTGGAATCGCCCCGCGTAAGACTGTGACGTCCAGCTTGCCAGCACTCTCTCTGTGTTTTCACGCTTCCAAGAAGCAAGAGCCAAGTTGCAGGGGTGGGGTGCCCGCCCGGCCAGGGCCTCAGGTAGCCTCCAGCCAACAGCCAGAGAGCAACTGAGGCCTCCGCCAACATTCACAAGGAACCAAATGCTGCCAACAACCTCGGGAGCCTGGAGGCGGATCGTCCCCAGCTGAGCCTTCAGATGAGCCCCCAGCCCTGGCCAACACCTTGACTGCAGCCTGTGGGGGCCCCCGAGCAGAGGGTCCAGCTGAGCTGCGCCCAGATCCTGCCCACAGAACCACGTGTCTATTGTCACAGGCTACTGCATTTGTGATGATTTGTGACACGATACACAGTTTGTATTGCTTTGTTACAATTAGTAACACAAATGACGCAAAGATACACCGAAGTAGAGCTGGACGGCCTTGCACCTCCCACCAGGACCTGTGCTTTGTAGGGGACCCTACTCCTCTAAGGGAGGGTCCCCCGAATCTTGCCTAATGAGCTTCCCGGAAGTGTCTGTAACCACCAGGAAGGGACCTCAAAAGCTCAGGGACATCTCAGCGTCACTGCCAACAAAACCATTGTGGAACCAGCAGCGCCAGAGTACTGGGAGAGCAAACGCTACCTTTACGGGATCCGCTGCCCCTCCTCAGACCCGTTGTTAAAGGGTGTGTTCTGACTCAGACTTCTTCTCCAGGAGGTGGTGGGGCAGGGAAAGTGCTGACCCGTGTTCAGATCTTGACACACCACTAATTAATACATGACAAAGAATCTACTGTGTCAGTACCATGGAGCCTGTAGGGTCTAATACAAGGCAGCTCCCATTCCCATGGCTGCCCTTGATCCTAAATGTCCTGCCAGCTGTGTCTGAAGGTGGTCATGGTGGATCATCCTACCACTTTCTTGAGGGTATAAATCCAAACTTTGCTGAAGAAAAGTTTGGGTGAGTGGGTGCATGGATGGATGGATGGATGGATGCATGGATGAATGGATGAATGGAATGGATGGACAGTTGGATAATAGGTTGATTAATTGATTCACTGATTAATCAATTGACCGGCAATGTGCCTTTTTGCATGTGTTGTCCAGGCCTAAGCATGCAGAGTTCCTGAGGGCAGATGGGCAGTGGCCTGGAGGAGGGACCGAGGAGCCTTGTGAAGGGCAGATCTGAGGAGCACAGACTGGTCCAAATGCAAGGACCCAGAGAGGAGTGGATTTTCTGTGAGCTCATGTCCCTGTCCTCTGAAAGAGGGCCACAAGACAGCAACTAAACTCCAAAGGGGCAATTTCACTAGCCCTCTCCAGTAAGCTGGGCCTGGAGGACCACTGCCCCAGGCAAGGCAGCCCCTGACTGCTCCCCTGTCCCCTGGCCCATCGGTATGGTGTTGCCAGAGCCACAGGGACATCCCCAGGACAAGGACCTCAGGGACCATCCCCCCCCAGGGTAAGGAGAGCTTCCTGGCAGTGGCTGGGGCAGATCCCCAAGATGTGGCAGAGAGGGATGGCCAGCACATCCAGGGGGGACACAGCCTGAGCACCCGGGACATCTGGGGCCACCCGGGACCCCGAGGGAGGAGGGCTGGATAGATCAGGGCCCTGCGTCTGCTGCACTGGGCGCCCTCCAGTTAGCCTTCTCTTTCCTCACGGCCCACCCTCACTGCCCACCCTAAGAAGGACATGCGCGTCCCTCGGCAGGGGCCGCTGACAGGGAGGAGGGCCGGGAAGAGGGACAGGGCCCAGATCTTCAGGCTGGGAGGGGCTGGAGGACGTCTGCACAGCTCAGAGCAGACTAAATTCAGGATTGTGTGTTTGTTGGGAGGGGGCAGGGGTGTAAAATTTGAGCTCATCTTTCAAAGGTCTTAGGGTGGAAATACATAATCTTTCAATTAAAATTTTCTGAATTTTCACTTGAATTTCCCCATCTGCTTCCTTAATTACGCCTAACCCTAAACCTAGCTCTAAGCCATCTGCGTTCTCATCTCATCAGATTGGGGTGACTAGTGTTTGTCCGATTCCAGCAGGAAGCAGTGGGTCCCTCGCGGGGAGAAGCCGAGTCTGGAACATTCTGGCTCTTTAGAAGCCGACAGATGCCTGTCCCAGCGCAGGGAGTCAGAAAGGGTCTGGAGCACGTGTTTCATCGGTGGAGGTGGGGTGGGTGCACCGAAGCTTCTCCGTGAACTGGCCTTGAGTCAGAAGTAGTGGCACCAAGACATGGGGCTCCGGGAGGAGGTCTAGCCCTGTGAGCCCCGAGACGGGACAGCCGCGGGCTTGGTGGCCGCAAGCTGGAGCCGAGAAGCGGCGGGGCCCTTACATAGATGCAAACACAACACCCACACACTCTGCTGCAGCCAGAGCCCAGTGCTCCCCACGCAAGCCGCCGGCCAGCCGAAGCGCTGCCTGCCCCTCCCCGCACGCCGGGCGCACAGTCAGCGCTCAGTCGATGCTGCAGCGCCAGTGTCACCCCAGGAAATCCTGCAACAGGGCTCACAAAGCCAGAGAGGGAGGCTTGAAATCCAACCTGGGAGCCACTGGGCTCTAAGCCCCGTAGCTCCTCCTGGGGTGCAGGACGGAGTGGGCGCCCCGTCTCCCCAGTGCTCGCCCTGGGCTGTGTCACCTGCCCAGCGGGAGCTGCGCGCTGACGGGACCTGGTACCCTGGGGCCCCCAAGGGGGCAGGCTTGCTAAGAGAGCAGGTCACGTTTCCACGTAAACCTCATGAGTTTATGGACCAGAACCAGAGAAAACACGTGTTTTAACTGGACACAGCTGGGCACTGTGGCCAAAGGAGCCGTCAGCGCACAGGCTCACGGGTCATCAAACATAGCTCCTGGAAAGTAGAAATGGCAGCCACAGGGGGCGTGGCTTAACGCCACGCAGCATCAGCGCTCAAGCCTGAAGCTTTTATCTGGAGCCACCAAGCTGTGTGTGAGCCCCAGGGCGGGAGGAGGCAGAGGAAGGGCAGACGCCGGAGCCCGGGCCACCAGGGCTCGAGGACACCCTGCTCCTCCATCTCCCCCCATCGCCCCTTCGGATGCTGCAGGACTGGCTCCCAGGCAAAGCAGCGGCTCCCTGGAGAGGCCACCCCTCTCCCACGGGCCCCATGAGCACAGGTGCGCACGTGTGTGTGTGTGTGCGTGTACGTGGCACTCACACTTGCCAGACGGCTCACAGACGTGAACGCATCTCTTCCTCCCAAGGAGGCTGGTGCCACCCTCGCCCTGCCTCGCGGATGAAGGAGCAGAGACCCAGGTTGGTAGGGCCGCGCAGGTCCCCGCTGCGACTGCGCGCAGCTGGCACTGGGCGCGGCTGTAGAGCCCAGGTTCCCGTGCTGAGCCTGTGGCCCCAGATTCAAGTCCAGCGACTGCGGCTGGCGTTACACACTTAGTTCAGAAAGCCGACACAGGGCCCTGGGACAAGAAGTGACTGTGTTTCAATCACGGATGCTCATCGATCCGTAAGGACATCCCTCTTCCCCCCAAAGCAGGAAAGACGCCGTCCAAGGGTGAGAGGCAGCCTGCTCTTCTCACCAGCTCACGGCTCGTCCTTGTCTGCCTGCATCTCGTCCCACTGGTCTGGGGTGGGGGTCTCTCGCCGTGGACCTCAGGGGCAGCGGAGGCTCTGGACAGGGCAGTGACAGGGCGTGTGCACAGGAGGTGGCTCTGGACACAGGAGAGGACCTGAGGCCGGTGGTCGGAGAAGCAGGACTGGGCGGGAAGGGGGCCGACGCGGGCCAGGTGCCCACGGCAGCTGGCGGGGCAGGTGGCCTTGGCGACAGCAGGGTCCAGGAGCCGTGGGACCAGAGGTTCTCGTGTGGGCAGAGGAGGTGGTGACCCCCAGCCCACGTCATGACCCTTGTCACACCGGAGGGCAGCATGCTGAAGGCACTTCCGGGAGATCTGGGGCCAGATCCCAGCACAGGGTCTCTCTGTCCCACGCTGCCCCCAAGAAACCAAAAGTAATTTCAGGCTTTGGCCGAAGAAAAGCTCCCAGTAATGGAAGAGGAGAAGCTGATCTGTTCTCAGCAGGAGGCGTATTCACTTCTTTGCATGAAGGTGTTTCTAAGCACTGGTCACTAGAAAGCTCATCACCCCAAGCCAGCGCGGGAAGCCGTGTGGCTGGCGATGCCTTCATAAATAACCACCCTGCGCAGGTTCTCTGCGACAGTACTTCCTCTCTGTTGCACACCTCCCTGCAGAAGATCAGTCTCCAGCAACTCCCCAGTCACCAGCAGAGAGAGGAAGGGACGCAAAGTGTCTCGGGCCCCTCCCGCTGGCCTCCCAGGCCTCCGCCCCGCCCCGGGGACTGGGTTCAGGCACCCAAGCATCTCAGCACCCCCGCGGGAGCTGGCCCTACCACCAGCCCCAGCCCCGAGGCTGCCTCTGCGGGGCCCCTCGCCCCTGGCCGAGCTTGCCTTCCTCCTGATGTCTCATGAGGCCCCCCTGTTGGTGTTCCCTGGACAATGCGTGCTCCGCACCAGGGAGGGTTCCAGGTCTGTGCAGAAGGGGTGAGTCCCATGAAGCCAGGCCAGTCTGTCCGTGCCAGGGACACATCCAGGTGGTGGGGGAGGAGGCCGGACGGTTTGGCAGGGTCAGGCACAGGGGGGGTCAGCCGAATGGGGCCCTGGCATCTCTGGGCACCTCCCTGCTTCCACAGGCGCTGCGCTCAGGGCAGGGTCCCCACCCGGCTTCCACCCTCACGACCTGGGCTCCACTCTGCTTCTGCCTCCCTTCGCTCTTCCAGGGGCTCGGTGTCCTTACATTCTTTGCTTGAATTTAAAAAGTAAATACTGTTTGTAACTCCGCCAGTGAGGACCCCAAAGCATTCTGTAAACGTCCCCCATCCTCTGTGGACACAGATTCTAGTTAAAGGGGAAAAGCTCGCTCAGCCTGCTTTTCAAGAAGGGCCCCCTGCTCCGTGGGGGCTCTCTGACCCTCGGGCAGTGCTGCCCCCGCCTTCCCCACTGTCACCGGGCTCTCTGGAGGCTTGTCCCATCCTTGGCCTCCGTCCGGTTCAGTCTGTTTGTCCAGGGTGGTTGACATCACTGCCCGTCGCTGAGACGAGGGCAGCGCCCCACCCAGGACTCCCGGGGCGCACCCTCGACAGGAGGCGGATGTGGGGGGCATGTGGCCGGACCCTCGGGGCAGACCTTCCTTCGCCACACCCCGCATCCCGCCACCTTCCACTCCTGCTTCACCTGAAAGCTGCAGACCTTCTGGCGCCTTCAGTCTGTCACTCCATGGACGTCCATGGAGCACACGTGTGGGTTCGGGGCTGGGCTGGGGGACCCCGGGGCCAGTTCACTGCACTTGGCTTCTGGCAGGATCTCTCTGATGTTGAACGTTTTATGGGAAGCGCCTTGTCACGTCCGACACCACCGACCCAGTGGATCAGAGATGGCGCGACTCTGCTTTTTCCAACCTCGGTTATTTTCCCAGTTCCAGAAAAGCCCTTTGACAGGGGCCCTACGATTGCTGCGCTGTTTTGCTTCCTCTGAAGGAGCCGCTGCCGTTCGCAGGCCGGCTCCCTGCGCTCTAGTCTCGGGCCCTTCAAACCCCTCTCCCTTAAACGTGTTCTTGCTCCTTTTCGCTCTGGGTCTGTGGCTGGAGTCCAGCGTTTGTCTCACTCGCTGGCGTGCTGCTGCCGTCGGTTTGGCTTCCCGCCCCCCGTGCTGGCCGGGACCGCCGCGGGCACCCGGGTGAGGAGCCCTGGGTCCAGGCCGCCTGCTCCTTAGCTGGGCTGACACCCTCGCGTGTCTCTGCAGGCGAACGACGCCCGTCCCCCCAGCTTCCCTTGTTGGAGGAAGATGGAGGGCGGGGCTGCCAGCTGTAGGATCCAACTTACTGCTTTTTTCCTCCTTTGTAGGGAAAACTTTCATTCTAATCCAGAGCGTTCTTTCTTTTTGCTTATTCATGCTTTGAGGTCCACCTGTTGGCTCCCATTGTGGCTGGATTATTTCACGGACCAGGAGGCGCTCAGCACTTGAGCCCTACACACGAATGGGCCGTGCGGGTCCCTCTGATTATGACTGAGGGGGTCTTCTCGTCCATCTATTAGCTGTTCTAGTGCAGCTGAAGGCTAAGATCTTGGCATCACTGTTCATTCTGTCGTTCCAGGGGCCCCCAGGTCGACCCGCTAAAATCCACCTCGGAGAAGGCTCTCAGGCACAGCCTGCCATCCCTGAGCCCCGGGTACCTCGGGCCACAGTGGCCACAGCAGAAAGCGTTGGACAGAGAAGAAAGCTCAAGTTGGCCTTGGTCATTAGCCATCAACCCCAGAACCCCAATGGGCAGACACTACCAAAGGTGACATTTTGACCAGAGTGCCTGCATCCTCAGCCAGAGTAAAGGGGTCACCTCTGACGGCTCAGAAGAGGACACAGCATGAGTGCCCTAGAAAACAGTCACCCGATGTGTCCCCTGGGCTTGTAGGCACCCTCTCAGCACCACCCTGACTCTCAGGGGCCTCTGCCGACTGAAACAGTGCTGCAAGGCGGCGGACTTCCTGAAATCTACACTCAGATTTCCTATTTAGAATGTTTTCTAGTGCACACACAGTAGGTCTAAAAGAATGCCGGCGACGTCCCTAGTGCCTGCATTTTTCACTTCTCGTGAATTCTTTTTGCCCTGATTGCTCCTTTGCAGGCTGAGTTCAGTGTCGACAACTATGCCCAACCAGGACGCCCACAGCCAGCTCTCCCTCCGGAGATGCTGATGGCAGCGTCAGTCCGCCTGTGGGCCCCCAGCCAGCGCCAGCGCTGCTGTGGACCCGTGCTTGCCCTCCAACCGCCACCCAGCACTCGTGACGCGCTGTAGCCGATGGCAAGCTCAAGGTACATATGGTTGCTAAGAAAAGGACTCATGCCCACGAAAATGAGGCTCTAACTAGCATTCCTGGGCTATTTTTAATGCAGAATGAACGGTACGTCTACTGACGTGGAGATCGTCAGGGAAACAGGTTGACTTAAGGTGTTACATATATGCACCGTGGCTGCAATTTGGCACACATATTAGGTATTTTGTATCAGTGGGACAGAGTTCAAGTAATCCCAGCCCATGCGCATCTTACTAACACAAAGCCTTTGAAAATACAAAATGGAGAAGGCAAGTCAAGAGAAGTCCTTTTCCCAGGAGTGTAGGGACCTAACTGATTCCAAAGTATATTTATAATACTTTTAGTTTATTAGTACCATTTTTAGCATCATTGAGGTGTAACTGACAAATTAAAACAGCATATATTTAAGGTGTTCAACTTGGTTTGATACAGGTACACTCTGTGAAATGATCACCATGACCAAGCTAATTAACGTCTCCATCACCTCATGTGGTTATCATTTTCTTCTTTTTTTTTTCTGATGGTGAGAACACTTACCTACTTACTTAGCGAATTTTAAATATAACAGATGGTTTCATTAACTACAGTCACCATGCTATGAGTGAGCTCCCCAAACTCATATTGCATACCTGAAACTTCACGAATGTCTTTGATGAGCATCGTCGACCAATGGCTTCCAGTTTCCCCTCCCCCCCGCCCCTGGCAACCAGCAGTCTACTCTCTGCTTCTACGAGTCTGGTTGTTTTCAATTCCACAGTAAGTAGTACCACGCAGCACTTGTCCTTCTGTGTCTGGCTTATTTCACTTATCAAAATGTCCTCTAGGTTCATCCAGGTTGTCACAAGCTGCAGGGGTTTTCTCTTTTTTAAGGGTGAATAAGACTTATGTTTCTATATCTAGATCTAGATACTTAGGTAGGTAAGTAAGTAGATAGATAGATAGATAGATATACAGACAGACATTTTCTTTATCCATTCATATTTTCTTTATCCATTCATCTTTCAGTGGACATTTTGCTTGTTTCCACATCTCTTAGCTACTGTGAATAATGTTGCAGTGAGATCTTGATTTCATTTTTTGGATATGAATCCCAGACGTGGGATTGCTAGATCATATGATCACATGGCAGATCAATTTTTAATTTTTTGAGGAATCTCTATACTATTTTCCATAGCGGCTACACCAATTTATATTCCTACCAACAGTGCACGAGAGTCCCCTTTTCTCTGCAGCCTCCCCGACACTCATCATCTGTTGCCTTTTTGATAATAGCCATCCTAACAGGTACAGGGTGACATTTCACTGTGGTTTTGCTTCGCATCTCCCTGAGACTCGTGAGGCTGAAAACAATCATCTGTTTCAATCAACAATCAGTTTCAGTGACACTTATTCCTATACCTGTTGGCCACTTGCATGTCTGCTTTTGAGAAATGTCTCTTCGGGTCCTTTGCTCATTCTCGATCCGGTGTTTGTGTTTTGCTGTTGAGTTGTATGCATTCCTTATCTATTTTGGAGATTTACTTCTTATCAGATACATAGTTTGCAAATATTTTCTCCTGTCCATGGGTTGCCTTTTCATGCTGTTGATTGTTTCCTCTCCTGTGCAGAAGGGTTTTAGTTCGATACAATCCAACTTGTTTATTTTTGCTCTTGTTGCCCGTGTTTTGGGGATTCTAACCAAAAAAATCATTGCCAAGACCAATGTCATGAAGATTTTTTCTGTTTTCTTCTAGTAGTTTTGTAGTTTCAGGTCTTATGTTCGAGTCTTTAACCCTTTTGAAGTGATTTTTGTATACGGTGTGAGGTAAGGGTCCACGTTCATCTTCTACAAGTGGGTCTCCAGTTTTCTCAGCACCATTTGTTGAAGAGACTGTGCTTTCCCCCTTGTGTGTCTTGGCACCCTTGTTGAAGATGAGTTGACCTTAAATGCATGGACTTACTTCTGTGCTGTCTGTTCTGTTCCATTAGTCTCTATGTCTGTTTCTATGACAGACCATACTGTTTTGATAACTGTAGCTTCATAATATATTTTGAAATCAGGAAGTGTGCCTCCACCTTTGTTCCTCTTTCTCAAGATTGCTTTGGCTAATCTAGGACTTCTGTGGTTCCATATGAATTTTAAGATTTTTTTTCCACTTCTATAAAGAATGCCATTAGGATTTTGACAGAGATTGCACTGAATCTATAGATCACCTTGGGTAGTGTGGACATTTTAACAATATTGATTCTTCTAATTCATAAACACAGAATGTCTTTCCATTAACCTGTGTTTTCTTTAATTTCCTTCATCAATGTTTTAAAATTCCCGCTGTATAAGCCTTTTGCCTCTTTGGTTAAGTTTATCCTTAAGTATTGTATTGTATTGTATTGTATTGTATTTTCTTTTATTTCATTGCTATGATAAAAGGGATTGTTTTCCTAATTTCTTTTAGGGATAGTTCACTGTTTGTGTATAGAAATGCCACTGATTTTTGTATGTTAATCTTTGTATCCTTTGACTTTACTGAACTTACTTATTAGCTCTAATAGTTTTCTGAGCTCTAATAGCCTTCAGAGTTTTCTATATGTATGATAATGTCATCTGAAATTAGAGTTAATTTTACCTCCTCCTTTCTGATTTAAATTTCTTTTGCTTCTTTTTTAATTGAAGTATAATCAGTTACAATGTGTCAATTTCAGACATAGAGTATAATGTCCCAGTCATACATATACATACATAGATTCATTTTCATATTCTTTTTCATTAAAGGTTATTACAAGATATTGAATATAGTTCCCTGTGCTCTACAGAAGAAATTTAGTTTTTAAAATCTATTTTATATGTAGTAGTTAATATTTGCAAACCTCAAACTCCCAAATTTATCCTTTCCCACCCCCTTTCTCCCTGGAAACCATATGGTTGTTTACTCTGTATGTCTGTTTCTGTTTTGTAGATGAGTTCGTTAGTGTCTCCTTTTTTCTTTTTTAAGATTCCACATATAAGCGATATCATATGGTGTATTTCTTTCTCTTTCTGTCTTAGTTCACTTGGAATGATGATCTCCAGGTCCATCCATGTTGCTGCAAGTGACATTATTTTATTCTTTTTTATGGCTGAGTAGTATTTCATTGTATAAATATATCACAGCTTCTTTATCCCATCATCTGTTGATGGACACGTAGGTTGTTTCCATGTCTTGGCTACTGTTATTTCTTTTTCTTGTATAATTGCTCTGGCTAGAATTTCCAATACCATGTCAATTAGAAGTGGTGAGTATGGGCATCCTTGCCCTGTACCACATCTTAGAAGAAAAGCTTTCAGGTTTCCCCATTGATTATGATGTTAGCGGTGGTCTTTTCACAGGTAGGCAATACTGTATCGAGAAAAGCTCCTTCTATACCTATTGTGTTGAGAATTTTTAATCATAAATGAATGCTGAATTTTGTCTTTTTCTGCATCTACTGAGATGATCACATGGTTTTTATCTTTCATTCTGTAAATGTGGTACATCATAGTGCTTGATTTACATATGTTGAGCCATCCTTGCATGCCAGGGGTAATTCCCACTTGGCCATAGTGTATGATGCCTTTAACGTGCTATTGAGTTTAGTTTACTAGTATTTTATAGAGGATGTTTACATCAATGTTAAACAGAGATATTGGTTATCATTGGTTTTAAGGAGCTCACCCTCCACAGGCTTCCAGTATCATGTTCAGAAATATAAGATGCTGTTAAATCAAGAAGTCAAAGAAAAGGGGGAGGGTAGAACTCAGTGGTAGAGCACATGCTTAGCACGCATGAGGTCCTGGGTTCAATCCCCAGTACCGCCATTAAAAAAATAAACCTAATTACCTCTCCCCCTCAAACCACACCCAAAAAAAGAAGTTAAAGAAAAGAATTCCTGCCAAGAATTTGTATGCAAAATATCAACCTATCACACTTTGACGGTTCAGGAGAATATAGTCCTCTACAGAAAGTTCCCATCCAGGATACACCCGACCTTGTGCCCAACAAAACTTCAGTGTGCAGATTCTTGGTAAAAGCCCTTCTTTCTGATGAAAACCCTGACTGTCTGACATAGATCCAGTCGTGGTACTTGGAATCACTAAGCCACTATCCCAATTATTAAACTGATTTTTAATAGCAACTTTTAAAAATGTAATCATAGACCAAACATTACCACTCCTCCATTTGCAGAGATGTTTTTAAATTGTCTTATACTTTTCTCCATTGCAAATAATTTCCTCACATAGCCTTGTCCCGTCATTCTTTCCTTCCTTCAGCAAACGTGTGTGCTAGGGTCTAGGCCACGGGGACAAAGGGGACCAACAGACTGGGTTCCTTCCCGCAGGTGACTCTGCCCTCATGCAGGAGACAAACAAGGGAGCAGTGGACATGTGGCGCCAGGGAGCCACCCGCGCTATGAAGGAATCGAAATGAAGCGAGGAGGGAGGAGGACTGCTGGACGCAGTGGGAAGCCCAACCACGGGGGGTGACAGCAGAGAGGCCTGAGAGCGCCAAGGACGGGGGCAGGAGCACACCTGAGGGACAGATGGACGGACGGAGCAGGGAGAGCAGGAGACCAGGCAGGAGGAGCAGACCGAGAGAGGACTCGGTTCGTTAGCCAGAAGGCGGCGTGATCTGCTCCGGGGTTTCAGGTGGTGTTTGGGTTTTTTTCTGCAAATGGCATTATTTTATTCTTTTTTATGGCTGAGGAATATTCCATTGTATACAGACACCACAGCTTCTTCATCCAGTCATCTGTCAATGGACATTTGCGTTGCTCCCATGTCTTGACTATTGTAAGTAATGCTGCTGTGAACACTGGGGTGCAGGTGTCTTTTCAAATTAGAGCTTCCTCCAGATACATGCCCAGGAGTGGGACTGCTGGGTCACAGGGTAGGTCTACTTTTTGAGGAACCTCCATACTGTTTTCCATAGTGGCTGCACCAAACTACATTCCCACCAACAGTGCGGGAGTGTTCCCTTTTCTCCACAGCCCCTTCAGCATTTATCATTTGTGGACTTTTGAATGATGGCCATTCTGGCTGATGTGAGGTGATATCTCATTGTAGTTTTGATCTGCATTTCTCTGATAATTAGGGATATTGTGATCTGTTCTGGGCTTTTTAAATAACCATCCCTATGGAAACCAAGTGGTGGTTCCTCCAAAAATTAGGCAAAATTACTGTATGATCCAACAATTCCACTTCTATCCAAAATCACTGAAAGCAGGGACTCAAACAGATATTTGTACACCCATGGTTCAGAGCAGCATTATTCACTTTAGCCAAAAGGTGGAGACAAGCCAAGTAACCATCCATAGATGAATGGAGAAGCAAAATGTGGTCCATCCATACATGGGAACACTATTCAGCCTTTAAAAGGAAAGACATTCTGACACGTGCTACTTACTACAGGGATGAATCTTGAGGACATGATGCTGAGTGAAAGAAGCCAGTCACAAAAGGACAAATACTATATGATTCCACCTATATGAGGTCCCTAGGGTGGACAAATGCATAGACACAGAGTAGACGGGGGTTGCCAGGGGCTGGGGAGGGAGACTGGAGAGAGAGTGTATTTAATGGGGACAGGGTTCCCATTTGGGAAGATGAAAAAGTTCTGGAGAGGATGGTGGGGACGGCTGCACAGCAGAGTGAATGTGCTTAAGGCCACAGAAATGTGCATTTAAAAACGGTTAGGATAGCATATTGTATGTTATATATGTTTTATTTTTTTAACTACATTTATTTTTTTCTTTTTTTAAAAAAAATTTTAATGGAGGGGGAGGTAACTTTAGATTTATTTATTTGTTTATTTTTTTAAACAGAGGTATAGGGAATTGAACCCAGGACCTCGTGCATACTAGCCATGCACTTTGCCACTAAGCTATACCCTTCCGCCTTTTTTAAACTAAATCTAAAAAACTACTCTAGCTACTAAGCAAGCAGTGGGTTACAGAGGGAAACGTGAAGCAGGGAGGCAAGGCAGGTGCCTTCCTGCACCTCGAGCGGGGAGACAGGGCTGCGGCTCACGCGGGTGGAGGCCTCGGAGGGGGACAGAGGGGACAGACCTAGAACAGCCCTGGGAGATGGAGCTGGATGGGGTGTAGGGGTCGGGGAAGGAAAGGGCAGGACTGACTCCTGGGTTTGGTGCGGAAGCACCGAGGCTGTCAGAGGCCGACTCTGGAGAGGGGTGCTGCCGGGCGAGAAGGCGGGGGCTCGGCTGTGCCCTGCTGTGTGCGCAGCGCCCACCAGCATCTCAGAAAGGCCGGCTGCAGGGGGGTCCCCTCGGTGCGTGTACCCCACGGCACGTGCTGACACAGGCCCAAATACCACCTGCTCCCGGGAGCAGCGGACACCATAACTGAGAAGAAACGCCATTTTCTTGCAGTTAGCAAATATTTATACAACACTTTCAATTAAAAGATGTGCAGAAATTCTATTTTAAGACATAATAGACAGCCCAGTAGGAGGGAGAGACGTGGCGCTTCTACAGAAGGGAAAGCAGGGCTCTGGCGTCGTGGGAGAGAGGAAAGGGCGCGTCGCACGAGGAAAGGGTGCAGAGACAGAAACAAATCCAGACTGCTCCGGTGGCTCTGAGCCCCCGAGTCACTAGTCTGCACTCTGCCTGTGACCCCACGACCCTGATGGCCCTCACTCGCCAGGGCGACGTTCTGTTCTTTGACAGGAAGTCAGATGCAAGAGAACCTTCCGTGGGCATTACGAATCAGCCCTCTGAGGGGAGAACGCGTTCGAGGATTTTGTCCCTAAGACCGAGAGTGACCTGAAGCCTTGGCCAGCAGGCAGAGGCAGCGGGCAAAACGCAGAAGGTGCCGGCCTGCTCCCTCGTGGCCCCAGTGGCCGCACTGGTGTTCGGTGGCCGCAGGGGTGGTTTACCAGACTCAGAAGTTTATCTCACGCAGAATGGGGGCTGGAAGTCAGAAGCCAAGGTGCCAGTGGGGCCTCCTGCCGTCCGAAGGCTCCAGGAAGGCCCTGTCCTGCCTCCTCCGGCCTCTGGTGGTCACAGGTTGTCCTCAGCCTGTGGCCGCGTCACTCCCATCTCTGCCCCGTCCATCACATGGTGACGTCCCTGTGTGTCTGTCTGTCTCTGGGTCTCCCCTTAGCAGGAGACTGGTTATTGGATTCAGGGCCCCCCTCACCCAGTAGGACCTCATTTTAACTCGATCACGTCTGCAGAGACCGTGATTCCAAATAAGTCACATTTACAGGTTCCAGGGGTCAGGACTTGAACACGTCTGCTAGGGGACAGGACTCAACCTGCAACAGTGACCAGCACAGGTCGTGCAGACCACAGCGTAACGGAGCGGAGACGTCAGCCGCAGAGTCAGATTTTATGAAATCAAGCAAATCCATTCATTCCAACAAATATCTGTGACCGCCTGCTGAGGGCCAGGTGAGGACACACAAGGCAGGGACAGACCTGAGACCACAGGGAGTAGAAAGAGAAGGTCCCAGGCGCTTTCCTGGTGAGAAGAAGGGTCTGGGTCACCGCAGGGGTGTGGACGGGACCTGTGGGAAATCAGCCGGATCTGTCTGTCCGCCTGGGCACCCCCCGCCCTCGTGGATCAGAGGAGAGGCAGGGCTGGAGGCTCTGGAAGGGCGACCCTGAGCGCCCAGGGCAGAGGTGACCACAAGTCCTGGCAGTCTCGGGGGGATGTGCAGAGAGAGAAGAGGGGGCTTTGGCTGAGAAGACGCAGAAGCAGCAGGCCCTGCAGGGAGCAAGCAAGAATGGTCCGGGATGACCCACGGCTAGTTTTCCAAGGGGGAAATCCAGCAGTCATCCTGGAAGGGTCATGGCAGCGGACACCCGTGCCTGGTGAGATCGTACAGTTCCAAGCAGCATAGCCAAAGGTGATAACAACGAAGCAGGAAAATGCGGCAGATGCAGACGTGCTGGCCCGCTGCCACCTCCAGCCAGCAGCCTCCCTCATCTATTTGATGAGTAGGTCCCTCCCAGGGAACTTGTCTTTGATAAAAGGAGCTCAAACGGGTTTAAAATTTTTTAAAAAGTGATTTGAAGTGACCACAAGGGTGGGGCTGTGGCAGCAGTTTGTGGATAAACTCGGCCTCTTTGCACGGTTCTCCAAACCTTACACACGAGGCACACACAGGACGGTGACTGAGGCCACGTGCCGCGCAGGGGCAACTGGAGGAGGCTGCTGGTGTCAGAGGCCACCCTGCCTTCCCCACCCGGGCCTCAGGGGAACAGTGGCAGTCCTGGTCTCCTTGGGAGGCCAACGACAGGGTCCTGCCCCTGGACCAGGGAGCGCTGTCTCAGGCTGAAAGAATGACGCTTGTAAAATGGTGACGTTCTGAGGCTGGATAAAGAAGACGTGGTGTGTATACACAGCGGACTGCTACTCGTAAAAAAAGAATGAAATCATGCCATCTGCAGCAGCATGGGTGGACCTAGAGATTATCAAGCTAAGTGAAGTAAGTCAGACAGAAAAGGATAAATATCATATGATACCACTTTTATGTGGAATCTAAAACAATGACACAAGTGAACTTATTTACAAAACAGAGACAGACTCACAGACATAGGAAACTACCTTATGGTTACCAAAGGGGAAGGGGGAAGGGGTAAATTAGGAGTTTGGGATTAACAGATTAGAAACCACTACATGTAAAATAGGTAAACAGCAAGGTCCTGCTGTGCAGCACAGGGAACTGCATTCAGTATCTCAACCTAAATTGAAAAAGAACTGACAACATTGTAAAGCAACTATACTTCAATAAAAAAGGTTTTTAAAAACTGTGAACTTCCCTCATTTGGCAAATCCTACAACCCCGGACAGAGGAACCTCCTTAGAGATTAAAAACCCTCTGGAAATGATGACGGGCACCCCTGCCGCACTGCACAGGGGAGCCGGGAAACGGGGAGGCGCCTGTCCTGGGGGCAGAGCGGGCCCGGAGCTTCCAGGCAGAGACGCGGGTGCCGGGCGGGCGGGGGCTGCTCTCGGCCGGCGGGGCCGCATCTCGGTGGCGGGGTCGGGGGAGACCTCCCAAAGCACAGCGCCAGCGTCAGCAGGTCCGGTTGGGGCCCGAGAACCTGCGTCCCTAACAAGCCCCCGCGGTGTGTTTGCCGCAGGGCGGGGACCCCCCCTGAGAACCTGGCTGCCCGCTCTCAGGCTGGCGCCGGGCCCGGTGCTCGGCTCGCTGTCAGGCTCCCTGTGTGTTGAGCGGACTCTGGGCTGCGCGTTCCCTGTTCACTTCTAGCTTTCAAGCAGAGGCAGGTGGAGGGTCTCCGGAGGGCCTCAGGAGAGGCTGCTGGTGCCTCTCGACCCCGTCTCAGAAGCTCCCTTATGTGCGTGGTCTTGGTCCGTGGTCACCTGTCACCAGCAGAGGGGACAACAGGTGCGTCCAGACAGCTCTGCGCCCGTCCATGTGTAGAGAAGACGGGACCTGTCTGCAGAGCCCCTCGGGGACCGGACCCCCCAGCTTCACTGTGCTCCCCGAAGTCAGGGTCCTGCTGAAGGAGGAGGCAATTCAGTCTGGGGTCCAGTGTAACTCCTGCCCCAGGAGGCAGTAAGGGCGGGAAGACAGAGCAGGGAGGGACACGCAGAGGCTGCAGGGGCTCAGAGCCAGTCAGGGGCCGTTAGAGCCCCGCTACCCGAAGCCTCCGCAGCCAGCTCCCCAACGCTGCGCCCGCACAGGGCCCGGGCCCCGGGCTCCACCGTCAGCCCCTGAACGCCCCTCCGCTCAAGCTTGTCCCCCGGTGGGCGTGGGTGTCCTGCGCCGAAGTTTCCAAAACCCCCTCAAGGTGTCATGGTTTCAGGCTACTTTTTTTAAATTAAAGCAAAATTCGCATAACATAAAAGTAACCATTTTTAAGCGTACAATTCTGTGACACTTAACAGTCACAACACTCTGCAAGCAGCACCTCTGTCTAGCTCCAAGGCATTTCATCTCCCCCAGAAGGAAAGCTTCCCCGTTGGGCAGTGACTCCCCACCCCCTCAACCGAGCCCTAAGCACCCACGGGTCTACTTCCTGCCTCTGAGAGCGGGCCTCTCCTGGACACTTCTTGTCAACAGAGTTGTACAATTCGTGCCTTTTGCACCTGGCTTCTGTCACCGAGCATCCCCCGCCGTGTACCCGGTATCCGCCCCTCACTCCTCTCTGCGGCTGGACGACGTCCCGGCCTGGGGACACAGCGCAAGTGTCCACGCCTCCGTCGCGGACGTTTGCTTTGCTGCTGTGAATGGTGCTTCTGTGAACATGCGTGTTCAAGTGCGTCTGAGTGCGTTTTCAGTTCTCTGGGGTCCGCCTAGGGGGCCGATGGGAATTGCACGTCCCGCTCCCGAGGAACCGTCCGGTTCTGCTGCCACAAGACAGCCCACGACCTGGCTCTCCAGGACCCCCGCCCCCTGCACCCCAACCTCGGGAGGGGCGCAGGTCTGGGGGAGGCCGGGGAGGCGGGGGACGGGCGGGGGCACAGAGACACACGCGGGGTGGCGTCATGGTGTGTGTTACGTCAACTTCTTACCAGCCCACGGCCGGGAATCCAAACCGCCCCTCCTCCAAGCTCCCCCAGGCAAAGGGAGATCTGGATTCCTTTCCATTCGAAGACGAATGATTTGTCCTTCAGAGACTCACTTGCTTCTATTTTTAACTTGTAACAATTCAGCCGAGCCGGCTGTGGAGAGTCACCCACTTCCATTCATCCATCTAAACTGGAACCCAGCAGCCGGGGCCACATGGGGCCACAGGATACGTCCGGCCACACCATCAGCCTAGGGCCAGGAGGGGCGCGCAGAGGCCCCGTCCTCCAGCCCCGGGTAGCGTCCGTCTCCCTCAGGCGCCAGTCCAGCCAGGCACCGCCCTGCTCCCAGACCCTCGCTGGCTCCCTGTGGACTTCCAACCCCCTTGAGCTCTGAAGCAGGAGCCTCCCCAGGCTGCTCCCAGCACTCCCAGCAGCCTTCGCACCCAGGCCGCCTCCGTGTACCCCACACACGTCCCCCGCCCCTGCTGGTCCTCACTGCGGCCCACCCGAACCACGTCCCCTCGCCCCGCCTGCAGTGCCTCCTCCCCGAGGGGTCCCCCCACCACACCACCCGCCCACCAGGAGCTGGACCCACCACACCCTCTGCGGCCCCAGGTCCGTGCTCTCCCTGCTGACCTTGAGCATCCCGGCCCTGATGGAGATCCGTCCTTCTAAGGACGATCAAGAGACGGCCCAGATTGGACACAAGAGGCCCCAGGCACACCGGGCCAGCTGACCTGATGGCCTCACCGAGCACCCCATCAGCATCTCTCCACGGCTCAGCACGTTCTGCAGTGCTGGGCAGCCCTGCAACTGCCCGCTGTCACCTGCCTCGGCCCCCTGGAGCCTGCCCGCCCCTCACGCCGCCTCCCTTCCCCTCTGCCACCTGCTGCACCCTGGTCTCAGCCCTGCAGCCCTCTCACCTCTCCTGAGCTCCGTGCGCTCAGGAGGACTGTCTTAGTTGCAGGTGACAGAATCCCCACTCAGAGCAGCTTGAGCCAGAAGGCAGTTCTTTGTCCCCGTTGGCTGGGAGGGACGCTGGGCCTCCCAGGACTGAAGAGAAAGCCACAGAACTCGGGGTTTCAGAAGCAAGGTCTGGGATCCCACCTAGTGCACCCTCCTCCAGCCCCACTTCCTCTCATCCAACTCCTATTTATCCCTCAAGACCCCCAAGGGCCACCTCCTCCAAGAGGCCCCCAGCAGCTCCCGAATCGGGCGCCCCACCCCCCGGGGTGTCCGAGATCTACGTGGGCGCCTCTTGCATTGTACTGTGTTTTTTTCACACACTCGCCTCCTCCAAGAGCCTGCAGCCTCTTCAAGGACACCAACCGCGCCTTCTCCTCTCTCCCTATGCAGCCCATTCAAGCACATAGTAGGCTTGCAGCCCAGGGACGGCATCTGACTCAGGCTTCGGGACGTCGTGAACGCGGTGCCCGCCTCCACCCCAGGCCCTGCATCAGGCCCCGGCGGCCTCCCGGGGTGGGGGCGGCGGGGGTTCACTCTGCTCACTTCACACGCACCCCCCACACCGTGTCTGCTTACCTGGTACACGTCACACGCGTCCTTGGTAATTGCAGGCTGCCGTGGCCCCTCCTCAGCCGCCCTGGAAGGTCCAGAAGCAACCACCGCGAGCCTCCCGGCGCCCGGAAGGCGGGAGCAATCAGGGCCAATCACGCGGCACTCACTGTGCGATCGGCCCGCCGCTGTGCTGTAATTACTATGTAATTAAGTGTCACCGGCAGCCACGTAAACACGGCGTACACTGGATGTGTCTGTGGCTTAAACAGCCCTACACACGCTTGTTAATCTCAGAGTGTGGAATGGAAAACAGTCGGTCGGCACAGAGAGAAAACCCAGGGCTGGAAAAACGAAGGCCCTCGGGAAAGAGGAAGAGGCTGTTTCCAATGTCGGCCTCAAAGGTGTGGGACCAGGGACAAAGCAGACTCAGAAAGGCCAAGAAAGTGGGCCAGGGGGTCTCCTGCAAGGAGAGGCCAGGCCAGCACGAAGAGCATTTTTCAAACTGTAAAGTCCCAGCCAGGCTCATGGGCTGTATTGTTACAGTTTGACGGTGCCTCTGAGGTTTCAGTTCTAAAGAGAATTCATTCCAGATCTTCCAAAAAAAAGTTCCACGGAGAACCTCCTCTTTTCCAGGGAAAAGATTCCTGAGTGGGGCAGTTCAAGATTTCTGTTCCACTTCTGCAAGGTCGCAGGTCCTCAGGCGGCAGAGGGAGGGACGTTCTTCCTACGTCCTGCCACCCTGTGAACGTCAGGACGGCATCACCCCAAGGACAGGGCCAGTCAGCAGACGCTCCCTGCTCGGCACCTTGGATGGGACGAGGGGAAGCCCTGGCAGCCGCACTGCTCCGTGTCACCAACAAGACGAGGACGTGCTGTGGAAGTCCTCCCGCCCCACTGCACGGCCACGGGGGGCCCCCGGCAGAGACGGAGCCTCGTCTTCCCGAGACGCCCGCACCACCTGTCTGATGGAAGACCGGGGCCTCTTCCCGGGGCCTCCAAAACCACGGAGATCAACACCGGGTCCCTCAAATCCAGGAGGACCCCCTGGGGCCGTGGCCGAAACTCGCATGACCAGCGGCCAGTGAGGCAAGTGAGGCGCTGGTCAGAAAAGGACCTCCAGGTCAGCCACAGCAAAGCCCACTCAGCCCTCACTTCCAGGAGCACAAACCGTACGTGCCCACGCCCTCCTCCGAGCCCATGTCCTTCCCTGGGCCCTTGCGCTCCACGCTGCCCTGGGGTCCAGTTCACCTCCTGGCTGCTCCTTTTGGGCTCCTTCATGAGGCCTTCCTCCCCCAGAATCCAAGAGACCCAGGATCCAGCTGCACTCACCCACTGCTGATCCCAGGTCCTGGCCCCTCGGGTAGGTGTCATCATTATCCTGGCCACATCCAAACTCCTGCCTCCATCCCCCCTCCCTTCTGAATTGCAGACTCACCCCACGTGGTCCATTTGATGCCTCCAACCTAAATGTCTAACACGCACCCAAACAAGACGTGTGTGGTGGATGCCATGTTGTCCCCCCAGGTGCCCCTTTAAAGCAAGGCGGCTGTCGTCCCAGCTGTGGACACTGAGGTCCGCTCTGGGAGTTGCCCTCACCCAAACCCGCAGCCCAGCATGGGCTGCAGGGAACCCCTCCAGGCATCACGCACCCAAGGCCCAGACCCTGCCTCCTTGTGTGCCAGATGGGAAGCGTCCCCCCCGACACAGCCACCTGCAGGACCGGCTGAGGTCACAGCTGCACCCGTACCGCCGCTCACTTCTCCCTCCGCCCGCAGGTGCTCCCCTCCCTCCCTCGCTGGTGCTCCCCTCCCTCCCTCGCAGGTGCTCCCTTCCCTCCCTCGCTGGTGCTGTTTCTGACACAGACCCTGAGGTGGAGACTCATGTGCCTGACGTTTGCTTCCCGGGGAGTGAAATCTAGGGCAGCAGGTACCAGGAGGGTTCGAGGAAGCAAGTGCTAAAGGGGGTTGGATCTGGACCACCTCCTGGTCGGGCGGCCATGAAGAGCCATCACAGGCAGCAGGTGTCACTCACGGCCTTGCAGGTGGGACGGCACTGTGGTTAGGACTTTTCTGGCTTTGAGCCAGAAGGTCCTCTGTGAAAACGCGCGTGCTGGTGGGTGTCTGGAGGCTCGGGGAGGTGAGCAGCAGGGCCATGGCTGGAGCTATCGATGTACTTGGGACGGACCGTGAAAGAGCAGACGTGACCAATCACCACTTTAAGGCAAAGCGAGGAAGTCGGAAGGCCTCCCGATAGCACAGGGAGAGCCTCCCACGTGCAGCCAGAGGCCAGGAGACACGGCGGCCCGGAGTGGGGCTCAGCCGCGGGGCGGGAGTCTCCCGCTGCCGCTGCAACCAATTGCCGCAGACTTAGTGGCTCCACCCAGGTTCAGTTCTGGGGGTCGCACGTCTGAAACGAGCCTCCCTGGGCTAAAATCCAGGTGTGGACAGGGCCACGTTCCTCCCGAGCCGTGGCCCGACCTTTCTCAGCTTTGCTAGAGGCGCCCACACTCCGTGGCTCGGGGCCCTTCTTCCATCCTCCGACCCAGCAGTGGCTTCAGAGCTCGTCCTGGCTTCTCGGCAGTCTGACCCACAGCCACCGTCACTGCTCCCCCGACTCTGGCTCTCCCGCCTCCCTTTTCCATTTATCAGGCCCCCCAGGATTACTCCGGGGCCATGCAGATAATCCAGGGTGATTTACTGACTTTAAGGTCACCTGACGAGCAGCCTAATTCTGCTGCAATTTCAAGTTCCTCCTGCCGTGGGTCAGCGTACTCATGGGTCCCGGGTGAGCTGGACCTCTCCGGGGAGCCGTGGTTCTGCCTGCCACGCTCGGCGCAGCAGTGCTCCAGGAAAGCCTGTGTTCCCACCAGGGCGAGTCTTTTAACCAAGGTCAGGACCCTGGGTGGGAGGAAAGGGGACCCTGAGACTTAGGAAAGGAAAATCTGGGTCAAGGTCCTCAAGGCCTTGAGTCCCACGTCCCCCTGAGCACTCCGAGCCTACAAAAGAGGCTCCCTCCTGGCTGTCAGAGCCCAGGGCTAGCTCACGCTGAAGGCCACATGGAGACCTCTCCCCTGCAAGAAACACAGGCCCCCACTCCCCTTACCCAGTAGCCACCCCTTCCCGTCTGACCACCAGACCAATCACCAGGGTCAAGGCACAGCGAACCTGGTGGGGACACGCTAGCCTGAGGAGGAAGGGAAGGGCTGGCCCCGAGGAAGCTGCACACCAGCCAGAAGGCAGGGGAGCAAGGGCAGGGCTGCACGCGGGGTGCGGGGCCCAGCGGGAAGGGAGACGGTGCTGGTCTCGGGCATCACCTGTGACACGGGACGTCACGCCCTGATGAGCTGCCAGGAGACGGTGCAGAGTCAGTGGCCTGCACCGAAACAGGCCAGAGTCACCATGTCTGACGGTGGAGGGGACCCAAGGGCTCGGAGAAAGGGGTCTGGGGGCTGATACACTGCATGAGGCTGGAAAGCCCACCAGCTGACCACGGCCACAGGAAGACCGGAGGACACTGCATCTTCCGAAGCAACGAGGGACACAGTGGTGACAAGGGGACCAGTGTCTCTGAGAAGCTGCCTCTTCAGGATGGGATGACAGTTGGAGCTGCTGTTTCGGAACGTGGCGCCCCTACCCGCCCTGCTCCCAGCAAGAGGGACAAGAGGGGCAGGGGCCCGGGTGACGGGCTGGTGCCGGGCCGCTCCTGGCTTCTCTGGCCCGTGTTCGATGGTGACTGGAAAAGGCAGCCCCAAGTGGGCTGTGGCTCGTCTCGCTAACCTGCCTTGTACGTCTCCCTGGGAAGCAGCATGACCCGCTCCTGAAGGATGTGTTCCCAGACGAGTGAACTCCCCGCAGGATGCGAGGAGACCTGGGGGCGGGCAGGCAGCCCGCAGACCCCCTGAGCATCCCTGCCTCTCCCTCCAGGACCGAGGCACTTTCCCGGCTGCTGCGAGGCACCCCCTCCGCAGTCCGCCGGGGAGGGGACAGAGGCTGCCCACCCCGCGCAGGTGCCCTGTGCCCTGCGGCCTCTGCCTGGGGGCTGGTATCCAGGGAACCTCATGGAGGAGAACATCCAAAAGGGAGCTTTGCCTCTCAGACCTGCTTCTCTCCCACGTCTGCTCCAGCTCAGGGCATGGAACCACCCTCCACTCGTTTGCTCGGACCCCAAATCTGGGTGCCAGTTTATACCTCCCGTCTCCTCTCACGGCACCAGAGTGGAGGTCTCCTCCCCACAAGGCTGCTCCCTCCCTAGGCTCCTTCTTGCTGAGGGGCGCCCCTTGGCCCCCACTGCCAAGCTCCAGCTCCAGGCAGCCGCCACCACTCTCAGCTCCCCCGCTGCCACCCCGGTGAGGCCGGCCTCCCGCTTGCCCAGGTCACAGGCACAGCCCCGCCGCTCCCTGCACTGTAAGCCCCCGACCTTCTCCTCCGGGATCCAGGAGCGAGGACCCTGCAGAGCAGCAGCCCCCGTCTCTGCTGAGATGGCAGATGGGCTTCAGCTTGTTCGCCAAATCTGACTGACGGGGGAGGGGGGCTTCCTGGAGCATTGCAGGGTTTCCTCTTAATTTTCCCTTAGTTTTACTGGGATGTCGTTGACGTGCCGCGCTGCGCACTCTGGGGGAGGGCTAACTAGGGCCATTTACTCATTTACTTAACGGAGGTACCGGGGATGCTGAGCACACAGCCGACTGTTGAGCTGCGCCCTCCCTGCTTGGGGCGTGGTGCTGAGAAGGATTCTGAGGCAGTATCTGCTGGATTAGCCACCCCATCCTAGTTTGGGGAAAAGGGGCTGAGGCCACCCTGGGATCCAGGCTCTCAGTCCCTTGGAGCCCGCAGGGTCTGCATCGCAGTCTCACCTTTGTCAGCTCCCCCGCCTCACTGCCAGCTGGAGCCTCCAGGAGCGTGGCTGAGTGGGCAGGGGGACCACAGGGCCACCTCTGCAAGATCACCCCCAGAGTGGTGGCAACAGCCTGAGACCCCAGCTCAGAGCACCCACCTTCTCCATCCCGGGCGGCGAGGGGCGAGGATGCCTCCTGCCCCCGTGGGAGCCAGCCTTTCCTCCTGGGTGGACTGGGATCCCCGAGAAATGAGGCTCATCCTCTCCAGCAAGCAGCTGGGAGCACCCACCCTGGCCAGGTGGTTGGACTTGGGCCTGGAATGAAGGCTGCATGGCTGGTCGCCAGCACCTCGGACGTGCCTGGACCAGCCCTGCCTCCCCTTGAGCAGCCGCCACCACCCAGCCTGCCCCACCCCCTCTCCTGGGACCACGGTTGCTTTGTTTAGAGGGCGCTTCTGAGACGCAGTCCAATCCAATCCCCTCATTTTACAAACAGCAAGGCCAAAGCCAAAGGGGAGCTCTGGACCCATCTGTAATGAGCACAGGGCACTGGAAGCCAGGAGCCAGAAAAGGCCCAGAGAGCAGGGTGGGCTGCACTTTCAGTGAAGTGACCGGCTCACCCCGGGGACCGCCGTGACCTCTGCTTCCCCATGGCCGGCACGCACCTCGTGTGCCTGTGCTGGGGCCCTCCTGCCCTGCCAAAGCGGTTCATGGGGACAGTGGTTGCCCGAGTTCCATGTCAGAAGCCTTGAGTGCCAGCCGGATGTCAAGGAGCCTGTTTAGAAAAATGACTTATTTTTAGCTAAATCTTCTGCCGGTCGCTAAATATCTGTGTAAATACATGAATTAACACGTCTGTCAACAGCACACTCTCGGGGAGGAAGGTAATTGAAAAACAAAACCACGCGGCAGAATGAGCCTGCGGCGGCAGCCCTGGCCCAGCCACGCAGGGCTGCGGGGCGTGCGGAACACAACCGTCTTCCAGGCGGGACAAAGGCGCTGCGGTCCCCGTGGGAGGGACGAGCCGCGGGGCGTCCGGTGAGAAGCACATGGGCCCCCAGAGGCCTGGTCTGGGCGGCCTCTCATCTCACCCGGGCCGTGGCTGCTGGGGGTTGGAGAGCCCCTGATTGAAGCCAGCCACCAGGACACCACCGTGGCATTGGGATGCTGGTCACACCCTGCGGGGAGCTCTGGGCCCACACAGGCAGAGGCGCTGGGGTCAGGCCAGAAGCCACTCTTCTTGAGCTCCTGGGATATGCCTTCTGGGGCCACGGGAGCCCGTGTGCTGGCCTCTCTGAGAACCGGCTCCTGGACCGCAGATGATTCCTGGACCGCAGCAGCCCTGAGGGAGACCGCTGGGGGCGATCTCTATCATTGGACAATTTTGCCAGGAAATGCGAAGATGTTCCTGTTACAAAAGAGTCCCCAGCAGCCACAATCACTTGATTCAAATGACTGAACCGTGACTTTGACTCGAGCAATGAAATGCTGTGGGGGGCGCGTGCTCCCTGGTCAAGCCGGGAAGCGCAGGCGCACGGGGGGCACTGTCTTCTGTCTGCTGGGATTCAGAGCAGCCAGCAAACTCCAGGAACGGAAGTGAATCGATCCTTCCGGTCCCCGCCCAGCTCTGGGGGTGATAACCTCACGACGATTATCTCCAGTCTGCAGGACAGGACTGATCAGGAGGCCACCGGGGCCCCAGGGAAGGCGTGCTCTGGGTGGTTACAATCACCCACTGTTACTTCTGAAGATGAGGAGTCATTTCCAAAGTTACAAAGACGTTTGGTTATTATGCCAACGCCAGTGACACGGACGGCGGTCATCTTAGCTGTGCACCCCTGAGAATCCGAAGGTGATGATGAAATTTCCGGAGAAAATGCACATACAGTTCTGTCATCTGGAAGGCAGGGGTGACATCAGGCAGTGGGGCTGTCCTCAGACAAATCCGCCAAGTCTCATGCATCCACGCGGTCGCAGGAGGGGTCAGGGCCACTGTCAGGAGTCGGGTCTGTGCAGGGCTCTGCTGCCTGCCGGGGGCGGGGGCGCGGCTCCTCTAGACCCGCCGCAGCGTGGTGCCCGGGCCTGCAGCAGCACCACCTGGGAGCTCGTGAGGCACGCAGTCTCCGGCCCGACAGCAGCGCTAGGGTTTTGCGTTTAAACCGCGTTTCCTCCTTCGACACATCTCTGCAGTTACAGAGACAGTAAACTGAGGCTCCAGGGGGCGGCTGGGGAGGGAGCTGGGTGCCCAGGCCCCTCCCCCACCCGCAGGACCGAGGGAGGAGTCAGTTTGCTGTTTCCTAGCTCTCGCTCTGAGGCCACGGGTGTGTTTATTCTTTGCTTGTTTGGTTTCCTGATCAAAAAATACCCTGTGGGACCTCAAATACCTCGTGCCCACATGTTTACTTCCATTTTCTGAAAACCCACTGAAACGGCGGAAGAAAGGTAAACTAAAATGCAATCTGCGGTCCGGCCTGGGAACAGGGGAGGACTGCGGGGGAGACAGGCTGCGGGAAATCTCTGGAG
The DNA here is from genome assembly GCF_048564905.1 of Vicugna pacos. Lineage (NCBI taxonomy): Eukaryota > Metazoa > Chordata > Mammalia > Artiodactyla > Camelidae > Vicugna > Vicugna pacos. The sequence goes on along the minus strand of NC_132991.1, from coordinate 95,186,054 downwards.
CGCACGACACAGATGGGATGGGCTGAGTGCGGGAGGTGGGGGCAACTTGACCCATGATCAACGCAGGTCCACGGGGATGCCCGGGGACGGTACCTGTCGGAAATCCCTCAGCCTAGAGCCAGAGGGCCTGGGGGCCAGGCAGGCGAGAGACAGCCACACAGACACACTGCATGAGCCACGCCAAGCAGCAGGGGCAGTGGTCAGTGGCTCCTGCTCCCTAAGGCACAGCCCTCTGTAAGAGAGGTCACCAGAGCAAGTGCAGGGACAGCAAAGGGCCTCCTAATGCCCGGGTCTCCTGGCCAGTCCTCCCTTCCATGCCTCTACAAAAATGTCTGTGTTCAGACACAGAAGCCCCTGAGATGGCACCAGCTAAGGAAGAGGCATGGAAGGAGGATCTGGAAGTGGTCACTGGGAAGCAAAGATAGGATGTGAGAATTCGGGCAGCGATCCACGTCCAGAGCAGCCAGCAGAGCTCTAGCACAGGATTCATCTGGAAAGGACAGAACAGTGAGTGAAGGGAGGTCTTTGCCACCAGGAGCCTGCACATTGCCCGAGCTTGCTGGAGGACCACGCCGCCCACCACTTGCTGTACCTGGACACAGCCCAGCCGTGCAGCCGCCATGCTAAGGGGAGGAAAGAGAGAGACAGCTGGATGGGGAAACGCAACAGAGCCCACACAGGCTGCCCACGGGGACAGACGACACAAACTCGACAGAAGCCTGGGCACAGCATTAGGGTGAAGAACAGGCAGGTGGGCAGCAAAAGCAATGACTCTAGTGAGACAAAAATGCAAAAAATAGGAAAGAACTATTTAGGAGGCCAAACTCACAGCTACCAAGAAATCTGAGAGCACAGATTAATTCTGAAAGTGGGGGAGACTGGGGGCCGTTAGGGACCGAAGGAAGCAGCCTCCTAACTTTGGCTTTATATATTTTGAGAACTAACAGGAAATCTTGATACATAAACTTTATATTAATAGTCTTGATTATTGATAATTTAACAATATTAAAGTTCCTAAGTGTATAGGATATTGTATGTAATCACAAAAATCCTTTATTTATAAGGCACATGTAGAAATAGGTCCTTAACAATTAGAGAACATACGTTTTCCACAAGCATATATGAAACACTTACATAAAAACCGACCACGAGCTAGGTCATAAAGCACGTCTCGTCAAATTTCAAAAACTATCATACAGATCATGTTTTATTAGCACAAATCAATTAAATTAGAAGTCATTAACCAAAAGATATATATATATATATACACATATATATATATATATATGTTTAATGGTACAATGACTTACAATGCAAACTAGGTAATTGTGGAAAATCCTCCACTCCGAGGACAAATATAAAAGCTGAGTAAAATATAAGAACCCCATCTGCTTAAAGACGTTAGCAAAATGATGAACGTAAGATAGCAAACTTAAAATGACAAGGCAGTGAAAAAATTACCAGACTATGATCCAGAAAAAGAAAGGCTTCTACAGGAGCTGAGCCCAGCATTTGGGTCCATGTTCATGATTTTGACAGCTTTGGGATTAGGATACAAAAATTAGAAAGCAGAGCCCACTGAGAGTGGAGGCACCTGCTAAGCCCCCATCATTTAGAACAGAAGCCAGACATGCTGTATCTGAAGGAAGGGTAAGTCAGAAGGGAAGGAGCCCTTGAACAGACTGCAGATGGTTGTGAGCCATCTGAAAGCTCAAAACATCTCAGGTAATCCCCCCACTGCGAGCATCCAGAGGCACCTGACAGACACAATGAAACTATTTTCTGAATGAAGATAACACCATCCCAGCTCTCTAGTTACATCGGCAACAGCTTTTCAAACACAATGCCCAGCACAAAATCAAAGATGCTCAGGCACAGGAGATAAGACAATATGAAGAAAAAAAAACCAGTAGAAATAGGAGTCAATTGAAAAAGATAAACATGTGCTTCAAATATTGAGATGAAAAGACACAGGTTCTAAAATAATTGTGCTCAAGGAAAATAAAGACAGTAGTGAAAGTTTTGGCAGAGAATTGGAAGACATTTCACAAGAACCTCAGAATTTTTAAAAGTACTAAAAAATAGAAAAAACTGATATGACTCTTTTTTTCCAGAAAAAAAAAAACAGCTAAATGGAGGGGTGTAACAGCAGTATTAAAAAGCATAGCTGAGGGGAGAATTAGTGAACTAGGGTCAGATAAGAAGCAAATATCCAAAATGAAGTACGGAATACAAAGGAAGAAAAATAACGATGGTGAAATACATGGAAAACTGAATGAGAAAATTTAACAGACATTAAGTTTAAGTTCCAAAAAAAAAAGAGAAGAGAAAAAGAGGGGGGACAGAAGCAATATTTGAAAAGACAATAGCTGAGAATTCCCCATAACTGATGAAAGACATCAATTCACAGGAGATCCGCAAAGCTTAGTGGACTTCAGACTGGACAAACAAAGAGTGAATTATACCTGGACGCTTCACGACGAGAGTTCAGAAAATCAAAGACAAGAAAATCTATTTCAGAAGCAACTGGAACAGAGAAATTACTATCTGCAAAAGAGCAGCTATTGCATGGACAACTGACTTCCCAACAGAGGCAGTGGAAGTTAGAGAAGGTGTTAAGGTATCTTTAAGATATTAGAAGAAAATAACTATTAACCCAATGTCACTTTCTCAGCTGAAAAACCCTTTAGGAGTGAAAGTAAAATAATGCCTACATGCTCTCAGACAAAAACGAGACAATTCATCACCATTGCTCTATTGTTAAAGAAAATTTTAAAACTTCCCTGAAGAAGAAAGAAAGGAGTAGATTCCATCTAAAGAAGCCACTTTCTCTGCCCATCCGTAGGAAGCAGCTCCCTGCCCGTTACAGGTTCACCGCAGGACTGCAGCTACCCCGCGCCGCCGCAGGCTCCACCCCTAATGCTAGCTCTTCTGCTGTTTTCACTGCGTCTGCAGGGACTTCCTCCACTAAAGTCTTGAACCCCTCAAAGTCATCCACGAGGGCTGGAATCAGCTTCTTCCAAACACCTGTCACTGTTAACATTCTGACCTCTTCCCATGAATTACGAATGTTCTTTACGGTATCTAGAGTGATGGATTCTTTCCAGAAGGGTTTAGGTTGACTTTGCCCAGAGCATCAGAGGAATCACTGTCAGTGACAGCCAGAGCCTTATGAGATGTGGTTCTTAAACAGTAAGACCTGGAAGTCAAAATTAGCCCTCGACCCCTGGGCTACAGACTGGACGCTGTGTTAACAGGCACGAAAACAACCTGAATCTCGTTGTCCGCCTCCATCAGAGCTCTTGGTGAGCAGGTGCACCGTCAACAAGTCATATTTTGAAAGGAATCTTTTTTTCTGAGCAGTAGTTTCAACAGTGGGTTTAAAATGTTCAGGAAACCATGCTGTAAGAGTAAACCAAGCTTTATTGTTCCCTGTATGGCGCACAGGCAGAGAATGTTTGGCGTGAGTTATAAGGGCCCTAGCAGTTTTGAAATGACAAGGGAGGACTGGCTCCACCTTAAGGCCCCCAGCCACACTAGCCCCTAACAAGACAGCCAGGCTGTCCTCTGAGGCTTTGAGGCCAGGCGTTGAGCTCTCCTCTCCGGCTGTGAGAGTCTTACATGGCATCTTCTTCCAACGGAAGGCTGTCTCGTCCACAACAGAAGCCTGGCTTTTCATGTAGCCACCTTCCTGGACTGTCGCAGGCAGGTCTCCTGGAGAGCCTGCTGCAGCTGCTGGGGAGTCAGCACTGAGCGTTTCACCTGCTCTTTCATGTCAGGGACATGGCTTCTTCCATTCACTTTCACAAACCAGCCGCTGCTGGCCTCACACGTGTCTTCTGCGGCTTCCGCCCCCTCCCAGCCGTCACAGAACTGAGGCGAGTTCGAGCCTGGCTCCGGATGACAATGCTGTGGCTGGTCTGATCTCCTATCCAGAGCGCTACGCGTTCTCCGCATCAGCAACATCGGCTTCCCCTTCCTATCCCCCGTGTGTCCCCTGGGGAGCACTTTAATCTCACTCAGGGACTCTGACTGCGTTCACAACTGGCTGACCGCTCGGCACAAGAGTCCTAGTTTTCGGCCTGTCTCGGCTTCTGACCTGCCTTCCTCACCGAGCGCAATCAGTTCTAGCTTTTGATTTAAAGTGAGGGATGTGAGACTCTTCCTTTCCCTTGGACACTTAGCGGCCACTGTAGGAATATTAATTGGCCTAATTTCAATAGTATTGTGTCTCAGGGAACAGGGAGGCCGAAAGAGAGGGCGAGAGATGGGGAAACAGACAATCAGCGGAGCATTGAGACACACACACACACACACACGTTTGTCAGTTATGTTCACCATCTCATATGCATGCAGTTCATGGTGCCCCAAAACAATTACAGTCATAATATCAAAGATCACTTATCACAGATCACCATATCAGATATAATAATCATGAAAGTTTTGAAATAGTGTGAGAATTGTCCAAATGTGACACAAAGACATGAAATGAGCAAATGCTGTTGGAAAAGCAATGCCAGTAGACTTGCTCGAAGCAGGGGTGCCACAAACCTTCAACTTGCAAAACACTCAATGTCTGCAAAGTGCAATAAAGTGAAATGCAGTAAAACGAGGTGTGCCTATCATCACAGAAAGATAGCTAGAAACCCCCACATGTGGAAATTAATATGCTTTTGAATAACCTACAGGTTTAAAGCATCACAAGGGAAATGGGAAATTATTTTTTTAACATTTTTTATTGATTTATAATCATTTTACAATGTTGTGTCAAATTCCAGTGGTCAGCACAATTTTTCAGTCATTCATGGACATATACACACTCATTGTCACATTTTTTTCTCTGTGATTTATCATAACATTTTGTGTATATTTCCCTGTGCTATACAGTGTAATCTTGTTTATCTATTCTACAATTTTGAAATCCCAGTCTATCCCTTCCCACCCTCTACCCCCCTGGAAATTATTTGTACTGAACAATAACAAATATTACTTAGCAAAGCCTGTGAGATGCAGGTAGTGCTGTATTTAGAGGAAAGAATATAGCCTTATAGGTCTGCATTAGGGGGAAAAGTACTAAAAATAAATGAGCTAATCACTCATCTCAGGACACTTGGAAAAGAACACCAAAATAAACCCAACAAAAATACCAAGAAGAAATAATGTTAATAGGACCATAGATGAACAAAATTAAAAAAAATTATTAGAGCAAATAAACACACTGGTTATTTGAGAAAACTAGTATTAGTGTTGATACTCTGGTGAGATTCATTAGGAATGAAGAAAGAAGGTGTAAGTCAATAATGTCAAAAATGAGGAAAGGACATGAGGACCACAGGTCCTCAGATATGGGAAAGATAATAAGGATATTGTAAAAAAAATCTGATAACTTTTGCAAATACATTTGAAAATTTAGATGAAATGAGAAATTCCTAAAAACTTATCAAAACTTAAGAAGAAATAGACAGCCTATAATCGTTTTAAAAGATGAATCACAAGTGAAAATTTTTCCCTCAATGAAAACTGCAAGTCTGGATAGTTTCACTGGAAAATTCAATCAGAAACAGAAGAGACAAGTCAATTTTATGAATCCCGTATACTGGGATACTTACAGTAATAACAATAAACAAACAGCTCCACCTGAATAAAACTCACAAACACGATTTTGAACAAAGAAGTGCCATATAAAAGCCCACCTAGAGTAAGAGGCCATTGATTTGAAGCAAGTAACTTGGGAGAGCCCCGCTTTCTGAGAAGGAGGGGCAGCCCCTCTGCCACGGCCGGGACGGCAGCGAGGAACTTCAGAGCCACGCGGCGCAGGCAGCCCCGGGGCCTGGCTCGGCGCACGGAGCCGGCCGCCTGAAACACGCGGAGTTTCCAGCCTCCCGCCTCAGCGTTCGGCTTTTCCTCGTGGCCGAGGGTACACAGCAGGCACTCAGTAAAGTTTTGCTGGCTGAATTAAAAACCATTGGGCCATCTCGGCACTGTTCAGACGTATTGAGGCCACCAGTCTCATTAAAGAAGCTGAAAGTTTGAGCAGTTTGAGAAATGCAGAGAAAAACCAAGAAAAAGTCTTCAAGACACAACACCCCGTGGGAATTCCTCTTGCACGAAAATCTCCCATTTGACACTCCTGACAGAAGTCCCTCTTCAGAGCTTCTTTTCTTTCCTTTTCTTTCTGCGTTATAGTCAGTTTACAAGCTTGTGTCAATTTCCAGTGCAGAGCACAAATTTTTCAGTTATCCGTGAACATACACATATTCATTGCCACATCCTTTTGCACTGTGAGCTACCACAAGATCTTGTATCTATTTCCCTGTGCTGTTCAGTAGAATCTCGTTTATCTGTTCGGCATACACCCGTCAGGATCTACAGCGCGAGCAAAGTTCCCGGAGACCGGAACGGCCCTGCCATCGTGAGTGGAAAACGCCATTCCGTCATCCACACGAGCGTGTGCTGAAGATGCGAAGTGTGAAAGCAGCCCTTACGAGCAGTCTCTCTGATTATAAATTGGGCTTTTCTCTGCTTAGTTATCTAACAGGGAAGTCCCACATTCTTAGCGCGTGAAAAAAGTAAAAAGGCTCTCTGTTGCCAAGAAGTTTTCAAAAGTTACTATTTCGGTAGAGCCTGTAAGAATCCAGCACGCTCACGCGCTCTGCTGACTCGGCAGGAGCGTTTAGCTCGCAGGCCCTATTTCCAGAGCCCGGTTGCCATCTGGGCCCTTGCACAGATGTTTTGGCAGGACAAGAACCCTCCAAACACAAGTTTTTGTTCGTTGTATTAAAACAAAAGCAGCCCTGTTAATTTCAGGCCCATTCAGGACGCAGTTTGGCGGGGGGCAGAGAAGCAATGTTTGCTAAGAGGGGAAGGACGAAATCAGTCTGGGGAAAACAATTATTCACAGGCTTTTCAGAGAATATCACAAATAATGATGGTTCAAAAACCATCATAAAAAGACTGTTCAAAGAATTGCCCGACACGAGCCCTTTAATCTGCGGTTCGGCTTACCCTCGGGTTCACTCTTTCTGTGAAGAACTCGAATCCATGCGAACGTGTGCAGGAATACAGACCAAGCGCCACGCAGACACTGACCCTCCCTGGTGCGGCGAGCAGGCCTTCAGCCGGAGGGGGCCGCGCAGCCGAGCCATCACGACACACTCGGGTTGGCGGGAGGGCGAGAGACGTTTGCCACATACAACAGGCCAAGCTGAGGGAGGCCGGGCAAGTCTGACAACTCCGCACACCAGGCATTTTGGGAAACGAACCAGTCCCAGCGGGCTCCTTCAAGGTCAGCCAAGAAACACGCATCCTGAGTGTTCTTCCTCGAGACGTTCTTCAAGTCTGAGCGCTCGCAGAAGATAAAGTCGTGGCCAGTCAGATGCAATCGGTTATAAATAGACGAGCACTCGGCAGAAATCATTTTCCACTGGGAAGAAAGGGATCGTTAAGCCCGAATCTGAGTCACTTTATTAACATGGGGATTCAGGCTGGACTTCACAAGGCCAGAGGCCAGCATGTTTTAAGATGCCGGTGTTCCTTCAAGGATGTTGAAATCTAGGGTTCCCGAGATAAGAAAGGAGGCGCTCCTGAGGGAGAGAAGGGAGTCTAAATTGCACGCTGTGATTTCAGCCGAAGAGCCGCCTCTAACAGAGCGCAGGGCGACTCCCGGCTCCTGGCACCGTATCCGAGGGATCCTCGCGTTCGGCAATTTGCCCAGTACCCTCAAGTGACAGCTGCTGATTCTGTTTGCTGGATGGGGAAACCGAGGCAGCGCTCACCGAGCCGGTGTGGCCGAAATGAGCTTTACTGACACAGCACAGCAAGGGAGAGCTCAGGCCGCTCCCCCTTCCCCAGGCCTCATCCTCCTGGAGAGCAATCGCCCGGGGCTCCCGGGGTGTGGCTCGGCTCCACCCCCAACCTGGGTGGCTCATGCCACATCACCTGTGACCCCAGACGCTGATGTTTACTCATCTCTCTCTAAGCGTGTTCTTTCTCACAACAGACGAGGCTGAAACACACAGCTTGTAGGTGGAGGAGCCAGGGCCAGGACCCCGCCCATCTGACTCCAAGGCTGGCCTCCTGGACGTCCACGGCCGGGAGAGGAGTCATCAGGGCCCCTCAGCGAGTGAGCCATCCTTGAGCAACTGGTCTTTCCAGCCTGCTGAGGCAAGGCTCCACATGACCTCAGAGCTGCTGGGAAGGAGCCACGTGTAGCCACCACCCCGCCGGTGGAACAAGCGTGAAGCTTCTGAAAGAGCTGGGCCTTAAAGGACGAGCGGAAAAAAAAAAAAGAGCCTCCAGACCAAGAGGGCAGCTGGAAAAGCGGCCGAGGCAGCCCCGGGTGGAAAGCACGGGGCCACAGGCTGTGGTTAGGGAAATGGGGGAATGAGAAGGTGAAGGAAAAAAATACAGAGCCTGGAAAATTACGCCAAGGATGTCAGTGATGGGGACCCTGTGGCCCACCAGCTGGGCTGTGGGGAGGAGCCGGCGAAACACAGGGCAGCAGGACGATGGGCACTGGCCCCTGCTTGTCATCAAGGGCGATTCTCGGAGCTCTTTTACTGCAGAAGTTCAGTCTGAAAGGTCTTTTAAAATTTCCAGATTGTTGACCGGTGACAGCAGAATGTATTTCAGTGCGGGAATGTGGTCTGCGGTGAGTATCAGTTCCCTTGAAGACGCCTTCTTCCCGTCTCAGGACCCTATTTGAAATGATGCTCTGCAGACAGCCCTGAGAGTCCATGGGGGAAGAGCTGGGGACAGTGGCTCTTGGCTACAGCCGGAAAAGTGCAGCTGGAGGAGAGAACACTCCGGGTGTGTGGGAGCTGCTGTCAGGCCCCGGAGGCTTTTCTGGTGGAAGATGGAGGGGACATTGGTGGAGCTGCGGGACACAAAGAATGGTGGAGGGGAGGAAAGGGAAGGTGAAGACATTTCTCCAATGAGCCAGGTGGTCCGGCAACACCAGGGCCCCCATGCAAGGCAGGGAGCTGCAGGACCACCTCCCAAAGTAGCTCTTAAAAAAATAGTCCTGCTTTGACCCAGAAATCAAACTAGTGACTTCTGAGCTCCTTTGTGCTGAGGCACCGTGACAGCACCTGTGAGCTCCCGCTGCTGTGGCCCAGGAGCTGGTCAGAGAGGTGGCTGCCAACACCCTAAGCAAGGTGCGCCCGGCAGTGGGTGCCGGAGCCTGCTGCTGCTCCAAGAGCCCCTCGCTGTGAGGCATCCAGAGGGCCCCGAGACAATGGCCGTGACGTGCCCATGGACATCCCTCCTTCGACCCCGGCCCTCGGTGCCAGGTGCCCCCTTCCAGTGCCACCCCAGAGCCTGACTGCATCTTCCCAGCTCTGCTTTTAGCGACACCTCTTTAGTAGTCGATGTCTGCCACCATGGGAGCATTTACACCGGAGGAATCGGCAGACGCTGCAAGTCAGGGTTCTTTACTTTTCTTTTCAGAGAGCTCTTTGCTAAGCATTTACCAGCACACCACTGGGTCCAGGGAGAAACCCACAGGAACCCAAAGGGTCAGAGTCTTGCTTCTCCATGACATCTGGCCTGGTCCTCTCTCCACATCTGTGCCTGATGCCGGAGCGCACGGGCAGTGTCGTTCCAGCAGCCGCGCCTGGCTCCTCCCTCGTCCACCTCTCCGATCTCCCCACTTTCTCCGCATCCACTCGCCGTGTTACAACACACATGAGAACAGCAGCGCCCACGGACACGAGCAGCACGCCACGCGCCCCCTGTGTCCCCCCCGCCACCCTGGGGGCGGGTCCCCTCCCAGCACTGTCCCCACGCCCTGGAGGCCAGGGGGCCGTGGGGTTCAGAGAGACCCAGCGTCTTGCCAGAAAAGGCACACAATTCAGACAGCCCAAAACGATGGTGACTCAAACGAGTGTATGTGCGTGTCTGCGAGTGACTGGAACACGGCGCTGTGCGCCAGAAACTGACGCGTTGAAACTGACTGCACTTTAATTTTTTTTAAGTTGGCTTTTCTTGGGGGGAGGGGTAGAATACATCCCATGATTTCCAGATTTGGACCCCGATAGCTTGTGCTGCCGCACTCCACGAGCGAGGTGTGTTCCCCTTGGGAAGGAGGGACAGGAGAGCCTGTGATGACAGCTGGCCGAAGACGACCAACAAAAAGGACCGTTTTCCATGGGTATCGATTAAAGTGACCACAGACACCCACAGGACGCGGCGGGGACCACCTCAGCTCTCAGGCCGCAACAGGACTGGGTTCTCTTTAGATGCTGCCCCTCAGCCACGCACGTGCCTCTTTGTGCCTGAGACGTCTTTCTCTTTCTTTCTTTTTTAACGGAGGTGCTGGGGTTGCGCCCAGGACTTCGTGCACACTGAGCACACAGTCTCCCACTGAGCCACGTCCTCCCCCGCCCACACCTTCTCCGGGCTTGTCGGAAGAGGCGGTCCTGGCAGACCCCAAAGACCTCTGAGTCCCTGCTTCTTCACACGTCAGACGGGATAGTGCTGCCCCCTCCTCCAGGGCCACGGAGGGACAGGAGGGCAGGACACGTGCGAAAACACAGTGCCCACGAGAAATCCCCATCAGTGTGGTTCTGGGGAACGAACTGAAGCTCTGATTAGAAAATGCAGGTGACGGACGCAATCAGACGGACGCAATCAGACGTCCGAAACACAACCTCAAAGCACTGACCAAAGGCCTCCTTCAGATTTCAGGTTTTTACGGACATCTATCCAGGGGCCCAGATCGCGTCTGTCCAGTTTGCTGACAAAGGGCTCCCAAGGGCAGCACTGTGACTGTATGACCCAGACCGGCCACCTCCCCTTCCCGGGGCTCAGCGCCACGGCAGCGGCTCCCTGCTGACGCCACGGCTCTAGACCTTCAGGAAAGTGCCAGAGGTGAGGAGCTCGTGGCCGAGGCCCGAGCTCACGTAATGATCCACGGGAGGGTGTAAAAAGTGCTCTGGGTTTCGGGCCTCTGGGTCGTGTTTCCACCTTGGGCTCTTCCAGGGAGGAGGGGAAAGCTGACCTGCCTTCCCAGGCCCTGGAACAAACACGTCTGGCGGTAACGGGCACTTGACGCGCGGGCCAGGAGGACCGACCCCGGAGAGTATTTTCACAGCTGCAGGAGACGTTTCCACTGGAGTCTTTAAAAATAGGCTGTCATCCCCCTCCGCCTCCCCCACCGGGAGGAGTCTTCCAAGCAGAGCCTCCACCTCATCCCACTCCAAGAAACAGTGCAGTTACAGGCGCGCTCTGGGCCCCGTCCACCGACAGCCAAGCGGAGCCTCAGTCACACGCAGCTCCGAGGGCCTGTCCTTGCTCCTGCCGTGTGTCTGTCGGGGAGTCTCAGAGCCCAAGCCCGCAGAGTTCAAGCCCCCTGCGGAGCGGGAAGGAAGGCCCCCCGCCGCGTGGCACTCAGCAGCTCCGCCCCAGGGGTCGGCCCGCCTTGTTTTGCCAGCAGGGCAGACTCACAACGGCCAAGATCCAGCTTCAGGGAGAGTGCAGCTGGGCAGAGCCAGGGAGGGGACGGGGAGCTGGTCTTTGTTCCCCGGGCCAGCCTCCCCGCCGGAGCTGGGCCCCCGACCTGGTGTCCAAGGCCGAGGCCGAGGCCCCCTACTTGTGGATCCACGGGCATCTCACGCTCCACTCTGCAGCCACCGAACCAACCCCGACAACACCGTGCACGGTCTGCTGCTGGTGGGGCGAGGAGACAGCGTGGCGCGGCGCAGCCCGGCAGGCCTCCCGGGCGGGCCGAGCTGTCGGCGGACCCCTGCGCGTGCCTCTCCCCAGCTCACCGCCCACGGTGGCTCGGGGCTAAGCGTTAACGACAGCTCAGGTAGCAGGGGTGTAGCTTGTCTTGTTCATTATAACCGACTTTAACATCTACTGGGGGGAACTTAACTCTTCCAGTGGGAGGCACCGCAGTCAGTTCTGGTGTAAAACTCAGTGTCGGGTGGTCCAGGATTCTCATCCCTTCTTCCCTGCCCTCCAGGGGGCAGCCAGGTCCCAGAGGGAACTCCATCCCACACATCACGGTGCCCCTGGCGGGGGCGCTGGCCTCCACGAAGCCTGCCTCCTGTCCAGCCTCGGGCAGGGAGCAGCCTCCATCGCTGTGTGACAGGAGCTCGTGGCCTGGCCCCCAGCGCACACGAGGTGTCCCCTCAGTGTCCTCCTGGCCCTCCACAGGGCTGCTGCACCCTCGACGTCAGGACCCCCGTCAGCTACCCCTGCCCTTCTCCGGGGCCCACCAGGACCCTCTCTGCTGCTGTCACCGCTCCTTTCCCGGGACCAGACCAGGCTGGGCTCCCCAGAGAGGCCCCCGCCCCCAGACTCTACCTACAGTCAGATACATACCCTGTTCTGTGTGTGAGCCCCACGTCTGTCCAGGTCCCCACTCCCACTGTCAGGGTTTAAAGCCAGAAAGGTGGATGGAGGAGAGCAGGGGCCCCACCCCCTGCCCAGGGCTCTCCTGCCACCAAGTTCCTCCTTCCAGTCTCTGTGTATCCAGGTGACAAAAGATGTGCGATCGAGTCTGCGTCTTCCCAGCGCCCAAGCCCCCCCCTTTCTGCTTCTCTCCACCACTCACCCCCGCCCACCACGACTGTCCCCCTGGCGTGTGTGCTGGTCTGTGGTTTTGTGCTGAGAATCAGGAGGACTGGGGTGAGGAGACAGGACAGGGAGGAAGCCCAGGGCCAGGGCAGGATGCGGATACCTTCCGGGAGACGGAACAAGAGACGTGAAGGAGCAGGAGAGGACAGTGGCTGGGCGAGAAAAATAGGTCTGAGTCTATATGTGCCTAGAAAAACGGGTCGTTGTCATGCCTGTGTTCAGCGTGAGGAGTTCTGAAATCGCCCTGGGTAACCCGACTGTGGTCTCCTGGGGCGACTCTGCTTCAGATGGGACCACATGGGGCCAGCGTTCTCCCAGGTCCCCACACAGGAGTGTAACAGGTACCCAGCTCGCTGTCTGCGTGGCGTGGCATCACACATACGTGTCACAGCATCGTGGGACGTAGGTACACACTGTCTTCTGGAGGAGGGGATGTGGGTCCTGGCCAGTCAGTTTCCAGGATGTCTGGAATCCAGTACCCGCTGTGCGGCTACCTCCTCCCTTTCCTTCTGGTGTCCCTCCCCTCCCCCGACAAGCAAGGGAGCGGCCTCTTCCCCATCAGGACCACAAACCCACCTGCGGGGTCCCCTCCCAGTGCCCCGGAGGCCAAGGGGCCGCAGTGCCGGGCCTGCCGGAGGCTTCTGACCGGGTCCAGAGCAGGGCGGCGCGGCCGCCAGGGTCAGTCCCTGCCGGGGCGGCACGTGTGACCGTGCCTCCAGCCCGGGCTCCGCGCGGGCCGGACTCGAGGTCCGCCCCCGAGCGCCTGCGCGCCCCGCACCCCCCGGCTCATCACACGCTCAGCCCCCAGGACAGAGATGCGCTAAGGACGCAGTCCCGCGCACGCGGCCGGCCGCCTGCGAAGGGGGCCGGGGGGCGGGGCTGGGCGCGGCTCCGTGGCGGGTGGTGCTCCCCGGGTCCCTCGCACTTGGCTTCTCCTCGCTTTCCGAACACAGTCACTGAAGAAGATCCCCGGGGAGCGGAGCACAGAGCTCTGCGAACGCGCCCTCGAAGCGCTGCCTTTCAACGCTCGTCTCCCCAGAAAACGCTGAATCCAGCCGGCTGGGCCCCCGTTTCCAGACACAGCGGAACTTCTCTGAGGAAATCATTTGGAATGAAATGAGTAGCTGATACAGTCTCGCTCCCGGCTCTCCGCCTGCCCGAAGCGACTCTCACCGGCGAAATTTTGTGAATGAAAAAGCACGACTGCCGGCAGCAGCGTCGGGCGCCGGCGGTCGCGACCGGCCTCAGGAGGGGCGGCGGGACGTGCGCCACCAAGAGCCCGCTGGTGCCACACAGCCTCTGTCAGAGCTGTGTCACGGGCCCTGCCTGGACCGCATCTGAAAGCTTGAAAGATAAATATGACTGTCTTAACAGGTGACCTCGTGACTTTCACCTCCTGGCACAAATTCAGTCGTTCTTACATCACAGCCCCCAGCCCACCTCAGATCAAACCAGCGCTGCTAGCGCGGTATTGCTCTCACTTGGTAATTACATGAAAGGAGACTTAAGATAGGTGAGTATATTTGAAAACACTCTCTGTAAATACCTTAGTTCAGTTAAGTATTCTAGCTCACCTGAAATAGAATTACTGGAAGTTACTGCATAATTGTGTAATATAAGACAGGGATGGTTTCAGTAATTCTTTACATCTCATTTCTCAGAAAGAGTAATTTCTGTCATACAGAAACATGTTCATTATAACCAGGGGAGTTTTTCCACATAATCCTCATAAGACATTACCTAATAATATTCTGTCATTACATCCATGTTTGGTTATGCAAGATAAATTTTAAAAATTTTACTTAGCGTGAAGTAAAATTGACTATGGATTTTAAAACACGTGTAGAAAGAGAAACCTTTGTGCAGTTGAGAAATACTTTCCATCAGGCACTTTTCAAACATCAGTATGACAAATACATTCTAAAACACTGTCTAACAGTGAGCTAGGAGAAAGAGAAATTAAGAAAATTATCTCATTTTCAATCGCAACAGAAAGAATAAAATACCTAGGAAACAATTTAACCAAGGAGGTAAAAGACCTGAGCACTGAAAACTGTAAGATGTTATGGGAAAAATCGAAGAAGACACAGATAAGTGGAAATATATTCCTTGCTTGTGAATGGGCAGAATTTTAACATCATCAAAATGTCCACATTACCTAAAGGGATCTACAGACTCAATGCAAAATCCTATCAAAATCCCAAGGACACTTTTCACAGAAGTAGGAAAAAATATCTAAAATGTATATGGAATCACAAAAGATCCCAAACAGCCAAAGCAATCCTGAGAGTAAAGAACAAAACTGGAGGTGCAGTGCTGCCTGACTTCTGACTATATCACAAAGCCATAGTGATAAAGCAGCATGGTGTTGGCAGAAAAACACACACATAGATCAATGGAACAGAATTGAGAGCCAGAAATAAAGCCACACATAAATGTCCAATTAATTTATGACAAAGGAGCAAAGAACATACAATGGAGAAAGAGTGGTCTCTTCAATAAATGAAGTTGGGAAAACTGGACAGCCACATGCAAAAGAATAAAATTGAACTCTTATCTTATACCATACACAAAAGTCAACTCAAAATGGATTAAAGACTTGAATGTAAACCATAAAACTCCTAGAAGAAAACATCAGCTGTATGGTCTTTGACGTCAGTTTTAGCAGTATCTTTCTGGATCTGCCTCCTCAGGCAAGGGAAATAAAAGCAAAATAAACAAATGGGATTTGTTTTAGTTTGATTAAACTAAAGAGCTTCTGTACAGCAAAGGAAACCATCAATAAAATGAGAACACAACCTACGAAATGGGAGAAGATATTTGCACATCATATATCCTATAAGGGTTTAATATCAAAATTATGTAAAGGACTCATAAGAGTTAACAAAAAAACAAATAACTCCGTTAAATAAATGGGCAGAGGAGCTGAACAGACACTTTTCCAAAGAAGACATACAGATGGCAACAGGCATATGAAAAGATGTTCAAAATCACTAATTATTAGGGAAATGCAAATCAAAACCACAAAGGGACATTACTTCACACATGTCAGAATGGCTGTTATCAAAAAGACATGAAATAACAAGTGTTGGTGAGGATGTGGAGGAGAGGGAGCCCTCATACACTGTTGATGGGAATGCAAATTGGTGGGGCCATTATGGAAAACAGGATGGAGACTCCTCAAAAAATTAAGAATAGAACTGCCGTATGATCCTGCAATCCCAGTATTTATACAAAGAATACAAAAAATACTAATTCAAAAAGATATATGCACCCCTATGTTCATTGCAGCATTATTTACAATAGCCAAGATATGAAAACAATCTAAGTGCCTATCAATGGATGAATAGATAAAGAAGATGTGATGGATGGATAGACAGATAGAAATAGTACATCTATAGATAGATAGATAAATATACAATGGAATACTACTCAGCCATAAAAAGATGAAGTTGCCATTTGCAGAAAATTGGATGGAACTTGAGAGTATTATGCTAAGTGAAATAAGTCATATGAAGTACAAATACCACATGATTTTACTCATATGTGGAATATTAAAAAAAACAAAATAAAATACATGAACAAACCAAACTAAACAAAACAAACACGTAGGTACACAGAGAACATAGTAGTGGTTCCCAGTGGGGAGGGGTGGGGGGACAAAATGGGGAAAGGGGTCAACTGTATGGTGATTGATGGAAACTGAATTCCTAGCGGTGAGCAGGCTATAGGGTATACAGAGTAGGGACAGAATGCTGTATGTATGAAAATTATATAATGTTATAAATCAATGTTATCTCAATAAAAATAAACAAAAAGAAATCAAAAGATATTTTGGCACTGGAAAAATAAATTAATTAATAAATAGCATCTGACCTCATGCTACAGAGTAAGAGGTGGTCTTCATCATATTCTAAGGACAGCCAAGAAAACAAAGGTAATAATTTTTCACTGAATTGTTAGCTAAAAATTACTGAAAAAATAGTTTTATGCACAATTCTGGATCTTTAAATATAAATACCAAAAGAGAGAAAAGTTATGAACAACAATTTCTTTGATTATTACTGCATTTGTCAACTCTGGTCAAAATATCCCTTTATCAGCTCCTTGTGTGCATCAACATTACAAAATCCGTGTGCTATCTCTATTAGATATTCTCCCTGGAATTAAATGAAAATAAATAGAAAAAGATAATAATATAAAACAATTATAATAAGTCAGAATGGGTGACTTTTTCCCCTCAAATTAATATTCAACAGTGAATCTTTAATGCCTGTGAACGCAGATATTGACTTGAAGAAAAGTAACAAACTGGACCAAATGATGAAGTCATAACTTTCTTTATATAGTATGACTTTCTTATTCTTCTGGGACTAAATCCAGGAGGGTTTTTTTTTTTTAAATCAGACTCCTTAAAGTCACTGTAAGGAAAAACAGGAGCAGGCTTCAAGTATGTGTAAGGACATGAAGGGGATACAATTCTCTCAGCAGTTAGAATCAGAACTGATTTTAGGGGAAAATCCACAAATATGGCATACTTTCGTGCAGAAGGCAAATCATTATGGGCGACAGGTGGGAGGTCAGAAGCTCCAGCATCCAGCTGGGTAAGTAGGGGTGTGGGGAGCCAGGGGAGGTGCTGACTATGGAGAACGGGGAATGCTGACCTGCACCATCTGGAGGGGAGATGGTGCAGCCAGTCAACTTTTGGAGGAACTTGGCCGGTTCTCCAGTTTTGTCAGGAAATCCAGGAATCAAGGTGTCTATGGGAGACCTTTCATTTTTAAACATTCATTCAAAAATTTTAAAAATAATTTCTTACTGTAGAACCCCAGTTTGTAGTTAAGAAAAAGGAGAAAACCTGATTTGCGTGAGGCTCAGAAGACTTTGTTCCTGGCGGGGTTCAGGGAAAGGAGAGAAGGAAACACGGAGTGTCATGAGGGGGTTTCTGTCCTCAAGCTCCCACCTCCACTTCCAGCACGTCCTTTAGGCTGGCTCACCCAGCAGCTACCTCAGATCCCCTCTAGTATAGAGAGTGGAAATGAATCATGTAATTTCCCAACTCCCCTTGAAGACAGTGGTTGCCACAAGGCACCCGAGTGGCACTTGCTGTTCTGAATACAAAGACTAAAACTTACCAAAGCACAGCCCTCTACTCATTTTCCTCATCCTTTCCTCCTTCCTGAAATGTGGACGAAAGATGGAGAGGCAGCATCCCCATTGTGGCCATGAGGACAAAAGCCTCACGTTAGGGACGGTGGAGCGGTGGGGGGCGGGTGGGAAGAGTCTGGGTGGTGAGGACGCACTTGAGCAGCTTCCTTGTCTCACCCTGTTTAACTCTGGACTTCCAGTTGTGCCAGAAAAGCGATGCTCTTTCTCACCCTGGGCTCCTCAGAATACAGAGCCTGAGCCAAGGATTAGGCGCAAGCGCTCAGTCTGCAAGAGTGAGGGAGAGAGGCAGTAGGCCACGGCGGGATGAAGGGAAGGCGACGCTTTGCCACCCTGCTGCTGCCTCACAAAGGGACCCTGAGGCTGTTCGGCAGGAACATCTAACTGCACGTGTGGGATGTTTCTGGACAGGACAGACAGATGTCCGGAAACAGGAGGAAGGAGGAGAAGGAATCTGTCTGCCCATCCCCCTCCCATTCCTTATTTCTGATTGGCCAAAGGTTTCCCCACAAGGTGTCAACAGCCTTGTCAGGCTTAGGGGACAAAAACTGGAGTATAGGTCCTGCCAAGGACAGGGAACCAACCGAGTAAATACCCACACTTCAGGCCGAGACTCCAGAGGGCTAAGCCCCGGCAGCATGCACATGGTAATAAGTTTTAACAACTGGCTCTCCAAGATGAGACGCCCTGATTTGTAACAGTTGCTGAATTCTGTGATGTAAATACTCCCCGTAGAGCCCATTGCAAGCTCTCAATGTGACCTCGCTGAACACGCAGCTGAGAAGAGATGCGCACGGCCAGCTCTGAGGAGCCAGCGCTAGCCGCCCGCACACCGCGTCCTAGAGGTTCGGATGCACGTGACTAAGCCGCCCTCGTACCCAGCTCTGAGCCATCGAGATGGCGCAGAAAATCTCTCAAACCCTGAAGCTGGATTACAGCGGCCGTAGCGACTCACGGGGGCCTCACACATGACTCGTAAGTAAATGAAACTCCTCTGAAAGAGGAAAGTACAGCACAGTTCTCAACTTTTTTCTGGAAGAAACAAGCACTGTCCACCGCAGCAGCGAAGATGACCAGGCAGGTAAGGGAGCAAGACCACAAGAACGAGAGCCAGCGCAGGCGGCAGGCCAGTGCAGCGGGGCTCCGGATGCCCAGAGAACGGAAGGAGCAGGAGAGAAGCCGGTGGAGGGAGCACTGTGTGATTGACTCCATTTCCATAACGGGCAAAACGGCAAAATGAAATGATAATGTTTGAAGACGCATATTCAGGTTGGAAACTGTGCAGAAAATAGAAAGTAAGAACCATCCAAGTTGAGACTGTGGCCGGCTTTAGGGGTGAGAAGGGGCTGTGCCTGGAAACGGACATGCAGGCGAAGGTCTGCTTCTCCTCCGGGACGGCGGTGACGCTGGTGCTCGGCGCGTGGTAATTTGCTAAACAGGAGGCATGCGTTTCGAGCATCCTTCTCTTTACATTCTACTGCACAAGGGAAACGTTAAAAACAATGCATTGTGTCCAAGGAGTCTTTATGCAAGCAATCTAGAGGGAATTCAACATTCGAAGAATACGTCCATGTCATCTCTATAATTGACTGATGGAGAAAAGTGCCTCAATTTTTATTTGCCAGATAAAAGGGCTTTGATGAATTGAAACCACGTGTGCAAGACTGAAAACAACTCTCAGGAAACTAAGAACAAAAGAACACTTCTCCCCTCGACGAAAAGCTTCTCTCTACCAGGCGGCTACAGCAGAGCCCCGCTCAGCGAGACGACGGAGGCGCCTTCTTCACTGACGTCGGGAGAGAGGGACGCGTCAGGCAGCGTGTGGCGGAAGCTTCACCCAACACCGCGGCAGGAAAAGGAGTGCGGAGAATCCCCGCGCCAACGCGGGAGGAAAGCACCGGCACCCGCCGCAGCGCGCGGCCAGCTGCTCGGGCCCCGCGGGGACGCGCCTCGCGGGGCTGCCCGCTGGCAGACGGCACGTGCGTGCGGGCGCCTGGGAGCCTGCCCGCTGCCAACGGAAGGAGGCAGGGTCGTGCGGCGCAAGACCCGCCGCGTCGCCTTGCAGCTGCGGCAGGAGAGGAGCGCCGACTCCCAGCGCAGCGAACGCTGTAAGGCGCCGAAGAACAAGTCCGACAGGAAGTGTGCTTTGTCTTAAAAAAACAGAACCACCATGAGCGTGCGTGCATGGACTTTGTTTAGTCTGCGCTTAAAAAAATAGAGAAAACAGCATCTTCATTGATAAGACTCAAGTCATAGACACCAACCCTCCCCTTTTCACATAATCTAAAGATTCATTGAAATTCTAGCCAAAATTCCACCAAGATTTCACAGGGCCCCTGGCAAACCGTTCCTAAAATTCACATGTAACTGTGAGGTTCACAAATGGTTAGGATGATCTGGGGAAAGAGCAGTGTGGGACACTCACCAGCCAGCTCTGGAAACATCGTGAGGCCCTTGTAAGGGGCGCAGCGTGGAACCAGCCAGGAGCTGGCACGCTGGTCCTGGTTCTGTTTCCGGGGGATCCCTGTGGACCAGCCGGGTCCCCCCGGTGGCTGTGGGCGTGGGTGAGGCTGAGTCTGGGCAG
Organism: Vicugna pacos; assembly: GCF_048564905.1. Taxonomy (NCBI): domain Eukaryota; kingdom Metazoa; phylum Chordata; class Mammalia; order Artiodactyla; family Camelidae; genus Vicugna; species Vicugna pacos. The sequence continues at coordinate 95,165,722 of NC_132991.1, read as the reverse complement.
CGGCGGCAGGGGTCCCCGTGGTTCCGGGCCCGCAGAAGACTCTGGCCTTCACCTGAACCTGGAACTGGCGCGCACGAGCATGGGCCTTTTCAGGAAAGTTTCTCTCCTGATGCAGAGGGGCTGGAGGCTCCCCGCTGGCGTGGGAGCCTAGCACGTGTGCCCACCATTGAGAGGGACCCCAGGAGACCCTTCGTTCCTCATCATAAGAATTTTCTGAAATTTCTTTTCCAAACATCTGTTGCATTTCAGTTTTAAATTTTATGAATCTGTATTGTGATAAAGCATGCGTAACAGAAAATGTATCATGTTAACCACCGTGAGTACGCAATTCAGCGACCCCAAGCACGGACACGCTGTTGTGCAGCCATCACCGACGTCCACCTTCAGAACTTTGTCAACATCCCAGACTGGAACTCTGTTCCCATTAAACAATTCCTCCTTTTTCCCGACCCCCTGAGCTCTCGGCAGCCCCATTCTACTTCCTGTCCCCCTGAATTTCACTGTTCTGGAGACCTTCTAGGAGTGGGATTCACATGCAGCATTCATCTTTTTGTGACTGGCTGATTTCACTCAGTGTAATGTCCTCCAGCTCCATCCACGACGCAGCAGGTGTCAGAATCCCCTTCCTTTTTAAGGCCCCGTGACATTCCGTCGTGTGGATGTTTTTCCTTTCCTCCACCAGTGGACGCTTGTGTTGTTTCCACTTTTTCACGGTTGTGAATAATGCTGCTGTGAGCATGGGTGTGTATCCCACTGAGTCCCCACTTTCGGTTCTTTGGGGTGCATACCCGGAAGTGGAGGTGCTGGATCATATGGTAATGTCGTGTTTAAGTTTTTGAGGAATATTTCCATTTTTAAATGGATTGTTAATCTACCACACTGGGTTCTACGAGAAGTATCCATGCAATTTTTTTGTGTGGTTGGAGCAGAATCCCAGAGCTCAGGGTGGTTTAGGAACGGAGCATGTGTTAAAGACGTAAGACGCCGTGCAGTGTTCACGGAGAGAACACATGCTCAGGGGTCTCACAGCTTCTGTCAGAACAGACTGCTTTGTGGGAGTGGGTGGAGCTCAGCGGTGGAGCACACGCTTAGCATGCCCGAGGTCCCAGGTTCAACCCCCAATACTTCCAAGAACAAAAACAAAAAAACAGATCATTCATGAAGGTGAAGGTTGCGTTTGGAGTCTGAAAGAAACGGTAGCAGGGTGGCAGCCCCTCGTCCAGGCTTTGTCCTACCAAGGAGCTGTGTGGCCTCAGAGCCCGGCCTGGCCATGGTGGCATCTCCCAGGAGCGTCCTGGGACGGTACGCCCGGCATCCACCTGCTGCCCACTCCCCCCGGCGGAGGAGGGGCCTGGACCGCGGCCTCCGCGGCTGATGGAGAGAAGACGGCTTCCGCCGCTCCCCCTCGCCTCGCCCACTCGGGGAGGAGAGCCGCTCCGCATCCGTCTTCCACTGAACCCACAGCCCCTTCGTGAATCAAGAGTTAAGGGAAATTTTTAAAATTAAATCTGAAACCACAGGATGTGTACAAGAGGGTGACGATTATGCCTGGGAGTTTTCATCAGTCACAGCTGCTCCATTATGTTTGTTTACTTTAGGGTAGAGATGGTCCTTTGAAATACAAGACCAAAATAAACACGCTGGCAGCTGGCGCTAGCACGGGTAAGTGAGCAAGCGAACGGAACGGGCCCGGGGAGGCCGCCGGGTCACAGTCGCCTGTGTCAACGGCAAAATAAATAAGCCTGCGCGTCCATCCGACAACACCCAGGAACAGAAGTCGCCTGTGAAAGATCCTGTTGGAATCTAGGAATTAGGGAATTTTGTGGAATGTTGCAATTCCAGCAGCAGCCAAAAGTTTTTTTAAAATACTGAACGTGGAATGAAGTGGCGTGCTCTGAGAAGCCATGATGATAGTGTAACACGTTGGTGCTGTCGATAATTCACACACAAACATATTTACTGAGCACGTGGTACGTACCAGGCACTGCTCAGTGCCGGGCACCCAGTCACGAAGAGTAAAGTCAAAATTCATCTCTGGGGGAAAACTCAAATTAGCAAGGAAACCAATAAATAATGTAATTTCAGGTAATGATTAATACTATAAAAAGTTTCAACAATTAATTTAAATTATTAAACCTGGTTGATCACATAGGTATAAACACATGCTACTTGAATTAGGTGAAAACCTTTATGTTTTCATAAACCCAGAATATCTCTAACCAAAAATCAACAGAGGAAAATGAAAGCAAAGGAAGTCCTGAGGGACCCAGTCACGTGTAAAAATGTGCGTGTCTGTGGATTCACCACATCTCACTTCCTTTACCTAACTTTCGCTAGAACGTTGGGATGGTGTCAGATACGAAAATTTTTCAAAGAAAAGTGCTGAAAAAATTAAATTTGAAATGTTGGTGTTTGTCTCCCAATCTGAGGTAACTTCACTATGGTTTCTGACAGCATTTCCCTTTTTATTGTAATTGAAACCACCCCACAAATAAGGAACTGCCTATGAAAACATGTCGTACTCAGATATCTGTCTCCAAGCTGGAAGGGATCCTCGTGGTACAACTGTTCTTAGAGGTAATGGCCCGGAGAAAAAGCCATTGTGTTTGCTTTTCATTCCCCGAAACGCGAAATGCATCAAAGGAGACAAAACAGAACCGCGGGACAGTTAAACGAAGAGCGGTGGTGCCGGGACGTCCGGTGGATGATCTGCCCGGGATTCCGATTCTGACTTTGCTGGAAGAGGACCGACTGGAGGCAGTGCTTAGACTGCAAGGCTGCAAAGCAAAACTCTTGCAAACTGCAAAGTGCTTTGTTCTTAAGGTGACTGAGATCTGAACCTGCTTCCCAGGCTGCTGCCCCTCCCCTCGTCCTGAGGCGCTAGAGGATTATTAATACCAGACACACCTGAGTGTTAACACCCCTTTCCGTAAAAGCGGCTCCGTCAGTGCTCTGAGCCTCCTGGCTCTGAGAGGCCCATCCCTGGTTCTCAGGGTCGGATCTGCATCTGTTTCCCTCCAAGATACAGATGTATCCACTGATTAAGTGCTCTTCAGTAGGACGTTTCCAGATTGCAGAGAGCTAAGTAATGTCCCCTACGGTTCTGCTACCTCTGAACACACGTGAACCACTTTAATTACACTTTCTAGCCCTTAGGATAGCTAGGCTGCAAGCAGAGGGTGTCAGGCTCAGCAGCGTGAAGCCCCGTGTTTCTTTTTCTCACACCATGTCCAGAGCTGGACGGCCCCAGGCCGCATCGCCCCTCATGGGTGCCATCCAGGAGTGCAGGCCTTTTCTAATTTTCTGTTCCAGGATCCTTAGCAAATCAGCTTTCATCCTCATGTTTGTTGCCTCCTGATCACAACAGGCTGCTGCACCCCCAGCATCAAATCCACATCCCAGGCATTTTTAAAAGAAGGGGAAGAGCAAAGGGCAAAGTGGGGTGGTGTCCAGGTTGGACCCCCACGTCCCTGCCACAGCCACCAGGTTTCACCCACAGTTCAGTCCTGGTCCTGGTCACTCAGTCCCTTCCTGGACCAGCCCTGGGGACGGGCGCCCCAGGCAGGCAGCCAGGGCCCTGTTCCCTGGGGCTCGTCCTGCACGTTCGGCTCCACCCAGGACGCTCTGGGCTCCTGACGGGGGCTCTGAGGGTCAGTATGCAGTTGCCCAGTGGTCTGAAAGCGGTGTCACGACAGCGGAGCAGCCATCACGTGGGCCCTGCTGAGTTTGAGATGCAGACCCCCTGCTGAGCTTCGGGGGCTGTTGAGTGTCTGAGACGTGTGAGGTGCTGTTCCACACCCCGCAGCAAGCAGCCCTCTGCAAGATTCAGGTCCCCGGCAGGGGAGACCCCGGCCACGGGGCTCCGTCGCAGCCAGGGGGAGCCACAGCGAAGGCACAGGTGACCACGGTCAAGGGTGCTTTCGACAAGTCCTCTGAAGGAAGGGACACCGGGGCCCGGCAGGTCCTTCTGAGGAGCTGGCCTCGCAGCTAAGGCGGGGCCCAGGAGCCAGCGGTGACACCACCTTGATGCTGGGGATGCTGAGGGCGTCAGCGGGGATGAAAGAGGCGAACAGGTTCAAGGCACAGATTAGATCAGGACCAGCGTCCGTCTCTTCCAGAAAGTCCACGCACGCATCTTCACAGGAACAGCAGGTGCGCACACGTCGGCACATGTCTGCACTGACACTCTTCACCTGTTTGAAGCTAACTTCCTCTTCTTTTCCTTGACTTATGTTCTGTTTTTTATATTCCCAAGGGTGACATTCTCCTCAAAATACGGGGAGCATTTTCTTTTATTGATGACTTTCCCTTCCTAGTCTGCTCTGCTGCCTTCAGCCGCCCGGGGTCCTGCTGCCTGACCGACAGCACGAAGGCCGACACGCCAGGCGTGTCCTCATGGACGGACTGCAGCTTGCGTCTCGCCACGGGGCTCGCCTCTCTGCAGGCGCCACCGAAGCACATACAGGCGTGCTTGGCCCAAACCGGCTGCCTCACACAGACAGCTCGGCGAGTCACGCTCCCAACTTCCCAATCACGTTTTGAACTCACCAGGGAACCTCTACTGGGGGAAAAAAACTTCAGTGTTTAAGAGAATCTCAGGAAAATCAAAGTCTGTTGTTAATACAAAATAAAAAGGCACTGACTTTGTTGAATACAGATTTTCATAAGCTCAGAGTCAGCATTCTACCCCCAGGGGCCACGGTCTCCACCCACGTGTAGCCACAGAAGGTCATGTGGTGTGTGGGGAGGTAGGTGGTCCACCCCTGACCCTCACTCGTCAGCTGTGTGGCTTTGGGAAGCTGCTCAGAGCCTCTGAGTGTTCAGTTTTCCTCTCTGGAAAGGAGGACTCATAACAGAGAGAGATTCTGGGCGGCAGTGGAGAGTCACGTGGTCTCCACGTCAGATGGACCACGGAGCCCGGCAAAGCTTGGACGCTCATGGAACTGTCAGTCGTCCTTCCTGCTCCTCCCACTTCCCTTAAACCTCTCAGAATAAAAACACAAGACTCCTATGGACAAGAAGGCTCCCCAAACAACCCTGCCCTGGGACACCTCTGTCCTCGAAAGCCCCGGGGCTCTCTCCCCGCACCACCCCTCTGGCTGGTGGGATCACATCCCATTACGCTTGACATCTGAGAGCTGAGAGAGCAAGAAAGATGGTCACCAGAAGCCCAGGCCTGAGAACTTAATCCAAACACTAGTGGGGACCCTGTGAAGTGGCCACACAGAGGGCTGGAAATCAGAAGTGAGGGGGCCTGGAAAGAGCCCCCACTCGGAATGCTCAGATCAGCATCGCCTGGCAGGCAGGGTGAGTCTGACTCTCCCTCTGGGCAGGAAATCCAGTGCTGTTTCAAAAGGATGCTGCCGAGGAGTGAGGGTCCCGTCCTCGGAGCCGGCCCTGCGCGCTCCCCCTCCACCCGCCCCCTCAGGACTCCTCTCCAGGGCAGTGTTCCAGCCACACCCATCTGATCCCGATTCTTTTGTGAGCCTTTCTCGCAAGTCACAGGAACCCCAGGGGATTTCCTCATTCGCCAGTTACCTAGCAAGGTGGTTTGCAATTGTGGCTTCCCATTAGACTCCTGGATAAAATTCCAGAATTACTCATTCCTGGACCCCACCCCCAAAGGCATAGCGTGTGCGTGAACTATTGCAACAGGTGCTGGGGGGAGGGGAAGATGAATCAGAGACGGCACAAACCATAGACATTCACAGTCTGACAGAAGAAACAACGTACGTATGCAAATGACCATTACACAAGATGGGAACTGTCTGGTGTTGAAAGAAAATTACGCCATGTTGCAAAGAAAGCTCAGACTGAAGACTCCTTCTGGTCAAGGGATTAAGAAGGCTTTATGGACGGAAGGCATTTAGACTTGCCTTTAAGCATGAGAAACCTGCTTATACGTATCAGCACCTTGTCTCCCAATCCACCTTGTCGACTCCTTGGAGGATGGGCACACAAGAGCTATCACTTTCTTGTTAGCATCTTGGGCATTTTGAGCTGGTATTGAAATAGTTCTTAGTGGTGGAAGAGAGATCTTAAAAACCTCGGTCCACAAGACTGTGGGGTTGCCTACCCATCTCACTAACCACCTTGGAAGACTGAAAAAACCCAGCATCTACTAACGGCATTTGCCGAAGTGATTCAGTGAAAACAGAAAGAAAGGGAAGGCAAATCCTGTCAAATGTCTTCCCACCCGTGGGGAGACACCCCCAGGGCCCGGCGTGCAGGCGTGGGCTCGCCCAGCGTCAGTCTTGGGCCACATCTGCGGGAAGCCATGGGATGGACGTGTGTTCGTGGCATTGACCTGGCTGCCTGGCGGCCTGGGCGGCCTGCAGGCTGGTCCTGAGCCTTTATCTCACGTGGACCCCAGGTGAGTCAGAGTGCTGAGACTAACTGCTGCTGTGTCTTTACGTTTCTTCCCCCGACCACAGGCAGGAGCCTTGGAAGGCGCCATGACAGCTGGCTTGCATTTACAAGCAGTAATTGACTATGCAGTCCCTTGTGAATCTGTTTCGAGAATCAAAGAATTCGAGAAACCAGGGTTCACTCGGGAGCTGGGAGCCTCGCCTTGCCTTCTGGCCTGCGCTGTGGAGAGCGTTCCAGTCCCCACTGTCCTCTGTGGGAATGAACTGTCATCAGGAGGGCAGACACCGGAGAGGACCTCCAAGGGCGACAGACAAAACCCACAGTCTTTCAGGGGAAGGGCGAGGATTTATGGGCAGAATGCAGCTATTCTGAGACTCCTCCATAAAGATATACAACCTGAACAAAAGGTAAGTATCTCACTCAGTCTATGAAAGCCAGGGAAGTTTATTTTTTGCAAGCTTTTACAGTCCATGGCCTTCCCATTCAATCTTGAATAATAGCACTGAATTGAGCTGTAAAAGCTTCCGAAGTTTGAAGCCTTTTGACAAGTTAATTTAGCAGTATGGTAAAAAGTTTTTCCCCAAGATAGAATAAAGCCATCATACCATGAATGTAGCAGTCATCCAGAGGAAAGAAAACACCATTAGGATTAGAAATGATGTGCTTTATGGAGATAGTTTGTGGTTTCGTGTAATCTACTATCAATATTTCACGAGAAACATGTTCCACTCATCAGTCAGCTGGAAGTCAGTATCTCCACTTAAAACCAAAACCCAGGGGCCGGATCACATGTGTCTTTTATTGGAAGAAGAATGTTCTCTGTGCAGCTTTCCTTTCGGCCGTTCTTCAGATTCTAATTGGAAGGGTTTACATATGCACAGACACGTGCTGCAAAGAGGTCTCTTCTTCCTAGGAAAAAACAAGGAAAAGAAAGGAGCAATATTTTCTTTGTCTGCTCCCCCACGCACAGTCGCTGCCGCCCGCCCTCCCCCGGCTGCTGGAAGTCGCTTTTCCGTGCCCATTCAGCGTGAAATAGCATGAGCTCAGCCACTTTCCCAGATAAGACGAAAGCCGATTGAGGGCGGTTTTCTGTTTGGTGGTGGCGGTTGTTTGTTTTTCAAAATTTAAGTCCGTTTCTCAGGATGCTTCTCCCTTTTCCGACACGGAGACGGGGAAGGAAGCCGCACGGCCCTCTCCCCTTCGGCGTCTTGGTGGTTGCCGCCGAGACCCTAGGGGGAGGGAAGGAATCACCTATAAACAGGGTGAACGGCACAGATCTGGCTTTGTCATGATGGATGGAAAAAAAGCCAAGAAAAATTAATTATATTTAACAAAGAAATGCTTCAGATGCCATTTGGTCGTGTGCCCTGAATATAAATCTCCAAATGTTTCTCACTTGAATATTTTAGTGGGGAAAAAATACAATTAAAATTAAAAAACAGATGCCCTATTACTGTGTTTACACAGTGATTGCATGAGTTGCTTGTGGCCCCCCTGGGTAGTCAGGCAAGTCCAGCATGGCTGAGGGATGTGAGTCCCCCAGTTGTGGGCTGAAGGAGGCCTTGTGTGAGGAGTGAAGACCGTGTCAGTCTCCAAGGACGGACCCCGAGTCGCTGGAGAGCAGAAAGAGAAACCCTTTCTAGGTGAGTCTTACCTTTGGTTTATGGGGCAGAGAGTGACTTTTCCCTTTCGTAAAGGAAAGGTTATTTAATTAGTCTCGTATTTTAGGGGAAAAAAATTGCCTAACAGGTTGGGATTGAAGACAGAAATAACAAAATTTATGGTGCTGATTTTTTGCTTTAAATCTGCTTTGAATTGGGTAGACCTGGGTACAGACTCTACCTGCATCTCGTAATGGATGTTCTTTGAGTGATTCACTCAGCAGGTGCTCTCGAGTGCCTACTGTGTGCCCGGCAGGATGCTAAATGCTAGGGCTCCAGCCGTGAACATAAGACAGACTTGTCTCCCCCACCCCCGCCCCACATGGAACGTGCGGTCTAGACGCGAGTCGGGAGGCGGGTGCTTACGCCCCCGGGTGTCTCTGTCCTCGTCTGTACCGCAGATAATAAGAGTACCCCTCTGGGAAGGTGGTTGTGAGGATCAGATGAGAAAAGACCCGCCTGCCTGCCCTCCCACGAGGGAACTGCTTGGGGATTCAAACCGTGATCAGGCGACTCTTTCTATTGGTCCTAATTAGAAGTGATGGCGATGTTTTGAGGGGTCAGACGTTAAAAAGTGTCACAGAATAATAAAGAACATCTTCACTGAAAAGTGAAATCATGATAAAACAGCACTTCTCATGGTAAGTTTCTTCCTTCTAAACAAAAATAATCCGGGGGCGGGTGTAGCTGAGTGGTAGAGCACATGCTTAGCGTGCATGAGGTCCTGGGGTCAATCCCCGGCACCTTCAATAAAAATAATAGTAATAATTCGACACAACATGCTCACCTGAAAAGTAAACTACTTGCCCACGTTTATGCATCCATTTGAATTGTCATTACGGTATTCAGGAATTTCACTTATGTCTAAAAACAGAAACCGATGTGATTTTCATGTAGAAATAACTGACTTCAGCAGGGTCCCTAGAATTTAACACTTAAAACAGATATCCAATGAGATTTTATGAGTTTCAATTGTGCAAATGGATATGCTTCTAAATGTGATTAATAAATAATGTGCAATTCTTATCCCTTCTGGCCCACAGAAATGATTCTGTCCACTCAGGATGTATTTGCTGAGGACCAGGAGCTGTGTGATGTGGGGAAGCACCTGAATGACCGGGGGGGCAGCTCCCGAGGGCTTCTCGTCTGAGGCGGAAAAGGTGTGCAGTAAGTAACCACTGGGCGTTTCAATGCTAACAACACCTCAAAAGAGAAAGGGTCTGTTCCTTGAGTGTCCTCCTAATTTTTGTATGTACGTGTGTATTTTATTTTGTGTGTTACTGTTAACTACTCCACGCTGACAGAAAAGTAGAAAGAATAATGAACCCGCGTGTGCATGAGCGTTGTTGCGCGTATCCAACAGCTCATTCTGTTTTGTTGCTGTGCAGTGAGCCACGGTACAGGTGTACTGATGTTTGTTTATTCATTCAGTTGTTGGAAGACCTCTGAGCGGTCTCCAGTTCGGGGCTATGGTGAATGGAGTTGCTGTAAACCCTTGTGCGGAGATTTCTGTGTGAGCATCGTTTTCATTTCTCGAGGGTGGCTACCTGGGAGCAGGATCGCTGGGTCCCATGGCAGGTGCGTGTTACCTCTGGAGAAAAAACTGCACAACTGTCGCAGAGTGGCTGTACCGTTTCATGTGCTCATCAACCATAGGTGAGGGTTGCCATTTCTCTGCTTCCTCCCCGGGCTTAAAGTGGTCACCGATTTTCACTCTAGGCACTCGGAGACGTGTGGAGTGGTATCGCCTCGTGTTTCAGTCTGCATTTCCCTAACGGCTGACGATGTTGAACGATGATGCCAGATTTCTTGATATCCTCCTTTGAGGTTCATGCATTTGGTAGATTTCTAGATAAAGACTTCTAGGTGAGGAATCTTTTATAGGAACTCCTTCCATGGATCATGAGACTGTCTGTGCCACATTTACTTCTGAAACTTTAAAGTTCTGGTTTTAACATACAGCTTTTTTTCTGCCAAGTCTAAGTTTTTGACGCAAGATAGGAATTGTATTTTGTTTTTTCCAACATGATTAACCCATTGTCCACGCATCTATTATTCAGTAGTCCGTCTCCACTGCTCTGCGAAGCAGCCGCTGTCTTATATCTAGTACCTAAATATGTGTGTGTGTCACTGTGTGGACCCTGTTCTGTGACGCTGCTCTGTCCCTGAGCCAATACCACATGGTCAAATTCCTGAAGCTTAGAAGAGATCTTGAATCTGGTAAATATACCTTGCCCCACCACCATGTACTTACCAAAACTGCCTTGCTTGTTCTGGGCTCTTTGCTATTCAATGATTTTCAGAAGCAACTTGCCAAAAATTCCATTAAAGTTACCAAGCACATTGGCAAGAACAGCCATTTTTACATTTTGAGTATGGTATTCATTTGATTGAATCCAAGATGCCACTGAGTGAAAGACACACCATTATTAAATGTGCTGCAGAGAAAGAAAAAGTCCTGCCAATTGATCTATGACCTATGACACAAAGTAAGGGACCATCAATGTTAAGACACAATGATTTCCAAGATGTTAAAAATGTGAAAAAAAAATGTGTGTTTCAGAATCGATGAAATCTGGTGCATGTCTCCTTAGTTTGGTCCTTTTGAAATATTTCCCAATAAAGTATCACAGTTGTCTCCATAAATATCTTGCACACCTTACGTTGGATCTATGCCTAGGTCCCGTGAGGTTTTTGCATGATAAATGGAATCATCTTTGTAATTCTGAGTGTTTCTACCCGGTGTACAGGAATGCAGTGAATCTGGGCAACTGGACCTTGTATCCAGCAGTCTCACCAACTTTGGAACCTGTTGAGACGTGCTGTGCAGCCCGGGGTGTGGCCACAGCCAGTCAGCGTCCATAGACACTTTACGTGCACCCGAGAAGAACAGGTTTGCTCATTTAGTGCAGAATCCTCTTGCTACGTGAACATGTGTATAAATTACTCATCTTATTATTCAAACCTTGTATACCGGTTACTAAAAGATGACTGTTCTCCACTACTGAGGGTTTATAAATTTCTCCTAGGAACTTTTAAACTTGCTGCTTTATATCACTTCGAGGCTGTATTACTAGACGGGAAAAAGTTTGAACTGTCATAGCCCCCTAACGAATGCTGACTCTCTTGCCGCTGTGTAAGGGCCACTTTGTACTAATGAGTTCTTGCCTCAATTTTGATGGATATTATATTACCAGGGCACTCTTTTGATTAGTATTGGCCTAAAACATCATTTTTTTGCCTCTGCAGACTATCAGTTTTCAGTATTCTCATGTTTATGGCCACCACTTGTAAACATTAGGGGAAAAGATCATAGTTTTAAACCCAGTCTGACAATTTGCCTTGAACTGGGAAATTGAGTCAGTTTACATTCGTTGTGACAACTGATATATCTGGACTTACTCCCAGTGTTGTTCTGGGTTTTCTATTTAACCTGCTCTTTCCATGATTCTTTTATTCTTCTTCCTTAATTTCTATTGGATTAATAGATTTTTTTCCCTTCTTTTTTTTTTTCTTCCCTTTCTTTGTTCCCCTCTCTAATGCTTTGGAAGTTGTACATTCTATTTCAAGGTTTCAAAATTTGTAAAAAGTACTTTTCACTTAACAACATCTAAAGTTAAACTTCCCAGACAACACAAGGATCGTAAAATGCCTAAGCCGCATTGTCCCCTGCTGCCCTAACAACTCTACCGTGTCATCAGGCACCAGAAAGCATCCATCATTTCATTTTCATCTTTGTTTGCTACAGCTCATGCCTGCTTTGATTTACTCACACATCTACCATTTCTCGCTCAGCATTTTGTTTTAGCTGATGTACAGCCTTGACCAGGATAGGGGGTGAGGGCAGGGGGAGGGGGCAGGGACAAGGGCAGGGAGGCATGTGAAAGGGCTTCCCTGTGGCCTTTCCTACCATGATAACTGTTATTCCACAGGTGAGGGAACCAAGGGAAGGGCTCTGCCATCTGGGAGGAACATCCATCCCAAGTTTCAACTAAAGTTCACGTATCAAAAATGCTGGAGAGGGTGTGGAGAAAGGGCACCCTCCTACGCTGTTGGTGGGAATGTAGTTTGGTGCAGCCATTATGGAAAACAGTATGGAGATTCCTTAAAAAACGGAAACTAGAGTTACCATATGACCCAGCAATCCCACTCCTAGGCACATATCTGGAAGGAACTCTAATTCAAAAAGATACATCGACTCCAGTGTTCATAGCAGCACTATTTACAACAGCCAAGACATGGAAACAGCCTAAATGCCCAGTGACAGATGACCAGATATAGAAGTTGTGGTATATTTATACAATGAAATACTACTCAGCCATAAAAAAGAATGAAATCATGTTATTTGCAGCAATATGGGTGGATGGACCTGGAGGTCATCACACTAAGTGAAGTAAGCCAGAAAGAAAAAGAAAAATACCATATGATATCACTTATATGTGGAATATTAAAAAAAAGGACACAAATGAACTTATTTACAAAAATATACTCACAGACATGGAAAACAAACTTACGGTTACCAGAGGGAAGAGAGAGTGGAGAGGAATAAATTAGGAGTTTGGGATTTGCATATACAAACTACTGTATATAAAACAGATAAACAACAGGGTCCTACTGTGTAGCACTGGGAACTAACTCTATTCAATACTTCATAATGGCCTAGAATGAAAAAGAACAGGAAGAGGAATATTTACGTGTATAAAAGAAGCACTCTGCTGTGCACCAGAAAGTCACACATTGTGAACTGACTACACTTCCATCAGAACAAGAAGGAGCCAATCTGATCTAGAATCTGGGGACAGCGCTCTAATGAGAAGAGTTCCTTTACAAACAGCAGTACGAGAAGGAAAGAGGGAAGCCATTCTACCGGCTAACTTACTCTCTAAGGAAAAAAAATAATGAGGTTGATATATCAAAAGAATTTTGCACTCCTCAGTGAGCAAACAGATTTCTTTTCAGGCATACAAGGAACATTCATGAATATTGGCCATGGTCACAAACTGGACCACAGAGGAAATCTTACCATGCGCTGTGAATGGATACACCATGCACGCGTGGGGGCTGGGGAAAGATCTCAGGGTGGGTCTGTGAACCCAGACACAGACTTGGGGTGGCAGGATGACTCCCTAAGTGGCCTCAAGGTTCAGAGCCTTCTAAGCCCCTACAAACACAGGCTCACTGTGCTCTCAGAGCCGAGGCAGGTCTGGCCCCGTCCCTCTTCCACTGCCGCCCACCATCTCTGCGTTTCCAGGAGACACTCTGGCCTCCGACCCGCTCTGGCTCCTGCTGTCCTTGTCAGGATGTTAAGCCGAGTGGCAGAAGAGGACCCCACGTCCACACTGTCCCCTCCAGGTGAGCACACTTCTGCTCTGCCCTCCCTGCTCAGCACCGTCAAGGGCTCCAGCCCCCACCCACATAGTAGGAGTCACCTCCTGCAGCTCCTTGTCTGGCGTCCCTTTCTTCTTGCAGCAGGTCCTGGGAGCCCTCTGCCCTACCCTCGCGCGGAGTTGACCTTGGCTCCGAGTCCCGCGTCCCTCAGAGCATGGTCTTCTTCTTTGCTCCGTGTCCACACCCCAGGATGCCTGGACACACCAGGCTTACCGCTGCCCCGTGTCCCTCCAGTGATGGGACCTCACCCTGAAGGTCACCTTCCGAGGACCAGTTCTATCCCCCCTGGGTCCCTGCCTGTCCCTAAGATAGGGGTTTGAGTGCAAGCAGTTTATTTGGGGAGGTGACACGGGATGGGTGGGGACATGAAAGAGGGAAGGAAGGCGGCCAACACAGGGTGCTTGAATGCACAGCTGACCACTTTGGGCAACTGGCGCTCATCCTGATGGGACCTCGGGAGAGGCGTCCCTGCAGTGAGGAAAAGAGCTTGGTGTTACCTTCTCCTCTCTTCACTGCAAGCTTCTTCCAGAGCACTGTCTCGTGGCAGGTCCAGGCTGCTCTCAGGCGGAAGGCTGCAGACACAGCCATGGGACCCCTAGGTATGCAGGGATTTGGGGGGTGTCCTGGTCGTCTGCTACCTGCTCTATGTCCTCACTAAACTCTGTCAGTGAGGCTTTCGGTGGCAAATGCCCTCAGCGTTTGTCTGGAAGAAGTCACACTGTTACATTCATCACTGAGTGAGAGCTTAGCCAGCACAGGATTCTAGGTGAACCGCTATTCTCTCTTAGCACTTCGAAAGCGTGACTTTGGCTTCTATCGTGGGCACGCGGAGCCGGGAGCCTGCCCACCAGTCAGTCCGGTGGGCACTCCTTGGAGGGACCCTGTCCTTTCTCTTGGGCTGCTGTGAGGCAAGTGCCTTCCTGGCTGGCACTGAGCACCACCCCTGCTAGACGTCTGGTGTGCGATCGCTCTCACCTCCCGTCCGCAGGGCTTGTAGGACTCCCCGAGCTGAGGATCCCCGTCCTCCAGCAGTTCTAGGAACTTCTCGCCACTGTCTTACCCCTTCTGCACCCTCTCCCCGTCACCCCTTGCCGTGGACCCACTCCCCTAGAACAGGGATCGAGGCGAGGATGCTTGTGCAGATGATTTACTGAGGAATTGCTCTGAGGGCGGCTGAGCAGGGCAGGAGAGAAGCTTAGCAGAGTTGCGATTTAGGCTCGAGCCTCAAGGAACTCGGGCGGTGGTGGGAGGGGGCCTGGCCTGTTTCTACCAGTCAGGCATCGGCATCGGCCTTGGCCTTCAGGGCTCCTCCCACACATCTCCATGTGAGGTGACTCCCTTTGACCAAGGACCGCCCTCTGGAGAAGGATGCAGCTGTGAGGCCACTCTGCAGCAGCTGGGGGTGGCAGCACCTCCGGGTAGGGGAGAGGGGCTCAGGGCGCCCGCGCAGCTGCTGCTTCTCCCAACTGCCTGCCTCCATCTCCTCCGCTCTCGGGTCCTGTTGGGGTAACCTCCTCAGAGCTACCCTCCAGTGTGCTGATAACGGTTTCCACTATTCTGACATGCTTGTCATCTTCCCCACTGATTTTTTAATTTTAATGACCATACTCTGTATGTCTGAAAGTTTATTTGTTTTTTGAAAAGTTCACCTAGTCTTTTTCCTGGTGTCTTCTGTTCTGTTACTCATTCAATTCTTCCCTGACTTCCTGAGTTCCTCCTGACGTGAGTGGTGGACACTGTGTTACCTCCACTTCTTGGGTGGAATGTGACCCTGTTCCTCGCCCCCCTGCGGACTCTCACCCATGGCGAGCTGCTTCCTTCAGGCCTTACGGCTGCAGGGTGCGAGCTCGTTTTGAGCGCCCGGTCTGTGCGCATCCTCGCCCCC
The DNA here is from genome assembly GCF_048564905.1 of Vicugna pacos. Taxonomy (NCBI): domain Eukaryota; kingdom Metazoa; phylum Chordata; class Mammalia; order Artiodactyla; family Camelidae; genus Vicugna; species Vicugna pacos. Next base: position 95,150,419 of record NC_132991.1, on the reverse strand, counting down.
TGCCTCTGCAGCCTTCTCCTGGCCAAGGCTTTTCTGCCTGGGCTTCTCAGGCCTCCCCCCTCCCCGGCCTGAGAAGAGGGCCCCTGGCCTGGGCTCGTGCCCCCGGACTTCTCTGACCCGCCTGCAGCGGGTGTTGCCCCCAGGGCGGCAGGTGGGTGGTCCCATCCGGGGCCCATGCTCCCCGGCCAGATCCAGCTTGAGGTCACTGGGACCCTGTCCAAATGGCAGAACCCATTTCCTGAAGCCACGCAGGGGCCTCTTCCTCAGGAGAGCGCTCCCTGGCCCCCCGCCCCGTCGCTCCTGCCCCTGGGATCCCAGGCCCAGGCCCCTGCTGGCACTTAACCCCTGGGGCAGGCTCTGCCTCGGGGACCCAGGCTAAGACACTTGGCGACCAGATGCCTCCAGACACAGTCACACCTGGACTTACGTTCTCGTCTCCCACTCACTCATCTCTCCCGCTCCCTCCTCGGCCTCACCTCCGCCCATGACTGCACCATGTCCTAGACGCTGATGGCCTCAAACTGTCCCAAAAAACATAACAAGTGAAAGCAAGCAAACAAGACGGGATGGCCGTGTTTGGTTCTGACCGGACCTGCCGGGTCCAGGTCTGCCCCACCCAATCAGCGCTCCAAGCCCGACACCTGGCCGGGAGGGGGCAGGTGAGCCTCCACGCCGGCCCTCCTGCCTGTGGCCGTTCAGGGCCCTGCTCACCACTTATGTCAGCTGCCTGACTGAGCATCCTCGTCCGGACTGAATCTGGGGAGACAGCCTTGGGTGGGGAGAGGGCCGGATGCAGAGAAAAGTGGCTGAAGATACGGAAGTCTCAGGGCCGTGGGCTGGGCCCTAAAGCCCCTGCCCTGCTCACACCTGAGCCGCCTGTGCCGCCTCCGCTCGGACCCGGCAGTGCCTCCCCGACCGGCCACTGATGGGCTTGGCAGAGCCTCTCGGCTACCTGACCTACAGCTTTCCGGGTTAATTTCATGTCCTTTGAGGGTTTTTTTTTTTTTTTTTACCGAAGTAACACAGGTTTGCTGGAGAATTTAGAAAGTGGGAAGAGCAAAGAAGAAACAAAGAACAGCAACAGCCTGTGTACTCAGAAGCAAGCCCTGGAGCGCTCTGATGGACAGCTTCCCGACGTTCCCGTGTCCTCACACGTCCTCGTGCGTAACAGCTGTGCCAAATGTGATGGCGTCTTAGTCTTCCTTGTCACTCAGGGCTGTGATGTGAACTTCCTTTTGCAATGCTGGAGCCCCTTTTTCTGTAAACTTGGAGATATAGACAGATACAGATGTCCGCGTACCTTCTAATACTCTTGCTATGAATCTTTTAGCTAAATTTTTACCCACATCCATATTTATTTCATTAGAGTGACGTTCTACAAGTGGGAGTCACGGGATGAAAGGATGTGCAACATTTTAAGTTCTATTTACATCTAGTTAAGTAGCCAAGAGTTTCTACTAGTTGACACCCGCTGATAACTTGCAACAGCCTTTGCCTCTTCATGTCAGCTTTCATCAGATAACTAGATAAAGCCGTGTGTTTCTCCGGTTTTTAGGGAGTGGGACGTTTTGTCATGTTTATCGGGCATTTCCCCTTCTGCATTCGCTGTTCACGTCCCTGCCTGTCCTGCTTCTGGAATGTTCACCCTGTGCTCTTTGAAAGCCCACTTACCTGTGAAGGAGACCAAGCCTTCACGAAACATGATGACTTCCCCCAGTCATCTGTCTTTTAACCTTATTTGTGTTTTTGAAGCACCAAAAGGTTCCACCCATTCCCCACTCCCCTAAACTGGGGCAGATACTGCCTTCAATACTTTTTCTTCTGAGGTTAAACTCTCTGTTCAATCCAGTGATTTTTTGCTAAGTCTTCACCCATGTGTGACTTCCTCCCCAACCAAGGTGTTTGTGTAATCATCTCCAGCCCCCTGGAGAGCTCCCTCACTCCGGGTTTCTCAGTCCACCCTCTGCCTGCCCTCTATTCTCAAGAGGATCCAAGATTCTGATTCCACCCCCATAGATCTTTTAGGCTGTCCCCGAAGTTCACATGAATGGAGTCATATAGTACAGAATCTTTTGTATCAGATGTTTTGATGATGTTTTTGGTGTTCATCCACCTGTATCAGTGGTTCATTCTTCTTTGCTTGCTCAGTGGTGCTCCCCTGTATGAACATGCTACAGCTGGGATTGATCTAGTTCTTGCTGATGGCACCTCAAATCTTAATCGCAACGTAGTCAAGTTTATCAACGTTTCCCTTTACAATGGCTGGTGGTATTCTATTCCATAACCGTACAGAGACGTCCACAAACAGTTTGTTTTTTTTTTTAGTATTTCTATGGCTTTTTTTTTAACGCTTAAATTTTTATTCCATTTAATGAGGTAGGAATCCAGCTTTATTCTTTTTTCTCCAAATGATTAGCAAGGGTCCCACTGCACTGCTTTCCCTTTCAATAAAGGCTTGATAAGCTGCCTTTATTGTGTTTTAAATCCTTTTGGGGTGATGGTCAAAATTCTTAGTCATCAGCACGTGCACAGAGTGCACATACGGGCTGGATATCAGCCGGAGTTCTTCCGCTTGCTTGGGGCTGTTTTGTTACTTTCTATTATTTTCCATTGATCTCAGCCAGACCACACAGTTGTCATTACGGAGCCTAGATAACATGTTTTGTTTTCTGGAAGCACAATTTCTCCCTCATTACTTTTCTCTTTGACTGTTCTCAGATGTTTATCTTTCCAGACGAACTATTCAAACATTTTGTCAATTCCCTTGGCTTTCCATTGGGATTTTGTGTTACTTTTAGGTATTTAAAATGTTCCTTTGCTAATGCGGATTGGTAATTTTGCATCATATTTTTCTAATGCTTATAAAAGGCTTAGCGCAATGCCCACCACAAAGAAAATGTTCAATAAATATTAACATTTATAATTACTGATTGAATGGTGTTAGTATATCTGAAAATTAGTTTTTTTTTAATTTTTAATTTTCACTTTATAATTGGCCACTTCACGGAACTTCTAGATTTGTAACTTAATTTTATTCGAGTCTTCGGGGCTATTTTTATTTCTGATGGAAAGACGTGTTTCCTATTAGGACGGGGATTCATTTTCTTTCTGAAGCAAAACCCTTTGTTGGGACCTTACAGCACCTCTGTACAAAGCCTCAAGCAGATGGTGTCGGGGCTGTCACGGCCCCGCTGCCCTCAGCCACAGCGTTAGAGACCCCCCTTTTCCATGCAGACTCCGGTCATACCGAGTTCTCCTTGCTGGCAGTGAGCAGGTCTCCAGCAGACAGCCCCTCAGAGGCCTGCAGACAGACACAGCCACCCAGGCCCCCACGTTCCTCTTCTTCAGAAGAGGAAACTGGGGTTCTCCTCCTGGGGTCGACAATCACCAGGTGCCTCACCCTCCTGGAAGGGCTCCCAGGACTCCGGTGGAGACCCACCTGGCACGTGGTGATAGGCCTACTCGTCTCTCTGGGTGGAATCCCACCTTTGCATCACACCGCCAGCCTAGGACCGCATCCCAGAACTCCTCCCTGCAACTCTTCTTCCGCGTCCCTCTCATTTCATGCTTGTTCGTTTTCCTAGATTCTTATGCATTTCCCCTGCATTTTCTCCTCATTGCTGTGCACTTTGAATAATCTGTGAAGTAACTTTATACCTTAATTTTTTCATCCAAATGTTTGTCAGCCACTGATCATGCTTCACTTCCCATGAAAACCTGGTAAGTGCACCATTTCCATCATTGGCCATATCACTAGTGGTCATTTTCTTCATCTATGTCTTTGCTTTAAAATTCTGCAATTCACCATTCATTTGCTTCAAAGTTAAAACTATCTTAGGTAAGGCATTTCTACTTAGAATGCCCAAGGTTTTCTACCCATTAGTATTTCAAGATATTTTACGTATTGCCAAACTGTGCATTTTCATTTTGAAAATTGTATTTTTACCCACATAGCTACATTTTTTTCCTCGGAGAATCACGGATCAAGAATGATATTAAAACTAATCTCTGCTCATTTCTGAAAGGAAAGGTCCTGAAAATAAGCAATCAAACACCACTGCCAGCACTTCACAGGCCGACTTCAGCACAGAAACTCCATCAGGTTTCAGCTCTGTTTGCCTCTAAGACTATTCTAAGACCGATAATTAATCAGACCTATTTTCTGATTTGATTTTAAGTTCTGGAGTTAAAAAAACTCAAAAATTTCTCATTACAAAACAAATAAAAGATTATATCACAAAGCTGTGATTTTGATTAGAACAGAAGGCTTTTACTTTTCTCTTCTGAAAAAGCATCTGGGCCGTAAAACTTGCAAAAACTCAAGTTTAAGACGATCAGTGATGAAGGTTTATCAGGGCCTTTTTTAATCCACGTTACAATGAGAAGAGGGTGTCAGCTCAGATGCTCCCTTAACGGAGCGATTTCTGATAATCTGGTCACTTCTGCTACTTTCGCCAAGTTTTCTTCTTCCATCACCAAGCTCTCAAGACAGGGAACGTTCCTGTTCCACCAGACCTGCCGATACATCGTCAAGCGCGCTTCAGTACAGTTCTAGTCTGTGGGTTCGTTGGCCTGTCAAGTAAGAACGGTTTGGTATTTGAGGGAAAAAACACCCTTGGGTGCAGTTCTTAATAAGCTCGCCATACTCTGCTTTCTAGGAAAGAGGCTGCTTCAGCCAAGAGACAATATATTTAACAAAATTTGTCTATAAAATCTCGAGCTGTTTGAGCAGTGGTCACCATGCTAGGTTTTGAAGCAGGCCTGAGAGGCTTCAAAGTCTACGGCAAGGTATAAAGTTGCATGAAAGAGGATGAATTCTAGGTCCCTTTTAACGTAAAACACAGATTCCATGCAGCGCTTTTGCTAAAGGAACGGCTCTGTACACAACAGCGCCGAAGCCTGCCCCCCGCGCGCCTCGTTGCGGTCTCCGTCCTCCCGCGGCTTTCCGGAGCCAGCCCCGCGGCCCCGAGCGCGCGCCGTCGGAGCCCTTCTCACTCGGGCGCACACGCGACTCTCAAAACCCTGGGTGCGCCAGGCGGGAAGCTGTGACCCGGCCCGGGGGGGTGGCCGGAGCCCCCGCCGCGCCCTCCGGGTGTCCCAGGGCCTCCGGGGTGCACGACGGCTTCACTGAACAGTCCCCAAGACACCGCGCCCTCGGGGTGGACGGGCCTCGGGGCCCCCGAGCGCGGTGCACGGGGCTGGCCCCCCCGGGCCGGGAGGCTCGGACTCCCGGACTCCCGGCCACAGCGCCCGGGGAAGCAGCTCAGGCAGCCGAGGCCTCCCGCCGGCGCAGGAGCGCTGCGCCCGGCCCGCGCCCGCCGGGAAGGCCCGCCGGCCGGGCCCCACGCCCCAAAGGCCGCGTTCCCGCCGCGGGGCAGGGCGGGGCCCGCCGCGCCTGCGCACTCGCCCTTCGCGCAGCCCCCTGCGTCCCCAACAGCAGGCAGCACCACGTGACCACTGCCAGTACCCAAGATGGAGGCCGCGGCCAGGCCCGACCGACTATCGGCCTCAGCCCGCGCACCGGCCTGCGCCCGCCCGGCGCGCAGACACACGCTCCTGACTGCTGCACCGGCACGGGGCAGCTCTCCGGGGGCTGGCTGAGTGGAGCTCGCCAGGGTCAAGGCTCGTGTTTACAGTCACCACCCGCTCTGGCTCCCTACACACTCCCAACCGCCAAGCGCCCAGTGGCTGGCGCTTGGAGCGTCCTCTGATAGCCCCGCCCCTGAGATTGGCAGCTCCCTCAGCCAATGGGAACCAGTACATATCCAGGAAGGCGGGCAGGGGTGGAGCATCCCTGCCGTCCGTAAGGTGTCGGGCCTGGCGATTGGTGGCCCCGGGCTGAGGGGCGGGAGCAAACGGGGCTGTACCCGCGGCTCCAGCGGACCAATGGAAGGACGGCCGGGCGCCCGGGGAGGGCGGGCGGAGGGCGGGGCCGAGCCGTAATTGACGAGCTCTTCATTAGAAACCGGGCAGGAGGGAGGGGCCAGCGAGGGGAGGTGATGCAAGGCCGCCGCAGCCAATGGCTGCAGAACCGCCGGTGTGGGGGCGGGGCCTGCGTGGCTGACGGGCGTCGGGGCTGTCCTATCAACGCCCGGCTCGGTGCTGGAGGGGGGAGCAGCATCATGGTTCAACGTGGGTCAATTTTTTGTGAATGAGGAGGGGAGGTTGTGGGGCCGCCGCCGCGGAGCACCGTCCCCGCCGCCGCCGCCGCGCCCGAGCCCGCGCGCCCGCCCGCCGCCCGCCCGCGCCGCCGCCTCAGCCGCCTGGGCCCGGCGCGCCGCGGCCGCGTCCTCGCTGTCGCCGCCGCCCGAGCGCCCTCCCGCCCGCCGCCCGCGGTGGTGGTGGCGGCGCAGGCTGAGGAGATGCGGCTCGGAGCGCCCGCGCGGGGCTAGAGCGCCCGCCGCCGCCGCCGCCGCGGTAAGCGCTGCCCCGGCCCGGCCCGCGGGCCATTGTCCGACCCCCGCCCGTCCGCAGGCCGCCCGCCGGCCTCCACGCCCCCCGCCGCCCGGCCCCGGCAGGTGGACGCCGGGGTCCGCCCGGCCGGCCCGGCCCGTGCGCCCAGGCCGCGCGAGGCGCCGGCCCGCGGGTGTCCGGAGCGGGAGCCGGAGCCCGTCCTGGACCTTCCCCTGCAGCCCCAGACGGCGAGGGCCGCCGCCGGGGCGGGGGCAGGACGGCCGGCTGGCTCCGGGCGCCCGCGCCGGCCCAGGCCGAGCCCTCGGCAGGTGGGCCGGGGGCTCCCGAGCCCGGGCGGGCGCCGTTTATGTAACTTTGTCGAGGCTGTGAGTTTGCAGAAAAACGTCCCTTCCGGGGCTCGCGGGCGGGGTGCGCCGTCGCCTGGTGTGTGCCCCGGACCGTAACGGCAGGGGTGGGGGTGCCCACGACCCGAGTGGGTGCCCGCAGGCTTTCCACAGGCCGAGATGTGGCCCCGTCCTGCCCAGATGATGAGAGCCGCGTTTCCCGGCGTTGCAAACACACACCGCGGAATTACAAGCAAATTATCTCGTATTTACATTTAACGTTGAATTATTTGACACTGTTATAGCAGGAGACCGTGCGTATCAGTTGGAAAGGCCGGGGGTGGAACCCAGTGTACTCATTTAATGCATATCAAAAATTTGTAATAACTTGCAGCAGCTGATATGAGTGTTTTCTTTATTGCATGTTGTAAATTGACCTGCTGTGACACAATTTTCAAATAAAGTGTTGCAGAAATTAAACTCAAGTTATTTTAAAACTAATGACTTTCTTAACTAAATCCTAATTGCATTACTGCAGAGACCTACCTAATTGCTTTCAGCAGCTCTGCCTGCCCTCGGTGAGGGAGGAAAGGGCCTGTCTAGTTACTTTGCTTCCTCTCTTTTCTCTACTCAGGCTTTTCTGTTTATTCCCACAAACCACCTAAACATGGGAGGCCTGAGAGTAAACATGTAAACAGCCCTCACCCAGTGCCAGCCCAGCGAGATTGGGGGAATACTAGTGGGTTTGCACCTTGGCCTGGTTTCACTTTTTCTTTTGTAACCTGATCTTGGTTGCCTGGAGTTTTAATTGCTTCTGATAATCCCGTGCATTATTTTGGAGATGGTCCTATGAAAGCTGGTGCAGTGATTTCAGAATCGAGCCAGGAAAGGTGGTGGTGGTAACTTGGGGGGTGGGGAGGGAGAGGGATTGAATTAAGAAAACTCAGCTGCTTGTACACAAATATACACTCCAGCAATTACAGAGCAACAAAAGTTATTGCAGAATTTTGCGGTAACTATGGCAACACAATTACTCTATTATAATTGGAAATGCAAAATGCCACCCTGTTAGAAGTTTCATCAGAATGGAGTTTTGGATATCAAAAATATGTGAGATTTAATTTTCTTCAGGTAGCTCCTGAGAATTCTAAAATCTGTGTTCAATTATCTATTTTTAAGAGTGATCAAGCTTTCCCAGATACTCTGCTCTGTTGAATCTGCGGCATCTTTCCCCAGAACTCCCATTTGTGTGGGAGGGAAGTATTTTCCTGCCTTAAAAACACACACCCTGACACATTGTTAGACTTCTGTAGCTTTCTGTGTTCTGGGCTTTTATTTTAAAGATCAAATACCTTCCTAAAGAGAGCAGTAATCAATCAGAAAGAAGCAGGATTTATGCGGCAAGCAGATGTAACACTGCCCTCTTTAGGGTTAGTTCTTTTTCCTGTGAGGGGAGCTGGCTGCAGGAGTGCCCCTGGGAGAGCCCTGGGCTGGGCCCGTTGTGAGGGGGTGGATGACTGTGGTCTCCAAGTAGGCCTGGGAGGCCTAGAGACCAAGGACAGTTGTGGCCTAAGCAGCCCGGAGCCGGGAGAGAACGTCCTGTGGGCAGCAGCTTCACAGCCATGCAAAATAAAGATCTCCAAGTGCCGTGTTCGCAGAAGCCTTGGGGGCTGTTACTGTAGCAAGATGGACAGAACAACATGGCGCCCTGGCCATGGGAGCTGGGGTGCAGACCCTGACTTGCCGTGGTCAGAAGCCTGCTTTGTCGGGATGCCCGTCTTGATGTTTACCAGGAGGACTGTAGTTCTGGAAGTTTCCACACACTGTGGGGTTGCTGCAGTTTAATTTCGTTATAAGTCTTTCAACCACTGCATATTTATGTCCAGTAATTGACTTCCATTTTCCAGCTTCATTGTGAGGCTTCAGTGCAGCATGAATGGCTTTGAATTCTCATCCTTTGATGTTGGGGGCGGCACCCGTGGAAAGGCGACTTTGTGCCGTCTTAATTGCCAGAGCAGAAGAGACATTTCACCGCTCCTGCAGAGTGCGTCCAGACCCGCGCTGTTGAAAACGGCTGGGCTTTCGTCGCTCAGAAGCTGCCCTGAGCAATAGATTAGTACCTGCTGTCGGCAGCGGGGGAGCCGCAGAGGAGGGAGGCTGCGGGGCTACCGGCTGTGGCCGGGCTGGGGGTCCCTGGATCAGAATCACCGCCTGTTAGCTGGGGCTTTACGCCTGCCCAGCCTCCGTGGCAGCTCCGGCTTTTGCCCTCGCTCTGCGGCCGTCCCAGCCCGAGGGCGAGTTCCTGCCCCAGCGTGGCAGCCCCTGGCCCGGGGTGGGGGCCCTGGGGTGGGGGCCGGGAGCCAGCCTGGAGGGGCTCGTTTTCAGCCCCAGCCAGTCGGGGTGCAGTGGGCGCGGGGCTTTTAGCTTTGATGTAGAGGAAGGGACGGCAGCTTCTAGTCCCAGTCAGATGAGGGACCGTGTGTCGACAGTGACGCGCTCCTTTGCAGACCTTCGCGGTGTGTGTTCACGGAACATTTCTTTTGGGGCAGGTGTCGCTGAACTGAGGTCGGTGAGCTCTCTTCATGAGGTCATCTTCTTCCCTTGGGCTTGTATGAGTGAGGAGATGGGGTGGGTGGGCCTGTTTAGGGAGCGGGGTGGTCTCTGAGGCTTCTCTGACACACTTTTTACTCATTTCCTGAGAGGGAGGCCCAGGGCCCCACGCAGGTTGCCTCCACAGTGCCCTCTGTGGAGCCGCGGGGTCGGATCGGCGTCTGCATCAGCAGACATGGAACCAGAACAGTTCTCCTCTCTCCTGGTGAGGAGCTCGTGGTACTAGTCCCGTTGACCCTTGAAGAACATGGGTTTGAACGGTGCAGGTCCACCTGTATGTGGATTTTCCTTAATAAATACCATAATATTTATTGAAACACTACTAATCTGTGGTTGATTGAATCTGGGACGTGGAACCGTGGATACAGAGGGCTCACTGTAAAGTTACAAGTGGATCTTCAGCTGTGTGCGGGGTCGGCGCCCCTAACCCCCAGGCTGTGACTGAAACACAGACCAGTAGCGACCACTGAGTGAGCGCCTGCATGGGGCCACGTGCCGTTTTAAGTACTGCCATGTGTGTCCCACTTCTCTCTCCCTGCAGCCTTGGGAGGGGGCTGCTGCATCCATCTTGCAGAGGAGGAACGTGGGGGTAGACGGGAGGACGCGGCATCTGGTACCCCGGCTGTGTTAAGTCCCGAGTGCTGCTTCCCTCCCTTCCCTGCCTCTGCTTCTGGGCCACCGATGGTTGGTCCTGAAGCTGAAGTTGAGCGTTGTCGAGGTGTTGGGGAGGGCGTAGCCTCTTTGAGAAGAGGAACAGTTGGGTGTTGGATGTTGGGTGTTGCTGGAGCTGTCATAGATGATGCCGTGTTTCGGTATGGTCTGGGAAACACTTCTGGCTTCTTCATGCTGTCTTCTGTCCTGTGTGAGGCGTGGCAGGACTGGAAAGGGACCTAATAGTCATGCCGGCTGGCAGTTGCTGCATCCGTGCCTGGATCTTCTTCTGAGGGTGCCTGAGAGCGGGTGAGGGTGGTCAGGGCGCCTGGTGCTCCACATCCACTTCAGCCAGAGCAGTGGGGCCTTCTCTTTTTGTTTGGAGGATTACCTTGGTAGAAAGCATTCAGTCAGAACCAGGACCAGAAACTTTGAAAAACTGCTGGTTTAATCCATTCTTATTATAATACGAGCTGGAAACTTTAAAGAGAAAAATGCTGACAGATTTAACAGGTTAAGAATTAAAGAAAATTCTCTTTGTCAAAAGACTCCATAAGTGAAGTTAAGAGACAGAGAAAACAAATTTTTGTGTAACGCATTATGCCTACATAAGCTTAATAATCAACATGTAAAGAGCTTTTACAAACCAATAAGAAAAGGATGAGCATCCCGACTGCATGGTGAGCAAAGCACCTAAGTCTGCAAATCTCAGCGGCTAGTGATAAAAGAGACTTCACTTCAGCAGCGACAACAAAATGTAGCTGCAAGAGTTTATTGATGCCACCACATCAGCACAGGTTCCGTCTGATGACACCCATTGGTGGTAATAATAATAATTCTTACCTTACATGGTTTTTGTGAAATTTGAAGAAGTTAATATATGGAAAGTGCTTAGAACACAGCCTGGCACATGGTGAGCACAATGCAAGTTTCGGCCGTTGTTAATTATGATTTAATTACTCTTGAGAAAAGGTTTCTGTGTCAGGCTTTAACATGGTCATTCCTTTTGCCCCAGCAAAGCTGCTTCCTGGGATTTATTCTCGGGAGGGGACAGGACAAGCACGTGGCTGTCCAGGCGGCTGGAGGGTGCTGCCGCCGCCTTGCTTGCAGGGGTGATACTTATTCACTACATTTTGGTATTTTCGTCCTGTGGAAATCTACACACAGGCCACCAGTCAGCAGAAGTGTGCGGTGTGTTGGTGAAAACAGCAGGTGCTGAGGGGTGGCCAGGGGACCCGCGCCTTCTGTTTTGTAAGTGCTTGGGTCTCTAAAATGATAGTGGTGACTGTCCGGAGGGTCAGAAAAGTGCGCCGTGAGGGGCTTCCAGTGTCCTTCTACTTATGCTGGTATTGTACCCATTGTTCTGTAAGCATATATGACTTTTTAATAGTAAAACTTCTTTTAAAAAAAGGTCTGCTGTTTCCATTGGGGGAAATGTACTCTTCAACTCCATAATTTATAAAAGAGGGGGACTAAGTTCTTGGCAAGTTACATGGTTAACGTTAGAAGCATTGAGGGGATTTGTTCCTCTGACTCTTGTAAGCTGTCCGAGGCTGTGTTGGCCTTCTGGGGCTGGGGGGCTCTGGCCGAGATTGTGCTGCGAATGGTACCCAAGCGATCTTGACCCATCACTTCCTTGCGCGAAACCTTGTCCTGGCTTCCCTCTGTTCTTAGGCTCCTGGAAGGCCTGCCTGATCCTGGCCTTTGTTCTGCTTGCCTCGTCTGATAGCACCTGTTCTGGGCACTCAGCTTCAGCCCCCTGCCTGGTTTGCTTCCTCGCTCTCTGTAAGCCCCCTTAGGCCCCAGGGCCTTTGCACACACTGTTCCCATCTCTTGGAACTACCTCTTTTCATCCCCCTCTTCTCTGACCCCTCGATGCAAGCTCATCTTTTGGCCCCTGTGAAACGTGGCCTCACATCCTTTTTACTCCTTCCTAGCAGGATCTGCTTGTGTAATTTCAGTAGCTCGTTGCGACATTAGTGGTTTAATGTCCCTTCTCTTACTAGTGGGGGCCCCAGGGGGTTGAGGGGTTGAGGGCCTGAGGGCCTCATGCCCGCTTTGTGCCCAGTGCCTGGCAGTGAACGAACGAATGAAGGAGTGGCCGATGCACGGCATGGTGAAGGCCCTGGGTGGGGAGCCTGGATGGGGCCTGGTCCTCCGGCCTCACGGCGCCTTCTGTGTTAAAGCCTGTGCTCTGGAATGGTCTGTTTCCTTTCCGCCTCAATCTGGGAACTTCTTGGTTCTGATTTTGGAGATTACATGCTTTTAAGTAGATGCCGTAAATACAAGTGAAGTGGATTTTGTGATGCAGAGAGGAATGAGAGAAGAAGGGCCTTAAACACCCAGCTGTCAAGTGGCAAATGGGGCCGTGTGTGCAGCCCAGCGAGCGTGCAGGCTTGTCCTCGGCCGGATGGCCTGGGGCACCCGTGTTCCAGGTGGCCAGCCGCTGCTTTTGTTAAAGGCACTTTCCCGTTTGTTTCAAATTGGAATTAATGGTGTTACTTAATCATTTCTTATTTAACCTCATGATTTTGAGATGATCCTTAATCTGGTCTCGTCAGTAAACATCTTGGAGTCAGCTGTGCTTAAAAATGTGAATGTCTGGCTGTGTGAGTTCACTGTCGTTTGTGAAGCACTCTGTCCGCGTGGGTCAAGCGCCTTTGCTGGATTGATGCTGGAGCCTGGAACAGTAAACCAGTCCTTACGGCCTGGAAGCCTGAGCCGGCCGTCCGAGCGGGAGAGTTGCTCAGGCTGCGGGTGGAGTTGTGTGTGCTCTTGGGGGTGACGGTCAGCTGGTGTATGCGGTGCTGTTTGCTGGAGGGGGTCTTTTTCAAACTTGGGAAGAGAAGTTTTTCTGACTCCACGCCCCCTCCCCACACTGTCCCCCCCCCTTGGGGGTGAGAGAGGTGGTAATGGTGGTTGGGAGTGTGTTTCTTAAAAGTTTCTAATTGATCAGTTATAATTTTGCAAATACTCAGCCTGCACCTGACCACATACAAAGATTTGCATGCGGGGCGGGGGCTGGGGGGCAGGGAGGGGAGCTGAACAAATGCTGCTGCTTGGGAGTACTCAGAGGCAGGTCCTGTGACGCCGGGCCTCTGCCCACAGGGGGCTTAGATGTCGGAGGGGACGGGGGGGGGGGGGCGCGGGGGGGGCGCGGGGGGGGGAGGTAACCACACACAGGTGCGCCAGGCCTGGGAGGCTGGGGGTCGGTGGAGGAGGGGCCCAGATGAGGGAAGACGGGAGGGTGGCTGGGAACCCAGCGTCGGCGGGCTGCCGCCAGGGGGAAAGGCCGGATGGTGGCCCGGCCTCGAGGGCTCGGAGGCCGGAGCGCGTGAGGAGGGCTGAGCTGGGCACGCAGGCGACTTGCGGCTCCACGCATGCGCCGTGTGCCCGCGCCGCCCAGCCTCGCCGCTGTTGTCTCCCTCGGGGTGCCACGCCCGGCTGCCTCGGGGCCTGCGTGGCAGAGGCAGCGTGGCGAGGGGGCGCGCACCCGGTGCCCCCGCCCGTAGCCCGGCAGCCCCTCCCCGGAGTACGTGCTGGGAGCGTGGCGCCGTCACCCTGGCTCCACACTGCAAGGGGGCGGGAGGTCCGGGGCCACATCCTCAGGTGGGGTGGCTTCCATCCTTCATGCAGCTGGTGTGACCGAGAGCTGTCTCGTAGATCTGGGACTCCTTAGAGAGGCTGGCAGGGTTGGGAATGTTCTGGAAGGGTCCTGGGCCAGCTTCTCATCCAGCCACACTGGCTTTACACATCAGGAGTCAAAAACTGATTCTGCGCCCCCCTTGGCCCCTGCAGGGGCTTTCCCGGGGCCACTGTGTGTTTGGGGCCTCCCCCACGCAGGTCCGCAGCAGGTCCGCAGTACGTGGTGAAGGGCGTGGAGCAAGTCCGTGGGGCTGCGGGTCTTCTGGGTTGATGCTTGAGGTCCCCTCCAAACTGAGGTTCCAGCCCCACAAGGGCTAAGAGGTTAGCAGGTCCTGATGAGCTGGCCCCCCCCACCCCTGGGGCTGTGGACACGGGGACTGGGGGACGTGTCCACCGGGCCTGTGGTTGATCAGTGAAAGTGAAGAGTATAGCCACTCTCCGGGCTGTGGCTCCCGGCCCTCATGGACCTTTTATGAGAGTCGTAAAGGAGTGGTCGGGAAGCAGTATAGTGGATCACAGCCCTCTCTGCTGTAAAATTTATGTAAGATTTTGCACTGAAAAGGTCACAGTAGGTGGTTTCAGTCCTGGTTCTTTGGAAAACCTTCCTTTGCCAGCACAAGGGCTGTGGCGTACTTCTGTCCTGGCCCCTCCCCCCAGCTGGAGGGATTTGAAGGCCGCGTCACTGGGGCACTTAAGTGCCCACTTCTGTCTGCTCCAGAGTACCTTTTCCTCTGAGATGTTTTCCTTTCACTTTTCTGGTTAGGGTCCGGCCAGTTTTGCAGCAGCCTGAGTGCATCCCCCAGCCGTCAGCTTTGATGGCAGTTGGCCTGCAACACCCTCACTGTCCTTCCTGTGGAAACTCCTAGAAACGTGGGCCAGGCCAGGGCAGCGGCCTCCTTTGCCCCCAGCAGCCCCAGCCTCGGGCCCCTAGTGGAGGAACCTCTAGCTCATCTCGCAGGGCTGATGGAGAGTTGCCCTTTTGGGACTTGGAGTTAACAGACGTTAGTGTAAAATGCTCCCCCGAAATCCTTCCCCGACCAGGAATGTCTTTCTGTGTCCGAGTGGATCGTGTTCTTCCAAATGTGGGTTGCATTTTGCCGAAGCTATTATTTTCAGGATTCCTCTGATTCCGGAGAGGACGGAGCTGGAAGAGCAGAGAGGCACGCAGTGGGACCCGCCCTCGTTTCAGATGCTTTCGCTGTGGCTCCTCGGAGGGCTCCTTCAGGGTGTGGGCCTCGCCGTCTGACTTGTGCATGTGCCCATTCTGCCTGTCGTGGTGTGACTGGCCTGCCATGTCCAGGAGGGGTTTCCGCAGACGGAGATGTTTTGCTTTCCCTGGCTCGGGGGTGCTGAGGACAGAACATGGATGTTGAGTCAAGCCTGGGTTGAGACCTCAGCCTCACTGTGACCTCACCCGGTGGGTGTCACCTCGTCTCTGCCAGGCGGATGTCCTGTGTGGAGCACGGGAGACGGGCTCCTCCCTGTAGCCAACGGGAGGCCGACGGGGTGGAGGGCCCACGAGCCTCTCCCTGAGGCTAGGCTTCTGTCCCCACCTCCGCAGACGGGTCTCAGGTGGGATGTTGTCTGCAAGGGGAGCGCTGGTGACTGGGCTCTGATGCCTGTTACATAACTGCCGGTCTCCGTGAGGCCCCGTGCCAGCCCAGGGCATCTCTGCCTGCATCTGCCGAAGTCACGGTGGGGTGAGCGCCTCCTTGAAGGACCTCAGTCACATTCGAGAGCAAGCTGTCTGTCTTTGTCCCTGCAGGCACTTTTGCTTAGCTCACAGAGACCCTGTTCTGGAAAGCGCAGCAGCTCCCCTTAGACTGCGCGTGGGCCGCGTCATCTCCGAGGGCGCCGCCGTGCGTGCTAAGCACCCGGCACGCAGAGCCTGCCCGGGCGGCGGCTGTCCTGCTGCCCTTGGGCCTGGGCAGCAGGGCGCTTCGTCCCCGCCCTCAGGGCGGCCCCTGACCTGGGGTGATGGACGCTTCACGCTGTCTTGCTGTCCGTGCTGCCCGGAGCAGGGAGCTGTCCAGGGATGGCACGATTCGTGTCATGTGCTCATTTCCGCTTGTCATTGTTGTCCAGCAAGCAGCAGCAGGAGTCTTGCCTGCTGCTGGCCTTGGAAGGCGGCTCCACATGGCAGCTGTGGCTCGAGGGAACCGTGTGGCCCGAGTGCTCAGGCCCTGGGTGGAGACGTGGGGACGGCTCCTGGTGCAGGGGGAAGGGGCAGTGAGGCTTGACAGGCAGGAGAGGCTGGTGCTCTGGCACCCACGGGCACAGCCCTCCACAGAGGGGCCCTGTGCCCGTGTGTGCAGTGGGCGGTGGCCGTGGTGTAGGGTCAGGTAGCCGCTGGTGGACGGGTGGTGTCCTCCCTGGGACTGGGACCTGCGCTTTCACAGGGTGTCTTTGTGAGTAGCTCTCCATCAGAAAGGACCTCTCCGCGGCAGGCTGAGGGAGCCCTGTGCCCTGCGGGGAACTGACTGACTTGCTTTCTGGGGACGCGCAGGTGAGGGAAGGGTTCAGGCAGGGCTTGGTCCCACTCCTCTGCAGCATCAAGATCTTGTTCCTTTCCCGTTTTGGGAGAGTCTGCTTCTTGGTCCTAAAATGGCCCTGCCAGCTGCTTTCAGGGCTACACCCGTGCTGATTCCTTCCCACCAGGACAGACAGCATCTTCGTCTCAGCAGAACATCCTGGTTCACTTGCTGGGTCTGGGTTAGGTCACTTGTCACTTTGGCCAGGGGTATGGAATGCGCTCACTGGCTCAGCCTCTGCCCGAAGCTGGCTGGGGAGTCAGCTTCCCTCATAGGGATGTCGCTGCTGGCAGGAGCCAGGGGACAGCGTCCTCCTCAGGGCTCCTTGCTCCCTGCAGCCCCAGCAGCAGCTCCAGAGCGGCCTTCCGTGTGGGCCCCCTGTGCGTGGTGCCATGCTGAACGTCTCAGAACGTTTCACAGACCTCGTCTCCCGGGATCGTGTAGCGGCCCTTTCGAGGGAAGGATGGACCCTGTTTACAGAGGAGGAAGGGCTCAGCGGGGCTGGAAGTGAGGCTGTGGCAGAGCCAACGTGGCAGCGGGCGTGGACCCCAGCCTCCTTGTCTCCTCCTTCCTGGGGGGGCCCCGGCCCTGGAGGTCAGGACAGCTGACCAGCTGGCAGGGTGGGTGGAGGGAATGGACGGTCATCGGGAAGGTTCCTCTAGTCTCTACCTCCAGTGGCCGCCTGTCTGGATGCTGACAGTCTCCTGGAGCGGCCCTTAGAGTGGGGACAGTGGAGCCACCAGATGGCAGGGACTGGGCCTTCCAATGCCTGCACGTGCTTCTGGCTGACTGATCCACTGCCCTCAGGGCCCTGCTCCCAGGCAGCCCGAGAGGACCACCGCAGTTGTCTGAGGATGTTCTGGGGTGGGGGTGAGCCCACGCCGGCTCTCCTGCTCCAGGCAGAGGGGGACAGATCCCAAGTGCAGGGCCTGCCGGCTGACGCGTGGCCCACGCCTGCGGTCCCAGGAGCCCCGCTGACCACATCTGCCTGTGTGCAGCGGGCGGGGGGTCGGGCGCATGGGCTTGACGATCTGGACTTCACAGCCCCGCAGCGTGTGCGTGGTCAGCTCTGCAGCCTCCCTGTGCCTCGGTCTTCTCATCTGCAGGGTGGGCACAAGAATTTCTGCCCCTGAGGACTGTTGTGGGATCAGGTGCGGTAAGGAGATTGGTGGCCCAGCTCCCAGGGCTGCCGTGCGGCACGAGAGGGAGAGACACCGTTGCCCTGGCTTAGGTTCCCATACCCTGGGCTGGGGATTACCCCCGCCCCCTCCCCGTCCTGTGGTGTTTCTTAGTGCCGGTCACTGGGCTGTGATTAGGGACTCTGTTAGTCCTCAGCACCCATGGCTTGGGCCCCCTTACTTCCTCCCCGCCCATGGTGGACACTAACACTGGCACAGGTGGCTTGATGGCAGGGGCTGGGGTGGAGCTGGGCGGCGGCTCTGAGCCTGCACCTGTGTGCACGGTAAGCTGCCCACCCCCAGGTGGGAAGCACGGGCCTTGCTCTGGGATGCGCTTCTGGATCAGAAGCCCGGAGTGGTGGGGGACTTGGTGTTTTGGAAAGGGGCCTGGGTGCGTGTCCTGGTGCAGCCGTGCCCAACCTGTTGTGTGGCATTTATCCGCCCTCCGCGGCCTCGGTTTCCTGTTCTGTACAGTCAGAACAGAGACCCCTGACCTGGCCGCGTTGTGAACATCATGTGACATCACGACACTAGGGGTGCAGGCCTGGCAGCCAC
This sequence comes from Vicugna pacos, assembly GCF_048564905.1. Lineage (NCBI taxonomy): Eukaryota > Metazoa > Chordata > Mammalia > Artiodactyla > Camelidae > Vicugna > Vicugna pacos. The sequence goes on along the minus strand of NC_132991.1, from coordinate 95,132,512 downwards.
GGTTCTACTCACTGTGCTGGCCGCTGTCCCCTCCCAGGTGTGGAAGGTGTCCCAGCCAGGGCGAGAGGCAGAGAAACTCAGACCTGTCCCCCTCCCGCCCCACTCCCCCGCCGCTGGGTTTTACTAGGGGAGGTGGCGCCTTTCACCGAGGTGGGAGGTGGAGGCTCTCCCGGGCATCGCGTAGGTGTCACTGGCCCTGTGGTCCTTGCTGGGCAGAGCACAGCTGGGCGGTTTAAGGAACCAGCAGCCAGAGGGCGGAACTGAGGCTGGAGGTGCCCCTGGGCCTGGGTGGGCAGGGACGTGTCCCTGCCCCTTGCGAGCCCCTGCGGGCCGCCCCGTGCCGTGGGCGGGACAGCTGCAGCGGGTGACCTCATCTGAGCCATTTGTTACCAGTACCCTCCTCTCCCCCTTCTTCAGCTCATGGTTAAGTTCTGGGATGTGCAGCCTTGGCGAGTGCACCCTCTGCTGCACACACGCCCTGTGCGCTCGCATGCACGCACACGCACACGCACACGCACGCACATGGACGAGCACACTCAGGAGCATCTGCGAACTGTGCAGGTCGGCCCCTCCCGCGATTCCTGCCAGGCTGACCTGAGCCCTCCCCTCTGGCCGCCCACCACTTAATGAGGAACAGCGGCGCTTCTGATGACGTTTGGGGCGATGCAGTTCTCTCTCCACGAAGTGCAATTCTCACCCAGTTCTCTCCCCAGTTCCTCTTCCCTGAGGGTAGATACTTGGTTTTTCAGCCCTGGTGAGTTGGGCTTTCTCAGGCACGGGAGTTGGAGGACTGTCCCAGCAGAGGTCTGGGGGCTTGGTCGGATGGAGATGGCTGAGGCCTGCCCTCCTGCGGGCCCCGGGACGGGCTTCTCCCGCCTCCGGACCCTCAGGGCTGATTGTCATCGACGTCGAGCGGTCGTGTCCCGCGGCCTCCTGAAGGTACCAGCTCTCTCGTGTTACAGGCGACTTGTCAGGGTCCAGGGCTCAGACTGCCCTGGAGGCGTGTCTGGAGTTCCCAGGGAAGCGGCAGCGTGGGGCTTCGGCCTGCAGGGCGGCCAGACACCCAGGCCCAGGCCCTGCGGCCTCCCTGGGCGCCCCGGGTCCTGCGCCCTCAGGCCTGCATCCTCTTCCGAGCCCTTCCTCCTCCACCGCCTTCGAGGAGGCGGCAGCAGACCTGCGTCCCGTGGCTCCTTCTGGGGCCAGCCCGTCTCACCTGGCTCCGGTGGTGACCCCCTTCCCTGTCTCAAGTCTTTACTCATGGAGCAGTGACCAGTCTCACTCCGTGCTCTCACAGTGTTTGGCCCCAGTGTGGGTGGCCTTGACCTGCAATGACGTGGTCAGCACTGCATCTGATCGTGGCTCTGAACCTCAAGCGTGGTGGCCTCGGAAGTGCTCCCCAGGGACCCTCCTGCTGTCCTTCCACCTCTGCACCACGCTCTGGCCATGGCAGCCTATGTCATCTCCTGGTCAGGTGCTCCTGCCCGATGGCCCTGTGTCTAGAATAAAACTTGGGGCATTTGCCTCACCGGCAGGTTGTTCAGCATTTGGTCCGCGTCCCTCCATCACTTGTGTCCTCTGGCCTGTTTCCTGGGCATTCCCGCCCCAGGCTTCAATTCCTGCCTGAGACAGGGCCTTGCTTGGGGTCCAGGGCAGCGGAAGGAGACGTAGCTGCCTCTGGGGGGTGAGGGGCGGCTGGATGGCTCCTGTCCGTTTCAGTGGCAAAGGAAAGTGTCATCACTTCCTTAGAGTCTCTGATCCTGAGTCTCGCGTCTCCCGACCGTGTCCCCTTCCTGCGTCGCACTGAGTAGCGGAGGAGGCACCGTGGGGGTCTCTGGGTCCTGCTGTCATGCTGTCCCTTAGAAGTCCCCAGGGCCGGCATCCCTAGCAGTGGGGCCAGCGTGTGCGTATTCTTTTCTGCCGTGGAGGTGAGGCCCCGCTCCTGAGCCGTGCTGCTGCCGGGAGCTGCAGCCCCTTCTCAGAGGCTCGGGTCGAGACTTCAGAGGACAGACAGGTGGTGTCCGCGACCACCCTCTCCTGTGGTCCGTCCCTGCCCTCCAGCGCCCACCTGAGGGGGCCGGGCTATGCAGAGCTCTCAGCTGGGGCCTCCTTTCCTCCAGTCCTTGCCTCCCCCCACCCCCCAGAGATCTGCCGGCCCACGGCTGCTTGCCGGGTGTGCTGAGCGTGAGGTCATCTCCACAGGCCACGACGTGAGCGGGGTTGGGGTTGGGAGGCCTTGGACTCGGGGAAGCTGAGGGTCGGGGTTTCCCTAAGGCCTGGAGTAGAGCTTTCAGCTGGGGAGAGGGCTTTCTCCCACAGCGCGAGGGGCCTCGGGCCTGGAAGCACCCCAGTCCCACGGGAGACCGAGTGCCCAGCCCAGGCGCCTGTGCTGGTGAGGGAGAATCAGGGATCGGGGAGAGGCCGTCCTGTCTCCGGCCCCGGTGCCCCCTGGGCTGGCCCGCCTGCCCATGGGCGCCGTACTGGGAGTTTTATTTAGCTGTCGCACTGTGAGGACTCTCTCCTGGTGCAGGTTTCAGTGCCCGTTGGCCGTTCACAGGGGTGGGCTGAGCCCTTGGAATTGCGACAGCCGACCCACCTGTTCCTCATGATGCCGGGTCACTGTTTCTTACTTCCCTGTGAGAGGGTCGTCCTCAGAAATGCTGTTCTGCATACCACTTTTGAGAGTTCTGGGATCTTTTAAGCCCATCCAGGTCCCAGGTCGCCCTGTCGCCCAGCCCCTGACCTGTTCCTGCCCTGAGCCCCTGTCCCTGCCCTGTCCCCTGTCCCCCGGCCTGCCTTCCAGCACGTCTGTCCGCCCAGCCCAGCTCAGTCTCCTCTCAGCCGGCGTCACTCTCGTCCTGTCTAGTTCCTGACTCACAGACGGGGAGGTTTGCTCACAAACTGCCAAACCTCAGAGTTGAAGTGTGGGTGACAAGGGTCCGCTTAGTGATTGTGCCCTTCGCAGGAAGAAACAGGCTCAGAGAGGGCAGGTCTCGGGGCTGGTGAGGGCAGCGAGGGCATTGCAGTGAAGATGGGCTTGGGGGTGGGGTGGGGGCACTGAAGCCAGTGCTGGAGGGGGCGGGGCCTCAGGAAATGGGCGTGTCTTCCCGGGCGTTGGAAGACTGGCCAGACAGGCATGAAATCGGTGAGCTGGACACACAGGTAAAATGCCAAAATGTTAAAACAAACATGAATGTAACATGGATGTCTATGCAGCAGAATGGACGTTTCACCTGATTTCTTAGATAAAATGTAAGCTGTTACTGAAAGCTCCCACCTGGTGGTGTGGGCTGGCTTCCCCTGGTCTGGACCCACCCTCCTGGGAGAGCTCTGGGCTCGGTCTCCTGTCGTGGGGGCTCGGGGGAGGAGTCAGGAGCCCCCTGCCAGTGGCCCTCTGTGCTCCAGCTCGTGTTGGACCCGCAGAGAGCCCTGTGGCTCCAGGACAGAGCCAGCCCCTGGGTGACTGATCTGGGTCACGACTGGGCGGTCCTACAGCCAGAGGAGCCAAGAGGTGTGTGGTGGGGACTGCTTTTCTCATGCTGCCTGAGAGTATGTTTCCAGTGTCATCAATACGAAGGGAACAAAATTGGGAGAACAGAAAAGTAATATAAATAAGCCATTACTGTAATTGGGAAAATACTAATGATTTAATTTGCATATGTGGCTGAAGCGTTTTTTTATGACTGCCTTGATAATGCAAGACAGGCTGAGTATCACAAATGCAAGCAAATAAAGAAATCCATTAATTCTCCTATTCATTTTCTAAAAAAATGGTATTCCCGGCTTTTACACTGACAGTTTAATAATTAGGGTGCCTAATTTTAATCTGTTACGTGGGTGCGTGCCCTGCCTAGCTTAGGAAACCAGCTCCTGTCGGTGTGATTCTGCCAGGAAGAGTACAGAGATCTGGGGAACCTCGGGTGAGATCAGAGCCTGTCGCTCGTGGGGCCGTGTGAGCCCCGCAGCTCTTGGTCTGCTTTGGGGCCTGAGCAGCCTGAGGGAGCCAGCCTCAGACGCAGGAGCTTGGGACTGAGTGGTGGCTTCAGAGAGAGGCGCAGGTGCTGGAGGCTGCTTCAGGGCTCCCGCCCCGAGGTGATCTTGATGTCGCCAGAGCCAAGGTTGAGAAACCCTCTTGTCACCACGTGCAGAATCCTGGCATTTCTTTAAACTGTAAAGTAAATGGCCCTGCATTTGGATCAGAATGGATTTGGTTCCACTGCACAGTCAGTCATATAACTTAAACTGTAATTTTGAAGCCACTTGGGGACCTGTTACACACATCACTTGCCAAGTTGGGGTGAGGAAATAAGTCAGCTTTCACTTGCCTTTTTTTGCATGTGAGTAAAATGTACCTTTATTCTCTCCTTTCCTTTTATATTCACTTCGCTTTCACATTTGAAGAATGGGTATCGATTCCGCAGAACTTAGGTTTTCCTAGCCAGAGCGTGTTTTGCATGCAGATGTAGTCGGAGATAACAAGGAGGCATGTTTGTGCTGTAGTGACTACATAAAAAGAAAGGATGTACTGAATCGTAAATTGCAGTTTTAGAACCTGCTGAAACCAAGTGCGAGGGTCGTTTGTCTCCCGCTGCAGCTCCCGGGCTCCAGGTTTTCTTTGTAACTTACCCTTACCCTCTGTCCTTTGGTCTGCTTCCTTCACAGTGACTTTGCTTGTCCATCACATGTCAGGTGACAGCTCCGTCACCGCAGATTTACTTCATGATGTGAGTGCAGGGTTGGGGGCGCTTCAGTCACTTTCAGTCACTTTCTCAGGTTGTCACACAGACGTCTGTTTGCTCTGTCGCATCCTGGCCGGGGACAGGCCGCTGGTGAGTAGTAAGGAAGTAGCCGCTGCGTGCGGGGCAGTTGAGACCTGTGCGTTCCGTAGCTTCTGCAGCGGGCTTGCAAGGCTCAGTGGAGGAGGACACCCAGCACGCTTCTGTGAGGCTGGGGCCAAAGAAGGGAACTAGTCCATGTGATAAGAAATTTGGGCCGTTCGCTGGACATGTGTGTCCATCCAGCTTTTGAAAAAATTATCTTTAATCATAGGAAACACATAACTTCAAATTTACCATCCTAACCGTTTCTAAGTGTGCAGTTCAGTGGTGTCAGGTGAATTCGCGTTGTTGTACAACCGACCTCCAGAACTTCTCCAGCTTGTGGGCCTGGAACTGCCTGTTAGACATCAGTTCTGCCAGACCTTTTTGAAGACAGGCTGTTCTTATTGTAACATTTGCCAGCTCTGAAGGAGAAGATGGGAAGAGATAAATGTTTATATAAGCTATGTATACATTGCAGATACAGAAGAGATCTGTATCCATACATGTCACGCTAACGTTACATAGAATGTAATATACAACCTAACGTACTGTGTCTTGAGTTAATGCAACATTAACTGTGTACCATGTACATGTGCACACGTGATTTACAAGGAGCTTCTGGAGACAGCTGTGGGTTCGCTGTAGGACTCTCGCCCTCTTACAGCACGATTTCTCCTCATTCTTGTGGTCCAGATTCTCAGGCCTGACCAGGTCGTTCTCCGTCCCTCAGCGACCTGGCTCGTGGGCGCCAGCTTGGCCTGTGCTGTGTCCGAGACCCCACCTCCCACCCCGCTTTGCACGCCTGGCCTCCCAGCCCAGGGACGCCGTCCTGTTCCCGCTGGTGACGAGCCTGCAGGCCTGGGTCCTGCCGGGTCCCCCCAGCGCCCTCCAGCCTGGAGCCTTGGGTCTGAGCCCTCCTCCCCCGCCACGCCCAGTGCCCCACAGCCAGGCCCGTCAGCACCTTGTTTTAGGGGCTCATTCTGTCCTCCCTCCTTTCCTGAGGCTCAGAGGGTCTTGGGGTCTCAGTAGAGAGGGTGGCTGAGTGGCCCTGCAGCTGATGGGAGCCCCGAGGAAGGGCGGCACCCCGCCTGGGGGCTCAGCCAGGCCACTGAGAGCCTGAAGGCCAGGGCAGGGTCCCCAGTGGAGGTGGCGGGGGGCATCTGGGCAGAGAAGAGGCCCCAGCAGGAGCTGGCGGCCCGAGAGCAGGTGGGTGCTGGGCACTTGTGTGGCCCTGGAGCTCAGGCTCTACCCCGAGGGCTGGGTAGCGGGCTTGGGGGGGCTCCCAGGGGAGCTGAGGGGCACGAGGTGGGCTGGAATTGGAGTTCGGGGCCTGCAGAGGGGCCTGGGGTGAGTGGGGTTCTACCATCGTGGAAGTGTCTGAGGTCGTGTGCCCTGATAATCGCCACCATATCAAGTGTCACTGCATTTTCTCTTTTCCGTTGTCTGTGGAGCTCGCACCTATGGGGGTGGGGTGGGGGGCAGGACTTGTGGGACTCCTGGCCGCCCCGCCCCGGCCCCAGCTGCTGTCCTCGCATCCATCCCCTGAGCACACGTGTGGCCTCCTCCCCCCGGCTCCTTCCCGAGGCCCAGCTTCGCCCAGACTGCCCCCTTGGCTCCCCCCATCATAGACACTTACCCTTTGGGGCTCCCTGTCCCCTTTACGCTGCTTCCCTGTTGGGCTGTGTTCCTTCTGAGTCCGTCTCTGTCTTCTCTGGACCCCAGACGCATCCTCGGTGCCACCCCTCCTCCCGCCCCCCAATGCTGGGCCTGGCGCTGCAGCTTCTCGAATGCACTGAGTGAGTGGTTAGGCCGAGCACGGGGCCATTCCCTCTGGGATGAAGGAGGGAGAAGGAGCAGGTCCCTGGGCAGCTGGACGGACGCTGGTGTCTGCAAAGGCTTGCTTCTTTCTTGTTTGGTTTTGAAAGGCAGTTTCAGCCGAGGCCTAACTGTCTGCCTCTGTCAAGGCCAAGGAGAGGGTGAGCTGCAGGTGCACTCGAGTGAGAGAGGGGGCCTGGGGACCTGGCTCTGTGACTGCTCCTCATCCCCCAGGTTCCCAGGGCCCCCACCCTTGCTCTCCCTGGCCCGACTGCTCTGGGCCCTCCTAGCCCTCATCGCCCCACGTGTCGCATCTGCTGCCCGCCTCCTTCTGGAATCACGAGGCCCAGAGCCGCCGCTTATGACTGAGGGCCGCCTTCCCTTCTGTGGACACTCGGGCGGTGGCCTGGCCAGGTCCGTGCCCCCAGGGCCGCCACGTGTCCCTCTGTTTCATGGAGATGCAGCTGTGACGAGGTTGTGTGCATTTGGAGCGTACGTGTTGTGAAGTGACTGCCACCATCAGCTTAATCAACGCGTCCATCACCTCACGCAGGTACCTTCTGTCTGTGAGGAGAATGCTTAGGACTCCCCGCAGCGAATCCCCGGTGAGGGACAGCAGCGTCACCACCTGGTGCGTCAGGTCCTCCGGCTCATCCATCTCATAACGGAAAGGCTGTGCCTTTGGCCAGCATCCCCTCGTGTCCCCTTCCCGGCCCCTGCCGGCCGTTTTCCTAACCATCACTCAGGGCTGGCCACTTGGGCTGTTTTCAGGGACACTGAGTGGAGCTGAGTGGTATCAGGTCTCAGACCAGTGAAACGACCAGGAGGCAGAGGGGGAGCACCTGGACTCTGTCTGGTCCGTGGCCGATCGCCGTTAATCACCTCTGCTGGGCCGCTGGGCATGGCTGCTGGGCGGTCACAGGTCCTGCCGGGGCCGGTGGAAGGCACGGGCACGCCCCTCAGGGCCAGCATCTCCTGACTGTCAGGGCACGCAGCGATGCTGTCTGGAAGGTTCTGCCAAGGGGGCCTTGACCAGACGTGCCTTCCCTGGGAGCAGGAGCGGGGTCTTCAGAACTCGGAGCCAGGGCGCCAGGCGCACTGGTCCTGTGTCGCTGATGAGAAGCATCACACCGTCCTGTTTCTCACTTGCTTTTAGGGCCTTGCTCTGAGTTTCTCTGAAACTGTAGGAGCGTCCCCTCACTTTGGTGTTGGGAAATTTCATAATGTGGGACTTTAAAAATGTCTCCCAGTTGGCACAAATGGGACTCCTTGTGAGGTCTTGTCCTGTGCTCATCAGGAGGATGTTTCCTCCTCTTCTGTCACCACCGCCACCACCGTCATCGCCTTCTGGCACCTCTGTCTCTGGTTCCCCGTTGGTAGAATTCCTATGCCTCCACTTAGGGCCACGAACGTTGTTCTCTGAGATTTACTCGGCTCCGTCCCCCCGTTTCTCGGGGCAGTTTTGTCTCGGGCTCACCGCCCTGTTTCCAGCGCCCCCCGTGGCCCGGCCGCCCCTCGCACGCCGTGGTCGGTGCTGGGCTTTGCGTCGGTGCTTCGTGCTCCCTGTCACTTGTCAGAGGTGCTCCAGGTACCTTGGTTTCCTCTGACTCAGTTGTTCTCTTTGTCTTGGTTGTGTGTGTTTTTTTCCTTGCTTCCCCTTGACCTTCAACGGCTAGAGGACTGTCTGTTCATATTTAAGGATGAGGAGAAGATAAGTTCCAGCTGGATTCAAGGTGCATGTGGAAAAAGTAAAACAGGAGGGATCACCCTCCTTGTTGGTCCAGGGTCCCCAGAAGCTGCAAAGGACACATTTGACAGGATAAAATTTAAGACTTTTGATTGGGTAAAGATGCTAGCAACAAAGTCAAGGAGTAAATAAGAATTTTTGGATAACACGTGTAGCACTGACAGATAAAGAATGGCATCTCTGTTATCCAGAGGCGCCTTAGACACTGGAGAGAAAGACACGTTTAGAAACTGAACACAGACTGGGCAGCAGAGAGCAGGTCAAAAGGAGGAGGTGCGCAGACTCCCCCTTGGCGTCCCGGGAGCTGCAGACGCAGGTGGAGCGTGGGAGGGGTGTCACAGAGCAGGTGGTCTCGGTGTGGGGGGCGATGCGGGGAAACGGTAACCTCAGGAGGGACTGGAGGGGGCGGCAGTGGTGGCGCCGCTGGAGATCATCCCGCTGACTTTTGCTGAAGTGGGAAGCAACACAGACCCTGGACTCGGCCTCCACTCCGGGACCGTGCTTCTCGGGGGCCCGAGCACCAGCACGCGAGGGTGTCTGCGCCGCGCCGTCCCAGGAGTGAACTGCTTGGAACGAAGTCTGTGCCCTTCAGGAAGGGAGTGGTTGGCTAAGTTTTGGGACATCCGCATGGTGGGACAGTCCCAGAAGTATTGTTGAATGAGAAAAGATATGAGAAATCTCTGTGATCAAATCTCATTTTTGTGAGGCAGACCTAGGGGCGGGGTGTGTGTATCTTTGTGTATAATCTGTGTGTGTGTGTGTGTGTGTGTGTGTGTGAGAGAGAGAGAGAGAGAGAGAGAGAGAGAAAGAAAATGGAGAGAAGTATGGACTGTCCCCTTGCAAAGAGTACCTGTTGGGTTGTTCATGGTGAAGAGATGAAAAAGGAAGGAAAAGACAATTGCTCAAAAATTAAAGCAGCATGTGTGCTCTCCGTTTCTGTAGACTGAACGCCTCTGTGCACTTATGCAGAAAAATACAGAAAGAAGGTGCAGCCGGGGCTGCTGGCTGATGGGGCAAGTGGGCCCTGAGGTTCCAGAGTGAAGTGAGGAGTCATCTTCTGAAGGCAGAGGGGCCACCGTGGGTTTGCGAGTTCGTCTGGCTGTGGGAGCTGCACCTGGGGAGATGGAGCACCCCTGTATGTCTCTGCCACGTCGTTACAATGTGTAGATTGGGGGAGGACCAGGAGGAAGACTCGCTTCGTAAAGGAGCTCGGGGAGCTAGAGGGGATTCGATTCCTTCGACGCCTGCTCTCATCTACCTGCGTCTCCGAGTGTTTGTGGAACTGTTGAAATCTGACTGCCAGTGCCTCCCCACCCCCAAGGATGCTTCGCTGTTTTGGGTTGTATCGGTTTCCTCCGTGGACCCCTGTTTAATGAGACAAGGGGACACACTTGCGCTCAGCTGCCCTCCCAGAGCACTGTGGTCACCACGCCAGGCCCCCTGCCCGCCTGTCCCTGCCCTGCCTCAGCCTTACACTTAAAAGTCAGCTCTCCAGGCCCCCGCCTGCCTATTTTCCTCTAAAATTATTTTATTTAGCAGCGAAGAAAACAAGTGTTGCTTTATCTGAGTGCTTTAGCCATTTGGACCCTTAATCTGAAGCGTTTACTTACGTGGATGCTTATCAATGAACAGACAGAGCCGTCTGGACGAGGGACCCAGAGAGCTGCGGAGGACTGATGCTGTGGTGCTCCCGACAGACAGCTGTTCCCGCGTGCGAGCGAGCGTGCGTGCCTGCGTGTCTGTGCGTGCGGGGCCCAGCCACCCTGGCTTCTTGCTCCCAGGGCCCGTCCCCTTTCTCCGCTCCGTGTCTGGCCTTTGGGCCCCTCCAGGGAGGGTGATGGACAGTCGCCCTCTGCTCAGCAGAGCCTGCCCTGGCATGGCTCAGGTTTAGTGGAATTCCCGTGAGAGCACACGAAAATGGAGTCTTCCCACGTTCAAGTAGAGAGCCTATTATGAAACTAAAATGTAAATCTGTCCCAACAAATTATGGGGAAAAAAATCTTGTCTTCTGCCATCTACCAAAAATGACACTCTTACAAGACATAACTGCTCGACGTCACAGCCCGTGTTTCATTCAGGACGTCTGCTGAGCAAAGCAATACTACGTAGAAAGGGCTTGGAAAAGCACATGGCCAACAGTTTGTTTTCGGATTAAAGTGTATTTAAATGTAATCGTAATTCAGATTAACCATTTAATTGAAAAATATTTAAAATTACTTCTGATACATTTTCCTATGTGATGCCCTGACTTAGGGCTCTTGGGACTCCCCGTGTGGCCCCTGGGTCTGAACTGCCCACCCTGTGTTTGCATCATACACGTGGCCTCGTCCTGTGCAGTTCCTGTGAGGCTGCTGGGTTACTATTTCCCGTGTGCATGCTGGTTGTGAGAATACAGTAGCAAGAACTATAAAATATTTATCCATGGCCCAGGAAGTCAAAATAAAATGGTGCAGGCGGGATGGGTGAACCAAATCGGCATGATTTCCACTTTTTCTCTGATGCAAGATGGCCTTTGAGCACTGGACTCTGTGTCTGTCCTCTAGCCAGCAGTGTTCAGGTGGGTGAATTCCCAGCCTTTCGCCGCCTTTTCATTCGTGCCAGGTTACGACCACAGCTGCAGCCTGCTGGTTCCTCCTGTCCACGCCCGGGGGAAGCCTGTTTTAGCTGCTAACAGCACGGATTCGTTTGAGCCAGTTTCTCATTTTAAACCCGTGGAGTCACAGTCTGTCTGTCCGTCCTGGCCCGAGTTGTCTCTGCTGTACGTCTGTGTTCCTGCTTCGGGGCACGCTTTGTCTATTCGCGTTGCTAGACAGCGTTCTCTGGGATGACCGTACGAGGATTCACTGTTTATTGATCCTTTCTGCTGCTGACGGACAGGCGGGAGGTTTCCAGCTTTCAGCGGCCGCAGACGGTGCTGCCGTGTCATCCCGTGCATGGCTCTGGGGAGCAGGTGCGTGCCTCTCTGCGGGCGCGTGCCTGGCGTGGCTCTGCAGGCAGCCCTCCTCCTAGTCCTTGCCTGCCGCACGCTCTCGAGGCGGAGTGAGCCTTCCCGCTGTTCCATCCTTGTTGGCACTGGGTTCTGCTTCGCTTTTAAATTGTAGCCACTGGGAGGACCCCGTTGTGGCTTTAATCTGTATTTCCCTGTCATTACACAAGCGGAGCACCTCCTCAGATGGTGACTGACCGTTTGGAATCCTCTTTTGTAAAAAGTACCTGTTCACTGGTTTTGCCCATTTTTCATTTGGGTTGTCTGCCTTTTTCTTAATGATTTGTGAGGATGATTTATTCTGGATTCCGGGCCCTGTTTGGTGTACTGGTCATATTACCTCCTCTCTCGGTTGCTTTCTCACTCTTCTGCTGGCTTTTTGAATGAACTGAGGTTCTTAATTTTGATGCAGTATCATGTGTCATTTTCTTTCCTCTATTGTAAGTGCCTTAATTTTTTTTTACTAAATAGATTTAAGAACTCTCTCTCCCTGCAGAGTTTTTTCTTTGTTCCTTTTCATCTGAGGCTTTCTTGTCTTACCTTCAACACTTAGGTCTGTGACCCGCCCCACACTGATTTCCTTGATGGTGTGCTGCCCAGGTCGGGGTTCATTTCTGTTCCCATAAAGACAGCAGTCGACTCAAACGCTGTTTATGGAAAAGACCAGCCTGTTTCCCTGTGATTTGGCGTGCAGCCTGTGTGCCTCAGGTTACTGTATTTGTGAGCGTCTTATTCTGGGATGTTCTGCTCCTTGTTTTGTCTGTTCTTGCAGTGTCTTAACTACATGGGTTTATAAGAAGTCTTCGTCTTTGGTAGTGTGCGTTCTCCAGGTTCGTTTCCCCTCAAATTGCCCTTCTGGGACCTTTGTACTTCTTGTAAAGTTTAAAATGGACTATCAGTTTTCAAAAAATTCTGGTGGGGTTTTGAATGAAGTCACATTGACTGCCAGCTCGCACAGATTCGGGGGATGCTGACGTCGTGACCGTCTTGGGGCTTCAGCTTATGTACCTGGTATACTCCTCCATTTGTTTAGATCTTTACGTTTAATGCATCGCCGTTTAATGTGTAGAGCCCTCATCCGTTATCTGGTAGATTTAGCCCCGGATAGCTGCCAGCATTGGATGTTTGTGAATGGTATCTTTCAAAGCTCATTTTCTGTTTGTTTTTTGCCAGTGTGTAGAAATACAGTGGATTTTTGCATATCAACACTGTACCCGGTGATCTTGTTAAATTTGCTTAGGAATTCTGATAGTTATTGGCAGATGGTTTTGGCTTCTCTGTGTATCCAGTATGTTGTCTGTGAATGGTACACAGACAGATTAGATTCCTTTCTAATCCTTGTGCCTTTCATTTCTTTGTCTTGCTTTGTTGCCCTGGCTAGCATCGCCAGTTTGGTGTTGAGTGGAAGTGATGGGGGGCGGCATCTGACCTCTCCCTGGTTCTGGGAATGGCCCTCTGTGCCTCCAGCTGGTGGTCTGAGCACTTCGTCCTGCGCTGGGGAGCTGCAGGCTGGTGGCTCTCGGTTACCTTTTCGGTCTAACAGCTGCCTGTTCCCCCGCCAGCCTGGAGGCTGAGGCCGCGTGGGGAGGGCTCTGAGCTCGGTCCTTCCTTGTCCGTGCGACGGGTGCAGGGGATTGCGGCGAGTGAGGAAACATGTCCGCTTGGCGCTGCCACGGTTCTTTGTGGTCGCTTAATACGATTTTTAAAAGAATGTTCTCGTAAGGATTTATAGTTTCTGAGACTTCTACTCTTTGGAAGGTTTATAGCTTACTCCCTGAAATTAGGTCAACTGAAATTTCCAAGGGCAGCTGCAGGAGGGAAGAACTATAGGTAATTCTAGATTCAAAATGTTTGGTGAAGGAAATACTAGCACACGCTTAGGCTGAGACAATGCGTTTAGTTTCACTTATTCTGTACAGAGAAGAGATGAAAATAAAGAGATGTCTTTGTACAAGCAGATGCCTGGTGTCGGGGACTGCGTGACCATCGGAGTGACCACGGCGTCTTCCGAAAGTGCTTGTAAGTCAGAATTGCAGATTCCTGGCCACTGCCCACCCTCCCAGACGTGGGCTTTCAGTTTATGTCGTAAATCAGGAAGGAACGAAATCATAAAAGCAGTTGCTTATAGTCATAATATGTTCAACATTTAATATTTATCAAAGTGTATAGAGATGTAGATAGAAATTTCAAGTGTTATTCATGAACACGCTCCAGGAACCTTAGCGCCTGTAATGTCTGAGCTCTTAACGCAATGTGTTATCTGTATGTTTTCTTAGAAAAGCAATAATCTACTGGTTAGTAAAGGGACATCGGATGGTTACATCAAGATGAAAGGAACTGCTTCACAGCTGAATGTTATTTGATTAAAAGGTGAAACTCCTAGTGTACTTCTGTGCTGTGAATGTTGCATCGGGCCGTTCAGAGGACTTCCGCCCGGAGACGCCGCTGGAGGGGGACCGAGGAGGACACGGGCACAGGGCAGGCGGCTGTGCCGCTAGGTTGCGCTGAGCGAGCATTAAGGAGTTTGCTCTCACCGCGGGGTCGGGGTGGGCTCCCTTCGCTCATCAGGTGTTAACTGAGGTTTCAGCTGTGGACCAGTCTGCTCCTCGCGCCGTCCTCGCGGCCCTGCGGCCGCCTTGGCCGGGGCGTCCCGGGGCCGAGCCGGCTCGGAGTCTCCCGCTGCTCTGCCCTCCCAGCCGCGGCTGCAGCCGCCGCGGCCCCCTCGAGGCTGTGCGCGTTTCTGGAATCTTCTGCCTTAGTCGAGGTCCTTAGCTTCTTTCTGTAACCCCCAAAGGCAGACACAGTTACTTCTGCAGTTCGTGTTTGCCCTCAGCCCCTTTCCAGCTGATTTCCGAGGGGGACTCAGGGAGATTTAGAGACAGTCATTCAATTCAGCGCATTTTCGTCGCATGCCTGCTGTGTGCACGCCAGCGCCAGGGTCCCAGTGGGGCAGCCAGGTGTCAGCTGCCAGGGAGGTCACACTCCAGCCGGGCACATTCCGGAGACGGGTGCCTTTATACAGAACAGCGGCATGTAACGCGATGTGGGAAACGGGAGCTTGCACAGGAGAGCAGGGTGATGGGAGTGCTGCGGGGACTGCCTCGGGCGCCCAGGATGCGCCCCTCTGGGGAGGTGCGACGGGGAAAAGTTGGGGTGTGTGGGCGCAGGGCTGCAGAGGGAGCCGTCTGCCGTGGGGCCTGCATCCGCCCGGGCGCACGGGGTGGGAGGCCCTGTCAGCCCTTTGGCCTCTGAGCCTTTTCTGCAAAAGCTTCTCTTGGGAGCAACGCTGGGAACGCTCCAGTGAGCCCTGATTTCCTCCAGCCCGGTAACATTAACTCTGGGGGAAGCATCCCAGAGAGGATGGAACTGGTCCAAGGTCGTAGGGCTCGCTCTGGTGACGCCGGGCCTGCACTTTCCCACGTGGGGCGATGCCGTGAAGGGCCAGACGGATGCACGCCCGCTGCTTCTCAAACTTGCAGCCGGGTGCAGGGGGCAGAGGTTAATCGGGAAGTTGGGCAGCGGGGGAGGCCCCGACAGCCCTGTCTGTGGAGGGTGCGGCGCTATGGCTGAGCTTAATGCTGGGGCCCTGCGCCACGCCACCCCCACCCCCTCCGCCAGCGGCCCTGTCTGCCAGGCCCTGTACCCTCCTCTCTGTCACAGCATCTCAGCCTGCCTCTGGGGACTGACCCCCTTCCCGCTGGATGCTCTTTGGCGGGGAGCAGACCAAGAAGTGTGACCCACGGCCCAGCAGTGTGGGCCCTTGGAGGATGAGTCTCAGTGTTCCTGCAGGGACTGCCCTGACTTCCTGCCCCCAGATGTGCCCCCTCCCATCTCCCCAGGACGTCTCTGTTTGCCTGGACCATCTAGGGGCCATTTCTGCTGCTGGTAACTGTGAACCTCCGATAGATACGCCTTCCATCTAGCATGCCTGCGTGCTAGGACCCAAGTCCTGCCTTCACTCTGCATTCTGGAGAGAAGGGGTCACAGACGAGGCATTGAGGTTTTGCCTGCGAGGTTCTAGACCTGGTTCTTTGGTTCTGAGCTCCAGGTCCACTGCTCCAGATTCTCCCAAGTCTCCTTCTCCAAATTGCAGCCTCCACTGCCTTCCTGCCTGGGGGTCCTGGCACACCTGGCTCAGAGACAGCCTTAACTAGAGGCTGCCGGGATGACCGTCTCTGGCTGGCAGGGGCCACCGATGACCACAGAGGAGCCCCGAGGCTGGGAAGGGACTAAGTGGAGGGAGGGTCCTCCTCAGCACACTCCTCAGGGACCTGTGCCCTGGCTCCGGGGAGGAAGCCCGTGTCTGGGTTGGTGCTGCCCCAGGCCCTGCCCTGGACCCTCCGGACTGCTCAGAAAGCTTCCCACAAAATAGAGGGCATGGTATTCTGCAAAGCTGTGCTGTTTGTAACAGAACTGGATTCTGAATACATCATCTCAAAGGAGAGAAAAATCTCATGTGGTAATAGGGTTACACAGGTGTACCACTTTCAAGTGTCCAGGGACTCTGGACAGCTCAGTGTCTGTGAAAAGAGGTCCTGGTGATGCTGGGGTGGCAGGGGCTGGTAATTCTTGCAGCGGGGAGCTGTGGACTCTGTACTGTTTATCCTGTTTGTGTTTACTTTGTATAGGTTTGAAGTTTCCATAATACAAAAGCTTTTTTTTAAGAGAAATTTGCATTAAAACCCTGTAGTCTTACATTTAAATTGCGCATATGAATATGGACACGTGGGTTTCTTTTTACTTAAAAAGTTTGTGTTTCTTACTCTTCACATATCCAAAAGATAAACAGTTAAAACCAAGCAGGACATGGGGAGGCCCCAAATGAAATACACAGACTGACCAGTGAACGAGTCCTGTCACAAACACTTACGTAGCCCAGCGCGCTGAAGGGGCAGAGCGAGCGCAGCCCTAGTCCCGGGCCCAGACCGCATGCTCTGAGGCCGGAGCCGCATGCTGATGCGTGTGTGTGTGTGTGTGTGCGCGCAGCTCTGAGAGTGCCCGCTGCTAGGCTGCGTGCTAGGATTGAACAGATAAGCAAACAGACTGTGGATGGAAGAACCGGGTTTCTCACTGTGGGAGAAACCAGCTGAAAGCCAGGGAAAGGGCAGACAGATCAACCTGAGCTGTGGGCCCAGGACCCGAGGTGTCGGGAAACTCGTGGCTTAACAAGGATAAGCCGACACGACAAAGCATCGAAGTGCGTGACTTAGTGTCAGACGTCCTGTCCCGCAGTGACGCCCAGTCGCAAAGACCACGTCTCGCCCTGGACTGGCGCTGAGCTCCAGCGCCCCGCGCGCGGTCAGGCCCAGCCGGCCGAGCGAGGAGGGCGGGGGCTCGTGCCCAGGAAAACCCCAAGCTCCCCGAAAGGCTTCCGCTGAGCTCCTGGGAAGGCCAGGCGAGGGCGCGGCGTCCCGGGGCGCGTGACCGGCTGCGCGTGCTTCCCGGGCGCTCTCCCTGGAAGGCCCCGCAGAGTGCTGCTCGGTCACAGCCCCCGCCTTCTCCGTGACGCCCCTCGGTCTTAAGGGGAGCGGGTGCTGAGACAAGGAGGGGATTGACGCTGTGGGCAGAGAGGTTCATCATGAGCTCGGCGGAGGGGCTCGGTTTCAGTCTCCAATTCTGTTTCATCCTCCCCAAACCTTTTAGGGAACGGGGTGATAACCGCTCTGGCTGCTTCCTGCTGAAATGGGTGTGGTCCTACCTCAATTTTGGGAACGGACACCAAGTTGGAAATGTTCCCAGGTTCCAAGTCCAGGATCCAAGTGGTGTGTGATTAAGACCTCATTCCCTGAGGAATTCGGGAGAGGAAGCCTGAAGCCCAGCCTGGGCCTGGTACTCTGGGGGGCACCTGCAGCCAGGCAGCCGGTTGCCTGCTTTTATGAGTAGGTTTTAGCCTTGGATG
Organism: Vicugna pacos; assembly: GCF_048564905.1. Lineage (NCBI taxonomy): Eukaryota > Metazoa > Chordata > Mammalia > Artiodactyla > Camelidae > Vicugna > Vicugna pacos. Next base: position 95,115,248 of record NC_132991.1, on the reverse strand, counting down.
TGGTGTTAGCACCTATGTAACAGGAGCTACCGGCTGCTGCACACGTCCCCTTTGTTTTTGCTAACATCTGATCTGAAGCGGTTTTACTGTCTAAAAACTTAATAGTTACGCAAGGAGACCTTGAGGTCGTAAGATTGCAGCTGGCAGCAGACACTGCTTTGAGGGTGGCTGGTGGCACTCCGAGGGTGACCCAGCTCAGAAAACTAGAGTCCTCAGCAGTACAGGAACGTGTCCGAAGCCATGTCCTCTGAGGCCGCCTAGTTCTACCCCGGGTGTCTGAGCCACAGGCACTCCATTTAGACTGCCAGATGCATTCCCCTCCTCAAGGCCAGAACAGATGTACAGAGCTGGTCCACTTCGGTCAGTAAGGTTTAAGTCAAACTGTGCGTGAGCCAGAATGACTTCTCCAGACCTCAGTACGTGCCGTTTGCCCCTCGTTTCTTTCCCCTTTTGGTTATAAACCTCTCAATAGAAAGCACTAATCAAAACACCTGTCCCTCGACGCTGGGGTGGTGGCTCCTGCCCCAGGTCGAGACCCTGCCCCTCGGTGCCAGGCTCTCTCTGTTGGCCTAGTTATCCACGCTGGGGGAGAGCTGGTCAGGTGTCGTTCACAGGCTAGAGGTACGTTAATGGGGAAACACTTTGTAAGCCGTACAAAGCCAGTTGTTACACAGGCATGGTACATGTGCTTTTAGCAGGAGACTTAAAGCCAGCATTGTTACCCATCGTGAGCAGTTATCCTCGGTGACAGCTCCGTCAGGGAATTCTCTTTCTACCCTAAACGCTGCGGGCAATCTGGCTAGGGAGCCAAACATTTAGTAGCCAGTTCAGCTAGAAAACAGCTTAAAAGCCACTCATATTTCAGACAAAACCAAAAAGTTATAACCATATTGATCAATTCACTCAAGCCTGTGTAATTAATCCTTTTTACTAACAGCTTTATGAAATCGGAGTTTTCATTAGACTTTTAAAATAGTTGACCCAGTTCAGCAGTATGATTTAAAAGAAACTTGTACTGGTGCAAAAGTCCTTTTTATGGCTCTTCTTGATGAAGCAGTTTTGCAGAGCATCAGCTTAACTGTCTATGAATGACAAAAGACTTAAAAAGGCAAGGTTGAAGATCTGCTTACAATGTTTTTGACAAGAGTTTACTCAAGTTGCTGGGACATACAGCACTTTGAAGTAGCAGTTGGAATTATGACTGATAACATCATACCAGGACATGTCCAAATTTCAGGAACTTTATATGATTTCTAGAATATCTATATTATACCATCTATCCATGTACCTGACCAAGTTTAATCGCAACCCAACCATGCAAAACAGCCCTTCATCAAGGCTCCCTTTCTACAAACCATTCACAACTTTCTGAATCCACATTAGTTTGTCCCTAAACAACCAGCTTTAGGACAAAGGCATTTTTTTCCCCTTAACAAAATGCAGTTCCGTTTTTCATACCTTCCTTTACTCAAAACATGTATCCTACTTTCCTGCTGTATACCAAAATGTTACCTTTATAATTTTTAGTATCTTTAATTACTTGTTTAAATTAGAATCCTCAACTCTTAAAAACCTTAATTTCTAGAGAAAACCAAGAAGTAAGCAATTATGAACTGTCTCTACACTAGCATTCTGTAGACTGGCTAACGTAAACATCAGTAATAATTTCTAAAACCATGTCCTTTTTATAGAAAGTGTCTCAGGGAGGCACCAAACATAGTCGTCAATAATCCTGAATTCCTTTAGTTTTTCTGTAAAGGGAAACCAGTGTTCAGTCATTTTTGTCTCAGTGTCTTACTTTGTTTGGGAATTGACCTAACCATTCAACAAACTTTCCTTGTTTAACTTAGTTTAGCACAACTCTAAAATTGCAAGTTACCAAATATCTGGAGAGATCATTTTTAAGTAGACATTGCTAAAACATAATTATTTCTTAAGAGTTTACTCAAAAGCTCTTATCTCATTTGCATTTAATTTGCTTCTAAGTATTATCATACTGAGCTAATTTTTTTTCTTTCTGTTGACAGACCTTGACGGAAATAACAAACTTACTGACCTTCAGGAAACCTAGGTACAATAAAAGACGTGTCTGTGTTGATTATTCCAACATTCTTAAGCCAGTGTTAATATCAGATATTAATTTAGTATTGAATATTTCCTAGAGCGCATGAAACTGAAATTTGTTGTCTAGCTTCTTTTATACTTAAAAGTATTTAATTTGTAAGCACTTACTTTTAAGCCAATTAAATCAGCTTATTTATGAGTTAATTTTTCCGTCAAGACAGAACCAGAGATCTCACAGTTTTACCACTTGAGTTTAAAAACTTTTCCTTGAGAGCCCAGGCAGAGCATTTACACCTCAGAAGCACAGGAAGAGAAGTGTGAATTCCTTTTCTAACTGCTTGTAAAAAACCCAACCACCTTGGCTATTTGCAGGGATTTTTTTTTTCCAGTTCAAATATCCACTTCAGTTTAAAGAAATAACAGTAATAGACAATAAATACATATATCATTTGCTCACACTCACATGCCTCACTTTCAGCAAAACCGGGAAGAGAGAACAAAGGATTTGGGCTCAGGTGCCAAGACACACGCACCCGCCCTGAGATAAAAGCCGAATTGCCGGCGGCCGCTTTGCTGTAACGGCAGAGCCTGGGGTCCTTGTCCTCCCGGTCCCCGGGAGCACTGAGCCCACGCAGTGCTGCAGTAAAGATACCCTTTCCTTTCACTTGTGGGAGCGTAGCTGAAGATCTTCCAGTTTTTCACAGTACACCCTAGGCGGACTGCAAGGCCGAAAAGAGCTCTGATCATCCATACGTAATCATTTACGGCCAGTGTTACCAAACATCAAGCAGACGACAATTCAGAATGGTCCCTGAGGGTCACAGTTCCCTAGTTCCAAAAAGGGGGGTTCCCAGCCACTGCCCCGTCAGTCCAAAAGGAGAGAACCCCAGCCAGTGCCCCACCAGAGGTGAAGCTGAATCAAAGAGCAAGGCCAGTCCTCAAAGGGAAGCGCTCAGCCAAGGCTCCGCCACAGGTGACACCAACTCAGGAGGACAGGATGCCGTGCTGTCGTCACACGTGAGCCCTGTTTCTCACCAAAGACCTCTCAACGGCCAACGCAAGTACTGATACACACATACTAACAACAAACATGGTCCCATAAACGAGATCAGATGAGGTGTAGCCCCCAGATTCCACTTCCACTCCCAGACAGAGGCTTCCAAATTGGCCGGGCTCCTGAAAGAGAAGGGACCCAGAGTGGGGTCCCAGGGAGCCCAGAACGGCTCCCCTCCTGGAAGGGAACGAGCCAGCCAGAGGGGCTCACCTCCAAGTGATACACACAGAAACAGTAAGGTGCATTGGCACAGACAACCAGAGGAGGCGCCGTCTCAGGATTCCCCTTCCGCTCCCAGACGGAGGCCTCCAGACAGGTGGCCATCTCCCAAAAGAACGGACCGGAGCAGCTCCCTCCGGGAGGAATGAGCCCAGATGGATTGGAGAGGGTGCCCGCCTGCCCGAGCTGGCGCCGCTCACCCCAGTGACGCCAAGTGTGGACGCAGCTCTGGACGTTTCTCGGCTCGGAACAGCCTCGTGCGGGGCGACCGTGCCTGTGCTGGAGCCGCCCTCCGGTTCCCTGGAGCTTCCCGATGGCTGGGACCCAGGAAGGGGCGGCTCTGGCCAGGGTCAGCCTGCCACGGGCACAGACCCCTAGGCTGGTTTTATCCAAATTGTTACCAAACAGTAGTTCGGGTGCCCAGTGCACCGTGAGGCCAGACAAACCGGATGGTTGGAGTTTGGAGCAGAGAAAGGTTTACTGCTGGGCTGAGCATGGAGGACTTGCAGCTCGTGCCCACAAAACTCCCGAACTCCCTAAACGACTTCAGCTGAGCCTTTTTAAAGGCCAGGTGAGGTCAGGGCATCCCAGGCGGGTGTGACCAGCTGTGCACAGTTCTGACTGGTTGATGGTGACCAATCCTCAGGCACCAGGAGGTCTTGATCTTCAGGTGGTTAATGTCTTCTATTCGGTGGTGGTTTTGAGCATCTGAAAACAGAAAACACGCATGAGATGCTATTATCTGGGTGCTTCAGAGCGGGGGCTACAGCAGCGGGTCTGGGGGAGGGGCCTGGGAGGGGCCAGTTATAAGGCCTTGATGTCTGCACACAGTTTTCTCAAACAACCAACCAACCAACCAACCAACGAAGGCCCCTGGGAGAAACGGTTGATTCTCAGGTTGTGACAGGGACATCTCATGGAACTAGAAAGCAGGGAAGTGCTAAAAGCTATGAAAAATCGAGGTGGGGTCTTGTCAGAAACACACAGGTGCTTCCAATGGCCAAAGCTTCAGAGACTAATAATGGTGGTGTTGGATTATGGCACATGGGGTAAAATAAATGTCTGCAAATTCACATTAAATATAAGTGGTGGCATAGCCAGGTGGACAGGTGACAGCGCGCCTTCACAGCAGAATTCTAGTTGACACTGCAGAAAAGGAGGGCAGCTGAAAGTCACCGCTGGGGAAGTACCGGGACAGAGGGGCAGACCGGGTCCCCGGAGGGCAGCAGGGGCCCCGCCCCGTGCACTGCTCGTGGCCTCTTTCCCCTTGAATGAACCTTGGTAGTTTGGGTCTTTTGGGGCATTTGTTTATTTCATTTAAACTGCCAGATTTATTGGCATAAAGTTGTTCATCATATTCCTTTATCATCCATTTGGTACCAGTGGTCTCTAGTTAATCCTCTCTCTTTCCGGACTTTGTTAAATTTGTGTCTTCTTTCTCTATTTTTCCTGATCAGTTTCGTTAGAGGCTTACCAGTGTTACTATCTCAAAGAATCAGCTTTTAGTGTAATTAATTCTTCCTTGATTTCAGCTCTTTGTTATTGCCTTTTTTCTGCCTCTTTGGGGTCTAATTAATTTTTGTTTTTTAAGGTGAAACCTGAGGTCACTGACTTGAGACCCTCTCTAACACAGGCATTTGGTGCTATAAACTTCCCCCCCAGCAGTACAGATTTTGATATGTTGTGTTTCATTTTTGTCATTTCAAAATACTTTATAATTTCTGTTTTAATTTTTCCTTTGATCCATGAAGGAGTTTTAGTTTCCAAATATTTGATTTTCCAGGTATCTTTCTGTTACTGACTTCTAATTTAATTTCAGTTCAGTCCGAGAACATTACCTTGTATGTCCTGACTTGAATCTTTTTAAATTTATTGAGACTTGTTGGTCGGCCCCAAAGATAGTCTGTCTTGGTAAACATTCTGTGTGCCTCTAAAAAGAACGTGAAGGCTGCATTTTGCTGTTGCTGAGTGTTGCGTAAAGGCCGTTTTGTCGAGTTAGGCCATAGTGTGTTCTCTGCTCTTACTCATTTTCTGTCCACTGGTTCTGACCATCACAAGAGCAGAGTGTTGAAATTTCCAACTGTAGATTGGTCCATTCCTCCTTACACTTTCATTAATTTTTGCCTCAAGTATGAAGCTCTGTTGTCAGGTGCATAGTGTTTCAGAATGTCACGTCCTTTGATGAATTGGCCCCTTTGTCATTATGAAATGACCGTCTTTGTCCTTGGTGGTGCTCACTCACGTTTACTGTGTCTGATGTTAATGTAACCGTCACCGCTTGCCTTTGATTAGCACTTGCGTGGTACATCTTTTCTCATTGTTTGCCTTTAACCTATTTGGGTCTTCGTACTTAAAATGCATTCCTTGCAGGCAGCATAAGTTTGGGTCCATAATGCTTGGGTAAGATTTATTTCACGATACAAAATGCATGACCTTTTCTCTAACCCATTTCAGTCCTGCCTCACATAATTCCTCGCTGTGCTCTGAAAGCAGGGTCTTGCTTTTTCATTCAGCCTGACACACTCTGCCTTTCGACTGGGGGTGTTTAGGCCGTTTGATCTGGTCATTGCTATGGTTTGCTTTAAAGCTACCATCTTGCTTTTTGTTTTCTGTTCGTCACCTTTTTCCTCTTTTTCTGCCTTCATTTGGATTGAGTAGTTTTATGACTGTATTTTCCTTACTGATTGTTAATTATAATTGTTTCTTTTGTAAGTGTGGGCTTTAGGATTTATAGCAAATGTCCTCAGCTTCCCACAGTCTTGCCGTCAGGGTTAGAGCCGCTCCACGTGCACTTCCGGGACATACGGCAGTGCACCCGCGCTGCTCCCCTCCTGGTCTTTGTGTTATTTTTGACAAGTTTTCTTAGCACGTGTGATATAAACGTCTCAATACATGACCACTTTTGCTTTAAACCGTTCTCTTTAAAAGAGAGTCTGCATAAGAGAAGACTCTCACATTCACCTGGATGGCTGCTGCTTCTGAGGCTCTCCTCGCCTCTGCGTGCACCTGCGTCTCCGTCGGGCGCCGTGTTCCTTCTGCCTGAAGCGCTCCTTTGACACTTTTTAGGTGCAGGTCTGCTGGTGATGGAATATTCTCAGCTTTTGAATATCTGAAAACATCTCTATTTCACCTTTGATTCTGAAGGATGTTTTCACGGGGTGCAGCACTCTAGGCTGGGAGTAGGGGGGGTGGGTGGGGGTGTGTGTGTGTGTGTGTGTCCGTGTCCCTTCCACTGCCTTCTGGCTTGCATTCTTTCCACTGAGCAATCTGCTGTCACTCTGACTTCTGTTTTTGTCTGTGATGTGACTTTTTCTTCCCAGCTGCTTTTAGGTTTCGAGCCGTTTGATTGTGTTGTGCTTCGGTGTAACCGTCTTCGTGTGTTTGTGGTAGGAGTTTGTTGAGCTTCTGTGGGTTTATAGTTTTCATTGAACCTGGGAAATTTTAAGCCATGGTTTCTTCCGATGTTTCCTGTGTCCTCCCTGCACTGCTACCTGGAAGCTTTCCCCGAGCAGGCACCTGGGACGCCTGGGCGGGCCATCATGTTTGTTTCCTCTCAAGGGTCACCGTGCCTGTTGTCCGGTGTCTTAAAGCCGCCTTTGCATAGATTGTTGTCTACCAGAGGCCTAGGGTGAGAGCCTGCTGATAGACCCAGGGTGGCCGAAGTCAGAGGAACGGGCTAAGTGATGCAGTTGGAGGATTCCCTGAAAGCAGGGAGGGAAACCCCCCTCCCCGCTGTCTCCCCTGTGATTTATAGACTCAGCCTTGTAACCAGCCAGACCCGGGCGTCTGCCCCTTTGCTGACAGCTCTTTTCCAGGCTCCATGCCTCTCTGCCCTGTGCGGTATCGAGAGCCCCAGGAGGAGCTCTTCTGTGTAGAGTGTGGTCTGGTTATGATGGAGAGGATTGTGCAACGGCGGGGGCGTGTTACTCTCTGGAACCATTGGGGGTCACGTAGCATTGGCGAGGCTGGTACCGGAGCAGCCAGGGTGGGCCCGGGGTGCAGTGTGTACTGGGTGTTAGGGGTTGAATTGTGTCTCCCCCCTAAAGCTGTATTAAAGTCCTAACCCCCAGGACTTCAGAATGTGGCCGTGTTTGGAAATAGGGGAGTTGCAGATGTAATTAGTTGCGATGAAGTTGTTCTGAAGTTGGCTGAGCCCTAATCCAGCAGGACCGTGTCCTTGGAAGAAGACGGCCGTTGAAGGCAGACATGAAGGGAGGAGCCGTGTGGTGGCGAAGCAGGGTCTGGAGCCGTGCAGCTGCAAGGCCAGGAAGCCGGAGACTGCCAGCAGCCACCAGAAGCTGGAAGAGGCTGGGGAGGATTCCCCCACAGCCTTGCCGACACCCAGGGCTCCGACTTCTGAAACTTAACGTGCCTCCAGAACTGCGGTTTTACGCCGCTCAGCCTATGGCGCCTTGTTACGGCAGCCGTGGGAAATGGACTCCCCGGGGCTGTGTTGTTTCTTCCGTGGACATCCTGCCCTGTGACCGAGCATGTGTCTGTGACGTGCAGTAGCTCACGTCCTCATGGGGCGTGGCGGGGGGGATGCAGCCGATGCAGACGCCGAGCTGGGTCCAAGCTCGGTTTCCCTCGTTCGTGGTCTCAACCTTCAAGAAACGGGGTCGGAGCGTTAGGGGCGCTCACACCCCGCACGTGGCGCTCCCCGGGGCAGCGTCTGCTGCTTGGGCGCACGGTCGTTCTGCCTGCGCCCCTCCCTGGTGGCCGCGTGCCCACCCTCAGAGTGTTTGCTGCACGTTTTCCTGTCTTTCCGTGTTTTGTCCCGAACTCAGGAGCTTCAGTTCGTCCTCTTAACCTCTCTTGTTAAACTGCTACCATCTCTTAACAAAGGTAAAAGTCTACGTTGACTGGACTTTTTGTTTGTTAGGAGTCTTACCCGGCTCTTTAAACAATGGTGATTTTCAAAGCAGAGTTATTGTTGGTTTTTGTGTTACCTGGCTACCAAACGGCCGCTTTGAATGGTCTGCTTCAAACTCCCTTGTCTTTATAACCCCGGGTAGTTCTGATACGCAGGTGTGGGCATGTGGGGCTCCTCCCAACGTTTATGTTGTGTTACGGCAGACGCTCTGTGTTCTGTTTGGCCTGTGGGCGGGAAGAGCGCCCTGTCAGCGCGGCAGCCCGGACTCGGCGAGCGCCTGCTGGATGCCGGGCGTTGGCCCGGGCTGTGCGTGTGGCTGCCAGATGGGTGTCTCCGAGATGCGTTTTAGCCACTGTGACAGTGGGAAGAGATAGGCACGCAACACAGTCTTTGGGTGGAAGGCAGGCCTGGACTACAGCTGTTCTTATCTGAGGATAAAATAACAGAGATGATCCCCACCACGGGGCCTCAAGTAAGCATCCCAGAACGTGGGGAAGAGGGAGCCACCCTGGCACGCAGAGGGTAGCTGTGCCTCGGAAAATGATTTATAGTCAGAATCAGAAAAAAGAAATTTCAGGACTTTGGCTGGGAAGACATGCGTCTCCACGGAGGAGCAGAAGGTCACAAAGCGGGGTCAGCTGGGAGGGAACGACAGTGGGATGAGTTGTGAAGGGAAGCGGTTGAGAGCAATAAGCTGAAGGCTTAGTCAAAATCTGCATGGAAAGCCGTAAGGAGTAAAACTCACGCTGTGGGAAACAGTGGCGACGAGGAGAGGGTATTTGAGAAGGGGCCTGGGGGGCGGGATAAACCAGCGCACCCCAGCTGGGGAGAGGCCAGGCGTGCCGGAGAGGCCCCAGCCGGGCGGCCAGGCACCTCTGACGATGCCAGAGCAAACTCAGCGGAAGCAGCCGTCAGGTCGTAATTCAGGAGCGTTTTCCTGAGCAGGAGAGGAGACCTGTAGGTACTGAAAGGTTCACGTGTGGAGCAAAGTGAATGAAGAGACTGTTACTAGACGTCTTCTGGCAACGTTTTTGAATTTCAAGATCAGTGAGAAAAAGTCCTGACTGAGTCCAGTCAGAAGAGAATGATGACACAGTGACAGTGTCAGAACGCCACCCGCGAGGCTGCGGCGCCCGGACAGGACGGGCCTGTGCCAGCCCGGCGCCCTCTGCCTCTGACGGCGGGCGGGCTCGGAGGTTTTCGGGGGAAGCATTTGTGATCTGAGGCTTTTATACCCAGCCGCGCTGTGATCTCTGTGTGGAGACCATGGAGCCACCTGAGACTTACAAGGGTTTGCAAAATACACCGTATGCATGGCTTTCAAGACAGTTTCTTCCTGGTCCAGAGACGAATAAAAATTCTGAATCGGAGATACGTAAGTCGCTGTTGTTCCCGAGGAGATGACCAGATACAGAACAGTAGTCGTAATGGTGTTAGTCACAGAGTTACAGAGAGTATGTAACTGGAAACCACCGAAGTAGACAGTTCTGGGGCTTAATCGTTTGCATGCTGAATAGGTTAGGGCTCTTTGGTTATAAGCAATGTGAAAAAAAATCCTTGAATAATTGAATCAAGACCAGGAAGTTGTCACACTCTTCAAGGAGGGGATGTCAGAGAGGCCTCAGAAGCACCCTGAGCCAGCGTCGGCAGGAGGATTTTCGTAATTACCATTTTCTCAGTTTATTTGTGTATTCTGATTGTGAAGTAGTGCGTGCTCATCACAGCAAAGTATTAAAAGTCACCCGTGATGGTGTCACACAGAGGCCAGTGGCCGGTGGTCCGAGTTCTCGGACTTGTTTCTTTGGGCTCCTCGGTCAGGTGACTGACCTGTGCACGAGTGTGGTCTGGAGAAGAGGGCTCGATGAGCTTGGCTTACGTCCCGTGCTGCCTTTCGGTCTGGGGACGCGGCCCTGTGACTGGCAGGTCTCATCAGAGCCACCTGCAGGGGCAGGAGCAGCCCTCACAGTGGGGAGGCCAACAGTCTCCGTCCCAGGTGGAGGGGGAAGCAGCCTTCAGAACGCCGTCACCAGGAGTTGTTAGCGACGTTGGACAATTCCCGACTGTCATGTCGGCAGAAAGAGAGTAGGACACACGACCGCAGGGCTGGTGGTCGGGGACGGGCACAGGGCAGAGCAAAGCAGCGGCCAGGAACGCATCGGAGCATCACCCCGTGCTTGCCTCCGTCCGTGTGGTGGTGTCCTGGGCGACTTCTTAGACACTTTCCCGTGATGAGTACGTGTCACATGTATAATCCGAAAGTGGAAAGACACTGGGGAGATGGTTCTCAGGAAGGTGGAAACGCGGGGAGCTGTCGGAGGCACCGTGTCAGAGGGAAGCGGGGTTGGGACTTGCCCTCTGGGACCACCGCCAGGAAACAGGAGGACTTGTGGAAATCGCAAACGCAGAGAACGTGCGGTGGGGAGGGCTTAAAGTGAATTTCCTTTTAAAAGGTTTTCCGTCCAGCGTGCTGAGGTCTAGAGATGCGGCTCTACAGATGTGTTTTCACACGTACCCACATATATTTACTAACAGAAACAGCAAGCAGTTCGTATGAGCAGACATGATTCCAAGTGAACTGTTTTACCGTCTATGATGGACACAGGAGAAACACTGAGGTGCCTCCTGAGGCAGACGTGGCTGTCCACGTGAGATCCTCCCTGCTAACCCACGCCTCCTCTCTCTCCACCACACAGGTCGTGTCCTGAGAGCCTGCGGGGACTGGCTCTCCTTTGGATGACTTGGCCCACGACGTGGTCGGCGGGACTCGAGTTTCCGTGGCTGTGGCCCAGCCTCCCTGTCGCCTACTTGCATGTGTCAGAGGAACTCTGGGACCCTTTGGAGATATTGTTTACGTGGAAATTTTGAGCCATTCTGAATCACCTGCAGGACAAGGCTCTGCTCGCAATGAGCTCCCAAAGCCATCCAGGTGAGCGGGCCCCGGGCTCCCGGGTGGACGGGCTCCCCACGGAAAGGGGCTGTCTTGTGACGGCTGCTTGTCCTGGGTGTCACACGCGTGCTCTTCTTGGTCGTGACCGCTGCTGGTTTCTGATGGCACCAGGTGCCAAGAGCCTTCTTCATCTTGGTGACAGAACACGGTGCAGGCCTCCCGGAGGCCTGGGGTCCATCTAGGTCTGGGCTTGCGTGTCGACCCCCACGCTCCTCTGCGGCCGCAGGAGCGGCGTTTACAGGTCCACGTGTGGCTTGGAGTTACTTTCTTCTCCAGCTGTTTGTGTCTGGGGTCCGTGGGGTGGGGGTCCCTCTGTGACGGGCCCTTGGGGCCGGGTCTGAGAAGAAACACACGACCGGCCCTCCTGGGTGGTGGCCATGGCATCACCAGGCCACAGGCCTCGCTTCTGGTGCCCAGGGCTTTAATTAGGCGCCACACTGAGCATCTTACACACAGTTCATCTTCACAAGGCCCTACACGCCTCAGGCCTGGTTGGCAGCGTCTAGGGTCACAGTGTGGCTAAGTGGCCCGGAGGGACTGGGAGCCACGTTTGTCTGGTTGGAGCGCCAGGAATGTGTTATGGTTGCACGTTCAGGACTTCCCTCCCAGAGTCCAGCGCATGCCCCAATGAAGCTGGGGCCCGGCCTTGTCCCACCTCGCTGGTCCACCTCCCACGGGGCTGGCCTGCATGCTGCCCGCCTGCTGCCCCGACCTCCGTGGCCTGGCCTCTGGGGCACGTGGATCTCAGCCTGTCCTGCGCCCACCTGGACAGGTGCTGGGTGTCCTTAGGCCCCCGCATGTGTCAGGGTGGCCGGTGTCCGGCTCAGCAGGGAGGGGCTGAGGCTGGGTCTGGTCTGTCCCTTCGGGATTGTCCCCCCAAGGCCCACACCCCTCTCCTTGGCCCGATCGACCGTCTGAAGCTCCCAAGAGCAGGGTTCTGGGCTGTATTTAGATACGAAGGCTTCATTGTAAATCTGTCTTTCATGTATTGATAGACAGGAGAGGTTAAACAGAATGAAGCAGCCTGGGTCGCAGAGCGTAACATGGACCTCGGACAGCGCCCTGCTGTCTCCGCCCGCTCAGAGTGAGCTGCTGTGGAGAAAGGGCTCTGCCTTTCCCTGTGTCTGAACACACGGTGCGTGTAAATGTTTCAATAGAGCGTACTCATCCTGTGGGCTCTGTGTTCTGTTTTTTTCCGTTGAGTGCATTATGGCATCTTTTGATGGCAGTATGTATATAAAACCAGCTTGCTTTTGGTAGCGTGCAGATGATTCTTTGTGTGGCTGCAGTGCTATTTATAACAGCCCCGACTTGGCATCAGATAATTATCATCCGTGTTCTTTGTACATGCACTTCTCTGAGTGCCTCCATGGGGCCAGTTCCGAGAAGTAGAATGTGGGAGGGTGGTGGGCACGCGCGTTTAAACCTTTACGATTACTCTCAACTTCCTCCACAAACTCTGCCTCAACTGCTCTTGTTAATGCGCACACGTAGTTTTCTTCATTTGCACCAGCAGTAGGTGGGCTTGGTCTGTTTCATTCTTGTCGGCGTGTGAGGGGAGGAGCGTTGCTGGGACGTCACCGCTGTATGAGAGGGGCGCTCCTCTTTGAGCTGTGCAGACACGATCAGATCCTGTCCACGCCACCAGGCGTTTAAAGAGAAAGGATGCTCTTTTTTCCCCCGTTTTTTTCTTTTTTGTCTAAAGAGGTCGAATGTATATATCAACACTCTAGGTAAAGTTTTCTCATTCGTGTACATTGTACGCAGTTGGCCTTGGAACAACATGGGTGAGGGGTGCTGAGACTCTGCCCAGTCGAAAATCCACCCTTTGTATTTTCAGTCCACCCTTTGTATCCACGGTTCCTCTGTGTTTGCAGCTCTGCATCCACGGAGTCAGCCAGTCACAGATGGTGTGGCACCGTGGCGCTTACTACTGAAAAAAACCTGCTCTAAGTGGATACATGTTCAGACTCGTGTTGTTCAAAGGGCAAGTGCATTTATATACAGAAGTACATGTGTTTTTTCTCTACGTGCTGTTTCATCTGCACACATCTGAGTTGTGTCAATCAGTGTAGCTTTACTCTTCTTCGTCTCCTTGATTTCTCTAAATGTCTGCTTTCTATTATGATTATAGTTTGCAACGCTCTTTTTACAAGAAGACCGTTTTATTGCCCTTTTTCGCTTTATATATTCCCGTGCGTTTTTCGGTGCTTAAAAATGGACTGTATCTCTTGGTGGCCCCTCCCCCCCTTAACAAAATACAACGTATTTCTCTTTGTTTAATGTTTCCTTGCCCCAGAGTTTATTAATCTCCTGGAAGTATCTCTGCCCTTGGTTTCCTTTGGCTGACAAACACCTCTCCACCCACTTAATCTTACCCTTGCAGGCGTTCCCTTCAGGGCTCGCCTCTGAGCAGCAGAGTGCTGGCTGGCTTCTGCTTCTCCTTTCAGAGTCTGTGTGTCTCGCGTGGGGAGCCTGCCTGTCGAGGTTTCCTGCCGTCGAGTCTCGTCCGGCGAGTGTCAGGCTGCCCTTCTGGCTCTCGCAGGGGTGGAGCCGTCGAGGGCCAGGCGGCCTGAGCCTCTTCCCTCCCCTTCTGTCCGCGTGGACGTGTGATGTAGTGAGCGATGTGGGGCCGGAAGCTCCCCATCCTCCCAGAGCAGCCCCTGGAGCTGCAGTGGGGCCCCAAATGTGCCTGCCACCGGGGTCGGCACCCTGGCCAGCCCCCCGCCGCCCTGCCACCCCCACGCTGTCCCAGGCTGGGCGTGGTGCTGAGCCGGGGGTCGGTCCAGTGCGCCGTCCGCGAGGCCTTCCCAGGGGCCGGGCTGCTCGCTCGTGGTCGTTGTCCCATCACTTGGGTCCCAGGGGATGCACATTTTCTAGGAAGTTCCTCCAAGTGCTTTCCCACTGTCAGCCTCGCTGCAAGTCCTTTCACGTTTCTATTGACACTTTGTCGTTTCCGTGGTTTGTGGGAGGGAGAGAAGTGACACTGACTGGCGCAGCTCCAGGTGGTCCTTGTCCCCGTCTCCCGCCCGGTCTCCCGCCCGCCGCGGGCCCCTCCCTGCCCTGGCCGCTGGCCGCCCCTCCTGCGCGGCCCCTCCTCGGGCGCTGGCAGTGCAGGCTGGCCCTGCCCGGTGAGCAGATGGCCTTTTTATTGGGTGTGTGGAGGTCTTCTCTGCCCTGTTTTCCTTGAACGCTCCCTCCGCTGTCGGGTGAGGTGCGCGTTACGATTTTATTGCCTTCCTTCTGGACTTTGCCAGAGCCAGGCCCTGGTTTTCTGACGTAAAACTGTTAACGGTTGGGGTTTTATTGCCCTGCATAACTACTTCTAATGATGCGAGCAGCCTGAGGAAAGGGCCTGGCTTGATTTCGTCCAAGAGAACGCTTCTTTGAGAGGTTCTGAAGTGTGCGGCTCCGTGCCGTTCCCTGGGGGATGTGCCAAGGGGGGTTGGGGACTCTGCTTTGAGGGCGAGTCCCCCCCGCCGCAGACTGAGGGGCGGGCGCTGTCAGGACGAGCAGGGCTCCCTTCCCTCCCCCTTGCCTCTGCTGCAGACTGTGGTCTTCCCTGTGCGCCCAGCGTGCCGGGTTTCAGGCCCCGGGTGGCTACAGGGGCCCCAGCTGCTGTCACCCAGCCCCCTGCCCACCCCCGGCCCCTCCAGTGCGGCTGCCTTCCTCGCAGTGACGTTTCTGCCCAAAGAACGTGTGGAGGGGCTGGAAGCCCCGGGGAGCCCCGCAGCGGCGCCTCCAGGACCCGTGTGTGGGCACCACACCACGCGCCCTGCAGGGCACGGCCGAGCAGGGTGGACTCAGGTAATGCCAGTGCCCCTCCCTCCCTGCGTCTTGGTGAGAGGCCTGTGCAGTGTTGAGGGGAAAACAGGTTAACTGTTTTGAGGGGAACGTGTATATCTGAGATCCATGTTTTAATTTGGACCCTACTCTGATGTCTTAGTGTCCTGTTCAGTCTGAAACACCCCGTTCATGTAAAAGCAGCTACAGTCTGTGTCGACGATGATCGGATGATGAATGAGTTTCGACTCGTCCGATTTGTTCCATCCGTTGTCAGTGTCTAATCCCGCAGTCTCCCCGGACAGGGCCCGAGGCCTCCGCTGGCCCGAGCAGGGCCTGGCCCCCCTCACTGCACGCTGAGGCTTCGTTGGTTGGGTCTTGAATTTGTTTATTTCAACCAGTTTGGCCCCCAAGGCTTTTATATTTAAATACAGAAATGATCTCAGAAAGAAACACTTTTCTGCCATTTTTTTTAAATTGTGCTTTTCAGTGGTTGAATGTTTCAGGAATATTGAAAGTTTTAAGGGGAGGAAATGGGTTTTGAGGGCCTGTAATTAACGCAAAGAGGATGTCGACTCTGAGCTGCTGGTGATGGGTTGTAGGCCCTGAACGAGGCCCTGGGCCACAGAGTTGATGGGAGGGCTGAGGCCCAGAGTGGCCTTGAGCGAGGCTTGGGGATGCCCAGGCCTGGCCTTTCAGGAGGCGTGGTGTGCCGTCAGCAGGTGCAGCTGGGAGGGTCCTGGGAGCTTAAGCCAGGAGATGGGGCTGGGGCTCACTCCCGTGGGAAGATGGGGAGCAGGTGGCCACAGCTGGAGAAGGACACGCAGCGTCCCCAGTGAGCCCTGGGAGTTCAGGGCAGGGGAGCAGGGCTGAGCCCAGGACACGGGAGGGGAGGTGGGCCTGGTGCCTGGCCGGCCGGGGCAGGCCTCTCGGAGGGAAGGCAGGAGAGACCGCTGTCCGATGGCTGGTGGGGGCGGGGGCGGGGGCGCTTGGGCGCCTCTTGTGCTGCCTGCTTCTGCTTTCTCAGGGGTGGGTGGCAGAAGTCCCGGGCATTTCCGTCTGCAGCGCGTCCCCGGGCCTCCTCCGGGCCCACGTGCAGCGCCTGAACGGCCCCTGCCCCGGATTCTCCGCCATCGTTATCTGGGATCTTAATCAGTCAAGGTTTGTTCTGGAAATCATGGAGACATAACGACTTCTTTTTCAACATACTTTTTTTTAAATCGTCAAATTGTGTTTTGTCTTTTAAAAATCACGAATACTCAGTCGCTATGAAGAGCTGAGAAAATTCACTGTCAATGGAGCATTGATGGTTTGTTTTGGCAATTCTCTGAACATTCTTATACAGTCTGTGGAACATTTGCATTTAGGTTCTTTTTTTTCCAAGCCACCATTGTAGAAATGCAAATTTCTGCGTTCTGAGATGCTGAATGTTGGATGATTAATGATATTGAAATTTAAGAATGAACTCCTGGTATGTATTTGACACTGAAAGCCCTGTGCTGGATCATTAGAAACCATTGAGCGCAGCCTGACTGTGGAAGAGCAAGGCCGTGATTCAGGCGCCCTGCGGCGAGGGCAGGAGGGCCGTGGACAGGTGCGCTCTGTGCGGCCACCTCCAGGCGCTGGGCCCCGGCTGCTCTATTTAAAAAGCCGGAGCTGTTTAAAACTTACTACAGTAGTGAGTGAGCACGGCTCCTCCCTGATTGCAACTGGAGCCCCGCTGCGCTTTCAGGCGCCCGCGCTGAGCAGCGAGGTCGTTCTGAACTGGGCTTCCCAGTTGTTCAGCGGTCGGGTGAGATAGCCCTGTGAAGTAAGCTGCGACGCCGTTACTTCTGTTTCATCAGTGAGGAAACAGCATTTCCTGCTGTCCGTGCTAAGCCTCAGCCGTCTGCTCAGCGGCCACCTGGAACCAGAGTTGGTCGTCTGCCCGCGAGGGTGGGTGTCCCTCTGCTGGGTGGACCCCGGGCGCTCTGGGCGCCGTTAGGAGTCATCCTGCCGACCTGCGTGGGGTGCCCGGCCAGGCCGGGTGGAGGCGCTGGCCTCCTCAGGACAGTGTGGCTCACGTGGAGAGAGGAACAGGCTGGGGCACGGGCAGCCCCAGGAGGGGTGTGTGAGGGCAGGACGTGTGAGCCGAGTGGGGCACGGAGGGTGAGATAGCCCTGAGGGGGCTGGAGCTCGGCTGGCAGAGGAGGGAGACGGGCTGCAGAGGGGGCGTTAGGCCCCGGGTGCAGGCCGGGAGGTCCCCACCGGCCCGTCCCCTCGGCTCTGAGGCTGGTCCGCGAGGAGAGGGGAAGTGGGTGCCGGGCCCTCTCCTGGGACCTGTGCTCTGTGTCCCCTTGGTCTACGCGAGCATAGTTTTGCTGTCGCGGAACCTCTGGGCTTTGGCCCTTCTCACAACGGGTCTTGAGTGTGTTCCTGAACTTTTGAGCTTCTCTTGGCCAGTCCTTAGAAGGAGCTGACTGGGTGACCGGCAGACCGGGTTCATTCGGGAGATTTTGGTTGAAACTTTTCATTTTACTTCCACTTACAAGAGCCTTTTTATTTGCTTGTCGCATGGGAACACGATAAGAAATGTGCACTTTTAGGAAAATTATGATGAAGAAAAAGTCAAATGAGGCAAATAACTAAACTGTCTAGAACCGCGCCTGGCTCTGTGCTTTAAGTTGGTTTGCTTTTCCCCACTTAGTGGGTCAGCTGTGGGGTTGCTGGCCTTTCGGAGGGAGTGGTGGGCGCTGTGTGATGGAGAGCAGCCTTCGGGTGATCGTCACGTTTGTCCCCCTCCCCGCCCCCACTCCCCGTTCCTACAACAGGGACAGATGAGTTGGGCCCCTCGTGGACTGCACCCCCGCAGGGCAGTCAGAGCCAGGCCCCCATGTGCGGGCGGCCCGGGGTTGGGGGGTGGCCACATCCCGGAGGCTGCGTCACCTTTGCGGTTCTGCCACCTGCCCAGGTCACGAGCTGGGGCGTCTGACCTACGGCGACCTCGTCCTGGGGGACTCCTGGCTCTGTGTCTCCCCGCTCGTATCGCCCCTCCTGGTCCTGCTCTGCCCAGCGTTCCTGCTGCTGCTGCTGCTCGACTGCAAAGACCCTGACCCGGACCCGGCATGTTCCGGGCTGAAGCGCAGCTTCGGCGCTCTTGGGATTTTAACGTGAAGAGCAGCGCTCGACACGCAGCCGTTTTCTAACTGCCGCTGACGCCACAGACTTTCTAAGGGCGGTAGCGAGGCTTACTTAAAGTGGTGCCAGAAATAAAACCCACACGTCTCCCACGTCGCCTTGTTGCTGTTCCTCTTGCTACGGCGTTTGTAAAGAACTGAGTGAAATCAGTGTGAGCATCTTGGTGCTGGTCACTCGGAGGTCACTGACCCGGGGCCTGGGTCCTGCTGGTAACTGCCTTCCACTAGGGCTCGCGTGAGCTCTCTGACTCTGCTCATTTGATGCTGGCGATTTGTAATTGTTAAGCCATCGTCTTCAGAGCCTTTAACTGGAGGCACTTTTGTGATGGATGGCAGTTTGTTTATTCATTTTTGCTTGTTTTTTGTTCTTTGAGGGGGAGATAATTTGGTTGGTTGGTTTGTTTATTGTTTAATGGAGACACTGGGGATAGGACCCGTGACCTCGTGCATGCTAAGCACGTGCTCTGCCATTGAGCTATACCCGCCCCCCACCTTATTTTTTTTAAACTTTAAACTCTCAGGCCATTTTTTAGGAATTGCACCTTACGATGCAGCTGTTCAAGGTGCCAAATGCCAGGAGAAGACCTGCCGCCTTAAGATCTAAGGATTCTACTTGGATTTGTTTGCTTTGAAAGTCGTTTGTTCCATCTTAAGTGTAGTACGTGAATTTTCCCAGGAAGTGCTTTGTAGAAATTGGACTTTTTTAGAACAGCGTTTCTCGCCGACTTGTTGATTCAGTAGGATTTACAGGAGAATCCGTGGAATCTGATCTTGAAGCAGGTGTTCGGGACGCTGTACCAGAGCCCTTTCCAACTTGCTCACGTCTGTGAGGTGGGTGTTTGGTGGTGGGGCCTCTAGTGCTGAGCAGTGTGGTGCGGAATTCTTAATGCACCTCGTTTCCACGTTCACATTGATTTAATCCAAATCAGGGGCTGACTGACTGCTGCTTACAGCCCCGCCTCCCCTCCGCAGCCTGACACACAGACTGCAGACCCGCCTGCCATCCTCTTGTGCCCAGCCTGGCGCCGTCTTTGCCGGAACACCTGCAGTCTCCACGTGGCTTTTCATGCGGACCCCTCACACGCAGTCCCAGCGAGCTGACTGCTTTCTTCCAGGCTCACCGGAAGGACCAGGGAAGGGAGAGGGGTTAATTGTGCTCTTTCTTAGGTACCAGTACATGGAGTTTTCAGAAAATTGGAGGAGATACTGGGGGAAGTGGAGATGTGCAGAGCAGAGAGTTTCACTGGGGAGTTTTACAGAAGCAGGAGATGAGGACCTTTGTGTTTTGTGGTGCCGGACACTTTGTGTTGAAATCAAGTCACTGATGGTGATGGTGATGGTGATGGTCGGCAGGTCAGGATCCGCCCCGGAGGTCCTGATGCGCATCTTTGCCACCGGTAACTGTCGGCGAGCCCAGAGCTCTGAGTGACTGCTGGAGAGGGAACCAGACCCGCAGTGGCCGTCCTCGCTGCTGGCCTTCCTCTCTGGCGTGACCGCAGGGCGGCTGCCTTGCTCACAGACGCTGCCTCTGGTCTTTGCAGATGATGCTTCAGCCTAGGGAGGTGGTTATTTTCTCAGCGTGGATTTGGACGCCAGTGCTCCTGAAGACTTTTCGAGGGGAGGCGTTTGTCTCCAGTTCATCAGCTGCCAGGGAAGATAGGGAGTGAAGGCTGTTTGTGGCCGGAAGGACACAGCACATTGGAATTCTCTGCAGAGAGGGGATCTTGCCTGGAGGCGCCGAGACCCCACCGTGGTCTCTCCGTCCCGAGCAGCCCAGCCTTTAGGAAGCACACCAGCTGGGTTTGAGTGGCAGCTAGGAGTTCGGAGAGGCCTTCCCACTGGGGTCTCTGTGGCCTCCGAGAACAGTCAGGTTGTCTGCCTGCCCTTACGTCCTTCTGAGGTTTGGCGCCCTTCTGTTATCCCCCAGTCGTCAGTAGAATTGTGTAAAATGGCGTTTTTCTTGGCGGCATGGAGAGGCGGGGGTGGTGGGTCCACACAGCAGGTACGCGGCACAAGTCGGCCTCTCCGTGGCCGCTTGGCACAGCTGTGTTTCCCGGCAGGGCTGGGAGGGGTCCTGGAGGTGAGGGGCGGGCAGCAGCGCCCGGCAGGTGACGGGCCGCTGTGTGGAGCTGGGAGGCCGCAGGGCCCCTCCGCCCCAGCCCGGGGGTGTTGCAGAGGGAGACCCTGAGGGCCGGTCCCCTCTCGCTTGGCCCATGTTCAGGTTTCCAGACTCTCCGTGGTCCATCTCATACCTTGTGCTCAGCTGGCCGGCACCTCTGTCTAGGGTAAAACTCACATGGCCAGGCGGCCCTGGCCTGGACGGAGATGTGACTTTCTTGATTCTTGGCTGAGCTTTCTTTGAACTCTCCATGGGACCAGAGGCCTTGATGCATGAGAACCAGGGGGAGGGGTATTTCTTTGTGTCTGATTTCTTCGATGGCCCCTGTTACGAGTGGATTTGCTGACCGACGTACATGGGTATGACCTCGGCAATTACAGTTCCAAAGGAGGTGGTGCTTTTGTTGCCTTTCCCAGGAGACTCCGGGGGACTCTGGGCCTTGGGATGCGTCTGCTCTGGCTGAGAGATGTCGTTTGAGACATCAGTATCGTCCGTGAGAAGCAAAGAGTGAGCTGGGTCTTTCTCCACTTAGGTTGCCCAAGAGAACATTATATCAGCATTTCTCAACACTCTCTAGTGCTGAAGTATTTGGACCTCACCTGGGGGATGGGTCGGGGAGGCTGGCTTAGCCACCAGGCAGAGGCAGCTCTGTGTCGTCTGGCTTCTGTGTGCTGACCGTGCCTCCTCCGCTGAAGGACGGCCAGCAGGGCTGTTGGCCCGGCTTGGTTGCTTCCCCGTGGTGGGCTGCACTGCTGTGCACCAGGCCCTCGCCCTTCAGAAGGACGCCGGGCTTGGCTCTCTGCCTTCGGCCGGTGTCTGCGTGTGTGGTTTGTAGAAGGTGGCGTTAAGGCAGGCAGGCGATCCCGTGTCTTCTCCCGGGAGTTCCTCTCTGGGGAAGAGGGGCGGTGTGGAGCAGGGTCCCACTGTACTTACAGTCAAAGGCCAGGCTCTTCCGCAGCAGAAAGGGGTGAACGTTGGTGTAACTGGGCCCGGCTGGATGGACGGTCACACACTGGGGTGTTTGCACCCGAGAGGGCAGCCAGCCCCCGCCCGGACAGGAGCAGACAGGTAGCTTGATGTGTGAGTTTTTACGCTCAGTTTTGAGACATCGGTAAAAATCACTTGTCAAGGTACCGTCTTCACCGCTGTTTTCTGCAAAGCCCGGGTCTGTATTTCCCGGCTTTATGTAAACTAAATACATGGTTTGCACAGGTTTTTGTTAAATAGTTCTCCTGTGCCTTCACAATTTTGGGGGACACCTTTCAAGTCAACCCTGCACGCCTGTTCTTGCTGGCAGCAAAATTCTACCCCTAGGAAGGTGAACCTGAGCTCCTGGTGGACCCTCAGCGTGGGCCAGGAGCAGCCAGGTGTGCCCCCGGGGCCTGAGCGTCCTGCTCCGGAACCTGCCACCAGTGGCTTTGGGACGCTGTCTGTGGCTGGGTCCCGCCCTGGCTTTGGATGCTCATGGAATCTTCTGGGTTGGCTGAGCTCAGCATCTCTCTGGAAGCAGTGGTCTCTGTCCGTTCTAAACCATGTGCACGAAAATCCATGGAAATCCCATGACGACCACAGCAGGTTTAGGAAACTGCCTAGAACCACGAGCTCTTCTTGCATTTTATGCAAGGACAGCTCGGTTCTGAATGCAAATTCTAGTTTTGGATTTAAAAAGCAAACACAAGTAGGCTTTGAGCTTAGAATGCAGCGTTGCTGCTTGGCGCCCTGTGAGTGAGCCAGCCATCCCCTTTGGTGTTTGCACCAGTCCCGGGGCAGGGGGGCATTTGAGGGCCAGTCCTGAGAACCACGGGACTGCAGGTGCTCAGGAGAGGTCGGGGAAGGCGTTTCACATGCAGCTTGAATGAAGGCAGAGAACCCCCCGGCCTCCGGGACACACCGGCTTTGGGTTGCAAGGGAGGCGCCCTGGGAGGTCGCAGAGCCGTTTGCGTGGGGCCCACGGCATGGAGCTGGGCGCTCCTCCTGGGCGCCTGACTCTTGTCTGCGAGCATCCTGCACGCCCGGGCGCTGGGTGGGACGGAGACTGCACTTCCACCAGGGCCGGCGGTGTTGTGGGGGATGCAGTGCAAACTGTGTGCACAGCCCTCCGTGGATTTCCGGGCCAGGTGCACTCAAACCGTCTCTGGTCCTTTCTCTCCAAGCCCAGCCCCTGGGATTAGAGATCCGAGCGCTTCCCTCCCCTTCGCCGGTTTCCTTTCCCCTGCAGAGACAGCAGTGCGGGAAAACGAGCCAGCATTCCTTGTTCTCCTTGTTATCTGTCACTTGTCCCGAGCCTGGACTGGGTCCAAGCTGCTAATTTATTCCACTGGGGCCGGGTGTGCACCCTCAGCCGAAGCCGCCGTCCTGTCGGGCTCGCGCTGTTCCTAGAAAGCCTCGTCATGCGCAGCCGGGGCCGCTGGGGTGCATCCTGTCCTCTCCCTCGCCGTATGTTTGGGAGTAGAAGTTGGCTCTGGTGGATAGGCGAGTATGCTGCTCATTCATCCTCGTTCTTGGAAGCACGGTGGGAGCTCCCAGGAGAGGAGGAGCCGGGAAACGTCGCCCCAGGGGCCACCTGACTCGGTTGCTAGTCAGCACAACGTGTAATTAAGGTGGAAGCATTTGATTTTCCTCGTCTGCCAGACTTAGGCCCCGTTTTGTTTACTCCCATGAGCCCCGACTTCCCCCTGCTCGTTGAGTAAACGCAGGAGGGAGAAGCGGTGGAGCTCTCCGCCGACGGGGCGTCCGTCGTGCGGTGGGGCGGGCCTGCGCTTGCCGGCCTCGGCCTTCCCCGGGCCAGGGCGTACGCTGTGCCGGGGAGTTCAGACGAGGCCCCGAGGGCTCGACGACGCGCTGCTTGCCCGCTCCCTCGGGGCTGACTGTGCGACAGCCTGGCCGCCAGTGCAACCAGCGCGGTGGAGCGAGGGCGTGTTAACGCCTGGCTGTGGATTTCATATACATTTGTACGGAGGGAACGCGCTTTACGGTCTGATTTCCTCCCCCGCGGGCAGCCCAGAACCCCAGTCCCCCCGTGAGGAAGACATCCATTTCCAGCAGGGGTGTGTCTTGTCATAAACCCGCTCAGTACCCCCGGTACTGTGAGGAGCGTCTGAGAAGCGTTCACCGCTGAGAGGAACCCAGGAGACGTGATGAGTAAATGCCACGGGGGGTCCTGGATGGGGTCCTGGGGTGGAAGAGGGACATCGGGGTAAAACAAAGGACTCTGAATGAAGTGTTGGCTCTAGCTAATGACACTGTGTCGGTACTGATGCGACATTAACAGTGACCACGGTATCACAGTGACGTCAGATGCTGCTCATAAGGGAAGCTGAGTGCAGGTGTTGGTGGTGGAGGATGTGGGAACTCTGTGCTGTCCACTCAGGTTTTAATAAAGTCTGCTGATAACATCTGAGCTGAAAGAATTAATTTGTGGATACCCTCTCTTGCTCCCGGTTGGCGGATTCTAGTGCACCTGGCTTCCCAGGCTTTTCCTTTGGGGGCCGTCCTGGATTAGGACAGACGCGGTTTCTTGTTCTTCTTGACGGCTGTGCGTGGCTGTGCCGTTGCTCGTTTGCAAGTCGCTGCTGGTGGGCACTTTCCGTGGTGCTGGGGAAACAGTGCAGCCTCGAGAGTGCCCAGTCCTAAGTGAACCTTTCTTGAAGTCTGACAGGCAGCCAGAAAGTTGCACAGACCGTCCGTGCTTAGGAGATGGCCTGTGACTGCTAGGCGGAGCAGGGGGAGGAGCACCCAGCGGTCCTTGCCCTGTCTCCGCTCGGTCACTGCGGCCCCTCCCCTGCCAGCTTCTGACACCTTGGGCTCGTTTTTCCAGGTTGTGAACTTTATCTAAATGCAACCATGGAATATTTCCTCTTTCTGTCTGGCTTCTTTCACTCAACAGAATGTTTGCAAGATTTGCTGACGTCACGGCTTAGCTGTCTGCTTGTTTCCATGGGTGTGTAGTATTTCATTGTGTGAACAGACAGCGGTTTTTCTGTTCAAGTGCGATGACGCATGGGTGTTCCCAGGCTGGGGTCTTTATACGGGGGCCGCTGTTACCTCCCCGTGTGTGTCTGCTGGGCCACGCTTCTGTTGACAAGGTCTGTGTGTGCCAAACAGTTTGTCAGGCTTCTTGGGCCACTTTACGGCCTGGAAGAGCGTGTGGGAGGCGCCTGGGTCGCACCCTCGCCAGTGCTTGGGACCCTCCTTCCTTCGTCTTCTAGCCACTGTGATTTCTCTCGTATCTCCCTGGTAACTGAAGGCGGGGAGCATCTTGTCGTGTGTGTATCAAACGGCTGGATACCCCTTTAGGTGAGCTTTCTGTTTGTCTTTGCTCAGTTAAAGGGATAAATTCGGGAGTTGGAGATTTGCAAATGTTAGCCACTGTATGTAAAAATAGATTAAAAAACAGATTTCTTCTGGCTAGCACAGGGAACTATATTCAATATCTTGTAATAACCTTTAATGCAAAAGAATATGAGAACGAATATATGTATGTGTGTGCACGACTGGGACGCTGTGCTGCACGCCAGAGCCTGACACACTGTGACTGACTGTTCTTTGATTTACAACAATTGGATGGCCTTCATGTTTTCAGCTGATCTGTAGGAGTTACTTGTGCAGGCGAGGGCTGGGTCCTTTGTCGGTTGTTTCCTCTCAGACTGCGGGCTGCCTCTTTACTTTCTTAATGACGCTCTTTGATGAACAGGTGTTCTTAATTTTAATGCAGCCCAACTGTTGGTCACTTTATTGATGCCCCTGCTTGAATGCCATGGAAACCGCCTGCATTGTTTTCTAGGAGCCTCACTGTTTTACCAAGTAGATCTGTGGATTTCAACTCAACCTGGAGTTGCTTTTTGCTTTTTGTGTTTTTGTTTTCGTATGGTGGGAGGTGGTCCTGGGGGCTGCTTTTCCCATCTGGATGTGCAGCTGTCCCGGCAGTGCTCGTTAGAAAGGTCCGTGCTGCCCCCACTGCTCTGCGATGTGCCCCTGGGTCAGTGGCTGGGTTTTCCCCTTGAGCCAGTGAGCACCGTCTCAGCTGATGGAGTTTCTTATGACTCGTTATCACATCTGGTAGTGTGCATCCTCCAGGTTTTTTGGGTCATTTTAAAGGTTTTCTTGGTTCTTCCTGGCCTGCTGTATTTCCATAAGAATTTTAAAAATCAGCTTTTCAACAGAATACCTGCTGGGATCTCAACTGAGGTTGCATTGGTTTGCATATAAAATCAGTTTGTTTGAAGCTTCCAACCCGTGAACATGCTATATCTTTCTATTTATTTGGATCATCTTGTCTTTAACTTCTTCAGTCACATTTTCTTTGTAGTTTCCAGTGTAGAGGTCTTTACTTCTGGTTTTTTTTTTTTTGATGCTTTCTAAAGTTTTAATTTTTTGTTTGTGTTTCTCTTTAGAAAGACAGTTAATTTTTGTGTCGCCACCTTGTCTCTACACAGCCTGCAGGTTTTGCTTATTATTTATTAGTAGTTTATCTGTAGATTCTTTGGGATTTTTGTAGTGCCTGTGGATAGTAAATGTCTTCTTTCTTCATTGCCAGTTTTAAAACTTTTTATGTCTTTCTTGCTTGTCATGTTGTCCAGGGCCCTCAATCAAATGTTAAATAGAATCAGTGAGAGTGAACACCTGCATCTTGTTGAATACCAAGGGACACTCTTCCAGCATTTGTCATTATGTATGAAATTTGCTACAGGTCTCACACGTCACAGTCTTTATCAGACTAATGCAGCTCTCACCTGTTCTCAGTTTGCTAAGTTTTTCTCATGAGTAGGTGTTAAAGTATTAGGTTGAACCATATGGTGTGCAGATATTTGGTCTTTTTCAATTTACAGAAACGGCCCTTTCATTTGGTTCAACTTAATATTTTAGATTTTGTTCTACATCAGTTAATCATATAATTTCCCCCTTTATTTGATTAATGTGATGAATTTTCTTGAATGCTTTTCGAATGTTAACCAGCCTTACATTTCTTAGTAAATCCTACTTGATTATATCATTCTTCTTTTATACTACTGGATTCATTTTGCTTATATTGGCTTAATTTTTTTTCATCTAAATTCATGAGTGAGATTGGAGAGTTTTCCATCTAATTTCATGAGTGAGAGTCAGCTGGTAAATATTTTAGGCTTTGTGGGACACATATGGTCTCCGTTGCATGTTTTTCTTCTTCTTCTTCTTCTTTTTAAAAACAACCATTTAAAAATGTAAAAACCAGCGTTTACCTAGCAGATTGTACAAAATCAGGCCATGGATTGATTGTGCCTATGGGCTGCAGCTTGTTGACCCTGTTGGATTCTCTTGAAGGGCTTCTATAGGGTTGATGTTATTTCTTCCTTAAATACTTGGGAGAATCGCCGGTGAACTTACCTTGGAGTTTTCTTTGCAGGGCGATTTGTAAATTACCCCCTCGCCTGACATAGGACTATTCAGATTTTCTGTTTTCTCTTGTGTCAGTTTTCATATGTTTAGCTTTTCTCAGAATTTTTTTCATTTCATCTAAAATTTCAAGTGTATTGACAGAGGTTTTAAAAATACCCTCTCACGATCTTCGTATTGCTTGCAGGATTTGTACTGGCATCTCCTTTTTCATCCTCTACGTTGTTTATTTGTTCTTCCTCTTTTTTTTGCCGCTGGACTTGCTAGGATGATTATGTTAGTATTTTTCTACAACTACACTTGTTTTCTTGGTTATTTCTATTGGATTTTTAAGAAATCAATTTCTGCTCTTACGGCTATTATTTCCTTGTGTTATTTGGATTTACTTTGCTTTTTAAAAATTAATTGACATAAATATTTAGGTCATTGAATTTTTTCCCCGTGCTTTCTTCCGTTGTAATACATGCATGTAAGGCTCTAATTTTTACCTACAGATGGCTTTGCTGGGTTGCACAAGTGTTTTAATGTCATTTTTTATTGTAACTTTAGAATAATGTCTAATTTCCTTTTAGATTTCTTCTTTGACTCATGGGTTATTTCGTTTCTTTATTTCATTGTTTTGTGAATTTCTTAGTATTTTGCTTTTGTTATTGATTTCTACTTTAATTTCACTATGGTCACTGAGTTTACTGCATGTAATTCAGTTCTTGAATATTCTTTGAGTTTTTTTCTATCATTGCACAGTAGACTTTGTAAGTCTTTTATATATACTTGAAGAGACTATGCCAGTTAAGATGTAGCAATTCTATACACATCAATTATGTCAAATTTGTTCATCACGGTGCTCAGATCTTCTGTTGCTTTACTCGTTTTATTGTCTGCTTTTTCTAGCAGTTACTGAGAATGGCATTATAAAATCCCCTGTTGTAATTGTGAATTGGTATTGTTTTTCCTTTTAATGGTCAGTTTTTGCTTTTGTATATTTTGAAACTATTTTAAGCCCATGCACATTTAGAATTTTACACTTGCTTGTTGTAATAACCAGCATTTTGTTCTTATGAAATGTCTGATTTGGTTTCCCTCAGGGCCGGTCTTCCCCTGGTCCTTACTCTTCAATGGAAGCATCCCAGTGGCACCCTGGGGTGTGCGTGAACCCTCCACCTTGGCAGGCCCTGAACCATCTCATGTCCCAGGGTCAGCTCTTGCCCTCCAGGTGGAAGCTTGTATGTCAGCAAGTGCCTCTTGGGAGAAGTGGACCCAAACTGTGCCCTCCTTTCGCTTTCTTCCCGTCTCCTATTTTGGCCGCTCAGGTCCTGGCCGCCTTGGTAGCTCTGATCCCAGAGCCTCCGTAGTACATACGTGTGTTTTCTGCATTCGCCGGTCTGCCCTGAGCTTGGCTGCAGGACTGCGACATAAGCTAGTTCGCTGTAGCCAAAGCGGATGGTGAGGCTTACCCCTCAGCGCCACTTGTCGTGCTGACGGTTTCCCAGGTGACCGTCGGGGCTTGCACTGGCCTCTGCGTCACAGTGAAGTAACTGCCGGGCCAGTGCTGCAGGGGCTGAGCCGCTCTTGCAGCCTGGAGCTGCTCTTGGGTGTTTTACGAGGTGCTTGCCGTCGCACCTTATAAATGTCAGGTCTCCCAGATCTGAGCGCCGTGCGCACTTGGCGAACGCCTTCCGGCCAGCCTGCCTCCCCGCCTCCTCCCCTTGGTTTTTACTGAGTTGTTTTTTCCCCCAATGTGAATGAAGAATTCATTCCAGACTTAACTTGAGAAATATTTTGCAGGACATGGCTGTTCATGCCATTAATGTCATGACTGGACCAGCAGTGGCTCCGCACTGGGCGGGGCGGAGCACAGATGCTGCACTGGGTCCTTCAGGGTCTCACTTTCATCGTGCTGAGCCGGGGGGTGGGGGCGTGTATTCTGTGATACCGTAGTTCCTTCCGCCTCTGATGCTCCATGCTCCTCACGTTCAAGTGGCAGCCAAGGCTGGGAAGGTTGGAAGGAAGCCATAGGTCAGCAAGTAAGTGGCCCAGGAAGTTTTACACTTGGGAGGGGGGCGGATCAGGCAGCTTCTCTTTTTCAGTGGCTTTGTGGGGGAGGTGGGGAGGCTATGTGGGTGGCAACTGTTTTCTACATTAAAATTTACCTTTTCTGTTTTTTGTAACCCCTGTATTTCGTATGGTTAGGTTATAAATACCATGTTTGTTTTCTTACACTTTGAAGTACGTTTTATTCATATAGTTGCTAATTTAAATCATTTAAAAATACGTGTAATTTTACTTGCAAATAGTTGAATTACAGATTGTTGGTTTTAAGAAAGCCAGCATTTTCCTCCCCAGAGGAGGTGAGGAGGTGAGGCTTTGTGACCAGGAGACCATCTCAGCATTGCAGGAAAACATTTTGTTTTCCCGGAGAGATAGCAAACACAGTGTGCAGGTTAGCTGACGTGAGAACACCTGTCTCTCCCCAGGGTTAAGGGCTGTCTGTTTCTA
Source organism: Vicugna pacos (assembly GCF_048564905.1). Taxonomy (NCBI): domain Eukaryota; kingdom Metazoa; phylum Chordata; class Mammalia; order Artiodactyla; family Camelidae; genus Vicugna; species Vicugna pacos. Next base: position 95,086,145 of record NC_132991.1, on the reverse strand, counting down.
CTTGGTGGTGAAGAATGGACTCTTGGAGTGGTGGGTGAGTGTGGCGACCACTGACGACCGGTGCCCTGGCAGTCCTAGCTGGTACCCTCCTCCCTGTTGCCTCCTCAGCCCTGGATACTGGCTTGGGCGCTGAGGCCAGTATCCCGGCAGCTGGCGGGGCCCCTGGTGGCCCTCATTCAGGCCTCTGGAGCCACTGTCTCTGGCCGTAGTGGCTCGTGCTCCTGCGGGGGACTCTTCCCTTGGTCCAGGTCACCGTGGCCCCCCAGCCAAGCGCTCACATGTGGTCCAGGGGATGCGTGCAGCCCCCAGGACATCGTGACACAGGGCCTTCTCTGGAGGGGTTAGACATCAGTAGGTCGGGGGGTGGCAGTGCCCTCCAGGCGGCAGTGCGGCAGAGGGGTGACTGCCCTGGCCCCTTCTCGCTGTCCTCCCCCCAGCCGGAAGGGCACTGTGCTGCTGACACGTGGGGCACGAGTCCGGCCGCTGGGCTGCGGTGCCGGGCTGGGGGCCCGGAGACTGCTCACAGCCTGGCCTCTGCAGGGGCTGCTGGGCTCAGAGCCTGGCGCAACCCAGCCCCTACCCCACCCACTGCCCTCCCTGTGGGAAATGAGGACACAGGACGAGCTTCGCCTCGTGGGGCTGCTGGGAGGCCTGGAGAGGGCTGGCGCGTCGCCCAGGGCCTGCTTGTGCCCAGGGTGTCAGCGCCGGCCCCATCACGGGCCCCAGCGCCCGCCCGGGCTTCAGGGCCTGCCCGGAGCGTCTGCTTAGTTTCGGTTCAGTCACCGTTGTCAGAGTCAGGCCGTTTTTGATAAATGTAAATATCCTGGGTCTTTTAATGTTTGAAACTTCAGAATCACTTTGACATCATTTCTCAAAGCAGGTTCCTGCAAGGGAGTCTGTGCACACGGATTCCTCTCCCCCAGCTGGAACCAATGCCCGTCTGGCCTAAGTGTTCCCCACTGCCGCCACCCGGGCACGGGAGGCACAGAGGGGGCGGGGGGAGGGGGAGCCCAGCGAGAGGAGGGGCAGAGAAGCCAGCGGAGGGCGGCGGGGAGCAGCTGTGGCGGGGCTCCCCTGCCCTCCTGGGTGATGGCTCTGGGCCCACAGGAAGCCCTGGTGCACTGAGACAAGGGATCAAGATCAAACTTGTGTATTTTTACGTTTTTCTCTTTGGTGATTAGTGACTGTAAAGTTCAGAAACCAACTCTTGAGAAAGGGATTTTGCCAACAGATGGCAAAGTTTGGGGGCGCCCGTCATCCCAATAGGAGAACCTGCTGGCAGGGTCTGCTCAGCTGGCAGTGGTCCACTCAGACCCTCAGAACGAGTTCTTCTGGAGTGGCCTGGGTCCAGAGAGGGTGGGTGCCTGGCCCTGGCTTCTGCTTGGGGAGCCGCGGCCGGCGGTGGGCAGGACTCCCACCCGGGGTCTGGGCCTGCGATCTCCCTGCTGAGCTTCCCCTTGGCCATGCGTCCTGGGGGTTCTGCTGCTCCCTGGTGGCCCGGGCGGGGGAAGAGCTCGGCTTACGCTCAGCCCGTCCAGCGGGGCAGTGGCTGCCAAGTGGTTTCTTAAAAAGAATTCCTCTTCCCCTGATTAATTTCTGGCCTGCGGCATCGGGGAGCTCTTGCGTCAGTAAATCGTCATAAACCTCCCGTTGTCTGGGCCAGACATAAACAGCGAGCCCAGCCCTGCCGCTCCTGACGCGCGGCCAGCGCAGGCCGGCTCTCCGTCTCCAGGATGCGCCCAGCCCCTGCTGCGCCCGGCCAGGCCTCTTCTCAGGGCACCAGGCTCCGCAAAGGCATGCTCTGTTGTTGGGGCCGGGGTGCCGGGCGCAGATGTGATTTAGTTACCGACTTGTTTCTGTTTCTGCCCCACATTCTCCGGTCTCGTTGGTATGGTGTCTTCATTTTCAAGGGTCTCTGTGGCAATTCAGATGGGCCCTGGTGTGGGAGGTTTCAGAGGGTTATTTCAGCCTCCGCGAAACCCTCACCCTTCGGATCCCAAGGCATCATGTGGCATCCGTAAAACTCACTTGGGAGCTTTTTCATCTGCATTTGAGAGCTTTAGAGAGTCCCTGGGCTGAACTCATCCTGAAATTTTTTGTGGAGCCCTTTTCGGCTGAGCTGCCCAGGCAGGCAGCACCCGCGTCGTTGGAAGGGGCCAGAAGCAGATGAACCCAGGCCTCGGCTTACTTGGCCGCACGCTCGGGCCTGTGTCTGGCCCCTGCGGGGTTACTGCAAGAGAGAACTCGGGCCTCCGGTTTCTCCTGGGTGACGCAGGCGGTTGGCATGCAGTCACTAAGCTCTGCTCCAGGTGGGCGATGCAGAAGCCCCAGCCCCCGGGATGTCTTCCAGGAGCCTGCCTTCCCAGGGGCTCGTGAGAGGACGGCCTGAGGGCAGCAGCCGCTGAGGGACGTGCAGTGAGGGTGGTGTGGACAGGGCCTGAGTGGGCCCGCATCGACCCTCAGGAGGAGGAGAGACGAGCCATCTGGGCCCTTGGCAGTGGCTGTGTGGGCGAAGCAGTGGGAGGGTTATGTCAGCCATCCAGGGGCCTGTGGGTGCTTGCTGGCCCCAGCAAGAGGGGTGGGCAGACTGTGGCCACGCCCTTGAAGCTGGCCAGTGGGTCTCGAATGCCAGAGTGTGCACTGGGGAGTTGTGTCCTGGCCCGGGGTTCTGATTCCCACCCTGTGAACCAGGCACAGGTCCTGCAGGCACCCTCGGGGCGAACAGCAGCCTCGGGGCCATGTCCGCGCCGCCCCGTGAACTGGGCCAGTCGTCTGATGTCAGGGTCTTTGGTTTCTGCTTGTTTTCTGCCCGTAAGAACTGTGATTTTAAGGAGGCTCTGTAAATGAAAAACAAATACAAGGTGTCTGTGATGCTGATTTCGGTGTAAAATGGAGAAGAGGTGGCTCTGTCTGAGCAGCGGACGCGTCTTGCTGCCTGAGCAACGGGCCTGCGGGGCGGTCAGAGAGCAGGGGCCTGGGACCCAGTGTGCCTTCTGCTGCGGGAGGCCAGCCACATGCTCCCTGCTGTGTCCCCGGCCCTCGGTGGGAGGGAGGCTCCTTGAGGGAACGCTGGCCTCAGTTACGCCGTCAGCTCATCCAAGGCGGAGAGGTGCTACTTCCGTTCCAGATGGCGGGGCTGGGTTGTGAGCTCAGGGCCGGCCTGGCTGCCGTGGGCATCCCTGGGGCTCTGCAGTTCGGAGACTCGGGAGCGCTGGTTCAGGAAGGCCGTTAGCCCGTCGTTAGAGCTGAAGCGTGGCGCTCTCCAGAGACAGGTGCAGCTGGCTGGGACCATCAGCGAGTGATGTGGTCGCCCTCGTTCGTGGCGTCTTGTGCCTCTGGGTTTGCGGGGTGCTTCTCTCTAGGAACACGGCTGGGAGTGGCTCCCGTGCGGTCGGGCGTGGACCGCGGACGGCTCACCTGCCCCGAGTGGCCGTTGGGAGGGTCCCCCGGTTGCGGCTGTGGTGCTTGGGCTGCGAGCTGCTGGACTCGGGCTCGGGGGCTCTGTGGAAAGGCCAGGGCGCTTGAGAAAATCATCCGGGTAAAAATACTGCTGTGTTTCCTTTTCCTAACCCCCGCTTTTTTGGTGGTTACATCCTGAAGATTCTTCCGTGGTAGTTAATAAACGGTCGCTTATTCTCGTTCGATGCTTGGGAATTACGCCAGTATAATTACCAGCGTGGATACCAGTTCCGTCGTCCACTCTGCTTTTTGATTGCTGAACATAAATAACACACAGCTGACCATTTTCATCATGTTTTAAGTGGACAGTCCAGTGTCATTAAGTGCCTTCACAGTGCTGTGTAATGACTAGCACTGTCCATTTCCAGAACTCTCCCATCATCCCAAACAAAAACTTTCCCCGTAGACACTAACTCTCCACTCCCTGCTTCCCTCGCCCCTAACAAGCTCCGTCTACACCCGCCCTGGGACGGTCTGCCCTAGGGTGTCACGGAGGTGGCGTCCTGCACTAGTAGCCTCTTGTGTCTGGCCTGTTTCACTGGGCACGGTGTTTCCAAGGCTCATCTGTGTTGGGTCACAGATGAGACTCTCATTCCTTTTTCGGGCTGAGTAACATTCCGCTGTGCGTAGCGATCACGTGCTGTTTGTCACCCCTGGATGGGCACGCGGGCTGCTCCACTTCCTGGCCCCTGTGAACGATGCTCCTGTGGACGCTGATGGCTGTTAGTCCTGCTCCCGCACCTCTGGGTGGATTCCCGGGAACAGAGCTGCTGGGTCGCGTGGTAGTTGTGTGTGGAACTCGTGGAAGCCGCGGGGCTGTTTGCCACAGTGACGGGACCATTTACACTCCGGCGATCCTGGGGTCCCAGTTCCGCCACATCCCCCACGTGTTACTTTCCTTCTGGGGCTCTGTCTGTCTGTCTGTTTTTTTGGTTTTTGATGATAGCCATTCTAGTCTCGTGAAGTGGTGTCTGACCGTGGTTTTCACGTGCACGTCCCTGATGCTTAGTGAGTTGAGCGCCTTTTCATGTGCTTGTTGGCCGTGTGTGGAGCTACATTTGTTCGTCCTTGCTCATTTTGTAATTGGGTGGTCTGTTACTTTGTTGTGCGTCGTAGGAGTTCTCTGTCTATTCTGTGAATATGCTTTGCAAATACTCTCTCCCATTCTGTGGGCTGTCTCTTCACTCTCTGGTGGAGTGTTCTTTGATGCACCAAAGGTTTTAGTTTGGATGAAGCCCAGTTTATCTGTTTTTTTCGTTCGTTGCTCATCCTTTTGGTGTCGTATCTGAGATACCACTGCCAAATCCAGTGCCGTGAAGGTTTCCTCGTTTCTTCTAAGAGTTCGATGGTTTTAGTTCTTATATTTAGGCCATTGATCTATTTTGAGCTAATTTTTCCATGTGGTTCAACTTCATTCCTTGTCCTTGGACGGCCGCTTGGCCTGACACCATTCGTTGCAGAGAACGTGGCTTGCTTTAACGTTTTACTTTGGAAGCGTCTGGAGCTGCGCTCCCAGCTTAGTGCAGATCTTGCTTTTCTTAAACTGGGGTGTTGGAGCCGCATTTACAGCGTCTCCTCCTCTGGCTCCAGTCCCTGCCACCATGTTGCCGAGACCCCCTCCCCATGATTTGCTCACCCCTCCAGGGATGGAGATTCTGAGTGGCTGACCCACTCTCCCTGGGGGTAGAACGAGTGCAGTTCAGCTTTGGTTCTCTGCTGTGTGATGCTGACTGCTAGCTGTTGCCTCACACGAGCGAGGCCCTGCGGGCCCCTGTCTCTCAGCCCACGGGCCCAGGCACGGCGGGCACGATGCGATGGCAGGTAGGCTGCGAGCAGGGAACGGCGGGGAGCACACGTGGGCACCCGGCCCTGCCCGGGCCTGGCAGCGCGGGCGCAGCCTGGAACCCCATTTCTGCGGGAGCTGCGCGGCCGGGCCCGCTGAGCCAGCGCCGCTGCGCTTACGTTCTCCTGCAGCCGTGTCGAGACCTAAGTTGCTGCTGTCCTCTTGGTTTTTGTTTTCATTTTTAGCAACATCTCTGTCTGAGGCGGGGCGGGGCCTGCCTGCCCTGGAGCGCGCGGCGGCCGCTTAGCGGGGCTGCTTTCCTCGCCAGCTGCCTCCGGCTGTGTTTCTTTCAGGGGGTCGTGGTTAACCTGTGGCCTTTGCAGGTCCTGCGTGGGCTGCAAATCCAGGGTCTCCTGAGGACTTTATGTTTGAAAATACTCCTCACGCACCGAAGGGTCCCTGCTGTTACCCTACAGCCATTTCTTCTCCCTTGTGTTTGGCTGCCAGCCGGGCTCACTCATTCACTGTGTTAACCCCCCGCGTTTAGAGTGGCAGCTCGGCCTCGGGCCTGTGCAGGAAGCGCGCGCCGCTCGGGGCGCGGCCCCACTCAGAGATGCGTCTCGTAGCTTAGCTCATAGGGTAAGAGCCAGGCCTGTTCTTGCCTTTTTCTTTTAAGCTGACTGTTTGGTGGCACTGCTGCCTGCCCGGGAGGCGGGTGATCCTTCCTGCTCAGGCCCTGGGGGTGTGTGACCACAGGTTGTCCCCGAGCTCAGCCCCCGCCGTGGCACCAGCCGAGCTGCTGTCCTTTACATGCTTTCCTCACCCCCCAGGTCCTCCTGCCCACCCCGACCCGGCAGCTGGGGGGAGGCCGAGGTGGAGGCGCCATTGCGGGCCTCCCTCCCGCATTTCCCCACGATTCCTTCTCCGAGGGTGGAACGTGAGCTCTGTGCCTCCGTCATCTTGCCTCATGGCCTCCAAACGGACCGGCCGGAGTAACTGGATGGGTTTTGTTTTCAGGAAAGCAGTTTATTTAATAAGTGGGGAGGGGGACCCCGAGCCTGCGGGGTGGTCTGTGGGAGTCCTGAGATGTAGTGGACCGCCAGCCGCGGCCCCAGGCCCCTCCCCACCGGCACCGCGCGGAGTGTTCCTGGGGAAGCAGGACGGTGACCACCCTCGTGGAGTGTAATCCTCTGCCCTGGGGGTGCACGCTTCTCGCTGCTCTGTGTGGCGAGGGGTCGTGCACAGAGGGCTTTCCTCCCGTGGACGGAAGCACCATGACCGTCACCGGCGAGCGAGGGGCCAGCGGAACTAAGCACCTTTCCAAGGTACACCGCCCTTCCTGCTGAGGGCGGCTTACAGGTGAGCTGTGCTGACTCGGCCCTGAGTACCTGCCGGATCGATCCGTCTCTGCGCAGTGAAGCCAGGCTGACACTTTCAGGAAAACAGCTGCGTGTGTGTGGCCAGCGGTGGTGGCGTTTCAGCTTTCGAGCGGAAATCAGCATCTTTTTAAAAAACTTAATTTAGATTAATTTTTTGAGGGAGAAGTAATTAGGCTTGTTAATCTGATTATTTTTAAAGTGCTGGAGACTGAACCGAGAGCCTCCTGCATGCCGAGCCACACCCTCCCCCCGAAAGCAGAGCCTCGGGGCCGGCACCCCGCCGGGGCTGCCCGCGCACCCGTGCAGGCCCGGGAACTCGCGCTGGGGCAGCTCTTTCCCGCCGCCGGCTCTGGCGGCACGGACTCTCGGGGGCCGGGCTCCCTGCCTGTCACGGGGACAGAGCCCCCGGGGCTCACCGCGCCCCCCGCTGCAGTCGCGGCCTGCCCGCCCGGCTGCACACAGACAGGCACACCCACGGTTATCCCGGAGCCGTGGAGACGCTCCCCGTCCCCGCTGCGTCTCGGAGAGGTGGTTTCCTGCGTCACTGCCACCCAAGCACCTGTCACAACACGGGGAGCTCGGAAGCAGCGGCGACAGCGCGGCTCAGCTCCCCAGCGGCACTGCCGCGCCCCAGACGTGCCGCCCTTGCGCCAGCTCGTCTCCGCTGTGGAGCTCGTCCTGCCTTGCGTTGGCAGTCAGTGGTGTCCATTATTATTTTTAAATGAAGTAAGTGACTATTTTAAACACACCTCAGTTGTAACTTCTGATACGGTAAATATTGGGAGCTATAATATGACGGCAGCTCTCTGGGGTCCTGAATAATTTTTAAGAGGGTGGAGGGGCCCTGAGACTGGATACTGTGGGAACCTCTGTTCTAGGCCGTCTGGTGTTGACAGTCATATGTTTGTTACCCTGAGGAGGCCCAGGAGGTGTGATGCACTGTCAGGGGCAGTGTTGACCCTGCTGGGTGCCTGTGCACCTGTGCGGGGGCCGGGGGTTCTCCCTGGTTCCCCTGGGTGGCCAGGTGGTCCCAAGGTGACAGGAGTGGTACCACCTCCCCCCACAGGCGCTGCTGAGCAGGACTTGTAGCTGTTTGAAGTGACTGGTTACCCGTGTGCGCGCAGCATTCGCATTACACTGAATTACAGGTTACCGTGGCTTATTACAGAAATTAATAATAGCTGATGAAGAATGAAATTGCTAGAATTTTTGTTCTCACTTAACCTTTTGTCATTTTGCAAAAAGGCAAACTTGAGGGAAGACAGTGGATCTGTGTGGGTCTTTAGAATGCTGCTTCTGAACCCAAACTGTGAGAACGAACACAGTCACACTGAAGATAAGTAACAACGATAAAAATGCTGAGTCACAAGGCAGAGGAGGAGTCGGGGGAGATGGAGGGGCGCAGAAGGAAGTCCACATGATCAGAAGTTTAGATAAAAACACTGTCAGTCACTGGATTTATTTTTCCCTTCTGTAAACGTGAGAATTCACATTGGGCTTAGAAACCTTGAGCACTGCGTCCCTGGACTGCACGTGCCCATGGAAGTGTGCTGGGGCCAGTGGGACGTCTGGCTCGGGGCAGGGGTCGCAGTAAGTGGGGGAGCTGAGCTCAGCCTGGAGGTGAGGCTGTGAGCCGGGGGCCTGAGCGAGCCCAAGACAGGTGGGGCTCCTGAAGGAGGAGACAGGAAAGGGACCTGGGGGAAGGCATGGGGGAGACCTGAGGCACATTTGCTCGTTTGGAGGGTTCTCAGGGTGGAGACCGAAAGTTCACTGGCCCGGGTCAGAAGACACCAGAGCATACATAGTTATAAAATGTCTAAGTTAACACAGACGAAAAGCATCACTTACTCTGCCAAGAAGAAATGTGAGCTAGTTGTCACTGAGAACTGCTGTGGCCTTGGGACTTGCTGGTAGAGGACGCGTCTGAATGTTGCTTAGAAGCACCTGTTATTAGCGTGTTCCCAGTATCCTCCCAAAGTTTGTGATGTCGACCCTCTTTGAGATTGTCTCTAAAACAGAAAAATACTATCTGGCTTTGCGAGACTGGAAGTGCCTTAATTCTGGAATCTGTTAGAGACAACGAAACAACAAGTTCCGTGCAGGTTGTACTTAGGAGCAGCGATGTAGGACTCGAAACAGAATGTGGGGGAGAAGCAGCCGAGAGCCCGGGCGTAGTTGCCCCTCAGCAAGGGTCTGTGGCAGGAGTGTTGTCACGCGGGCGTGTGGACGCCGTGTAAATGTGGGAGAAGCTTTTAAAAAGGATAAGAACAGATGAGATAAATAGAAACTCCAATTTTCATAATGAATACAAAAAAATCCCCAAATTGGGAGGAAACAAACAGTTTCTATAAATAGTTGAGGATTATTTGAAAGCAGAAGCGAGCCTTTTCCACGGTGGGAAGCTCCAGAGGCCTGTCCTAACGAGCGGCGTGCTCGGCCGTCTAGTCGGTGTTTGAGACGTCGACGGTTCCAGTAAGATGTGAAAAAACAAGACGGAGTAACAAAAACCCAAGAGACTCAGAACATTTGTAGATTGTAAGAAGCCCGCAGTAATCAATCTGTTTGGCATTTGCCAGTAATTAACAGAAAAGAGCAAAACGAAGTATCCAGTGTTGATTATGTAAGACTGCAGATTTCTGCGGGGCAACAGCAGAAGTCTCACAAGGCGCATCTCCTTACTCCCGGGTCTGGGGCGTTTGGACTTCCCTCACCCTCCGTCCAGGGCGGCCGAGTTAGGATTCCACTCTCTGTGATTTCCTCCAAATGTACTTTTGTCGGCCACTTAAGTTGTACTGTTTTGATTTTTCACACATTTACTTTAAATTTTAGTTGTGAAATGTTTTACCGACTGACGAGAGCACTGAGCGTCATCTAAAGGAGAGAAACAGGACCACCCGCGGTGTCCCCGCTGCCCTCGCCGGGCCCCTGCGCCGCTGCTTGGCCCTCGCGGTGTCCCCGCTGCCCTCCCTCCTCGGCGTCAGGAGAGGCGCACGCGCAGCTCAGCAGGAGGCTCCAGCTCTGTATGTTCTGAGCTTTGTGTGCGTGGACCACTGGGTGTTTTATTTTATGATTTTTTGGAAGAAGACTGCCTTGGGGACCGGCTCACGTCTGCATGTCGCTGTGGCTGGCTGATCTTCGCTGGTGCTGAACGATCCCTTTCTGAATTTCCACAACGTTCCCTTTGTCCCGTGGACGGCCGTGCAGCTGGGCTTCGGGTGTCGCGCCTCCAGACGTGGCGTCGTGACACGGTCCTCAGTGTTACCCGGCACACAGGTGCAGGGGTCTTTTGAGGGCCCCTCCCCAGGGGTGGGAGGCCGGGCCACGGGGCCACAGGGCCCCCAGCCTGGCTGCGGGGGGAGCATCGCAGTCGCTGGAAGGTCAAGGTGAGTGCAGAGTCTGGCTTCTCAAGGGCCGAGCCTAGCATGGGAGAGAGACCGAGGGCGGCGGGAGAAGGGGAAGCGACGGCCGGGACCGCCCACGGGCCTCTTCAGAGCCACATTATGACAACGCTGGAAAAGGACTTTGAGTGAAACTCAGCGTGTAATTAACCATCAACCTGAATAATAGAAAAGATTAAAATGCATGTGGTGAAATGACTGCTCTCAGATACCAGGATACCAATCTTATATTGTATTTTAACTGCTCTAAGATGATTAAACAACTTTCACTATGGGAAAAAGTCCAAGCACTGCTCCCTGACCTGCACCAGGCGTCCCGCCAGAGCCCTCGTGAAACTGGATCTCCCTGCGCTCACGCAGGACTGCCCACGACCTGGAGCGTCGTCTGGGGCATCGCCCGTCTAATTTGGAGTGCCCATTTTCTGTTCAATTCCTCGTTCCCTGAACGATCTGCAGAACTGATGCTTCTGCGTGCGTGTGCGCACGCGCGCGCGTGCTCCTTGCCGGTAGCTGGATGCAAAGCCGTTGTTACGTACTGCTCTTTACAGGTGTGCCCGGTCTCTTGGTAAACGCAGCTTCTTCATTTTAATGTTACCTATTTTGACTTTCTTCGCTTAGCACTTCTGCTTTCCTGATCTCATTCTGCTGAAAGTCATATCCTTTGGGGGTTTCTCTAGAAGTTCCTACCGTAGCAAGCTCGCTCACTTTCGGTCTGTCTGCAGCGGCGTTCTTCCCCCTGCACTTTCGTCTGCTGACACCGGGTAGATGCTTCTGGGTGCACAGCTGTATCGCCCACTAAATCCCGCTGTCACCGGTTAAAGTTCCCTGCCACATCCGTGACTTCCTCGCAGAAATGTGCCGCTTCTTTTTCTTTGATGCTTTGATGGTGTTCGTCTTCTAAGCATTTTTTGCTGTTTCACTAAGTGTTTTCGTTTATCCATCTTGGTAATTTTTTGGATTTGTTGACTGTGGAGATCAGTGTCTTTCAGAAATTCTGGGGAAATTTTAGCCCTTAACTTTTTCTGTCTTTCCTTTGAACTTTTAATTTTGCTACAATTCCCAGCTTACAGAAAAGCTGCAGGAATAGTGCAAAGAGTTACTGTATACATTTATGTTTTTAAAAATAAAGTTTTTTCAGAACCGTTTACAAGCTAGTGGTCGAGATGACACCCTCGCCCACAACTAATCCAGGATGCACCGCCCAGAACCAAGGGCAGCCCGTCCTCGGCCACCCAGCATGGTGGGTGGGGGTCAGAAGACTGTACCACAGTGTTATCTCATCGTAGCCGGACTCCTATTTTGCCAGCTGTCCTAGTGAGGTCCCGTATCTCAGGAGGAAGTCCTGGGTCCCACATGGCACTCGGTGACCACGCCCCTGTGTCTCTGGCCCCTGGTTTCAGTGTCCGCGGTGATTCTTGCCTGAAGCTGCTGTGATGCTGGCCGTCCTGGTGATTTTCTAGGCCTGTCGTTCCTCCTGATTCAGGCGTTGGCTCTCTCCTGTGCGGAAGAACTTTCCTTTCTTCCTGACTTAACTGGGTGATAACCCATTGTTATCTTTATCCCTTGTGGTGCCCAGGTTGTCCTGGTTTGGCTGACGGGAGCCCCTGTGCGTGGGCTCCTCTGGCTGGTCCCCTGCACTTGTGAGCCCCTCTTTGCTCTCCTGCTCTCCCTGCTGTGTGAGATGTGCCAGCGTCTCCCTGCCCCTGTCCAGTCAGCGGTTTCTCCAAGGAAGCCTGGTGTCTGTTTTCAGGGGCCGTGTTCAGACAGCCAGCTCTGTGTGCTGGACGTGCTCGCTGGTCCTTGGCCGCCCAGCGGACAGAGCTCGGGTGTGGATGTCTGTGCACACACACATACCTTCACACTCACATGCAGGCACACACATGCATACCCCACACAGGCACACATGCATACGCATGCACTCACACTTGCACACACATGCACCATCTAGAACTCCCGAAGCTCACAACCATGCTTCCAATTCCAGTCCAGCGACACAAGGTCCATGAACGACCCTCTCTTTTCTGTATTTGTTACTCCCTCCTCCTCCACTGGGCCACGTAGCTCCCAGTCTGCACAATGTATTTACTTATTTGCTCAAACCCAAAATACCCAGAAAGCAATGGTTACTCCACACCTTTGTGAAAAAGACACCGACTAACCAGAGTTCAGCATTGTTCAGGGTGTGCAGCCCGAGTCTAGTCCCAGCGCGCGCCCCGGAGCTGTGGGAGGGCGTTTCCCGCCCGCCCCGGTGCCAGCGTGGCGGGCGTTCATTTGCAGCGTGGTTTGGTACATTTGCTTCCATCTGTTTCTCAGTTTTGAGGACTTTCCCTCCTCCCACTTGTTAGTTTTGTTTGTTTTTACGTCTTGAGCGTGGAAAACCCGGATGCTATTCTGAGAGCCGGCGCTGTGCGGGAAACTGGACTCGGGTGGTGTCCCCCCTGGCCCCCCGCCCTCCTGCGTTGCCTTCTGGACAGATGAGCCAGTTATTTTGCCCTCTCCCTTGCACAGAGAGCACACCCTGCAGGTAGCTAGCTCTTTTGCACTTGGCCCCCCTCCCTCCCCACGTCCTGGAACTCCCCAAGCCCCCACCGGGCTCCTCCTGGTTCCCTGACCGTCGTCATGTGGGCTCCGTGATTTTCAGCCTCCCTCGTGCACCCGGCGCCGAGCTGGGGTCCGGCACTGCCTGTGAGGCCGTGCCCAGGGAGCGGCCTTGTGCCGACGCGCTTTGCCGTTGGGCGAGGTGTGTCTTCAGCCCTCGCCCACAGGAGTGATTTCCATCAGCAGATGCGCGGCCGCGCGCGCGGCCTCGAGAGGCTCTGCCCAGCGCCCCTGCGCGCGGCTGTTCCCTTGGAGCGGGGCCGCGGCCCCGTCCGGCTGATGGGGGGCCGCAGCTCAGCGTCAGGCCTACCCTGTCTCTGTGCCCTGAGCCTGTTTTGCTGTCAGGATTTTGGTCTTTGTTCCCATAAATTTTAAGAGTGCTTCATACGTAAGAGGAATTAGCTTTTATCTGTGAGATAGACTGCAGATAGTTTCTCCCCGTTTGTCAGTTATTTTCTGAATTCTTTGTGGCGCTGCTTTTGCCCTGGAAACTGCACCCCCGCTCCCCATTGGTTCAAACTTATCAAGTTCTTTCTGTTTTTTAACTGCATCTGGAGATTGAGGCGCAGTTGGAAAGCCTCCGTCTGTCCCCAGGCCACGCCTTCCGAGCTTGTCTTGTTCCGTCCGTGGCGGGCGGGCCTGGTCCGCGTGGCTCCTGCTCCCTGTGTGCTGGGTCTGGAGCTGATTTTACCTTTTCCCGGCGGCTGCCCGCTTGTCCGGCGCCGCCGGTTAAACCACCCGCCTCTGTGCGGTGGTCGGCTGCCCGCTTGTCCGGCCCTGGCACTCCGTGAGCCCCAGCTCTGTGTCTGGACTTTCGCTCTGTCTGCTGGACGTGCCAGCCCTCCGCCGCTCGAGCTCAGGGCTTCCGAGGATGCTCTGCGCTTCCCTCTGACGGCCCCCGTGGGCCTCCTGGTCTCTGTGTTACATTCTCGGTTGTTTTCTTGGTGCTGGTTATTGTTCACCAATTCTCTCTTCGGCTCCATCTGGCTGATTATTTAACTCCTTCATTTAGTTTTGAATTTTAATTATTGTAGTTCTTATGTTCCAAGTTCTACTCAGATCAGTTTCAGATGTGCCTGGCCGCTTTTTATATTGGTAATAATAGCTAAGGGTACAGGGAGACTGTTAGTAATAATCCCGTTTACTCCTCATGTGTTTCTCCGGGTGAGGTTTCAGCTGCTATGATCACAGACGAGAAACTGAGGCACAGACGGCCCAGGGTCGTGCAGCCGAGTGGCGGCCCCGCATGCTGCTTTCTCCACGAGACCCTTCGTGACCCTGTTCGTTTCTTCGAGCCAATGTTGAGATGTATTTTGTGGCCACATCAGATTTTCCCGTCGTTGAAGCTGTCCGCCTGACTCCCACTCCCTGGGCTTTCCCGCTGATCTGTGATTCTCGATCGTGCCTTGATGCCCTCGCACTGTTTCGCAGACGTGCTCTCAGGCTTGACTGCACGCTCATCGGGGAGGACGTGTGTCTGCCCTGCCTTGTGCTGGGACGGTAGCAGCCTCGATGGGCCCCCCGGGGCCCCCTTCCCCATGCGGTTGCTGTGGTGTCTGTCTGGTCTTGGGGCGCCCCGGATTCTCCCCCAAACCCCCACAGAGCGGTGCCTGCTTGTGGGCTCGCAGGGAGCCTTCTTCCTTGGTCTGCCCACTCCCATCACTAACTTTCATAAGAGACAAACTTTGTCTGCGTGTGATTCCAGGTGGCGAGCCTGGAAGACCTGGGGGTGCGGGACGCTGGGGCCCGATCAGTTGCATCTGCTGAGTATCTGCTGACTGTCGGTGGCCTCTGGGTGGTTTATGCTGCATGCCAAGGCTCTGTCTAACGTCGCCCTGATGTGGAGGATGGGCCCGGGGGGGCTGTGCCCCTGTTTGGTGGGGTCCGGATCTTTACATCTTCAGAGAGAAGGGTATTCCCAGTGTGTGGCCAACTCTGGGGTCCCGGCTGAGCCCCAGCTTTGATGCCACTGGTTAGTCCCTGGCTGCTGCAGGGACGATTCCGTCAGCTGATTTTGTCAAGTACTTTTGTGGCTTTCCACTGAGAATGCATTTAAACATGTGCCGTGAATTCAAGCAGAAGGCAGACTTGCTGTTCGGCACGCTGTGTGCTGGCCAGAGGGAGAGGCTGGGGGCTGGAGAGTGGGCAGAGCTTCTGGCCTACGACCTCTCCTCTTTCCCCAAACAGCGGTCAAGCCTGAGCGAGGGAACTTCTTGCCGCCGGCTCTGTCTGTAGCTCCGGCCCTCGGGCGCCCTGTGCTGCGCCAGGCCTCCCGTCGCCATCTCCCCTGGACCTCTCCTCCTTGGCCCCTGCTGGTGGGGAGGACGTGCCGGCCAGCGCGCGGAGCACGGGTGCCGTCAGAGCCTCCCTCCTTAACCTTCAGAACCAGGAGCGACCGTAAGGCTTCGTTCTCCAGACACAGCCCAGGAGGAAGGCGGCTTGCCCCAGGTCGCTGCTCATGCCCGCCCGGGCCTCACACTGAGGGCCGTGCCTCCCCTGAAGCCTGGCCCGTCTCTCCCAGCCGCGATCGTGGGGACAGAGCAGGCGTCGAGCACTGGTTTCTGTCACCTCAGCTGCTGCATGGAGCGCAGGGCAAGGGCACGCTGGGGCTGACTGCACATCCTCGGGCCGTGTGGGCCCGACGCCCTGGGCCTGCTTCTGGACGCTGGTTCCACTGCTGCAGATGGTCAGCGTGACAGCTTTCGAGGAGTTGGAGGCAGAAAGGAAGCAATGACTTGGATTTTCCTGTGTAGCACTAGAGTGGCTCGTTTTCTTAACAAACCTGTGAATAGCAGTCAAGTGTTTGCTTTGGAATGAAGGACCGCAGGGGACGGTTTTACCCTGGGATTTGATGTCTGGCTTCGCCTTCTCTCAGACAATGGAGGAGGAAAGGGCCCAGTGTGCAGGGTGTGTTTGACGCTCAGGTCCACTCGGGGCGTGCACGATCTGGGAAGACGCACCTGCACGTGGTGCCGGTGTCCTCCTTGTTGGCCCCTCGTGGACTTGGAGACCAGGGCAGAGCTCACGACCCTGACCCTGATGTTGCTCGGTGGGGAGCCAAATTGAAGCCCCCAGGTCCAGCCCCACCGCACCGTGGGCTTGCCTGCCTGGGCCCGGTGTCCAGCCCTGGCCTGGGCGGTGCCTCTGCGTGGCCTCCCTCGAGGTGGCCGAGCGTCAGGCTGGCAGTGAGCACTCGCTCCCGGCTCGTGCCTGGGACGGCGACGACTGTGTCTCACTGCTGAGCTCCCTCAGGTGTCAGCTGACAGCGTCTGGCTGTGATTTTTGCGGCTTTGGGCTTTTCATGGAGACTTCCACTGAGGTGTCTTCTCTGTCAGTCTCCCCCCGCCGTCCCCGCGGCTGGTGCTGGGGGGGACCAGGGGCTCTGCCCTGGGGGGCTTGTCCGGTCATCCTGTCTGAGCTTCGCCCTCAGGGGAGGCCCGGAGCCCCCCGCCACCTCGCCCCCGGGAGAAGCCGCTTGGTCCTCCATGATGCTTTGCGAAAGCCTCAGCAGGGGGATTTTGTGTGAAAATGCAGTTGAAAATATGTTTTTGAATGTTTGTTTGAAGTAGAACAGGAAGTTCTGGGAAAAGCCGAGTCTCGTGTGTGCGATTCTGAGGGTGATGCCCCTCTGCACCTCAGCGGTGTGGTCGTTAGAAGCCCTGCCCTGCAGGCACGGGTCGGGGCTTCCTTGCCCACCCAGTTCTCTGTACGCAGTGTCATTCATTTTCTGAGTCTGTCACTTTCAACGTGTGAGTCACACGCAGGCTCTCCCACCTCCCGGGTGTTCCCGAAGCACTGCCGGCTGTGATGTGTCTATGGACAGAGACAGCTGTCGCCGGTGACAGCACATCATCTCGCCCTCTGCGCGGCCCGGGACGTGCGTGGCCGGTGTCACAAGACTGCACCATGGTGCTGGTTCCAAAGTCGCCCTGCGGTGCAGAGCGGGTGTGCCTCTGGCCGCGGCCCCCATTGCTCGCGCGACCCGGAGGCCTGGCCCAGCCCTGGCCTCGGGCTGCCGAGTGCTCGCCCCGCCTCCACTGTGAGGCTGCGTTCTTTACTTCGCGAACAGGGACTTAGACTTCTTGAACTGGCAGAAACACTGTGAAGCAGACATTCATCATGCCTGTGTGGTATTTTTAAATGCAGGCAAACGCCGTTGGCGTCCACCGCAGAGACGGCTGTGGGGTGGTTTCGTGCAGCCTGGTAAGGGTCCGTTCTCTCTCCAGGGCTGTTTGTGGGGCTGTGTGGGTGACACGTGGTGGTGGACACCAGTGCCTGTCCCCTGGCCCCGAGCCCCTGGTGCCTGCTGGGTGGCCCTGCCGGGCCCGGCTTCCTGCGAGAGGCAGCCTGCAGGGAGCAACGCGGGGGGGTCAGGTACCGGTCGTGCCGGTGGTCCCTCTCCCCTGGGACCAGCCCGCAGGCTCAGGCCAGCCTCCCCTGGGCAGGAATGCTGAACAAGGCTCGTGCGCCAGCGGCCTGCAGCGGGCCCTGGTTTCTTCTGTCTCTCTTTCTATGGGGGACACACCCCCTGCCTCCAAGAAGGGAAAGCTGGGTCTTAGGAGGGAGCACCGGGGCAGTGCCCTTCCCTGGGAGTCTTCCCAGCAGGGCTGGGCAGCAGGGCGCCTTACGTCTGGTGCCTGAGCGGGGATGTGAGGCCCAGAGCTGCTGCACTCAAGTTTGGTGCTCAAGAAGCAGGGAGAGGTGGGCGCGCAGGCGGGCGGGCAGACGCCAGCCCCCAGACCGTGGACCTTGAGTGTAATCCCGCTGGTACCCAAGGCCCGCAGCTGCCTGGCACTGCCTTTCTGAAGAGCTGTGAGGGCCTCAGGGTTCGGGGCGCTGCCCCTGGGCCTTCCTGGTCCATCCTCTTCGTTGCTCACACAGCTGCGGTTTGCCCTCCATCCGTAGCACCTGACAGAGCCTGGACTTCACTGAATTCAGGTGACAAACGAAAGAAGGAGGTGGGCACGGGACGGGAGCGCGTGTCCCCGAGTGCTGCCCCCAGACTGGACCTGGGACTCGGACCTGGGGTGCCTGGTCAGGAGGGACGGCTGCTGCTTGCTGCTCTGCGGCCTCCTGGCCGGCCCGCCTGCACTTCGTGGGCGGGTCCGTCTTCCCGTCCGTCTGGTGGCATGCTGCAAGGTTGCAGTTGGTCCTTACGCTTAGCAGGCGCTCCCTTGCCCTCCAGGCCTCCAGGCCTCTGGTGGCCCCGGTCCTGAGGGGCAGAGGGGCTGTTGCCCTACCTGCCTTTGGGGGCTTTTCCTTTTTAGGTCTGGCCGCCCCCAGAGGGGAAGCACATCGGGACCCTAGATCCCCAGGTCCACTGGCTGCTTTGCCAATCAGGTCAGCCTTGCCACTTCTACGTGGTACTAAGAAAAGGCTTTGAATTCTCACGTCCTCTTGAGCAGAGCTGTTCACCCCCAGGCTGGATGATGGCCCTGGACCGCTCAGCCTGGGAGACTTGCTGTGGCTCAGTGTTCGGTGTCTGCCCTGCCCGGAGCCCCCCGGGTGCTTGCCTCGTCAAATCACCGTGGAGTCTGAATCTTCTTGACCAAAGCCTGGGGGTGCGGGCCTTAGCCTTGGCCACCCTCCCTCCTGCTCGGGGCATTGAGATGGCAGATGGCACCCCAGAGGGGTGGCTTCTGCAGCTCCCAGCCGGCCACCTCGACGTCGGCTTCCTGTGGTGGAAGGTCGTCTTCCTCCCCGAGTCAGCCAATGGGGGGGCGGGCACTGGCTCCACGCGCTGGGAAGCCAGGGGCTCCCTCTGTGGCCACCTTCCTCTTGTCTCCGCGGCCAAGGCCTCTTTCCAGGTGCGGGGAAGTTAACTGCAGGCCCCGACAACTTCTCTGTCCCTCACGTTTGAATGCGGACTGAGAGGAAGAGATTCGGGGAGGAGCCGGGTTAACTGGAGAGTTGTGGGCGGGCGCGCGGGTCCCGGGCTGTGCCACCTCTGCGCTGCGCCTGGCAGCCCAAGGGCACTGAGCCCGAGCCTGGTGGCGACCCCGCGTATCATCTGCTTGTTATGTAACGTGACAACAGGGGTGTGAAATAGAAACCAGATGTCGGGGCGGAGCCGGCAATTCCTCACCAGTGAGCGCTGCGGGCACCGCTCCGTCTTCTCCTCCGGCCCAGGCCCCGTGCCCTGGGAGGACTGGCTCTGGAGGGGCTCCTGGGCTCTAAACAAAGGCCTTGGCGGAAGGTAAAGTCCAAACTGTGTGGTTAACTCTTGAGAACCTGTGGAGGGCTTTCTGTGCACAGGTCTGTAGCCGCAGCACGTCGTCCTGGGAGACGTGGGTGGTGACTTCTCCTGAGAGTCCACAAGGCCAGGGGCTGAGCCGTGGCCCCGCGCACTCTTGGGCTGGGAGCGGAGGGGATCTGAGCTGCAGCTGGTGAGGGGCTGGAGCAGTGGCGGGGAGCAGACCTCAGGGGGAGAGGTGGCCGCTGGTCGACAGGGGCTCCCCGGGCCTGGGGACTCGGGGCCAACGCTGGATGTCTGCAGGGGCAGCCCCTGCCCAGCCTGGGTCCTTCCCGACACCCGGAGGGCTCACTGGCCACCTCCGCCTGGGCTGCACTGTGGACACGGATCTTTGCCCTTTTGAAGTAGGAGACACTAACTCACCTCAGTCAGGAGTGCAGCCCCCCCGCTGGGAGTGGCGGCAGGTTTCACTCTCACCTAAACCCGAGAGTACGTCACTGGTGCTTTGTGATCTTCCAGAGAGAGCAGCAGACTCCACCCTTAGCTAGGAAGACCCCAGAAACAGAAGCCTGGGCCCTTGGCTGCGACCCCTCATGCCTGGGGCTCTTGGAAGCCTCCTGGGAGTGTCACATTCTTATCAGCAAGGTCTGTGCTAACTGCCGCCCAGGTTACGGTGTCACCCGGTGTCCCCAGGGAACCAACCCAGTGAGGCACGGGGGTTTCGGCTCCTTCTTGTCCTGAGCACGGACGTCCCTCTGGCTTCTTGCTTTCTTGTCCGTGAAGTGACAGCTGGTGTTCCGGGAGTGCCTTCTGCTGGGCTGTGCTGTGTGTCAGTGGAGCTTCTTACGTGACCCTCAGAGCCCCTGGGAGTGGACACAGGCGACCCTCGGCTTAGGAGCGTTCTACTTGAGACCTTCCGACTTCGCGACGTGGGAGAATGACACGTTCGGTAGAAATCGCACTTTGGATTTTGGGTGTTTCCCTGCTCCCGGGCTGCGGCGTGGGTCTGACACCCTCTCGTCATGCTGGGCACCAGGTGAACAAGTGACCCAGCGACCACATTCTGCTTTTCGCTCTCAGTCCTGCAGTCAGTAAGTCACACCAGAGTCGACACCGCGTTGTCACACAGGCTTCGTGTCAGACGACTGTGTCCGATGGGGCGAACGTGTGTTCTCAGCACCTTTAGGGGAGGAGGCTTAGCTGTCGTGTTCAGTAGGTAAGGTTAGGGTTAAATGCATTTTCAACCGACAGTATTTTCAGCGTAGGAAGGGTTTATCAGTACGTAACCACGTTGTAAGTCTCAGAAGAGCTGAACTTTTATGACCCCATTTCACAGATAAGGGGGCAGACCCAGAGAGGGTGACTGACTTGCCCAGGTCCTCCCACAGCTGGGATCCGGCTCGAGGTGTGGGGCCACCGGCCTCTGGGTGGACGAGGGGCCTCACTGGGCGTTTGCTGCTGGCCTGTGTGCTGTTTGCTTGTGACCATCAGAAGTGAGGGCAGAGACCCTGATGTGGACAAAGTGTGACGCTGCAGTAACGTGTGCTCCGGTTCCTTCATCCGGGTCCTGGAGGAGGACGGGAAGCCCTCGAACACACTCGTTCCATTTCACTCGTTCTAAACGAGAACTTGAAGAACTCCAGCCCCCGGTGCTTGGCAGGCGGGCCAGACGCGGCTGTTCGAAAGCCATCCGAGTGAGCAGAGCTCGCGTGCTCATCGTCTCAAGCGGGGCTGCCCTTCGACTGCTCAGAGGAGCTGTTGAGAACCAGGCGTCCTGGCAGCAGTGCTGTGTTCTGCAGCTGAGCATGGGGGCCGTTCAGACGGCGCGGCCTTCTGACCTGGGTCCTGGCACCTCGCTGTCCGGCCCTCTGCCCATCTAGCCCCTCGCCCCGGGTCACAGCCGTGGCCGCTGGGCATTGCTAGGAAGCCGCTGTCATCTTGGCCTCAGGCTCCGTGGTGCTTTGTTTCCAAATGTGACCCCTCCTTCATGTTTCTAAAAACTGCCCACGTTCGGCTGAGGGTCCTGGGCCCAGCCCCCGCCCGGCCGAGGGTGAGGTGCCCATTCCTGGGAGCGGGCTGTGCGCCCAGGGAGCTTCTCTTCTGTGTCGGGTGTCCACCCCGTTCGGGGCACTGAGGCCGGAAGAAGCAGCGTGTGCAGGGCCTGGCCTGAGAGGGGCGTCCTGACGGCTTGGCCCTCGGGGGATCGCTGAGTGCTAAAGGCTGGGGTGGGCTTGAGGGCCACCGGCAGGTCCACCCCCAGGACTGCAGCCCCTGCGGCCCCTGCTGCTCCCTCATCAGGCTGGTCCGGTGACATCCCCGTGTTCCTTCCAGAAGATTCTCTCCCTGAAGAGTCCTGCCCAGTGTGGGGCTGAGTGGGAAACCAGGCTGGGTCAGTAGCTGTTGTCGGGGAGGGGGTGGGGGTCCTGCCTTTGCAGTTATGCCCCCACCCCACCTCTTATCACCATTTAAAACCAGGGTGCTGGGGCCGGACTCTGCTGTCAGCCAGGCCCGGGGGGGCCCACGGGGGGCGGGGGCCCTGCCCGAGCGGCCGGTCCTCATGTTGAGCACGAGTCCAATGGCTTGTTTTAAATGGGGAGCCTGTTCTCCAGTGTACATTTTGCAGGGTGATCTCGCAGGCCACGAAGCTGGGATGTGGTCAGAGCTGCCTGGATGGCTATGGACAGGCCATGTCTGGGGCCCAGATGTGTGATCACACAGGAGTTTGGCCTCGAGTCAGGCCTCGGGGGCGATGCTCAGTGAACGGGCCTCCTGCCCACCAGGATGTCTGCGCCCTCAGTTACAGTCACTGCCCTCCGGACCCCGGTCAGCGGCTCACGTCCAACTGAGGGGCCCTAGGAGTCACTCCAAGAGCTGAACTTTTCCTGCCTTCTAAGTGTGCGAAGCAATGGGACACGGTAGGAAAACAAGTGGAAATCGGGGATTTGTTCAGAAAAGACCCAGGGGCCTATAAACTGAGCTCCATCATCGGTGTCTAGAAGCGAGACTCTGGTCAGCAGCACCTGAGATCTTCAGTCACCAAGTAGCTATTTAAATACTTACACACGAAGCCGAGCCGTCTAGACCACTAAGAACCACTTCCACTCCGGGCGGTCACCGTAGGGTCGCGTGTGCCCGCGGCCCTGCATTCAGCTGGGTATCTCCCGTACCTGCTGCCTCCGCGGTCGGCCGGAATGTTGTTTAGATTCGTGGCCAGCGAGGGCAATGATAGCTGTGCTCCCACGTGGGTTTAGTAAAGGGCATCAGAAGAGTGTTTGCTAAGGTTCATCTGTACAAATTCAGGTGTGTGTGTGTGTGTGTGTAGATATATTTAAACTTGAAATACAAGTTGCATTAGCCCATTCCTCTAGGGATGGGTAGAATTTGGTAACTAAATGAAACTAAGCTGCGCATATGCAAATAATTTGAACATGATTGAAAACCAAACCAAGTTTTTACTTATTCTGGAAACTTCTAGAAGAAATTTTGGAACTCTCTGTTGCAAATAGTTCATACAGAAATAACATTCTATATACAGAAATACGGAAAAAAAAAAAAGAGAGAGAGAAGGCTCCTTGCCCCTTTCCTGGCTCTGACAGAGCGGCTTCTACAAAAAAAGGGGCAGAAGTGGGGCCGTCCTGCCGTGGGCTCCCAGCATGTGGGGACGACGCGCCCACCGTGTGGCCTTCAGGGAGACTCCGACTCCCCGGGGAAGGGGACACAGACCCACAGTGCAGCACCGAGCCAGGCTCAGCACAGCTGTGGGGTGGAAGGAGCAAGGAACATTCCTGCCATCACCCAGAGGATGTGAGAGGAAGAGGGTTTCCCACAAGGACTCCATGTCGGCGCCGGAGGCCTCCGCCCCACACCCCAGCCTCCGGGCTGCCAGCTCGCATGGGGACTGCCCACTTGGCTACTGTAGTTGCCGTCAGAAAACAGGCAAAAACATGAGACAGATGCGGCTCTGTTCATGCTGCTCAGATCGACTTGTCGTCTGTGCTTAGACTGAAGGAGCCCTTCCTGCTTTCAGCACGTGCCAGGGGGCGTGTCTGCCCTACACGAAGGAAGGTTTTGCTAAGTAGGGAGCCTGTCCCCCACATGCCCCAGGCTGCCCTTCCCGAATGCCCCTTTGCTGGCCCCTGGGGGTCACCCGGAAGATCGTGGCTCCAAATCATTTGCATTTAAAAAGAGGGGTTTTTTGTCTTTTGGAGGGGAGTGGGAATTAGGTCGGTTGGTTGGTTTGTTTGTTACAGGTGGTCCTGGGGACGGAACCCAGGGCCTCATGCGTGCCAGGCAAGTGCTCTACACTGAGCTGTGCCCTCCCCCCGTGTGCGTTTTTATAGTTTTGCTTTGTTTTTATTTTTGTGCTGACTTAGAAAATCACACTTGGAGCCATTCTCCTGGTTGTGGGCGGACGTTCGCACTGCTGCTCCTGGTCGCCGTTGAACAGTTGAGGAGACTCTTACACAGCGGCGGCGGGCACGGGGGGCCGGCCCAGCGGCTGGGCTCCCGACTCCGGGGGCCTCCTGACAGGACTCGGGTGTTTATGGAGCTTGGCAAAGGGCAACGTTGTCTTCTGTGCAGAACTCCGCCTTGGGCCTAGCCCCTCTTTTAAAACAGCCTTTAGAAGGAGCAGCAAGTCTAAACAACGTGCGCGAGGGGTTCCGCTGAGTTTTGAGGATGGTTTCACGTATGTTGGTTGGTCCGTCTGGGCAGCAAGTGGGGCCTGGTGCGTTTGTGCGCTTTCTCAAGTTGTTAACGACGGAAGCGGCGCCGCGCCACCGCCTGGTACGTTTCAGGCTCGCGCCGGTTTGCTCGGCTTATCAGCTCGCTGAGCCTCCCGGCGGGTGGTGACGCCCCGCCCCAGGGGCTGGGCTGGGACTCCCGCCCCGGCCCGCGTGGCTTACGGGCGTCCCAGGCCCCTCTCTTGTTCGCTGCGCTGACTCTGTTTGCGTGTGAGGAAAGCTCAGCGGGCTGAGAGGCTTGTCTGGGTCAGTGGCCACGGGCTGGGATGAGGGTTGGGTGCAGGCTGTCTGCTCCCAGAGCTGGGCTGTGCTGCCTTGGGGTGCTCAGCCAGGGAGGGGCTGAGGTGGGAGATGGGAGGTGGGGCCGGGAGGGCCTGCGGTGGCCGCAGGGCACCGCACATGGATGCTTAAGGGGCGCTCCGTGGGGCAGGAGCTGGGGCCCGACGCTGAGATCTGGGGGACACCAGGGAAGGGCCTTGGGCACCAAGTGGCTCCTGAGTCCCCGACACAGACGGGGGGGCCTGGCCTGCCCCGGAGGACGTGTGCGTGAGCGAGGCCCTCTCCATCTCCGGCACGAGAAGCGACTGCCGAAGCTTCTTTTCAAGAATGAGGAACAAGGACTCTGGTGGCTGCAGGGTGCACTCTTACGAATGAGCTGTTTTTACAAATGACTCGGACAGCTTTCAGGGCTGACTTGAAGCTTTTGCTTGATTAGCCAATCAGGGAGGCAGCAACCCAACTGGTTGGTTTTCTCAACTGTGAGTTAAAAAAAAAAGCTGACGGCGTTGTGATGACAAGTGACTTCAAGAGGAGAACAAAGCAAAACAGCTGTAGCGAGAAAGTAAACAGAAAAGCAGGCGGGGCTCCCTGAGGCTCATCCGGCTCGCGGAGTGCACGGGGCTCTGCTGCCGGCCTCCCCCCAGGGTCCACCGCAGGGTCTGCGCCCCGCGGGCTGCACTGGAGAGGTTTGGGATGGTTGCAAAGGGATGGGAAATGTTTCCCTTTACAGTAGAGGACAGGTCTTGATGAGGAGAGGAAGTGAAATTTTAACCAGGCACCAGAGAAAGACAAAAATAAATACAGGAGATAAAAAGTACGAAGCAGCGACTTCAGATCGTCCAGCCCTGGTGGCTTCCTGGGAGCCCTGTCCTTAGACCGCCTCGTGTCTGTCCTGCCCCTGTCCCCAGGGCTGGGCCACGCATGGGGACAGGCCTGACCGGTGTCCCATGCGCCGAGGGTCTGGCTGTCGCCCTGGCACCCAGGTGCCATTCAGGACAACAGGGTGATTGTGTCTCTGGCGCTGGTGCCACCCTCGGGGTCCTTCCTGGTCTCTCTCCTGCTCGGGCCCTGAACGTGCAGCACGACCCTCAGGGGAAGAGCCCAGCCTGAGCGGGGCTCCATGGGGGGAATAAGATGGCTCCCCTTCCTGGGAGCGAGCCATTTCCAGACGGTTCCCTTGGTTCCAGCTTTCCTAAACGGATGCTCTTTAAAATGGCTCAGCAGGGTCAGGGCTGCCGCCCCCGGCCCTGCAGAGGCAGGCTGGGCCTGGAGCCGGGCCGGCGGGTGCGTCTCTGCCCAGTGTGGGGTGGCTGGGCTCCTGCGGCTGTGTCTGGAGGAGGGAAGCACTGGGCGAGATGTTCCCAGCACTTGGCGGAACCAGTGCACGGTCCCCTCCCGGGAGGGAAGTGGTTCTCTCTGGATCTGCTGCCTGGGAGGTACGTCGGCGAGAGCAGTTCTCGGGAACCTGGGTCTGCGGTGGGGCCTCCCCTCCTCCTGGCCAGCCCTGAGTGTGGGCCGGCCAGGTCAGAGCACCAGTCTCACTGGAGCAGGTGGGTCTGCTGGAGCTGTGCCCTGCCCGGACCCTGAAGCAGACCCCCCAGAGGCCCTGGGGACTTCCGCCTAGCGGTTTCTGTGGCCGACCTGGGCGTCTGGGCTCTGGCCTCTGCCCCACGATCGCCAGGTCTGGTTCTGTACGGGGGCTGGCAGGGGTCCGAGTGGACCTGGAGGCATGGTTCCAGGGAAGAGGGAGTGAAGGAGAGGCCTGGCCTGTGGAGACTGGTCCCCGTCCTCTGGGCAGCCCAGGACAGGGGGGCGGGGGGAGTGTGGGCTTTGTGCTCCCCTCCCTCGCTTCTCCCAGCATCAGGCCACGTGCAGTCATGGAAAAGGAGGAAGGAGAAAGTCCACAAGAACCGGAGAGGGAGGCTCGGCATGGCCACGGCTCCCTGGCTTCTCTGGGAACCACGGGTGTGCCGTTTCCACATCTGCTTTCATGCTCGTTCGGCAGGAATCAGCCCCCTCAGTCCACGCTTACAGGACAGGGTCGGGCCCCTCGGTTGGGGGGGGGGTTTCCTGCTCTCTTGCAGGAAGAGGAAGGACGCTGGACACGAGGACAGCTCTGTAAAGAGGAGGCCTCCTCGGCCCTGGAGTCAGGAACTTGTGTGGTGGGGGGCCAGCCGCAGCTGCACGCGTGGCGGCCCTGGCCGCGGCGGCCCTCGCCCGCTTCCAGTGGGTCCGGTGCGACTGAGGAACCAGACTTTAAACTTCATTTCATTTTGGTTAATTCCGGTGTTGGTAGCCCAGGAGGCCAGCGGGGCCTGCAGCCCAGCACCGAGTGCGCTGCTGGGAGACAGGGCTTCCTGCGTTTGAATTTCCCGGTTGGGTAAACAGCAGGGTGCCAGAGTCAGAACAGGACAGATTTGCCAAGAGCAGTCTGCGCGGCTCGCTGCATTTGGGGTCCTCCGCAAGGCCGTTTGGAAGGTGGCGCAGTGGCAGCCTCATGTCGCGGAGAGAGCCACCCATGGTTCCAGGCGGGGCCGTCTGGCCTCCGAGGTGCGCCCCCCCCCGGGGGTTCACTGATGGGCCTGAGACAAGGTCGCAGGACCCAACTGCAGGGGGTCCTGAGGCAGTCTCCATCCCTCCCCCGCCCTGGGCTGGGCTCCCTTCCCCTCCGTCCGCTCCGTCCCAGCTGTGTCCCGTCACTGGTTTGGCTGGTCTGGTGTGTCCCTCTTGTGCTCCAGCCAGGGGCAGGTGGCCGGAGCAGGACAGGACGCTGGACATGCAGGCAAACAGACGTCCCAGCGGGGCTTTCTCTGGCCCGGGTCTGCGAACGCATGGGGAGCCAGCCAGTGTAGACAGCCCTCACTCTGGGTCCAGCCGGGCCTTCCCGCCCAGTAGGCTGTCTCCTGCGGCCGTGTGTGCTGCTGGAAGGTCCCTGGCCAGCAAGTGCAGGTCGCTCTCCACCTGGTTACAGGTGGCGCGGGTGAGCGCGTGCGGCTGGCCTTGCCGCCCACCTCCCGCTTGTTTCTGCCTGGGGTGAGGCTGCGCACGGGCTGCCCCCCCGCGTGGCCGGGAGAACTTGCAGCGTCTGGAATGGCTTTGCTTGGCGGTAGCCGTTCTTTCTACTGTTAAAAGAGAAAAGTTGGACCATTGACGTGTTGACACTGGGGACTGCTCCTGGGGCAGGCTGCCACCCAGTCCCAGTCTGTAACTATTTGGCAAAGAGGGGTTTTTACTGACACGGTGTGTCATTCATCACACGGCATGGGTAAACTGAGTCTACGAGAGGTTCTTAGCACGTGCGTGAGAATGACTGTGAAGCGTGGTGCTAGGAAGGTGAGTGCCGTCCGCATCCTGCCCTGTGGGTGAGGGGGGCGACGTCCACACTGCTGGCTTCTGGGAACGCGGGCTTCACCTGCGGTTTTGTAAAACATGCACAGCGTCTCTGTCTGTGTTGCCGGCCCTAGCGCTGCTCACTGGGGTTTAGAGGAAGCGGAGCTGAGGACGAGGAGGCAGTGGGCGGACCCGAAGGCCTGTGGGTAGCGTGGGGGTCAGCGAGGAGCTTCCCTGAGAGCACTGAGCCCACGGAGACGGTCAGCTCGAGTGACGGAGGTGACGGGGCCCTTGGCCTCTGGGGAGTTTGCAGAGCATACACACTTGAGCTTAAGGGGACCCGGAGTCTCCCTTGAGATGTGAGGGCTGTCGTGTTCGCGGGTCCTGACTACGAGTCGGGTTCTGGAAGCTTCTTGTCAGCGTCCCTTGTGATGCTCAGGTGGCCTGCCAGCCCCAGTTTGTCTGGGGACTGGCCAGGTCAGTCATGGAGCTGGGATTGGGTCCCGGGCCTGTCTGCTTCTGGATACCCGGACGCTGCCCTGCTGGGCCCCGAGCTTGCCTTCCTCCAGGCGTTAGGGTGGGAGGATTCTTTGGTTTGGTGTTTCTTGTTTATGTTTCAGTCTTGAGTGTTTTTGATCACGTGAATATTCTGACGCATTATGGTCTCAGCAGACTTGCAGACCCAGGATACACGAGTGTCTGTTCCATGTTTTACTTGGTCCCTGTCTTTCCTTGGTCTTTTCGTTGGCACCAGGGACAGTGGTGTGGGGCAGACACACATGTGCAGCAGTGGTCATGATGGCTGGACTTGCAGTGGCCGTGGAACGGGCTGTGGTTGCTCCTTGCTTGGAAGGACACCGCTGACTTTTCTGTGCTGAGAATCAGCTGTCACTTATGGGGACAAGTTTTCTCCAAGGTTCTGGAGGGGTGAACACAGTCTTCTCAAGGTCTCTTCCATGTCGGTGGCGTCTGTGTTCCGCCACCCGAGCAGGCCTGGCCTGGCCTGTGTCCAGCGGACCTAAGCAGGAGGGCAGTGTCCTGAGTGAGGCCTGGTACCACGATGGCCGGTGTCTCCACGGGTTTCTGCGGGGCAGGTCTGGTGATGCTCGTGCGGCTTGGCACCCACGGACCGTCGCCAGCTGATGATGGACAGAGCAGGCAGTGGGGGCTGCAGCACTGCCAGGTGACCATGGGCTCTCAGTCGCACGGACTGACTGGCGGGGTCCTGGCCTGGGCTGTCGCGTGTCTGAAATGATGACGTCGGTGCACCACACACAGGCATAAAGGCAGAGCTTCACACACACCAGACGGTGACGCCGCCACACCCGTGCCGCGGACGGGGGTGCTCGCCTGAGCCCCGGGCACCCGGGCACCCGTGCTGAGTCCATGTCCGCAGTGGGGTTCGTTTGTGGCAGGTCAGCGGTGCCAGGCCCAGCTCTGGGCAGGGAGGGGTCCTTCCTCCCAGGCCCGTCCTCTGAGCAGACCACTGCCACCATGGAGCTACGGGCACCCGTTCCCGCTGGGGCTGGGGCACGCGCCTGCTCCTTGTGAAAGCTGGAGGGCGCGGACACACCCCGGCTGCGGCAGGCCTGACACAGCGGCTCCGTCAGCCCCAAGGCTGCGAGGGGCCCGGGCCCTGAGGGTCGTCTCAGGCTCCAGTCCTGACATCCAGGGAGGCCTTCCCGTGTCCCTGATAGGGACGCTGGTGAGCGCACAGCCCAGCCCTTATCTTAAGTAGTGTAAGGCTAATTCCTTTTTTAAAATTTAAAAATAAACAGAAATGAAAGTTTGTCCCTTTCTTCCTGTGCCCCAGGGAGCATCTTTTGGAAGCCACCTAGTCCACGGTTTCATTTCTCTGGCAAGAGCAGTTGAATAGTGAATGTCAAGGGAAGTCAGAGCGAGTAGTTCCAAGACGGTCTGGTGTGGACGGGCCTGGTGAGAGAGTTCAGACGTGAATCCAGTGTTTTCTATGTGTATCTGCTGCCAAGGGGCTCCCGGTTCAGATGCAGCCCTGAGTCCTGTGTCCACCACCTCGGCCCGTGCTGGGCGCCCTGGAAGCTGTCTCGAGTCTGGGTCTGTGACAAGCACCGCTGTCCCCAGAGGCACTGGGAGGTCCTGCCAGGGTTTGTCGTTCCATGACAGATGTTCGAGAAAAAGAGCCAGAAAATAGCAGGTAAAATGCTAGTCCTAACAAAATGGCGAGGGTTCTCAAATGCTGCGTCGTGCCCCTGATCCCAGGAAGCCCTGCAGCGCGTCTGAGGCCCCAGGAAACGCCGTGACCTTTAGAATCTAAGCCTCAGCGCTCAGCTGGTCATGTCATTTAAAAAAGACAACAGCCAGTGAGACGAGGAGGGAGGGAAGACTGCTGGGCAGTGGCTGGGCAGTGGCTCTGGGCAGTGGTGCTGCAGGATGCGGCCAGGCTTCCCCTGCAGGGCGGTGGGGCCGGGACCCTGCCCCAGGGCTGGCCATGAAGGCTTCTCCGTGCCTGGGACACACCCACGGCCAAGTGTGCCACATGTGCTAGTGTGTGTGTGATGCATGTGCCGGGGACGCGTCCTTCCCGGCTGTGTGAGCAGGGTACCCGGGGCACGCGCTGGCACCAGGCCACTCGGGCGCCCACGCGGGGGCTGTGCTTTCCTGCCCGGGGACCTGGGGCCGCCCCCAGCCTCTCCGCACCTCAGTGGCCTCATCTGCAAAATGAGGGCATTGAGGGAGCGCATTTCCTCAGTTCTGTCTTCTTCTGGATTGGGGTCCATTCAAAGGAGGTACTTGCAGCTCCTGAGCTCCCGTCTCTGCCTCTTACTTAAGGGAAGGCTTGGAGTGAGGGGCCCTGTGAGAAGCTGCTGCAAGTGGAATGAATTTGCGACAGAGCAGAGAAGCATCGCAGAAGGATAACGTGGGTCCTTGGGTTCCGTTCCTGAGCGTGTCCTTACCTGGCTGAGAAAGAGAGTGGCTGTGTGCGTGGATGGCCACCTCTCAGGTCTGCTCGCGCGGAAGATCGTTACCAGTGATTTTGCTGTGGCCGTTCCTTTGGGTGAGGACACTTTATTGAAGGAAGAAAATGAAACTCAGCAGGAACAGTAAACTAGACACAAAACAGAGAAGCTTCAGGGAGGTGCGCGCGTCAAAAGCAGCAGCAGATTATAAAATAATGACGACGAGTTCTCTCTGCACAAGCAGTGAGGCTTTGCTCTTTTCTAGTCGTAAAGATGGGAACTATTCGTTTTAAGACACTTTTAAGAGAGTGAAAGCATTCTTAGACTGTCCTCTCCTGACCCTGTCACTCATGGTCACCGCTGTGGCCACGTCAGTGTCTTTCCAGTCCTTTCTCTGGTGTTTCTACAGATGGCTTCTGGACGGATGTGAGATTTTGCTATTTTGCGCTTTGCACTTACTGTAAAGTTGCTATAATCATCTTTCTATGTTGCCAGTGTTGCTGGAGAGTAGGTTCTTGTCTCGTCCCAGAAGGAATTCAGAGACGAGACACAGAGGCCAAGAAAGCAAAGCGAGGATTAGTCAGGGGTAAGACCGCTCCCGGGGGCGAGCGACGGACTCCGGCGGGAGCTGCCCTGAGTTTCTTTGGCGAGCTGGCTGTATGGGGTGTAGGAACAAACAGGCTGAATGCCCACCGGGGAGAGAGGGGTTTGGGGTTGCGTTTCCTGGTTTTCGCCCACCTTCCCCAGGGCAGGAGGGGTGTCTGTCCTCACTTAGTCTGGATCAGAAGCATCAGTGTCGGTGCAAGACGAGTACTTCGAATCTGCAAGGCTGGTTCTATCGTGCTGAGGGCATAGTGAGCAGAAGTCACATTGGACGCTGGGGATTCCTGCCTCCTCCCACCTTTGTCTGCCTCAGGACCCTCGTCACCCCAGAATGTGTGGTTTGCTGTCAGCCTGAAGGTCCCCGCTTCCCTCTGCCTGCCCCACGGCCCCCGGAGGTCACAGGACGTGCGGCTTCCCACCATTGGGCTGGTGCCCCCGCCCGCTGCTCGTGTCTAGCGGCCCGCCGCTCTAAGGAGGGGACCCTTTGCGAGTGGTCCCGACGTGAGCTGTGCTGCGAGGCGGTGGCCCTGAGCCGGCCTGGCGCCTTCTCCGCTGTTGGACGGCAGTCTTCTGGGCTGGTTGTGCAGTAAGAGCGAGAGCACAAGTATCCGGCCCTGCCCTGTCCCGGGGGCTCCAGCGGTGAGCGGCGGTGCTCACGGTGTCCCTGAGGGAGATGTCGAGGCCGGAGCCCGGCCGCCCCTCGTGCCCAGCCCTGCTCTCCGCCGGAGCCCTGCCCATGGGGACGCTGGGGCGCCCGTGGACACGGCTCTGTGTTGCGAACCGTTGCCCCCACTGCTCCTCCCTCCCAGAAGAGACCGGATGGCCCGGTCTGCAGGACTGCTCTCTTTCCCTCCACCCTCCACGCTTCCTCAGTTTCCCCGGATATGGCTGTTCTTCCCCTGAGAGTCTTGTCTCCTCTCTCCGCCTTCTCCGTGCCCACTGCCTCTGCGGTTCCCCATCACCCCTCCCGCCGCTGCCGGGGAGCCTTTGGGAAGCGCAGAGCTGAGCTGGGGGTTGCTGTTGTCCCCGGAAGCAGGGACAGTCCCCCACAACTCGCTCCCCGCCCCCAGCCTTAGGGCCTGGCTCGCTCACCTTCCCTTGGGGGACCCACGTGTGGCAGGTGGTTGGAGCCTGCGGGGCGATGGGGCGCAGGACTGTGACCAGCCCCCAGCTGCGGGAGCACCTGCTCTTCATGTGGCAGGAAGTCAGGGGTGGGAGTGGGGGCGGTGGACGGTTCCAACGGCCCAGCTCTTTCTAGAAATGACTTCTGGTAAATTTGCATTCCTTTCCTACTGGCCCTGGATGCTTCAGGTCCTCCTGCTGCCTTCATTACGCCTGCGCCCTCGCAGGTGCCTCGCAGGCACTTGCTGTGGGATGTTTTCCCATTAAAGCCATCTGGGGAGGGATGGCGCCGGTGTTCCTGCCCTCATGGTGTTCACGTTGTCCAGTTAGATGTGTTAGGATGCACACCTGGACCCCGTGTCTGGGTGTCTCCGTGCAGGGTGGGGGCCTGAAGGTCAGGGCGGTGGGTTGGGGGCAGCGGTGGTCACGCCCTGTGTGCCCCGTGTGGTGGTGGGGCCACTTGACTAGAAGGGATGGGGCTGTCCTTTTACGGGAGTGCTTGGGGACACTGGGCTCCTCCACTGGCTTGTCCTAACCTGCAGCCCCCCCTGTGGCCGTCCCGCACCTCTGCTGTCATCAGGTCCTGCCCCTGCTGGACCCGTCTTCCCAGCTCTGGGTGCAGAAGGAGGGCCGCGCTGCGGAAGCCACTTGCCAAGGCCCCATGTCTGAGGCCCCATGCGGCCCCCCTGTTCTGCCAGTTGGTCTCTGTGGGCAGGGAGCTACCCCCAGGGGTTCGCAGCCATCTGGGGGGTGCAGGGTGGCACTTCTAAAATGGGCTTTTCTGGAACCCAGGGTCTTACAAGGTGCTTACACTTACTTTCCTGAAAAGCTGGCCAGAGAAGGCTGGCCCTGGAACCTAAAAACCAGCCGCCTCCAGTCTGTGACTGGGGGGTCCACAGCCCAGGGAGCGCCTGGACACTCTCTGGGAAGGAAGCTCTGAGGAGAAGCCGTCTCCGGGGCTGGCTGGTGGCGGCCCCGGGGCCTGCGGGCCAGGCGGGCAGCCCCGTTTTATTTCTCGAGGGATGTGCCGCTCCTGTTCGTTACTATTATGTCTTCACAGTAGAACTGCACCCAAAGGGCCTTTCTTCCTGTTGTGTGGAGGGCAACTGAAGTTGGGAGTTCTCTTTCCTCCCGGGCGCCCTACGTGGGCTCTGCTTTGAGTGCCGCTGGGCTCTCAGAATCCACCTGAAACATGGCCCCTGGCTCCTGGGAGCTTGCCTCCGCCCTACCCCATTCCAGAAAAAAGAGAAGCCGACAAAGCCAGTATCTTCCCTCTCTCGTTACCCCCCCCCCACAGCTGGCAGCAGGGAAATCGGGGTGTTCTGAATTGCACACGCTATTTGACTGGCCCATTGTTTAATGTCCAGGTAGGATCGTGTTATCTGCTCTTCTGGAACTAAAGAGGTTTTTAAATAAGGGCGGGGGGCCTGTACTTCTCAGCCCCTGTGGGGCCCAGGGCTGCGCCGGCGGAGGCCCGGGCTCTGGTCCAGGCCGGCCCGGCAGGTTCCTTGGCTTAGCGCTTGCTGCGCTCCGGGCCGGAGGTGTTTATCCTCTCCTGCCCTTCTCAGCACGGGTGCCCTCGCTGGCCTTTGCGTCACTCCGTGAGCAAACAACAAACGCTGACAGGGTTCTGTCCTCGCCCCGAAGAGCAGCCAGAGCCCTTTGTTTACCGGGCGGCTGGCGGGGCTCGCTGGGCCGCCTGCACAGGTGTCCTGGGGGGGCCCCCGCCAGCGCTGCTGGGCCCCCGGGCGCCTCACCGCACAGCCCTGAGCCAGGGCCCACCTGCCTGCCCGCCCCGCGGCGGGGGGAGCAGGCCCCTCGCACCCCGCCCCCCGAGCAGAACTGGGCTCTGGGAGCAGAGTTCTGAGGAGCTCTTCGAGTGAAGGCTCTGTTCTCCTGCAGAGGCACCCAGCCCGGGTTCAGAGCTGGGCAGACTCTCTGCAGCTGAGGCCCTTTTTCTGGAAGGTGCTGGTGGATGTTTTAAATCTTCTTATGAGATTTCAAACGTGTGGCCTTGGAGGAAGGAGCTGCTGAGCGCCCACATAGATGTCTCCACACTGCCCCCACCTGCCACGCAGCGCTGCGAAGTAGAAATTAACCTAAATTAGCAAGATAATTGTCCCTGTGTTAATTGCAGGTTGTCCTTCAGAGCTGTTTTCCTTTGCGAGGTCTCGGCAGTGGGCTGGCTTCGGGCCCTCCCGGGCCTTCCTGCACGTTGGCACCCAGAGCCACCATTCCAGAAAGGAGCGGTTGAATTCCGTCGTTCCCCGAGCCGTCCACTGGCCCCACAGACGCCTCTGATGATGCTCTCTCGAGCCCTCAGTATTGGGTGGGTGTCCCCCACACCCCTCGCCCCAGTGTCCTCCCAGCCCCCGCCAGGGCTGTGAGGTTCTCTCTCAACACAGGCGACATAAACAAACACCGGCTATTTTCAGCACACCCGGTTGGTGTCACAGCTGTTAGGGCCTGTCCTCTGGCCAGCGTGGCCGGCCCCCAGCCCTGCACTTGGCCCTGGCCGGCCGGGCCCAGCTCTGGCAGGCAGCGAGGACCTAAAACCTTCGTTCCTTGCCATGGTTTCTGGCTTTCTTGCAACACCCCTGGCACTTGGAACAGGCAGCTGGACGAGGACGGTGTCCAGGAGGGCCCTGGGGATGGTTCTGCCGGGGTTTTCTTTGTTTAGAACTTGAGTTTCTGCTTGGAAGCACTCAGCTGGAATGTGGGGCTGTATCTGTCCTCTGTGACACCAGCAGGCCGAGGCGGGGCTTCTGAGCCGCTTTTCTTCATCTGTCATAAATAAAACAAAGTATAAAACCCTTAAAGTAAAACCTCAACCTGAGTCTTCCCTGTGCGGTGAATAGTCGCTGAACGAGTACTGTAGCCCCTCCCCTTCCCAGTGGCCACGCAGAGACAGCACAGTAACGGGACGTAGTGTGTGTGCGTGAGTGCGCACGCGTGCGCACATGCATGTGTGAGTGTGTGTGCATGCACACGTGTGTGTAGACGACCCTCCATGGCTGCAGCTCGCCCTGGCCCGGCCTGCCTGTCCGTCTGCTTGCTCTGAATACCTTCCCTCCGAATCCCGTGTCCTTCCAAACGCTGAGTGATGTTGAAGGCCCCCAGGGCCATGGGTTTCACTCCCCACAGAGACGGCTCCTTCAGGCAGGTGCCATGGGCTGCTCTTTGTCCCGCCCTGTGTGCCCTGTTGTCATTACTGCTGGTGACTCCACGTCACTGCTTCAGTGTGTCCTATGTCACTGCTGCTGGGTGTCCCAGAGTCATGGCGCTGGGCGTCCCCAGGGCCTGGCTTTGTTACAGTCAAGGAGTTAACTCAGAAGACAGGGACTCTCATGAGAGTAAGATCTGACAATTCGGAAAATGTTAGCTCACATTTGGAAAAGAAATGGTGAATTAAACTCGGTAAAATTTGTTGATCCATTTGAGAATTTAAATTAAATTCATCTGTTGATGAAGCTGATTCTTGGAGTCTGAACTTGTGCTGGCTCTTGACAGCTTTCTCGGTCTGGGGCACTCTGGTTGGAGAACAGCACACGTTGCCCGTGGCTGCAGAGCCCCGTCACTTTGCTCTCTAATTCGCTTTACCTAAAGCTAAAATGTGGAGTAAAGAACTTTCAAAATAACAAGCGGTGAGCCCCCAGAGGGGGCCTTGGTGTGAGGGAAGGGTGTCTGCGAGGCAGGAGTCAGTGTGGGCTTGCGCGCGGGGGGCAGGGAGCCGAGTGAGCGCAGGGAGCGTCCTCGGGCTGGGCAGAGCCTCCAGGGGTTGGAGTCCTGGGCCCCCCGCCTGGACTGGGTGACCCTGGGGAGCTGTGTCAGTTCCTTGCGGGCTGGTGTCGAAGTGGGCGAGGACGGGGCCTTTCGGCAGCGCCGGTGCGGGGGGCAGCTGGTCACGGTATCTTCTGCTTTTATTTCCACTGCCCCCCGCGTGCTGCCTGTCTCCTTGACTCTTAAGTGTCCTTTTGTTTGTCTCAGCACAGTGCTGGGCCCATGGTGGGAATTCAGTAAAGGCTGAATAAAAGAAGAAGGAAAAACGTTATTTAAAACGTTTGAGGTAGCCTGCTTTGTCTGGGAATACACACACACGCGCGCGCGCGCACACACACACGTGGATGTTACAGCACAAAAAGGTGACGGCAAAGATTGCTCCCCTGAAATTACAACTTGCCTAAGCCAAAAAAAAAGCCGCTCCTTTTGTAGTTAGTGCTTATTAAAAACAACAGCAACAAGAAACTCACGGTCATAAAGGTGACGACGTACGTTTCCTCCTGTAGCTGGTGAAGCTGTCTCTCAGGTGGAAGGCTGTGGGTTTGTGTGCGGTGCAGGGCAGACGCCAGCTTCGTTTTCCCTTCCCACTTCGATAACCGTAGTGCAGGAAGCTTTGCTCCCTTTCCGCAGGGCAGCCCACTGCCCGCTCGGTCATCTGTCGGGTCTGGGCTGTTTCTGGCCCCGCTGCCGCCTTCCACTGAGCAGGAGCCGGTCCCCGGCCTGCTGGGCACCGTCTCCTCTTGTCCGAGCTCTGCCGTGCCTCCCTGCCTGCCCCTCCTGCGAGTGTCCCAGACCGAGTGCGCTGGGCAGGTTCCTTGAAGAAAGCAGGGTGGGAGTTCGATTGGTATTGCGGTGAACGCGTGGACAAATCTGGGGAGCACTGGCGTCTTGGCAGTACGGGGTCTTCCCCGCTCTTTGCGCGCTGCTTTTTGCACTGACTGGATCTTCTTAAATGTCTCCCAATAGATTTTGGTAATGTTCTCCATAAAGGCCTTGCACCTGTTACGTTGAATTTATTCTTCAGTAGATTCTAGGGTTTTTCCCTTGTTATAGATGTAATCTTTTATTTAAAGTAAGTCTTCTGTTGCTAGTACTGTATGGAAATGCAGTTGGTTCTGTGTTTTATTTTGACGTCCAGCCACTTTCCTAAAACCTTGCCACTCCTAACAGTTTTTCCGTAGGTCTTCAGGGTTTGTGTGAACCGTGGTGCCAAGGGTGCTGCCGCCTTCCTCGTGCTGCTGCTATGTTTCCTCGTCTGCCTGTGCTGGCCCTGAGCCCCGTTCAGCCTGAGGCAGAGCAGAAAGACGGGGCTTCCTTCTTCCTCCCCCCCCGACCCCGGGGCCCCGAGTAGACAGACGTGACACCTTCTCATTTCACTCCTCCTGGTTTTTCAACTTTCTTTATATTTTCAGCTCTTAATTTTGCCTCCGTCTCTTCAATTAACTTCTTCATAATTGTCCTCTAACTCACCTAATTTTCCTTTTGGTTTTGTATAGGATCTAATGCTTTCACCATCCATTTTTAAAATTCATCAATGAGATTTTTTTAATTCATCAATTTTATTTTTGAAAGTCTATTTTGTTCATTTGCCAGAATGATTCATTTTGACAGTTTTGTAACTTCCTCTTTTTTCATTTCTTGATTTGTTTCAGTCATCTTAGTAAATTTTTCATTAACTCAAATCAACATAAGAAAAATGCACACAGGTGGATAAAACACACAATGTGTCTTTAAATTTCGGAAGTGGTGATTCTGTATTCTGTTTCCAGTAACACAAGCGCCTGAGCTGCCTGCCCTGCCCTTTGATGTTGTTGCTGTCTTTCAGTTATTTCCTTGTGTGTTCGCTTGCCTTGGCTGGGAGCTCATGTGTGGTTGGTCCTGACATGTGGGAAACGCAGGGGTTGAAAGGAAAGATGCTTCTCTTCAGGCAGGACTTCCACGTGCTCTTTCAGGGACCTGCTGTCGGTGCCTCAGTGGGATACCATCACCCCTCGGGGGGTCCCCGATGGCGCCCGGAACCCGCATCCTGAGCCCAGCACCGCCGGGTACTCACCGAGGCCACGGCCTCCCTCTAATCAAACAACGTGCAGACCTTAATTGAATGATGCTACGTGGCTAAGCAGCACTAACCGCCTCTGTGCCCTCGGCGAGTCAGGTCCCTGTAACAGACATCGTAACGATGAAAAAGTTTGAAATAGTGCAAGAATGATCAAAGTGTGACCCAGCGACACGAGGTGAGCAGAGGCCCCTGGAGAAGCGGTGCCGGTAGGCTCCGTGCAGGGTCACCACGAACCTCCACTGTGAGACGCAGTGCCTGCGAAGGTCTTCCGGTTTCCGGTTCCTTGGAGGGTCCCTTCACTGCCAGTGAGCCCAGCGACACCGCAGGCCCGATACTGTACTCGGAGTCTAGGCTCCCCACAGCACAGGAGCTGTAGGACTGACTCTGGCCACACTCTCAGGAGTGTAAGTTTCCAGTGTTTCACATGCCCGGCCTCCAGCCCTTCTGTCCCTCTCCTCTCCTCCCTCCCTCCTCCCCCACCTCCCTCCCCCAAAGCTGACTTCCACATCCTCCCGGGCAGCTGCCCTGGTCCCACCGGCTTCACAGTCCCGCTCACCTGGCGGAACTCCAGCCCGGGTTCCAATCCATCGTCTCCCTGATTCCCCTCCCCAAGCAGGTGTGCGCTGCCAGTGCTCCCCAGTCCCACCTAGCGCTCGCTCTCCATTCTCAGCACCTGTCCGGTCCAGCGTCGGCCCCCACTCCCAGACGCTTTCTCTGCCCCCTCTCCTGCCCTCTGACCTTGTGCGGGGCCTTCTAGGTGCCCTGGGGGTGGCCGCAGAGGAGCGGGTGGGGCCTGCATTGCACATGCACATGGCATGTGGGCATCCTCCCTGCTTTTGGTCTTGTTCCCTCCTCTCGCCGTGACAACCCTCTCATTTTTCTTGTCTCTGACTTTCCTTCTGAGCCTCTAAATATGCTCTCATCACTTCACTGAAAAACACGGTGGACCCGGCCTTCCCTGGTGCGGGTCTCCCTCCTCCACATTCTGCAGGACCTCGGGCCACGGACGCTCCATGCCCTACTGTCCCAGCAGTGACAGGGCAGACTGGGAGGTGAGGTCGCCTGGGGCCCCGTGTCTCCGGACTCCTGCAAGTCCTCTGGCCCCACCTCCATCCTGCAGCCACCCAGCTTCTGTTCTATGCGCACCTGCCCAGCCTCGCGCAGCCGTGACCGTGACCTCGACCTCGGCTCTCACCTGCCTTTGGCCTCCTGTCTCTCTTCTCTGGATGTGGACGCCCAAGGGCGCCTGATCGGCCTACCCAGGAGGAAGCTGCGGCTGGGGCAGTGGGGAGTGCTGCCCCTTCTTTCCCCAGGGAGACATCCTGTGATGCTCATCTCCAGCCTCCACACGGGCCCCTTGGTGGAGCTTCCAGCAGCCACAGTTGGCCCCAGCATTGGCTCCTCAACGCTCTGTCCTCGGGTTGGCTCGCCGCTCCCAGTTCTCTCCTGCCCTCACACCCAGGAGTCAGAGCCTAGGACCCTCGGGCCGCATCCTGAGAGTGCAGCCCGCCTACTGCCGGTGTCCTGTCTCCCATTCACTGTCAGCTCCCTGAAGTCACGTTCGGGGTCCCCCATGCCCTGTCCTCGGTGGCCGCTCCAGGGG
This sequence comes from Vicugna pacos, assembly GCF_048564905.1. NCBI lineage: Eukaryota > Metazoa > Chordata > Mammalia > Artiodactyla > Camelidae > Vicugna > Vicugna pacos. The sequence continues at coordinate 95,046,881 of NC_132991.1, read as the reverse complement.
ACTCCTTCCAGTCCTCCTCGGTGAGAAGGCGGGGAACATGGGCGTCAGGGGCACTTGCAGCGCTTGGACGTTTGCGTGAGTGTGGTGGCAGCAGATGGAGCTGCAGTGGCCGGACTGTCCCTGCCACACTCGCCCCTCACCTGCAGCAGGGGTGCTGCCGTGCTGCTGACACCCACTTCCACAGCTGACACAGCCCCGTCCCCACGGCAGCATCACCCGGCCCCTCCTGTCCCTGCTCGGCCCAGCCCCCTGCCCAGATGTTCAGCCGAGAGTCCAGGGGATGCTTTGCATTTTCCTCTTTCACTGGCCCCCGTGTGCAGTTGGGCACCCTTTCCTAGGGCTCCTCGTTCAGAGCTCTGTGGGTCTCACCTGCTTCTCTCCGTCCACGTCTCCCCGGGCAGCCAGGTGCTGCCCCCACGGGCTCTGAATGGCCGATTGCCCAGCTCAGTCCTCATGAAGGTGAAACCACACAACCTTACAGCTAAATGCAGCCCTGGAACGTGAAAACAGAGGAGCGGGTGCCGAAGACCACATTCCCTGGCTGTTCCATGCAGGCTCTCCGTCTGCTCTCGGGTCCTTAACTCGTGCGTGTGTGTGTGGCACACGCCCAGGTGTGTCAGGGCCCTTCTCGCTGGGCCGTAGTGGCCTCCCAAACCCGACAATGGCTGAGGACTGTGCTCCAGCGTGTCTGCACCGCGGACTGCAGCCACCAGGCCCCCAGCCTCCGGGCCTTCTCCCCAGCCACTCCCCCTGCGGGAATCCCTCCCTCCTGACCTCAGGGACCCCTGGGGACTCCCCTTTGTTCAGGTTTTGACCTAAATCTCAGCTCCCCAGAGAAGCCTCTCCAGGCCCAGCCCTACCTGCTCCTCTGCAGGTGCTTCCCCGGGCTCCGTCCCCCTGGATGCTGCTCCCACCGCGCCTCAGGGAACCGTCAGATTCCGGAGAGCGGGCTCTGGGCTGTGCTTTCCTGAGCCCCTGGCCGCCGCCACAGAGCCGCGTGTGCGTGGACCACTCGTGGATGAAGACGTGCCTGGAGAGAGAGCACATTTTGTCTTTAAGATGGTACACACACACACACACACACACACGTGTGCACACACAGGGACAAGAGTTGGGAGACTCTTGTGGTCAACTGATAACAATGGGCGCCTTGGGGGACGTTTCCGAAGTCAGCCAGGTGCTCGGTGTGCCGGCAGGAAGGCGCCGGCGGGCCCCCCGCGGGGCGGGTGTCCTCCCCCGCCTCTGCGGTTGCTCTGAGTGCCCCGTGTGGGGGCCGGAGGGGGGTGAGCGGCCCCAGTGTTGTCTGTCGTGTGCTCTGCGCCCGGCTCTGCTCCGGGGGACTGGCGGGCTCGGCCTAGACGTGCTCATCCGGAGACAGGTCCCCTCCTCCACATTCTCGTAGGGTTGGAACAGAGGCGTTCGGGGGTCCGTGGCTGGCTTTCTCTGGCCTCTCGGGTTTGTCCCTGCGCTGGGGCTGTCAGCATAATTACAAAGCAGAGTGTAAAGCAGTCACCTCGGGATGGCGTGATTTGGTTTGTTCTGTTTTGTTTTTTGACCTGCATGTTTCCCAGGGCTGACAGAGCAGAGCTGCGTGTGTCTCGGGTCTGTAAGAACGTTCGTCAGCATGTGACCAGCTCCTTAGCCGACAAGCCTGGAATCCCAGAGTTCGTGGAGACACGTGCACTTTGGAGAGAGGGTCCCAGGGTCCCCTTCCCTTTGGTTCATGTCACAGGAGACACTCCTGAGAGGGGGGCACACACTCCACGGACCAGCCTTACTGATTCTGAGACGTGCGGAGGGAAGTCCAGAAGTGCTGTGCTCGCAGCTTTTGGCCTCATTTAAAGCATTCGTAAACAGTCCAGGGGGCGCGGAGAAGCCCAGCGAGAGGGCTTGGCGCTTGTTCTCATTCGCAGAATGAACGCCTCTGTTCAATTACGCAGCCTGGCGCGGCCCCATCCACGGCTCTTCCGGGGAGGGTGCAGAGACGTTTCACTTCTCCGCCTTCCCGTTTCTCCCCTGTGGCCTGGCTGCCCAGCAGATTTCGGGGCCTACTTGTCACGTGCGCACAGGAGGCCTTCATTTGTCAGGCCCAGTGGCTGCTGCACTGGAGAATTTCTGCTTTTGCTGCTGCTGATCTGGTTTCTTTTTCAAGCTCACTCCCCCCTGCGCTTGCCCACTCCCCTACCTTCTGGTTGGGCAGTCTTCCTCCTGCTCAATCTGGGCAGAGGATTCTGGTTTCTGCCGGGACAGTGAGGGAGACTGGCTTTGGAGTCAGCAAGGCCGGGTCCAATTCCCAGCCTCGCTGCTTAGAAATGGGGAGCATTACTTAGTTTCTTTGAGCCTCGATTTTCCTCATCTGTGAGATGGGTATAAAAGTCCCACCTCCTGCATTTATTGTAAGGCTAAGGGATTGAGTATAAGCTTGTGGCTTGGTGCCAGGTAGACAGTCTGTTCACTGAATCACTAATAATTCACTTATTCAGCCACTGGGAATTTTCACCACATAAGAGCTGGAATCTCCTCTGCAGGCCTCACCTTCGAGGGGCAAGTCCAATAGGGGACTGCACAAGTAAAGGCTACTTTTGAATTTGAAAATGTTCTGCAATCAGCGTTCTGAGATCTGGAGGGGGCAGTGGTGTGTGGGGGCCACCGTGTTGTGAAGGCACCTCAGGCCCCTTTCCCTGGGGGTCAGGCAGAGGGGGTGTGTGGCCACACACACCCACTTTGCCCTTCTCGCCTTTCAAGAGGAAGAGTGCTGCGTACGTGTATACCGGCAGGGAAGCAGCTTTTGAGGAAGGGTCTAGAACCTTCTTAGAGGGCAAGTTGAAGAAAGCCTGGCAAGTGACTTTGACTGACAGGTGGTACCTTATGTGTCTCGACTATTAAGCATTTTTCTTCTTCTTTGTAAGTTAGATTGCCAAGCAGTTTTTAAACGAGTGCAGATGCTCCTGGTAGCCTTGCAGAAGATACAGGTTGGTGAGGGACCTCTCCTGGGATCCCCACCCCGCCTCTAGGGGCTCACTCAGAATTAACGGAGCCCCCCTCCCGGCCCCTCCCCATCCCTCCTGGCCCCTTGGCCTGACGCTCTCTGGCTAGTCTGTTTTTCTTTCTTTTCCTTCCATCGTGGATGGTTTGAAGACATACGGTCTGGAGCCAGGGGTGAACGCGCACCGATCTCTCAGGAACCCCACAGTCTCCAGGTGGCCTCAGCCCACGGCCGCTGGGTGTGGAGGTGGCCCCTGGGAGAGAAGCTGTCTGTTTTATTTGTTTCCTCCAGGCTGGGAGCGACTTCAGGCTGCCCTGGCCCCGGGTGGCCCCGCCCACGGACCCTGGGGTGGAGGGAGCCGAGGGCCAGGGCTCTGGGGCGGCCGGCTGCGGCCGCAGTGGCCTGCTAAGCGGCCCAGGCCCGCCCTGGTGGTCCCAGCGGCACCCGCAGAGCGGTCAGCACAGGCTAGTGGGCGTCCAGAAACAGCCCTGAAACAGGGGCTCTGCTTTGGAGTGTTCCATAAAACTTCATGAAGGGTATCATGAAAGTCGCCTTTGGGTGTGCCAGGGGGTCAGAGGCGGTTGCAGTCGAGCTGGAGAGGTCAGCGTGTGGGAGGCCTCAGGTGTGCCCCCTCCCGCTCTGCCCGCCACGGCCCCTGAGCCTTGGCCCCATGGCTGCTTGGGCCTGCTCTTCAGGTCAGCTTGGGGGACCTTATCCTCTGCCCACCTGCCCTCTGGGCACCAGCCCCTCACCCTGCGCCTTCGGGAGGCCTACGGAGCCAGGAAGTGGAGAGTGGGCTGTGCCTGCGGCCTGGGGAGCCCTCGGAGCCCAGGCGCGGGGCTCGCTGCTCCCCAGTCAGGCGGACGAGGTTCTGTGTGATTTCTTTCATCCCTCCGGCAGCAGACGTGCAGCCATGCCTGTGTCTGGAGAGGGGCAGCCCTGCAACACAGAGGGGGCTGTACCAACCCCTGCTTTTATTTGGGGGGCCCCAAACGGAGAAGAATGGCCAAGGCTGCCTGATGCAGTGCTGAGTCCCGGCTGTGTCCCAGGGGCTGTCTGCAGGGGCAGACAGAGGCAGACAGGGGCAGACAGGGGCCCCAGGAAGGCAGGGCTGCTGCCTCCGGGCTGCAGGAAGGGCGCCAGAGAGCTGACTGCTGAAGGTGTCCCCACGTGCCAGAGGGGTGCGTGTCGGGGCGTGTGTGCTGGGCTCCCGAAGGGTCAGGTTTGGGGTGTTCTGTGGGCTGGTGAAAGAAGTTTCAAGAGTGAAGATGGCCCCCAGCCTTGACCACTCACTCACGGGCCCACCTCTGAGGCTTGTGGTCAGGCCGGGGTGCCCTCTGCCCCTCCCTGGACTTGCTCCTCCGTCACCCCTGCAGCCGGAGCGTGTCCCGGGAGCAGGCATCTGTCTGCTCAGAGCCTCACCACCAGCTGAGGGGCCTTGTCTCTCCGTCGCGCCTGCATCAGTTTTGGGGAAGGCACCTGTGGCGGGGTGGGGCATTGCTCACCTTGTGGGGGGTCCATCAGGGCCTCCTGGATGGCACTGCAGATCAGACACCAGAACTGGGGGTACCTTCTCCCACTGCCAGCTGTGCTCGAGGCCTGGAGTCCAGTTACCCAGAGCCATGATCCCACAGCCCTGCACCAGGGAGGGAGGGAAGAGGAGGCGGGGAGCAGGGCAAACGTGGTCCACACGCCTGGTTTGATGCTGTCTCTTAAGAGATACTTCTCATTCTGTCTCCTCCTCCTCCGGGGCTGGCTCAGTGCTGTAGGCCAGGCCTCCCTCGTCTTCCTCGGACCAGCACAGCCACTGCCGCCTGGCCTGCTGTCTCTGGCCTTCTCTGCATGGCCACCAGCATGATCTTCCCGTCACGAGTGGTTGGGTGGCTTCCTGTGCCAGGCCCTTCTGTGGCTCTCCCTACCTGTGGAGGAGTGCGCCCAGGGGCCCTCATGATTCCACGTGGTCCTCCGGCCCCCTGCTGCCGCCCCCACACTCCACGGGGCCCCGTCGTCCCTGCACTGCGTGCCCTCTGAGCCTCGCACGTGCTCCTTTGTCTGCTTAGGGGGAGCTGGCCAGGCGCTGGGAAGTGGGACTGAGGACCAGGGAGCTTGGGGCTGAGGTTGGAGCCAGTGTCCGAGGGCACCCGTGCCCACGACCCTGTGTGCCCTGCCCACGTGCACCCAGGCACAGCTGGCCGGTCCCAGGGTAGGTGGTCGCCGCCACCACCCACCTCTCCCTTCCTGTCCCCCTGGCCGGGCCGCCTGCTGCAGGGCCGGAGTCTGGCTGTTCTGTCTCTGCTGGAGCCCTGTGGGAGCCCGTGTGTACGCATGTGTGTGAGTGTTCAGGCCAGCAGTGCCTGCGGGAACTGGGCTGTTTCTCGGTGACTCAGCAGGCTTGAGCTCCTGCCATCCCTGTGTGCGCCCTGTGCTTGGACAATTATGAATCACTTGCTTGCTTCTTGATTTGCGTCAATCAAACCACATGTGAGGAAAGCAGCAGAGAGCAGCGGGGCTTTGCCGGGAGCCCGGCGTCCAGCGCGGGGACGCTGGCCAGGGACAGCCTCAGGAGGCCAGCCGGCCGCGTCCTGGTGGTCGGGGGTGGTCTGGGCTGCAGGCTGGGGTGGCTTCCGCCCAGCTCCTCCTCCCTTCCCCACCCCGGACCTCGGTAAGCGGGGTGATGCCGGCTCCCCCTGCGCCTCGCTGGTTTCCTCCCTGCGATCCTGTGGCCAGAGGGACGGCGTCACAGTTACGGGAACGTGTACAGTTTCCGGGAGAGCCTCGGGTCTGTTCTGCTGCAGAATCACTTTAGGACATGGCTCTTTGAAAAGATTTCTTGTAAGAAAGGCCTCACTTAAAAAGGCAGAAATACACACACACACATACAAGGTATAATATACATCACACGGAGTACATACATTACATATGAAATACATTATAACTGAATCACTATGCTGCGCAAGGAAACGCAACAGTGTGAACCGTCTGCACATCAATCAAAAAATAAAAGTAACCAGAAAGGGCTGTCAGTGCTCCTGAGGTCCCGTCACACCCGAGGGAAGGGCAGTGACTTGGAGGGCAGGCCCGGAAGGCCCTGGGAGGCAGGAGGTCGCTTTAGTCCGGCCCAGGGACTCCGGACCCCGTGCTGCCGAGCGGCCCCTGGGCTGTGGTTTGCCGAGTCCCTGAGTAGCTGTGCTCCATGCCCACGAGGAAGCCCTGGGGGCCAGGGCTGGCTGGGGCGGGCGTCCTGACACCGGCAGTCTCCTTGCTTGCTTTGGTTAGTCTTGTTTGAAGTAGGCAGGTGAGGTTCTTCTCACTGTGAAGGTTGCTTCTGCATTCCTGTAGTTTACATCGAAGCTGACGGGCTGGTTACCTGGCTGATCCCAGCCAACTCGCATCTTTGGGAACGTTACTGCCCAGCGTCCCAGCTGGTGTCCCGGCCAAAGCTCTGCTGCTCTGTCCCTGCGTTTGTCTCGAAGGGACAGCTGAGCGGACCTCTTGCGATCTTTCCATTCACTTCTGCATGTGCCTTTCAGCTCCCGCCCGCGGCGCTGTGCTGGGCCTGGGGACCCTGGCCACCTGGCCAGCCCTGCCGTCCCTGTCCCTGCAGGAGCGCAGCACAGGAGACTGGAAAAGGCAGCTTGCTCTCAGAGGTAGGAGGGTTGGGTGCCCCCAGGGACCTGGAGAGAAGGCCCCCGGGCCGCCCACTCCGTCCTGGAAGAGGGGCATGCTCCAGGGCTGGCCACGGGGCTTTGCGGTGGGCAGGGTGGAGCCCGGGCTCAGCGCCTGGCAGTGCAGGCCTCCTCGCACGGGGAGACCGAGGCCCGAGCAGCAGATGGTGTCCCAGGCCTGCCAGTGAACTGTGACGAAAGGGTCAGACGTCTGGGGCGGAAAGACAAAGGACAGGGCTCTGGCCCCGCTACTAACAAGGACGGGGAGGGGCACGTTTCCTCTCCCCCGACGGCGGGTGGCAGCTCTGTGCGCTGAGTGCACGCAGTTTCGGCGTATTCACAGGGTGGAGTGCCTCCAGCGCGGTCGGGGTTAGACCCTGCTGCCCGTAACCACCCCCTCGCCAGCCCTGGGCAGCCACCAGTCCGCTTTCTGTCTCTGCGGTGTGTGTTCCGGCCTTGTGTTTACACGGGACGGGACGGGGTTCGGTCTCCCGCGCTGGCTCCTCCACTCAGCACGTTCGAGGTTCCTCCGCGCGGCAGCCTGTGTCCACTCTTGGCCCTTCCTGTTGCTCCGCTGCGGACAGACCGCGCTTGGCTAGTCCACCTGTTGATGGACGTTGGTTGATCGCTGCTTTTCGGCCGTTAACGCCTCATTGTGAGCGTTCTTGCCTAGGTTTTTGGCAGGACATACGTTTTCGCCTGTCTTGGGTGTAAGTATGCCTAGCAGTGGAGTTTCTGGATCACGTGGTGACTTGATGTTTAACCGTTTGGGGAGCCGTCAGACTGTCCCCCACCAGTGGCGCGCGAGGGCTCTGATGCCCCCCATCCTCTCCCACAGCGGCTGTTGTCCGACCTTCCGACCCTCCCCGCCCTGGTGGCTGTGAGGTGGTCTCTCACTGCAGTTTTGATTTGAGCTTCCCTGACGACTGAGGATGTCGGGTACTTTTTTACGGGCTTATTGGCCATTTCGTGTATCCTCTTTGGAGAAGCGTCTTCTTGGGCCCTTCACCCACTTCTAAAGTTGGGAGGTTTGCCTCTTTACTGGTGAGCTGTAGCGTTTCCCTGTGTTCTATATACAGCTCTTTTGTCAGGTGCATGGCTTGCAAATACTCCGTCCCATCCTGTGAGCTGCCTTTTCCTTTTCTGGGTTGTGTCCGTAGAAGCACAACAGTTTTTAGTTTTGCTGAGGGCTGCTGAATTTGTCCTTCTGTTGCTTTTGTGTTTGTTGTCGCATCCGAGCTCTTTGCGGAGGTCGCATCAGGTTGACGGTGACGGCGGGGCCCTCCTCTGAGGGGTCCTGACTGACTGTGTCCAACTTACATGTCGAAAGGCTTCTCAGGCTCTTGCGAGAGGGGCGTTTTTCATCGCCTCGCTGGGTTCTGCAGCGTTCTAACCACGACTCCCTTTTCCCACAGTCGGTTTTAATTGAATGTCCGTGGGAAAATGTCCAAGCAAACTGCAGCTTTGCAGAGAGAACCGAGTTTCTTTGTTGGTTGGTTTCAGCCGTGGTTTTTCAGCGTTTCTGTGCGCAGTTTGTTGGAATCTGGCGTCACGCTGTGAATTTTCGCTGAGTGGTAGAGCTGGCCTTGCTGGACAGCCCAGCATTGGGGCGGTGCCTTCTCTCTCCAGACTGAAATCCCCAAACATTCTGAAGGGCCTGTGAGACGTTCAGATGTTCAGCTCCCCTCGCTGGTAGTTTAACCGTGGGGCACGGAGCACTCGGGACTCCATCGGACGTGGAGACAGGCGTCCTGGGAGGTGAGGCTGGGAGCAGGGGTGCAGACCTGGCCCCCCAGTCACTCCCTGTCACCAGCTCGGCCACCCAGGCTTCCTGTCTGTGAGACGGGGTGACGGCTGCCTCTGCCTCAGAGTCAGGAAGCCTCCCCGTCCGTGGTGGCAGTGGTCCTTGTCAGCAGTCACCCCGAACGAGGGTTCGGTTGGTTCAGTCCAGTTGAGTGTTTGGGCCGCTCGGAAAGTGGCGACGTTTGAAACGGAGAGCCCAGCGTGTGAAACGTGGGTGACTCGGAATAGGCCTCGCCTCGCTGGCCGCCTGGGAACAGAGCACCGAACACCGGCTTCTTACTCGGTCGGATCCTGACTCTCTCATTCCCTTCAGGTACACTTTGATGAGAAGTGAAGAGCTGTGTGTCTTCGTCAGATAAACCCAGTCCTTTGATTCGAAGGGTTTTTTTTGAGCGATGTAACTGATTAGGGTGTGTTTAGTATATATATATATTTTTTTACTCATTTCTCTTTTTTTCCTGAAGCGTAGTTGATTTACAGCGTTAGTTTCAGGCACAGAGCGAAGCGGCTCAGTTATACGTACACAGAGCACATACGTTTTCTCTTCAGACTCTTTTCCATCAGTTGTATTAATCCAAATAGTCACCATTTTTTACAATGAGGAAAGGTCGCTTTGCATTTTCCTTGCCAAAAGCTAGCCTAGCAGCATGTGCCTTACTCTGTGTTGGGTTTTCCCGAGGTGTGAGCTACGGGCCGCTTAAGCGAGGCTGTGACGCCCGCAGGTGACGCCCGCAGCCATGGCCGTCTGTCGGCTGGCCGGCTCGCGCCTGCCCAGCGTTAGGGAGGTTCTTTCTCTCCCCAGACTAAACTTCCCAAACATTCTGAAGTGACTGTTCCAGTGACTTTAAAAAGGCAGGTTATTCCCCACTTGCCTGCATAATAAATTATAAAAATCTTGAGCATAAATGGAACTTGCTTGTTTGGGACCGGGAGCTCGGTTCAATTCCCAGGAGACTTAAAAGCAGTATCGAGCCTACTTAAGGTGTACGTGTTTAGTTTCTCAGCCCCCAGATTCTTAGTTCTTACTCTCGAGTCTCATTTTCAAGGGCCCTCCTCCTTTTCCGTAGCTCCATGCGTCGCTGTTTCCATGCAGCATCCCCTGGGTTTTGCACCTCGCCCCTTCCCGCCCAGGTGGCGCCCGCAGGAAGACAACTGCGCGGTCCCGGAGGCTGCAGGTCCGCCCCTTGGCTCGGTGAGCGCTACCCCCCGCCCCTTCCTGCTGCCGTCAGCATCAGTGCGTGTCTGTTTTTATCATCCGTCAGTGCCCTGACACATGGACCCGGGACAGACAGCAAAGCATTGGCACCGCTGCTCTGCCGAGGCTGTGTGGCAGCCGACAGCACCGCCGCCGGGGCGCCTCATAGAAACAACCCGCTCTCTCGGAGCCCCCCGCCTGTGTGTTGTATCGGGACGCCATCGATGGGGAGAGAGCTTGTCTGAGGAGCGGGGGGCCTTGGCCAGTTCTGCCGAGCCTTCGTGACCTCACAGGACAGGAGCCAAGCCCGTCGCTGCTGGCTCGTCACCGCAGCCGGTGGTGGACGGCGGCTTTCCCGCCTACGACGTGCTTGCCAGACCCGCAGCGTCTCGAGTTTGAGTGCCTCGAGTTGCCCTCATGGGCCAGCCTTTGGTCTAGGAAGTCGGCTCTGAGCACGTGGTGGGGTGGCAGGTGCAGCTGGGTGGCGGCCCTTAGAGGGCACTGCAGCCCCTCCTGAGCTGGCGGCTCCTGCCTGGGGATCTGGCTCGTGGGAGCGGCGCCTCCCGCAGCTGCCCCGCAGCCCCGGCGCACCTGGCGCCCCGCTGTCCTCCGTGTCGGCATGCTTTTTGGGTGTATGAGTGATGCGGGTGCATGGACGGCTTCCTTTGATCTCTCGCTGAGCCGAGCGCTGGTGTGCACGTCAGGAGTGTCTCCTGACCGACGTCCCCCAGCGGCAGTGGCAGCGGCAGTGGCAGCGGCAGCGGCAGCGCTTAGAGCAGAGCGGCCCTAAGCTCAGCCACCAAAGTAACTGGCCCCCTCAGCTTTCCCGGCAGCAGATCTGCACCTGCCTGCTGTTCCCTGGGGCTGCTGGGGCTGCTGGGGCTCGCCTGACCCCTTGGCCCCAAGCCCGTCGGGGTGCCCGCGCCCAGGGGTCCTCCGGTGGGCCTCTCTGCACGAGGCTGGATGCCCGTTTCCTCCCAGAACCTCTCGTTTTCCCTGCTCTGTCTCATCTGCCCCTGGTGGACAGTGGATGGAAAAGCAAAAAGAAGTCTGCTGTCACGCCCTGCTTCTCAGTTTCCTGAGAGATCTGGTTCCCTTTTTTCCACCCCAGCCTGGAGAGGGGCCTCACCTGTGACAGGAGATGGGGGTCGGCTGGCCACCCCATCACCCCCGGGACCCCTGCTTTCCCAGGCCCTCAGGTGCTTCTTGGTGAAGGGCGAGGGCCCGCCCCACCCCACCCTGCCCCCCAGGCTGTTCTGAGGTAAAGCCTGTGTGTTTGGGGGATGCTCGTAAGAGTAGGTGCGCCTGAAGCTTTGTGACTCCTCTTTGTGATGTCAGACCTGGGGGGAGAAGCTCGCTCAGTTTCCTGGTGACTGTCTTCACTCTTGACGTGGGGCACATTGACTCCGCGTTGTCCACGTCACACTCTACCCCGAGAAACTCTGAACCTCTCCGGTCTCTGTATCTCTCGGCCTGTCGGCAGGCCCCCTGCCCGTCCCTGGAGGCTGCCTGCTCTCAGCGCCCCTTCGCCTTGAAAGAAGAGGAAATGAATGAGGAGGCAGATAAATTTTAAAAATGACAATCAAATAGATATTTCCTGATTATTTTGATAAACCTTTGATTTAATTTAGACAAGAGCTGGGGGAAAATGCTGGTTGATGCGTGGAATTCAAGGAGAGCTTTGTAGTTTGATGTACAGGTTTTTGAAAATGTTTGATGATCTTTGTCTGTCTTTTAGGAAAGCACTTTTGTTCTTAGGTGAGATGACATTTGAAACACTCCATGTTTTGAGGAGTTATTCTCTAAATCCAGAAGCTAGAAACAATGGGTTAAACTTTGTGTTGAAAATCGACCAGCTGACCTAGAGTGGCTCTGGGTCCCTGGCTGAGGCTGGCGAGGACAGCGCGGGAGCCCTGTGCCCCAGGCTGGAGGCTTCGGGGAGGGGCTGCCGTCTGGCTGCTTCTCCGTGATCACATCCCCGTAGCCCCATACCAAACACGTGGAGGCGGAGCGCTGCCTGTGCGCAGGCCCTTTCGTGTGAGAGCCCTTATGGTCCGCTTGGCCACGTACTCCCTCCGCACGCGCCTCCTGAGGAAGAGAGTGCTGCGGAGCTGTGGTGTGCCGTTTCCGGCTGTGGCTGATTTTTGAGTGCACAGCTCTCTATAGCTGCTGTCGTGTGCAGAGCCCTTCTGGGAACGTTCGTGGATGGTTGCTGCCTTCATGGCACCCTGAGGGGCTGGGAGTCCCTGCTGACCGCTGAGTCCTGGACCCCTGGGCCGTGCTGGGCTGGGGCGGGCCCGGTGCCCCGGTGCGGGCTGTCGGGCCCTGGTGCGTCTCAGGCTTGACAGCGTCCCTGTGGGGGTCAGCCCCGACCTAGAGGGGGTCTGGGTGTCCCCGCTGCAGCCAGTGGAAGTGGGGCAACTGCCCAAACGGGGACAAAGGCCGGAAGCAGGTGGCTGCCCCGGCGGCACCCCCTCGGCCCCCCGGGCTGTCCTCGCTGCACCGGAGGCGCCCGCGGAGCAGACGCTGGGCACTTTGTGGCTTTGAGGGCTCGGGGCAGGCAGTGGGTTCTCTTTGTTTTGAGAAGGCCTGTTCCTGAGCACGAGCCCTTGGTTCTCGGGAGGAGGATGTTTTTGAAACCACACCTGTGGCCGGCCTCCGAGTAGATTCCTGATAAGAGAGTCCTGCCGTGTTTGCCGAGAAAACACAAGCTCGAGAGGGAAGCGCTGCACGTCGCCGTGAAGCCTCTGCAGCGTTCGTAGTAGCTGGGATTTCTTCTTCCCGAGAGGCGTGCTTGGGCGGGGGGGCCAGCTCCGCCTGTGGGGAGGGCCATTGTCACCTGGGGTCAGGTGGCTGTGTGCCGGGGCAGAGCTGACCGGGGACAGTGGCGTCCTTCCCTTGAGTGCCCTCAGGAGGGGGCCCAGGGCTCACTCCCGGCCGTTGGCTTCAGTGGGGCCTTGGTGGCCAGGCCCTCCTCTGTGGCCGGTGGCCCAGTGCCCTCTGACCTGCCGCGTGGCAGGAGAGGGCCTCTCTGAACCTGGAAAGCTCTGAGGCAGTTTACAGCTTGCGGACGACAGGAAAGCAAATTGCTGTGCTCCAGACAGCGTGGGGGAGTCCCGATCGGTGTCACGCCCGTGGGGAGTAAGGAAAGGGGTCTGTGGCCACGCCCCTATCGAGGGGCCGGCCAGTGGGCGCTGACACCTGGGACCCGCAGTGCGGGCAGCCTCCAAAGGGACACTGCCAGGCCTGGAAGCCGCGCCCCCCTTTTCTGAGGGGTGAATGGGGACAGGGTGCTCACGAAGGGACCCAAGGGTCCCACTGAGAAATCTGACTTACTCCTGCAGCGCCAGCGCCCTCTTGCTGCTCTGCGGGCTGCGGTCGGGGTGTGGGCACAGCGCCGTGTGTGAGCCCTGTTCTGGCTGAGCGGGGCTGGAAGGGCCTTCGTCCACCACGGAGCACTGTCCTGGGGTCGGCCCTCTTGTCTGTGCCGTGCACCACATTCCTTCTTCCAGAATGAACCAGCGTATCTGCTGGGTGCCCTTCACGAGGAGCCTTGCTTTAAGCACATTTTTAACACACATTTGAAAACCAACCCAACAAAACCCATTTCCTGCCCCCACCCTCTTTCAGCGCACTTGTAAGTGTAAGTTGAATCTGGAAATGCCTTTGCTTAATTTGCAAACCGAAGCCTAACTTGGCCTTCAGCAGTGCTCAGGGTCCTGGCTGAGCGCATGGAGGCGGTGGGGTCACTGCGCTGGGGAGCCCTGCTGTCTTTCTCGGGAGTTCGAGTGGGCATCTTGGTAAGCTCCTGGTGGGGGGGGCGGGGGAGCCCTGAGATGGTGGAAGCCTGGGCGGGACCTCAGGCCTGGCTGAGCTGGTGCCTGCCTCCCGCCCGCGAGCTCCCGTCTGAATTGGCGAAGTAGCCCCTCTTCGGTTGACGCCAGCCATCCAAGGCCTGCCCTCTGACCGGCCGGCCCTGGTCGTCCTCCCCTCCTGGGCCCTGCTAGAACACACCCTCAGGCACTTCCTTGGGAGCTGCCTGTGTGGGGCCTCCCTTCCTCGGCTCCCATCCGCTGGCTCCCGTGTCCTCCGGCAGTGGCTGGTGCAGGCGCCCAGCAGTACCACCTGGTTGTCGGTGCCAAGAGCCACCCTGTCCAGGGAGTTCCCAGCCAGGCACTGAGCTCGGTGCTCCGCAGGGCAGGCATCACCCTGCTCGAGGGGTGAGCGGTGGGGCAGGCTGGGTGTTCTGCGCAGCGGGTGTCAGTGAAAAACACTGCCCGTCAGATCCGTACCCAAAGGACGCTGCAGCCTCAAGTCACCGGCTGCTCCCCCGCCCCGGCCGTGAGCGGAGGGGACTCAGGACGCTGACAAGCAGGCAGCCGGCCTCTGAAGCCAACCCCAGGGGTGCCCCCCAAGCAGATTCAGGATGTGGAAGAACAGGACACTGGCCCTGGAGAGCTAGCGTGCAGACCAAGGGATGGCTTCAGTGAGCCCAGGCCTTTGCACCTTCCCAGACACGGGGAAGCGCTCGATTCCCTGACTTGAGGTGCCTGCTTTCTTTAATTAACAGTCATCTTCTGATGTTCCGACTACCTGGTCTTTGTGGCAAAACTCTTACATGTCTTGGCTCCTCCCCCACCTCTTGGAAACAGTCTCTCAGGGCAATCGGAGAGGCCGCCTCCCGGGTTCACATCCTTAGAAAGTCCACTGAATAAAACATAACTCAACTTCTAGGCTGTGCATTTTTTCGTCGACACAGACATCAGGGCCCCCGTGTCTTTGCAACAACTCTGGTTTCTGGGCCCAGAGGCTGGAGCCCAGACTGTAAACAGACACAGAAGAAATGTAGCATTTTATATCTTGGATGTGAATTTCGCAGTGACTCTGGCAGCGTGTGACGGGCAGTGTCTGTCTGCAGCGCGAGTTCTCAATCCTCAGTCTTAGGTATCTTCATCAACACCCCCTACCCAGGCCTTGGCTTCCCTGGGGATTTACGTGTGGCCTTCCGTGGGGCACACAGGCGTCCAGAGCATCTCCAGGTGTCCTGACTTCAGTGAGAGAGCCCCTCCCTGGCCTGACACTCATCCTGCTCACCCAAGACACCAGCTCATTGAACAGATGCTGGGCTGTTTCTTTGGTGTGTCAGGCAGGTGCCAGCCTCCTTCTCCAGCACATGTGGACTGGGGGTGTCCTTGTGTGCCCCCCGCCCCATGCCGCCTGGGCCTGGCCGCACCTGCTGGGTGTGCTGGGCGCTTGGACCTCGGGACCTGGGCTGCAGGGAGGCTGAGGACCCTGATGCCGGCACAGAGCTGACCCCGTGGTCAGACTGCCTCCCTGCTGGGGGTCATAGGCGGCCTCCACGCCCCAGGGGACCTGCTCCTCACAGAACCGGCCCGGCGTCTGTCTCTGAAGCCTTCAAGGGGAAGGCGCCGTCCCCTGGCGGGTGGGAGCTCAGGAAGGGGGCTCTCCTGACGCCCAGGGCACCGGGACTCCCGCCTGCTCTGCGCACTGAGGCCTCCAGACGGGACCCTCCAGGCGCCAGGGAAGCGCTGTCCCGGGCACGCTGTGCGCCGTGCGCTGCAGAGGCAGCGCTGGCCTCGGGGTTGGGGTGAGCCTGCGGCGAGTTTGGGGTGTCCTGGCCTCTGTTGACAAGTGATGAGGACATCGTCCACTTATTGAATACCAGGTAAACCCTGTTCTGGGTGCTTTGTTCTTAGTGACTTGATTAATCCTCACAAGGTTATGAGGTCCAAGTGTTGTCCCCATGTTGTGATGAAGAAATCAGGGCATGAAGGTGAAGGAATGAGGCTGCAAGCTCACAGCTGGCGAGGGGGGCGCCTGGTTGGCGGCCGGCGTGTGGGTCCAGAGTCCACTCACTCGCGTTGAGCTGTTACACGCCTTTGTTGGCTGGCACCACGGCGGGTGTGTGTGTGTGCACGTACACACAGGTTTGCAGGCATCACCATGTACCCAGACAGGCCTGGACACGCAGTCGGCAGAGGGGCCCCATCAAACGGGATGCCACGACCACTGCCGAACCTCCCTGACAGGCACTACTCAGCTTCCGCCAACAGGGCCCCGCTTGGCGCTGGGACGTGAGTCCTGGACGTGTGGGGGGACGGGGGCAGGAATGAGGGGCTGTCCTCCGGCTCCTGAGTCCGCAGCCTCCCTCCCTGCGTGGGCTTGCCTTTGACAGCAGGTTCTCTCTGGTCGGCATCAGATGCCCTGCAGGTCCTGAAGGACCTCTCACATCTTCACGTCTCCTTTCCCTGCACGCCTCCCTCCTGCCTCCTCCCTCCAAGGCCATACTTCCCACTTAGTCTGTGATCTTTCTGGGCTGACCAGAAAGTACTGGAGAACTGTGGTGGGAGGAGCTGCAGGGAGGATCCTGACCAGAGCAGGCATTTATGAAGCCCCTGCTGGGTGCCCCCTGTGCTCTGAAATCTCTGACCCCAGCCGGCCTCCTAGGGCCCAGAGGAGTAGAGTGGTAGGGTTGAGCGCTCTGTACAGAGAGAGGGTGCCATGTACCCAAGGCCCTCTGGCCGGGGCCAGGGCACCCACTTCTGATCATCAGCACAGACTCGGAGCAGATGGTGTACAGTCTGAGCCCTGAGCCCCTGGGGACCCCAGGTGCGCTTACTCGCCACCCGCTGCCGGCTTGGGCTCTGCTCTGTGCGACTCTCCAGGGAGCTGCCCATGCCTGCAGGTCGCCCGGATGTCTCAAAGCCTCAAGTCCGCCTGAGCTCGTCCTTCCATCTCTGGGTGCCGACCACGTGTAGGACACCACTGGTGCTGGAGCTCTGCTCGCAAGGACGGGCAGCATGGTGAGAAAGACAAGTCATCCGTGCAGAGCGCCGCCGTGGAAGGTTCAAAAGTGTTGGTTCCATGACAGAGGGAATAAGTGCACGGGCTCTTCAGAGTGTGAGGGAGGGCAGGCTGGCGCCGGCGGCAGGAAGGAGACCCGGAGCTGGCCTGGGGGCTGCTGGGCTTTGAGAGTGCAGGGACGGGGGGTGTGGGGAGGTGGCCGGGGGTGGGAAGGGCGTGCCCCAGCTAGGGAGCCAGGTCAGCACCCACTCACGGCCAGCGGGGTCACCCTAAACACCAAACAGGATAGAAAGTGTCAAGTTGCGCCCGGGAAGGATAAGCTATCCTTTGTGAAACTTCCGGTTCACTGATACCTATATAGCAGGTGTGTGCGGTGTCTCCACCTGGAGAGGCCAGTGCCGTGGGTCGGGGAAGAAGGGTGTTCAAGCAACTGCTTACAAAGATTACACTGGCAAGAGTTTTAAGTGCGTCAGGAAGAGGGAAGGACCAGGGGAGGCCAGGCCGGTGGGGACCCTGGTCCGTGTCTGAGCAACCAGGATCATGACCCTCTCCAAGTCTCCCGTGTCCTTCACCCTTGTTCCCCTGTTTCATGCGTACGGGTCTCCACATCGTTTGTTGGATTTTTTGATGCGATTATAATTGGTATCTACTGGTAATTTTTATTTTCTATTTGTTGCTGGTACACAGAAATAAAAGATATTTGTGTATTGATCTTCAGTTGGCCTTGTTGAATTCCAGTGTTATCTGTAAATTCTTTGGGAGTTTCTACATGCTGATTGCGTGCAGTGACAGTTTTATTTTTCCTTTCCATTTCTTATGTCTTTTATTTCTTTTTCCTGCCTCAGTGAATTGGTCAGGAGCACTGGCTCTCCTTGAATAGTGAGGATTCTCCTCTGGTTCTGGATCTCGAAGGAGAACGTTCCCTGTATCACTGTTGACACCATGTTGCTGTAGGTCTTTGTTTGTTTGTTTTCTTTCTAAGAATCCATTGTCAAATCAGTGTTGTGGCTTTCCGTTCCTGGCTTCCTGTGAAGGTTCTTTTTTCCCCCATGAATGAATGTACACAGAATTTTATCGAATGCTTCCTTTGTCTCTGTTGAGAGGATATAAATTTTATTATTTATTTTGTTCATGTGGTTAATTACACTGATTTAAAAAAATTAAACCAGCCTTTAATTTCTGAACTGAATTTGCATTGACTAAAATGTAGTAGAACCTGTCCATATGCTGTTAGATCCAGTTTGCTAATGTTTTATGATTTTTGCTTTTGTGTTAATGAGCAAGTTTAACTTGTAGTGTTTTTCTTGTCAGTTTTTGATATCAAGGTAATACTGTCTCATGAAAAAAGTTGAGAATTTCTTCCTTCTTTATATTTTGTTTTGTCAAAAACAAAATCTCTTCCTGTATGATTAGAGGAGGAGATGAATAGTATAAAATGATTAGCAGTGTGTTTGGGAAAATAGTCAATTTGAATAATAATTAATAAGTAAATTAATTATTAAAGGGATTATTAAAAGGTTTAGAGTTATCTGTCCAAACAGGCATTTTGGAATTTTAATGGCAAGTTTATGTGAGCGTATATGTTTGTTTTGACTGGCATCTGCAAGTACCACAGCTCTCCTCCTTTCTCCACAGCCCATTCCAGGAAGATACTGATCTGATGGATCTGATTGGTATTATATCTGCATTCTGTACTAATGGAATGGTAAAATTAGCATTATTAATATTTTGAGGTCACAGTCACCGTTTCTGGGTACTCGTGGTTGGGTAGAGATCAGGAAGTTGAATATATTTGAAATCTGAAGGACCTCAGGTCAGTTTTCTCATATTATCTGTTCCTCATTTATAGCATGATTTACTCATCCCTGCACCCATCCACCCACCCACCCTCCATCCATCCACCCGCCCATCCACCATTCATCCATCCGTCCATCCATCCATCAATCCACCATCCATCCACTCTCCAGTGCTGAACTAGTTTTAGGGTCATGGATAATAGAACTATCAAGATTTAGTCCCTATTAGGAGCTCTTGATCTTGTGGCAGAGGCAGAAAATTGGCCTAATGATCTTGGGATGGCAGTGTTGGCAGGGAGCCTTCTGCATCACCACCCTGGTCTGCAAGAGGAGAGTGCAGCGCGGCGAGGTCGGGGCTTTCTGAGGAGTCCGCCTCGGCTCTGGGTTGGCTGCTCTGATGGCAGCCTGGTGCCTCCCAGTTTTCCTTTTCCAACATGTGTTGTTCTTCTGAGTATATTTTCCCAACAAAGGAATTTATAAAAAGCAATCCTAGGTTTTTTCCTTAGTCAGAACTGTTAAAAAAGAAAATGCCACAAAGCCAAACCTCTCCAGAAGTGCCTCCCGGAATTCATCCTTGGATTTGCTTCTCGCCGTGAGCGGGAAGAGCCGCCCGCCCCCAGGAGCCCCAGCACGCTTGCTGCTCTCGTCAGTGAACTTTCTTCTGTGGCTCTGGCTCTCTGGAAATCTGTTTCAAACTCTGAAAAGCAGCTGGAACACACTTGAGTCACTCAGCACAAACTACAAAGCGATGGCATTGATTGTGCCAAACAGATGCTGTTTGCGTTCAAATAAAAGACAAACATAATATTTGCATTAATAGAGAGCCTTTGCCGAAGTATTTGCATAAAGTGGTTTATCCTTTTCCAAGAGCTGGTTACTTTTTACTAATTTCTGAGCGTAGCAAAGGATAAGCAATCTTTTGCTGATTATTCCTCACAAAGAGTTGCTTTCGCACAAGTTGAGCTGATTTCGGAGAAGGGCTCTCCAACATGCAAATACGGCGCCGAGTGGCACGCTGCATTGATTGCTGTCAGTCATGTTCGCGATAGCGTTTTGTCTTTGAAAGTAGGACTGATGAGCTATTGCCCTGTTCTCAGTGGTACTAAGCTCCGCTTCAGCAAAGAGTTTTGTAAAGAGTTACTGAAACTGGGCCACATCTCAGTGGCTGCCTCCTCTCTGTGCTGAGAAGCCAGACGGTGGGTGTGTCGAGTGCCTTGGTACGTATTCAGTGCAGTTTCAAGGACAGCTGTCGTGAATTCTTGCTTCATTAACAGGGCAATATGAGTAAAGACAGGGAAGTCAAGCAAGGGGGGAATGAGGGTCTGCTGGGGAGGAGCAGGGACTAGATACGCATGCTCTGAGCCCTGCGCAATTATCCAAAAACAAACTGCAGTTTGGACGTGAGTTTCCCACCTGTCAGAGTGAAGAGGCAGCCTTGTTCATTTTGGGGATTTCCATTGTTCTTAAGAAGAAACTGACGAGGAGTTTTAAACAGCGACCTTGAAACACAGGTACACAGCGGCACGGACAGGAAGTCTGAGGAAACAGTATGACACGTACCGAAAGCCTCAGGGACTGCGTGCATCTTTGCATTCACTCAGTGTTCAGTACTTATCTGTGTGAACCTGTTTACCCACGTCTTGCCACACCCTCGCTCCTGGCATGTTGGCCTTTCACTTTGGAAGTGGCTTGCTTCTATCTGACATAATCCGTGTGTTGTTCTGAAGAATGGTTTCTGAGTGGTAAACCTCAATTTTTGTTTGTCAGAAAAATGCCCTTTTTCCCTTTTTCTAGAGTGATAGTTTAGCTGGGTATAGAACTGTAGGCAACTTGTATTTCGCGCAGCGGTTTAAGGTACCTTAGTGCCTCCTGGCTTCCTCTTGTTGCTGCTGCTGTCGAAAAGGTAGCTCTCAGTGCAGCGGTGTCCCTCCTCAGGGAGCCTGTCTCTGCTGTCTTGGCGCTTTTGTGATCTTGTCTGGTGGATGTTCTGGTATTTTGCCACAGTGTGTCTGGTGTGGGTAAGCACTTGCCCTGCGTGGGACTGAGCATGTGTTTAAAGTCTGAGGCCTCTTATGTCCCTGGGATTCTGGAATATTCTCTTCTCTGCATTATCTCCGTTCTGTACTTCAGGAGTTCGCACTAGACCTGTGATGGACCGTCCTGTTCTTTTCTCCATGCCTCACTCCCTCTGCCCCCTTTTGCACTGCCCTCAGGTTGTCTAGATCTAGCGTCGAGTTCGTTATTTCTGTCCTTAGCTGTATCTAGTCTGCTATTTTTGATTCTAGAAAATTCTTTCAGCAATTTTCCATTTCTTTCTCCAGGGTTCCTGAATGGGCTATTATCATTTCTTTTCTCCATTTAATACCTTATTTTTAAAACGTGTGTTTTGTAGTCTCTGACAGGTTGTTTTAACATGTGCGGGCGTCTTGGGGTCCTTTCTGGTGTGCTGTGTTGGCCGATTCTAGCAGAGCTGAGTGCCCCGCCTCCCATCTGTAGTTTTCTGTTTTCACTGCAGGTTCTCTTTGGCAGGGGGGCTCCCCCCACCCCCTGAGCTCCACACCCACCTCCCTCCCGTTCACCCTGCTTTGGGTACCTCGTGGTGGTGGGTGTGTCTGTGGAAGGGCATTTTGTTTTTGCTGTCCTTCATCTCCAGGTTCTCCCAGCTCTAGACTAGTTTTTACCTTAATTTCTAGACTCAGGACTCCAGAACCGCCCAAGTGATGTGAATCTGGAGGCCATCCACATGGCCACAAGCTTAGGGCTTCATTTTCTCAGAGGAGACTCTTCCCAGCCACCCTCTGCTGCCTCCTTGGCCTGGTGGGTAGAGAGGTCCAGTCCCATTTTCATAGATCCCATGGCCCTGCCGGAGCTCTGTCCTTATGCAGGGGTCTGGGTTCCAAGTCTCTGTTGGGACAAGCTCATGGCCACACCTCCTGCCCACCCCAGGGCCAGCTCTGATGACTGTCCCCAGGTCCAGGCAGCCGCATCTTTGTGCACTTGCTCAGGGAGGGTACCTTGATTCTGTCTTGCCCTCTTGGTAACTGGGGTCTCTTCTTTCTTTCTTTCTTCCTTTCTTCCTTTCTTCTTTCCTTCCTCCCTCCCTCCCTTCCTTCCTTCTCCTTTTGAGCTCAATTCTGTGTCTAGAGTTGGGGTGGGACTTTATTCTGTCTCCTGGTCACCATTTCCATATTCTTGCAGTGGGAGGTGAGGGGTCCTTAGTGCGTAAGTCCAGCAAGGCTCCGGAACCTGAGTTATGATCCACTTTGTACATTGTTCGACTCTGTGTTTTGGACACTAGCAGTATCTATGTTTCCCAAAGTGTGAAATTGGTTTTTGCTACAGGTGCCCCTGTGAATTTGGAACGTCAGCCACGTGGCCCGGATTTTACCACAGTGATTTCCAGTTCCTCTTTCCTGTAGCTGAGTTAAAAGGGCTGCCCTTTTTTCTGTCTGTGGATGCTTTCACTCTAGACCAGCCCTGACCGGGTACCACCTGAGGGTGCTCATTCTAATTGCAGGCTGCCTTCCTGCCTCAGTAGCCGGACATACTGCGTCTGTACAGGCCAGAGGCATTGGGCAGTTAAGGAAGGCTGCTGTTCATGGGTTTTGTTTTGGTGTGATTCCTACAGATTCCCTTTGCCCATGATTCTCCTCACTGTTGGCAAATGAGTGCACGGAGGGGTACGTGATTTTTTCCCTGAGTTGAGTTTCGAGTGATGCATCTGTTCCAAGAATGATCATACCTTATGAAAAAACGGAGCTAGGTCATCAATTCTGCTTCACCGATAAGGGAGGTGAACTTGGGGGTAGAGATGTGCTCAGGCTCCGGCTCTGCTCGGTGCCTGGCGGGTGCACCGGACGCCTGCCGGGCAGCGGGAGGTGCGGGCGGCTGAAGCAGGTAGAGCCCCCGCCGCCTCGGCCTGGGGGGGTGCTGTTCACCCTGAAACCCAGGGCAGGCGGAGCGTTAACTGCTGATTCGCTGGCAGGGAGCAGTCTGGACAGTAAGAGTGCACAGGTATGTGGGGGTGGGGTGCTTTGTTTCTGCTTTTTCTTAATTCAAAAATTACTCCATTACAGAGCACAGAAGATGAGGGATTCTGGTCTAAAATTTGGATGTATCTGTTCTTCAAACTATGAAGCTTTCAAAATTTGGAAGGATTGTTTAACACAGCCATTTTTCGCAGAGCGGCTATTTGGAAGGAGTCTGCCCCTGCCTGATTTGGCCTGGGGCCCCATCTGCGCCCTCGGGGAGAAGTGGCGGGGAGGTGGTGCGCACGGGACCTCAGGGGGCGTTGGAGCTCTTGGGGCAGAAGCCTCCCTCCTGCTCTGCTCTTTCCCCTTTCGATTCCCCTCCTTCAACGCCGTGGAGCCTGGGGGACGCCCAGCCTGCGGACGGGAGTTGGGGGGAGGACCGCCCCGGCGGCCTTTGTCTCTGCAGCACCCGGTCCTGCGAGCCAGGTGACAGCCAGGCTGGCTCATCGCATCCCGCCAGCCCTGCGAGGTGCAGAGTGTCCTTTCACCCGTTGTTCAGATGTGAAAAATGATGTCAGGTTGTTGGAGTGAGGTCAAGGGCACCCTGGAACAGGCCTGGGCTTTGGCACCAGGCTCCCGGCTCTGAAGCTCGGTGCCACCCACCGAGGATGCCCAGGACTCCCCAGTAATCATGCAGAAACCACAAGCTGAAAAGCAGGGAGAGGACAGGAATCCGTACCCTGTCACTGACATCAGCACAGGCAGCGTCCAACAGCAAAGTGTGCTCCCGCCGGTGCCACTATTTTAGAAGGTTCAAATAGAGCGCGGCAGAGTGATCGGTGTATTTTTAGAAACAGGTTTGTGATGTGTAAAACGGTAGTGAGAGGCGTAGTGAGGTCAGTCAGTCTGGGTTCGGGGAGCTGTGGTCTGGGGAGCGCCTCCACGTGATGTGTCACAGAGACACAGCAGATTCCTGCAGGTCGTACCCAGCCCTCCGGAGGACCCGGGAAGCCAGTTCTGTGGGAGGAAGGGGTGTGCTGTGGGACTTAAGCACGAAGCAGCCTCACGTGCACACGGACACCCCTGAACAACGGGCAGTCCTCTGCAGCGGGAGCGCGTCCTCCAGGCAGTGAGGGCACACGTGCGTCGTGGGGCGAGTGACGGCGTGGTCGTGGCTGCGCACGGCCTGCCTGGGAGACTCCAGTCTCTCTGCACAGCAGCTAAGATGCTAACAGCTGTGCCTTTGCCGCGTGGGATTTGAGTCCCCTTCTTGTTTTTATAAAGTTATGCTTTAAAAAACTAAGAACTTCGATACAGTTTTACAAACAACATGCTGGATATTCTTAGGCAGTATGAGAATGAAAGAAAGCGAGACGTCCTGAGACGGGGCAGAGCTCAGCTGGGAGCCCCGCTCCCGCCCTGCGGCAGGCCCTCTGCCCACGGCCGGCCCACCACGGGCGCTTCTGTGAGCGCCACGCTCCGGAAGGGCCGGGGACCTGTGAGGAGGCCCTCTTCCAAGTTGCCGGCTACATCCGCAGGTTGACTCGAGATGAACGGTGGGGTGCACAGTGGAGGCGGTACCGCGTGGGCAGAGGAGGCCCGTTTCTGAGTCCTGGATCTGGCAGCCCCTCTCCTGGCCTGATTCCCGAGCCAGTCCTCTGCTGTCTTCCTTTGGCTGTGACCTCTGGCAGCGGGGGTCCTGCTGGAACGGGACAGTCCTGTGTCAGGCTCCGAAAATGATCCTTCCCCTCCAGGCTGCAAGCAGAGGGCAGAGCCTGGCAGCTTCCGGGTGAGAAGCTCCTTTCCTGGACCTTCCAACATCGGGCCCTTGAAATACACTTTTCCTCGGAGATGTCACACGTCCCTGCTGAGCACGAGCCCTGGAACCGGCGGGACTCCCGGGGCTCCCTCACCAGCGGCACGCAGTTCAGGACCCTGTTTTGATTCTGCACATACTGCTCCTGCCCCTGGACAAGCTCCTGCAGTCTTGAGCCCGTGATGGTCCCCAGCAGCAGATGGTGACTGGTGTCCACCCTGTGGAGCTGCCCTGACAGCTACCGGGAGGGTGGGCAGTTCTTGGGTCACCCAGCATGAGTGCCTGGTCACACTGCTACAGCCTACAGTTCACTGTCGCCCATCACCCACTGGTTCTGGGGAGGGCCCAGCGCCCAGGACGAAACGGGGATGTTGCTTGGATGTGTCCTCCACGCCTGTGGCCCCTGATGGCAGACTCTCTGCCTTTGTCGGCATGGGGGTGCCAGGTGCCAGGCTCCGGACAGCGTGCTCGCCAGGGAAGTGAGGCTAAGCCAGGATGTTTCATTTAACGTGAGGACACGTGTGCAGCCCAGAAGGAAGCGTACAGCATCTTCAGAGTGTGATAGGTGCTCAGCTGCCCTGGGAGGTGCCTGCTCTGCAGCGCACGGCAAGGTCTCGTCCTCCAGGTGACGGTTAAGCTCTGAAACAAAGAACCTCCATCAGACAGTGCGTCTCAGTAACGGACGAGAGACACGAGAGCCGCCTAGGTCCGTGGAGCCTGCTGGCACCGCGGGGGTGACTCTGGTTTCTGGGGGGACAATGTGTCGTCTGAGTTCCTGTTTTTCCTTTAGTGGCTTCCCTAGAGGACTTAGTATTCCAGAAGAGCGCACCCGCCCAAGACGCTGGTGTCGGGAGGGCGGGAGTTGGGATGGCCGTGAAGAACGCTGCTAAGCTTCCACTTACAAAACGAGCAAGTCCCAGGGGTGCTGTGTACAGCACAGGGAGCGAAGTCAGCGATGTTGTGACGACTTTGTGTGGTGACGGATGGTAACGGCTTATCGTGGTGAACGCTCTGTAATGTGTAAAAATGTCAAATGACCGTGGCACATCTGAAACTAATACAGTGTTGCAAGTCAATTACATTTTAATTAAAAGTGAATCAGTAAAAAGCATTTCAAGGAAAGAATGCGTTAAGGATGGAGGTGGCGGGGAAGAGCAGCTTGCGGACTTACCGACTGGAAAGACGAGCGGAGCAAACCGAGTGGAGGTATTTACTAACTGGAGTTCTGAACCGATGGCAGATCCTGAGCTTTTTTTTCTCCTGAGAAAATCATAGAGGAAGGGTCAGGGGAGGTTTAGAAGCTGTTTGCTCTCCAAAGTGACGAGCAGATCTCCCAGAATGAGCAGGGTCAGCGATCTATGTCCTTGGTTTCCTGTCTTCGCCCCCGCACGAGCCCACCCGCCCAGCCTTTCCCGGTCTCTCTTAGCGCCGTGAATGGCCTTGCCTCCCATGTGGCTACTGGAAATTTACAATGGCTGCCTTCCACACAAATCCCAAGTCAGCCCACTGGCCCAGCTCCGTGCGACTGCCCTTCTCTGGGCTCCTGGCTCTTCTTCCAGCTTCCGTTCTCCCTCTTTGGGCCCTCCTGGCCTTGGTTGATGTTCTGTGCAGCAGCAGAAGTGAGCCTTTAAAACACACGTCAAAAGACAGTCTCACAGTGGCCTTCAGGTGCCGCTGCCTCCCTGACCCTGTTTCTCGCACTGCGACCCGCTGCACGGACCCCACCAGGTGTGCTCCATCCCAGGCCCTTTGCACGTGCTGTCGGATGCTCTTCCTTGGAATAGTTTACATGGTTCCTTCTTGCCTATCATTCAGGTGTGTGCTGAGATGTCACCATCTCACAAGGGCCTATCTAAAGGAATAAACCTCGTCACCCCCTGCCCATGTGACTTATTTCCAGCACACGATGCCACGAGAGCTGTTTATGGTCACCTCCTCTGCGCTAGTGGGAGTTTGGGGTTCCGGGACTTGGCGTCGCTCAAGGCTGCACCCTGGAGTTAATGACAGTCAGTAACTAGTTCTGTTGAATTTGCTGAATGGATGGATGATGGGCCAGCATGGGGAGGCAGGGCCTTGGCATTCCTGGCCTGACTGTGCCGACCTTCACCATCTCTCTGGCCGACCTTCTTTGTCTTTAAAAGGCAGATGATCATAGTATTTTTGCCGTTCGTCTCCCGGCTGTGGACTGACCGAGCTGATAGGAAGAAGACTTACATGAGCGTCTAAGTCATAAAAAGTGGCTAATTGGCTAACTGGCTGTTAGTTCTGACTTAGAATGTCAGCTTCAGTCACAAAAAATGTACGTGAAATATGCTTTTCATGAATTGAAGCAAATACTGTCCTAAAGAGAGCTGGAGAGAAAGTCTTTAACCCCGAGATGCTGTGGCCACCGCACCCGGTCGGCGGGCATTGCGGACGAGACCCAGGGGCGCGGGTCCCTCAGGCAGCCGCTGCTGGGCCAGCCCGGTGGCTCTCAGGCGCTGCAGCCCCGGGGGTGAAGCCTTACTGGAGCCTGCCGGATGCTCGGTCACTCTGAAGCGGTGCCTGAAAGGGGACGGCCCACGGGATCCTTTCCAGTGCAGAGAGCAGCAACGCTTGTGAGGCCAGCAGGGCCCGCGGCCCTGGTCTCCGCCTCCCGCCTCCTGGGGCGTGGTCCCCGCGGACACTCCCAAGCCACACACTCAGCATCCCCGCGGACCTTCTCCAAATGGCCGTTGGGGCTTACTGTTTTCAGTTAGTGACTCACTTCTCGTGAGCTGCTTATTAAAATGTACCTATTTTCCAGCTTCCTGTCCCTTAACCACAGACACCTTCCAGCTGATTTTCAGGGCCCAGCAGTGTGGAAAGTGTTCTGGGAGGCGGCTTCATCCACCACGTGGCTTCACTTGCTGACTCACATTTTCAGGAGCTGCTTCTGCCCGATCAGATGTCTTGTTGTGGGATGGGACGTGCGTTCTCTGCGCAGGCGGGACTGCGCGCTGATGTCGCAGGGGTGCCTGGGACGTGGGAGAGCGTGTTTTCTGCCTTGCCCGTTATGTGTGTTATTTTATTTACTCCTGTGTTGGTTTACATTCCACTTAAGTCACGAGGAAACTGAGTCCGAGTTGAAGCCACACGATCACAACTGAAGCTCAGTGTGAGGTGGAAGCCAGCCTGTCCGACCCTGAGCCCCCCGGGCCTCAGGACACAGCCTGCTCCCACGCAGAGGCCCCTCCGTCCGGGTGAGGGGGTGAACTCAGGTGGGAATTGTGTTCCTCAGGTCACTCGACAGTTAGGAGGTGTTAGTTCAGAAAACAGGACATCCGCAGGGGACCAGCAGCGGGGGCTCAGCTGACCTGGGTCTGCCTCTGGATCTGCCCCGCGTGCAGGTTGCTCTGAGCAGCCGGAGAAAGTGGTTATCGACAGGTAGCGTCAGGGCGAGTTTCCCGTCCCTGCTGGTGGTGTGTGACTTGTCTCTACTAATGTGATCGCAGGTGTGTATCCAGAAACAGTTCTGTCTTAGTCTTGGAGATACGGGTTCCCTGCGTGCTCCCTGGGGTTCTCTTACTCAGACGCTGAGAGACCCGCCCATTTTGCTCTGATGTTACTCCCCCCCCCAGGCCCCCAAGTTCTCTGCAAAGCAGTGCTGAGTGGCCCACCCGGCCCCGCCCCGCGGGGCAGCCAGGCGCCCTCCTTCTGCTCACGAGGGCGGGCGGGCCAGGACGTGTTCTCCGATTTTCTAGCTCACTTACCAACGGCTGAGCTGGGCCTCCGCGTGGTGGGAACAGCTGGGAGCTGGTGTCTCACTGGGAAGGGGGGAGGAGCAGCCCGGCCCCGAGGACCGTCCGGAGACTTGCTGAGAAACTCCCCCCAGGAAGTGCTGCCGCGGACCGGGGAGGACCAGGGGGGGCAGAGCCAGCTCTGTCTGGCCTGCGGGCGGTGGCCCGCGCGGCTGTGCTCCCGCACCCTCTCCCTCGTGGCTCCCGCGCTGGTCCTTCCCCGGCTGGGCCGGCCCCTCCCGGTGTCCTCCCCTCCGCCAGAGCCTTCTGTCCTGGGTTGTCCCTCTGAGAGGAGCGGCCAGGCGTCGCTTCCCCGCTTTTGAAATTTCCCAGAGAAGAGTCCCAAGTGGCAGGCCACGACTCTTCCTCCGCCCCCGGCTCCAGCCTCTCTGCCTGGGGTCCGAGGATCTGGAGCAGAGGCCGCTTGGACATCTGTCCTGTTTGCCTGGACTAAGTCTTTGGTGTCAGAAGGTGGGCCCTGCTGTGTGAGCGGGCCTCCGCCACGCCACGTGGACCCCGCGCTCCAGGCGGGACAGGCCAGGGCGTGTGCCCTGTCGCCGGGGCTGGGCTCAGTGCGGCATCCGCTGGGCCCTCCGTCCTGCTCGGTGTCGCAGCTCAGATGCCCAGGACGTGTTTGTTGAGTTGTGTGTGAGCCGGGAGGGTGGGCCTGCTGGCACTGCTAGGGGCTGGCAGTAAACTGGAGAGTGTCAGGGTACTAGAGAGGGAACCGGGGAGGATGAAGACTTAGCAGGTCCCGCAGGCACCGGCCATCGACGACAAAGCCAGGGCTTGTCTTGCCAGCTCTCAGAAGCTCTTTTATCGGGAAGAATGTCAAACCCATATAAAAGAGATCTTGACTCCCAGTCACACGGTGAGACCCCCTGTGCCCCTCAAAACCCTGAGCGTTTGGACCACCCCCACCTCCCCAGCTTTATTTCCTAGAGAATTTAAAACAAATCCCCGATGCCACATAAAAACATCAGTGTGTGTTTCCAACAGAAATAAACCCATTATCACACTCCCCAGGATGAATAATTCCGAAACATCTTCTTGTATCAAGCTATGTTCCCTTTTCACCAGTTGTGTTAACAAAATGCCTTTTTCCAGCCATTTGTTGAAATCAGGGTCCCCTCTGCAGTCTTCAACCTGTAGCCCGTGGCCCCGCCGCCCCCGCCAAGGAGCTGGGGCGTCTGTCCTGTAGACTCTGTCCCCACACTGACTGGTTACAGCCTCCTGGTGTCCTTTGAACATGTTCCTGTAAGCTCGTATTTTCTATAAACTGGCAGTTTGACTGTCAGAGGCCAAGAATGCCTCAGATCATCCCTGACCTTTTCAAAGTCTGCCCAGCTTTCCTGAAGGAAAAACAGTGTTTAGCAAGAACAACAGTGTGCCTCTCATTTTCACTTTCTCTGATAAATGCACGTAAGTTGTGTTGGACGTGCCTCAGGAATTCATAACACTTATCTCATTAAAGTTTAATTCCTATTAATGGGCACACAAGCTTTATTATAGAACTTTGCTATTTTTCCATAAGTTGCGTGATGCAGAGGAGAAACATTTAATGGGTTGGAATGCTGGAGGCTCTTAGCAAAACTCACGGGGGAGGTGTCTTCCTGGTGGGCCAGTGCTGGTATGGGGGGAGGGGGCACTGCTGGATGTGGGCTGGGGGGGAGGGAGGGCGGCCCGTGGTGCCAGAGGGGTGGGGGGCCTTTCAGCAAAGGAGGGGGGCCGGGGGGCCGAGTCCTGCTGGGGAGGGAGCGTGAGACCGCTCCGGGGCGTTCACGTCAGGGGACGGGCCCGGGGGAAGGTGAGTGTTCTGCTGACCTGAGGAATCATTTCCGTCTCCGAGCTGTGACATTTTATGGGTAAAATGTCAAACTTCCAGTGGGAGGATTCCAGGGCCCCACAGGCCAGGTGCAGGGAGTGCCGGCCTCACCTGGACGTCGAGGGACACCCCACGAGTTCCCCGCTGAGTCACAGCGTGGAGGGGCCCTGCACCCCTTCGCCCCGCTGGGTGGTGGGTGAGCCTGGGTGTCCCAGAGCTGCCTCCCTTGCAGCCAGGCCTCTGAGCAGACGGGCTGTTCTTCTTATAAAGACTAACGGGTTTTTAAAAAACTTTTTTTCTTCTGAGTTTAATAGCAACACAAATATCCCAGCCCAAGACCTCTGCCTCTTCTCCTTAAGTTAGTTTGTAAGGACCCAGGGCTTCCGTCCTGTGGGAGCCCTTGGGCGCTTACAATTCCGCGTCCCCACACTGAGTGACGCGCCTTCCCCCCGAGAGAGCCTCTGTCTCCAGCCTGTGTGCAGTTCCAGGTTCGAAAGCCGCCTCCTTCCTGACAAAGGCCCCACGTCCAGGAAACGTGCCGGAGCCTTCAGGGCCCGAGGGGCAGAGGGGAAGCCCAAACCCAGACATTTACTAGGGAGGAGACTCCGTTCCTTTGCAGACCTTCTAGCAGGTTCCCTGTTAGATCTGCACTCGCAGCAGGGGAGGGGAAACAGTGGGAAGGGGAGGGGTACCATCATCCTTACTGCTAGGACATATGCCAGCTTCCCGCCAAGCCCTTAGGTGCAGACTTCATTTTCACCCAAATCTGCAGAGACGCACAGTGAGTCAGAGAAATGCAGGCGGAGGGGCCTGGCCCCACAGCGGCCCCAAGCAGCAGCTGGGGTTTCTGGCCGAGCCCTGCCCCTCTGCTCCCTGACTTCTGCCTTCTCCCTGGGGACCCAGAGCCCCACTGCCCTCTGTCCCCTGGGTTCCACGCTGCCTCCTTGGGAGCGGGCGCGCCCATCCTGACTCCTGAGAAGCAGCGGGGAGGGGAAGGTTGGGGTGTTCTACAAGGGTGGGCTGTGCATGGTGACTTTCTCCCAAAGAGTGTCGTGGCAAAAGGGAACATAGATGCACCTTTGCAATGGGGAGGCCGGCGGACACAGGCCAGCCAGGTGGTCAGGGTCACATCCGTGTGCCGTTTTGTGGGTTGTGATATCACGTGACGGAAGTGGCTTCACCTTTGTTGTCTCCCTGCGAAAGTCACCACCCCGGGCCCATCAGGATGGTGTCAGGCAAGTCCCAGTTGAGGGACATTTGACAAAACACCTGACCCGTACATCCTCTGAGGAACTGTCATGCCCAGAGGAGCCTGGGGAGATGTGATGAGTCAGCATCATGTGGAGTCCAGGGTGGTCCTGGGATGGCAGGAGGGCGTTTGGGGAAAACTGGGGAAACCTGAGTAAGGTGTAGCTTTCAGTCAGCGATAACCCAAACGTACTATTCAATGTAAGACATCCACCGCAGGGGACGCGGGGTGCAGAGTGTGTGAGAACTCTACTGGTTTTTATTTTCCTGTAAATCCACAGCTGTTTGAAAATAAAAAGTTTGCATGAAAAATAAAAGTGGATAGGAAAACTGGCTGGAATGGAGACTTCAAGTTATTCCTGCTGCTGAATGCCGACGATTCCGTGAGTCTGCAAACGGGCTCTGGGAGGAGGATGGGTGTGCATTGCTGTCACAGAAGGCGAGTGACAGATAGCTCTGGCACCCCCATTTCAGTTTTTTGACCTACATTAAACAAGCCCCACTAAGCACATTTCAGAGTATTAATTTTTCCAGTTCTTTTTATGTTCTTGACAAAGGGAGCGAGTGAAGAACTAAGGCTGAAAGGTGGGGCTAGGTCTCCAACTGTTTGGAATCAAAAGTAGAAAAGATTTCAGACCTCGCTTGACTCCCTTAATATCTGAATGGCTTTATTCTTTTCCTTTGTCTCAAAACTCACTGGATCTGACCTAGTTGGTTTATCCCAGGAATGTAAAGGTGGTTTGACATGAGAAGGGGAAATTACCAGATGGAAGGGGAAATTATTTAATAATATGAATTGATACAGAAAAGCTTAACCAAATGAAGTGACACATGTATGATTTTAAGCTAGTCTTGACAAGGTGGGTGTACAGGGTCTTCCTTTTTTTGTCAGAAACCTGCAGCAGGCACCGCGCTCACGGGGAACCAGGGACAACGTTCCCGGTGGGACCGGGAAGCCGACAGGGCTGTCCCCTTTCACTGGTTTTGTTCAGTAACGTACCGCGGGTCTCAGCCAGTAGAATAAGGCAAGAAAAAAGAATTAAAGGCACCTGGTCTGGAAGGGAGGAACAGACTCATCACCAGAGGTGACGTGATTCCACATGTGGACAGTTCAGAATAACCAGCTAAATGAGTAGAATGAACGTGAGCTTAGCAAGACGCTATAGTTCAAAGCCAGTCTGCAACAGAAATTGAAATTGAAAATCCTGTATGTAGTACTTAAAATATCAAGTATCTGGTAGTAAATCTAAAGATGTTCAAGATCACTACACTCAAAACTCCGAAGCGTTTTTGAGAGAAATGAAGTGCTGTTCCACGTTCATGGACTGGGAGACATAATATTGTTGAGATTCTGTTCTCCCCAGATTCTAGGTACAGTGCAGTCCCAGTCAGTTTCTTTCTCGTTTTCCTTTTTTAATGGGGTGTGGGACTTCATAAGCTGACCCTAACGGTTATGTTGGGTGAAGGTCCAGGATGGCCCAGGACGATTTTGAAGAAGGCAGAGATTCTTCCTTGTCGAATGTTAAGAACGACTGTCAAGTTATGGCAGTTCGTGTGACTGTTGGCACAGGGATGAACAAACTGGCCGAAAAGGCAGAGATCTGTCTCGTAGCAGAACTAGTATTGCTGATGAGCAGGTAAAGGAAGACGTCCTAGTAACGGCGATGAGGCGCTTGGCTGTTCTCATGGGAAAGAAGCCAAAACATCAAAAGCCTGCTTTATGTCATATAAAGAAATCAATACCAGAGCGAGGAGAGACTTACACGTAAAAGGGAAACCACAAACTTTCAGATGACAATACGGGAAAATATGTCTGCAGCCTCCCGGTGGGGGAGAACTTCTTCAACCTGACACCAAAAGCGAAAGCTTTGAAAGAAAGACCGATAAACGTGACCTTAGAGAAGGAAGCCGTAGTCTCTGACAGGCTGTCGGCAACATGTGACTGGTAGAGGGGTGCTGGTCACGGCTTTTAAAGAATTCTCCTGAATCGGGGAGAAAAAGGCAAATGACCCGGTTTTTTTCAAAGGGCAAAAGGCGAATTCAGAACAGCGCATAAACGTGTGAAAGATGCTCTGTGTCATTGGTCCTCGGAGCAGACGAACCTTCATGAAATAGCCGTCATTCCCACCAGGGCAGGGTGTGGGGTAGTGTGGGGAGCGGGCAGGAGGCTCTCTCCCAGTTGTGACCATCACACACTCCCATGCTCCTCCCTCCCCATCTCTTATAACCATCTGTATGTGTTTCATATACTGTTTTTATTAGTCCAAGAAATGCAATCCCTTATTGGCACTAAGATGGAGATCCTCTTTAATTATGTACATTAGGGAAGGGGTTGAGCCCTTTTATTCAGGTCTGTAGTTTCGGCTTTATTTTTCTGTCCTGTAGATTGTGGGTGTTGTCATGGAAATGGCTGCAGTATCCACATCACGCCGGTGGACTGTGTGAGGCCTGGCCCGCCTGCTCTGGGCGGGGGGTGGGGGGGGGTTCAGTCATCCCCGGGGCCTCCCTGGACCTGTGTCTCTGGGACATGCTTGACTCTTTCAGTGGGTTGCAGAGAAGATTCTGTCTTCCTGTTCCCAGAAATGTTGAAAATCTGGACCTAAAAATTGGAAAGCATGAATTATGTGTGATATGCTTTTCATCCCCAACTTTGTCTTTTTTCTGGTGTTTTCTTTCTTCCCTTCCCTTCTGTCTTTCCTTTTGTCTCTTCTTATCTTTCCCTATTTTCTGCCCTCTCTGTCTTTATCCAGATTAGGGCAGATTCCTAGGGGCTGGGGGAAGCCGACCTTTGTGACGACGTCCCGGTGCCAGGGCACAGATCCGTGTGAGTCACCTGTTGCCGCGGGTCTAGCTTAGGCTCCTCTCGGGTCCAGCTGAGACAGAACCAGGTTCTGGGGTGCTAAGTGCATGATCTTGGGGGTGGTGCTCGGCCCCGCAGGGCTGTCTCCCCACTGTGTAAAAGGTGGGGAGTAGCCAGATGAGTCGGAAGTTAGGTTCCTTTGGCTCCAAAGGCTGTGAATGTACAGAGGGCCGCCCTGTGTGGGACTCTGATGGGACTCCGAGAGCCAGGTGTGCAGCCAGCTGGGGAGGGCACTGAACCACAGCAGGCATCTGTCGGGGTGAGCTGGGCCCCATAACCTCCAAACGGATGCTTTCCTCCGCAAGTGCGGTGGCTCCACTGCCGTTGCGTGTGCAGCCGTGTGCTGCATGCTCACTGATGGCGAGTCCTGTTGTGGGGGGACATGGAGGACACCTGTGCTCCCTGCTCCTCCTCTGCATGTGTGGCTCCCCTTCCAGCTCCCCGAGCGAACTGCAGTGCCATTTGAGGACGCCAAGTCCCATGGTCCCATCCAGCGGGGTTTCCAAAATTAGCTTCTCAAGTGGAGCGAGATGAGGGAGAACCCGGCTTGCAGGGGTGTTTCGCGGCCAGAAGGAAGTGCTGCTTTGAGTCCCTTCTGCGCTGTGCTCCTGCTGCGCCGTCTTGGGTGCGCTCTGCCCCGGGCTGCGCGGTCACGTGCCGGCGGGGCACTCACGTCGGGTTCTGCACTGTCTTTCCCAGCCCCGTAGCCCCGCTCCTTCAGATGCGTCTCCATATTCCTGCTCTGTCCCGGGGTTCTGTCCGCTGCACACCCTCAGGTCTGTTTGACGAGCGCTGAGACTTGGGATTGGGTTTGGAAGGCCGCCGGTCGTATCTGGCCCTGGCACCGGCTCTGGTCCCCGATGCAGAGCAACGATGCGGCCTCAGTGTCCTGATGCCGAGTCAGAAGGGTTTTCACTCCAGATGAGAAATTTCTAAGTCTGACGTCAGCCGACAAGATGTGAAGATGGCAGGGTTGGGCGTGAATTTACGGTTGTTCGGTTGCCAGCCAGCCTCAGCCTGGGTGGGGGCGCCAGCAGCTCCCCTCCCAGTGACCGGGCAGCGGGACTGAGCTGCAGGCCCGCCCGTGGCAAGCCCCGCTCTCCCCCGCCGCCCGCCGCCGCTGATGCTCCAGCTAGTGTGTACTACGAGTGAGTCCTTTCCGGTGACTCAGAGGGTCAGACCGCGGCCCGGGCCCAGAGACCCAGCCGAGCCGGCCGTCGGTGTAAGGCCCCGGGGAGCCCCTCCGCCCGCGCTGATAGCACGCGTCTGACTCGCACGCGGAGTCGGCGGTGTTGAGATTGGATGCGTCTTCCTGCCTCCGTGTGGGTGAAGGTGCCACGTTACCAGGCATCACTGTGCCTGTGGCTTTGGAGTAAGCAGACCTTCGGGTCTGGGGCGGACGTAAGCAGCCCAGCCACAAGCTCCAGGAAAGGCCTTGCTGGAGCCGCGGTGCTGGCCCCGGGGCCTCCTCTCCAGCCCAGGAAGCTGGAGTTCCCTCATTGGTGAAGGCTCAGGAAACTGCTGGTCGTGGGCTTGCCACACTGGTCTGTTCTGGAACTTTGGCTGGACACTGAGGGGACGACTGTGGAGGAGGCCAGGCCGGGGCGGGGCACGGCGTGCGTGGTGGGCGGAGCCGGAGGGAACACCCCGGCTTGCTCAGGCCCAGCTGCAGGGCCCGGCAGGATGGCTTCCTCTGCTCCTGGCCCCTGCCGTCAGAAAACTGCAGCTAGTTTAGGTTTTTCAAAAGTGCCTTTTGGTGTTTTGGGAAGTGTTTACAGTGAGATTAGAATTTTTAGAAATATGTATAGACTTCTATGAATTTTTTAGTTTTAAAAATGAAATTTTCATTTCATATATTCACTTCCGGGAAAAGGGGCTTGAACGTCCTCTCCGTCGCTATCTGGAGTCCCTGTGTGAGTGGCGGTGAAGCGGCTCATGGGACGTGGTATTTGGGTTACAGGCCGGCTCAGGGCTGGTCGGGCGTCTCCGGTGCAGCCCTCGGTGCAGACAGCTGGCTGATGGTTGGGGCCTGATTTGCCTCCCAGGTGACTGTGGCATCTGGTGCTTCTCCTGACTGGGCGAGCTGGACTGTCTTAACCCCAACCCGCGCCCCGCATCTTCTTAGAGCCATTTTGATATTTTGAAGTTGGCGGAATCAGGAAGGGGTGGCTGACGGTGGAGAGAAGACCCCAGGTCCCGGCGGTGGAGTCCCCGAGTGCACAGGGGCAGCGGGCACTGCAGGGGAGCAGGCCCGCGCCGCCTGCCCCGCCGCCCCCCTTCCTCGGGAGGGTCTGCAGGTCTCAGGAGACACTTCTGTGTCTCCTCAGAGTCCGGGCTTTTGTTCTGGCATTTGCACATCTCCAGAGATCCGCGGGGGTCACGGAGCCCTGCATTCGAAGGCCGCAGGAGGTGGTGCCTGTTCTTGGTAAAAAGCAGGTTTTATCACAGTCAGCAGACTTGCTCTTGCTTGTTTCTGTCACGATTTGCAAGTCTGCTGGGGGCTGTGGCTGCTCTGGGAAAGCAGTGCTTTCTCCTTAAAATCAGTAACGACGTCTGTGATGACGCGCTTGTCACCGCAGGCGTTCACACCAGTCGTTAGAAGCTAATTTTACACCAAAGTGTGATTCCTGGAAGTTTTGTCAGCATTTCCTTTCCTGTTCGTCGGAGAGAGTATGGACGCTCCCCGGCGGTCTCAAGGCAGCCGGCGCCGGGTTCGGGGGGGAGTGGGTTTCGATTCCGCCTCTGCCGTCAGGACAGTCGCGGGTGGACTTGGGAGGAGCGTGCCCAAGGTGCAGGTGCCCGGCCAGGTGTCTTCCCGTGAGAGCGGGTTTGTGTGTCTTCGTTTCCTTGACTGGCCCGCAAGCAGCCTCACCGACAGCTGCTTCCGACGGGGCCTCCCCCGGCTGGGTTTCTGGGGCAGCCCGGCCAGTGGGCCGAGTCTGGAAGAGGCCAGCAGCTCCTCTGCTTTTACTGCCTTCGTGCTGTGGTCCCTACAGAAAGGCTGACTCCTGCCAAATGCAGGTGTGGGGAAGGTGGTCGCCAAACAGAGAAGAATCTCGACGGCTGGACAGATGCCCGCAGGCCGGAAACCGGTGGTCACCCTGTTTGCGACCAGACTGTCCGGGTTATTGTGCAGAAGGTCCTCCATCTTTGGTTCCGTCAATGGAAATAACCCCTGGTGGATTACAGGGGAGAAAGACCCACGCGCGTCCGCTGTTTGCAGGGACTTGCTCCTTGCAGACTCCGAGTGTAAAGTGTTTTAATTGAAATGCGAGCAGTTTCTGAAGCCAAATGCTTTCTCTGTCCTCCAGATGGACTTTCTGGCCGGGACCAGCCAGTGGAGCTGCTAAACCCTGCCCGCGTGAACCACATGCCCAGCACGGGTAAGTCAGCACGGCCAGCCCTGGGGGCACCCAGCTCCCCCAGACGGGTGTTTGAGGCCCCGCCGTACTGGGGGAGATGGAGGGTGGGGTGGGGTAGCAGGCCCATGGGGGTTGGGTGCTCTTTCCTGGGGTGAAATAGGCCGTCGGTTTTGTAGCTGAGATGGGCATGGCTAAACGCAGTTCAGTGGCTGAGAAATGCAGGTCCTCTCTGTCCTGAGCTCCGGAGCTGTGTTCCTCCCAAAGGTGGGTCTGACTGCAGGCCCTGAGCCGCATGGGAGTCTGGGGGGACGAGCTCTGGGCTCGAGCTGGGGACACGGGTGGACCGACCCTGCTGGTCCGGGGCCCCAGGCTCTTCAGGGGTGAAGAGAGTCAGTGACGTTGTCCCTCGAGCAGCTCTCTGTGCTTGAATTAACAAAAGTCACCAGCTGTCTTAAATCTCTCGTTCCACGTGCAGTGTTTCTAGGGACCATGATTTAGGCAAATCCTCAAGGCCAGGGAAGCTTTTCTGTTTCTTTTTGTGAACCACCTCCCCCCTCTTCTGAGGTTTCAGCTCAGAGCCCATATGTCCATCTTCATGGGCTGTTTGGCCTCAGGGAGAATGAAGAGAGCACGTGTCAGCCCAGGGGTCGTAGGGGAGCCATTGTCCTGGGTCCACACATACTCTCAGGCCCGCGCTTTGAGGGCAGCACGGCTGGACCCTTGCCCTCGCTGCGTCCTGAAGCTCTCTGTCTCTGGTTTTTGCTCTGTGGCACCTACTGGACCCGGCCTCCCCGTGGCCCTCCCCGCCCGCTCTCTCCAAGGGCAGGGCTGGCTGGGACAGGGAGGCACGCCAACCCCTACCTCTGCCCCGGCCCCCAGCTGGCCTCCCTGTCGCCTCACCTCTCCCAGCCTCTTAAAAAGAAGTCAGAGCTTGAAGCGAGGCTGGAAGTGTCAGAGAGGCAATTTCTTTCTCTGTAGTGATCCTCCGAGGCCCGCCAGGGATCGCTGCTGGCACCTCCCCAGACACGAAGCTGGGGTTGTGTGTCTCCTGTGCTCCCAGAAGGTGCCCGCGTCCCTGGGCCTGGCTCTGGCCTCCTGCGGGGTTGCTCCCAGCTCCTCCCCACTCTGTGCCCCGCCTCTCCTTCCCTCTATGTCCCACCTGCGGGCGGTGTCCTGGTTAACCCAGGACCTTGGGGGCGGGGGGGCGGGGGCGTTAATGTAGCTGACAAAGGTGCCCTTTGTCCTGTTTCAGCCCGTATAGACGGCGCTGATTTTGCTTTCTCTGGAGTTCATTTTGCCAGTGTTATTTTTGTCGAACACCGAATCTTTGTGTAATTTGGGCATCTTAAGACAAATTCCTGGTGCTCATCTGGGTGTGGGACGGAGGAAGAGACTTTTCAGTGGTTGATAGACTGTGAAAAGGTGGGTTCCAAGTGACCCGGAAAGAGGGTGGGCTTCCAGTCATTTCCGGCCTGGGAAGCACACCCTGCTCTTGAGACTTCCTGTGGGACCCCCGGTTCTGTGTGAAGACAGACCACGGACTTCAGTCTGGGGAGGAGGGGACCCGGAATCCTGGTGCCACACTGACAGTGGCTGTGGGCAAGCT
Organism: Vicugna pacos; assembly: GCF_048564905.1. Lineage (NCBI taxonomy): Eukaryota > Metazoa > Chordata > Mammalia > Artiodactyla > Camelidae > Vicugna > Vicugna pacos. The sequence continues at coordinate 95,008,165 of NC_132991.1, read as the reverse complement.
GCTGGGGGTCTCGACTTTGTCCTCGTCTCCTCGGCAGGATAATAATGCCTTCTCTGCAGGATTCTTGTAAAAATCAAGTGCATTGCCTGACTGCTAGTGGTTCCTGGATGAGTGTCATCTCTCAAGGACCTGTTGACGGGTCCTGAGGACGGCGTGTGACGTGGCTGCAACAGTGCCGGTTCAGGCTGCTAGGACTGTCCCTGTGGCCTGTTAGAGAAGGTCCCCCCTCCCCCTCCTCTGGGAGAAGCACCCAACTTGAGAGATGGTGTATCAGGGCGGCGCCCCCAGGAAATGGAAGCCAGTAACATTGAACTTCAGGTTCCGCTGGTCAGAGTCAAAGGATAACCCTGCTTCCTGCTGTTTCTGCCTCCGTGGTTTTGTGGGGTGACTCTAAACCAGGTGGAGGCAGCGCCCAAGAGTGGCTGGCGGCGAGAGGAGGGGCGCACACGTGGCTGCACGAGCCGGATGCGGTCCCGGAGTCCGCACGGGAGTTGGGTCCTAGAAGCCACTAAAGCAAAGGGCCTTCTTTAAAGCTCCGTTTTCGGTCATTCCAATCTACCGTAAATCATGCTCTGCAAAGAAATACTCATCTCAGGGTATATAATGACTTGAAAATTGGTAATCAGACTTCTTTAAAGCTGCATTTTTGTGACATGGGAGTGAACATTTTTAGGTGTTTTTCTGTCAGTCCCAGTTTGCTGGTGCACATATTCCAACAATTGAGTTTAATCTTAAGTAATCTTTGACACACGGTGGCATGAAAACAAACGTATATATGAAATCTGCAGGAAAAACTCCAGCATTCACCGGCGGGAAGTGTCCCCTTGAACACGCAGCTTTTACTGTGAGCAGAGGCCACGTGCCTCCCCACCGTGCGTCTCCCTCGTTTCGTGGCTGTCCCGGTTGTGGATGGCGGCACACTCAACACAGCCTTTTCTGATAACAATTCTCTTCAAAGCCGGGTAGTCCTTACAGCGTCTCCAAACAGAAAAGCCCTGTTCATCCCTTTTATTTGTGGGCCACCTTGACTTGAGATAATTCATACAACACTCTCTCCTACTGGAGAAGTTTGTATTGTAGAAGGAAACACTTAAAATGCTATATTAATCCATGAGAATGGATTAATTCTCATTTCCCCACCTTCCCCCTTTTTATATATAAACATACCTGTCCTTTCTGTATTTCTTTCTTTCTGGTTTTTAACATTTTTCATTGTGAAATAGTTGATTCTATCATAAAAGAGAGAAAACATACAGCCACTGCCCACCACCGAGTTACAACAGATCCTCTACCGCTGTTACTCTGTGTCAGCATCCGGTTTCTTCCTGCTTTGGAAGAAGGGGAGTGTCACAGTGAGGGGCGAGGCTGCAGCATGTCCCCCCACCCCCCGGGCGGTTGTCCTTTCTCCCTCCTGGGGGGACCTGGGGCAGACAGGGTGGCTGGAGCCGAGGCAGGTGCCCTGGAACCCACACCGTCAGCTCAGAGTTAGGTGAGGGGAGATGCTGGAGTCGGAGGGCAGCAGAGAGGTGGGAGAGGGGCGTCTGAGAGAGAGATCTCACCTCAACCCATGCCACACGCGTGGATCCTGGGGGCTTGCTTGAAAACGTTGAAGTCGTTCATTTCTGAATCATTCTAGTTGTTTTGAAGGAACATACTTTTCTCCTGATTATAAAAACAACGCCTGTTTATTATGGAAAAGAGACGTGGTGGTGAATGTGTGGAGTGTTGGTTCCAGAACTGGAGGGTGAGCTCACTCAGAGCCGGGCCCGTAGACGCCCACCGCCTGGACTGGGGGAAGGGGTCCCAGGAGGGGCCCCAGGGTGGGAGCGCGATGTGGGGGAAAACCAAACCCAGGGGACGGCCGGGTGCGCCTGTGGGGCGCCTGCTGTGACCTGAAGGGCCCGTCCTCCCACACAGAAGGGAAGTGGGGTCCCTGAGGCAAGGTCGCTTCCCCAGGGTCGCCGGGCGCAGCAGTCCTGGGGCGGGAGGGCCCTGGGGAACAGGCGGCTCGGAGGATGCCGGGAGCCCCTGGGCCAGCAGGGGGAGCAGCCCTGAGGGTGGGGTGCTGCTCTGAAGGGTGGCCTCTTCTGCGGGCTCCTGGGGCACAGCGCACGGGCCCCGCCGCCCTCACACGGGGCCCTCGTCATCCATGGGCATTTTTGTCCAGGTTAGCCAGGTTTCCTTTCAAGGCTGAATAACAAAGATGTGATTTTTAAGAAAATTCTGGAAACTTGAAGAAACTACAAAAACTCTAGAGAACTTATCCAAACTAACAACAACAAAAAAAGTGAGGTTTGACTTTAAAAGCCACGGATTCCCAAATCTTACTGAGTGTTTGGCCACCACACTGTCAAAGGGGTTATCTTGACCCTCCTTGACTTCTGGAGCGGGAACCCTTTGAGGTCAGCTGGTGTCTGAGACTCCTGTGGCCTCGGGCACGTGGTGGTGTCTTGTCTGGCTGGCTTTGGGGAGGGGAGGGGAGTTGCGAAGCAAGTGCAGACAGAAGACTGCCTGTGGCGTCGGGGGCTGCAGTCTCCCCACCGCAGCACCGGCACCGGGGGCTGTTGATTTCTGTAGTAAGTAGAGCCCCCAGCCCCGTGACAAAGCCTCACTTGTGACGCTTCTCACTCGGTCCTCCTTTGTGTGTGTTCCCTGTGAAGCTGGGGTTTGGGGTTTGGGGTTTGGGCCTGCTCAGTGCCGGGAGGGAGAGGACTTCGGTTTGCTGGCTCAGGGGCCAGGCCGTTCCCGCGCCGCGCTGGGGCCCGCAGGCGTGGAGACTGGCCCCGGGTGATGAGCTGCACCCTGGGCTGCAGGCCACTTGCTTTACCCCCGCCCCCAGCACTGGTCCTCTCCCACCAGACTGTGCGCGCCCTCCGGCAGCGCCAGTGCCTGGGCAGGTGCCGGGAGCAGCACGTGGCACACACAGCATTGTGTCTTTGTCCCATTTCTCTCCTCCTCCCCCGTTACAGAGAGCGCCCCTCCTGCCTGCCCACGTTGCGCTCCGTGTTAGGAGAAGCGTGTGTGGGATCAGGACTGGGCCCAGCTGAGTTACTGCCGGGCCCAGGGCAGCGGGATCTGCCTGCCCCCGAGTGGCCTGGAGCAGGTGGCTCGTCCTCTGAGCCTGGGCTGCCTCTCTGGTGTCACATGGCTGCTCAGCTGGCAGCAGTGGCATCAGGAGACCGGGAGGCTGGCAGGCGTCGTCCAGCACACGGGAGGGCTCCACTGGGCTCTCCATCCGTCTTCTGTTTCATTGTGCCCGGACTCACTGGTCCACTCCAGTCAACTTGTCCCAGCCCCCGGCTCTGCTGCTTCCTCCTGGCCCCCCAACCCCCCACCAGCCCAGAAGCCTGTGTGACGGCCCCCCCAGGACTCTGGTTTTTAAAACGAAGCAAAACCAGCCTGTGTGGTGGAGAAAAGCGTGACAACAGACGTGCTCGGGGTTGTGCTGCATCGCCTCTCGGAGGACTCGCATCTGCCTGGGCGTTTCCCTGAACGCCGTGTTTTATAGACTTGGAGGCATGTCTGCCCTTCGCGACGTTGCGCACCCAGACCTGCTTAATGTTTAATGCCGACACATCCGTCTTTAACACTGAGCCTGGCCGACAAGCCTTGGCCCCCAGAGAGCGGACTCATGGTGGCGAGCCCTGGCCTCCCGCCGGCAGCTGCGCAGGTGCGCGCGTGGATGGGATTTCTGTCCACAGGAGCCTCCGGAGCTCAGCCTGCCGGGCGGTGCCGCCCCCAGAACACGGGCCATGGACCCCACTCCGGAGAGGAGACTGAGCTGCTGCTTCAGAGCCCAGGGCCTGTCGCCTGGCCCGATTCCCGTCCACTGCCCCTGCTTCTCGGTTCTGATGAGTCCAGGAAGGGGAGAATTCCCCAGGTCGTCCTTAATGGGATAAAGTTTTGGATTTGGTGCCTTGGGATGGTGTTTCCCGAGGAAAGGCAAGCCAGGCTCCCGTGTTTCTGCCTCCTGTAACAGATCCAGCCCCGGTCCCGCGTCAGTCCCCGTGTCGCTCCCTGTCTTTGGCCTTAACAGTTGATTGCGAGGCCCAGATTCTGGGAGCCGTGTGGCTCCTGCAGCCTCGCCTCCGCCGGTGACGGTGACACCGCTCTCGCCATGCCCCCTGGGCTTCCGAGTGCGCCAGGCGCGGGGGCTGGCTGGTTTGGAGAGAAGGGACACTCACCCCTGCTCCTGTCCTCACTTCTCGGGCCGCTTCTCGATTCCGCCTCTCCGCCTTCCTCCTGTCTCCTTCCTTGGTTTCCCTGGCTTTTTCACTCAGCAGGGAGAGCTGTCTGGAGCCTGGAAACACCTCTCCTGCCGGATCCCGAGGCCTGGGCGCCTTCCGCCGAGGTCCGCCTTCCGCCCTAATCGCTGCCTGGTGGCAGGTCTGCGCTTCACTCCGGACCTCAGTGCTGGTGGCCTCCTTCCCCCTGGGGCAGTGGGTTCCCACCTCGGCCGTGTTGTCGGGGCTCCGCCTCCCGTGATGCCAGGCTTTCTGGCCCGTCTAGTGACCCTGCCGTCTTTGTCACAGGGCATCCTGGCAGCCAGGGCTCCCCGCCCTGCTCTCGCACATCTCCCTGGGGCTAGTCAGCTCTGTGACTTGCTGGGAGGCGTGGCCAGGCCGCCCGCATCCTGGGGAGGAAGATGGGTCGGGGCCCCTTCAGCTGTGGGGCCGGGGTCAGGTGACTGTGCTCCTGAGCAGGTCCTTCTCCTGCGTCGGGGGCCCTCGAGCTGAGGCTCTCAGCCCCACGAGGCTCTGATTCGGTTTCTTGTCACTGATGAGGCAGGTGCCTGTTAACCACCCGTGTCTTTTCTAACTCCCAGAACTTGGTTCTCCCTCATTTGTGTTTTCTCTGCAATTCGGTTGGTGTGAGTTAATAAAAAAAATCCACATCTGCCGACCCCGAGTGTCCTCATGCGGGACTGGAAGGTGGTTATTAGGCAGAAAAACCGGCTTTTCCCCAACTCAGGATTTTGCTCTGCTGTGCACCAGACGCGGCACTGATGCGGGAAGGTGTTGGTGCATGAGGACCCCACTTGCAGATGAAGCACTTTCTGTCTTTTTCTCTCTTCCATTACCAGCCTCTGGTTCTGTACTCGGGGCTGTGGCATGTGCACGTGGTGTATCCGGAGTCTGCAAACCCCTTCAAAGTGTCTAGAAGCACATTCGGCCAGGGTCCTGGGGCCACGCTTGTTACCTCTGGTCTGTGTTCCGTGGTTTGACTGAGAACACGGTCACAGTTTAACACCCGGTAACACTTCAGCCCCACTGCCAGCCTGCCCTCTGGGAGGATGAAGTGCTGTCTTTGAGGAGAGTTTCCATTTCTGGAGTCTCGGCATTGTGTACCGTCCGGGCCCAGGCCCTCCGGCTTGCTAGTGGCCTGGGTTCTGAGCACTCCAGCGGGCCCAGGGTTGGACCAGGGTCCTTGGGTAGTGGGTGCCCAGCGGGACAGACGGGCAGAAGCAGAGGAGGCTCACCGGTGGTTCAGGAGCCCGAGGGGAAGGGGCTGGCGCTCCTTTGGGTCCCACAAACGCCCACTGAGCACCCGGTGTGTGGCCAGCCTCGGGAGGCCCGTGGTGCGGGGGGAGCCGCCGTGTCCCGCAGGTGTCCTCGTCCACCTTTCTCCGAGCCACCCCCACCCAGTGTTTCCGGGGGGGCGCGGGGAACATGCAGACCCCGTGTCGCCGGGGCAGGGAGCACGCTGTCGGTCTTGTCGGTCGAAGTCTGAAACCATGCCTGTTTCATCAGCTCTGGTGACACTCCTGTGCGTCTAGTTTCTGCTCCATTCGCTCCTGTTCTTTATTCTGCCTTCAGGGGGTGGCTTAGTGTTCTTGTTCTAAATGCTTGGGTTGGACATTCAGCACATTAACCTTTGCCCTTCCTTCCTTTTGACGGAAGCGTGTGAGGCCCCGTGTTTCTCTGGTACCACTGGAGCTGCCTTGCTGAGCTCTGGTTGGTGGTGGTCAAGTTCTAGGTTAGAGCAGTTAATTTGTAGCCTCTTTAAAATGTGTTCCCTGCTTCTTTTTTCTTTGAAAAAATGAGATGTTTAGGAGTGTTTTTCACCTGGAAGTACGAGGTTTTTCACGTCATCTTTTTGTTACTGATTTTTGTTACACGGTGTTGTGGCTAGAAATTTCTGAGCCTTTGACCTTTTTTGAGACTTGCCGTATGGTCAGTTTTTGACTTGCCCACGTGGACTTTAGAAGAGTTATATTCACTACTTGTGGGGGCAGGAGTCCAGATACGCTCATGAAGGCAAGCTTGGGGGTAGAGAATTAGCTAGGACATTGGAAGGTGCCAGAAGGTGATGAATGCTGTCGAGAAAAAGTAGCAACTGAGGACAGACAAGTTAAGTTCCCTGTGGGGTGCGTGTCTGCGGCGCTAAATCACGTGGTCCAGGATGGCCTCGGGCTCCGTCCACAGTGACTGGGCTTCTGGTGCCAATCACTGCTGTTGGCACCTGGGATTCGCATGTTGATGGAAAAGCCAAGATGCCTGTGTTTGTGGAGCTCATATTATACTGCGGTAGGAGAGGACCGGCAGTAACTACAGTTAGTAAACTGTGTGGTGAGGAGGGGGCTCCGCAGTGGAGAGGCTGGTGATCTTCCAGGCGGGGTCGGGTCGGCCTGGCGAGGGGACGTGGTGGGGGCAGACAGCTGATGGAGAAGGAATCAAGCGGGGGGGACTGGCGGGGGGAGAGCGCAGAGGTGCAAGGTGGGCGAGCCGGGCACCTGTCAGGTCAGGAGAGGAGGTGGGGGGGAGGGAGAGACAGGGGAGGAGAACCTGCCTTCCTGGGCTGCTCCTGTCACCTGTGGTAGAGGAGGGACACCACCGTCACTGAGCCGCAGGGAATGACCGCGGTGGCCCCTGGGTGGGGGGCAGGGGCCTGGCTCAGCCGGCGTAGGGACGGCGGCCGTGGTGGCGTGTTCAGATCTAGGTGTATTTGGAAGCAGGTGGGATCTACCAAGGTGGTGGGTGGGCAGTGAAGGAGGCAGAGGAGTGGAGAGTTACTCCAGGGTGGCGGCTTTGAGCATCCTGGTGGTGGAGATGCTGTGAATTGAGGTGGGGAAGAGGGGCGAAGCCGGCCTGGGGAAAGGTGAGGGCCAGTGTTGGACGTGTGGGTAGTGGCAAAGTCAGGCTCTGAGCCCAGCGCAGGAGGATGAGCAGTATGGACATGAGATCTCCCGGGGCTGGGGCAGGGGGCTCTCCGCGCACCGTGTATTTATCCTGCATGGTGTTTGTAACACTGTTTCATAGGCAGCGTTTGCAGGGTTTCCAGCACATCCACCAGGTGATGCTCGCAGTGTAGAGTCATCCAAACCAGGGTCCTTGCTTTGTGGTGAGCATGTGTCCCCATGCAGGAGCAGGCTGCCCGCCGCCTTAAGTGGGAGAGCTCAGGGTCACCACGCTGGATCGCTGCTGGTGGCCGCAGTGATGGCAGGAATGATGATAACAGGTCATTTTTCCTTCACCCCACAACCTGTGTGAGCAGCTGCAGGAGGAACCCCATTTCCCAGCTTCCCTGCACATAGACCCAGTGGGTGGATCTTTGACTAGCGTCCCAGGTTCACACTAAAGTCTGAACCTCACCTGCCCTCAACACACGCTAAAATCCCACATTTCCAATGGCCTGTTGGATTGTCCGTCTCCCCCCTGCCCCTGTCCCGATTGGCCCACAAAGCCCCTGAAGGAGGCTACCTTCCTTGCTGGGCATTTGAGGCCCAGCTCAGGCATGCTGGTTTCCAGAAAGCCCAGGGGGGAGCGCTCATGGCTGCCAGGAGGCCTGCCTCCCTCCCCGCCCCGTGCCCGAGGAGGCTGGCTCGCCCCGAGGAGTGCAGCCCTGCCTCAGGCGCCCCCTGCTGCCCTCCCTCCTCCTCCGCCAAGTGGAAGAAACACCTTCTATTTTTAAATATTTCAACTGTTACTCTTAAGTAACACCGGTTCCTACTGCAGCCCCGCTGTTGGGTGAGATACAGAGCCAAACGTTTGGAGGTTGCCGAGAAGGAAGCTCTGAAATGCGTTCTTCTTCTGTTACGTAAACTTGACCTCGTGTAACTGAAATGGCAAAGACTGAACCGCAGAGCAGGTTCGTGCAACTGTTTTTAATTTTCAGATGAAGTGTTTTTATCCACTGGGTGTAGGGCACTCAGAATGGCTTTCAGAGCGTAACGAGCGGTTGCTGCTGGGGTGAGGGCGGCGGGGCTGCGAGGGCACAGGGGCTCCAGGAGGTGTGGCTGGATTTGAATCCAGGTGTCATCCTGCTGATCCGCTGAGAACTCTCCAGCCTGGGGTCCCCCTCTGTGTGCCCTGTCACCCTGGGGCCACAGTGTGGGACTGCGGGGAGTAAAGGAGATAATACAAGGGAGGCACTTCTATTCTTTTTTATTTTTTAGGGTTCTTCAAAGTTTATTCATTTTAAACTATTTTGCATTGACATGCAGTTGATTTACAGTGTTCGTTTCAGGTGTGCAGCAAAGCGATTTAGTTGTACAGATACTTACATACATACGTATTTTTTCAGATTCTTTTCTGAAAACTATAGGTTATTACAAGAAATTGAACACAGTTCCCTGTGCTGTACAGTAGGTCCTAGTTGTTTACCTATTTTATACATAGTAGTGTGTATCTGTTAATTCCAAACTCCTAATTTATCCCTCCCTCCCCACTTTCCCCCTAGTAACCAGAAATTTATTTTCTGTGTCTGAGAGTCTCTTTCTGTTTTGTAAATAAGTTCATTTGTCTCAATTTTTTAGATTCCACATGTAAGTGATATCATATGGTATTTGTCTCTCTCTGTCTGGCTTACTTCACGTAGAATGACGATCTCTAGGTCCATCCATGTTGCAGCAAATGGCATTATTTTATTATTTTTTATAGCTGAGTAGTATTCCATTACATAAATATGCCACAACTTCTTTATCCAGTCCTCTGTCAGTGGGCGTTTAGGCTGTTTCCATGTCTCGTATTATATAAGTAGTGTTCCTGTGGACGCTGGGGTGCAGGTGATTTTCTGAATTACAGTTTCCTCCAGATATATTCCCAGGGGAGGGACTGCTGGGTCACATGGTGGGTCTAGTGTTTTGAGGAATCTAAGAGAGGCTCTTTTAATAAGTGCTCAGCGATCAACCTTTGGCGGTTTTGTTGTTGTTTCTGCTCCATTGCCTTTGCATTGTAACTGTATAATCTTAGAGTTCTTATCCTGTTTGTAACATTAGGACACCTGTTGGTGAGATGATGACAGCAGAGTCTTGGATGGGTTGCTCTGTCGAGCGCTCTTCCTGGAGGTCACGTTCGCCTTTGGTGGCTGCCTTTCCATGTGAGAACTTAGAGCACGTCTCACTGTTGTTTGCACTGGGCAGGCCTGCTTCTATTTATAGTTTCCCGGAAGCAGATTTGTGCACTTCTTGGAAGCCAAGTTCCCAACTGCCTGCCAGGTTTTTATTTACAGCTCTTGCTCAATTTGAGCTTGCAAATATTTCCAGAAGACAGTTTTTCTTCTTGGGGGATCCAGAGCAAATTAGAAACATTCAAAGGATTTTCTAAAGCGCTTTAAGGAGAGTTCTGAAACAGGGAGGGGGGAAGGGGAGCCAACACTGGCTTCATCGCAAAGTCACAGAGCACAGAAGGGCAGACGGTTTTGCCGCCTGCAGACAGAACCCTGGCCGGGGGGCCAGTGCACAGGGGTTTACGTGCACTGGATTCCACGGCAATAGCATCACCAGCTTCGGGAAGGCCAGGACAACTGCAGGGAGATGCTGGCTCTGCTTCCGAACCAGAATCCACGTGGCCGGTGGCGTCCTCTGGAACCGCCTGGATCGGAGGGGTTTCGGAGGGCTGCCCCAGTACAGCCACGCTGGCATTTAAGTCATTTTATTTTCGGGAGAATTGGACTGGGAATGCTTCTGCGTTGCTGACACAGGGCATCGCTCTGAAGAGAAAGCCCTTGCAGCTGTCCGTTAAGGAAAATCTTGTCTCTTGGAAGTTCGTTCTAACAGCTTCAGTAGTTTCAGTTCGTCCTTTAATAGGATCTTTGGGAAAAAACGTGCACCAGGAGAGAGAGCCCAGGTGGGCGGGTGGGACAGGCAGCCCTCCACCAAGGAAGAGTTTGGCTGGAAATGAGATTTTGGAGTTCACCGCAAATTTCAGGCAGCCCTTTCAGTGTCAGCGTGCGTGGAAATAGCTGTTGTGAGGCTTCCCGGACGCCGCGCTCGGCACGCGCCGCGGCGCAGCTGGGCGGGGGCCAGGGCGGCGGCGGGGACCGCTCCGGGCTGCCGCGCCGCTTCCCGGAATCGCTGCTTAGTTTTTCACTTCCTAATGTCACTGAAAAAAATCTGCTTTTTTAAAAAATGACTCATTCTTTTCCATCTTTTATCAGTTTAAGTTGAGACATTTTGTTCTCAAATAAAAAAAAAGGATGTTAAGACGTGAAACAGTGTTGCCAGTCATTCAAGCTGGACCCACGGGTGTCACGAGGCTGCTCGCTGACGCTGTGTGTCTTTGAGGGTTTTACGATGAAACGGTTGTTTCGGTTTGTTTTTACTGCGCAGGCTGGTTCCTGAAAGCCGCCTTCAACTGTCACCCCCGCGATTTTGCCCTCCCCCTAGCGGGCACCGCAGGCTCTGTCCACGTTGCGGGTTTTATCAGTCCTGCTGGTTTTCTATTTCCTGAATCAGTAAGTCCTTCAGTTTCTTTCCCCTTCACTATCCTCTTCCTCTTTTCTCTTGAGCAATGTATGATTTAACTGAGTTCTTTTTCTGACTCTTTGAGTCCAATGCTCAATTTATTTGTTTCGGTTCCTTTTTTTAATTACTTCAGTGCGTAAGACTATGAATTACACTCTGAGCTCAACTTCACCAGTTCCTGAAATTTTCGATGTGTGAGGTGTTCCTTATCTTTATAAATTTTCTCCATTTTCATTTTGGATTTGGAGTATTTAAGAGAAGAGTGTTCAGTTTTCCTATGGTTGGATTTTTGCTTTTCTTCTTGTTTGATTAATTTCCAATTCTGACGCAGGGGTTACGGCCCACGTGTTGTGTGCGTGTGTGTGTGTGTACCAGGACGTTTTCTGTGTCAGTGTGGCATTGATGTTCTGTCAGTGTTTTGTGGAGGTTTGAAAAGGAAGGCACCAATTCTTTGGCTGTGCAGAGTTTGCAGCACAGCTCAGCTGAAGTGTTGGTCGTATTGTTCAGACCCTGCACGAGCGTGTGTCACAAGCGTGCCACGGCAAGTTCATACCCACCGCCAGCTCCGCCTCTCTGGTCGGTTCTTCTTCTGCATTCTCTGTGTTCTGTCTTTTGCCAAAAGGTGCACATCTCCAGGACACACTTGTCTCGTGGTAAATTGTGAACCTGATGCACACGTGAAATGGGCCTTATCAGTGTCTGGCATTTGTTTAGGTTTAATCTCTGTGATGCTGATCTTCTGACCTCAGATTTCTTCCAGTTGCTATTAGCCCGTTGTGTTCTGGGCGTTGTCTGTGTGGACGACACATTGTTTAGTTTTTTTTTTTTTTCACCGAATCTGACCATTTTTGTGCGAGTAGATGCCGTTTGCATTCAGCGACACAACGGATCTACTTATTTCTACGCTTTTCATCCAGTTTTCATGTCCTGGCTTCTATGCTGAAAGCTTCTGGCTTTGCTTCTCATTCGTGGGTTTTCTGGCCTTTTCTTTGGGTCCGTGTGAGAAGGTGTGTTGTCCTGGTCACTCGGAAGGCTGTGTCCTCTCTCCAGACCTCATCACGGGACCACTTAAAAGCGCGTGTACTTAGCTAAACGACTGCTTCTTGCTCTGGCGGCTGTAGGCAGCGTTTGTGGACACCCCAGAGAGACTGGATTGCTGCCAGCGCACTGTCACTTCTCCGGCCTCCTTTCTCGTTTTCGCTTTCTGAGTTTGTCAGTCACAGTGTTGTTTTTAGTTCTGGGGGTTCTCTTTATAGCATGTAAATCGTATACTTACCATCCTCCATTTACTGACTTATTAACCTTAAAATGCTGCTGGTGTATCACTAGGAAAAGCAAGAAAATGAATACAGTAAGTTTTTCCCCTACATCTTGGTTTGTTCTATTACTTTCCTTTTAAGATGCAAGGAGTTTTAGGTTAACTTCAAGGTGTCTAAAATTAAGGTACAAAGCTCCCATCGGTTTGGTCCTCACTGAAGGGAGTACAGGATCCCTCGCTCTTCCGAGTGAGGCTGCCGCCTCCTGGAGGCCCTCCACCTGCGGGCGCTGGGCTTGGCTCTGCCACCAGGGCCCCCGCACAGGCACGTTCTGCCCCCTGCTCTGAGGCCGGTGACCTTGGCTGAGGACACACCTGGTCTCTGCTGTGGCCCTGGGGCCGTAGAGTGTCTGGTGGTTGCCCCCAAGTCCTCAGGGTGGCCGAGGGGGTTCTGTTTTTACAAGGAGAGGGTTCAGTGAGCCACCCTCGGGGATTAGATGCTGGGAGGAGGGAACATGACATGAAACCAAATCCTTGTTGAAGCACGTCTCTTGCTGCCTACTTGTCTTCTGCCAAACCAGGGACTGTGGCGTTTAGAAGCTGTTGAAGATCTGGGTGCCCAGTTCCTTCACGTGCGGTTCCGCACCTGCCGAGGGGACGCCGAGCGAGGCAGGTGGAGGGCAGGGTGGCCGCCTTCCCACGGGCGGCGCCGACATCAGGAGGTGTCGCTTCTCTCCGGGGCAGTGCTGTCCAAGTGCTGAGCTCCCAGGGGGGGCGGTCGCGGCCGGGGCCCTCCAGGCTGCCTCCTCCTGGGGCGGGGGCCGCTGTGATGCAGCCCTTTCTCACCTGGGCCCCGGTCGGAGCAGGTCATCCCGAGGGGACTGTGTTTGAGGGCAGGACGAAGACGGTGTCACGCTGGGACACATCACCCCGGAGGGAGACCTGCGGACTCTGTGTTTCCTAAAGGACACTGCGTACAAAGGGAAGCTGCCACATGCTCACACCATGAATGTTTAGCCTAGCACAAAATTTAAAAACCAGAGTAGGCAAGCCTGCCCTCCTGGGACGGGCTGACCCCTCGGGGGCTAGGGCACGGCCAGGGTGGCTGTTAGGGCACCGCGTCTGGGCGCCCGTGGCAAGCAGAGGTGAGTGCCCGGCAGACGGCATTTACCTCATGTTCTCAGGGCCATGGGGTTAAAACCCCGTCCTCCAGAGCCCTTGTGTGTGGGAAACTTTCCAACTTTCCTTTTTCTTTCTTCCTCTAGGAAAATAAATGAGGACATTCCATTTTTGTTCTTGAATGGAATTTCCACCATAAATATTACATATGTATGTACGTGTGTGTATGTCTCTCAACATATATGTCTATTTTTGCCTTCAGTGAGATGGGAAATGTTCGCAGGATTGCCAGGGTGACACTGTGCGCATTACGGTGCTAACTAAAGTGTACACACTATGCAGAGGGTAAGCTTACATTACTTCAGAGTTTATGTATTTGACCTTTTAAACAGTTAGAGTTGTGTATTTAAAATAAACCAGGTGTGTGATACGGAATTACTATCACTTTTATGAGTGGAGTCAAAGGTACAAATATTTATTGAGGGATTTCCGTGCATGTCCCCAGACCGCTTTCCAGAGAGGAAAAGCCCCACTTTTATTTATTCACGGTGACGTCTGATGACCCGAGGGCTGCGGACTCTGACCGCCGGCCGGCCAGCCGGTGCTCCGGCTGCCGAGGGTGGCCGGGCTGGCCTGGGGCTCTTGTTCTCGTTCTGCTGGTTGGTGGGACAGGGGCAAGGAGACCTGGAGAGAGCGCTGGCAGTTTCTGCGGAGGTGCCTCCTGGTGTCCCTGCCCTCAGTGCTGTTTATTTTCGTTTTGTTTTGGAGGAAGGTACTTAGGTTTATTCATTTACTTACTTAATGGCGGTGTTGGGGTTGACCCCAGGACCTCGTGCATGCTAAGCACGCGCTCTACCCCTGAGCTACACCCCCACCCCGTTCGGTGTTACTGATGCAGAGACAGAAGAGTGGGTCCAGGTGGCTGGCACTTCCTCTCTCTGCTCCCTGCACGCCACCCACCTTGAGCCCTCACCCCCTCCAGACTCCATGAGGTTGACGTTGGTGTTCAGCACTGTCCACCACTCGTTTCCTGGTGAGATGAGCTGGTGTCCCCCTCCTGGTCGGTCCACAGCATCTTACAGGTAGCCAGCTTTCCCTGGTTACCAGCAGTCTCTATTTTCATGTCACCAGTAGGTCCCCTTATTGCCAAAAGTCACACTGCCACGTCCCAGTTGTCATCTTGGTGGCCTCTCACCAGCATTGACCCAACAGACCACCCTCTTCTAGAAGCTCCTTGTCCCGGGATCGAACAGTCCCGGTACCTGCCCGCTGCCCCAGTCACTTGTCATCAGGCCCCTGGACAGGTTTTCATCTGTCCTGTGTCTCAGTGTTGGGGACACAGGCTCATCTTCTGATGGCTCCTCATTCTTGTTGATTCGTTCCTCATCCTTGTTGATCCCACTGGTTCCATCCCATCCTAGGTCAGAGGACCATCCTGACGCAGCTGCCATTCAGATGTCCAGCTCCAGCCGATCCCAGGGCCAGCTGCGAGTTCTGGATCCCCACCTGGGTGTTAACAGGCATCTCAAGACTGGATGTGTCTGGAACCAGACTCTTCATCTTCCCCCGAAAACCTGCTTCCCCCATGCCTTCGCCTGGACTCAGTGGTTCCTCCACCTTCAGAAGCCCCCATCACCCTGCGTCCTCTTTCTTTTGTGTCCCACATTCAGCCCGGTCTGCAGCACCTCAGCCAAGTAATGGCATCTGTCTGTGCTGCGGTGGCTCCAGCTTTGGAGGCAGTCCTGATGGTTATGGGGCTGGTGAGCGGTGCCAAGCCCTCCCTCGTCCTCGTCCGCGCCCTCCTCCCCCCTCTCCTGCAGCATCTCTATCAGCCGCCTCTTCCCGGTGCTGTTCTGGGTTCCCGGGGGACCGTGGAGAGCCACGTAAACACCCTTGCGTTTTCGGGGGTGAGCGAGGGGCAGCAGACAGCAAACAAGTGAAGGCTGTGCTGGCAGCCTCTCTTGTGGTTTGCTGTCCTGTTCTCACGTTAGAGGTTTTCCTAAACGTCTGCCCAGATCTGAGTGAGTCTCCGACAAGCTGGGCGGGCATATTGACTGACTGTCTCTCTGGCCAGGTGAGGGGCTGGGGCCTGGTCACTTCCTAGTGTCCCACATGCCAGGACCTGTTGTCCTTTCTCTCGGCCAGACCCTTTACTGGGGCACCCTCTCAACTCCTTCCCGGGGACACACCTGTTCCCCACACTGCAGTCCCTGGTGTATCAGCTTCCGCTGCCCCTGTTTTGGGCTGGCACCCAGCTCCTGGCCTCAGCGTGGAGCTTCTCTGGGGGGTGGCGAGGGACAGTGCCCCTGCATGTGGGGGTGGACGGGTGTGGTGGTCAGAGACTAAGCAATAGAAAATCCAGAAGGCTGGGAATAATTAAGGAATGCCCTTCATAGACCGAAGCACCCCCAGCCTCGGAGGCGCCTGGCCGGCCAGGCCCTTCCCTACTGCAGGAACTCAGTGGTTGTCATCTTCCTGGTGATGGGGTTTGGGGAGAGCATCCCTTAACTGTTCCCAGCTTTCTGGGTTTTATATTGCTTAGTGATTTTGTGCTGCGAGGGCACCAATTCCATGTTTATACCATTAGATAAGATAATCTATTTCCTTCTGTCAAGAATTTTCATCTAAAATTAATTTTGGATAGGTCAGATTAAAGTGGAATTGAAATGAATTTTTTTGTGGAGTTCAGGCTCTTTGAGCGCAAGCCACCCGTTCTCCTTGTGCTGGTGCCTTATAGTAAACACTGTGCTTTCCTTCACCACTAAATAAATAAATAAATAAGGTTTTGTTTTGTTTTGTTTTTGGTGAGCAAGTGGTTTTAGGTGATTGAAGCTAGATGATTTCATCACACAGTCATGCTTCCAGTTCCCGGCCATGTGGCATTTGGGAATTCTTCATCTTACCGGTCAAGCAACATAAGTAGAACTTAACAGCCAACGCTTTCCCTCTTTTGAGGATATACTTCAGTACAGAAGTGTGTGTGGAGTATGACTCGGAGGTTCTGTGATGGGGGCAGTGCCACACTAAGGCACTAAAGGAGTGCTGCCTTGTCTGGTGTGTCCTTCCCACGTGCCTGGGGTGAGGGTTGGTTTCCACCGGGAGGTTCTAGCTCCCCCACCCCAGCCTTGGTCCAGGTACCACTCCCGTGCTGACCACTGTGTGAAGGTGCACGTTGGACACACTGTTCCTAAGAAGTCAGGAAGGAAGACTTGTGGGCTGCCCTTCTGTCCTTGATGTCACGTGTAGTGAAAAGTGGGTTCCCTGGGCTGATTTCCACCGAGCTCGCCTCCCCCAGGGCGCCTGCCACGTCACTCCCTCACCGCCTAGCAACGGATGCCGGGGTTGCAGCCAGTCACTCACTGTTGACATCAGCCCTTTTCTCAGTTCTGTGTTTGTCATTGACTTGCTTTCTTTTATTTTTTAACTTATTTTGGAACGCAGTTGAGTTTATTTCTTTGGCATAATTTCTTTTAAAAACTACTTTTGTCGTATATGTCTGGCTTCTTAAACAGCATCCTGTTTAGTTTTACTTTCTGGAGCTTTCTTGCAGTGGCGTCTTCTGCAGCTTGCCTTTTTTTTTTTTTTTTAACTCAGTGCTGTTTCTCAGACTCATTCACATAATTCTGTATAGCTGGGGTGCCATTCGTTGTCAGTGCTAAATACAGCCACACCCTTCCTGCCCCACGGTGGACCTGTTGGTGGCTGTGGCTGCTGTGATGACAGTTCTTGCACATACCTCTGTGTGCGCAGGTGCAGGAGTTTCTCAAGCATGGGTAGACCTAGGAGTGGAATCGCTGGGTCGCAGAGCCAAGGTTCAACTTTATAAGAGAAAGCGCTGATTTTCCGGAAGGTCCGTCTTCACCCAGAGCCTCTCCAACACTAGTAACTTGAGAATGGGGTGGATGGAAAGCTGTCATCTCCGGGTGGTCTGATTGCCTTTTCTTGATTACTAATGTGGTCTTGCATTTTAGCCTGGTTTTTTTTGTTTGTTTGTTTTCCAACCATTAAGGGCCCTTCTTCTGTGAAAAGCCTATTCATGTGTTTTGCCACTTCCTCTGGTCTTTTTTGTGCTGATTTACGATCCAGCATAGCTCCAAGTCCTTTGTCAAGTGCTTCGTCTTTATGTTCCGTTGACCATCTTCTTCAGAGCTCAGCCTTCCACAGTGCAGTGGTGTCCGGGGGCAGCGGCTCCTGGTGTCAGTGTAGTCCTGGTGCGGTCAGTTTTGTCTTTGGTGGTTAGCACTTTTTTGCGTCTTGAGTTTTCTTTCTGAGGTCATGAGGATGTTTTCCAAAGTGCCCTCTGAAAGTTTTAAAAATTTGCCTTTCACATTTGAATCTTAATCCACATGGAATTAGTTTTGGTCTACAGTGTGGACAGGGATGAATTCCACCGTCCTTCCATAGACAGAAACGTAGAGTGCTCTGTCCTCTCCAGAGTTACCTGTGGGGGACCCATTACCACCTGCGTCATGGCCCTGACTGCTTTGGGTTTATTCCTCTGTGTTGTTTGAGAAGCACCTTGTCCAGGTCACGAAGTACTCGGCATTCGTGCCATAGATCTGTCTGGAGAGAACTGCCGTCTTTATGATGACGGTAAGTCTTCTTGGCCTTGAAGGTCTCTCTCTCCATTTGTTTCAGCCATTTAGAATATCAGCAGTCTTTTCCATTTTCATCCATAAATGTCTCTCCTGTCTTTTATTAGATATAATTCTTAGAACCTTATATTCTTCTAAACGTTAGTTTCTCTATTTGTCGCGTTGTTGTGGAAATGCTGTTTTTTTATGTTGACCTCACCCAGCACCTTGTTAAAGGCCCTCATTGGATCTATTAGCTTCTCTGTAATTCCTTTTTCTTTCAGCGGGGAGGAGTTCTATACGGGCAGTCACAGAGTCTGAGAAGCGTGGTGGTTTTGTTTCTTGCCTTTCTGCGTGTATTGTGACCCCGGCAGCTGGCTCCTCTGGGTGCTGTGGGCTGGAGTCTTGTCTTGTTCATGGTTCACCATTAAAAGCAATGTTCACTGTGCTTTTTTAATTAGAGACACCACTTTTCAGGTTAAAGAAATTCTCTTTCATCCCTAGTTGGCTCAGAGCTCGCGTGATGACTAGTCACTGGATTTTATAATAAGCTTATTTCTGTCATTAGGATGATGGTTATTAACACAGTAAGTTATATTTGTAGCTCTTCTGTACAGCCATTGCATTTCTCACGTTAAAATCCCATTTATTTTGGTCTGTTGGCCTTTGTATAGATTACTGGATTAGGCTTGCTAATAATTGATTTGGGAATTTTGTGGCTGTATTTATTTTTCTTTTTTATACTGTCTTTGGCTTTTGTAACAAGGTTTTATACTAGACGCCTGTGAAGAGCCAGGAGTGTTCTTTATTTTTCTGTTCTCTTTAAAGTTTTGTTCAAAACTGAATGATCAGTTAGTTGAAAGTTTGCTCATACTGTCTCTAATACGCTCTTTGTGGATAGATTTTAAAGCATCGATTCAATTTAGTTTATGGTTATAGGGTTACTCTGTTTTCTATTTTTTCTCAACTTGGGAAAGTTACATTGTTCTACAAATGTACCATTTTACGGAGGTTTTAGAATCGGTTGGCCTAAAACTGTTCATTGTATTTTGTTTTATTTTCAGTTTCTGTCACGGCTAAAGTTCTGCGACTTTTCCAGTTCCTAATGTTTTAAGTTTGTGCCTTTCTCTCATTTTCTAAATTATTCTTCTCAGAAATTTGTCTGTTATATTGGTCTTTTCAAAGAACCGATTTCTGACTGCGCTGCTGTGTGTGGCTCATGAGTGCTTCTCGCTGTTTGTGTGTGTGTTGTCTCCTTCCGTCTGTTCTCCTGGACTTGCTCTAAGGGTGTGCTTTCTAGTTTCTAGTATCGATCAAGCTTATAAACCTGTAAGCTCATTATTGTCACAAATGATAGCTTAAGGTGATCAGTTTTCTTCTGAGTATAGCACAAGCAGGACCTTGCAAGTTACTACATGTTCTGTTTTCATCATCTCTCCATTCTAGTTACTTGTCAATGGCTGGGAGCTCAGCAGCCACTTCTTTTTCTCCTTAAAATTCTTCCTGTTGCTCTTGCTGGCTCCGCCCACCCGACACCCCCGCTGTGGATGCCCTGTCTCCCTTCTGTCCCCAGCGGGTGTGGCCTGGGACTGTGTGAGCCGGGGCGTGCGGAGCCCGCGTCCAGCCAACCCCGCCAGCTCCAGCCCATAGCGCTCACCGCCTCTCGGTTCAGCTCCGCGAGTCCGGGGTCCCGCCTCCTCCCCGCGTGTTGGGCTCACCTTGCCTCCCCGCCTCTCAGGCCTCCCGTGGGCCTCTCCCTTGACTGAAGGCTGGCCGGTGAGCTTCCACACCGTCTTGGCTCTCAGCAGGCCGCACGGCTGTGCGTGTCCTGCGTTCGCGCCCGAGGGCCAGTCTCCCTGCGCACGCGGCCCCAGCTTGGCACAGGGGCTGCGCATCGCGCCCCAGCTGGACGGCTGCTTCCTGGCAGCTTCCACGGGCAGCCTCACCGGTGCGCCGGTGGCTGGACTGTCTGTTGTGTCTGCAGCTCCACTCTGCAGTTGTCCTGATTCGTTGTTGCTGTTGTTTGTTTCCCCTGCTTGGCTGTGCCTCCATCTCCCTCCCACCGGCTCTGGAGATGCTCAGCGTGTCTCCAGGTGAGGCTGCCTCTCTGAGGTCTGACCTGTGACATCCACAGCTGGGAGCACCGACTCCGGAACCCGACAGCAGAGACGGGCGTGCAGGCCGCGACCTCCCTGCTGGGCGGAGGGGAGGCTGGGCGGCAGGACTGCCCACCCTGCAGTAGGTGGCCCGGGAGCCAGGCTGGGGCCTGGTGCGGTGATGGGGAAGGACAGGGAGGAGCAGGGCGTCACTGAAACGTGACCAGCGCCTCGATTCTGCTCCGTGGGCCTAATTCTCTTCCCGATGCTCTCCTGTACTACAAAGAGCTCTTTATTTCTTTGACAGAAGGGCGGGGTGGGGCCAGGAGAGGGATCAGCAGCTGCTGCGGGATCAGCACGGGCCCTGAGCAGGTGGAGCCGACGTGTGTTTCTCCCTCTGCGTTAAGATAAATGGACTCTCGTTTCCCGGATGCCTACAAAGCTGGAGCCTTTCCGGGTCCTATTCGTGTCCCCAGAAGCTGACAGTCCGTTTGGGTCCCTGTCTGCCAGGACACAGGGCCCCTCCCCTGTGCTGCTGTCAGCACGGCCAGTTTGCGGAGCCCCGTGTGGGGCTGGGGGGCTGCGGGCCGCGTGGCCTTGGCCAGAGGGGACTTCGCGCCCCGGGACTCGGAGGGATGCAGGGACCGGGCGCCGCCGCGCCCCGAGGTCCTCGTGCTGAAGCTGGAGGGCATCACCGCCTTTCCTTTTCCTCCCGACATTCGTGCCTCTGTCCTGCACGCAGGGCCCAGGTGGTCCCGGGACTGTCCGCCCACTTGGCTTCTTCCAGGACCCCACATCTGTTTCGGGTGAGGAGGTTTCGAGCCTGAGAACAGAAGGAGCTGTGTGGGTTTGTGTTTCTGGGAGCCCAGCCCCTGGGACCCTCACCCTGTGTGTTCCAACCAGACACTGCACTTCTGCTTAAAGCGCAAGACAGACTCTCCCAGACCTGAAAACACGGTCAACGCTGTTTTTATCCTTTACTGCTGTGTGAGTCTACAGTTGATTTTGCTAAAAATAGCTGATTATTACACAGAGAGGTGCCTGTTCACATGAAGAGGAGAGTTTTCCTCTAGGGCGCCGGCCACCACTGCCATCCCCACACCTGCAGGCGAAGCGCGCGCCCTTCAGGTAGTGACGTCGTGGTCCCTCCGTGTCCCCTGGGCCCTGCGGGCTGCGAGGAAAGGGCTCACTGCTCTGTGCTGGCTGGCCCGACCTGCCACCAGGCCGGGGGCCCCTCCCCTCCTCCCTCTCGCCCTGTCGTGGGGAGCTTGCGGACACCTGTACTCCCAGAGGCTGCACTTGCCCAGGGGCTGGGTGCTGCAGGACAGTGCTTGCTGTCCTGAGGTCTGCGGAGCGGCCGGAGCTGCTGGCGGGTAGGAAGGGGCCTGCTTCCTGGGAACCTGTCTGGGCGCTGTGGGCACCTGCCCTCACACGGGGCCGTGACCTCGGCCGTCGGGGCTCACAGGTGCGGACGCTGAGGGGGGAGCTACGCCCTTCTGCGAGTCTCTCCCACACCCTGACCACCAAGCGTCACCTGGGGTGTTCATCACTCTTCGTGTGAAAAGCGCTTTCTGGGCCCACTTTTTGGGGAGTGGGATCAGAAACATGGGAGGTGAGGTGGGCTCAGCTCTGCCCACCTCGCCTGGATGCCAGTCCCCGGGGTCTGATGCCCTGAGCTCTTCTCTCTGCATTTGCTCGGCCCCTGTGACAGGTGGCTCCGGGCCCCAGGCTGCATCCCGGCCCCGCGGTGGACACCGGATCACACGCCAGCATCAGTCCTGTTCCAGCACTTTGCACACTAGCCCGCTGCTCACCCGCTGGATTGGAACTCCCACTGGCCCCAGAGCCCACGCTCTTCCCTCCGCCCCCTCTGCACGTGAGAACCGTGCCCCCCCATGCCCACCCCGCTGGGCGTTCGAGGGACCAGGTCTCCCCACTGGGGCCCTGTGAGCTGACAGCACAGCGGGCCCCGCCTGAATTGCTCTCCTGAGCTTTACTCGGAAACACCGCCTTGCCGTGAGGTGGAGGCCGCAGAGCAGGTTTCCCCAAGTAGCCCCACCTCGCGCCCTGCTGTCCCCCACGGTGGCTTGCCGGGGTGGGGGTGGGGAGAGGGCGTTTCAGAGCAGACCTTTCCAGCAACCACCCACACCCCCACCCATCACCGCCAGGGTTCTCTCTGGTACCTGCAGAGACAGCTCGGAGGAGCCTGGGGGGAACCTCGCTGGCGAGGATCCGAGCAGTTGCGGGAAATGCCCCCTCAGGCGGGACGCTGGCTGGGAGGCCACGCCCCCGTGTGTGGCTGGACCCTAGACTTTCTGCCAGAGAGCGACTCTTTGAAAACGTGTAGTCTGGGGAGGCGGTGTGCACTGGGTGGAGGTGAAGTCTGACTGAGGTGAAGAGACAGTGGAGAAGAACACACACCAGGTGTTAATGACGGCTTTTTATTTTTAGCCTGCAGAGGACTATTTCGGGAATTTTCTCTGTTCATCTCTGCCCAGCAGGCCAGGTCTGGCCGGAGTGCGCGCGCTGGCCTGTTCTGGTGCAGGGCGGGCGCTGCCCCAGCGTGGTCTCCGCCTCGCGCCGAAGCCTCACGGAGCTGATGCCTGTGGCTGCCCAGCCCCAGGAGCTCTCGAGGAAAAATAGAGTTGGTTTTTATTTTTCCATGGGGAGCACTAAACTGCAGGGTGCTGGTGCAAGCTGGCGGTTATAGGGGAGGCCCGGCCGTTGGTCGTGACGGATCTAGAGCTGGAGCAGAGACCAGGGAGGCCCAGGTCGGCAGGCCCCCTGTGGGGGGAGCGCCCTCAGAACGCCAGAGCGGGGGTTCCTGGCCTCAGAGGGGACTGACCACCCGAGCCCCCAACCAGTGGGGGCCGACTGGAGCGTTCCTCTCTGGAGAACATCATCCAGAGGCCCAGGCAGGGGACCGCAGCCAGTGGAGGACGCAGGGAGTTTAACAGGACTGGGGCATCGGTGAGCACCTTCATGGTGAGCGCTGAGCACAGGGACCCCCGCTGGCACCCGGGGCTCCGCCTCTTCCCTGCAGGCCCCGCGGGAAGGAGACTCGCTGGGGACAGAGGCTGGCGAGGCGGGGGACCCGCGGTGCCAAGCCTCGAGCCCCGACGGGCGCTGCTCCGCGCACCATCCGGAAGCCCAGCGCCGAGACTCCTTCTCTGCTCCCAGCTTCCAGCTGGGTTCACCCTCTCACTCCAGGGCACACTTCCAGAAACGATGCAAAACCCGGTGGAAAGGTTAGAGCACACGTTGAAGGCAGTCTCACGTGCGGTTGAGCAGAAGACAAAGAAAAGGAAAATAGGGAATGGAAAAGAAAATCAGGGGATTGTTCCAGGAGACTTACCACCCAACTAACTACTCGAGGTTCCGGAAGGGGAAAGAGAAAAAAGGAAAGCATCCTCGAGAGAATTCAGGGGCCTCCCCGCAGCTGCAGGGCCTGAGCTGCCACGCTGACCGGGCGGCCAGGCCGCCGCGGGAAAGAAAGGTCCGCCCCCAGCCCTCTGCCTCTGATCTCGGGGCGCTGGGACGGAGGGAAAGGCCGGGCTCGGGCTCGGGACGCGGAGTCAGAGGGGCTTCGGCTTCGTTAAGGGCAGCATTGGGCACGAGGGGGCGGCGGGCCAGAGCCGCTGCGCTCGGGGATTCTGTACGCAGCCAGAGTAACGACACGGTGAGGGGGAGATAAAGACATCTTTACTCACAAAACCTACCTCTCACGGCTTCTTGTTCAAGACACACTTGGAGCCCGAGTTCCCGCAGAAAGAGTGGGACAGAGGAACGGCACCTGCTCCAGGACAGAGGTGCATGGGGCTCCTGGAAGGGGCAGGCGGCAGGGACAGCGGCTGCGCGCGAGGTGCGGGGCCGCCTCACTCCGCAGCTTCCGGGGCGGGGCTGTGCAAGGCGAGGGCGGGCCTGCCCGGACTCTCCCGCCCTCCGGCCTCACTCACCTGGGGACGCGGGACCCCCCGTGGGGCTCAACCTGGAGGTGGAGCGGACGCAGAAGGCAGGTTGGCTCTGGTCCACGTGACGCCTACCAGGTGCTGTGGGGGGTGGCCCTTGGGTCCCCTGGGTCACTCTTGACCTCACCCAGGGAGAAGCTGTCTTTGTCAATTGTCCCAGAAGCTGAAGGCAGCCTGGACTTGAGACTGTCTTTTCCTGGGAACCTTTGTCACCCTCTGGTTGCACTGCTCTGTCCTCACTGCTGTCACTTTCAGAACACAGGCTGAGGGCCTCACTCGTGGACACTGTAACCGTAAGGAAAGCAGGGTGCCTAACAGATCAGACGTTGTCGGGGGCGCGGGCACGTGATGGGGGCTCGGAGCACAATGCTCTGTTTGGCGAGGGGGGCTGGACATGCAGGTGGTCGCTCCTCACTCTTCGCCTCAGTGTGTGTCCAGGGGTGCAGCACCTCACCATCAAGATGGCCGTGTTTTGAGGGGTTTCTCACCCCCCGCCCCTCCCCTCCCCCCCAGTCTCCCTCCCTCCGCCCTCGCACACAGGCAGATGTCAGTGTGAGAGGAAACCATGGTTACATAGCTGAAATATCTATTATTTTCCCTTGGATTTGAATGAGCCCTTCTTTACTTGAACAGACCCTAAACTTTGGCCACATTTTCTAAAGAATAGCCCTTCTCTTTACTTCACATCTACGTGATGACGTGAAACGGTGTTGTAAAGAGGACCTAACCCATGTCATGGAAAACTACAGCGTCCTTTGCTCTGATCGTTCACTTAAAAAAATAGACCAGCAGATTTCTTTCTATTTCTGACTGAGAACTCGAAGTCACAACCCAAGCTCGCCACTTCTTACTGAACTCTGAATACAGTCTTTGTGCTTCTACTGACGTCACGAGTCTGCTTGTACCAACACGCTTCTCGGGGCACAGCCTATAGAGCCGTTTCCTCCTCTGCCATAAAGCATCAGGAGAATCAGAGGCTTTTTGTTTTGATGCTGCATTCTCTAAGTAGAGAAGGTTTTATTGTTTCTTCTGGGCGCTTTGGGTCAGAAGCCCTAGCAGCTTCTCTGTTGGGAACTCATGGCATTTCAAATGGTTTTTGATACAGAAATAGTATAAGTCATGTTTGACGCACCCGCCAGCGCCTGGGCTGAATGGGGACTGTGGCTGCGGCCTCGGCAGCTGGTGTGGGCCAGGCCCGGGCACTGCCCAGCCGCCCCCCCATCTCCCCGACGCTGAGCCCACTGGGCATGGGGAGCCCCCGCCTGGTCCCTCACCCCCGCAAGTTCAGTGTCGGCTTCCGTGTCTCTCCGTCAGTGCAGCATCGCTTTCGGAGGTGAAGAAAGGGCGTAGCTGGTCGTGGTGTATCTGCCGTAGGTAACGGATAGCTTTTCATCCCCTTTGCTTTTGACTTTCTTTTACAGAAGAGTGAGGTTTTACACAAGCCTCAGTGGGGTGGACCAGGGCAGGACTTGCCTCCCTCCCAGCAGTGAGTCAAGAGGAGGATCGTGCTGAGAACAGCGGTGCGCTCTGCTGAGGACCTGCCCGCGCCCGGGCCCCCTCCATTCACTCCTCTGTTCACTCCGGGTTGGGGGGCTTGTCTGCGGCCCCCGCCACCCCGGGGCCCATCCACTCTGGTACCTGTGGGATGACTAACAACACGGACTGTGGGGGGAGGTGTTTCCTTCCACGGTTCCCTATGACTCCAGACTTCGAGGAACCTCAGAAACATTGGTGTGGACAGAATGAGCCTCCGCCCTCCCGCCCCCTCCAGGCAGCCCCGTCCTGCCTGGCCCCTGAGCCACTCTGGGCCTGCAGCGCCCTCCCATCCTGCCCGGCGCTTCCCTGCCTGCGGCCAGCGCCCCATCTCTTTCACTCCCAGCACCCCGACGCCGGCCCCTCTGCCTCTGAGGCCCGGGCTCGCCCACCCCCCCCCACCCCAGACCTGCAGGGACCGTCCAGGATGTGCAGATGCAGGCTCTGCGCTGTGAGGGGTGGTCCCAGCTCCTCCATTCTCCCCCAGCAACCCAGGACCCTCCACCGATGCCCGGACCCGTGGATCCCGGCTCACCTGCCCCTCCTGTCTTAGAGATGCAGCCTCTGTGCAGACCCTCCCTTCCCCAGGCTTCCATCAGCCCCCTGCCCTCTGCTCTCCGGGTTCCCAGGGGGCCTGCTACAGGCTGGGCGGGGAGCTTCCCCCCAGCGCCCAGCACAGAGCGGGAGGCCCTGCACGTCTCTTCAGTATCTGAACACATGTGTGGAGACGTTTGACCCCTCGTATTTTTGAAGTTGGTAAAAAGGCTCCCTTAGGAGTTGTTTATGTTCAGTTTTTAAAGAGGTTAACTCCTGGACGTTTCTGATGGTCCTCCCGAACCCGTCTGTGAAAAATTAGAACTGGGGGGGGGGCGGATATGGAAAAATGGGCGGGTCTGGTGCTCAGAGTCTTAGGGACGGCCTTATTCCTACGTGATGTCTTAGATCACCTGGGCACGTCTCGCAGGTGTGGATCACACCTGACCACCCCGCCTTCGGCCAAACGAGAAGATACCACTTAGGAAATGCAGGACAGTATGATTATCTGATTAATTCTCCCTGGCTATTAAGCTAAAAGATAGCTACCTGACCAGACAAGCAGAGTGAGGGCCAAGTCACCAGTCTCACCTCCGAGCACAGACCCAAACGTGCTCAGTAAAACGGTCTCAGGATGACTCCATCAGTGACTGTGTGTTTATCCAGAAAGACAAAGTCGGGTTTATCGTTAGAGAACAAAGGCCGACTAACCCGCGGACGTCTGCTGAGCAACGCACCCGTCACCCTGCCGGGCAGGTCTGCGGTTAATGGAGGAGACCTCTCTGAGGGCATCGGGGGGCACAGAGGGGCCCGGGAGACCTGGTCACTCACGGTGACGACGTTTCTCAGGAGGCTCAGTGCTGTCCCTGGTGGGAGCGCAATGACATACGCCCCCTGGAGAGAGAAAACCGGGAAGCCAGTTTCCTTCCAGACGTCAAGTCACTTTTCTCTTCCCTCCAGGCCTGTTTCCTGAGCTCTCCTCCCTGCCCTCCGTGATGCTCGAGTCCTTGAAAGAAAGTCTGAAGCAAATGAGGAGAGGTGTTGAGGTTTTATAAAACTGGTGGTGTTTACACAGCTTTTCTATTGTGCTGTATTTCATATTAAAAATGCTCATAAAAAGAAAAGAAAGGAAATTAATAAATTTCAGTCTTGTGTGGGGTGGGGGTGGGATAGCTTACCCCTGTTCCCTGGTCCTGTTCACAAACTGTTTCTTTGTGATTTTTCTTGCATAAATGTCAAATAAGAACCTTTTAATGCATCAAGCCTGACCCCCAACTAGAAAAAAAATAAGTTCACTTACAAAGTTAGGGTGGCACTTCCGAGATTTGGGGGAAGAAGCGGAAGAGAACAGTCAGCTGGTGTTTGTCCCGGCCTTGTTGGGGCTTCGAAGAGGAGAATTAGATCATTTTTGAAGTGACTGGAAGTGAGAGTTTGTCCCCACGCCCTGCAGCCAGGGTCCAGGCCTTCCTGGGGGCCTCCGCCAGCCCAGCCCGGGCTGGGGGCTCAGGTGGGAGCCGGGGCTTGGTCCTGAGGGGGGGAGATGGTGACTCCAGTCATGGAGCCAGGGCCCTGCTCTGGCCCCAGCAGCACCCTCCCCTCCGCCGGGGTGCACCCTGCCCTGCAGGTACCGGGCTGCGTTTCAGTCGAGGACACCAGGGCTCGAGGAATCAGCTTAGGGGTTAGAACCTAGGGCTCCTGCCAGAGCCGAGCCTCTCCCCACCTTGCCTTGCAGAGGGATGGCCAGAGTGGACCTGCTGCTTGGGCAGTGACCACAGGACTGCCCTGTTCCCAGGGGCGGGTCCTCTTACGACTGTTTCACCAGAGGCTGCGAGCTGCAGAGCACAGGCCTCCTCAGGAACTGGGTTACTTCTGGGCGCCGGGTCCCCAGGCCTTGGCCACTCAGGGTGACCCTGGGACAAGGTCGGGTGCGTAACGAGGGCCTGACCTGCAGGGAGTCTGGGCAGAGACGCTGGGATGAGACCGTGCCAGGTGGCGATGGCTCTGAAGGCGAGGAACTGGTCCTTGGCGGCCCTTGTCTGTTGAGTCCGGGACCCACCTGGGCCCCCGTCGCCGGCGCCCGGGTCTGGTGCGGGTTGGCTGATGAAGGAGTGAGCCCAGAGCAGGCTGCCTGGGGAGCACTAAGATTTACGCCCAGTTCTGGGCGAGCAGAGCCCGGGGACGCTCCCCTGCCCCGGGGAGGACTACAGGAGGCTTGACCTGGGAGGTGCCGTCACCTTGTCACCTCAGCTCACAGCCGGTGCCTGCCACCCGCCCGTGCTTTTCAGATGCAAACCTGTCAAAAAGGACGGCTCACTTCGGGTTATGTTGCGACACCCACAATTTAAGACTTTCCTTCTGCACTCACTTTCTCACTTCAACTTGGTGTTGGTTTGGAAGCGTTAAGGTTGACTCCGCTTCTGCTTCCAGTCAGAACACTTGCAGCTCTGTTGGCAGTCCGCTGGTGCGGCCGAGAAACCCACCTCTTAGCGAGCTGTGGACGCACAGGCCTGCTGTGCCAGCCGGCGCGGGCAGGCCGGGGCCTTTCGTTGGCCGCAGTCGGTAAATGCGTTCTCCAGAGGGTGCTTGCCTCACCGTGGAGACGCGCTCCCTGTCCTGGGCATCTGCCTGGACCACTTCAGGGCGCAGGCTGCTCTGTGGTTCCCGCTCACGGCTCTCAGTGGCTGCATGGCAGGGAGAAGAAAAAGGCGGTTTGCTTCTCTGCATACGAATGTTGGGGCTCTTTGGAGAACTTTTCTTGCTTTTTCTCTTTGTTGACTTTCAAAAAAGATGTCAGCAAAGGCCACTGGGCTGCAGCGAGGTCCCCTGAGAGAGAGGTCCTCCCCGCGAGGAGGGAAGGGTGCAGGAGTGGGTGCCCTGGTCCCACCCCTCAGCCTTTGGCCCTGAGGGCTGGACCCCTCAATGACCTCCGAGTCCTGCCCTTTGAGTCTGTGGGGCAGGAGAGGGGGATGAGGCATCCCAGACGTACGGATGCCTTCTGCACATGGGCCCCGATGGTTGCAGTGGCTCTTTGGAAGGCAGCAATGGGGCTGGGGGCCAGGCTGCTGCAGTGACCGGCACTTCTCTGCTGTGTTCTCTCCCGCAGTGGATGTGGCCTCGGCTCTGCCTTTGCCGGTGGCCCCCCCGGCGGTGCCCATGGACCTGCGCCTGGACCACCAGTTCCCGCTGCCCGTGGCGGAGCCTGCGCTCCGGGAGCAGCAGCTGCAGCAGGAGCTCCTGGCCCTGAAGCAGAAGCAGCAGCTCCAGAGGCAGATCCTCATCGCCGAGTTCCAGAGGCAGCACGAGCAGCTGTCCCGGCAGCACGAGGCCCAGCTCCACGAGCACATCAAAGTAAGTGGCCGCCGGCTGCGCTGTCCCGTGGCTGAGGATCGGCCCAGAGGACCCAGCCGGAGCACTGAGATTCAGTCCCAGGACTTTGCTTGCTGTGCCGTTAACACCAGTCACTAGACACCTGCGTGTCCAGCACGGGCGCTGGCTGAGTGAATTGTGGTCCATGTGGCCTTTAGTGGGAAACAGCATTTAAAAGTCACAGTGTAGAAACGCACTGAAAGTAGCATTTCATCCACAAATATAAGATTTGTCCATAAATGGAAACATTACCAGCAAGAAGAAACACCAGAATATTAACGGTGATCATCTCTGGGTGGTGTGTTTACACATCATCTTCACTGTCTTCTTAGGACTTGTCTGTCTTCTCTCCATTTTTCCTACTGACCTTTCATAGTCAGAGAAAGACAGTAATATTTTCTTTTAATTTAAATGGAATAAGAAAAAACTAACGTAGATCTTTTGGGGGACACTCACTCTCTGCATGTATATAATCTGATCCCAGATTTTAAAAGAAACACATACTGGGGATGCATAGCAAAGTCATGTTATGCAGTTGAGGGACCACTTGTGATGTCTGTGATCACAGCATGCTCTCACTGTATTTAGGACCGTGCAGAGCAATGATGTCCAATGGAAATAAGCAGGTATATATTACAGTTACATAGGTGATTTTACATTTTCTGTAGCCACCTTAAGACACCAGAAGAAACTGGCTGTGTAAGTTACGTTATCGCTAGGTAACAAATTACCTGAAAACCTAGCTACTGAAAAAAACGCGCATGTGCTGTCTGGTTGCATCCCGGGGTCGGGTCCGGGAGCTGCCTTCCTGGTGGTTATGTCTCAGGATCTCTCAGGAGGTGCAGTCAAGCTGCCGGTGAGGGCTGCGGTCTCATCTGAAGGGTGCTGGGGCTGCAGGGTCACTCCCAAGCTCACCTGCGTGGGCATAGGGAGGAGGCCATGGGTCCTTACCACCTGAGCCTCCAACAGCAGCTTCCCCAAAGTGAACATCCCAGATGCCAAGATCCAAGGGGCCAAGAAGGAGGCCTCCGTGTCTTCTTGCCTAATCTGAGAAGTGACACCCCCTCCTGCCTTATTCTACTGTTTCATAGATCAGCCCTCCCAGAGGGGCCCAGGCAAGAGGTGACCAGGGGGCAGGGATCTTTGGGGGCTGCTGGGAGCCTGGCTGCCAAAGTTAAATTAATGTGAAGACATTTTACTTAAACTCCTACTTCTAAAATTGTTTTCACTCAAAATGCATAGAAACACTTGTGTTTGTCGTCAACCTTGGTGCACCATTGCAGATGAGACATGGAGAGCACATCTCCGCCTGGCCCCACAGCGTTTCAGGTGCCCTGTGACCACATGTGGTACGAGGCCATTTAGGGGTTGGGCAGCAGGGATGTGGAGAATTGAAAGCCATGCCCTCTGTTCCCCAGTGCTTCTGCGATGCTGTTTCCATGGAGACCATCATGGCCCATGGGTGGACGTCACTCAGCCAGGCCTTGGCTTCTTCAGGTGTCAGCCACACCCAGACTGCCTGTGCCCCCTGGTGCCAGGGGGGAGCTGCCCCGAGGCCCTGGGTCTTGGCCGGTTTGATTGTTCCTCTGGGTTTTGTTGGTGTCCAGTTGTTGTTGCCTTTGCTGCTTCCCCTCGACTCCATTGGGGTTCTGAGGTCGATGTTGGACAAACCAAGGAGAGAACACTTTCCAGAGCGGCTGGAAGTCCAGCCCCCATCGTTTTGCCTTAAGAATCCTGAGCAGGCGAGTGCTCCTGCCTATCAGAGGTCACCGGTCTCCATGGAGACTGGTCCCCAGCAGCCACGTGGTCCTCTACTTTTCAAATAAGCACTGTCGGGTTTGGGGTGGAGCGGTTGAGGGCCCTTCGTGGCTGTTGGGACTAGAGGGAGGCCCTGCGGGGACGCTGGTGTGCCCTGGACCTCGCCCGCCGGTGGGGAGGCCTGCACCTTGCTAATGGTTGCTGCTCCGTGCGGTGCAGGGGGGGATGCACGGGGGACCACGGTCCAGGCGCCAGGCCAGCCCCACCAGAGGCGTGTTTGGCAGCACCCACTTTTCAGGACGGTGGTGGGGAAGCCCCAGGCGGCCCGGGCCATGGTCCTGGCAGCGGGAGTCAACCCAGGTATCTGCCTTTCAGCACCGGCGAGAGCCCCCGCAGGCTGCCGCCGCCCCCCCAGGCTGCCGCCGCCCCCCCAGGCTTCCGCCGCCCCCCCAGGCTGCCGCCGCCCCCACTGGCTCCGCCCCCACTGGCTGCTACTGCCCCCGCAGGCTCCGCCCGCGCAGGCTGCGGTCTCATTTTGTCCTGGAGGTTGCAGCCTCTCATTTCTGTGCCTCTCAAACAACGATTTAAAAAACGAGCCCTGGGCTCCCTCACGTCCGGTGACCTTGCCGGCCCACGTGGGGCAGAGCTACTTCTCAGCATGTTTTTGAAGATCTTCCGTCACAGGCCTGTGTCTTTATGTCCTCTCAGAAGCCGGAGTGATGGCTGCGGGCTGGCTCTTCCCTTCCCGGTCCTCTCGGATGGGTCCCCTTTTCCTGGCCCCATGGCGACCGGCGGGGCCCGTCTCTGCTCTTCTCTTCCGAGGAGAGCACCGTGCGTCCCCGAGGTCGCCATCCACCTGCCCCGACCTGAGGGCGCGCTTGCCACCCGCTCTGCGTGCGGCCCCCGCCTCTGCGCGCCGCAGCCCAGCGCGGCGCCTGGGTGACGAAGGGGCCGGGCCGCGTGCTGGTTTGCACTTTTCCCCGTTTCCACTCGCCGCGCACTTGTCCTCGGACAGCATGTGACGGCGGGATCGCGGCAAACTTGCTGGGGTGGATTTTTGTGCTCCAGGGATTAAGGAGGATGCTCATTGTTGACATTCTCGTGTATGTGTGAGTTGAACCTGCAGGTTTTGCAAGGGAAAAAAGGAGAAATAAACAGACCCCAGGTACGTGAGGGGTCAGCAGAGGCAGCGCCAGGAAGCAGCACACATCCAAACGCTCTGGTGCTGCCGCCGCCGCTGGGTGAGACCCGGCTTCCCGCGGGCCGGCCTCTGCCGGCTGCGCCCGGCCTCCGCGGCCTTTCCCTCCTCAGCTGGTGCTTCACGAGTTGTGCCGCCTCTTCGGAGATGGAGGAGAGCGCCCCCAACCCGAGTCCTCCCGACAGCGCCTGGTGCCTCGCAGCCTGGCGGGTGGGGGCTCCTCACGTCGGGCGTGCCCCCCCCACTCGCGGGCCGGACGCCCCAGGAGGTGACGGGAGCCCCGGAACCTGGCTCTGGGCTGGTTCTCAGCAGCGAAGGGAGCGCCTCCAGGTTCCGTGTTCTCCGCAGTTTAATCATTTGTTTTTCCATTTGCGATGGAGATCTGCAGTCTGAAGCCGTTTAAACTGTGTGATCCGGCGTTCCCTCCGCCCGCGCCGCTGTGACGATTTAGGCCCTCCTCGTAGGCCGTGGTGCTGTTAGTGACAGTTGGCAGTGGTGGTTGTCAGACAGATTTCTTGAGCGCACTATCTAATTAGTGTCATTAAATCATCAGTGAATTTGAATAGGATTTTATAATTAAAAAGGGAATCGTTTTTGAAATGGAACTTCAGTTGTTAACCTTGGGTGCAGAAGGTCTCTCGGGAGGTTTCCACACTCAGTGTCACGCTTGTACAAGACAGTTTCCTTGTTGGTCGTGACTCAGGGGCCCCGTCCCCGCTCCGTCCCGCACTGTGGGTTCTCTTCTCCCCGGAGCGGGGTCCAGGGAGCCTGGTCACCGAGGCCGAGGGCTGAGAGCGTCGTGCCACTGGGTGTCGGCAGGTGCTTGTGTCCAGAAAATTGTTGGCCGCTTCATCACCTGGGAGAGCGTAGCTGCTCATCTGGCAAATGTAACATTACCGAGATTTGCTGCTTTGGGCGTTTGTTGTGCTATATTTAACTTTTAAAAACTTTTATCAGAGAAATTTGTGTTTCTAATGTATCTAGTCGAAAGGTAGTGTGTCAACACAGAGAACCTGCCCTCGCCGCCCCCCACCCAGCTTCCCAGGCCCCAGGTCTGTGCTGGTACGCGCGCCCTGTGTCTCCACGGCCAGCTTGGTGCCTGAGTCCTGGGTCCCTTGTGGTGGGTTCCCACTTGCGGGAAAGACTTGGCTTTCTCACCTCCCCCCACCCTGTGCACCCGCCGCATCTTCGTGGTGCCCCCACACTGAGCCGCCTCCTAGTTAAAGAGCCCTTCAGGGGCTCCACCCTCATGGGGGGGGGGCCTGTTGCTTATGCCACACAGTGACCGCGTGGCCTTCCTGATACAGCTGTCGGCTTTCCCTGAGTCTGTCGTCTCCTCCCTCACCATTGGCTTAGTTCCCTGTGCCTGATGCAAACCCGGCCCCACAGTCTGAGAAACCTGTCAGCCCTTCTTGCTGTGGGGAGCGCCCCCGTGCAAGCCAGGACTCCTCGGCCACCTTGTTCTGGGTTCCAGCCTGCCATCCCTTCCCTTCCACCCACGGCAGTGATGTTCTTGTAAACATGTGGCTTTTGCTGCTTTGCAAGCGCTTGTAATATTGTATTGGGAATGAATTAGACATTCCCTTCACTAATGGGAAGTGCTGTGAACACTGAGCAGACATGGGATGTCGACCCTGGTGTCTGGGAGCCACCTCCAGGGCTTCCAGGTGGCAGCCGCAGGCTTCTCTGTTCGGGGCGATTCCTTCGCCCTTTGCTCTGCGTCGTCCCGAGTGCTGAGGACACACCTGCTCTCCAGCCCTGCCTGCAGGCTTTGTTCTTGTGAATTTATGTCTCCTAAAAAGTAGTGTCCCTCTCAGTGGGTTTTGGAGAGGAGCAGGGGTGAAAGCGTGTTCACTCGGCCCTGCTCACCCCGACGTCTGGCCTCCTCTTCAGCCGCTGGCTGACAGCATCCTCAGATCTCCCCCAGGGCCCCCTGCACCCCCGGAGGACACCTGTCTAGGTGAATGGCCCAAGCATCACGGGACGAGGGGGACGAGGCCCGGGGCTGAGGGTGCCCGGCGCCTGCCCAGCGGGGAGGGAGCAGCAGCCTTTACCTCCAGACCGTCTTTTTCACGGGGACCGCTTTCCTCCTGATCTCTTTCTGATCGCAAAGTCCTTAATGTTAATTATTGAGTAACTGGAAATTACGAGGGAAATGTGACTCCAGTCCTGTTAGCTAGGGAGGCTGTTACATTTGGAGTATATTCTTGTAATCTTAAATTATGTACGTTGTGTGTGTGTCGATAGTTGTATGGAATTGGGGTTATACTGACACGCGGCTTTTATTTAGCGTATTGTTAATGTTTCCCTTTACCATCACATACACTTCAGAAGTGTGGTTTTAATGGTTTCGTGGTCTTACAGTGAGCCATGATGAATTTAAATGACCACTGATGGTTAAGTGGTTGGACATCAAGGTCATTTGCAGGTTTCCTTCTGTTTTGAGCATCCTTGTGTGTGGACCATATGCGTTTGTCTTAATAAAATAGAAGTGGTGTTGCAGACCCCAGATGAGTCCTTCTCCGAGGCCTTCGTTACCTGTCGTCGTGTTTCTCTCCAAAAGCTACACCAGTCCTGAGTGTGCACCTGTCTGTCTCTCTCGCGTGCACACACACACGCACGGGCCGAGAGCAGTATCGGTGGCACTTACTGACCCGTGCCGGGGCTGCCCGGGCCCCCTCATCCCGCCCACAGTCTGGCCGGGCCGGGGCGACCCCGGCCTCGCCCCTGCGCTGCCCGCAGACCGCCGAGTGGCTGAGCAGGGACGAGCAAGTCAGACTTGTTCACATTGCGTTCGATTCTGTCCCACATGGTGTCCGCATGTCCTTGAGTGTGGTCGCCCAGATTTCTACGTGCTGATTGCCTTTTTGCATTTTTCTACTAATTACCATTTCCTGTGCTGTTTTCCTGTTGCAGTGCTGGCCTCTTTCTCATTGGTACATGAATGTTCTTCATAAATTAAGGGCATTATTTCAGCGTCCATCATATCTTGCCATTTGGCTATTAGTTGTGTTTATAATCTGATAGTTACCTACTTGGTCTGCCCTCGGGCATGAAGCAAAACGTGTTTCCAGACAGTGAAAAGTGCCACCTCTGTCCCGTCAGCAGCGCGGGCTTGTTTTCCCGGCCGAGTCTGTCTCTGGGCCTCTCTGCTCCGCGCAGGCAGGAGCCTTTCCCTGCGTCTCAGTGTCCGGCCGTGCGGGCCCCATCCACATGTTATTCTCACTTTACATTTCCCTCAGCCTGCCTCCAGGTGGACTTCTGTTGTCCTGGGTGAACCCCAGAATCATTTCTCATAAAGCCCCCCAAATGTGGTCTGCGAACTTACCAAAGTTGCAGCGAGTCAGTAAGTTAGCAGGAGGTCTACCAGCAGCTTTCTGATATAAACGTTCTAATCCAGGAGCGTGGTCTGTGCTCTGAGGCGTCTGTCCTTGTGAAAAGACCTGTTCTGCTTTCCTCGTGTGAGGCCTGTGGATTTTATGTCTAATCATTCTTGGGTATTTCACGTAATTTTTTTTTAATGAATAGAATGTGTTCCATTTTATTTTTGCCTTTTCTACTGTCAGTGTGAAGCTCTTGTTTCATTATCATTTGTAGCCAGCCCGTGCATAGGATTTTCCTGTTAGTCGTGAGGCGTTTGTGATCGGTGATGCTGTGTTCTCTAGGCAGACGGTGGTGTCCCCTCCAGGTTACAGCTGTTTAGCTGCGTGGACTAGGACGTCCGTAACCACACTGAGATCTCAAAAAGCTGCCGGTGACAGCACATGGGTGCAGCGTCCTGCCAGGACCACGGGCGTGGCTGTGAGTGTGGCAAGGCTGGCCTGGGGTGTGGCCGGGGGTGTGGCCTCCCTGAAGGCTGGCTCTGGCACTAGGGTGCTGGGCAGAGCCCCGGGCCCCCTCAGGGCCATGCGGGCGCACCTTCTCCGGGCCAGTGACTGTGTTTCCTGCGGTGCTGAGTCCAGCAGCCTCACTGCGACTCAGATAGTAAACAAGAGCAGGTGGCTCTCCAGGGACGGAAGGCCCTCCCAGGCCCGTATGCAGAGACCGGCCTCCCCGCGGGGAAGAGGTGGTCTGCGGGCACGGTGCTGGGCACCACTCTTCCGGCTCCCAGTGCTCGTCGGGACTGTGGTCGCTGTCACCACCCCTGGGTTTCCCCGCGTCCTTCGCAGCTGGGGATGCTCCCTCTCGATGCCGGCGGGGCAGGAAGGTGGCCGAGGCTCTGCCTTCGTCCCCATCCGCATCCTGGGCTTCCGGGCTTCCGCACAGCTGGCCCTGCGCCTGCGCTCACTCCCACCTGGCGGAGCCCGGAGAGAAGCGGCTGCCCTCCCCTCCTTTTCAGTATGGAAATTGCGTAGTTTTAACCTTACTCGTCTTTTTTAAATTGTGGTAAAAGTCACATAATATAAATTCATCATTTGGCCATTTTTAAGTGTACGACTCAGTGACATTTAGCACATTTACAGTATTGTGCAGTCGTCACCCCACCTGCTTCTAACAATGCTTTCCTCACCCAGGAGGAGTCCCTGCACCGCCGAGCAGCCGTGAACGGCCCGGCCTCCTGCCCCGGGACTTGCCCGTCCGGGAGACTTCATGTGAATGGAATCTCGGTGTGTTGTTTTTGCATCCGGCTTCTTTCACTTGGCGTAACTTTCTCGAGGTTCTTCTGCACCGTGGTGCGTGTCGGCGCTGGCTTCCTCTCTAGGGCCGAGTGTACCATTGTGTGCACGTGGCCCAGCTTGTTTATCTGTTCATCTCTTGGTGGACGTGTGGGTCTTTCCACCTTGTGGCGCCTGTGCAGGGTGCTGCAGTGACCATGAGGGCACGAGTTTGGTTTGAGCTCCTCTTTTCCACTCTTTGGGTGCACACCTGGGAGTGGAATGGCTGGGCCATGTGGTAACTGTGTTTAACTCTTCCAGGAACCACTAAACCCCTGACTCATGTTTTTATTGCAGTAAATATACAGAACATAACATTTACACCTTTAAGTGTCCAGTTCCATGACATTAAGTCCATTCACACCATTGTGCCATTGTCACCAACATCCGTGTCTAGAATTTTTTCATTCTCAAAGTGAAGTTCTGTCCCAATAAACACTCACTCCCAACTCCGGCCCCAGCCCTGGCCCCCAGCATTCAGCCTTCTGTCTCTATGAATTCGACTACTCCGGGTGCATCACACAACGTCTCTCTGGACCAGCCCAGCCATGTTCAGTGTGGTTTTCATGATAAATTTCAGGGGTCTGGGTCGTCACGGTTGTGTGTCCCCACAGAGCACCTGAAACAGGTGGTGTCGTCTTATAGGCACAGTCCTCACCACGTGGCTCTGTTGTTAGACCCTCTGTGTGCACACCGGCGTCCTTCTCCATAGCACTGTCACCCTGCAAGTGCAGGAGAGACTCGTCCAGAACCAGGGCGCCACTGCTGCTGCCCTTCCCCTGGCCGGCCACACACCTGCACTGGGGTCCCCCTGAACCCCGACTTTCCTCTTAGTTACGTAGCTGATTTGACATATGTATATAAAGTGCTCAAGTGTCTAAAAACAAATCAAATGGGTGAGAACCAGGTTCGCCCTATCTTTGTGAGAGTACCCGCGTGCCGCGTGTCAGACGCTCCCGTCCGGGGGAAAGTTAACGAGCGCCGTGTGATTCTCTGACGTTCACCGTGCTCTGGAACCCGGGCAACAGGCAGGTCTGTCTTTGGGCAGTTCTAGAATATGGACCTTTGAGGATGGATCTGATGGTTAAGTTGAACGCAGAAGTGGTTGACCTCTAATTTAACCATGAGCCGTTCTGTTGTGTTTCTAACAAGAAAGGCAGAAGTGAGCTGGAGTCGTGAACCACCTCTAAACCGCTAAGAGACCAAATTTGGGGGTGACTAAGTACAGGGGGTCCCCTCCTCCAGGAGTGCCCTGGGGAGGGACGTCCTCTACGCACAGTCATTGTTCTCTCTGAGTGTCAGGGCTTGGGGGTCCCCAGGGCCAGCTTGTGGGCCCTCTGGGCTTCTGGAAGCTTCTCTCTTGCACTTGGGCACCAATGCCTCTGGGAAGGTTGTGCAGAGGGCAGATTCAGACGTGTGTGCAGAGGGGGCGTGGCTGTGGCGGGCGTGCCCCAGGCCTGACCAGGAACCACAGGGCAGGCGGGGAGGCCCCGAGCGCAGGACTGACCCCCTCACACACCGGGGCACACCTGGCTGTCAGACTCCTTGTGCAGCACACGCTTCCCCCACCCCCACCCCAGGACTCACCTGTTCTGATCAGCCGTTCTCACCAGCCCTTCTCACACTTGTTAATGAAATTTTCAGCCCAGCGGTGGCTTTTTGCCAATTTTTCATAGTTACTTGGGGGTCTTTGCTGTGACTGGGACTCCACCATAGAGAAAAAATACGTGTCTTCAGTCTGAGGATGTGCTTCTGGGAGCTGTTTTAGACAGATCCTGTCCCGTCGGCACCAGGACCCCGTGGTCCGCCGGCACAGAGCTCGGGGATGCCCAGCTGGGAGCTGGCGGGGCCCCCCACGTTCCCGACATCAGCCGGCGCCCCCACGGTGGCTCCAAAGTGGCCGGAGTCGGCTGCACCTCGTGCCCCTGGGGCCGCGGCACCCTGTCCACACCAGCGCAGTGACGCGGCAACCCGTCCTGACCCATTTGCCAGCAGGTGCCGTCCCAGAGGCGGGGGCCCCTTTTCCACGGTTCCTTGGCGTAGGTTTGGGACACTTGCAGTTATTTTCTCAGAAAAAATCCCTTCGTGTGAAAAAACACAGTGTGCATGTTGCGCATTTTAAAGCATCTTGCCGTGGTGCCCTCCGGCAGAGTTCACGCCTCCTCCAGAGGCAAATTCAGCACAGACCTTCCCTTCCCGGGCCTCAGGGGGCATCTCCAGCCTAAGGGGTGAAAAATAAAACCTATTTCCATGCTTTTAATTTGCATGTCCTTTTTAACTGGTAAGGCTGAACGTGTGTGTGCGCGTGCAAAATATTTTAGTGTGCCCTGTGCTGTCTCCATGGACAGGGGAGAGTTTTACGAGCTGTTTAGTTGAAAGTGGAACACTTTTCCTAGTAGGAAAAAAGGTAAGATTGAAAGGGAGCCTGGTTTTATGGCGCTGGGGCCGGGCTGTGGTGTTTCCTCTGTCACCATCCCAGGAGCTGAATGGGTGTTGTCTGGGGCCCCGGCTTCTGGGTCACCTGAGGCAACTGTTAATGCGCCTGCAGGACGCACGGAGGTGGTTGTAGCCCTGGGACCTGCGACCTGGGACAGCTCGTGGCCACATGCTGCGTCAGCCCTGAGCCTGTCTGCGCCTGATTAACACGTTTGCAGTCAGGAGTGGCTCATAAACCCGGCACCTTGGGTTTGTAGGAAGTGGCTTCTGGGCAGGCGGATGGCCTTGTGCGGCTGCCTTCCGGGGGCACTGCCGGCCACCCCAGGTGTCGTGCTGGGCCCTCCTCTTCCTTTGCTGCCCGACGCCTTGCCCTGTAAGGCGCTGGCTCGCCTTTGGGGGCGCCGTCGTGCTGCAGCCTGCCTGTGGTTCCTAGGGCTTTTTGTGTCTTTCCCAAGGTCACAGCTGCAGAAGTTTGTTCCACAAAGAAAACCTTGCCTTGCATTGACTGGCGATGTGGTTTCTTCTTCTTCCTCCTCACGGGCTCCTGTTGTTAAATACGCTGCCTCTGGTCCGGCCCAGGACCCTCCCGGGCTTGCTTAGACACCTAAGCCGACTGCAGAGAGAAAGTGGGGGTCAGATGCTGTCTGGGTCTTTGGTCCGCCTGGAGCCCCCAGGGGAAGTGTCTCCAGGCAGCTGTGAGCCCGAGGAGGGGAGGAGCCAGGACTCCCTGCAAAGGCAGACAACCCTCCACTGTCTCACAGGGACGCAGCTTCCAAGGCGCCCTGCCTGGGCACCTGGGCTTCTTAACGGCCGTGATGTCAGCAGTGCGTGTCCGTAGCGTCTTGGGGCCTGAGGGGTCAGTCTTTGAGCAGCGCTGTAAGCAAGCCCTGTCCTGATTAAGTGCAGTGGCGTTGATGTGACTTCATTGCACTTGACTGCTGCCAGCTTGCCACTGTGGGTCACTGGCCTCAGGACTGAGGAGAGGTGCTGGCCGGCTGGGGGCCGGGAGGCCTCTCTCGTCCCCTGGCCAGTGGGTGGGTAGCCGTCCCCGGGGCTGCCCTTCAGCAGCGCAGGGTTTTATTTTAGTTCACTTTTTAAGGTAAAAATCTGGTTGCGTTTCCAGTTGAACATTTGTCATTAAATTCCAAAGCCAGAGTCAGAGAAGCTGAGTTCTGGGAATCTGAATTTTGATTCTGAGCCCAGTGTTGGCTTGAAAGTAAATTCAGTATTAATCTTGGTTAGATGAATATGATCTGTTATTTTTGTTTTCTTTCCCTTAGAGAAACTAGGTAGTAGACATACATCCTATTTTAAACTGCTCGTGATAGTTTTTCAGTCTGCAAAACAGCCCTCCCTCCACGGAACAGTCCTGACCCTCGCGCGCTAGTGAGGTGCTTGTCGCAAAGAGCTCTGAGGACTTTGCCCAAGACTGACATCAGCACAGCTCGAGGTCTCATTTTCTGTGGCCTGAGCCCTGCATGGTGTGGTGTGCTCTCACTCCCCTGGGGCCGACCGAGGACGGGCCACCTGGGACCGGCAGGCGTCCCTTACCTTGCAGCCCTTCCTCATTTTCCAGAGCGTGGAGTGTGGAGTCACTCCATCAGAGGTCAAGAGTCAGGCCTGGAGGGTATTGAGACCTTGTGAGGGAGCGTGTGTCCTCACTGCCTTCTGTTCTGTGGACTGTAGCTCGCAGGTTGTCATCTGCAAGTCCAGTAGCATGTCGCGTCTGTGTAACCTAAGAAGATGTCGCCGTGACGCTGTGGGGCACTTGGGGCATCAGAGTCGTCCTTGCTAATTGCTACTTTCACGAAAACCCCAGGACAGTATTGTTTTCCTGGGAGTTTTGTCGTCCTGTGAACGTTAATCACCAGTATCTGGGTGGTGGTTTCCAGTCTCTTTGTAATGATAATTGAAAAATCGCACTTTCCTTCTGGGTCCTGGCTGAAAAGTAAATACTGTGAGGCTCTCTTAAGTGAATTTCTGCCTGCACCTCATTTACACATGAAATGGCGAGGGAGCGGTTAAAAGGGAACTGGGGCTCGAGGTAGGCGACTGGGGTGTAGGTGACACCCAGAGGCCTGGCCCTTCACAGCAGGATCTGTTGTTCATGACACATGGGGGCTCCTGACCTGAGTGACACCAGGAAGCCCTGAGTTGTCTCCAAGGACTGGCAGTGCAGGGGATCCCAGAGCCGCTGGCGGTGGCCCGGTGACACCCGGTGAAGCCTTTTACCATGGATGCAGCCGCGGGGCACTTGGGCAGCAGTCTCTGAATTCATTCTGATCGACAAACGTTTCTTCTGCCCGAGTGCCTTCGTAGGTATGGGGCCCTGATCCGCGGGGGAGTGAGTAGAGCCGTCCACGGTGCGGCTCTTGGAACGA
This sequence comes from Vicugna pacos, assembly GCF_048564905.1. Classification (NCBI taxonomy): domain Eukaryota; kingdom Metazoa; phylum Chordata; class Mammalia; order Artiodactyla; family Camelidae; genus Vicugna; species Vicugna pacos. Next base: position 94,966,608 of record NC_132991.1, on the reverse strand, counting down.
GACAAATGACAAGGGACACGTTTTATCCCCACTTCTCTCACTCTCTTGTCCCCAGGGTGCAATTTGGTTTTCCTCTTTAAAGATAAGAAAACTCACTGTTTTGAAATTATTGGCAAAGTCCTTGAGCTGGTCTTCCAGACACGACAGTGATGCCAGTTTGAAGGGGCCGAGGCCCTGCTCAGGTCACACCAAATGGTATTGTCTGCTGGCCACAGTCCCTGCAGAATTCAGAAGCCAGTTTGGAGATTTACTCTTGGGGTTCAGCTACCCAGAAAGCCCCGTGGAACGTCCTTCCTATCCCCCAGTTCCTGTAAACCAGCTGTTTGGAAGGTAGTAATTTTTCCATAGAAAGCTCTTAGAAGTGACACCCGGGACCCCTCAGGTGGGTGCTGAGTGGGGTGCCCACTGCTGGCGGCCCCTCTCCCACACACTGCTGCACGATATGGTCTGTGGGCACCTGGCCCTCAGTCCTGGGCACCTGGGTCCCCCAGCGTCTCCCACGGGGGGGGGGTGCTGCTGGGTGGGGTCTGGACACACACCTTTGTGCCGCCCCCTGTCCCGGGCACCGGTGGACGCACGCCTCTCCCCCCACCCCCCACGCTGTTTTGGGGCTGAGCTACAATGCCTCGCTGGCCGTTCTGCCCCCATGGTCCTGGCTGGAGAAGGGAACCCTTGGCGAAAGGCAGGAGGTGGCGGCGTTTGTGGACGGGGCTGCAGTCCTGCTGTGTGTGCCAGCACAGGTGTGGCCTCAGGTGTGACCCACCCCCCAGGCTCCGTCCTGTGGGGCTGTGCTGGCTCCCGCTGCAGCAGGGCCCGGAGGCTGGGCGGCCGGGCGGCTGGCTGTGCTGACTGTGGAGGCCGCCCAGGTGGGCTGGCAGGGCCGCGAGGGGGTCCCTGGGAGGCGACAGGGCAGGTCCGGCTGGGCACGCTGCCCGCGGGTTGGGTGTGTGGACCTGCACCCCAGCCCCGCTCGCACCAGCCTTTGTCAGATGCTCGTTCATTGTCATGGACGGCTTCTTCTCGGGTCTGGCTGGACAGCGTTTTCACCAGGCAGCGCAGCCACGCCGGCGCTGTGGCCTTTGTTTAGAGAATGAAAGGGGAGACTTTGCACCTTCCACGTTTCCTCAGTTGGTGGTCTTTTTCTTTAATGTTTTCAGTGTCACGTGATCGAAACCTAACCCAAGTCGCAGATGAGAGGTGGCGTTGCGTCTTTAACAGGAAGGAGCTCTAAGCTGCGAAATCCTGTCTCCTTCTTGAGGGGGGTGTTTCTTTCTTATTTTGAATTTTATGTGTGACGTCTAGGCAGTGTGCAATGTCGGGTCACTTTCTGGGGCACAGCACAAACTCTCAGTCGTACGTGTCCACACACACGTTCTTGTTCAGAGTCTTTCTCGTTGTAAGTTACTGCAGGACATTGAGCATGGTTCCCTGGGCCGCGCAGTAGGACCTTGCTGTTCATCTGTTTTACATGCTGTAGTTACACCTGCAGGCCTCTAGCTCCCGGTTTATCCCTTCCCTCTTCCCCTGGCGACTGTAAGTTTGTTTTCTGTGTCTGTGAGCTGTACCATGTGACGTCAGTCGTACGTAGAATCTGAAAAAAAAGAAAAAGACACGAATGGCGTTATTCACACACTGAAATCCTGCTCCCTTACTTTCCGTGCTGCTCTAGCTGTTGGCAGAACCTGGGCAACTTCCAGACTGTGGAGATGGCGGAAGGCGGTCAGGGGAGGGGGGCCAGGCAGCCAGGGGTGGCCTGTGGGGGGGCTGCTCTCTCCTCTCCCTGCGGTCCCTTGGCTGGGGAGAGGCTCTGCCCGGGCCTCGCCTGCAGCCCGGACCCTCCCCAGCAGTGAGGTGGCTCCAGGCAGTGACCTCGGAGCTGGAGGCGGGCACAGCAGGAGCCTGATGCCGGCCCGGCTCTGCTTCCAGGGACGAGAGTTTGGAGATGTTCCTGGATACACACTGCCCGCTCCCAGGCTGCCAGCACACGCGTGCATACGCATGCACGCACACACGCTCACATAGATGGCTCGTGTGTCTCCGTGTAGACTGTTTTCTTGGGTGCAGGGGACCGCTCAGGGGAAAGCTGGGCAGCCTCCGCCTCCTGCCCCTTGGGGCACCCTGGGCAGCGGTGTGCCCTGTGCCCCTCATCCTTCACCCCTGAGCACCTTCATCTTCTCTCAGGGCACAACGCTGTCCTCAAAGAACAGCTGGAGAAGAGGAGGGGAGGCCGTGAGAGGCACCTGCAGCGTCCTGGGTGGGGAGCCCTTCAGGCCGAGGCCCTGACCCTCCGGCCACTCGGCGCCTGGGTCTCCCCTTCAGAGTGTCGCGCTTTACGCTTCGTGCTCCAGGACTTCGTGTCAGCAGGCTCCTCGGGATCTGACCTGTCTGCCCCCCCTACCCCCGTCAGCACGGGGCTTTTTTGCTTGTTTTGTGCCTGTCATGTGTTTCCGGGCACCTGCGGTTTCTTCTTTTTCTTGGCGAGGTGGGTCTCTAGCGTCCAGACACGCACTTCTGCTGCGGTGCTGACGTCCGGGGGCGTCTGAGGTGCGTCAGGCGGGGCTGTCGCGAGCACAGTGCCCAGCACAGGCCCACGCAGGGCTTTGCACGGGTCAGTCCTGGGAGTGGGGTTGGTGGGTCCTGGTGGGCGAGGGCTAAGCAGTTTTCAAAGTGGTTACATGGCGCCTCAAAAAGACATTCCCAGCTCACGAGACTGCAAATGTCTTCACGTGTGTTTTCCTCCAGCAGCTCAGCCTCTCGTTTTCATGGTCAGCATCCAGTGGTTCGGAGCCTTCCTGGAGCAGCCCTCCTTCCTGCACGGACCACAGCGCCCTCTCCTCAGAGATGCTGGCCGGGCCGGGGAGCGCGGAGGCTGATCCCTGCTGGCCTTCATGTGTGTGTCTGCCCAGGGTTCCTGCTGGGAGCGAGGCCCTGACTCTCTGTCTCCTCCTTCCCTGCTCGCAGCAACAGCAGGAGCTGCTGGCCATGAAGCACCAGCAGGAGCTGCTGGAGCATCAGCGGAAGCTGGAGCGACACCGCCAGGAGCAGGAGCTGGAGAAGCAGCACCGGGAGCAGAAGCTGCAGCAGCTCAAGAACAAGGAGAAAGGCAAAGAGAGTGAGTGTGTGGTCGGGGGCAGGGGGCCGTGGTGGGTACAGCAGGGTGGGGGTGGGCGCCTGGGCTCCGCGGGGCACCCCCTTGGGGCTGGTGCAGTGCCCCAGCTTCAGTGCTAGTCTGGCCTTGCCTTCGTTTGGGGGCTGCAGGGGCACCTGGTGCGACTTGTGGTTTGACTTCAGCCTTTGAAAGACTATTCAGCAGCTCCTAGTGGACTTAAAAGATGCTAAAAACCATGAGGCGTCCCAGATGCATCTGATCTCCAGCTGTGAGTTCAGATCCTAACTTTAACCCTGACGTTTTCAAAGTCCTGTTTTGAGAGCGTCTGCCCGGTGTTATTAGCTTGTAGGACCACTGAATGGAGACGCGATGACCCACATTTGGGTTATACACATGCCCTTTGACCCCAGGTTTTGCTTTCCACAGTGGCTGCGCTCGTGTGAAGACCAGCGTGGTCTGTTACCTGCCAGGAGACCCCTGGCCTGACCCAAGCCGGAGGCTCTTCTGCATACTGTTCCCCCTTTAAAAGCTGCACAGAATGCCCCGTGTCTGTCGGGGCAGAGGCCGCAGTCCCCTGTGCTTCCCGCGCAGCTGCAGGACAAAGAGCAGGGCTCGCACAGCTCCGGGGGAGGGCGGGTTCAGCGCCACCCATCTCCCGGAGGCTGCGGCGTCCCTCCCGCGTCCCTGGGCCTCTTTGTTTTGACAGTTTGTTCCTCCCAGTGATACACCCGGGACCTGATGGGGTGAGCTCACGCCCACACCCCCAGGCTCTCCAGTTTCTGCCAAAGCCCTCAGCTCAGTGAACTCACTTGTTCCCCATTAATGCTGAGAATAAGCCAGGACGTGATGGACTGACTGTTGAGCAATTTACTCTTCTAGTGCTCAGGTGTAAAAATAGACGTTTCTGCACATTTTACCAACACGTATTAACCCCAAAAGCCTCAAACCCTTTGTCCTCGACCACTGAGAACGGTGCCACCTGTACGAGTCACTTTAACACGCCCCTTTAAATTTTCACCTTTATGTGCATGAGATACAGCTTAAGACGCACTGAAGATTTTTGTAGGTCTGTTATTTGAAATGGCTTACGAATCTTTTTTATTGGGGTGTGCCCCACGTGCAGAAAGCACACGGTCTCCAGTGTGCACATCCCTGTGTAGCCGCCACCCAGCAGAGCGCCCAGGCCAGGGCAGGAGCCGCCTCGGGGCCCCCGTGCCCGGAGGCCACGCCGCCTGACCACTGACACCCGACACCGAGGGTAACTTTGCTTTTCACCTTGACGTGAGCCGCCTCATCCTCACGTGGGTTTTCGCACTTCGGTTCCTCCACCCGGCGTCGTGCTGTGAAGCCTGTGCTCCCGGTGTGCGGCTCGTCCACTGTCCTGCTGCGTGTGGCCCCTGAGGGGGTTCGTCCCCTCTGGTCGGTGGGTGTGGGGTGGCTTCTGGTCGGAGCTCCTGCAGGTGATGCTGCAGCCCCGGGCGCGGCTCCTGGAGCAGGCGGGCGGGCGTGAGGAGGCGCGGCCGGAGCGTGGGGCGCCCTGGCGGGCAGTTCCCAGGGCGGTTGTGCCGCTCCTGAGGGTCCGCGCTGCCGGCGTTGCCCCGGCACTCACTGCCGGCGGCACTTTCGTCTCCGCTCTGGGGCTGCAGCGCGTCCCCGAGCGCAGGGCACCTTGGCCGGGTTCCCCCTGCCGCTGCCCCGCGGCTGCCCTTCCTGGGAGGCCCTCGTTCAGGCTGCCTGCCCGCTCTTCTGCTGAGACGTCTCCCTTCTTCTTGGTTTGGAGTCGTTCTCTTTGTGCTTAGGAGTCGAGCCCCTTGTGGGTGTGGTGTGTCTCCGGGGTCTTCCTCCCCTCTACCCTCTGTCCTCTGCCCTCTGCCCGGTCCCTCTCCTAAGAGTGCCTTGGGAGCAGCAGAGACCCAGTCCTAATGCCGCCCTATTTGTCAGTCTTTCTGCTCAGTCAGGGTAGAATGTAATTAATCTGTATTATGTCTCTATTATTTTGTTCATTTTATAAATGCTTCCTTTGAAAGAGGATATTATTTTTCCTAAAAGTACGTAGCTAATTTATCCTCATTTTCAGTTTATCTATTTATTTGTACATCCTTAGTAATTGTTTCTAAACGTAAAATTTCATAGCTTTATTAGTTACCGCAGCATTTTGCTCTTAAAATAATCAATATACTTTAAACATAGTTTTACTTGGACTAAGAGTTTCAACATAGAAAGCACGTCAGGAGAAGTTCTGTTCCACAGGAGACCTAATTTTTGTACCAATAGTTGAAAGTTGTCACTAAATCTGAACAGTGTACGTGGTCACATCACGACAGTTAGACGAAAGACGGCTCGCAGGCTCGCTGATCACCCACCGTCGAGATTCCAGGATGAGGACGGAGGCCGTCAGGGGAAGCAGAATGGCAGGTCTGGGCTGCCCACTGCAGAGCCCTCCCCGGGCGCCTGGGAGGACCGGATGCCGCTGCCCGTGGGGTGGGGTGACTGCTAAAATGGAAGGCGGCACCCGCTGCCCCGTGGGCCCTTGAGTGCCGATGGGGTGGGCTGGTGGGGTAGACGGTGCCCGTCACACTCACCACTCTCACTGCCCAGCCGGCCAGCTACGGTCACACCCCTCCGCACCCCGCCAGGCTGGTCCTCTCTACCACGTGTTCTGCTCTGAGGGTGTGGCCGGGGTGCGGATACGTCCAGGCCTGCAGCAGGTGGTGTCAGGAGCCCCCAGCCGTCCTGACGCCCTGATCTGGCGTGGAGGGTGGGCGCCCTCGTTTTCATTTCTAAAACTCCAGGGACGACACTGAGGTGCAGGAGAACCGGGTCTAGGTGGGCGCCCTTGCCCCGGGTCAGGAGGCTGAGCGTCCCAGCAGCTCCGTGGCCTCCCTCCTGTGTCCCCCACGTGGGTGCCACCTTCCGTTTTATCAGTCACCCACAGGCAGCAGCATCCGGTCCCCACAGGCGCCCTGGGAGGGGCTCTGCTGCGGGCAGGACGGCAGGGGAGTGGGGAGCAGAGCCCAGGTGCGCCTGCTGCGCTGCACCCGCCTGGCCTGCGACGCGGGCCCTGCCCCCGTCCGCCCTCTCTCCCTGGCCTGGACCTCTGTGTGTCCTACTCTTGTTTCTCTTTGGAGCGGGGAAATGGTTGTTCATCAGAGGGTGGAGGTCTAGCTGGTGGGGGCCGGCGGGCTGATGGGCGCCCCACTCACCAGCTGCTCGGTACAGCAGGTCTAAAGGAGTTCCTCCAAGTTTCCCAGAAACTTCCAGTGAAAACGTCTCCAGCCTCACGAGGTTTGGAACGACTTGGCTTCAGCAAGCGCAGCAGGCCTGTTTAAGGTCGGAAGCACTTCTGGCCCCCCCTGCCGAGCAGCCCCTTAGCTGAGACATCAGAATGTCCCTGCCTCCCTCCCGGCTGGTCGCAGCGCTGCCCCGGTGGCTGCAGTCCGTGCGTTTGGGCGGCCTGGCTTCGGTGTTAACAACAAGCTGTGCTCCGTCGGGCGTTCGGCCTCAGGGCGCGCGGTCTTGCGAACAGGCGCTGGGCGGTGGGCGCGCCTTGTCCGGGGCTCTGCGTGTGCGGGGCTGGCCGGGGTCCTCCCGCAGGAGGTGCAGCGTAGGGGGCGTTGCGGGCGACACACATGGCATTGAGCATCTCCAGCTTTTAAGCATCTAAAGGTGCAGGGCAAGGCTTCTGTTTTTCAGTTCCTTGGTTTTTTTCTTTTAACGAATTTCTTCTCGAATATTTAATTAAAGTTTTGTTACACTTATCAACGTTTCCTGTGCCTTTTAAATAATTTTAGTATTTTAAATAATTTAAGCATTGTGAATAGTTTTGTCCGTTACTTGTGGTGCCGGTTACTGCTGTTGGTTTGATGGAAGAGCGACTCTTGGACGTCGTGCTCTCACCTTGTTCAGCAAGAACGACCAGTTACGTTCGATTTCGACGAGCTGTGTTTCAGAGCCCAAGCTGTGCTGTCGCAAAGTTTACATCAAAGGGAAAATCTGACGAAAGGCAAGTCCGCCCTCTGAGCGGTTTGGAACTAACACAACTATGTATATTTTTTCCCGTTTATATTCATTCACAAGCGCGACGTGGTTGGGAATCAGGGCCCATATCATAAGGGAAGTCGTGCACTTTGTTTAAAACGATGGCTCAAAGGGCCGGAGTTCAAGGATGGAGCGCCTGCTGTGAGAGCGATCCCCTGCCCTGCTGGCGGCGTCCCGTGTGCAGAGGCGACAGCCCGGCAGAAGCAGGGCTGCGACTGGGACGCAGGGTGTGTCCTCGTCCCTCCCGTGACCTGAAGGCGCTTTGTGTCCTTGACTCACCCCGGACCCCACCGGCTGGCTTCGTGCAGGTACCTCGTACTTCCTCTGTCAACTCTGTCAAACGAGTGACTGATAATCAACGTGAATTAATTTTTTAAAGTGAAAATTAGAAACATTTGGTGTCCATTTCCTGAAGGTGTTTTATTGACTCTGGAGCTTCCATTTCACGAGGGGAGATCTGGTGGGAGATGAGAGTACAGCTAGCACCCGAGGACCAGGATCAGCCTCTTCCCTTTTGAAGTCCCTCCCATTGAGGTCATCTTGTGCGTCCGGAAGTCTGGGTTCGGGGAGCTGGGTTTGTTTCCCTCTGACTCAGGGAGAGCCCAGTGAGGTGCCCCTCTCACCCTGGACAGCCTAGGCAGGTGCCCCAGAGGGACCTCAGCCCTGCCAGGGACCGGCCAGCGTCCCCTCCCGGCCGGCAGCTGCCCCCTCCGCGTCTTGCTGCCTTGCTCGCCACTGGGCTCCGCCACGCGCCCCACCTGCTGGGCTTGGGAGTGTGTCCTTGTCCCTCGGGGGGCAGGAGTCCGAGGTGCGAGCCCTGCACGTGGCCAAAGCAGGGGGATCGGAGTGCTTCTCTGCGTGGCCCCAGGGGCCACTCTGCAGAGGGAAGTGGACACCCGGGAACAGGTACTTCCTGAGAGCGTCGGTGCTGTCTCCTGGGAGGCCCGGGGGAATGTCAAGTCCTGCTCGAGAACTCTGCCTCCTGTCCTGCTTTGCATCCCTGACTCCTTCCGTCCTTTTGGAAGGACCTGAGGGTCAGCTCCTCTGACAGGCTGTCCAGGTCATGGTCCTCCTCATGCACCTCGTCCGGTCCCTGCCCTGCCAGCATCCCTGGAGGGAAACACCAGAGTCCCTCATTTTGCCCCCAGTTCTCCCTGCAGTGGGGTTGGACTCACCTGCACGCTCACCGCACGCTGTGTCCCCTCTGTGTCCTGGCTCCCTGCCTCCCACCCCAAGTTCCTGGTTGTCGGGCACTTTGTGTCCAGACACGGCAACCCTATGCGTGGTTTTTGGTTGTCCCTGGGGCTGGGTGCCCTTCAAGCATGCCAAGTGGCTGCAGGTCACACACGTTGCACACAGATTTCAGTGTCTCTGACACGTTGCACACAGATTTCAGTGTCTCTGTGAGGGTGTAATTTTCAGGCGGGAAAGGCAGTTAGGCCGGAGGTGTTCGGGAGTGTCCGTGTCTGGCCTGGGTGCCCTCAGAGGGGGCCAGGAGGCTTGCTCAGAAGTGGAGGTGCAACCTTCGGTCGTGTCCCACCCACAGTCTGGTCACTCCTCCCGTGGGCCCTTTGCGCTGGGTGTCGTGGGGTCTGTAAGCCAGGTCTGGGCAGCTCTGCCCTGTGGCTGGCGCACCCCGCACACTCAACATCTCGTAACTCCCGGAGCTCAGGCAGCATCTCTGCTCGAGTGACCATGGGCGGCTTCCTCAGGTGCTGAGAAGCCTTGAGACAGATGCCCGTGTGTCCCAGGGACCCTTCCTGACGCGCTGTCCCCATGCTCCCCGGGTTGCCCCTGTTCAGGTCCCCCTGCAGCTGTCAGGGGCCTGTGCCCGGGGGTTCGTTCCGCAGGACCCTAGTCTGTGACGCACAGAAGTCATCGTGAAACAGCCACCGGGGAGGCTGCCTTCCACTCAGGCCTGTTTCCAGCCAGACAAATTCAATCTGTGAATGATGACAGGTGTATTTGGAGTGTGATAAAGGTGGCAGGAAAGACATTTCACTAATGGTGTTAACAATTTATGAGCAATTCATCAGAGTGTCTGTGGAGTCTCTTACACCAAAGTCCACTTCATGCACATCAGAATGAAATGTGAAAAAACAGACAGCGGAATGAATGACAGTCCAACGGCAGAAAAACAAGGGTAAAATGAAACTGAGTATTTCCCGAACTAGTGGAAAGATACATTTCAAAGCTTTCAGGAAATGGGGGGAAGTCAACGGCAGGACGAGAACAGACGCCACAGAAACCAGCGTGTGAACATCTGAACTAGGAATCAGCCCAGTCTCCTCCTTCCCGTGTCGAGGGACACCCAAGTCCACTCCCCCTCCCCCCCACCCCGGAGGATGGGCTGGAGCGGGGAGCTCCCGGCTTCTCCTCCAGCTCAGTCCTCCTGGTGGCCAGCCCCGCGGGAGCCATCCCGGACCCCGCCCGTGTTCTCACCATCTGGGAAATTGCACAGGCTTTAGGAGCTCTGTGCCTGAAGGGACAAACATCTTCTACTATCTCAGCACTCGAGTATAATCCACGTTTCAAAAGGAAACAGACCAGGGCAAACCTTGCACAAGCAGAGTGTCGAGCCGGGAGCCAGGAGGCTTAAATGTGCCAGGCTCGCAAGTGGCGGCTCACAGTAAACGTATTACTGTAAAAAAGCCACACACACCAAAGGGCACACCTGCAGAAGCCTGCGCACGGACCCACGGCACCAGCACCACACCACGCGCAGCGCAGGGAGGTCTGAAAGCAAAGCGGCCGAGGACATAAAGGCACATCGCTGGAGAGAAGGGCCAGCGCCCGCCCTGGTGGCCACCCAGGACCCGACAGTGAGGTACCAGGCAGTCTTCTCATTTGCAGCAAGTGGTGCTCCCGCGTGCGCGTGAGGACGCGGTGGGGGGGGGCGCTCCCGGGCGCGGGTGGAGATGTGGGGTCGGGGGCTTTCGAGCAGTGCTAGGCAGAGACAGAGGTACCGCGTGGAGGCGTTTTGGAGAACGGCTCAGAAGATGCACCCAGGGCTGTACGCTGTGTTCGTTAGACGTAGTCACTTCGCTGATCTCTCCTGAGGAAACGCTCCTAAACGCGGTCGGTGACAGCTCCTCAAAGATGCTGGTGCAGCATGGTTCCCACAGAACCACAGGGGCAACATCTGAAGAGCTCTCCAGTCAGGAAACGGTTTTGTGAAGTACACTTTGCTCACCTCATGAAGCTTTTGCCCACCATTAAAAATGCTGTTTGCAGTCTGTGTGACGACAGGGAGGTTCTCACCTCGTTTCTGACGGAAGGATGGGTCCCAGGTGCTGTGTGGTCCGATGGCAGCTCTACGGAAAGCAGATTTGGTGCCAGCAGACCTTGGATTTGGGTGGTGGGTTCAGGGTCTCTGTGTGTCTGTTTCTCAAGTTTGCCAGTTTTCTTTAATGAGTTGAGTCACCGCCACTCCCACAAGAAAACCACGAAACACGAGCTGTCAGCTTCAGTCCAGCCTGGTGACGTGTGCTTCGCCTGAGTAGGTAGCTGTAGGCTGGAGGGAACAGGGACATCCCTGAAAGGGTTCCCGGGGGCCTGGCTGCCTCCTTTGCGGGAGCCTTGTCCTGCCTGCCCCGGGGACGCTCCGTCCCTTTCTCGCTGCTCGGGGCTGCGATGCTTCGCTTTGCGCAGAAGCTCTGCTCTGTCTCTTTGCTGCAGTGAGAAAGAAGCCTAATTCAGACCTTCTTTTATGTGTGCATATTACAGCTCCCTGTGGCGGGGTTTGTGTTCAGTACAGTAGGTTTTTCTGCTGCTTCCACCTGCATTTTAAATGGGAGGCAGGTATGTAAAGCCGTTCCTGGGAAGAAGGTTCTCTTATTTATAGCCCTCCGTCCTCTTTTCCTTGAGACGCTCTGACGTCAGCAGCGTCCTGAGCTGGAATCCCGCTGCCTGCATCCCTTTCCTGCCGTTTCTGGCACTGGTTCAGGGTCCCCGCCGCTGCATCCCTGGGTCCCAGCCTGGACTCACAGGTCTCCGCTCTCTCCTGTGCCAGGTGCGGTGGCGAGCACGGAAGTGAAGATGAAGCTGCAGGAGTTTGTCCTCAATAAGAAGAAGGCGCTGGCCCACCGGAGCCTGAACCACTGCATGTCCAGCGACCCTCGCTACTGGTACGGGTAAGTGCAGGGGCGGGTCCCCTCCCACCGCCCGGCACGCGTGATGGGGTGGATTTGAGTGGCACTCAGCTCGTCGCCTGTAAGGCAGGTGGGAGGGCGTGGAGTGAGAAACCACGCCCCCCAGCCCTGGGCCCGGCAGCACCTGGTGGGACCCGAGTGGTCAGGAGGTGAATGCACGAGGCGTCGCCCAGATGTGGGTGCTCGTGGGCTGGTGCCTGACCATTTTCTCGGCTTCTCAGGCTGTATTTTGGCCACAAAAGCTGCCTCCTAAACCGAAGCTCTGGTCTGGATTGTCCTTGTGCACCTCCTGGGTTTCTGCCCGGTGTTGCGTTGGTTCTTAAGCAAGTCAAAGGTTCCTGCGCTATTTTCATTGTTTATATACTGAGAACCCCTCCCGGAGCCTCGTCAGCCACAGAGACCACGGAAGTGCCTTGTTAATGCTCAGAACTGAAGAGAGTGGGTGCGTGTTCCATGGGCCTTTACCTGATGGAGGATGCCGTGGGCGGAGGGGCCGTCCTCCAGGCTCGCGCAGCTCAGAGGCTGGCCATTGACACCGGCTGAGTTTGAAATGGAGTCACCAAGCCATGTGGCTTTAAACCTGGTCAGGTGCCTCACAGGGTTTTGCTTCGAATATAAGTTTCTGCTGCTTTCGAGAGTAATTTCATTCTGGAAGAAACATCATAGGGTGGTTTTCATAAATCAAAGATAATTATCATTCATTTCACTGGGGGAAAAGTGTAGCCCTCTGGGGCCCCAAAGTGGACGGCGGTTTGTACAGAAATGCCGCCGAATCCCGTTGAAACGAGCCCTCATGCTCCAGCAGGCGACACCGGGGGTCCTGATACGACCTGAAAGGCACTTTATTCCAAGACTGTCTCCCCCCGAGTGTCTGCGGCCCCTGCACGTCGCACAGACACGTGAGCTGTGCTCACAGCAAGCAGGGTGCTGGTGTGTGCAGCTCCACCGCCCAGGCAGTGAAGGCCACCGTGGTCCCTGAACAGCCGTAAATGACAGCCGCGCACCCGAGAGCGACAGAGAGTTGGGGGGTTCATGGTTAGTTCTGCTGGCAGCGCACCCGGAGACCCCACGTTGAGGTCACACTGATCCGCGGCCTCTCCACCTGTGCCAGCCCCCTGGGATTTGCTGCGCGGAAGCTCCATTGTTCCCCTTTGGGGGGTGCAGCCTGATGCCCCAAACGCAGTAGGTTAGGTAGCTGTTGAGATGTTGTCCGTGCTGTTGAGCTGAAGGCGGCAGGAAAGAAGCTGGGGTGGAGGAGGGGACCCCGGAGTCAGCCTGTACGGCAGTGAGGGGAGGGGCTCCCAGGTCCTGGGTGGGAGGGGTTGGGACGCAGGAGGGAACACTCAGAAGATGTGATCAGCGGGCGAGGAAGCACCCAGGAGCCATTTCAGAAGAGGGAGCTGTCCTGAGAGGCGCCACCAGCGAGGGGGCTACAGCGGTAGCCGTACGAAGGCTGCGGGCCTAGAGAGGGTAGGGGGGAGCCGGGGTTGTGGTTGACCACACTGGAGCTCTTGGATGGGGGCCACAGTGGCATGAGGGGAAGACTGGAGTGGCCAGTGCCAGAACCCCCCATGAGTAGGTCGTGGGGGGCCGGGCTGGCAGGAAGGGAGGCCATGATGATGGGCTTGTAGGTGGTGCGCAGGATGGAGCCCGTCGGTGGGGAAAGTGCGTCCCCCTAGTCCTGGGGCTCCCAGGGAGTGGGTGGCCCTGGGCAGAGCTGCAGGCACCGCCCTGAGAGGTTGGAATTGAGAAGGGCTTTGGGGAGGAGTGTGAACAAGGTGCACCTGGGAGGCGAGGTGGGGGAGATGGGGGCCTGCAGGGCTTCCCAGGGTCAGGAGGGACTGACACGGCTGCTCCTGGGGAGTAGGGCGGCCTCGATCACATCCCCGGCCTGGATGAGGCTTGCTTGTCTGGGTTTAGCATTTGGTGGGGAGAGCCCTCTTCCCCGAGGGGTTGGGGTGAGCAGGCTGGAATGGGGATGGCTTTTAGCAGCTTTCTTGTTTTGTCCCCCAAACCAGACCAAATCATGGAGTGAACCACACAGTCACTTGCTGCGTGGTGGGAAAACTTTGCTGGAAAGAACCAGCTTAAATGCCGTAGACTGAACGTGAAAGCTGGATTGTTAAAACTTCCAGAAGAAAACACAGGAGAAAGGGGTGGAGGTTCCTCCCAGAGGGCAGAGGGCGCTGCCAGTGGGGACGACACCATCCTGGGTCGTTACCGGAGTGGCGGTTCCACGGTGGACACGCATCAGAAGTGTCCCCTTTAGACTCGGTGCGAGTCTGCGCTGTCTACTGCGGCAGCCCCCAGCCACGCTTGGCTTCTGAGCATTGAAACCGGGGTGGAAACTGAGGCGAGCTGCCACCATCAGGCACGCTGGACCTCGAGCCTCGGCGTGAAACGCAACTGTGACTGTCTCGTGGACGCTTGCGGACAGGCTGCGCGTTGAGACAACGGGATGCTGGGTGTGCAGGGGCAGGAGACTGGGGCTCCTGCCGCCGCTTTCTCTGTGCTCGCAGTAACGTTTACAGCCGCTCGCGTAGCTTGCTGTTGGCCAAGGCTGGTGTGAGTGATGGAAAGTTTTATTTAAGTCACTTGGATAAATCTGTAACGGGAAGGGCCAGCTGTTGACAGAATTTGAACAGGCGAGTCTGCGTCTAGCATTATTCCTTATTGCAGTCAAAGTAACCTTTAGAGAGGAAACAAGGCATGTTTGCGCTGCAATCTTCGTCAGAAGGGGTTGTCGTTAAGAAAAGACGCCCTTTCAGTTAACCAGGATGGCGGCAGATGTACGACAGAGCCGCCCTCCCCGGGCTGGACGAGGGGTCGGAAGCGTGGAAGGTCGGTGATGGTCAGGGCGGAGGTGGGCAGAAGACGGCCCTGCAGAGGGGGTGTGTGTGTGGGTGTGCGCGCGCACGCACGTGGGAGTGGGTGACTGTGCGTGCGGGTGGGATGGGGTGAGTCCTAGGTGTGGGGGGCGCACGGGGGTGGGATGCGTGGGGGGGGTGAGTGTGAGGGCACATGCAGCCAGGCACAGAGTTGACTTGGGCTCACACGCCCAGACCCTTGCTCGCTGGGGCAGGTGTCAGCCCCGGGCTGTGTGACGCGTGGCTGCCCCACCGGAGGGCAGACGATGTGTGTTGTCCCCGAGAAGCCCTTCTCTTGGCCTCTCAAGGAGGCCTGAGCATCACCGTCACGTCGTGATGAGTTGTCTTCCCTGGCTTTGCCCGGCTCGGGGGAGTTAGGCTGCTGTGCGTGACCTGAGTCACTCTTGTGAAGCCTGGCGTCAGTCACCTGTGATGGTACCAGCTGGGTTGGTCCGGCCGCCTGCTCCCGATGCCTGGAATTCTCCCCTAGACCGTGCGGAACAGGCCTGCCCAGGGCTCTCGGGCAGCACACCACGCGGAGCCCCGCCAGCTGCCTCCTCATCTCACTCATTTTGAGTCTGGACGAGAAAGTAAGGACCTGAACACTGACGGCCTCGGTGCGCAAGGGACCAGAACAGAAGAGAAAGCCTGTTAGATCTCAGACAACTAGCTTTTCCAGCTTCTGGCTTAATCACAAACAGACTCCACCACTAATGTGGAACGACAATGGTGATTAGTGTCTACAATAACATTTCATTAGTAATCACTGTGTTTTCAAATCGCATAACACACAGAGCCTTTTTCTGTGTTTCTTACGAAAGAGAAAGTAAAGTTTTTCTCAGGTTATAGCTTGGCGCGAAACTGGCCAAGGCCGTGCTGCCCGGAGGACAGGACCTGAAGATGTGATGAATTATAGAGAGTTGCCTCAGACCTTCAGTGAGATTGTGCGGGAGTGGCTCCCTGAGGCCTGGTAGAACCCGCTGGCGAGGGTGCAGCCAGCAGCAGGGTGGCCTGTCCCACCCTGAGCCCCCGCCCTGGCATCCCTGAGCATGTCCTGATGGAGGCGGTGTGCCCTGGGTGGCGGCGGCGGGGTCACCACCCCGCTGGGCTGTTCTCTGGGCTCCCTGAGCACTTCTCATGGGGCACACGGGCTGCAGTCGTTGCACTGCTCTCTGAGCATCACGTTCTCTGCACCAGTTTGCTCTCCAATATTTCAATATCCACCTGTAAGCATTTAAGAGCTCACACTCTTAATTCAAATAACACCAGGTGCACGGATGTGGAGTACTGTGTATTCAAATAAATAGTCTAACAAATTCCAAATAAGCAAGTTGGCAAATTGGTTTCAAGCCATTAAGCAGATTACACAGTTTAAAGACTCACAGATTTCGTTACACCTCCAGTGCCTCCGGCAAGGCTCAGCGGGCGGCCCCGTCAAAGGAGGTCGCTGCAGGCTCTCCTGAGTGCAGCCAGCCCCCCCCCCATTCCGAGGCCGGACCCCACCCCCTCCAAGCCCCTCCTGACCGCTGCCCAGTCTACTCATCGTAAGGATTTTTGAGCTGTGCCCACTGTTCATAAAGGCAGTAAATGTCCTGGCTCAGCTCCCAGGGCAGTGTGGTTGCTGTCAACCCCTCATTCCCGAGGAAGGGGAGATGGCTGGGGTGACTGTCCTGTGAAGGCACGGATGCAGACTGTATACTTTATGCTGAAGGGACGTCTCCACGTGGCTTCTGCCCTTGAGGACCCTGACACCACCAGCACTTGTCCCCGCAGCGCCCCCACCAGGTCTCAGCTGCCTCTGACGCTCCTGTGTTCCCTACACCTGGAGCCCCCATCTCCCTCTGCCCTCCGCGCCCCAGGGGCAGGCCCCTCTGTGGCCGGTGGTGACCCCCGTGTAGCCTCAGAACCGACCAGGTCAGGAGCTGCCCGAGGGGAAGGGGCAGGGCAGAGCCCCGGCGCCAGGACCGCAGGCCCGCGGTCAGCAGAGGCTGCGGCCAGCACATGTCCGCTGGTTCACGGTTGGTTTTATTTCATTTCAGTCTTGCCCCAGAGAGAAGGCCAGTTTGCCTCGGAGGCCGGCCACCTAGCTGGGCTGACGGGTCAGGAGAAGGAGCCCCGCCGTGGGGCACCTGGGGCTCCGGCGCGCACAGCGTGGGCCGGGTCGGTGCCGAGTAACTGAGTCTGTCCCGCCTTCTCTCTCCAGGAAGACGCAGCACAGCTCCCTGGACCAGAGCTCCCCGCCGCAGAGCGGGGTGTCGGCCTCCTGCAACCACCCGGTCCTGGGCCTGTACGACGCCAAGGACGACTTTCCTCTCAGAAAGACAGGTCGGTGCCTGGGGGCCTGGGGCCTGGGGGCGCACTCAGGGAACACCTGCTCGTTTAAACTGTGTGCTCTTGTGTTAGAGCGTCATTGTGAGATGATGCCCCCGAGGGCTCCCTTACGATTCACGCCGGAAGCAGTGAGCCTCGCTCGCGTACACCTGCTTTTCCAAACTCAGACTCACCGCTTAACAACATGACGCTAGCGTCCCTTTTGGCGGTGTGCTCTGCTCGGTCGCAGTCCGCGGGGGCCCTTGGTGAGCAGGGGACACGGCAGCCCTGCGTGACGGGCCTCAAGTGCCTTCAGCGAGAGAGCCAGTCAGGGTTTGGCCCTCAGCGGGAGCAGCCAGGGGTTCCAGATTGGGAGGGACATTTGTACAAGGAAGGAACACTCTGCCCTCCTGCAGAGACGTCTCAGGGTGGCCTGGAGGGGTTCTGCCACAAACCAGAAGGAGAAGGTGTTTAGACACAAGCAGGCTGCCCGCCTGGGGTCTCTTGGACTTTCTCTAGTGGTGACGGTGTAAGTGGGTGGTGACTTTGAAGACAGATCAGATTGGGGGGGCAGTGCACTGGGGTGGCCAGAAGGGCAGGGGCCAGAGAAGGAGTGACCGAGCGGTGAGGGCCTGGCTGCTGGTGGATGAAGGGCACGCTGGTCTGGGGGCGGCAGCTGGAGCCCGCGGCTGAGGGTGCTGTGGGGGTCCCGGCCCCGCTAGGTGGGAGTGGGTCTGCTACACAGCTGCTTCTCATAAGCACAAAGTTTGTTTGATCTGAAGGGGTTTGGTCCATTCCAGACAGAAATGCTTTAAAGCAGCTTCACCCAAGCGATGGGTGTTGAGATGGGGCTGGGGACGCCCCTGCTGCCCCGTCCCAAAGACAGCAGCCGTGTGGCCTCTCAGTTGGCAGAGCTGTGCTCCAGGGAGGGCTTGGTGTCGCAAACCTGGACTCGAGGGCTGGAAGTGAACGGGGAGATTACAGTTCAGCCTCAGTAGGGCTGACCGACATCCCAGGTGCATGGGGGGCGGCTGCGTCCCTCGGGCTGGACCCCAGCGTGCAGGCGGGGCTGCATTTGGGCCCTGGACCTGGACCCTTTACTGGGGAAGGTGAAAGCCTGTCGTCTGTCTTCGTCTCTCCGGTGTCAGTGTGTGGCTGTCACTCATGTTTGCTGAGAAGGGCTGTGGGTTTTACCCAGAGACACACCGCAGGCTCCACAGAAATAGGTTCTGTTGTGATGGGGGCGGCTCCCCTGCACTGCCCTGCACGCCCTGATCCTGCAGACTCAGGCTGTGACCCCCAAACCCAAGTCAGCAAGCGGGGCGCTGTGCTGGGAGGGAGACCCGGGGCGAGGAGACGGAGACCGCGCCTGCCCCGGGGAGTGGAGCCAGGGGTTGCTCGCCTTGTGGCCAGTGGGTCACGGTCCGGCCGCTCGGGTGGGGCTCCCCCAGGTCTGCAGCTCCGTGCCCCATGACAGCCTCTCCCTGGCCTCAGCTCCTCACCATGAAGTGGGTGCACTGAGTGTGCGGCATATCCCCCAGCCCTGGGGGTGGCCAGGTGGCGCCCGGGGCAGTGGACGTGGGAGATGGACGTGCGGGGCTGAGCGCCGGGCTGCCCAGCAGGGCCGTCCGCCTCTCGCTGGGGCTTCCTTGCGGGAAAGCACGTCTGTCCCTTCCCACTGAGGCCCCGTGAGAAGTCAGAACATCGTCTGGCCCCGAGCAGCTCCCCGCACGTGCCCACACCCCACTCACGGTCGGACGGGGTCCTGTCCACGGGCAGGCGTTCGCTCTGGCCCTGCCTGGCCCAGGCAGACTCAGCCAGCATCGCCTGGAGACCCTCGTCGAGAAGGGCTCCCTTCAAACCTTGATGTCTGTCAGACCCAAACTGCTTCTCGTGTGGGACATCCCCGGTGTGATGTGGACCTGGCCTTTCCCAGATACGCTCATTCGTATCTGAGCTGGACGGCCATCTCAGACAAGACACTGAGTCGATTGATTTAGCAGGAAGAGGGTGTAGACGGTTCCAGCGTTAAGCTTCACGTAAAGTGCTTTTTTAATCTAAAAAAATTCACGAAAGCAATGCATACTTACAACAAATTAAAACATCTGCGAAAGGCACACGTCCTGAGTCCGACTTCCGGGAGGCGCTCCTGTGATCGGTTTGGCATCTGTCTGTCCAGGTACCGTCTGTGCCTGTGCCTGTGCCTGTGCGTGGAGGTGTGTGTCTGTGTGTGTGAGATATGTGTGTGGTCTTTTTCTCCACCAAAACACTGGCTTTGCCTTTCGGCCTGTTACTTTATTCTCTATCCGATGTTATACCACGGACACCAGCCGTTTCAGTGTGTGACGATCAGCGCCTTTTTCCGTATGACTCCAGTGTGCAAGTATCGTAGAAGTTGTAACTGTTTCCTGGTTTTTATTTTGCCAGCAAACATGGGTACCTCTGTTCACTGTTTCTGGAGGATAGCATCCTAAAAATGGGACTGCCAGCTCAAAAGAGGCTGCGCACCCTACAAGAACGAGCACACCGCATCCCACCAGCGGCTCACGAGAGGCCCTCATCCCCTGGGTGACGGGGTGCTTCAGGCTCACTGTAGCCAGCCTGACGCAGAAGTCGGGATCTCTGACGTTTCCACGAGCAGTTCTGCCACTGTTAGGAAAGTTTGGGTGACTTTATCTTTCATCTTCCCTCCTCAAAAGTGAGCTTCGTGCCATGCTGCCAAACCGCTGCGTCTCACTCCTGTGGGTGCCGGGTGGCCCGTGCCCCTGAGCCGGGCTGTCTTTCTGGTCCAGCACGCTCCCGTGCCCAGCGTCTGGACCACGCCGGTCACACAGGGAGGGTCCCTCCCTGTGTGGTGTTTGGTGG
The DNA here is from genome assembly GCF_048564905.1 of Vicugna pacos. Lineage (NCBI taxonomy): Eukaryota > Metazoa > Chordata > Mammalia > Artiodactyla > Camelidae > Vicugna > Vicugna pacos. The sequence goes on along the minus strand of NC_132991.1, from coordinate 94,947,268 downwards.
CTGCTCCCCCGTCCTTTTTCCCAGGCACTGTTTTCTCGTTGCTTTGTGGACACTCTTTATATGTTATGTACTATCCTGTGTCGTGTGTCCTGCGAAGATCATACTCCAGCCTGTCATTTGTCTTTCTAGGGTTCTCTTTTGTCGTTATCAGAGTAAACAAATGTGCATAAATCAAACAACCTCACAAGGCTCATGCCAGGAACAGCGGCCCTGCCCCGCCCTGCCCGGCCCTGTGTCGTGGCCACAAGGCACAGAAAGTGCAGCTTGAACCCATGGTGACCGGGGCTGCCCTTCCTTTCCTGTGTAACTTTCCTTTATCCTGAAGTTGATCGCTTTTTTCATTTGCTTAGTTTTCTGGGAGCCTGGATTTTTTTTAATTGATGTATAGTTGATATATGATATTATATAAGATTCAGGTGTACAATTTTTAAAGGTTCTACTCCATTTAGAGTCACTGTAAACCACTGGCTCTGTTCCCCGTGTGTCTCTGTGCCTGCTTTTGCTTCAGCTCCAGGGCAGGCGGGCCAGAGGCTCTGCTCAGGCCGGGAAGACTCGCTCCTGTCCCCACGGCCCCAGCCGGGCCCCTGGGCCCCTCCCCTTGGCGGTCTCCTGGCGGGGGGGCCCTGCCTCGTCCCCAGACTCCACGTGTTCCTTCGTCCTTGGTTGTGCAGCTCCCCGAGCTTCCTGAGAAATCGCACACAGAATATGAGTTTTTTGAGTCTCTGGTAAATGTGTTTGTTTATTCCGGCTCCCACTTGGCAGAGAACAGGGTTGGGTCTAGAAGTCACTTCTCTTCACGACTTTCAGGTCTTCTCCTGCCCTGAGTAGCTGCTGCAGAATCTGACGCCACTCGCAAGGCTGGCCCTTGGTGCCCCCCGCCCCTCCCTGGCTCTGAAAGTTTCCCGGATCCCCCAGTGAAGGGCTGTGGGCCTTGGCCGTCTGGGGCCACGGCGAGCCCACGGCGCCCCCTCCGGGACACCAGGTCTCCTGATGGAGCTTCACGCCTTGAATCACCTGTCAGCGATCTTCCCCACTCTGTTCTGTCCACTCCTGGGCTTTGCATTGACTTGATGTCGGGCCTCCCGTCGTTTCATTTTCTCCCCTTTCTCTTCAGGTGCCTTCTTTCAGCACCTCCATTTTTATTTGAAGTTTCCTTTGCTGCCCTTGCAGGGTTCCAGGAAGAGCAGCTGCGAGCACAGGCCCGGGGGTGCTTTCTGCACCTGATCCCGTCCTGTCTTGTCCTGTCCTGTCCCATCCCATCCCATCTTGTCCCATCCCGTCCTGTCCCATCCTGTCCTGTACCGTCCCATCCCATCCTGCTGCCACCACCACGTCCTGAGCATCCTGGGTGTCTGGATGTCTGCTTTCCCCGCCGGCTGCTGGACGTGGTGCCAGGACAAAGCAGTGTTGCTTCCAGACAGGCTGACCTCTGTGTGTGTGTCCCTGTGTCCCCTTGACTGTTAAACAGTTCGGGCTTACAACTGCACGAGGTGTTATGCTGTGACAGCCGTGGAGAGAACTAAAACGTCAGGAAAATCAGTGCAGGGGAGGTGAGGGACAGTGAAGAGCCAGCCTGCGACTCATGGACGTGCTCCTGCCCGAGGAGGGGCAGGTGCTGGGGATGGGGCAGAATTTTTAGGTTGGGGGAGAGAGTGAATGGTCTTATCTGCCCCCGTCTGATGGCCTTTAGGGGAAGCGCCCCGGGGCCCCGGGAGCAGGCACCCCATCTGTGGAGACCCTCGGCATCCACGTGCTGTGAGCCGCGCCTCCCAACCCTTCTGTGCTCTGCTTCTAGCAGCCCCACCCCCTCAGGAGGCACAAGCAGTAGCTCTGGTCACTGGGCTCAGCTCCGGCGGGACCTCCAGTGCAGTCAGGGGCAACTGGCGGGGCGTGTGGCTGCACGGCCCTGCACATGGCAGTGTGACCGTGACCTTATCGCAGGCAGGTGGCAACCCGCCTGCATCCTCGGGAGCCGTCTGGGCGATGACGTTTCACAGATTTCAGGAAACGGGCTTATGAATGAACAGCCGGACAGTGGGCCACTGTGCTTCTGCGGTGGAGTCTGCGACTCACTCCAGCGTGAGCTGTCCCCAGACTAGAGGCTGCCGCCCTCTCCATCACTGCCACCACGCAGGAGAAAGCCCCAGAACCGGCTGGGGAAGGGCCCACCCCAGCCCTGCGCCGGAAGGTCGAGCACCCACCCATCAGTTAAACGCGCTGTCTCGGCCGCAGCCCCGTGTTTCCATGTTGCACTGGGCCCCGCACGTCGGGAGGGCCAGCAGCTGCAGCTGGCGCAGGGAGTGGTGAGTCCCTCACTGGGTCCTCTTTTGCAGGACAGGCACCTCTGAATTCACTAGGACCAGAGGGCAGGACAGACCCTTCGGTCTTTTGGAGTTTCCTGCCCAAGTGTTAGGGGGTGGCAGGGAGGGCAAGAAATAGGTAACTGAACAGAGTAATTTCAGACAGTGAAATGGCTGCTGTGTGGCACCAGAGGGTCAGGGTGGGGGCAGCCAGCTTGTGCCTCACGCAGCGGCTGAGGGAGGCCAGGGTGGGCCCTGGGGTGGATGGGGGCCAGGAGTGGATGGGGAGAGCGTGAGTCACACTAGGAGTCTGGGGTCCTTGGGCAGGGGACGTGGGAGGACAGACAAGGGGCAGAGTCTGACTGCCCTGCTGATGACCTGGTGGTATCGTCACTCAGCCAGGAACTTTGGACGTGAAATGGCCTGCAGGGCAGTCCCAGTGCACGGCTGGTCTGAGGCTGGCCCCTGGTGACCCTGTTGCCACCGCCCCACCCACACACCATCTCCTGATGCCACATGGCCCTGCTTCACCGCTTCCAGGCAGCCCCTGACGGGGCCCTTCCACAGGGGCCGGACCCTGCGCTGCCCTGGCTCCCAGGGGCGCCCTCTCCCCTCAGCCCGTGAACGGACCAGTGGTTGAGGAAGCCCCGTGTGGACTCGGCTGAGGTCTGGGTGGTGGGGGAAGAGCTGCTGTTGTCTTGATTATCAGTCTGGTGAGATTATAGCTTTTTTTTTCTTCTTAAATAATAGCAAAGTAAGAAACTCAGCATAGAAATAGAAATAAATGAAATGTGAATCTCCGGTTATCTCAGTGGTCTAAAAAGTGTCTATAAAAGTAGAAGCAGAGCCCTGGCTGGTGGAGAGGCTGGTTCACGGTCGCTCCTTTTCCTCTCTCGTGGTGGAAGCCCTTCCAGGGAGCCTTGCTTGACACACAAACACTTCAGAGCAGACAGGGCATCTCTCGCTGAACCCGGGCCTTGGAGACAGGCTGAGCCTCTGGAAGGGGCTGCCGCCTTCCTAACAGGTTTTGATTTCTTGGGGCAGTGTAGGCGGCCAGCTTCTCACTCCCCCTTCCAGGGCCCACAGAGCAGCAGGCCTTTGCCTCCTTCAGAGTCACCTGGTGGCGCGGACCCCTCAGCGCTGCTCCCCAAGGGGCGGAGCCGGCAGCCACGAGACACACGCGTGGCCCAATTTGCATAGCCCCAGCCAGCTTACTTCCGATTCCAGGGGAGACTCGATTGTGTTGCTTGTTGCTCTAGAGAGCAGTAAAGTTCCTGTTCCAGGAAGATTAAAAACAGCAGGGTAGCTGATTAAAAATGAAAACAAGAGGTAAAAACTGACTAATCTGCGAATCCACAGTAGTAGGAGGTTGAACGCAGTCAAGTAAAACCTCAGGACACAGGCATCTCCGGCGTGGGGGCGGCCTCGCCCTGCCCTGGGCTCCAGCGCCGCCGGCCACTGGACCAGGAGGTGCCTGTGCCGGGTCCACACAGCGGGCGCCGGCGGCAGCCTCACCTGAGTGCTGGAGTTTCCCACAGTGGGTCCCACCCCAGATGGGTGACTGGACTGGTCTGGGGGTGGTCTGGGTCCAGGTGCAGAGGGTGGCGCCACCGAGGGCTTAAAGCTGCGGGTTCACAAAGGGCTCCGTCCACGCAAGTAGAGCTGTTAACAAAACCAAACCGAGCCAGACACCTGTGCCCTGGGGTCAGGCGAATGCAGAGGGAGACGGGCACTCACCCGTACAGTGTGGCCTGTCCTCTCACTGGGGTGGCGGTGCCCTCGCGCCTTCACAGCGGCCATGCAGAGGTGGCCAGGAGCTCACATGAGCAGCTCGTTCCTGGGTGCTTACGTGTAGGTGGGGTTTTGATTTGCAGGTGAACAGAAAGCCTGAAATGTGGAAATCGTAACAACATTCATGAGCCAGAGCGAAACAGACTGCCCCTGCCCACCAGCTTCCTTCCCGACGGCTCGTGGGCGCAGCGGCAGCCCCACACGGACGTAGCCCTCTGCGGCAGAAAGTCCACCGACGGCCTCCGGACGCTTGACTCAGCGTCTGGACTGATGCCGGAGACGGGAAGCAGTCGCCTGTGGGCCCCGGGCCACTGCCCTCGCGCTCCCCTCGCGCTCCCTGGAACAGCACGCTCGTGTTCAGCTAGTGTTTACCCAGGGTGCAGTTTCTTAAACCGCCAGCAAGACGACTTTGACCACAGCTGTGTCTGCCTGGCTGTGATGATGTCTCCTCTCCCCACAGCTTCTGAGCCCAATCTGAAGTTACGCTCCAGGCTGAAGCAGAAAGTGGCTGAAAGACGCAGCAGCCCCCTGCTACGCAGGAAAGATGGGCCGGTGGTTACCGCTCTGAAGAAGCGTCCGCTGGATGTCACTGGTACGTTAGCGTGAACCCCGCCGCCCTCCTCCCTGAGAGGCTCTCCCGCTCCTGCACAGGACGCCCACCCCAAGTGCCCTGTGCCCACAGCGCCAGCCCTGCGAGTCCCGAGAGCCACAGCTGGTGCCCCGGTGGGGGAGGGCTCGGGGCACATCCCTGTACGGCGGGTCCTGCTCCCAGCGTCCGTCTCAAAAAGCCGGTACCCCGGCCCTGGAGGTGAGAGCTGTCGCTCTGACGTGGCAGGGGTTAAGTGGAGGTTTCTCTGAAGGTGGGGTTTTTCGCTGATCCTGCCCCATCTGGTAAATCCCATGTTTCTAAGCTGCCCCCACTGCCCATCAAACAGTGTCAGAAGCACTGGAGAGCCAGAGAATCGTCCTGGGAAGCGTGGGACAGGTGGGCTGAGGAAGGAGGAGGCAGCTTGGCTGGGAGTTCCCCTCCTCTTGGGCCACGCGCTGCTCTTGGCCTCCACCTAGCTGCCGAGAAGGAGGCGGGCGCTCCTTCGCAGTGGGAGCCGGGAGCAGACTCCCTGGGCCCGGATCTCAGAGCCTGGCCTGCAGGGCCCTCAGGGTCGGGAGCTGAGGGTGGGTGCTGCCACCCCCCCCCCCCCCGCCGCCAGTGTCCAGCTGGCCCCGGCTCTCAGAGTCCAGCGGGCCCCACGGGCAGCCGTGGGCAGCACTCGGGTTGTGGGGGCGCCTGCTCGCCTGCTTCTGGGCTGGGCCTCTTGACCCGCGATGGCTCTGGGGGGTGGCCTGCTGAGGGAGGCGGCCCAGGCCTCCCCTCCGCTCGCCGTCACAACCTCCCCCCACCTGCTATGGCGCTTCCTCTTCCCGAGCCAGCGAGTCCAGACCGGGCAGAGTCTCGAGCCGTCGGTTATGTGGGTGGTGGGCGCTCGGGAGGGAGGGGCAGACGGCTCCGGTGGGATTTCTTTGAGAGGTTTTAACCAGGTGATGCTGTTGTCAGACACCCATAGCCCAACAGGAAAGCATGAGGGCGAAACAAGCCCTTCCAGAGCGTCGCGCATCCCAGGGCTTCCCATCACCCATTTGCACGAGCAGCAGTAGCGGCCGCCTTGCGAGGGGGATCCGGGTGGAACGGACTCCTCAGTCCTGGCTCCCGTGGGGTGGAGCCTGGTCCCCGAGAGTGGTGGGCCGCTTACACCTCCACAGCTCCCTGGAGGTTACCTTGGGGTGGCTTTTTCGGATCACTCTGATCAGTCATGGAAGCCACCAGCTCTGGTCTTCCCTGCACGTTTGAAAAATGAGAGGATTGGTTCCAAGTGAACGTTAACGTGGGGAGACTCTAAGTCGGCACAGATGGTAACTTTGACCTTCCCTGGCTCCCAGCCGTTGGCTTCTGTGTTTTCTTGCCTTTCGTTGTTAGAATATTAACAAGAGTTCAGGGCTTATGTTTCTGGTGTTGAAGATCATCTTGAGACTTCTCAAAAGAGGAATAAAATAGGCCGTGTGCCAGCCGAGCCGGCTCAGGTGGAGCCTCCGGGAACCACAGGTCTGCAGAGCTCATGACGCATCGATGGCCGAGCTGAGAGTAGGAATTGGCTCCAGGGCCCCTGTTTGGGGACCATGGTCCTGTCCTTCCTTGCGGGACTCCTGCCAGTCAGCCGGCCCCGAAGCACAGCTCCCCGGGGGGCCAGGGCAGCCTGGGCCCCCGTGAGCATGTCCAGTGGCCTTGCCCGGAACCCTCGCCGAGCCCGGCTCACGAGTGCTTCTCCCCCACAGACTCCGCGTGCAGCAGTGCCCCGGGCTCCGCCCCCAGCTCACCCAACAACAGCTCCGGGAACGTCAGCACGGAGAATGGGATCGCGCCCGCCGTCCCCAGCATCCCGACCGAGGTCAGTGCCCAGAGCTCCCATCCCTGTCCGGTGTTTTTGGCCAGCCCAGAGGTGGAGCCAAAGAGCAGTTTCCATATGCCCTTGAATCCTGTCAGGGCGGCATTTCAGAAGTGTCTCGGGAACCGTGAGCTTCAGGCCACAGGGCCAGTGCCCCTTGCCTCTTCCTGCAGACCCCAGGTGCCCTGCAGGTGCAGGGGGATGTGGGTGCACAGAGCTTCAGGGAGAAGGGGTGGGGGCCGCTCTGGCCAGGAGGAGGGCCCCGGGCTGGCTGCAGGGCGTGCCCCTGACTGGACTTGGGTTGGGGCGGCATTCAGGGCAGCAAGTTCCAGAACCTTCGCTCCATATGTTCACCTCTCCTGATTTCGCTCCCTCTGCCCATCCCACGGGTGTCTTTGGGGCTCCTGCCTCCTGCCTGTCTGGGTCCGGCCCCCAGCCAAGGGCGCTGCCCCCCGTACTGCCCAGGATGGGCAGGTGCTGACCAGTACTGGGAAGGATGCAGGAATTTCATGCAGCCGAGCACATGGGGAAGCCGGCTCCACACCCAGTTCCCGGGAACCAAGCAGTGGTGCCTGCCGCCTCCTGCTGAGGACGGTCCTGCTGAACAGGGGTTTCTCCTGGTTTTTTTTTTTTAAGCACCCTCTAACTTGCAGGAGGTTGTAATGTATTCAACGCGGTTATTTGCTTTCCTCTTACGCGTTCAGGCACGAACCCCGCCCTCCCAGAGGCTGACAGCTCTTGGCCGGCGTCCGCAGGCGCACGTGCATGCCAAGCATTTTCATTTGAAATTTCTAGACGCTTAATGTGTCAGCAGATTTTTGGAATCCAGACTTACTGCTGGAAATGATTTTGCACCCCTGCCTCTAGTTTGCTTAATCCATATTCTTTTTCTTTACGTCTCTTTCTTTTATGACCTGTCCACTTCAACCTACCTGTTTAAATACTTGTTTATAGATGGTTAAGTTTTAACAGTCCTTCTCTGTAAGACTGAGGTCATAGCTGAGGTCTACCTGGAATTAGCCTTAGAACCTGGCCTAAAAGCTGCTTCCTGGACCGAGACGTAAATGGTATCTGTGGCTTGTTGATAGTGGCCGCAGATCTTGAGTTTATTTAACTTTGGCAGTTACCTACCTAATGGTTCATGTTGTCAAGATGCCTTATTCAGGTGGATGCCGGTTTAAATTGTGTGTTAATTTTTACAAATCACATGGTAAAGTCAGTTCAGCTCCTGCAAGTTCATAGAAGATGGAAAAGGAGTCACAGGAATGTGAAGGGTGCAGTTTTCATGGGAGAGGCTCACTGTACTCACAGGGGGCTCTTTGAGAATTCGATCACGTCCTTTGTGGATTTCAAGTAGAAATCCTTAGAACAGGACAGTTCCCTGAGCGCTTCTGTGACGCCGAGGCCAAGGCCGAGGCTGGCCGCTCCACGTCCTCTGATCCAGAGGCAGCGTGGGGGCCTCACACAGGAGGGGGTCCTTGTGTGGGAGGGGACCACTGGCCTGGCTCTGCACCCCCTCCCGCTGGACAGAGAGAAGCTCAGCACCCCCCACCTCCCTCATGCGGAGGAAGCTGGGCTCCTCTAGCCCGGAGACAGTCTCCCGGAGGAGCCGCGCCGTCCGGTGCAGAAAGCCAAGTGTGGTCGGAGGCATGCCGCGGGCGCGCTGACCCGGCCCGGACTCTCCATGGAGCACTGGGCAGCTGAGCATTTTCATAATGGGGCAGGTGGAGACGGCCAACACCGGAAACATGGACAAGTCAACACACCAGGCGATTCCCAGAAGGCTGCTTTATTTCCAAAAATAAATTAGGTTTAAAAAAACAAGACAGGCTGGGTTGTAAAGAGGAAATGATAACTTTGCAAATGTCGGATGTTTGCTTATTTTGTTCCTGGACAGTTACAATACAGCGAAACCGTGCTTTCCTTGGCAGTGTCAGTCACTTTCTCTAAATCACAGCTTGCCGGTGCTTTTGTCTAGGAGAAGGCGACTTCTTAAGTAGCCCTCTAGGCGTTACAGTTCAGCGTGATGTGTGGCCAAACATCTGTCCGGGTGAGGGCGCACTCAGTTTCCTCCCCAGTGAAGAGAGCCGGTCTTTCTGTTTTCCCTGATGGCACGAGGACGGCGTTCATCAGGTGTGTGTTTCCAGATGACGCCGAGCATGACCGCATCAGAGCCACCTGGGGACCGTGCAGGGCTCGGAACGTCGACGCCCACGCCGGGAAGGTAGTCCCTCCGTCCTTCACCGGAGTGAACGGCGGCGCCTCCTGGCTGGGGCTGCGGCCCGCACGCCGCTGTTTACAGTAACTCAGGATGACTTTCGACTCATATTTTTTTTACCTTGCAGATGAAGTTTTAAAGCACCCACAGCATTTCTCATCCTTAACTATTGAGTCCACTGTGAGAAGCAGGAGAAAACCAGTGTTGTCTCCGTACACCACCAGCGAGCGCTGGGACGGGCCACCTGCTCGTCCTCTTCTTTGTGTGCTCTTGGTCCTGCACGTGTCCCTGAGGGTCTCCTGAGGAGGGGACCCTGCGTGAATGAAACAGTGTCCTTATAGCAAAGAATGTTCATTTTAGTGACAAAACGATGTGAAATACTGCAGTATTCAAGTCCTTGGAGGATGCTGCCTGACCACACGCAGTAAACAAGGTCCCGAGTAACCGGCACAGCTTTCCCCGACCGCCCGAGCATCCCCGTGTGTAAACACGTGCCCTCCCCGACTTCCCTGGCACGTGCGCGCGCGCCCCTGGTCAGGTCTGTCTGCATCTGGCCGCTTCCTCAGAACACATCCTGCAAGAGGAGGTGGTCTCTAGGATCAAACGTTAGGTCAGTTTCTCAGGCTTCAGACGTGGACTGCCAAACTGTCCTGCAGAAAGAGCGGGCCCGTGTATAACCCACCTGGCGGTGCGCTTCTGCTTCTCTGGGTTAAGATGCTGGAGTCACTTGAGAATCTTTGCCAACTTGATAGGTTCTTAAATATGTGTTTCGATTTTTAGAGATGTTTTTGTTTTTATTTTTATTTTTTAATATACTTTAGTTGAAGTTTAGTCAGTTTACAGTGCTGTGTCGGTTGCTAGTGGACAGCACGGCGACTCAGCCGTACGGGCGCACACGCGTTTGTTTCCGTGTCTTTTTAACCGTAACTCACTACAAGATGGTGAGAGCAGCTCCCTGTGCTCTGCAGCGCGGAGATGTTTTCAGGTCACGGGTGACGCTGAGTCTTTTTTCCCCTGACTTTTGTCCCCATGTTGGTTCCTCTTTGCCATCACTTTCCTCAAATTGCTGTGAGACTTGCACGCTCTCTACATGCTGCTTTTGCGCCACGCGTGCCCGACTCTGGCGTCACCCTTGTTTGCCTTTTATGTCGGGGTTTTTTCCATCGGTGTTTTCCCCCCTAGTTCCTACCTCCCGTGTTATGTTTGGAAGGACGACCCGACCCCGGGAGTGTATTTTAAGCACATTGTCATAGATCTCATCCCGAGAGCTTGCTGATGAATGAGTGATCTGAACCAAAGCAAACAAGAGTGTGATGCGTGCAGATTTCCGTGCCCGTGGCCGGCTTTGAAATGTCGCACTCGCCTGCGTGCTGTAGCTTGCTACGTACTTTTGCCCCGGGTGTTCCACAACTCGGCGCGGGCCGCCCTGCAGGTGTTTCCCCTGGTGCGTGTTGCCCGGGCGTGGCCGGGGCAGACCCCCCGTGACGGCCCCCATGCGCTCTGTCTCCAGGCCAGCTTGGCGCACCGACTGGTGACCCGGGAAGGCTCCGTGGGCCCGCTGCCCCTCTACACGTCACCCTCCTTGCCCAACATCACGCTGGGACTTCCTGCCACCGGCCCGTCTGCTGTAAGTAGGCGTCCGTGGGTCTGCGTGGCGGTGGCCCCCAGCGGCTGTCGCCAGCCTGACCCTGGACGTCCGGTTGTGCCTCTGCAGGGGGCGGCAGGCCAGCAGGAAGCTGAGAGGCTGACCCTCCCAGCCCTCCAGCAGCGCCTCTCTCTGTTTCCCGGCACCCATCTCGCCCCCTACCTGAGCACGGCGCCCCTGGAGCGGGACGCAGGGGCGGCGCACAGCTCCCTCCTGCAGCACATGGTCCTCCTGGAGCAGCCGCCCGCACAGACGCCCCTCGTCACAGGTGAGTGCCGGCCGGGCCACGGAGGGAGGGCCGCAGGCTGCCGTTTCCACCCCCAGGGCTCCCGTGCGCCGCCCCCTCGCGGGAGCGTGTGCTCGGATGAACCAGGTCTACCTGCAGCGCCAGGTACAGCACAGAGTGTCTGATGTACCTTCTGTTCAATTTCTGAGAGGAGGTTAGCAGCCCCGGCGATATGTCTGCCGTTTGGGTCAAGTTGGACACGCGATGGGCACAGTGTGGATTCTGGTAGGTGTTCGATTTCTATGGGCAGTAAAACTTCTTCCCATATGCCCTGTCTAAGGGATGGTTCTATTCAGAAAACAGCAGGGAATTTGTTGTGAAATTCACACAGCAGCAACAGCGTAGAAGTGTTACACAACTGTAGGGTTTGCTGTGACACAAGGAGGGCCCTGCTGTAGGGCTGTCATCCCCCTCCCAGGCCCCACCCACAGCTGGGGGTCAGCTTCTCCCCGGACTTTATGAAGGTTGGCTGAGCTCCAAGTACCCATGGGGCAACCCTGACCCCCAGGCCCTCTTCAGCCGCTCTCTGTGATGGTCTCAGTGGTTAGATTACTCTTGGTTTTATCATTCTGACCCTCCCTTACTTCCCCACCGGCCCGTCTGTCCTTAACAGGGTCTCGTGGGCCCTTCCCTGACCCCAGGTCTCTCTGGGGTCACCCTGCACCCTGGGGGAAGAACCTCCAACAGCGTCCCCATTCTCCATCCATCCTCCAGGCCCAAGGAGCCCTTCTGCTGTCCAGCCTGGTGCAGGCCGGTGTGGGAGCATCAGTGTGTGGCCATGAACATTGAAAGTTAAAAGCACAGGGAAAATGTGGTTTTCTAGCCCTACGTGCGGCTCATCCAGTGCCCCCCGCACCCACCCGGTGTTCAATGCGTGCTGGGTACACAGTGGGGATTTCTGCGGTTGAACTGCGTGAAAGGCAGCTCGTGTCTAAGCAGAATCAGGAAGGGGCACTCACTGACTGCTGGCCTTTGGCCGGCTGTCTGAGGCTCCCGAGTGGTCAGCCCACAGCTGCCCTCTTGCTGATGGTCACTATGGATGGACAGTGTCAGGGCTTGTCATTTCACAAGTGCTTTGGAAGCAAGTCCCTGTGGGAGGAGCGGCCAGCCCGGGTCCAGCGGGGAGCAAGGGTGTGGGGTCTCAGGCCCACGTCCCCTCTCCCCGCAGGTCCACGTGGTGCTCACAGTGGCTCCCGCATCCACAGTATTAGCTGCCCCAGCCAGGCCCTCGACAGACAGTGGTTGTGTTCTCAGATCTTCTGAAGAGAGCAGAGTGCCCTGAAACAGTCCCAGGGTAGAGTCTCTGAGCAGCCGGCCAGGGCAGTGCGCACAGATCTGCCACCGTTTGGCAGAAGGAAGCTGTGTGTGCAGCTCATTGTGCTGCTCCCGTGGCTGGACACACGTGGGGTCCAGGCAGCCCAGCCGAGTGCAGCGCTCCTGTGGCCAGCAAGCAGAGCTTTCAGACCAGTGTCTCCAACATGCCAGGCCCCAGGGAGGCCGGCCCCCGAAGACCCACTGAGAGCTTTGTAGTTGGGGCGCGCGGAGGAGAGGGCTAGCTGCGAGGGCACGGGGACAGGGTGCGGTCCAGGAAGGCTTCCCAGGCAAGGTGCGTCTTCCCCGAGACCCTGCTCAGGAGTCACAGCTGAGTGGAGGGGGCGGGCCGGCAGCAGGAGCCAGTACTGCCCAGTGGGTGTGACGTGTCGTCCGTTCTTCCAGCCCCTGGCCACTCACCGGCGCTGTGGGTGTGGCCGTGTAGCTGGGACCTGGTTAGCCGTCCCAGAGCTCCCGTGGAAGCTGATGGTCCAAGGGGGCCCGGCTGGGTTTCGGCACAGCGCCCAGGCCGTGCTTCTGTGCAGCCGGCATTGCAGACCTCTGGCCGCGTTCGTCTCACCTGAAGAGCCTTGAAGACTTTCACCACAGCAGGGCGGGCAGTGGGCACTCCACAGGGAACGGTCAGGTCTTGGGCCACGGGAGTCACTCCTCTTGTGTGGATTCCTCTGCTTGGACAGAACCCGCAGCGCCAAGGCCGGCGCTTCAGAACCGGGCCCAGAACCCAGAGCAGCTTGGCTTTTCAGCATCTTTTCTCTAACCTAAGTATGGACCTGGTGGAGGTGTCTCCGCAGTGCCTTTGTTTGCAGCTTCACTTCGTGTGAATGAAGTCAGCCCAGGTGGCTGAGAGAAGGCCAGGTGCTCACTCAGGAGCGGTCATAGTCATGGCCACCACCACCACGTGCACATCGCAGACCCCCAGGGCAACTGGCCCACCCCCATCCCCCGGGCAGGAGCAGGGGGACCCTGGGGGCCTTGGCTTTGGTGCCATGGGCCGGAGGAGCAGAAGCCACAGCTCAGCCTCCCGGCAGCCAAGCACCAGGGGCGCGGCTCCAGGGCAGCCCGGCCTCCCTGCCCAGAGCAGGTCCCTGCGTCCCACCTCGCTCAGCTCTGCACAGCCGGCCTCTGCTGGCAGCTGGGCAGCTGGGACAGAATTCGATCCAAACCTAATCGCCCTTATACTTGAAAGTTTTACAGTGTGGACCGAAACCGACCAGTTCAGAGTTACCATCCAAACCTCTTGTCCGTGACCTAAGGATCATCTTTAGGTTCTGAACCAGAAACTACCTGGCCAGCTGATGGGTTTGCTCCAGAAAGTCAGGACGTCCGGTGTTCGGTGATGCTGATCAGTACACTTTTGCCCGAGTGTGGTGGCCCCACAGCGTTACACTCCAGAGGAACTAGAGTGAAGTCAGAGTGAGCAGGATGAGGGTGGGAGGTGATGTGGAGCCAGAAGCGGACCGGGGTCCGGCCCAGGCAGCTCCGTGTCAGACAAGGCGCCCACGGGCTCTGGGTCTAAAAGCCAGGCCCTTCCACCGTCGGCCCGCGTCCCCGCGGGGACAGTGGCCTGCGTCCTCAGGGAGGTGTCTGCCCTGCGAGAAGGCAGGGGTCTCTGCACGCCGAGCTGCTGGGAGCCTCAGCACGGGGCTGGGGGGCTCCCAGTGGGCCCCACACCAGCGCGGAAACCCGAGGCCCCTCCTCACCACTCCTCTGAACTCCTTGTTTTCCATCCCACGTCAGCCCTGGAGGGTGATCTCTGTGGAACTGGGGCTTCCTTCCCCAGACCCAGGAGGGGCTTCTCTGGGTGCGAGGCAGGGTCAGCCTGCACACCCCGCCTGGGGTCTGCTCCCCGGCACTTACTGAGCCTTCGCTTTCGTGACGCTGAAGCTTTGAAAACGACTCTGTTTTCTGAGACGGGAGCTCGTCAGTGACCGAGTAGCCTTTTAATCCCATGAGGGCAGTGTTGTGACATCCGTCTTTTCTCCGGGAAATAGTTCAATCCCTGCGATGCCTCGATCAGCAGTTGCTGAAATGCCTTCTTTAGGGTGAGTCTGTGGGTTTTTAGATTGTTCTAGAAAACCTGGGAGAGACTGAGTCTTCCTTTTGAGTTACTCGTTGTAATTTAGTAGCCAAGCAGACAGTAAAACTGAAGATCACTCATCCTTCCAGAAAGTTACTGGATTGTGTAAAAAGTGATGATGGTTTAGGAGACGATGGTTGATTTGCTTTTCGAAAAGAGAGCAAGGGACAGTTCTGCTAAGGCTGGATCTTTTTTTCTGTTTGCACACGGAGTAGTATTTTTAATTTAGAAGTAGCCCCCACGAGGGAACCAGGAAAAGACTGAGAGTCAGTACCCACCAGGGGTCTCAGGCTCGACAAAGCATGATGAGATAGTCCCACTGGCTTTGGAGTCCCTTGGAGGAAGACAGGAGCCACCGCCTGTCAGCAGGGCCGCTGGGGCAGGTGCCACGTTGCAGGCATCGTCCACTCGGCGCAGCCGACAGCTGGGATTGGTCTGCTCGTTTGTCGTCTCCCCAAGTCAGACGCCCTGCTCTGGGGTCACATCAGTCTGAGGGATGTTGTGTGGGGATTCGCCCCACCAGGTGGTCAGGGAACGGTGTGTTAGACCCTTTTGCCCTCAGAACCAGGGAAAAATGGTAAACTAAACGAACAATTTTTAAAGCAAAAAGACTGGTGGTTGGAAGGATACAGAAAAAAAAGTGTTTAACTTCCTGGGTTCACTGAAGAGGTTGCATTTAAAATAAGATGCAAAAGCAGGTTCACAGCAAGGGCATTGTCCCCTGTCAATACGGACACTCTGTCCAGGTCCAGCGAAGCCGCCGTGCTCGTGTGCAGCAGGTGGGTGTGTATGTTGGCAAAACTTCTCCATAAACTTGTGCAGAGGCTTTGACCATGTGCATCAGGATTTGTTAAAGTGTTAATGCCCTCTTGATGTGTAAAACCGAGGCTTTAAGAGACCCTGGAAATGGTTTGACTCGTGAGGACAGGTTCCTTCTTCACCAGACAGTTTCCTTGGAGGTCAGGGCAGAGCTCGCCTGCGGGTCCTCCAGAGCCGGGGCCGCCTTCCTCAGCCGGGCCCTGGCCAGCCTGCCTGCCCGCAGCGCTGCTCAGAGCCACGCCTTCCCGGGCCAGGGCCCCGCTTGGAGGCTTGGATCCCGTTTGCAGCGTGGGCCTGGCTGTCGGGAGACAGTGGCCTCCGAGTGAGCGTCTCTGCACCCGAGCCGAGCTCGGGGCATCAGCACGCCTGGAGCAAGGCCGGCGGGCCGCAGGGATCGGTGCCGGCCGGCGGGGGCAGTCTCGTGGTCCGCCAGCCACTCAGCAGCCCTCCCTGCCTCCCCTCTTCCCCTCCTCCCTCTGCCGCCTTTTCCTCCGTGTTATCTTCAGGCTGGTGTCTTTCAGGCCTGGGCGCGCTGCCCCTGCACGCACAGCCCCTGGTGGGGGCGGAGCGCGTGTCCCCGTCTGTGCACAAGCTGCGGCCGCACCGCCCGCTGGGGCGCACCCAGTCGGCACCCCTGCCCCAGAACGCCCCTGGCCTGCAGCACCTGGTGGTCCAGCAGCAGCACCAGCAATTCCTGGAGAAGCACAAGCAGCAGTTCCAGCAGCAGCAGCTGCACGTGAGCAAGGTGGGTCTGCGGGCGCGACGGCCCCCTCTGTCCTAGAGGGGGGCAGGAGACGGGGCGGGGGGGGACCCTGGCCGCAGCGCACGGCAGGGCCAGGAAGCTGTGTACGTGGGCTCAGGGCGAGCCAGGCGAGCGGCACAGGCCCTGCTCAGCAGTGGGGGGCAGCTGGAACGTGTTGGGTGTGTGCGCCGTCTGTGTCCCTGGGGGATGTGCGCGGCTCGCTCGGCCCTGTGTTCTTGAGTTTCTTAAGGACATTACTCTTCTTAAGCAAACTCCCCTTTATGACGGCACAGAGCCCCCAGAGGACACTTTCCAAGCCCCTGTCACTTGCACTCTGCCTGCCGTTGGAGTGACCGCGTCAGGAGGGGTTTATGCCCAGGCGAGCCCTGGGGTCCATGTCCCTCCAAGGTCTGGGACGCCGCTCACACGGCCCACTCTCAACAGGAGGTAGTGGAAAGGTTAGTGTTGCCCTGCTGGGTGTGAAAGCAGGGAAATGGCGATCCTGAATCACGTTTCTTAGAGGCCGGCGTTTAAAGCAGAGCCTCTCTAATCAGAGAATGAGATGACCACGTTGCAAAGCGGTCCGACACGGTCAGCACGCCGCCCAGCAACTCCGGTCCCAGTGTCTGCCCCGGAGAGCGGAGGGCACGGCGGCCATCTCACGAAGGCTCGCCCCAGTGCAGCTCACGACAGGGGACGGTGGGGCAGCCCAAGTGCCCGGCAGACGGCGGGTGGCAAACAGCCCGTGGCACGTCCGTGCAATGGGACACTATTCAGCCACAAAAACTAAATAAACACTTCGTGTGGATTCCACGTAGATGAAGCGTCCAGAACAGGCAGGTTCAGAGACAGAAAGGAGGTCGGTGGTTGCCCACAGCTGGGGCTACCATGCTTCCCCTTGAGGCGCTGAAATGCTCTGAGGTGGAGTCTGGTGGTGGTGGCACGGCGGTATGGTACAATTTGAAAGCGTGACTTTCATGATGTGCGAATTACATCTGCGTACAGCTGTCAACAAAAGGAGAGGGTGCGGTGACAGAAGGCAGCTCTGCTGATTTTCTGAAGGAAACGTGAGGTCTCTGGCGGGTAGGGGGCGGCAGGACTTGGCTCTGGACATGTCTCCCCCCGGGAAGGCCTGCCTGGTCCTTCCCCCTTTTCAGGTGGACCCTGGTCATCCGTCCTCTGCTTGTCAGACACGGGTAGGCTTCTGTCTGCTTCCTGAGGGACAGAAGGGGCATGGCAGGGCAGGGGGTGGTTAGGAACCTGGAAGGAGCCCACATCTAGGTGCCCAGAGGCGTGAGGTGGCTGGTGCGGAGGGAGCCGCCCCCTCAAGGTCTGAGGCACCGCGTGTCACCATCCTGGCTGGGCTCCGCCAGCCCTCCTCACTCTCACCCAGTCCCTGTGCATGACGTGCAGTTCCCTCCCCCCAGCCCTCATCCCACCCCATCCGGTCGGTCGCAGGTAAGGACACTAACTTTAAAGAAGGCGTGTCCCTCACCCTCACTCCCTGGGCTCTGCTCCTTCGCGTCTCGGCCAGACTGTCACCTCTGGATGGCCCTGACCCCCCCCCCCCAAGAACCGCTGTCCCGCGCTGTCCTCCTACCATGTCCTCCTCTGTCCCTGTGCCCCCCCCAATCTCACCTTCACGTTGGGTTCCCCCGCTGGGACGTCAGCCCCAGAGTGGGACCCTGCCTCGTTCACTGGTGGACCCATGCCTGGCATGGTGTGTTTTTGTCGGTGCCACTTGCTGAAATGACAGTGTACCTTCCCGGGGCTGCTCCACCACCAAGCCCAGCCCAGCCCCCACCAGGTCTTCAGGCTTCGATTTCCTGCTTCCCAGGACAGTGGGCTGCCTGGGGCGCATTCCCCAGAGATGGTAGCTGCTGTAGCTGCTGTCGGCCCCCACGTGTTCCCAGTCCCCAAGTATGTCTGTGGGACAGTGCCCCGCTCCTGAGTGACCGGCTACCCCAGACCGTATGCTCACGGCAGGCCAAGCCCAGGCCTCTGCTGCCCACCAGGCCCTGGGAAGCAGGCTGGCCACCCCGTCCCAGAGCCCCTTGGCCCACGGGCTCCCCCACCAGACAGCACAGGGCAGGATCAGAGACAGGGCTGCTGAACACATCCCCCCCGCCGCCCCTGCCTCCGGACCCGAAGGGCACCTGCCCCCTGTGGGCGGAACGGGCGCCACCAAGTCTGCTCACCCCGAGTGTCAAAGGCATGTCACAGCACCTTCCTGATGCCAGCTGGCTTCCTAGTTGATCACATCGTTATCTGAGCGAGGGGGTAGGAGGTTTTAGGAGGACGGGGAACACGTGTTCGTATGTGGCACGTTCTTCAGCAGAATGACGTGGAAGCGGGCTGGTCTCTCTGGACTCTGCTCCGTGACTGACTCGCGGCAGCCAGTGGCAGCTGAGTCGTGTTCACGCTCTGCTCTCCCGGGCACTCGGGAGCTGACGACCATGTCTGGTACCGTCCAGCTCTGCTTGTCTGGCCGGCGGGCCCCAAGCTCACCGTCATCCCTGGCGCAGTCTGCTGCTCCAGTGGTGTCACCCTTAGGGAGGTTGGCCGGCCCAGTTACATTCCCAGTAGCTCCACGTGGCCGCCGGACTTCCCCTGAAGTCCACGTTCCAGACAGCTGCCCCATTTGGCTGAGAAAAGTCTGCGGGGGAGCAGGTGGGCCCAGGAGCTGGCTCTGTTCACCTCTCCTTCCCGTGCTGGGAGTGACCAGCCCTGCCCTCCAGCTGGGTGTGACCTTCGAAGTTTGTGTTTTTGTCTTGAGTGCAGTGGTGCTTAGTAAGGCTTTGCTGAGTGAGGGAACTTTCTGGAGAATGCGTTACCATCAAAGGGCCGTTTGTGAAAAGGGGGAGACGTGCAGAGGCAGAAGTGCGTTTTTCTGTCGAAAGAGGGTATCTGAGGGCTCCCTGCAGCCTGGAGTCCAGCGCTCTGCTGTGACAGCAGCGCCTGCGGCCGCGGCCAGACGCCATGCACCGGCTCGGTCCTCTGGAGCCGCGGGTGGGAGCGCATCCCTTGGAGCTGGGCAGGTTCCCTTTAATGCGACGTCCTCAATTCTGAGTGTGAAAGCTGGGGCTCGCTTCCGGCTGGCCTGACGGTGAGCGCATCCAGTCACCCTGATGTCCTGACCTGCTCGCTGGTTTGGCTTTGGCCCTGGACTCCAGCCTGGCTTTTAGGAATTTGTTGTTCCAAACACGGAGTTGCATTCGTTCTTACTCAGCTGAGAGAAGGGGACTCGTAAGATTCCCAAAGGTCCTGCCAGACGAAGAGCTGGTTCGTTTGTCCAGTTTCGCTGCCAACGTTTCCACTGGCAGACGAGCCTCACCCCAGACGGTGGCTCTGCCGAGGGCCCAGTGCACAGCCCAGCCCGTGGGAAGCAGGGGGAGAGTCCGGCCGTGCAGGCACCGGTGGCACTGCTGAGCGGGGACCCTGGCGCACATAGGATGAGCGTCTGCGTCTTCACAGGGAGGCTGCTGCGTGCGACGCCTCCACTGCTGTAGTGACAACCCTCCCAGACACCCGCCTCGGGGCCTGAGGGGGGCTGGCAGCAGCCAAGCTACCCCAGCCCCTGCCCAGAGCTTCTCCCGACGGTGGGGTGGGCGCATTCCAGGCGTCCAGGAGCCCTTCAGCAGAGCTGGGCTCTCTCCTGGGAGCCCAGAGTGTCCTGACTCCTCTGGTGGGGTCTGAGGGCTCTGCTCAGATGCCCTCAGTTTCCAAGGAAGCCAGGGAGGCAGGAGAGGAGGCCTGGGACGTTGGCCCCGTGTGCAGGCTCTTCCGCGTTCCCAGTCTGCACGCTCCTCCCAGGCCTTCGTCACCTCCAAACCCCTCTCCTTCCCTCGGACGGCCCGGAGCTCCCATCCACCCCCGCCCAGCCAGGCCCCACCAGGACAGGCTGGGGGAATGAGGCTGGTGCCTCTGGGATCCCTGAGGGAGTGAAGCTGCAGGGAAGAGGAGGGGACACTCCCACCCAAGCTGACCCGAGAGGCCAGGGCCCCAGAAGGAGAGAGCAGTGTGCCCGGGCTGGTGGCCGCGCCCCACCACGTGGGAGAGAGTGCTGTGGAGCAGAGATGGAAACCTCTGGGGCTCACATCAGCCCTTAAACCCTCATTCTTGTCTCTCCCAAAATGAAGTAGGAAGCAGCCCACAGACCAGGCTGCCTGATGGGGGACGAGCAGGAGCCCGAGGTCAGGGGGACCACGCACTCCAGAGATGCTTGAGACTGGCAGTGCTGGGCAGGCACGGAGTGGGGAGGGTCAGTGGGAGCTCAGGCTGCAGCTTAGCAGGGGCAGGAGAGTGGTTCACTCGCTGGGAAGGAGTCTGAGAGAAAGGAGAGGTTTGCAAGAAGCTGTGCTGAGTTCAGTATCGGGTCGTGCGTGCCGGTGCCCCGGGCATCCACATCGAGCCCGGATGTCCAGCAGGCCATTGGGTGATGGGTCTAGAAATGAGGGCGGTCTGGGCTGCGCACCTGCGTTTGGGGGTCACCAGCATGTGGAGCCTTCAGCAGAGAAGGGATCCGGTTGCCAAAGAGCTCAGTGTGCTGGGCAGCAGGCCCCGGGCAGACTGGGGACTGAGGAGTGAGCGGGCTGAGGGGCCGCAGAGGGCCGGAGAGGCCGGCTGTCCCCCGTGGAGTGCTGGCAGCAAGCTCATCACACAGCCCGGACTTGGCAGCGAGTGCCAGGATGTGAGTTTCTGGTGGGGTGGCAGGTGGAGGAGAGACAGGCGGTGTTTCTCCCAGAGGCCATGGCCGTGAAGGAAGGAGGGTGCTGTCAGCCTCCCCCTTCACGCCCAGGTGCAGCCGAGGGGTGACGCCCGTGACTCGCATTGTGCTTCGCTCTGCTTGGCACACAGGTGCCTGATAGCACGCGCCAAATGCTGGGCGGTGTGCCTCCTCAGCACCACGGACAGCGCCCGGCACCCACGCGGTGTGGGTGAGTAGAAGGGGCCTCGGCCCAGGATGAGCGCGTCCCTGGGTGACTGGTCCCTCTGTGTCTGAGATGAGGCTTTGTGACGTGCCTTCTCCTGTCGCGTCACCTCCCTCGCCCGGCTCACACCAGCTCCATCCGTTACCTCTGTGTTGCAGATTATCCCCAAGCCAAGCGAGCCGGCCCGGCAGCCCGAGAGCCACCCTGAGGAGACGGAGGAGGAGCTGCGGGAACACCAGGCCCTCCTGGAGGAGCCCTTCCTGGACCGGCTCTCGGGGCAGAAGGAGGCGCTCGCGCTGGCCGGGGTGCAGGTGAAGCAGGAGCCCCTCGAGAGTGACGACGAGGAGGCGGAGCCCCCCCGGGAGGCGGAGCCGGGCCAGCGGCAGCCCACCGAGCAGGAGCTGCTCTTCAGACAGGTGACCCCGCGGAGGGGGCGGGGCTGGCGGGCACGGGTTGGGGGGGGCGAGGGGCAGGGGCAGGCGGGTGGGCGGGGCTCCGGCAGTGACCTCGGAGGAGACGGAAGGGCGTCCGCCCTCCTCCTGCCTGCCCAGGTCCTCGTCCATCTCCCCTGTGATGTGGGAGGCAGGTGCAGGGAGACGTCTGTCTCACAGCTGTCGTACCTGGAGACCCGGCCCCTGCCCACTGCCTGTGTTTATGCACCTGCGTTCCAGCTAAACACAGACCCTAAACTCCCTGCGGATGGTTTCCGTCAGGTCTGTAGGCTGTAGATTAACACAAATTCAAGTGTTGGTGGATTCAGCATAAAGGTAGAGAAGAGACCCTGATTTATTAATTAATCAAAAAGGCAGGCAGCATCTGCTCAGTGTCTGATGCCAGGACCTTTAGGGCCAAGACGACCTAGTGAGCAGCTTTACAGACCCAGGGAGGCAGCGTGGCCCAGGCGCCCGGAGCGGTATGGCTCCTGGGCACTGGTGTGAGCCGACAAACTCACAAGAGACTGATGGATAAATCCGCCGAACGACTGCGTTGTTGACATACAGTGAAAAGTAAAGCTGCCAGGTCAGCAGGACACCAGGATTCACGGGCCAGCAACCCCGGGTTAGAAGCCCGAGTGCCCTGGGGGCTGGCTTGTTCCTGACAAGCGGGGCGTGGAATCTGGTATCTAGTCGAGTCATCCATCAGTGGCGCTGGACGCCTGGGGTGCGAGGCCCTGGCTCGCCCGCTCCTCCCTGCTGGACCTCGTGCCGGCTGCCCCCCAAGCCCCTCCTCCACTCTGACAGCCCCGGCGGGACCCCTGCTGCTTGTCCACCTCCCAGCAGCACCTGCAGTGAAAACAGGCAGGTGACCCTTGTGTGCAGCATGGGATTAGCGCTGCCTTCTCTGGAGGCCTCTCTGTGGCAGCCGTCGGGCCCGCCCCGGCTTCTGCACTGCGGGGTGGGGCAATGCAGGCGGCTGGCCCTGCAATGCTTTTCCTGTTTCTCATTCAGAAGGCGGCCTGGCTGATTCCTCAGGCCATATTATTAGCGCTCAGCCACTGCTCCACAAAGGGCACTGGAACCGGCGCTTAGGGGAAGCTGGGAGGAGGCAGCACGAGGAAGTCGCTGTCTTGCCATCATGCGGACTCTCTCCATGCCTGGCGGGCCGTCAGGTGGCGGGACCCGAGACGGGGCTTCGCTCCCAGGCCGGTGGTGGGGCCTCGAAAGTTCATGAAGGACACCGGTCCCTTATGTAACGAGAACTCACGCTGATGTGAGATTGGAAGACATTTTGATCAGCCTTTAGGGCTAGCGTCTCATCAGTGGTAAAGGGGTCAGCACGTACCCAGGAAAACCAGGCTGAGACAGTCATCAAGAGCCCTTGGTTTCTGTGTCCTTTGGAGAATCGCAAGCACAGCTCCTTGTCAGGGGACCTCGGTGGCACAGGCGGCAGTCAGCAGATTTGAAACACGAGGCGTCACCGCTTCCTGCAGGCCGCGTGTGTCTACAGAGGGCTCTTTTCTGTGTGAGCCTTCGGGAGCTCCGTCAGCAGAGGCGGGGGGGGGTGCCGGGTGCGGCCACCTGCCCCTGACTCCCTGCAGGGCCTCCCCAGGCTGCCCTGTCCCTGGCTCTTCCGCTCCACGTCCTAAAGGCAGCGGGGGCACCGGGGGCACCGGGAGCCGGCCGAGGCGCTCTCCTCCCCTGTGGTTGCAGCCCAGCGACAACCCTGGTCGAGGGCCTGCTCATCGCACAGGGGACAGGGGTCTTCCCAAGTGACAGCGTTGCCTGGTAGGAATGAGGGCAGGGCTGGAGCTTAGGGTCGCCCAGGAGCTCGCTGTCTCTGGCACCTGGGCCTGTGCAGTGGGGTGTCCTGCCCCTCCCTCCTTCCCACCCGCCCTGGGAGGAAGCCCCTGCTCCCCGCAGACAGAGCCACCCCCTGGCAGGGCACCTCCAGGACCCCACCTCTCCTGCCTGCCTCCCAGGGGACTCCCGTCAGGTCTGCATCCCTGGGACCCAGGCTCCACAGACCTGCCTCCCACCTCCCTGAGAGCCTGGGTCCCAGGCCCTCTCCCGTCTGCCCCACAGCCCCTCGTGGAGCTTCCCTGCGTGTTTCTCCACCGGCTCAGAGTGCAGTGGAGAGGACGGGTGGTGAGCCCCGTCCAGCTTTGGCTGTGGGGCCCTGCATCCCCAGCTCCAGGTGCTCCGGGTGGCTTCGCCTTCGGGCCGAGGCCCCTTGGTTTTCAGGCTCCTGCCTCAGGTTTAGGCCCTGCAGTCTCTCACAGAAGCCAGTTCTCCATGTGAAACCTGATTTCTGTGAAAAAGAGTTTTATGTAAAGTGTGTGTTTAACTCAGTCCATTTTATTCTGGTTATTTTGGCTGAAGTGGGGCCCTGGGGATTGCCCCTCTGGGTCCTGACTCCTCAGAGGGGAGCACCCACACCCCTCCGGCCCCGTGCCTCTCCTCTGCCTCAGCCACCCTTTCTGTCCTCGCGTGAGGACCTGAGACCGGGACGGGGAGGAGTGGGGACGGAGGAGAGGCGGCATCTCCCACAATCACGTGCTCTCTCACCGAGTCCGGGCGTGCAGACCGGGCACCCTGGGCACCGCCAGGTGGCAGCAGGCCCTGCCAGGAGGGCGGCTGTACCCTGGCATCTGCAGGGCGGCCAAGCCAGCTGAGTCCCTCCCGTCCTTCACACCTCCCAGCCCCTCCTGGGCAGCCCTTTCCTGTGGCTGCCACACCCGCCTCCACGTGTGCCACCCCCTCAGGGCCCCCTTGCGGCCCCCAGGCGGGGTCAGGCCACCCTGTCATCTCTGACCTGGCTTGTCAGGGTCTCTCGGGAACTTCCAGTCTCGTCAGCAGGGCCGAGTCTCCCTGGCTCGCCTGCCACCCCTCCAGCACAGGGAGGGGGTCTGCGCAGGGGCAAGCGGAGGGGTGGGTGGGTGACTGCAGGAAGGGGACAGATGTCGCCCTTGCGCCGGGAGGCAGAGCGCCTTGCAGCGACAGAAGTGGCCTGTTTCCCCCCCAGCAAGCCCTCCTGCTGGAGCAGCAGCGGATCCACCAGCTGAGGAACTACCAGGCGTCCATGGAGGCCGCCGGCATCCCCGTGTCGTTCGGCGGCCACCGGCCTCTGTCCCGGGCACAGTCCTCCCCTGCGTCCGCCACCTTCCCCATGTCTGTGCAGGAGCCCCCCAGCAAGCCGCGTTTCACCACAGGTGAGGAGGGCGGGGGCAGCACCCCCTTGGGGCCTGTGCGGGCCAGAGGGCGAGGGGCCGGGGGGGCACTTGCGCTTGATCACCCCGCTCCCCCCTTGGCTTAGCCCCCTTGGCCTTGCCCGTGTGGCCCGGGTTCCCCCGGCATACGTGCGCAGGTGCACGGCGAGTGAGAACCGTGCTCGGGCACTGGCTTCTGCACCGAGTGTCCCCCGCCACTGCCAGGGCCCTGGTTCATCCGCCCCGCACCCCCAACCCGGTGGGGGGCCGTCTGCTGGCAGGACTCTCGGTTTCTGCCTGGGGGGCACTCACCACGAGTCAGGACAGAAGTGTGGCTGAGCGAGGCGTCCACCAGGGTCTGAGGCTCTGACCCCAGAGCTGCCCCCGGGCGGTGCCCCCCAAGCCCTGGACCTGAGGGCGGCCTGGGGAGCTCCTCCCACGGCGCCTGTCTCACTCACCTGGTGTTTCTTCTCAACAACGTAGTAAGACAAACTTACGTGGACCAGGCCATCCATCCCTCCTCAGACAGCCCTGGTAAAACGCCCTGCGTCCCGCGCGCTGCAACGTGCGGAGTGAAGTGGCTGCGTTCCCCTTGGCAGGTCTAAAAGGACACTGTTCACGCTCAGAGAAAAGGCTCATAGTCATGCTCCAGAAGTCAAATGGTGGCTTTTCAGAAAAGAAATCCAGAAAACTGCAAAGTGCCCCAAACAGAATCAGCGGGCGACGCTTTTTAAGTCTTAAGTCCTTGGCTGTTGGCTGAGGTGAGCTCCTTCTTAGAAGGCACAGCTCAGGTGACCGACCCCGGGCCCGGGACCACAGTGGAAAGGCTCCCACGTCAGGCGCCTCCCGGGCGCTCGGGGGTCCCCACGGGCCAGCATGACATCACCCAGAGTGCCGGCTGGTGGCCCCTCTCTGTTGATGGACTTTCTTGGTTTGTTCTCATTTTCACTTCTTAAAAAACAGGCGCCAGTGACAGGTGCCCCCTCTCGGCTGTCCTGCCTGCGAGGGCGCCCTTTCGCCCAGCGACCTACCCTCGTCCCACCCCCGGGAGACCCGCGAGCGAGGTGTCTGCACAGCGCTGGGGCAGGGGAGCAGGCCGCCCCTCCTGGCAGACGTCCCTGGGGCTGACCCTCCCCCCGGGAGGTGCACCAGGAGGGAGCGGAGCGGCAGCAGACCTCCTGGCCCTGCCCGCCCTCGTCTCCAGACAGGTGGCTTCCCCCGCCCCCCACGCCTCTTCAGAGTGACGTCGGTCACTTCCACCAGCCTGGAGCGCCACCATCTCCCTGCAGCAGATCCCGGGCTGGTTCCCAGGCTTCCTGGGCGTCCCTCCCGAGAGTGACCTTGTTCTGGGTGCCCTGAGGGCCGGCTCTGTGCTGGGCACCATCAGGCCTTCACGGCCTTCAGCTCCAGCCCGGGTGGAAAGTGCAAACTCCTGTGGTTGGTGCAAGTTCCTGGTCCCAGGTTACAGCCTTCTCTAGGGTGACTTTAAACGCACTGGTGTCAGCGTGTCAGTGTGCTCTGCGCACCCATCCAGCTGCTCTGCAGGCTTCTGAGGGCAGGAACGAGGTTTGTCTTCTGAGCCCCAAGAACCTCAGACCGATCTCAGCCCGTCCACAGGACGAGCTCCTCAGCAACGAGGCGCCCTGGCAGGCAGGCTTGATCTGGGGCCAGATCACTCGTTCCTGGGCCAGCACAGCCCCGGGACGTCGCCACGCAGCTTACAGCAAGAGAGCTGAGCCCGCGGCGCAGGGGGCCTTCCGCGCCTTGCTCGTCCCACTGCCCCTCAGAGCACGGCCGCTCAGCTCTCCTCCCCTCTAGCGTCCAGGCTCAGACCACGTGGGGAGCAGCGGCTCACCTCCCGCGGTGGGTGGGCCAGCGGCCGGGACCCCGCCCACCCGCCTGACCGCCGCCCGCCTCTGCCCCCCCGCGCCAGGCCTGGTGTACGACACGCTGATGCTGAAGCACCAGTGCGCCTGCGGCAACACCAACAGCCACCCGGAGCACGCCGGGAGGATCCAGAGCATCTGGTCCCGGCTGCAGGAGACCGGCCTGCGCGGCAAATGCGAGGTAAGCCGGCCCCAGGGCACCAGGGTTGCAGTGTGTGACTTCCTGGGGGGACACGGGGCACCTGCAGGTGCACAGGCCTACCCTCTGGGAGAAGACCAAAGCTGTTTTCCCAAAAGCCCATGTCCCACCTGTGGGAAGGCCCGCCTCTGTCCTGCACCCCCTGTCCTACACCCCCTCTCCTGCACCGCCTCTCCTGCACCCCATCCTGCACCCTATCTCACATGCTTCTGCTCCTGGTCATTTCCCTGGGAAGCCATTCCCTAGCTGTGTCCCCCATCAATGCCCAGCCCCCACGTGCCCACCAAGTGGGGACCTGCTGTCCCCCTACCCTGGGAACCCTCAAAGCCAGGGTTGGGCACAGGGCGGTGCTGCCCTGCAGAGTGACCCTGGAAACCTAGAGACCCAACCACGTCTATCCTTCACAGCCCAGCACCACCTGGGCCAGGGCCGGAGCGGCACATCGCTGGGGGTGTGGGGGGCCTGGTCAGAATCCCACTCCCTGGGTCCAGCCCCACCTCCTTGCGAAGCCAGAGTATTTAGGAGTTGAGGGCAGTCTGTCTCACATGGCCTCATTTCTTTTCCAGTTTTATTGTGATGCATGAGTTTTGGAGGGGAAAGCAGGAACCTGGGTCCAGAATCCCATCCTGAAGGCCCTCTGGGGAGGACAGGGACCCTGAAGTTGGTGAGGGCTAGAGTGGTGGGCACTGGCTCCAGGATCCGGCGAGTCTGCACCACTGGGGGGCAGCATTGCCCCAGCGGACACATCCTGGATGCATCCTCCTCCAGGCGGGGCAGGGAGTCCACCCCACAGAGCTCCCCCAGCCGGTCCCCTACCCAGAGCAGTGGGGAGGGTGGCAGGGGGTGGGAGAGCCTTTCTGCAGCCTCGTGGCTGTCTCCACGCTGGGAGGCCAGGCCGCCTGCCTCCAGCACCCTCTCCCTTCACCCCTGCACGTGCAGGCGTCTGCTGGGAGCCTCCCCGAGGTTTCCGGAGCGAGTGCAGCTCCTGGCCTGCCTCTAACTCTGTGCCCGGGAACACCAGCTGGCCCTGTGAGCCCTCGTGTCCCCTGGCCCTCCGGGGTCACACTGGCTCTTCCTGCATCACTCTGACCCCCAGATCGCCCCTCAGTGCACAATGTCAGCTCAAATCGCGCTTTACAAACCAGCCTCATTCTAAAAGGTTAAGTAAATGTAGCTCAACTCAAGAGTAGTGATGTTCATGTCAGTTTCTGGGGAAAATCTGAGAACAGCCAAGGGGTCTGGATTTGAGGAATTTCCAAACCGAAGAAAAATGCAGACGGACCTACTGATGGTGGGAAGGGCCCGCTGGTGGGGGGAGAGGCCCGCTGGTGTGGGGAACGGCCAGCTGGTAGGGGGAGAGGCGTGCTGCAGGCTGTCCCTCAGCCCCGCTCCCAGGAAGGCTGCTTTTCCTGACGCTCAGCGATGCTCGCGGGGTCGGGCTTGGCTCCCCTTCCTGGGAATTAAGTGGCAGCCCCACCACCCTAGGCAGCTCCTTTCTTTTTTTAAGAGCAGACCCCGCCAGTTGGAAAGCAAAGCAGTAATTTGGTGCCAAGTCACCTGTGTGACAGTGAAGGTTAAAGCGTTGAAGGCTGGAATTATCTTTTTTAAAACGTTTTTCTATGTTATCATTAAAGCGTAAATCCTTTAAAACATTTTTAAGTATTTTAAAGACACCGTGTTGGGTGATGTTGCCTTTTACTTAGCAATAACCGCACGACTTTGTGCTCATGTAGAACCTCCTTTCCCCTGGGGTACTGGTTTGTGCTGAGTCTGAGCCCAGCAGACACCCGGGTGACCTGAGCGCCCTCTCCCCTCTGTCCCCGCAGTGCATCCGCGGTCGGAAGGCCACCCTGGAGGAGCTGCAGACGGTGCATTCGGAGGCGCACGCCCTGCTCTACGGCACGAACCCCCTCAACAGGCAGAAACTGGACAGTAAGAAACTTCTAGGTATTTCAAGGCCTTCTTTACCTTTACCGCCGAGGCTGCTTCCAGCCCTGCCCTCGCCCAAGGCCCCGCCGTCCTGCCCTCGGGCCCCTGGCCACGCAGCCGAGTGTCGCCCCCGGCTCTGCGCGGACGGCCGGGCAGGGATGGCTCTTCTCCGTGGTGCCAGGCCAGGCTCTCAGGTGAGGGGCTGGAGGGGAAGGTCGCTCCCTCCGCCTTTACAGGGCAGTTGATTTCTTGCTTTGTGTCGGGTGTGCTGGGAGGAAAACGGGCTGAGAACCACTGGTTTTGCAGAGTCTGAAAAGTGGAGTTTGGACACTGGAGCTGGCCCAGGGCCCCCCGACCCTCGCCTGCAGTGGCCTGGGGTCGGCCTGGGGCCACACTTCAGTGTTAGGGGATCGGCCAGAGGCAGCCTTGAAAGTACTCGCTGTGAACGAGGTGGCCTCAGCCGCCCCCGGGGCCAGGGGCTTCGGCTCTGGCAGAGGGTGTGGGGGGAGTCTCCCCATAAGGGGGTCTTCAGCAGAGGCAGGTGGGTCCTGGTGGGTGGGAGGGGCGCCCTGGGTCCTGGGCACAGACCCACCCACTCAGTCTGGGTAACTTCCACCCCAGCTTCCCAGCCACCTCGAACCCAGAAAGTCGCCACCCATGGGCTTCCTTCCCCACCCCCGCCTTTGCCCCCTGCGGAGAGAGCCCCCAGGAGCTCCCCCACCCCTGCCCCCAGGCAGAGCCAGAGCGGCAGAGCAGGAGTCTGGGATCAGAACGCTGGGGTCCCGGGCGGGGCAGGGGAAGGGGCGTGCTGTGTGCCGTTTCCCCACGTCTCGGTGGCTGAGGCTGGAGAGGCCAGCTCTGCGCCGGCCCTGCCCCGGCCCTGCACCGGGCAGGAGTTCCCTTCCTGGGGACCCGGCTGCAGCGCGGCCCTCTCCCTCGTGCGCGTTCATCTTCTCCTTCGCTCACGCACTCACACGGGCGTTCATTTGTTGGCTCACGCACTCAGGGAGTGTGTCCTCTGTGCTGGGCGCTCTGTAGGCCCTGAGCCCTCGGAGAGCATGGGCTGGCGGGGCTGTGAGGAGATGTGGGCTCTGACCTTGAGGGGGCCAGTCGTTCTGCTTCCTGAGCCCCAGTGCCCACTTTTTTTGAGAGAGAGAGAGAGAGAGAGAAAATGAAATTTATTGGCTCAGATAACTGAGAAGATCCCCCGGGGCATCAGGTACAGCTGGATCCGGGCCTTCAAGTCACCAGACGTCGGTCTCACGCCCCAGCTCTTGACCGGCTCCGGTTGCTGAAGACTCTTGCTTTGCGCGGGCAGGTGGGCCCTGGCAGCCCCAGGCTGACGTCCCACCAGCACAGCAGCCTCGCCAAGCCACGCGCCTCTCACCTGTAAAGTGGGCGTGCGGCGCTCCGCGACCGTGAGCCCTGTTCCCCAAGACACACCTGGAACCCAGGAAGTGGGTGCCAGGGTGCGACCCAGAGGCTCCCCGCGGCCTGCCCTGTCCTGGGGCTGCTGCCGCCGAGGCCCTTTGTCCTGGCTGCGCACGGCACGTTTCTGCTCGCTCCTCAGTGTGGCTTTCTAAGCGGGGCCTACGTGCTTGGGACGCAGCCTCGGAAGCGAAGGGCATGTGCAGCTTGGCCCACAGGGGAGCAGCCCCGTTCCCTGTGGAGGGGCCGCGTGGGGTGCTCGCCCCCCGTGAAGGAGTGCTCATGAGGCAGGCTCTTCAGTATGTGTGACGTCCTCCCCTCAGGCCCCCAAAACACATCCATGTCCTCTGAGCTGGGAGGGGTATTCACGGAGCCCAGGCCCTGCACCCCAAGTCATGGAGCAGGTCTCAGGAGGGGCAGGGTGGTCTAAGCTGGCTGGCTCCCAAGAAGGGGCCCAGGGCTCCCAGAGGACAGGGGGCACTGGGGGAGCCCAGAGGAAGAGGCTTGGATCCCACAGAAATGTCGAGAAATGAGACAGCGCCAGCGGGGGGCCCAGGGGAGAGGGTCCAGCCCAAGGCCAGGCAGAACTTTTTGGAAAGGAGCCTTCAAGGACCAGGACAGTGTGGACGGGGAGAGGGTCAGCAGCCTCGGAGGGAGGAGCTGAACGGGGCCAAGTGCGGAGTCTGCAGCAAGGCGTGGGGGCTGAGCCCCAGGTCCCTCCAGGACCCTCCAGCAGACGCGGCTCCTTCCAGGGTGGAGCCTGGTGCATGGAATGTTCTCCCCTCCCAGAGAGGCTGCCCATGGGTCCCATGATGGCACTGGCACTGCCGCCCACAGGCCGGTAACCCCCTCAACCATCGCTGGGTGTCCAGAGTCAGAGGGGGGTCCCCGAGTGCACTGTGCAGCCTCATGGCCCACCCACCTTTTCCTTTGCAACTGGGAGGGCCTGCCCAGCCCACCCTGGTGCTCCATGTCCATCCTCAAAGGGCCAGTGTCCGTCAGCCCACCAAGATCAGCACCCCGACTCCCGGACTCGAGAAGCAGAGGGTAGGGACGCAGAGATGGGAGGACCCTTACCCTGCCCGGGGCGGAGGCAGGGCGTCCGCCTCCAGGAGGTGGGTGAGGTTTAAGATAGGCGATGAGATGAGAGACGCCAGGGCACGGGTTCCTGGGGAAGAGTAAGCGCTGGGTGAGCAGGAGGTGGCTTTCCCGCCTGCTGAGCCACGACCTTCGCCTCATGGGACCCTCTGCAGCTCATCCAGCATTACCGTCCGTTGAAGCCCCCTCTACTGTTTGTGGTTTCTTTGTTGAAATGTTTTCCCATCGTCTCAGACCCACTCCTCCCCACAGGCGGCCGTGTGAGCGTAGTTGGTGTTTAGTTTGCAGCCGAGTGTGTTGCTGCAGAACGTGTACTGTGAGCGTGTGTCTGATTCGTGTCCATTCTGTTTCCTTTTTTTTTTTTTTCCAAGCTTTGTGCTTTAAAATCAGTTCTTGTGGCTACGAGGACACTTACTCAGATCCCTTCTTCCACTTGAGACTGGGTTTTAAACTTCCGGTGGTGGTACTAACCGGGAGAGGTCATGATCATCAGTGGCTGCATTCCAGATGCAGTGATGGGTGGTGACTGTCTCAGACGTTGGCCACATTGCCCTAATTGGGTGTTCGAACGTGTACCGTGGGATCTCCCTTCCTCTTTTAATTGAATCCACGCGTTTCTAAATCAGGTGCAAAAACGCCTGGGTAGGTGGTGTGGTGGGTGTTGCCGCGTAGCCGGGCTGAGGTGGGCTGCAGACACCGGAGGGGCTGGTCTGTCCCCACCTTGGATGTTCCTGGAAGTCAGGGTTCGTCTTCTGATGGCAGGGACCTGGGAGAGGAGCCTGGCCTGGCGGCCTAGGAGGGCGGGGCCAGGGCTCAGCGGGAGGGTCGCGGGACCCCTTTGCTCCTAGAACAGCCCGAGGAGCAATAGCTGCTCCAGAGGAAAGCCAGCACCCCCCAGCCCGTGGGGACTGGGGACGCGAGGCTGGTCCTTAATGCGTCAGGGCCCCTCTCTTGGCTTGAGCGTTCTGTGACCCGGCCGAGGCAGTGGTGGCCCTGGAACGCGGAGGCCAGCACAGGAGGCGCTCAATGGGGCGGGTGGAGGCCGGGCGCGCAGACAGCACGCCGCCGGGCCACCCCGGGCTCTGGCCAGGTCGGGGTCTGAATGTGCATTACCCTACCTTTTTTTTTTTATTATTTTGGCCTTTGCTTGCTGGATGATGAGCAAATTCAAAATAGGCAGATGATCTATGGCGTTAACGCAAACACTACCGTCTGTAATTTCCAAAACCGAAGTCCAGTGTCTTAGCAGAGCCCTCTCGCTCGTATTTGCACACACACACACCGATCCACGTGAGTTCATTGTACGAACGCTTGAATTCTTGGAGAGAAAGCCCCCACGTCCCCAGCATCACGTTCCCACGTGTTGGAACAGTTGCTGATGTGACAGGAACTGTCATGAAGCCTTTCCGAGCCCTGTGGTCACCTCGAGCCACGCCCAGGTTTCAGGGACGGCCCCGTGGAGGAGAGACGTGTGCTGCTCTCCGTGACTCAGTCGCTAAACAGGCCGTGAGGAGAATGTGTCACAAGACAGCAGGAGGCCTGGCACCTGCACCCCCTCTCCTGCCCCCGTCCTGCCCCCTAGGCCATCCTGCCCTCCGGTCGGCTCCCTGAGGGGCACCCCACCCCCGCAGGACCAGTGCAGGCCAAGCAGCCCCTCCCAGCAGCCGCTCTCCTTGGTCGTCACTTCCCTGCCTGCCTGGTCCCCCGCCCGCCTGCAGACCTGCTTACTCCCAGCTGTGGGCCAGCAGTCAGGGCACACGGAAGAGCCCAGCAGACGTGCCCTGGCCTCACAGGGTTAGGGGCTGGAGGCCACGTGGCTCTGTCGAGCAGCAGCTTAACTGATGTTGAAAATGCGCAGGAACCGGAGTCAGAGCCACAGATCCAGGCAGGGCAGGGGACGACACGTGACCCGGAGCAGAGCCGGGCTGGGGTGCGCAGGGAGAAGCAGGCCCAGGTGGAACACACTGTCCAGGCACCTTGGGGGTGGCAGGGAGGGGCAGCCAGCTGTGCGTCGCTGCCCCGCACTGCGTGTGGGGGGCAGAGCTCACCTCTGAGAGCAACCGGAAGGCGCAGGGCCGGGCCTGGTCTAGAGTGTGGTCCAGGCCTGGAGCCGGGACAAGGTGGGCACAGACCTCCCCGGGGACGCTGGACCCGTGAGCGCACCAGGTCTGTGACCGCGTCCTGCTTCCTTCCTGGGGCCCCAGGAGCGCAGCTCGCGAGTGTCCCCAGCGGAGCTGGTGCCCCGGGCCCGGCAGAGGGCGGTGGGAGCAGTGAGCCTTCCTGCGCTGGGCGTGGCTGTGCCCCTCCGGGGAAGTGGGGTGCAGAGCTGGGCTGTGGAATCTGCCATGAAAGGGCCAGGGGCCGCAGTGGGAGGGAGGCGTAAGGGCGGGCGGGGAGCAGCTTGGCTGAACGGGGAGGCTCTCTGGGCTGGGGGCGGCAGCCAGTTAAAGCCTGGGCTGCGCACTCTGCTGTGGGGAAGGCCCTCTGGTCCCTCAGGACAGGTGGGTTTTAGGCCAGTCCTCAGCCAGCACTGGGATCACACTGAGGAAGAAGACAGTCCCTGTCCTGGTGGGGGGGACAGGCCTGTGCCTCTTGGTCGGGGGCTGGCTTCTGCAGCGTGGGCCCCAGCAGGCCTTCCTGCGTGGCCAGCTGCAGGGCCATGTGGTCTCAGCTGTGCCCCACCGAGTGAACTTGGAACACCTGTAGGTGGGGAGGGGCTGCTGCCGTTAGTCACATTCCAGAAAGACCCCTCCATACGTGAAGGGCTCGCTCCGATGTTTAACCCCAGGCCCCTCCCTTGTTCACAGCTGGGGAGGGCGGCTGGGGCCAGTGTCGGGGGCAGGGGGGCGCTGAACGCTGCCTTTCAGGTTGGTCCACGCGAGGTGCAGGAGCGTGGGCTGGAGGCAGGAGCCCCCCGTGGGGTCTCCCTGCCCCTTAAGGAGTGGGCCATTGCCATGGAGAATCACGGTCCTATGTGAGGGCTGGACCCACAGATGCTGCGCTGGCAGCAGCCCACAGTGAGGCAGTGGTGCCTCCGAGCCCTTTGCCCCTCGGCGCTCGGGCACCCGGGGTGTCTTGCACGAGCCCCAGAGTGCCTGTGGGCCCCACCAGCACCATGCTCCCTGCAGGCCGCGCGCCCAGTGACCCTGCCCGCCCGACCTTGGCTCTCTTTCTCCCCGCAGGCTCCCTAACATCGGTGTTTGTCAGGCTGCCCTGTGGTGGTGTCGGGGTAAGTTTTTCTTTAATGTGTAAATCACATCCTGGTGGTTCCAGGGTCCCAGTGGTCACAGAATCGCAGCCCTGCTTTCTGCAGAGCAGGTCATTACTGCCAGGTGTTTTCCATAAACAGGGTCTGGGGGTGGGGCTGCCCCACCGCTCACACATGTGGCTTCAAAGGCCCTGTGAGCCTGTAAGCGTTTTGCTGGCGGGTCTGGGGCACCTTCCTCCGGGAAGGTCGTCTGGCACCACGGCTCGCTTTGGGAAACGGGATCTGGTGTGCGGGCCGTCCCCGTCCGACCCGCAGAGCCGTAGTCCACTCATCTCGACACAGGTCGTGAATCCATCACCAAGCAGGGTGTGTGTTGATCTCAGATCTGACCTCCAACCCGAAGCCCCAGGTGCAGCTCTGACCGCGGGGCACGGTGTTCCTGGGCCACGTGGGGTGGCAGAGCTGCTTCAGAGCCGGAGCTCTCAAGCAGACCTGGGCAGGTGGACACTTAGGAGAACCAGCGTCTTTACTTACCTCGGGCTTCCCTGCCCGTGATGGGGGTGCTGAACCAGTCGGGCCTCCCCCATCTCTGCAGCGGAGGTTCCCCACCTCCGGCTTCTCCTTTATCGAGAAGGGGCCACCCCCACCTGCCGTCCCCCGATGAGGTAGGGGTGGAGGCGAGACCAGTCCCCTCCCAGCCAGTCTCTGGCCATGGAGCTTCCCAGCCTGGGAAGTGCTGCTCCCGTCACAGGGAGGCCAGAGGACCGCGGGGACAACAAAGCCACCCCGGCCGGAACCGCGCAGCGGCCGGTGTGCGCGTAATTATAGATCGCAGGGTGAGGCTCCGGGTCTGGATTCTGTTACAAAAATGAAACGAAATTGTTTTCTTCCTGAGTCCTTAGAAAAATCGCTGCTTTGAAAATTACCCTGTCAGAAAGAGAATAAACGGCGTTCACTCAAACCACCACCAAGCCTTCTCGAGTTACTCTATATTGTGTTGTAAATAGGCTGCAATCTCTTAATTCGGGGCAAATTTTTGGCCAGACTTGAAAAGGCTTGGATTCGCGCTGCCCTGCAGCAGCCTGCCGTGCAGGGCAGGATTTACAATTCGCAAATGAAAACTAAATGAGAACTCGGGCCTGGGGCCTTGGGCCCGCCGCCCCTCCCCGGCACGAAGTCCAGGTCCAGCCCAGTAGGCTGACCAGCGGCCACCTTCACATCTCGGCACAAAAATGCCCTG
The DNA here is from genome assembly GCF_048564905.1 of Vicugna pacos. Taxonomy (NCBI): domain Eukaryota; kingdom Metazoa; phylum Chordata; class Mammalia; order Artiodactyla; family Camelidae; genus Vicugna; species Vicugna pacos. The sequence goes on along the minus strand of NC_132991.1, from coordinate 94,912,055 downwards.
GAGCACGGAGGTGCGCAGAGTTCCCCGAGCCCAGGTGGGCCGAGAGGCCAGCCCGTCGGAGTAATCAGTGGAAAGCGTGAACCGGAGGCTGTCTGAAAGGACTGTCCACCTGCCAGTGTTCTCTGTGATTACCCCTAATCGGGGGCGGAGACTCAACCCCAGTGCCAGCTCGGCCGCCCGGGCTCAGCGGGGACTGAGCCGCTGGAGCAGTGCAGCCCTCCTGGGCCTCGGCGTCTCCTTCCGGAGCCAGAGGCCAGCCCTGGGGTGTCGGGCAGCGGGGGTGCCGCAGCGCCCGAGCGTGGGCGGGAAGGCGCAGGTCGAGTGGTGAGACGGGAGGGACAGCTGCTTCTCCCTTCCCGAGAGCCACCTGAACGGACGTTGGGGTGTGTGACGGCGTTCCAGGCATTCTCCTTTCTTCCCCAAGCCCAGTAAGAGAAGCTTCTACTTTGCTCAGCTCCTCGTTGATGCCAGTTTCCCCTTACTGAGGATTTGATGTCGGTGAATTGCCCTCCCAGCCCTCCCCTGGCCGGGTCCCTGCCCCGGGGGCGGCCCCTCACAGGCCCCGTGGCTTCCAAGGCCCATGGCATGCCCACAGTGTGGCCACCCCCGTGCGCCCCGTGAGCCTCCGTGAGGGGCCTCCCCTCACCGTCCGTCCTCGCCTGCCCCCGGCCTCCGCTGTGCGGAGCTGCGGGACACTTGCTCCTTCCTGTGGTCCCAGCTCCCGCATTGCGGGTCGCCCCAACTCTCCTTGGAGTTGGAGCCTCATACTTCGGGGACTCAGGGCTCCAACCCGACCATCCCAGGTTGGTCCGTGGGGAGCTGGTGGCCAGCAGCCGGAGGACTTAGGCCCCAAAGCAGTGGAAAGTCTTGTCGGGTGTCTGGAGACAGTGGCAGCCCGCAGTCTCGTGGCAGGGCTGGGGGTCTGTCCCTCACTCTGGGTGGGATGTCACAGGAACTCCTGGCCCTGGGGGTCCTGCAGAAGGAGCACTGAGCACAGAGACCCTTCAAAGCACGTGAAGGGTCAGAGCAGCTCCCCTCTGGGCTCTGGTTACTTAGCCTCAAACCCAAATTACTGCATTTTGAGGAGAAAACATCTGAGTAGTTTTGCCCAACGCCCTTCGGTCCCCAGGGGTGCGGCCTCCCCGCCGGCCCAGGCGCTACGGGACCCCCCGCCCGCCCGCACCGCCCGCACCGCCAGCTCTCGCTTGGACTTTTCTGAACTGGTTCTTCGGCTGCAGTAACTGGCCCAGCGTGTTCCCACGGGCCGGCCACGTCAGCGAGTAGCAGCGCGCTGTTACTTAGAACAGAAGCCACTCTCTGAAGTTGACTATTAATGCTGTGGAGAGTGGGCGAAGCACAGAGTGTTCTTTGGACATTTGGAAACTATTTAAAGCAAATAGCGGTTTGGTCACTGAAAAGAAGAGCCCTGGCGCAGACGCTCCGCAGGAAGCGGCTTGAACCGCTCGTGAGTGTATTTTAGATCATCGGCTTTGAAGATGAAGCTTCAAGACTTCGTGGAAAGAAATCCGCCCGCCCCACGTGATGATTGGTGCCTGGCAGGTGGGCAGGGGCCTGTGCACCTGGACGCGGCTGAGCCGGGAAAGGGGGCGCGGACCCTCGTGTGCAGCTCCGCCTCCGTGTCGGAGCCCCACACGTGCAGTGCTCAGAAGAGGGCGACGCGGGAAGGGGCTCTCGCACGGGCCCGGCAGGCTCTGTCCCAGGTGAACGAGCCGTCACTTGCTGCACGGCTTCTTAGAGCCTTCCCCAGGCTCGGGCATCCCCAAGAAGGGCGTGTGAGTCCCCAGTGTGTGTGGCCGAGGCACCAGCGCCCCACCCTGCCCTGGACCTGACAGTGTGAGCGCCCTTGACATGGAGCCAGGGGCTCCTGCTTCTTGGTGGCCCCTGATCTCCGGCTCCCAGGACCCCCGGGAGCCCCGCTGTCCCCAGAACCAGCCACCGAGGTCTGTCTGTCCTCTTTCTTACCCATGTTAGCCAGAGTTTAAAAAAAGCAATCTGATGCGAATAAATAAATAAACCAGCGCGCAGACAGAAACCGCCTGACCTGTTTGTGCCACACGTGTTTCTCTGTTTGAAGGGGAACAGCTGTCTGGGCGGACGGTGGTGTGTGGTCCACCAGGCCGTGTCCGAGAGAGCCCGCCTGAGTCTCCTCACCGCCCCACGCGCCCGGCACACACTTGGGGCTTCCACTTACGTTCTGCATAAAACCAAGTTGCAATCTGGAGAGACCTCTGATTCTAATTCTTCTTCCAGTTGCTTTTGTGATTGTTGCTGTGACTCCGCTGCAGTTGCAGCTAAACGGGGGGGGGGGGGGGGGGGACTAGGCAGTCTCGACATCGCTACCCTTGACGTCAGCACTCAGCACCCAGTGTGCTGGAGCAACTGAGAGAAGAAACGACACCTCAGAAGGGGGTGAAAACCTGGGCTCGTTCCCTGGTACCTCCTCTAAAAAACAAATAAATAAATAAACCTAATTACCTCCCCTCCACCAAAAAAAAAAAGAAAATAAAAGAAGGGGATAAAAACACGTGCGTGCTATTTTTGGCGCGTTCACAGTTTTTCTGTTTAGTTTTTGGGGGTGTGTCTTCCAAACAAAAGTAAGCTCAAATGTGAGCTGAGTATGTTCTGTGATGAGTCAAGAAGGGACAAGGGGCTCTCGTCCTGGGTTCCAAACGCTGGCAACAGGGACCCCCAGCTGCCCGGCCGCCCGGCGGGAGTGACTGTGACCGAGCACTCCAGCCTCACGTGGGCGTGATGTCTCCACAGGTGGACAGTGACACCATTTGGAACGAGGTGCACTCATCGGGGGCGGCCCGCCTAGCCGTGGGCTGCGTGGTGGAGCTGGTCTTCAAGGTGGCCACGGGGGAGCTGAAGGTCAGTGAGGACCCCTGGGGGCGGGGGGCTTCTGGGAGGGGACCAGCTGGGAGAGTGACGGCCCACTGCTCTCCCGTCTGGATGGGCTCGCAGCGGCTGTGCTGGGGGGTAAGCGTGGACCCAGTGGATCCAAGGAAACGTTCCCCTCCCTTGTGAAAACATACATATTAGTGGAGCCATTCTCCATGAATTTGGTCCTGGGGACACTTTAATATCTTAAAAATTGTTGAACAACCTCAAAGTTTTTGTTTTTATGAGTAATGTCGTCAGCATTGATCATTCATGAGAAATTAAAACAGACTTTTCAAAGAGTTACTAACTTAAAAATCATAAGAATGCCTGGCTGAGGCGCTCAGCTGGACTCTGCTGTCCACGCCCGCCTCTGGTTGCCCGGCTGAAGGACGTGAGGAACCTCTCGCCTCGCCCCCTGGCAGGACTGGGAGCGGGGCCATGTTGTAACAGCCTTCTCGGGTAATTGCGGACATTCAGCCTTGAGGCTACACCAGGATTCCACAAGGATGGTTTCGGGAAGAAGAGTCGCCACGTGGAACCTAGAACAGTGGCAGCGAGCTCCTCCTTCTGCTGCGCGTTGAGCGGGTCTCTTCTCCGGGCCTGACGTTTGCAGCGTGGTGTGCTGGTCGCCGGGGCGTCGGGGCTCCCCGGCTGTGTGGGCCTTCCAAATCATGGCGCGGTTTATTGTACAGTATCCAAAACGTCACTCATCTTTGAGGCTGTGAGTGTCACCACCCCCGTCACCAGAAGGGTCTCCTCCGTGCCGGGAAGGGCTGGGCCGCTCCCAGGACGGGTCTCCCGAGTTTTCACCTCACCCAGAAGCTCAGGTCCCTGAGCTGACAGCCCCGCTGGTCATTTACCCGCCTACCCGTCTCTCCACCTGGATGCTACAAAGATGTGTGTCCAAGGCTGCAGGTTAACGACGTGGGCCAGTTTCCCTGCTCCATCAGGGCGCTCTCAGTGGGGCTACCTTTTCCCCTCAGATGGGCAGGCTCGTGCCTCATGCTGGCCACAGCCCCAGCGCCCCCACCATCGCGTTCACAGTGTCGGTGCAGCTGCCAGCTCGGCGGGAAAGGCACATTCAGCCTTGGGACTGCTTTGAAAAATGGGACCCCCAGGGGTCTGCATCTGCGCTCTCAGAACCGAGGCACGGGGTCCTGTGTGGAAACAGGGTGATGTCTGTGCCACGTGGGGCTCCCTCTGAGTGCGCCTCTCACCCTGCCCCCCCGCGAACTGCACTCTGCAGCAGACTGAGCCCGCTTCCCGCAGCCCGGTCATCGCGGTCAGCCGGCCCTCGGGGCTCTGTTACCAACCTCGACCACACAGCTTCCTGTTGCCGGTGAGACCCGGGGATGCCGATCCAAACCACCCTTAGTAGAGCGGCTGCAGGATGGTTTGCAGATGGTTCTTTCAAAGCAGAGGCGGCTATGGGTCCTGGGGAGGCTGTGAGCTCCTCTCCAGCTGCCGAGCGCTTTCTTCTAAATGTCAGTGCTTGTTCTCCGCATTGCCCGGTCCCCTGGAAACTGAGCTGCAGCCACAGCAGAGATGCTTACGTTAGGGCCAAACCAGGGTGCGTCTGCGGCGGCCGAGCCCCTTTCTCTTCATCTGCATCCACGGTTCCTGCCAAGTTGCTCTCTGCGGATGCTGGTTATGGTCAGGGGACCCAGGGTGCCCCTTCCTCTCCCACCCAGATTCCCCGCCTTCCCGGCAGGCCGTCAAAGCTCGAAAGTCAGGGATGAGCTCACGGTTTATCTTAGTAACTTATGATCACCAAGAGGCCTCTAGGAGAAGGCAACGCTCACAGCCGCCCTGTGTCCTGTTCTGCGTCCATGTGCCGGGATGCAGCGGGAAACCGCGTTCTCACGCAGACTGCGAACATGCTCAAGTTCAGTCTGTGTCATTTTCTTACTGATCTGAAACCAGTCTTTCCTCCCTGTCTCTCCCCACCTTTCGGTGTCGTGTGCAGAACGGCTTTGCTGTGGTCCGCCCCCCCGGCCACCACGCAGAGGAGAACACACCCATGTAAGTAGACACAGGGTCGCTCACAGGGGCCCGGGGCGTCTGAGCCCTTCCTCAAAGGGCTGGGCCGCGCTCTGGGGAAGAGGGTGATGGGCCGCCCTTCGTCGGCCCCTTCTGTGACGTGTGCACGGCTAGGGTTCCCGAGACCCCGGTCCAGCAGGAAGTCGCCGAACGTGCAGCTCCAGGGTGGGGTGATTGGTTTGGTGAAGAGGTGAAGGGAGGGGTGCACAGAATGAAGGCAGGCACCAGCAGGAGTTCGTGTGGAGAAATCTTGTCATTGTAAAGCCTCGGAGAGGAAGCCTCAGTTGTCCCGCAGCGAGTAGCGCTGCTTATGGTTTGGGACTGAGGCTGAAGTCCCAAGGTCAGGACCCACAGGATCAGCTCTCTGGACGCCCCTGACCGTGCACGTGCACGAGGTGCTGGCTGAGGCAGCAGCACGACGTGCAGGTTCTGGCGGAGGAGACCCAGCGCAGGGGCGGGCCCAACTGGGGCCAGGACGCAGGCTTGGTCGGCCGCCGTGGCCGAGTGGGCACAGGGAACACTCCAGGGAACGTGCCGTGAGCACCGGAGATGGAGAGCACGTGCTGGGGGAAGTCAGGGCGGGGACGTGGGGCTGCGCCGGGAAGGGCAGGCAGTGGTCTGTCAGGCGGCAGGGACGCTGGGACAAGCCGGTGGTGCAGGGGCGGAGCCGTGGGAGCAGGAAGCCGGGGTTTCCTCGGCCGCCTCAGATCCCACCTGCCAGCTGCAGGGCCGTGCTTCAGAGGCTCCCCTTGCCGTGGGGGACCAGCCGTGACGCCCAAGGGCAGTCTCCCCAGGAAACTGAGTAGCCGATTCCCCGGCCCCATCGGTCTGCGCCACCGAGGGGCGGGTGCTGATGGTCGCATTTCTCTGGAGTTACCTTTCTAACTAGAGTCTGAGTTGCTGGATGTTCTGTGTCGTGAGCACGGGTGGGTGGGGTGGGAGGCTGAGGAATGTCCCCCGGGATCTCCCGGGGGTTTCAGAGGCCACAGCATTTACAGCCGTGGAGGCAGCACGGCCGGAGGGGTCGTGCGTGCTGGGCGCGAGGGCTTCCAGAAGGCTCGCCTGGATCCCGAAGACGAAACCACCCCAGTGCCTGGCCCCATTGGAAATTCAGGCAAAGGGACGTTTGGGCTTAGGGGAGTTCCACGTCCCTTGACGCACTTTCTCAGCTTGTTCCCTCGCTCTCTCGAGGACCCTCGAGAAGCATTATTGCACGTCCTAGAACATGGACAGTTAAGCAGTGAGCAAACAAAATAAGTGACTTCTGTGTTCTGTGGGCCAGCGTGTCTCGGGGGAGGCCAGTCAGTAAGTGTCCTGGGGGCCTGCTGAGAGTGACAGAGCGAAGTGGGCTCTGTCACCTTGGGAGCACTGGGTGCCTGCCTGCGGGGACTGCGTGTCTGTCTGCCTGTCTGTCGATTATAAGCGTCAGATAAGGTTTCCTAACTGCTTGATCAGGAAACGTGCATTCACCAGACCTTCTTAGACCTCATGGGATTCTGGGATGTTCTATGGCAGGTTGTATAAAAACTAATCAAAACCCGTATCTTTTCCCCCATTTCTCCTGATTTGTACCTGCAGGGGGTTCTGCTACTTCAACTCCGTGGCCATCGCAGCCAAGCTCCTCCAGCAAAGGCTGAATGTGACCAAGACCCTCGTCGTGGACTGGGTGAGGGGCCGCTCCCGGGAAGGGGGCTGCCGGCATGACTGTATTCCCAGCAGACAGTCCGGTGCAGGGGGAGAGGCACCGGCCCTCCTGCCTCCCCTGCAGTTGGATTTCAGGACCTCAGCTTTCTGGAAACTACTGTGAAGATGCAGAAAATCAAAGCCCAGACCTTTTAGGAGACTGTCTTACAGCTCCACCCAGCCAATCCTGCCAATCACTGGTTTCTGAAATGTCGAGAGACAGGTCGTGGTTGAGGGCAGCAGCCGAAGGGAGGGGGTGGTCCTCGGCGAAGCCCAGCGGGAAGGCGGGGTAGGGCAGGTAGTGAGGCCTGACCTGCACGGTCTGAGGGCCTGGCCACCCTCTCCCTGGCTGCCCCCATGCCTCTGCCCCCCAGGCAGTTTTGCTCCAAACGCCCGTCCTGCCCCTGCAGGGGGACCCGGTCTGTGCCGGCTTGACCTCCTCCCCCATTTTCCTGTTGGAGGGGCCGCTCCTGACAGCCCCACTGCCCCAGAGGGCTAACTCCGAAAAATGACTCGGAATAACCGAACCGCAAAAGTGGGTGTACGGAGCCTCGTACTGGGGGGTGGTGTCCGAGGTGCTGACTGCGCCTTTTTCAGCCGTATGCGGCAGGGCATCTGTTTCGGTGTTTGTGATATGTTTCATAAACTATTCAAGTTAAAGAAAGGCAGGTACATCAGGTGGGGTTACCTTTGATGCTGCAGAGTCCTTCTCGGTTTGTGAGAAAAAAACCAAAACACAGCCCGGGACACCCCCACGCTCCAGGCAGCAGGCGCTGGTGGCAGAGGTTGAGGGGCCCTTGGAGGCTGAGGCCACATGAGCTGGGGGCACGTCCGCGGAAAGCACGCACACGGCCCTGCACGCACCTGATGCCTTCGCCGCGGGCCCTTCCTGCTCGCCCCGCACTGCGCGGCTGGATGTGCTGGTTCCTCTGGGCCTAGGGCTGGCGCTGAGCCCGCCCTCCCTGCCCTTCCAGGACGTGCACCATGGGAACGGGACCCAGCAGGCCTTCTACAGCGACCCCAGCGTCCTGTACATCTCCCTGCACCGCTACGATGATGGAAACTTCTTCCCGGGCAGCGGGGCGCCTGACGAGGTGAGTGCCACCCGCACGCCGGGGAGATGGGCGGGGCCGCCAGGGCGGGGCAGGTGCGGCCCACACCTGCAGGCCTCCGGGACTGGAGGCAGGCCTCAGCCCGGATCCCGTCACTCGTGCCCTCCCTGGGCTTTGTTTTGTCTGACGTACAAATGGGAGACTGGAGACCATCCTGTCTCTGGTCTGGGCAGACTGCGTGTTTGTGAGCAGGTGAGCAGGGGTGCCCTCCATCCTCCAGGAAGGCTGCTTCATGCAGCTAAAACTGCATCTCAGGCTTTGCCTCTTGTCGCATCCCTCGGTGCTGGTCCAGACCTGCCCAGCGGGTACCACAGGTGAGCCCAGAGCAGCAGGCTCCTCCACGACACCCCAGTGCCCCAGCAGAGCCCCCCACTCTGAACCAAGAGGCCTGATGGTGGGGAACGCCACCCGTGGAAAAACTGTGTCAGCCGCTGGGTCTCATTCTCAGAAGGAGGTTGGGAAGGACAGCCTGTCTTGCTGACGTTTCTGGTTGCCCTCTGCCGGCACCCACAGCCCAGAGCTGCCCGCCCACACGCACGGCCGGGTCCCTGCCCTGTGCCCGGGCAGGCGGCTCCCCGCAGTGCCACATGTGCTCTGCAAACACGCTGTCATTGAAGGCAGTGTGGCAGGGGCGGCAGGGGCCGGGACAGGCCAGGGACGCACCCTGCAGGGCCGCAGAGCCAGGGCCCGGCCTGCGCCACTGGAGTCGGGGTCTACGACAGCGTTTCTCTCCTCGTGCAGGTGGGCGCAGGCCCGGGCGTGGGCTTCAACGTCAACATGGCTTTCACCGGCGGCCTTGACCCCCCCATGGGAGACGCAGAGTATCTGGCGGCCTTCAGGTGAGGTGCTGGCTCCCCTCCCGAGGCATTCACAGGACCAGGCTCAGGCCCGGGCAGGGCCTGCCCCCCTGTGACCTAGCTCTTCCTCTGCGAGCGCGCCCTCAGCGTGCACCTGTGGAGACTGACTTCCCGTCTCTGCATCGGGAGGAATGGGCGCTGGGGCTCCTCAGAGCTGGTTCTTGCAGCCAGAGGTGGCATCTTCCAGGCTGTCTGTGTGCCTTCCGGCTGCAGTGTCTCCGTCTTGTGCTTTAAATAAGAAACAGGAATTTGCCCCGGGTCCTGATGGTAAGAAGTGAGGGAGGCCGAGGCGAGGTGTCACCAGGTGTCACGTTAGAGAAAAGCGGGCGCTCGATTCTGAAGGTTCCTAATCTCTTAACTTTTCTCCCAATAAACCTTCTGTGACATAATGAGAAACAGAAATAAACACCCTCCTGTTTTGACATAAAGCTCAGGAGGCATCTCCCCGGGCATCCCGCTTCCTCTGCGTTCCGCTGGCGTCAGAGTCGAGCTGCAGGGAAATTTTTTACAACATGGCGTTTGCTTTTGTCATCAAATGGTGATCGACTTTGATCTGGGCCAGACTGAAGGGATTCCTGCGGCCAAAGACAGGGGCTCTGGGCGCAGGTTTCTGCCTGTTGGAGACAGAGCTCCCTCCTGTCCCCGAGGGGCAAGTGGCCCGAGGGCTCCCCGGCCCGAGCGCGGGCACTGGAGGCCCCGTGAGGGCCGAAGCGTGCCAGACCTCCTGTCTCTGGTAGAAACGCCATCCCTGCATGTGGCCCTGGAGCCCCGTGCCGTTCCTGGGGACCGCTCTCCCTCCCTCTTGAACTCCATGTTCTTGTTGTCCTGCTGTGTCTAAGTACAAAGCACGCGCGTGCAGGCGTGTGTGCACCTGTGTCTGTGGGTGATGTGCGCGTGGCTGTGACTCCATCAGTGGACACGCCCGTGGCAGTTTGGCCGTGGACTCTTCTGCATGCTCTGTGGGGGCCTGCAGAGGTCACGGGACCCTCGCAGCCTCTGCTTCCTCATCTCGAAACCCAACCCTGGTCCCCAGCCTCAGGGGACACCTGGGTCTGTCACGTGAAGGCCTGGACTCGAGTGTGGCTCCCCGACGTGAGGCCCCTCCCCCGGGCTCTCAGCCCCCAGAAGCGGCGGCTCCGACGCGGTCAGCGACCAGACGGTGGCACTGGTCTGCGCTAAGCGGCGTCCATCCCCTCCTTAGGAGACCTGCCTGGTCTCCACCTGAACCACTGTTTCCTCCCATCTCTGGTTTAATTGTGTCATTTCTTCTTCCTCTGGATCAGATATACTGTAGTTTTGACATTTGCCCTCATTTTTTAAGGGGGAGGGGCTCCCCCAGACTGACACCACACCTGAAATCTGCTCGTGAACACAGGCAAACATCAGCTTCAGGAAATCTGGCACCACTGTCACTGGTCGGGGTTGTCACTGCCTGTCCCCGGGAGGCCCTCGGGCCACCAACACTGTGTCACGTCCCCCCGAGAGCCGGCCTTCTTCGGGGCTTCCTGGGAGATGACGTGTCTGGGCGCCTGCCGTGGGAGGCGTGGGCAGTCCTCCAGTGAGCCCTGGGGCCCCGGGGCCGGGGCCGGGGCCGGGGCTGGGGGAGGGTCCCAGCATGGCTGATTCTGGTGTCGGCAGATAAGGTGGACTTTCCCTGAACTGACTTAAAGTGATCAAAATGGGTGGTTCTCTCCTCCTGCAGGCCACTTCTTTCTTTCGGGCCAGGTTCCAGCTGAATTGGCCCCCGGGTCCTGTCTCGGGGGGCCCTGGGCCTCTGATCACGGGTCCCCGGGCTGCCGCCCCTCACCCCGACTCCCTCCCGCCTTTTAGACAAAGCTTTCACTCCGAGTCGCTGCTGACGCTCCGTTTTAATCTTTTGCCAAGTGCGTACATGATGATGCTCCATCAAATGAAAGCTGAAACAGCCTCTTTGAAAAGGAAAATTGTTTCAGGGTCCTTTTTTTCATTATTGATTTTAATGTAAAGTAGCACTTTGAAGTTTACAGCTTACGGTTCCCTGGGCATCGATCGGTGGGGGAAGGAGGGTCAGGACCCATTTTCCTGCCTCCGGGAACCGCTCCCCCCGCCCGGGACGACGCACGCCTTCAAGGCAGCACCTTGTGCTCAGACCCATGCCTGCCTCGTTGCATTTCAGGAGATCAGGCCAAGATGAAGAAGAGATAAGAAAACCGCCCCTAATGAAACCCAGACTCAGCGGCACTTTCTCCTGGGCTCGGAGGCTTGTCGGGGAAGAGGGGGCCTTAACTCAAACCAGCCGGGCCTCTGCTTTGAAGTCTGCTGCGCAGGGCCGAGGCCTTCCCGCAGGCCGGAGATACTGGTGCACGTTCCTTAACCCCTCGCTCACCTGCCTCCTGGCGACTGAGCAGGTCACCGACAGCGCAGCAGAGGCCACTGGGACCCTCTGTGCCTTGGGCCCAGTGCGGAGTAAATGCGGTATCTCAAAGGTGATGAGAGTTGTCAGGGAGGCCGGGTGCCCGAGGTGGTAACTCTAATCTCTTCGTGAGTTGAGATTTGCCTTTAAATTGAGCAGCTGGGGAGATGCACTGCATTTATGCCAGCTTCAAACACGGCAGGGAGCGTGAGGCTCTTGATATTTCCATGAAGTGTGTTTTGGGCTTTTTGCTTTAACATTTAAATTTTTTTTGTTGTGCTGAAATATGCCTAAAACGTACGGCTTTAACCACGCGTGAGTGTACAGTTTGGCGGGGCTGCCTGCGGTCACAGGGGCGCACGTGTTCCAGAAAGGCTGCGCTGAGCGGCCCAGCGCTCACCGCTGTGGAGCCGCTGACCCACACCCTGGGCCCCACCGACTGGAGGCAGCTGTGTCTCTTTAAGGGCATACACACCTTCTCCTGTGCGGAAGTTTTATCTGAAGACGTTGTACAGTGTGTCTTAGCAAAAATTAGAAGCTGAAGCCTCCGGGTTTAGCAGACCCGTGTTCAGCCGTCTGCCCCGTCCCTGTGTGCAAGGTGGGCACGTGGGGCCTGCGCTCCGGGTGGCCGGGCCGCGAGCAGGTGGCTGTCGCTCCTGGGGCCGGTCTGCGAGGTTGGCTCAGGGCTCGGGCACCTGCTCTCCTGGTGAGGAGGCCTCCTGGCTGAGTCCTGGAGGAAGAGCCGCACAGGGTGTCAGGTAAGACGATGCACTCGCAGGAGCGGCCTGAGGGAGGAGCCCGCCTGTCGCTGGCCGCCCCGCAGAGCTCGGTGTGACGTGTCGAGGGCCTGGCCTGTGCGCTTGACAGCCCAGCGACAGGCTTGGTTCCGGGAGGGGTGGGCTTCAACCAGGAAGGATGACTGCGCCCGGCCAGGGCCGGGAATAGGGTGGGGGGCCCGTTTCAGGATGTGCTGGAGTGAGATAAGATTGAGGGTGGGGGTCCAGTGAGATCTCAAGATGCTGGCCTGGGAGGAGGGTGGGGGTACCCAGGGAAGAGCCAGGAGGTGGGGTTTCAGGTTTAGCTGGAGGACAGTGCAGCTCAGGACACCAGCATTAGCAGATTTTCAGGCAAAAACTAGAAAGTGTCCCTGATTTGGCAGCTGGGAGGCCACTGGTGACTCGGAAAGGACAGTTGAGGTTGGGTCAGAATGTTCTGTGCTGGGGAGAGAGCAGGACGTGGGGACAGGGGACAGACAGCATGCCTCCTCTTCTGAAGACTGGGGGGAGGGGGAGGGGGTGGGCAGGAAAGGACCTGGGGCCCACGGGGTGCTGAGGCTTCTCAAACCAGAGGAAGGGGGCAGGCAGGGGAGTCCTGGGAGGCTGGGTCGCCCCCTCATCGAGGTCAAGAAAGAGCCGCTGGGCCCAGCCCTGCAGAGACCCACGCCTCAGGCTGGTGGTGGGTCCTCTGGCATTTACTCCCCAGGTGCATAAAGGGAAGGGGTGCCATGTGCTGGGAGGACAAGGGGCACTGAGGCGGGAAAGCTGCTCAGTCCATGTGTGAAGGCCCAACAGCCGTGGAGGGCAGGGGTGTGATGGGCCCGGGGAGCAGTGCATGGGCACGAGGCCTCCTGGGGTGATGACCGCAGGGCGAGGAGCCGGCAGGGCCAGCGTGACAGCTACAGGAGCACAGGGAGGGAGGAGTGGATTAGCATCGGGAGTAGCCACGTGCCCACAGCGTGCCCCCCTGGAGGCTGCCGGGGAGAGGGAGGGCCGTCCCCAGCTTGCCCGGTGAAGTCAGCTGGAAGCACTCGGGGCAGCGGCTCTGAAGCGGGGAAGGGGCTGTGGGTGCAGAGCAGCCGGGCAGCGGGGGCAGGAGCGGGGCTGGCCTGGCTTCTTTCAGGGAGGAAGGACTTGAGCCTGGCTGTAGCATCACCATCGTGGCAGCCAGGCTAGGACAGCTGAGTCTCTACCGTCTGCATCTCTGTTTGATTCTAACTCTCGGCCGAGTTCACACACTGGACGAGCAGGCGCCCCAGCCTCTGATCGGGCGATTCTGGTGGAGGCGTGGGTTTTGGTGGCTCTCTTGCAAGGATGCAGGGACTCCGGAAGCACGGATGCTCAGAGGCCACGCCCACCGCGCGGGTGTGCGATGATTCCGGAATCCCTTCCTGGCCCTTAGAGCGAGAACTTGCGCAGCACACGACAGAAGGGATTTCTCGGTTATCAACATGCCACAGTTGTTGAAGTTGTGGAGTCAGGTACCCTGGGCGACACCACCGTGGAGCTGGGTCTGCTGATTCAGGTGTGGCAGCAGCGGGGCCCGTCGGCCAGCACCGCCGGCTCGCAGGGACCGGCACAGATGTCGAACTGCTAGACTTGCTGAACACCGCCGCGAGGGACGAGTGCGAGGGGGCAGCGCCCGGCCTGTGAGCGTCCCGGTGCCGCGTGGAAGTGGGGTTTGCGGGCCGTTTGTGTGGACGGTGCTCTGGGGCAGTTGGGGGCAGCAGGGAGCCAGGGCAGCGTGTCAGGCCTGACCTGGCTCCCGTGGAGGCTTTGGCGCTGTGCCCAACTCCCCCACGCCCTCCGGCACTGGTGGGCGCAGCCCCCAGAAGACGGCGCCTTGTCTGCTGGCTGTGCCAGGCCGCGTGCCCCAGGCTGGTGTTGACCGTGAGCTTGGTGGGTTTGTGTGGGGCCCTGTCGGGGGTGAACCTGGTTGGGCTCAGTTCTTTTTAGAGACTGGAACCCACTGTTGACTCAGTTGTTGTCTGTAGATTCCATTGCGGGATTTGGAGATGGTGCGTTTGTGCACCCCGTAATCCGATGTTATACGGCAGCTTATAAAGACACGGTTCTGTGAGCTCTGAGTACCTGGTCGCACCTAGGGCACTGCTTCTTTCACAGAGTGGCCAGTGGACTGAGTGGGAGTCCCAGGCCAGCAAGTTACACCCGTCTACACCCGTCCGCTCGCCTGCACCTCCCCGGACGCCCAGCCCAGCTTTCCCTCCTGGAAGCCTGGCCGCAGGTGCGGCTGGCCAGCAAGCTCCCAGGACTGAGGGAGGGCCGGAGCGGTGTCAGGAACAAAGCACAGAAGCTGGTCCTGTGGCGGCCCAGAGGTCTGGGCCGTGTCCCCAGGGTCTCGTGGGACAGCAGGGGAGCCCCGGCCACCTGTGCCACCTGAGCTCACCGGCCCTGCCCCTCAGGGCTGCACCCAGGCTGCTGGTGCCTGGAACCGTCCCCTCACCCCTTCCCACGCTGGGGCACACCTGGCCGCTCCTCCCCCGGAGGCCTGCCGGTTCCCCTCCATCTGAGCGGACAGTGATGCTCTGCCACCTTGGGAAGCTCCCAGCCTGTCCCTCTCTGCCCGCGGGGTGCCCTGCAGAAGGTCACGGGGGACACCGTAGACACTCACCTTACAGCAGTGGGTTGAGAGGAGGCTCCAGCCAATATTCAGATCTTACTTTCAAAGACTAAGTTGTTCATTACAGTTTGATTCTAGAGGTAAAACCTAAGTCCTGTTTCCCATTTTCCTCGCAGCATCCATTAAGTAGTGATGTTCTGACACCTGCCCTCCCACACGAGGGTCCCGGGTGAGGTGATGGTGCGGGTCCCAGAGACAGGCGGCCAGGCTGTCAGGAGCGCCACGTCCAGCCCTCGTCTTCCGTCGAGGAGGGTGACCTCTCTCAGGGCTCCAGGCACAGGGAACTTGGGGCTGGAGACCCACTTGGCACAGCCTGGCTCTCAGCACTGTTTCAGGTCTTGTTAGCTTTGGCAAGTGTTTGAGATGACAGCCTGGAGGGTTCAGACCAGGAAGGTAAAATGAGTGTGTGTTCACATACGTTGACGGTCCCAGCTGCTCCTGCTCACGCCTGGCCGGTGTGCACGTGGCCCCTCCCCATTCACCTTCCACACACCACATACACACAGATACACACCGCCCACACACACAGACACACTCACACCCACCTCAACACACACCCAACACAATACCCCCACTATATACACCACACACCCTGACACGACACACACACATGCCCCCACCACACACACCACGCCCACACACCCGACACACCCCACCACACACACACCATACACACCCCCCCACCATACACACACCACACACACCCCCACACATGCCCCCACCACACACACCACACCCACACACCTCAGCATGACACACCCCACCACACACCACACACCACACACCTACACACACACCCCCACCACACACACCCCAACACGAGGGATCATGCTTTTCGTTCTGTTGTGATTGGCTCTGGGACGATGCCACACACCAAGCACAGACTCCAGGGACCCTCTTGGTATTAACTCCCTCTAATGATGATTTTAGCAGGGCTGTTTTTTTAATTTCGTGGGGGATTAGAAATGAAACAGCTCAGCAGTACTTCAAAGCCCAGGGCTGAAGCCCCCACACGCACTTGCTTCAGAACGAGCCGGTGTCTGAGAAAACGTCTGTGGTTTTTATTGAAAAAACATCCTGGCTTTAAAACCCGTATCATGACCGTGGTCGAAACTAGTATCCCGCCCAAAGACAAAGTTTATGTGATGAGAACTTCATTAAAATAATTGAAAGCCCGTCTCCCTGGAACGTTGGAGGCACGTGTGGAGGGCCCCGTTGGGCCCTGGGGGTCTCCACGGAGGGGCAGTGGCCTGTGCCTGTGGGGAGACGCCACGTCTGCTGGCCGCGGGGACGGATGCGGGCAGCTGTCCCTGGCTTCCGAGGGGCCCTCTCCCCCTGCCAGCCTAGACTGAGAATGGCCCCTGCCACCCCCGTGGTGTGGCCGTCCGCACAGACGCCGGCGCGCGTCTGAAGCAGAGGCTTTGTGTGAAAGGCGGCACTCTCCGCGTCGCGCTCACCGATTCCGGGACCTCTGTGGCAGCATCCGTCCCGGTGGCACAAAGATGTGTGAGAATCTGGGGCTGGTGTCTTAGGTCGAAGGACTTTACCAGCGTTGTAACAGCACGAGTCTGGAGCGGGGTTGGCAGAATGACCCACGGCCAGGTCCCCTGTGTGGTCCTAAGTAAAGTTTTGTTGGGACGCAGCCCCACCAACATGCTCGCCTGCCTTGGAGGCTGCTTTCCTGTGACAAGGGCAGTGTCGAGTGGTAGCAGCAGGACCACATGACCAGAAGGCGGAAATATTTCATTGCCGTCTGGCCCTTGGCAGGAAGCACCTTCCAACCCGTGGTCTGGAGTCACAGGCCATGCTCCTGGGCCCCCGACGGCTGGTCCACGAGGCGCTGACCTGGGTCCTTGGAGCTGCTTTCATCAGCCTGTGGAGAGGCCGTTCTGGGGGGAAGTGTGAATGGGGCACAGCCCCAGAAGGAAGGAAAGGAGAAGCGGGAAGGTTTTGAAAGGCCAGCCTGGTCTCCTGTGACTCGAGTTCCAGAGGGGGGACTCCCGGCTGGTGAAGTGCCAGCTGTGAGGTTGATGTGTTTTGACGACAGACTTCCCGGCACCGGCCTCTCGCCGCAGGGCGGACGGGTCTTTCAGCGCCGGGCGGCACGTGCTCCCTGGAGCTGGGCCGGGCACACCGGCTGCCCCAAGGGCCCTGTGGGTAAGGGCAGCCGGATCTCCCCCTGCATGTGGCTCTCTGGGGTTTTCAGCACTTCCACCGCCTGAAACCAGAGGGATTTGCAACGGGACTGCCATCCAGAACGGTCCCTGGGAAATAGATTCACTCTGTGACCCAGCAGTCCTACTCCTGGGCATATATCCAGGGAGAACTCTAACTCAAAAAGATAGAAGCACCCCCATGTTCATAGCAGATTTACAGTAGCCAAGACATGGAAGCAACCTAAATGTCCATTGACAGATGACTGGATAAAGAAGCTGTGATATATACATGCGATGGAATACTACTCAGCCATAAAAAAGAATAAACTAATGCCACTTGCAGCAACGTGGTTGGAACTGGAGATCGTTATTCTAAGCGAAGTAGGCCAGAAAGAGAAAGAAAAATACCATACGATATTACTTATATGTGGAATCTTAAAAAAAAAGAGAAAGGACATAAATGAACTTATTTCCCAAACAGAGACAGACTCACAGACATAGACAACAAACTTACGGTTGCCAGGGGGAGAAGGGGGTAGAGTGGATAAATTGGGAGTTTGGGATTAACAGATACACACTACTATGTATAAAATAGATAAACAACAAGGTCCTACTGTACAGCACAGGGAGCTACAATTGTTAATGACCTATAATGAAAAAATATGAAAAGGAATATATATATACACATACACACACACATATATAACAGAATCACTATGCTGTACACCAAAAATTAGCATATCATTGTAAACTGACTTTACTTCAACTAAAAAAAAAGAAAAACAGAACGATTCCTGAATAGAATAACGTTTAACCTCGCGCATTTTGTTTCTTTGGCCAAAGTTGTTGCCTTACGGGGTTGACTTCGCTGACTGAAGTGGCGATCCCATTTAGGGAAAGGTGAACGGGAGACGGGGGGCTGTTCAGGGCCAGCTCCGCCCCCTGTGGCCGTGGCATTCTCCAGAGATTTGCGTGTGCGGAGGGAGGTGACCTCGGATGTGGTTCTCGGGCCTGGGGCCATGGAACAGCCCGTGGGTCCTGCAGCTCTGAGATGCAGGCACAGGGCTTTACAACCACAGCGTGAACCCTGGCCTCCCTCCGCCGGGGATGGAGAGGTGGGCCTGCGGAGGCTGATGGCATGGGCCGCACGCGCCCCTCGCTCCGCCTGCCCTGGAGCCCAGGCCCCGGCGCTGTGACCTGCCTGCCTCGGGCAGGAAGGAGACCGGAGGCCAGGGTGCTTTTCCAAATCAAATAAAGCAAGCTGAGATGACGGGCAAGCGCTCGACTTGCTGTTGTGGCGCGTCTCCCGTCCCACGCGCAGCGTGTTTACAGGACGCGCTGGGCGGGTCGGGCTAAGGATTTCTTCCTGTTCTTCAGGTAGACCCTCCCTTGTTTCCCGAGCGCAGCTTAACTGCTGAAGTTCTCAGCGGGTGCTTATGTTTCTGACCAGTCATTTCTCTTAAATTCAATTATCAGATTTTCTCTTTAAAGATCGTAAGCATCCAGTTTCTTTTTAATTGACCTGATGCACCCCCCCTGGCACGTGAGGGTGTGGGTCGCTCGGTCAGTCCTTGCTGACAGCGTGGCTCTCCCCTTCTCACCCGCACACGGCTCTGCGTCCCTGGTTCTGGGGCAGTGACCGCGCCACCTTGAATCAGGGCCGGCCCCTGAACGTGAGCAGAGGATGCACCCAGTCTCCCCCCGCAGGAGGGAGATGGAGGGGCGGGAGGACCCCACGCAGCCTGGCAGCTGGCGCCCCCCCACTGCCCACACGAGGTAGCGTGGCTGGGGCCCTGGAGATTGCAGACCACTTCCAGAATAGGCCAGGACAGCCTCCTGGAACCCCAGCTGTTCTGTGGCTCACACCCAGTCTGTGTCCTGCGCTTGCGTGTGGGTTTGGGTTTTTAAGGTCCCGTAATGTGAGCCTCGATCACACCTGTGTGGTCTTCCTTCCAAGTGCAGCTCCCGTGCAGAGCCACAGCCCCTGACTTTCAGGGGAGACGGAGCAGGTGGGCGACCGTCCGGTCCCCTCCTTGGCTGCATCCTTGGTTGACGCGGTGCCGCCTTCTCCCTCCCTTTGCAGAACCGTGGTCATGCCCATCGCCAACGAGTTTGCCCCGGACGTGGTGCTGGTGTCGTCGGGCTTCGATGCCGTGGAGGGCCACCCCACACCCCTCGGCGGCTACAACCTCTCTGCCAAGTGTAAGTCGGGCTCACAGGTGGCCCAGGAGCACAGTGGGGGCTCCGCTGTGTTTGTGATCGGGTGTCCAGCTTCCCCTCCAGCGGCAGTGGAAGGAGACTGCACTTTACATCTTAGCAAAGACAGGCGCTGGCATCTCCTGAGGACTTGGGGCAAGCAGCAGGACAGCGTAGACCAGGAGGTCATGCCAGTGTGAGGTGTGCAGCCTGCATGCGTGGGGGCCGGGTCCCCAGTCCTCCCAGAGCTGCCGTCCCACACTGGGGTTTTAGCAAACCCTAAAACCCGTGCAGAGGGAAATAGCCAACAGCAGGTTTGCTTCAGAGCTGGAGGCGAGAGGAGGGCCCTTTGCTTCTGCTCGGTCACAGCGAAGCATGAAGGACTGAAAGCCCCTGGCATCCAGGCTCGAGTCCACAGGAAGGCCCAGACGCCCCCAGCCCCCACCCGCCACGCTGCCCAGCGTCCTGGGTGTTGCAGCGGTCCAGGTGCTTGGGACCCTCCCAGCACGTGGCCCTGGTGACTTGTGCGAGGCCCCGGGAGCCCCCTACGTTGGCGTCAGTGCAGACAGCCAAGGAGAGCCTCTCCCCTGTCTTCACGTGGGGAGAACGTGGGCTCCTTGGAGAAGAAAGACAGAGACAGAGGGCAGCCTCGGTGCCCCTCTGCTGGGCCACAGGGCTGAGGAAGCCACCGGGCAGAGAGCAGGCGTGTGCGCTGCGCCTCCCTGTCGCCGCCCCGTTCTGAGCTGCTTCAGGTGGTCCCCACGGCCACCTTAGAGCCAGTGCCACTGTCCCATCAGACAGAAAGGACCCCAAGGCTGGAGGAAGTGACGGCCTCGCCGGTGCCCACAGCTGCCAGGGAGCCAAGCCCGCACTGGGCCTGGTCTGCCGACAGCCGGCCTGTGATGGGCCTAATCGGCGTGGCCTGGCTTCCCCGGCTCCCTGATAAACGCCAGGCTGTTCTGGCCGAAGGTGTGATTATCATGCCCCCCCAGGCGCTCCCTGATGGTGGGGGATGGTGTGGGTGCCGTGGGGGGACTGTGGCTGCTGATGAAAACCAGATGCTCCAGACGGGGGCGGGCGAGAGGCCCGAGGGGCAGCCGCGGTGCTGGCATGTGTGAGGGAATGTGCCCGGCACATCAGCTGAGCGGAACCCCCAGGCCCTGGGATGGACGTGGCCCTGCCCAGCAGCTGCAAGGTGGGGGCCCAGCTGCCCTCGGCGGCCCTTCCACCTTCTGGCCTCTGGTCCCAGCAGGAGAGAGCTGAGGGCCCCCCCGGGTCCCTCCCCGCCCCCAAGCAAGATGATCTGCGGTGGTGTACAATCGAAGCTCCAAAGCCGTAATTCCTGCTTCCAAACAGATCAAAAAGAATTCCAAACCGAAATTCTTCCATGGATTTTTTACAATCAAACCCGGCTTCGATTATGTGTCTCCGTGTGCCAGCCCAGGGGTCTCTGATGGGCTGTGATGTGAGGCACTGCGGACGCTTTGATCCGCTGCCAGGCGTCAGCGCCGTGGCCCAGCCTTGCCCTTGACTCGGGTCTCCTGTCTCCCCTGCAGGTTTCGGGTACCTGACGAAGCAGCTGATGGGCCTGGCTGGCGGCCGGGTTGTGCTGGCCCTGGAGGGGGGCCACGACCTCACAGCCATTTGCGACGCCTCGGAAGCGTGCGTGTCCGCGCTGCTGGGGAACGAGGTAGGAGGCGGCGGGCCGCGTGCTGCTCTGCCCAGCTGTCAGCGCGGCGCTCCGCGTTCCCGCCCACCCGCTCCTTAGCGGGGCTCTCCGATGCCCGACAGCACTGCTTGGTCGTGACCCAAAGGAGGTGGGAGGAGGGCAGCCCGAACCCCTTCGTCTTGAAAAGGCGGTTCAGCCTCCTGTGCTTTAAAGGTGGCCACATGTACGTGTGGGTTCTCAGGGTGGCGTCATGACGCCAGCTTGGGGGCTGGGGCCTCGGTTCACAGTAGCTCTCCTGCTGCACTGACCTCGGGTGGTGCCCAGGGCTGGAGCTCAGGGTCTGGGCCGGGGAGGGAACTTCGGAGGGTTCAGAGGAGGGAGAGCCACTAGGTGCTTCCGCGTCCAATGTGCCCTCGGGCCGGGGCTGCTGGTGCTCCCAGCGGAGAGAGCCACCCCAGTGCAGGGGAGACGGGGATGTCCAGCCCACGGAGAACCTAGAGGTCGGGACTGAAAACCAGTTTGTAGGTTCCATCTTGAATTTCCAAAACATGCTCTTCCTGCAACTTTAAATGCAGCCACGGCCTCCAGATACAGGGCCACATACCAACCTTCTGACTCCATCGAAGGAGTGTGGCTGGCTCCCATCCACCCGCAGCATAGCCGTCTCCCATCACGCGCTGTGGCGTCACTGTGTGGGTCCAAGACAAGGGCTTCTGGTGCTCAGGCAGCACAGGCCACGGGCCTGGGGTCGTGGCCCAGCCTGCGGCAAGAGGTGCCGGCCCAAGCTCTCCAGGCACAGGGCCCACGCAGGACGCTCGGAGGGCCAGGCGCTCTGCTCTCGTGCCTTCCTCTGGACTCGCCGCCCCCGACCCCATCAGACGAAGCGGAGCTCCTCTGGGGTCGAGAGGGGTGCGGACCCTCTCCAGCTGGCTCAGGGCTCCCCGGTGTCTAGGGCGGTCCTGTGCTCTCTCTGCTCACCCCTCTGCTGGCCACCCCCGAGAGCTGAGGCACTCTGAGTGACCATGCTGGCACGAGGCTGGAGCACACACAGCTCAGGAGGGACCACAAAAGAGGCCACGCCAGTGTCCAGTCAGGAAGGAGGGGATGGAGGGTGGGGCGGCTGAGGGCTACGGATCTAGGAGGCGCTGGGCTCCCCAACTCCTCCGACTCCTCTGTCAGGAGACACGGGCCAGAAGGCCCAGCAGCCCCATGAAAGGCTGAGTCAGGAGTCCGCCAGGTCTGGCGCCAGGCTGCCTGCTGCCCGGGGGGCACCTGTAAGGCCTGCCTCACATGCCGTGGGGCTTGGAGCCAACAGCGTCTCACCCCAGGCTTTGCCAGGAGTCGCCGCCGAGAGCCAGCCCTGGCCTGACTGCAAGGCTGCCCTCACAGACCCCCAGACAGGGTGCGTGGTTCCATCTGACTGCTCTAACAAGGGGGTGGGAGGCGGTCTGTTGAAAGGTCTCCAGTGATGTGTGCCAGCAGGCTGCTCTTTGACTCGGGCGAACTAGCAGAAGGCTCACTGGGGACAGGACGAGGCATGTGGCCCACGTTCCCCAGGCTCGGGGGCAGAGCTGACAAGGTGGCAGCTGGAGGCAGGTGTGGGGTCTGCGCCAGCGCGGTGCCAGGCGTGTGAGCTGAGGGTCCAGCGCACAATGACCTGGTTTGGGGTTGGATCCCCCAGAACCTCCAAGCGTGGCTTCCATCTGCCAGGGCCCGACGGGAAGGGGCGCCGGGGTCTCTCCCCCTGGGCCCACACGCCCCACTGGGCTGCTCCCTTGTGTGGACCCTGCACGTGCTTCCCAGAGCAGCAGCACCCCAGGGCCCAGCTCAGGGCCTTTCAAGGCCGGGGGCCTAGACCCCCAGCACCGAGGGCGGGAGCAGGGCCAGCGTCCAGGGTGAGGCACTGGCGGTGCGGCCGTTCCCCTGGACGCTCCCCTGGCTCGTGCTCCCTGGCAGGAGTGGGCGCTGGGCCCGGGGGCTGGGCATCAGGATGGCCCCGTTTTCTCCTGACAACCTTTGCTCGTCCTGGACAGCATTCATTTTAACTGAAGTCACAGGTGGATCAAAGGTCCTGGTGGCATCTTGCGTTCCTGGTCAGCTGGTGATAGCCGCACGCATGAGTGCTCTCCGAGAAGCACCAGTTTGCCTTCGAAGTGTCCAGGGCATTTCACCTCTCCTTCCCTCACGTGGAACAGTCTCCTTCCCTGTTTTGCTAGTAAAAGGCAGCTGATTTATATATTCAAACCGTCCTAGAGCCTTTTGAGTCTTAGAGCCGTTTGCTTTTAACTCACAATCGAGACCTCAGCCTTCAGCGGGGGCCGGGCCTGCTTCCGGGCTGCGTGCTCTTCTGAGGAGAAAACGTCCTTCTACTGAAACACTTCAAAAAGCAGGAAGCACTTGTTTTATCGAGGTCTCTTAAAAATCTTTTTAATGCCAGAAAGTTGGACGGAGCCTCGTCCTCTGCCCCCGGGGCCTTTGATGAGGCTCCTGCCGGGCGCGGGGGGTGGTCTGGCACAGGCGGGCGGCCAGCTGTGGACGGCAGCCCGCAGGGGGCGGGGGGCGGGGGCACCTGTGGGGCTGCGCCCCCGGGTGCCAATGCTGTGTCTGGGGGTCGGCCTTGCTCCCAAGAGCCATTGTATTGAGCAGCTGTAGCCTCAAGTTAGTCGCCACTGTTGGTGACAGTGGACAGTGACATGTCACTGAGACGTGGTGCGCAGTGTGGTGCAGGCTCGCAGGGAGCCCTGAGGGCTGGGTCCTCGGGAGGGACAGTGGGAAGGGTCTTCTCATGCCATGTGTCACCCCACAGGGAAGGTCTCTTGGGGCCAGTTTCCTATCCAGTTGCATGGCATTTCAGGGTTAAAGGCCACGCTTTCACTCAGCCTGAGTCTGAGGTTCGGGGAGCAGGCGGTGGAGGCGAGGAGGTGCCGCAGGCCTCGGGAAGAGGCTCGCGCTCAGGGACGTGGCCCCTTTGAGAAGATGTGGAGGGGCCGGCCCTGAGCAACTGGGAGCAGCAGTTGTGTGTGAGCGAGGCAGAGCCTGTGGTCTGCCTTCAGCCAGCCGGCTGTCCCCCTCACACGCCCAGCCGTGCTCACACACACTCGTGCTCACACTCACTCGTGCTCACACACGCTCGTGCTCACACTCGCTCACCCAGGCCGCAGTGGCCGCCCGCGGGACGTGTGGGGCCAGGTGTGTGTGCTCCTGGTGGGGGCAGTGAGTCACCTCCCTGTCCGGCCCATCTCCTGGACCCACGCTCAGCGACGCTCAGAAGCTGGGCCCAAGCCCCATCCTTCACAGCTGAAGGAACCGGGCCTGCACAGGGGTGGCCACCGTGGTCACAGCGGCTGCGGGACAGTGGTGAAGCACTGACCGCCCAGCCCAGCAGCAGGGCAGCTCCCGGGGCCTCGTGAGTTCCGCCCCGTGTCCCCGCTGGTCCAGCTGGTTCTGTTACGTCCAGCACTGACCACTGAGCTCTCACTCTGTGGCTCGGGCATCAGGAAACTCCTGTGTTCATACTGCTTGGCTTTTGTGGTTGATCTTTTTTTAATGCTTGTCCTCTTCCAAGAGAATTTCAGCAGCTACAGAATTACCAGGGAGACAGAAGAGCAGGGAAATCAGAACGTGGGCAGGGAGGGCAGGGAGGGTGTGGCGGGCTGGCCTGAGGTCAGTGCAAGGACACAGGGGGATGGCCTCGGGGTGGGGGAGTGGCCCGGGGTCCTGCGCCCCCCCGCTCAGTTACTGTGGGTGGGACGGACACGTCTGAGGTCCTCCGTCCTGCCCGACAGCTTCCCCAGAGCTTGACCACGGAGCAGGCTGCCCGCCGTCCAGTCTCCAGGCCAGAGCCTGCACTGGGCGGGGGTGGGGGTCTCGTGTCCGGGCTGTGTCCCCAGGGCTGCGAGTCCCACTGTCCCTTTCCCCGTCCTCCAGCACAGGAAGGGACGTGGGGTGGGGCCCTGGCCCCTTGAGGAGCTGCCCTGCACCCTCTGCAGGCGAGAGGGGACCCACCTGCCTGGAGTGTGCTGGCGTCTCCTGCAGCCCCTCCCAGAGACAGTGCCTCTTCCTGAGCCGTCTCAGTCGGGGAGCCTCAGCACGGCCCTGCTGCGGGGACAAGTGCTCCCCGGTTGTACACGAGGCGCTGAGGCCGTGGGGCGGGAGCACGCCCTGGGGGACCCCTCCACTCTCTGCTGAGTCTCAGTCCTTTAACCTTTTCTCAAAAGGAATCGTGTTTTTTTAGCCTCTTATGGTTCATTTTTGCTTTTTAAAAACCGTTCTAAAAGCCTTTGCCTCTTCACTCGAAGAGCTGTGAAAACAGGTTGCAAACTGGTCCCCAGACAAGTACGGAGTCTGCTGCGTGGCCAGACGCGGTTCACGGTTCGCGGTTCACGCGCCGGGGCTGCCCGTGATTCCCCCGTGGAGGGAGCGAGTCACCCTGAAATAACCGTGAGGGGCAGGTCTGGGGGTGGGGAGCATCACTGCTGGCCCCACCAGTGAGTGTGCTTCCAGGAGCGGCCATGGAAGAGCTGGGGCGGCAGAGACCGGGGAGGGGACTGCAGTCACAAGGGTGACCGTGTGGGTGGCCCCAGGGCTCCCCTCAAGAGGAGCCGGCAAGGAGACTAGCACAGAACCTCCACGGGTGAGCAGCGGTGTCAGGTGCCCCCCTGGGGGGGGGGTGAGGACTGAAGACTGACCTTCGGAAGCAGTGCTGATGAAGCAGAGAGAACTGCCAGTCTCCTTAGAGAGAAGGGAAGAAGCTGGCCGGCAGGTCGGGGTGGCACGCGGGGTCCCATCTGCTCTGACTCTTAAATGGGAGAAGGTTGGCAGGTGCCTCCCAGGGGAGGATCGTGGAGATGCGGGGAGAGCAGGTGAGAACAGCCTGCCTGCCGGCAGTGGGAGTGGGTCAGACCGAGCGCCAGGGCCCCCGTGGGATGTCTTCTGTCTCCTTTGGAGGAAAGGAAGGGCACCTGCTGGCATGGCCAGGCCGTCTGAACTTGGAACGGGGCTGGGACCATGGCTGTGCGGCTGCCCAGAGGGGCTCTGATGGTGGGACAGGACGCATGCACCTGTGGACAGGGGCCGGTGTGTCCATCGCTTCACGTTTTCCTGGCCGGCTCAGACATTCCCAACAAAGTAAGAGTTTTGTGCATTCTGAAAAGGGTTCTGCCAGGATGTTTAAGGACCCTTTTCTCTTTGGCGCTATAACCCCTTCTTGTCACTTGAGACATGGGCACCGGTCAGCTACAGAGTGGAAAAGCCATTTCCGCACCCACTGCGACACTGCAGCCCCGGACAGCGTGTCAGGCCCGAGGGGCCCAGGTCTTTCTGTTTTGCTGCCCACGTCCGCCGAGGCGGCTTCTCCAAGCCAGAGCATAGGATAAGCCTCATTTCCGACGTGGTTCTGACGCAGCTCTCTCCCAAGGACAGATGTGCCATGGGGCCTGGGCTCTGCTCCCTGTCACCCTAGGCACACAGCCCACCGACCTGGGTGCTCTTGGGGACACCCTTCTCCACTGCAGATGCCTGGCAGCTGGGGCAGCGGGGTGGTCCCCAGGGGTCCGTTCTTGCATCTCTTCCCTGGCCCCGGATGCACCAGGGTGGCCTGCGTTGGTGGTCACAAGGATAGACGGGTGGATGGAGGGGCGGATGGAAGGACGGACAGGCGGACGGACGGACGGGTGGGCGGATGGGCAGATGGACCGGTGGACAGCGGGAGTCCTCCCTTTTTCTGTCCCCTGGCAGAGTGAGTGTCGGGTCAAAATAATCTGTTCCTTAACCAGGAGGGGTCTTCTGGGCCTTGGGTTCCCTTTGGGCGAATGAACCAAAGGAGTGATTGAGTCATCTTCTGTTCCTTCCTGAATTAATTTTGGGAAGTTGTATTTTACCGGGAATGTTTCCGCTGCAGCCAGGTTTTCAGAATTGTTGACAGACGTTCACAGTGCTGACCTCCCGCCTCCCATCTCTGCTGCGCCCGCGGTCCTGGTTCTCTCTTCGTTCCTAGTGCGCTTGTTCGTGCCTCTGCTTCAGCTCCCTTGGTCAGTCCTGCCAGGACTTGTCCATTTAATCAGCCTTTGCGGAGAATCAGCTTTCAGCCATAGGGCCTCGTCGTGCGCTTCCGCCCCTTTCTGTGCGCTTTCTTTTTCCTTCTCTGGAGCTGCTCTGCTCTTCTGCTCATTTCTTAAACGGAGCACTTGCTTTCCAGTCTTAGTTTCAGTACGGGCACTGAAGGTTGTGAACGTTCCCCAGCGCCGTGTTTGGTGGCGTCTCACACACCAAGATGTGTGGCATGTTCATTATTTTTTACTTCTGAGTGTTTCCTGATTTCTGCTGGTTTCTTCCTGGATCCACGATTGGTGTGTTTCTTAATGTGCGGCCAATGGGGCTCGTGGTCTCTTTCTGTTACCAGTTTCTAACAAGCCGCACTGGGGTTGGCATTTATTCTTTGTGGGTACTGGCTTCACAGGCTAGTAGGTGGCCAGTCTGCGTAGACGCCCCATGTTTGGAATGGCGTGTCTCCCTGCCTGTTTTACCGAGTTCCCTTTTTGTCCACGAAGCCCAGCTTGCTAACTGCTGTGGACACTTTGACAGCATGTCTCACTAGGTGCACACTTACCCGTCTCTCCTCTTAGTCCTGTCCGTTGTCACTGCATACGTTTTGAAGCACTTCTACTGTGTACAAATATTAAGTCATTGTATCCTTGTGATGAACTGAAATTTGTATCACTGTGCAGTGACGTTCTCCACGTGACAGATGCGCAAGGTGTCCCCAGCCTCCTTCCTGCCAGGTTGCCCATGTGTTCCTTTCAGCCTCCCTCCGAGGTTGTACATGTTCCTTTTGCAAATAGCGTAAGTGGAGTCCATTATTTTTTGTGCCCTGGCCAATCGCCAGGCTTCACGTGGAGACTGGTCATCGCGGCTGGTTTAGTTGCTATTTTGCAGCTGTCTGGATGCGGGGGCGGTGATTAGTTTTATTTAATTTACTGGAGGGACTGGGGATTGAACTGAGGACCTGGTGCACACTGAGGGCACACTGTGCCCCGAGCCCCACCCCCACCCCCTGCAGTCGTCCACTGTCCTTCAGATTCATTCCTCCCACCTTATTCTGCGCAGGGTCTGCCCCCTTTCCTGTAGCGCCTTCCTTTTCCTCTTTTCTTGCCTTCTCTCGGCATGGCTGAGGGGCCCCACGTTTCCTCTGCACCCGAGATATACAGCAGCGGCTGCTTTTCAGGAATGAGCCATTAATGCGTCTGCGCGCGCCCGTGACGTGGTCGCTGACCTCGCCCCCACAGCCACGGCCCTGACGGCCCTGGCCCTAGGGGGTCGCCAGTTAAACACCGGACACTCTTGCACTGAAATGCCTTGCCTGTCGAAGTTAGACGTAGCCAATGTCCTGTGTGTTCATCTGCTAAGCGGGCAGCCCCGGCCCGTTCTCCCCACTCCCAGCTCCGAGTCTTCCCTGACTGGTGTCTTTCTTTTATTTCACTAGTTAGACATCGTGGTTATTGCTTCCTGCAGCCCCTGTTTTCCCTGTTCATTTGGCCTTCCCTGCGTTTATGCCGTTTTCTTGGCTCGCCATTCGTTGCTCAGACAGCCATCAGGGCTCCTCGTCCCTCTGCCTGGAGCACCTTGTGTAGACCCCCCCCCCCCGGAAAAGAGCCCCCCTCGGAGAAGGGCCCCCCTCAGAGAAGGACCCCCCCGCCTCAGAGAAGGGCCCCCCTCGGAGAAGGACCCCCACCTCAGAGAAGGGCCCCCCCTCGGAGAAGGGCCCCCCCGGAGAAGGGCCCGCGTGCCCGCTTCCCGGCTCGTTTGTTTTTGAGTCTTTGTTTCGCCCTCTTTCTTGAATCTCTTCTCCCTGTTTGCTTGTCTCCTCAGTCACCTACCGCATCAGTGTGGACTTCGGGATGTTCGTTCTACACCCTGAGAGTTCATTCAGGGCGTGTCACGTATTTGACTTCCACTTGGCCCCGTGTGTCCCTCTGACGTGCCCGCTGGCTTGTCTTTGGCATGTCCTTCCTGACTGCGCTGCGGGATGCCCCAGGCTCACCCCGCGTCTTCCCCACCCCAGCCCCGAGCAAGCCGTCTCCCCAGGGAGCCTGACTCCTGTCATCAGAGAGTGGCATTAGAACCCTGATTTGTTACCCCTGAGCCAAAGTCTTGCCGCCTTACTCATGTGCTTCCCGCTGCTCTTGATTGGAACGCATGCCCCCGAGACCCGGACGGGCAGCGCTAACGGGCAGCCTGGCTTGGGGACACGTGCCTCACGAGAGCGCAGCAGTTCCTCAGCCAGCCGGTGGCATCGCGGACCCCGGCCACTGCAAACTGCCGCTCTCCACACGCGGTGTCTGGAACCTGGCAGCACCTCGGAGCTCTGTTCTTTAACCTCTGCTCAGGACTTTCCCACCAGCTGCCCCACGGGGCCCGCCATCTGTGCACCTGCTCTGCCCGCTCGTCCGCGAGTGGGGTGGTGGGCACTGCGGCCAGGCCAGCTCGGCCTGGGCCTGTCCCCCGACACCTGACCTCCCTCGGCACTTCCTGCTCTGGTCCCGAGCCCAGCAGGGCTCCCCCAGTTTTGTAGGCTTGTCTGATTATTTGCACTGTTGCTGTATTTTTTTCATTGGAGAATAGTTGGTTTACAATGTTGTGTTAATGTCCGGTGCACAGCATAGTGATTCAGTTACATGTACATATGTAGAGACCTCTTCATAGTCTTTTCATTATAGGCAATGACCAGGTTGTTACTGTATTTCTGCGCTCTATTTCCACCCACCGTGTTTGGCGGATTCTCTGCAGACGCTCCGGTCTGCCCTGCGGCCCTCCAGGGGCCTGGGGCCGGTCTGTATTCCCTCTTTCACCAGCTGCTGCAATACTTAGGAGGAACCCGGGGCAAAGGTTCCCGCTCCTAGAGGTTCTGCTCTCTCCCTCCCGTTCACCTTTTCCCCCATTACTGGAAGAAAGCCATGAACGGGATATTCAAGACTCTTACGATTCATAAGAAAGACCCTTATTTATTAGGGATATGAAAGTGCTGCTTCCCCTGATGTGAGGCTGTGGTATCAGCAGTGGGTACCAGGCTCACACGTGTGTGCCCAGGCCACTCCCAGACACCATCTGCATCTTGCTCGTATGGGAACCCACAGATATGGCTGAGCATCTCCTAAGAGAAATGTCTTGAAGAAAATAAGCCTACTTTGGTAAAATTTCGTATAATAAGTACCAAAACCATAATTGGCTTTTTAAAGGTACTTACTCTGTTAGCAGGTACAGTTAAGAAAGAGATGCTCTGACCACCCCATTTGAACGCACACGGGGAGCATCTCACATCCTATAACTCACTAAATATTCCTTCTTTCCCAGCTTGATCCTCTCCCAGAGAAAGTTCTACAGCAGAGACCCAATGCGAATGCTGTCCGGTCTATGGAGAAAGTCATCGAAATCCACAGTGAGTGGCCTGGCCCAGGGCTCACAGGGAAGCCAGCAAGGGAAGGGACCATCTCCCCCGCCCCCAGCCCGCTCTCATGGCCAGCTGCTTCCCTGGGCCTACATGACAGGGCCCCCTGCTTTCCACCAGAATTCCATGAGCTGCAGACTCTCATTTTACCCCCATTAATTTCCCCACAAACTACCAGAACAGTGTCGTCACACCACTATGCAGAGCAAAAGAACTGAGGCTCAGGGAGTCTGTGACGTCACTTGCTTCAGGTCCCCAGCTGCCAGGGGTGGGGCTTGGATGTGAACCTGTGTCCTAGGGTCTGGCTTCTTCCTCTGACCAGAGAACCCTTGGCCCTGCAGAGACCCAGCGCAGGGTGCAGAGCACCTCTTGCCTTGAGCAGCAGGTGCTAGGGGCCCAGGGGGCTGGCACCCAGGGGACCTGTGCTACACTGCCCCTCAGGTGAACTGGCCACGCCCTCCCCACACGGCGTCTGTCCTAGGTCTCTGGGTGA
Source organism: Vicugna pacos (assembly GCF_048564905.1). NCBI lineage: Eukaryota > Metazoa > Chordata > Mammalia > Artiodactyla > Camelidae > Vicugna > Vicugna pacos. The sequence goes on along the minus strand of NC_132991.1, from coordinate 94,881,694 downwards.
CACAGTCCTGGAGCCTGTCTGTGTCAGTGGGCAGAATCCAGGGATTCCCTGCTCCCACGATGGGTTCCCGGCCCCAGAGCCATTCCCCACAGCCTCCCCAGTGAGAAGCCCCTGTGTGCAGAGGAGACACTGAGAGCCTGGCTCTGGTGCTCAGGCCCCACATGGAGACCCCCATCATCTCAGGGGCTCCAGGGGGAGCCTTACCTTCTCGCCTGCTCCGGGAGTCAGGAAGCGCCCCCCCCACCCCCGTGCTGCCTGGGGAGCACTCGGCTCTCCCAGGAAAAGGAAGCTTTACCCAGGAGTCCCTGTCTTTGTGAGTCTGTACCCAGGGACCCCCTGGCTTCTGTCTCCCAAACACGTGGTGCTTTCAAAGTCACCAGTGATGAGTCCTGCCTGAGAACCGCGGGCGCAGAGGGGCTTCTGGCCAGCAGGGTACACAGGGTCCGCTGACCGAGCCCCCGGCCCCCCAGGCCAGTACTGGCGCTCCCTGCAGCGCCCCTCCTCCACCGCGGGGTACTCCCTGGTCGAGGCCCAGAAGTGCGAGACGGAGGAAGCCGAGACTGTCACGGCCATGGCCTCGCTGTCCGTGGGCGTGAAGGCGGCCGAGAAGAGGTGAGCTTGCGCCGCCCCGGCCGTGGGTGGAGACGCGTTCAGGGGGACGACCCGAGTCTTTGCGCCTGGACCAGAGCGCGGGGCTTCTCCGCGCAGGCCCTGCTGGGCTCCCCGGGGAGGGCGGGCCGGCGGGCGGGTGGCGGCCCCATCCTGGTCCAGGCCCTCCTTCCAGCGTGCAGGGCCCTTGGAAACAGCCGATGGGCATTTGGTCCCCGACCTCCTACCTCGGGGCGGGAAGCTGGGAGCTGGGGCCGAGGGGGAGGCGGGCGGATCCTGGGCTCTGCCACTGAGCCCCGCCCGCCGCGCTCCCCTTGTCCCGCCCCCGCCCGCCCCGCAGGCCCGACGAGGAGCCGATGGAAGAGGAGCCGCCGCTGTAGCCCCTCCCGAAGCTGCGGATCTTGTTCGTTTGTCTCCGTCTTGAAGCTCCGCCAGGAGAAGCTCGCGGCTCCCGCGTCCTGCCGCGCGGCCTTCTCCGAGCCGGGCGAGCCGCGGGGGGGCCTCTGCCCGCCGGGCCCGCGGGGCCGACGGCGGCGCCGGAGCGGAGCCGGACGGACGCGGGGCGCGCGGCGCTCGCCCGGGACGCCGCCGGGGAGGAGGCCGGCCGCCGGCTCCGCGACGCGGGGGGAGGAGGGCGAGAACCGGCGCCCCCGTGACCCGGACAGACTTGATCAAACTGGTGCTTTCGGTTTGCCGACTCCCCACAACTCCAGTCTCCGTGTGAACCACTCGACTCATCCTGTAGCTTTTCTTTCCTTGTTTCTAAAGAGAGGCCCCGCGGCCCCCGGCCTCTGTGAAGGCGGCGGGCGGGCGGGCGGCCGGCGGCCCGGGAGACGGACCGGACGCGGGCAGCAGCGGGGGCCCGCGGGCGCCGCGAGGATGCGCGTTTGTGCCTTTTTTTTATTGCTCTGATGGATTTTTGTGGCTGGGTTTTCTGAAGTCTGAGGAACAATGCCTTAAGAAAAAACAAACAGGAGGAACTGGTGGGACGGACGGCTCCCTGTGGCCGGGCGAGCCGGAGGCCGGCGGGTGCCGGCCTGGCGCTCCAGGCGCCCCCGGGCCCCAGCCAGCAGCTCCGAGGGCTGGGGCCCCGCCACCCTGTTTTGCTTTATTGCTGTTGAAGGAAAGTGGAGGTGGTTCCCAAAAAGCGGCAAATGCTGTTGGGGGCTTCAAAGTCCAGCAAATTTTAAATGAATCCAAAGTGTTCTTTCTCGTACATCACGTAGCAATTGAGCGTCTCCATTTGGTTGTGAAGCATGTTCTAGGCACACTTCCAGTGTTAAGATCGGAATGCTTTTTATTAAAAGCAAGTAGCATGAAGTATTGCTTAAATTTTAGGTATAAATAAATATATATATGTATAATATATATTCCAATGTATTCCAAGCTAAGAAACTTGATTCTTACGAAATCTTGATAAAATATTTATAATGCATTTATAGAAAAAGTATATATATATATATATATATAATAAATGCAGGTTGCAAAGGTCCCTGGCGAATGAAGGATTTGTGACTTAGATACCAAGGTGCTTATGGAAAGGGATCTGGTTTGAAGCTCGTGTATTTCTGAACTCCGGATTGGAGAGCTTTCAATCACACATTCGCCACGGGGCACTGCCCTGCAGGATTGTACTTTCATTTTAATTATTTCTGACCCAACCCGTTCCCGCTCCAAGCCTCCATGCACATATGTACCTAATGAGTTTTTATAGCAAAGAATATAAATTTGCTGTTGATTTTGTATGAATTTTTCACGAAAAGATCCTGAATGAGCATTGTTTTGTGAATTTTACATTTCTTCTCACCACTGAGCGGTTTTCTGAACGGTAATGATGTCTAAACCGTTTTCCTTTCTAAGTTCTTGCTTGTACATTTTTTTAACTTTTGAAGGTTTTTTTATTATTATTATTTTCATTCTGTTTATTTTTGTACAGTGAGCACAGAGTTTATTTTCAGAGAGCAAGCACCGGAAGGTGTCGCCGGGTCTGAGGTCTGCTCCCTGGTCCTGTCCCACGGTGGGACGCAGAGTGAGGGGCCTTTCTTGCTGTCGTGATGCTTAGCGGGGGGGCTTGCCAGACACCAGGGGCCGTCAGTGTCCACAAAACTCATGTTTCAGTTTCTCTGACCACGTGGTCAGGATAGAATTTTCACTTCGCTTTTCCAAAGACCTTGTAGGCATGTCAGCAACACGTGGGGCCGAGGGTTCCGGCACCCACTCTGGGTTCTCTGGCTGCAGCTGCATGGCAGGACCCCGGCTGGGAGCAGCCAGCCTGGTCTTGGGAGCCCGTGGCTGCAGGGAGCCTGGGGCTCTTGCTGCCTGGCCAGCCCGCAGGGACAGCAGACTCCCGACGGGGACGGCCGGTCTTTGCTTTTTCTCTTTGACAGTAACTGAAAGTCACTTTTTACTGGTAACTTATTTTCCAGCACTTGAAGCCACCAGTTTCATTCCAAAGCATGCATCGGGTTCAGACTTGAGGGAGGAAGTCAGACACCACTTGCCCACAGGAGGGAACCCCCAGCCAAGTCCCTGAGTTTGGTAACATTGACAGGTGGCTTCTGAAAGAGACTCTGACCCAGCAGGCTTGTGACCCAGTGAATCCAGATTCTCGGATTGGCTTGCTCACGAGGCTGCTGCTGGTCAGACCTCGGACAGTGGTTGAGACGAATGGAAAGGCCTGGGGACATGCACTTGATGTTCTCTTCCCTCCTGGCCCTCCACTCTGAGCCCACATTGGAGGAGCTGGAGAGCGGGGGCGGCTGGGTCCACCCCAGCTCGGCCCCAGGGGGGCGGGGCCCAGCCGGCCGGCTCTTCTGGCCTTCTCGGCCCCGCAGGGTCCCCTGCTGCCTGCCCACTTACTGCCAGCCCTGGCCCCCGAAGAGGAAACATCATCTGGCATTTTTTACAGATGATGGGATAGCATGGATCTCCGGTGGCCCGGTTATCACTGGGGGATTTACTTTTAATCTCATTCGGCGGAGACACCCCTGCAGGGGCCTGGTGGGGGGGCGGGCTCGTCTCCCGGCTCACCCCGGCTTCACACGCGTGCTGGGAGCATTACCGTGCAGCCTTTTCTTTGAAGACACACTCAGCCCTTCTCCGTGGCCACCGCCCAGGGCAGGGGGCGGAGGGCCCGCCCCGGAGAGTGCCGGCAGGAGGGCGCCCCGCACCTCCCCTCTTCGGTCCCTGGACCTCTAGCCTTTCTGTTCCTTTGCAGAGGCCTCGGGGGTGCTGGCCAGGGCTCCGCAAGCGAGCACTTTATCTCCCTTTGCGGGAAGCCCCGTGATGCCGCCGGGACTCGCGGTGCCAACCTGCCCTTCCGGCTTTCCAGCCAGGCCACGCGGTGCCCGCGCCCCACCAGCAGGCGGCCGTCCCGGGGCCGCACCCGAGCCGCCGGGGACTGGCAGCCCCACCGCTGCTGAAGGGCCACTTTGTCAAAGCGTCTTGGTTTTTCTTTCCTTCTTTGAAAAGTTTGTTTCCAGAGGAAGGACCGTTTCGTGCGGGCCTGACACAGAAGCAGGTCTGATTTCTGCAGCACTGCAGTGGAGTTTTCTTGTGTTTGATTTTCGATCAGAACATTCCTTCTTTCCTGGTCACAGCCACGTGCTCATTCCATTCTTCTTTTGTAGACTTTTGGGCCCACGTGTTTTATGGGCATTGATACATATATAAATAGATATATATAAATACATATGAATATATTTTTTTAAGTTTCCTACACCTGGAGGTTGCATGGGCTGATTGACCGGCATGTCTTTCTGTCGTACACAGATTTTGCACGCCAAACTCGGCAGCTTGGGGAAGGAGAAAAAAATGCCTTTTTGTTCCCCTCTCGTGACATTTGCAGATAAAAAAGATGGGAGTTTTTCTGTAAAACAAAAGAAAACCTTAAAGGAGAGTTGGGGGCGTGGGGGGGGACGTTTGCGTCTTATGGAACTTCTTAAGAAAATTGTACTTTTTATTGTAAGAAAAATAAAAAAGGACTATTTAAACATTTGTCATATTAAGAAAAAAAAGTTTATCTAGCACTTGTGACATACCAATAATAGAGTTTATTGTGTTTATGTGAAAACAGTGTTTTAGGGAAACTACGCAGAATGTGGGGTGAACCGCCTGTCTCTCTCGGGGTGATTCGGAGGAGTTTGTTTGGTTCCTTCCCTTCTCCCCTGGCTCGGGGCGAGGCGTGCACCGCCCCCGCCAGCCCCGGTGGCTAGTGGCCGTCGGGTTCCGCTGGGGAGCCAGGAGGCCCCGCCAGCCCCGTCCGCCCAGCGGTGCCGACCTTTCGTTATTCCTGGGTGAGAAGCCGCTGGGTTTTCACTTCAAACTCAGCAGTCGTGCACTGTGCTGCGCTGGGGTTGAAAATCAGACTTTGCATCAAAAGGAAACCATTTCTTCCTTGTCATGAAGCAGAGCTTTTCCAGCTCAGCTCACTTTGTCTCTGACATGATTAAAAGTCTCCTATTGAAGGAAAAAGAAAGCAGACAGTTTCTGTTTGTTTTGGGGGGTTTTCTTGGTTTTGTTCTGTTTTTCTGTTTTTTGTTTTTTGGAATTTTTCTTTTTTTTTTGGTATGTGCGCCCCATAGTGGAGGCGCTGTTTTCCAATTTATGAGAATGACGAACATACATAATATATACATAAGGGAGGTTGACCCTGTTCACCCAAGAGCTCCTCACAGGCTGTCGTGAGAGCGCGGCTGGCGGGTTTCGCGGCCCCCCGCGCCCGTGGGGGCGGCCCGCTGGTGGCAGAGACCTGCTCCGTCTGCAGTCGAGTCAGTTCTCTCTGTCTGGACCTCCCAGTGGTTCTTTCTTTCGCTCCGTGGAGTCGGAGACTTCGTTCTGAGTTTTCTCGTTCCTGTTTTGTTTTGTGTGGGTGGATCTTCACCGACCCGGTGTCCCCCCGATGGCCGGCTCCGCTTCGCCAGGAGGCCAGTGCTCTGTACCTCATCACGCAGCTTGTTACTCTTGTGGTGTAAATAAAGAGCATTCATTGCCCTCCCACCTCTGGTTTCTGCTGTGCGCGCGTCCTCGCTGGCTCTCGTGTGGCGGCCCTGGGGGGTGGGCCCGGGGACCCACCCCCTCGGCAGCCCGGCCGCCTCTGCCCAGGGAAATGGCCCACAGAACTGTCTTCACCTAAAGGTCTAAAAATGTAAGTCTTTGCACCATTGTCTCCCCAAAACACTGGGCTAGACACGACCTCAGAGGCAAACGAGGCCAAAGGGAGGGGACCAGAGGCCAGACTCAGACCCCCCATAGCAGGACCCCACTCTCCCTGGGGCAGCGAGTCTGCAGACACCCAGCCACAGCCCCCAGCCCCCGCAGCACCCCCCCAAGTGACCACCCTCCTCCCCCAGTGGTCACACCCCCTTGAGGCCCCCACATCCAGTGACTAATAGTTGGGGTGGGGTACTGTCCAGCCCCCTTGGCCCCACTCAGGACAACGTGGGGGCCGCTTGCTCCTCCCCATGGGGTCAACCTGTTCCCCAGCCAGTCTCTCCCTCTGTCAAGTCCTGTTCCTCTCCCTGTCTCGGCTGTTGACCCCAAGGGCACTCCATAAAACACACTGTGCTCACCAGACCCCACCTCAGGGTCTGCTTTCTGGGGACCCAACTTGTGACACCCAGGGGCCCCTTGATTGGACCCCAGAATGAGACAGGTGGAGCTCAGCCACCTCCAGACACAAGAAGAGCTGCCCCAGGCAACACATGAGCAAGAAATGCCTGGAGTTGGAGCCGCTGAGCTGGGGGCATTTGTTCTGCAGCAATAGCTGACTGATGTAGGCCATGTGAAGAGATGAGAGGCTAGATGTACCCTGAGACTTTTCATGCGTAAGTTGGTATTTATGAGAATGCGTTTACTAATTTACCCAAAATGAGAGGATGTTTTTCTAACAGAAATTTAATTTTCTAGAACAGACTGAAATGGAAAGAAAACAAAAACAAAAAACTCTTGAAAGAGTATTTCCAGCTCTCGGGCAAGGAGATCCCTGAGGGCAGCTTTTCCCCAGTTTTATTACACTGTAGGTTTTCTATGACATGTCTTTTGGATCATTGTACCTAAAAGTAAATTTTTTTATATATTGTATAAATTACTGATATTTTTACCTTTTGAAATTATGAAGTACCTCAACCACATGGAGGAAAGAAAATAACAGACATATGTGTGCCCACCATTCAGACTGAGCATGTGTGCGCCCTCTGCCATAAACATCAAAAATAAATGTGGTGGATGCACTTCGGCCCCAAATCCCTTCCGTTCCCCCTCCGGGGTGCACACCGCCCTGAATCTGGCTAGTGCAGAATTGAAGTTCTTAATAAAGGCCCCTTGGAGATTACACAGCTGCTGGTCACGGACAAACACATGGCGAAGTGATACAGCCGGTGTCTGCATGGGCGGGTCCACGGGGGTCTCCCCAGTCCCCCCAGTAACACTCACAGAGCCCGAGGCAAGAGTTCAAATAAGTGGAGCCTCACATGTGTCTGAATGCCTAAAGCTTATAAATCACGTTTGAAAGGTGTTCAGTAAAAATACTTTCTCCTCAGCCCCCTCCTTGGCACATACACTTCTTGAAAGACCCAGAAGGCCACGTTGGAGGTGGCACCTCTAGACCCTAGAAGCCCTGCTGCCTGCCCTGCCGTGCCCTCCCCTCTCCGCCACCTCTTCCTAGTGCTTCTAGGTGCTTCCAGGACCTGCCCCAGAGCGCAGAATGGCGCCTCCAGACACTTCCCAGACACTGCCCACACCGATTCTGCTTAACCCTAACCCCCGACCCACCCCCAGCTGCAAGGGAGGCTGGGACGTGCCATCTGCGCTGCAGTGAACCTGGGCCCAGTTGGAAATGGCGGTTCATTTTTTGTAGAAGGAAGGGAGGTGGGTATTGGGAGAGGCTGCATCTCGGCCACAGAGCTCAGGCTACGTCCCCGTCAACCTCGCCAGGACCACCGTCCCTCGGACCCCATGGCCCCGGGGGCCCTTCTGTGAGGTCAGTGTCTCTCCCTGAAAGGCTCCGTGTGGGTGGAAAGGTTCAAGCTCAGGTGTGGGGCGACCTGGGTGCTGAGTGGGCACAGCCCACCGTGAACAGGAGGGCAGCTGTCACCACCACATCCTAACACATCGGGGCTCTCCGCCTTCCTGGAACCCGTCGGCCGTGTTCCTCCCCAGAAGAGCAGGCGGCACAACGCTGAGGCCTGCGCGGGACGCAGACCTGAAGAGAGGCACCAGCCGTGCGGGGCTGGGTCTGCGGGCTCCAGCTTGCTGATGTCGGGGGCTCGGGGGTGAGACAAAGCAGGAGCGGGCGGGAGCCCAGGAGGCCGGGCCATCCAGGTAGAGACGAGGGGAGGCTCAGAGAAACCCGCGGGCTGCCATGTTCCTGTGTTCCCGTCTCTTCCCCCTCCGGGTCTCACTGCAAGAGTGGGCAGCCCCAGCCAAGAGGGCAAGCAGAGGTCCCCACGGTATCAGGAGGCTCTGGTAGTTCCAAAGGCCTGCGTCCCTGCAAGCAGAAATGTCCGCAGCGCAAGGATGCCCTTGGTAAGCCGCTGTCGTAGGGCTGGAAGTGCTGGCTCTGCGGGCAGCGGGAGGGCGGCCCTGCGTCCGCCTGATGCTGACTGAGAGAAAGAGACGTCTCCGACTCGGCTGCCGGACTGACTGCATCTAAACTCCATGTGAAGGAGGGACGTGGCCACCTGCGTGTTCCTGCCAAGTGAGGGGCGTTTCCAAGGAAAGGGTGGTGGCTGGTTACCTTCAAAGCACAACGCGGAGCTCGGCTTCCCGCACATCCTGGGTGCGGTGCGCGCTGTGTGACCTGAGCCATTGCCGCTGCCTCCCAGGCCCGCCCGCGTCAGGCGAATCCCCACCGGGCTGCTTCAGGACCGAGTCTGAAATCCAAATGTAAGGACTTAGGGGTGAAGGCACACTTTAGGCTAACAGAGAGCACCCTCCGGGGCCCCTGAGCCTGGGGGTGACGGGTCTGAGCCAACGCGGGACCCTTGGAGGTGGTCCCACCTCCCTGAAGGCCCGTGGGTTAGGTCCTGCGTCGACTCTGCTAAAGTTTAACCCCCACGGGAATCCATGAGTGGGTAGTGTGGTTACACACATTTGTATTCGAAACGGAGGCTCAGAAAATTCAAATGCTCTGTCCGAGTCTGCAGTCGGCTGGACGCGGGGCGGGGCCTGAACTCTGGGCGGTCCTCACACCCGGGCCTCTCGTTTAAATCCGCCTTTCGCTCCCACAGCTGATTCTGGAGCAGGATGGACGCCGCGGGGACTGTTCGGTGAGGCGTCTAGACCAGGACTTGTCCACTCGGCACTCGGCCCTCTGGGGCTGGTCGTTCTCTGGGGCCACCCTTTGCGCCCCAAGATATCGAGCTGCCTCCCAGCCTCCACCCCAGAAGCCAGCAGTGCCCCCAAACTGCCCCTTGTGCTCTCTGCCCACCCCGTGGGGAGGGAATGGGGTCCTGGGCTTCTCAGCGCCCCCACCCAGCCCCCACTCACCGCGATCGAATCCAGGGGCCATCCCTCGGGGACAGAGCGCCCCGGGTCAGCCTCCCAGCCCTCGCTCGGAACCGGATGCCCCTGAACCAGCCTCTGGGGACGGGCCTGACCACTGCCGAGCGGCCCATTTCCCTGCTTGACAAATCCAGCCGGGAGAAGGCCCTTCCTCCTCATGGGTGGGGCCCGCGGGGGCTCAGGTCCTCCGCCCAAGCCGCCCTACGTGAAGGGCCCCGGTCCGGCGCCCAGGCAGCCACCTGCAGGCCAGATGCGGGCAGAGCCCACTGTCCCCTACAGAAGAACTTCCCTCCACACCCCTCTTCCCTGCTGAACTCCCCAGACCCCCTGCTGGGAAAGGGGGTGAGCAGATGGCTCTGAACCAGGGTGGACCCTTTGACCTCACGGGACCTCAGTTTCCTCTGTAGAAGGAGCAGGTGGGCAGGTGGCCCCGCGTGCCCTCTGCTGTCCCCACAGTCCAGGGGCGGCTCCCGACGTGTGATCAGAAACTGCTTGATTCCGATTTCTGCCTTCGCTCCCAGAGCTGAAGGGAGGCTCTCGCCAGCCGGTGATGACTGCCCCGCGGTGCTGCCTCGCAGCAGGGTTACCGATGCGATTTCAGGTCGAGATTTGAATGAAAATTGGATGCGGGTACTGGAGAGGCAGAGGGATGGGCTCCAGAGGGTCTGAGAAGGGGAAAAGGAAGTGTCCCCTGGCTGGGAGCTCCGGGCTCCTGGGAGGAGCAACCCCACCCCTACAAGGAGGGTGGGCGTGGGGTTCCACCCTGACCTGCAGGCCGGCCCCCAGCACCGATGGAGAGCAGTGGGGGGCACCTCCCCATCTTCTACACCCCTCCCACTGCACTCCCCCTCCGCCCCCACTCCTGTGACCCTCTAGGAAGGAGACAGTGACAATGAAGAGGCCAGGACCCCCTAAGGAAACCCAGACACCAATAGACAGATGGCAGCCTCTCCTGCCTTCACGCGGGGACTCAGTAAATCACCAGCCCAGGGTCATTCGAGTGGCCTGGGGTGGGAGTGACGTTACAGGTTTCCAGGCTGCTCACAGGCAGGGTCAGCCAGCAAAACTCGGAGAAAGGCCAGTAGGAGGCAGGTCCCAGAACCTGTCATAGACACATGACTCAGACCCACTTGTGGGAGCAATGCAAACCATCTCTGATGAATTTTAAATAAAAAGATCAGCGCGGGCACTGCCTGGGAGTTACTGCTGTCTGGGGAGAGGCCACCTTCTCCTTCGCACCAATATGTCAAAATAGACGCAGGTGGGTGACACAGACCACTTGGAGCCTAAGCCTGTTTTGCAAGAAGATTCGGGTAAGTGGTCCTCGTCTCTCCAGTGAGGGCAGGACTGAGAGTGTGGAAGTCACAGAAGCGACGTGGTCGTGGGCAGCGGGGTCATGGATGAGGGCTGCAGTGCGGGGTGCTCGAGGCGGAGGGCTTGCGGCACAGGGACCCCACAGCGGCGGGAGCAGACGGGCGTGTGGCTGGAGGAAGCCTGGCCAGGAGCATGGGGCCCCCGTCACACTCCCCTCTTGTGTCTGTTTGAACTCTTCCATTAAGAAAAGCAGAAAGAGCAATACGAAGCCACGAATGATGAACACTGATCAAGGCTGACCAAAGGAAAAAAATCTTCCCATCTAATGACACTGAACTTACCAAACAGACCACGAAGCCAGTGCAGCAAAGGTTCAGTGTTCATAATCTGTGCAAAACTCATGCACACTGTTTCTTAAATCATGAACAGACGAGTCACAGAAGGTGAGATATGATCGATCAACAGCCATTCAGGAAGCTAGCTGACCTTGTGAGTGACCTACACGCTCACTGGAGGGGGGACGGGGTGCTGCTGGGGACCGCGGTCACGTGGACAACCCGTCTGTGCAGTGGAGGGTGCGTGGCGTGACCAGGCCACTGTCGGCGGGACGGTCACGGCCAAGGACACCCTGGAGAATATTTGCTAAGAACCTTGCAGATGGCTGTGCCTCGGGCTGGTAACTTCACTCTGGGACGTAAATCTAATTACAGAAGACGCCTTCTGTACGGAGAGGCTCACTTCAGCATTATTCAGTGAAAAGCTGGGAACCCCTGGAAATATTTACCAGTCGGGAGCTGGCTGGTGGTGCCAGGTGCTGGGCACCCTGGGTGGCGCCCACCCGGGCTGGGCTGATTGTCCCCGCTGTCCCCGAGTGGAACACGCCTTTTAGGAGTGAAAAAAGCAAGGAAGACCGCCCTGTCCGGAGCGAACGTGACGAAGACACAGAAGCCGTGACTCTGAACAACGCCTCCAAGGAGGACGGGGAGGGGCACCTTCAGTGCGGCGCTGGGGACGTTCCTTTCTCCTTTTCTGACACGAAGGCGTTTTCTGAATACGCCTCACTTACTGTGAATGGAGATTGACTTTCCAGCCACCCTGCCCAACTTGGGTCTGGAAGAGCAGTTCCCCCGAGGAGCCCGATAGCCGTTCTGGAGGAAAACGCGCGACACAGGGAAGTGTCTTCCAGCACGTCCCTCTGCGCGTCCTCGCGCGCTGCGTCCTGGGGGCAGACGGCCGCGGTGGGGCCCGGCCGCCGGCGCCTCGGCTTCTGGCCGGTCCCCTTCCGCAGGACGCCCGGCCCCCGCGGCGCGGTCAGGATGGCTGGAAGCGCCACCTGGGCGAGCCCACCCCGCGCAGCCCGGCCACGACGGCTGTCACCACGTTGCTGCTGTCCCGCAGGAGTTCCCCTGTTCCTTGTTCATTAGCTGCCCAACGAGTCCAAGGAGCTGAAAGCAGTTCTCGGAGGGGAGAGGGCGCCTGGACCCTGCGCTGCGCGGCTCAGACCCTGCAGGACGGAAGGCCAGCTCCCGGTTCCCTGCTGGAGGCCGCAGCCCGAGCCTGCACTGGGGCCTGTTCGTGGGGGATCCGGGCGGCTGCCCCTCCCGCAGCGATCGAAGGGCGAGGTCCGCCAGCTGCAGAGACGCCAGGTGCTGGTCGCTGCTCAGCGCCTCCCTCTGCCTGGTCCTGCCCCCTCCCTCCTCCCTCTGCTCAGGCCGAGCCCGCGGGCACCTCCCAGCACATCAGCATCGCCAGTCTGCTTCCCTGCACCCGCCTGGCCACGGCCACGCAGCGTGGCACACCAGCTACGGGGCGCCGCGTAGAAAGGTGAAAGCGAGACCAGCGTGCCCTGGGAACAAGGGCGGAGAGATGGCATCCTCTCTAGGCCAAGACTCTCAGGTTGGAAAGACCGCAACCACCCCCAATGCCCCCCGGGGCGGGCGAGGACGCTGTGCTGCACCAGGGCAGCTGAGCCGGAGGGAGGCTGCCCCACCTCTGCCTTCTCATCCGCTGCCTGGGCTCTTGTCCAAGTGCCTGCTGCCCGCAGACAACGAGGGTCCTGCCTGCAGGGCCCCTGCCTGGGCCTGGTCGCCCCCACCTGCCCCCAGCACAGCACACGCCTTCATGCATGTGCCCCTGTAAAATCCTCAGGCACCAGGCCACATAGACCGCCAGCCCCGCACCTGCTCCCTCTGTGGGCCAGGCTCCTGGGAACACCCTTCCTCCACAGCGTCTCCTCCGGGAAGCCTCCCCTTTGCTGCCCCAAATGCTCTTCCAGAGACGCGGAGGGGGCGGGGAAGGGCCAGGTTGGCACTTCTTCCTCTGGGCAGCGACCCCAGGCGGAGTCCTGCCCTCTGATTCCCCCTGGAGACCTTGCACCAGGCCCTCTGGGGAGAAGGCCCATCGGCCAGCAGCTCGGGAAGGCTCTCCTCCCGCTGACGGCCTGCGGCTGCCCGTGGCACCTGGGGCCGGGAGGGTGCTGACCAGCGTGGACGGTGGTGGCCAGGTCAGACAGGGCTTCGGCCCCTCCCTGCACTGAGCCGGGTGGGGGTGGGGCGCTGCCCGCATTTGCCGAGAGACACTCACTCCTGACAGCCTGCGCCTCTGTCCCTGAGACTGGCAGTCGTGGGGTGAGTGGGGTCCCCCAAAAGAGATACCCGCCTCCCAACCCGATACCAGTGCGTGTGACCTTATGTGAGAAGCGGGTCTGTGCGGAGGGCAGGGCCATCCCGGGCTGTGGGTGGGGTGGCTCTGATCCAATGGCAGCTGCTCTTAGAAAAGGGGACACGGACACAGAGTAGGAGCCAGTGAAGGCGGGGGCAGGGGTGGGGTGATGCGGCCACCAGCCCAGGGACGCTTGGAACCCCAGACGCTGGAAGGGGCAGGAAGTAAGCCCCCCCGAGCCTTGGAGAGAGTGTGCTCCTGCCCGGACCTTGATTTCCGCTGCAGGAAGACATTCCGGTGGTTTTAAGCACCCAGGTTTCTGGAGGTTTGTTACCACAGCCCTGAGAGACCCACACAGTCATTGTGGGAGAGCTGGGGGGGCAGGGGGGCACTGGGCACAGCTGGGCTCACGTCTGAGGGCCACCACAGGCCTGCAGGGTGTCCATCACATCAGGGCTCTTGGCTTGGAGCCCCCAGGGAGTCTGGGGGGCTTTGGAGCTCTGGGACCCCCTTGGCATTTTGTGCAGCGCTGTCTGGGATGGGGGAGGCCTGGGGCCTTCAGCAGCTTCCTGCACTTCAGGGTGCTTCTGAGCCTCAGTCCTGGTCCTTGGGGGCCCCACAGGAAGGGCTCTGGCCATCCTCCACCTCCCACGGGGCTCCTTGGCCCAGGGATGGGGTCCTGGGTCTGCATCCCCAGGTCCAAGCAGAGTGTGGCTGGTGGGAGGGGCTCGTGGGTACTTAGGGCAGAGAAGACAAGTCTTGAGGCCGGCCTGGGACCCTCTGGCCCTTATCGTCCTGGTGATCAGGACGGGCCCCCAGCAGGGCCCAGGCTGGACCGATAGGCGGAGCAGGTGGGTTCTCCCCTGGGCCTCCAGGGCTGTGGGGTCGCGTCCACTGGAGGAGGGCTGGGCTGTGGGACAGGATGGGGCGGGAAGCCAGAGAGGATCAAGAGCAGGGTGGCCGGATGAGACTCCAGAAGCTGGGGGGGTGGACAGCTCCTGGACTCTTGGCCCCGTCCTTGTGCCAGGGTGTGCCCCCGCCCCTCCCCTGCTGTGGGTCTGATGGGAAAACCCAGGCAGAGCCAGGACCCCGGCTGCTGTCGTGTCACCAGCTGTGCAAGTGTGGCGGGTCTGCCGTCTTCCGTTCTGCACCTTTTGGACCACGTGGCAGAGGGACCTGGAAGACGCCCTGGGCACAACTCACGCTTGAGTGGCTGGGACCCCATCTCTGCAGGCTCCTCCGGGTTTGGGCGTCACCATAAGCCTCAGCCCCACCCTGGGCTGGGGTCTGCACACCTGCAGCTCCGGCCTGGTCCCAGGAAGGCTGGAGCCGGGCAGTGTTGCCTTCGGCCCCGGGGACGTGGAAGTTAGCATCGGCTCCAGACCTCTGTGCCTAACTGTGCCCAGTCCTTTTGCCAAGTGGGAAAGACGCTGCTTTCGCACACTGCTAACTTAATCCGATGGGTTTGCAAAGGCCCCTGCAGGCAGCCAGTGTGGGCGGGCGTCTTCTCCAGGCCCCTCTCCCTGGGGGTGGGGCCACGGCACTCTCGCTCCCTCGCCAGGGGCAAGAGCGGAGCATCGGGAGAGGCTGGACATGCCGGGCTCCCAGGGCTTTCTGAGACTGGGGAGACTTCGCCACCAAAGGGCTCTGCAGAGGAAAGGAGGTGGCAGCGCTGGGGGCAGTGAGGAGAGCGGGGGCCTGCAGGGAGCGCCCCCCCCAACCAGCCCAGGCCCAGCCTGGGGAAGCCTTGGGATTCTAGCGCCACCTGGTGGTGCTTTCCGGAACTGCAGCCCCATACAGCTGTCCCCACCCACCCTGGGCCCCAGCCCTGACCCTGGTTAGACGCCAGTGGTGACAGTGGTGCCAAACATCCCCAGAAAAAAACAAACCTCCCTGGTGGGGAGGCTTGGGTGATCTGGTGGGGTTCTCTTAACACCCCCTGCTCTGCCGGGGGCCCCCAGCTAGAGCCCGCCAGCGATGACCCCGGGGACAGAGAGGAGGGCGGGGTGACCCTGGGCCAGTGCCGCGTCCGGCCAGGGAGGGAGAGAGCCAGGATGCTTGTTGCAGGAGGCCCGGGGAGGTCAGGGAGGAAGGTGAGCCCTGAGTCCACGGTTTGACGTGGACCCCGGCACCTCAGTTCCTCAGGCGACACGGTCCTTGCGCACCTGACACCAAGTGGGCCTTCACGCAGTGAACCCTGTGTTTCTATTAGTTGAACCTGATGATCGCACAAGGGCTGCTGTTCATCGGAGGTTCCTGACGGTCCAGCAACGGCACCTTGCGTTTTGATGTTGGACTCAGTTTAAATTGACGACAGCCTTGAGCTGCAGGCGTTGGTCTTTACAGAAGGACGGGCTGGGCTTCCAGGAGGCTGCGAAACTGAGTTCCATTGCCTGGTTGTGACCACAGAGCCACTTATGGTCCAGAGCTGCCTGCTGACTCCACCATCGGGGTGTCTGTGTCTCGCCATCAGCCCTTTGGAGCTAGGAGTCTCCAAAAACGCTCACGGCTCTCCCACACGGTTTATTAGCGGGTCCTGCACGTCAAATGGTAGAAATGTACGTCACGGAACTTTGCAACACAGTCATCTCAATATATGCAAACAATGCATTTGACAGAATCCAACACCCGTTTATGATGAAAAATTTCAACCGGTAGGAATAGAAAGAAACTTCCTCATAACTACAAAGGACACTAAAAATTCCTGCAGCAAATGTACTTAATGGTGGGAGATTGAACGCTTTCCACACGAGACTGGGAGAAAAGCGAGGGTGCCCACTTTCTCTGTCTGTGTAGCATTTGCTAGAGGTTCTAGCTAATGAGACAAGGCTAGAAAAAGGTAACTGCATCCAGATTAGAAGGAAGAAGCAAAACTGTATCCACGATGACCTGAGAGAAAATCCTAATGAATCTACAAAACTAGTAACTCCAAATTATCCCAAAGGTCCCCTAAATTGCTTTCACTGGTTTCCACTTGCTTTTCTGCCTGCTGTTCTGATTGCGTGACTTCTGTTATCCCGTCTTCCAAGTCACTTACTTGTTGCTCCGCATCACCTGGTCTGCCTTCGACTGCCTTTCGCTCAGCTCTCACCTCAGCAGCTGAGTTCTCTGTTGTCAATCGGCTCCTCTTTGGGCTTCTGCCTCCTCCTTGCAGTGTGCTGTCTGTGCTGACAGTCTCTCCTAGCTCCTGCGGTGCACTGACCGCTCCCTTTCTGAAGTCACGGGCCGGTAGCTGTCGGGCTCTATGTCGTTGTTCGCTCTCAGTTCTCTTAATTGACGGCGGGTCCTCTGCTCCGTTGTCTCACCTCTGCTTCCCTGGCTCGGTGGCCCAGGTACCAGCTGTGGTCTTGAAGGCGGCTTTTTGTTTGTTTCTGTTTGAAGTCGGAGTGTACGTGTGCAGACCGTGTGCCTCGAACAGTTCTGCTGCGAGGCTGTTCTGACCATGGACGGTTGGCACGTCCTTCTGCTGTGTTGGCTGCTTCCCCGCTGACGGGGGTGTGGTTGGCGCTGTGTGAGCAGAGCCTGCCCCGAGTGTTGCTGTTGACGGAGGCGCCTTCCTCTTTGGTTCTGTGTGGTCACAGCCTTGACCGGGGCTGGGTCTGCTCCGCTGTTGGCTGGAACAGAGGCGTCTGGACCCGCTGCTGAGCTGCGGTGTGTGGTCGGGGGGTGGGAGCGCTTCAGCTGTGGAGAAGAGTCGCTGCGTGTGCCTCGGCAGGCGTGTCCCCTGGGCAGTGCCCACCGTCGGGTCGTCTGTCACTTGTCGTGCTCCCTGTTGACGCTGCCTTTGTCCCCGCCTTAGCTGCTGGAATGTTGGCCTCCTGCTCGGGTGTCCCCCGGGTTCTGGGCCCCAGGGACCAGCAGCGCAGAGTCCACCAGTGCCAGGTGCGAGGGCCCGCCTCAGTGAGCGTGGTGTCACACACCTGAATCCCGGAGCAGACCCCGCGCCACCTCCGCATGTGGCGCGGTGCCTGGCCTGTTGTAAATACGCGGACTCTCCCCACACCGTGGGCCGGAACCCTGCTCGCTGCCCTTCCTCCCAGAGGGGCAGGTCCACAGAGGGACTGAGAGCAATCCACCCTCTGCCCGGGGCTGTCCCCCAGTGGAGCTGCAGGGTCTCAGGGCGGGGTTCAGCCGACAGCCCCCCTCCGCGCAGCTGCGATGCTGCGCCTGAGCCCCACCCCTCCCCTCCCGAGAACTCGCCCGCAGCGGGGCGGGCGGGGACGGCGGCGGCCACGCTGCGGCCCCTTGTGCCCACCCCAGTGCCCCCCCGACACACACCAGCAGCGGTGCTTTGCCGTGGGGGTCCCCAGCTGCGCTGTTCCAGCCCGCGCTCACACTGCCCTCCGGTCCCCTGGGGCGGCCCCTGTGCCTCGGGCCCAGCCCTCCGCCCGGGCTCCTCGCCGCAGTCTCCAGCAGCCAGTCTCGGCTCGTCCTGCTGGCTGGGGCCAGGCCGGGGTCGCAGGGACCCGCAGGGCACTTCCCCTGTGCTCTGTCCGCCGAGTGGCGGCCACTTTCTCCTCTGAGCCTCGGGAGCTCCGCTTCTGTCCCCAGTGAGCTCCCGGCTGGAGAGGGGGTGTCCCAGCATGAGGGGCCCTTCCTCCTGCCCGCTCCCTCCCGGCAGGACCCGCCCTGCACCAAGGTTTTCTTTTCTTTTTCTCTCTTCGCAGAATTTGTGAGGATCTTCCTGTAGTTTGAAGCGAGAAACACTCTGCCAGAGTTCAGCAGGTGCTCTGCGCGGCTCCGTGGCTCTGTAGGCGAAATTCCCGGTGTGCTTGTGGGAGAGCGCGAGCTGCGAGTGTCTGCTCTGCCGTTCGGCAGGTTTGGCCCCAGAACCAATCACTCTAAGTTGAGTTCAGCAAGGTTACAAGCTCAACAGACAGAAATCGTTTTTATTTCGATACTAGCAACAAACGATCAAAGTGCAATGGAGAAAGCCACTCCATTCACAGCTGTGTCAAAATAGAATAAAGGCATTTAGGAATAAATTCAACAAAGGAAGAGCAGAACTTTGACGCTGTCAACTGAAACATTGCTGAAGGAGATTAAGGGAGATGCAGGCAACTGGACAAGGATTGGGAGACTCAAGACCTCAAGATCACAATTCTCCCTAAACTGGTTTATACAGTCAATTTAACCTTACAAAGTCCCCAGATGAGGCTTTTTTGGTAGAAATTGGTCGGCTGGCCATGACATCTACTTGGAAATTCAGGGACTCGGAAGGCCCAAAACAATTTTGAAGAAGAACAGAAGGAGGATTTATGCTGCCAGACTTTAACCCCTTCTCTGAAGCCGCCGCCATCATGGCTGTGAGCGCCTGGCACAGGGCAGGCATGGGCATCGATGGGACACAAACTGAGAGCTCACAGATAAACGTTCACTCTCATGGTCACTGACTTTCAACAAAGGTGCTACGCAAAAGTAATGGAGAAAAGAGCCTTCTCAACACAACCGCTGGCAACTGGAGACCCATACGCAGAAAAGATGAGTTTTGACTCTTACCCCCCATCATCTACAAAAATTAACTCAAAACGGATCTCAGACATAACTCAGACTGTAAGGAAACACAGGAGAAGACTTTGGGAGTTTGATTTAGGCAAAGAGTTCTTGAACTCGACACTAAAAATGTGAGCCATGAAAGAAAAAAATGAGAAATTAAACTCCATCAAGATTAACAAAATCTTGTGTGTCATATAGACCCCACCAGGGAAATGAAGAGATGAGTCACAGACTGGGAAACATTTCTTAGAAATCATGGATCTGGTAAAGGACTTGTATCCAGGATACAGACTTTCACAATCAATGAGAAGATGATAGGCAATCCAATTAAAAATGGGTGAAAGATCTGAATAGCCATTGCTCCAGAGAAGGTGTACAGTGGCCGTGAAAGATGCTCCATGTCGTTAGTCACTAGGGTGGACGCAGTCAGACCCGTGACGGTGCTCACTTCACACCCCCGAGGAAGGCTGTCGTCAGAGAGAAGCCCCAGGTGACAGCAGGCTGTGGAGAAGCTAAACCCTCTTCCACTGCTGGTGGGAACGTCAAATGCAGCAACCGCCGTGGAGGACAGCTCGGCGGCTCTTCACCATGCTGAGACTTGAGTTACCATGTGGCTCAGGTGTATACCCGCTGTGGTCTGAATGCTTGGGTGCCCCCAGAAATTAACGTTAAAACCCCACCCCCCAAGGTGGTGACAGCAGGACGTGGGGCCGCGGGGAGGTGAGCAGGTCACCAGGGCAGAGCCTTCATGAATGAGATTAGTGCTCTTTTACAGGCCCCAGAGGCTCCCTGATCCCTTGTGCCATGGAGGGCACAGCGAGAAGACGGCCGTCTGTGAACTGGGGAGCAGACCCGCCAGACACCGAGTCTGCCCACTTCTTGATCTTGGACTTCCCAGCCTCCAGAGCTGCAGGGAATAAACTTGTTTACAAGCCACCTGGCTTGTGGGGCCAGTTCTCACAGCCCAGGCAGACCGACGTGACACCCAGAAGAAGCGAAAACACGTCCTCACGAGGACTTGTACCCAAGTGTTCAAACTGGCATTATCTGTAAGGGAGCGGAAACAGTCCCGATGTCCCCGTGCTGTTGGCTGGACGAGCAAAGTGTGATCTCTCCATACAACTGAATGCCATTCGGGGACAAACGTGAGCAGGGACAAGGTCTGGCACCTGCCACGGCACGGACGGAGGTCTAGAACATCCCACCTACTGAAAGCACTGTGTGAGCCCATCCGCTGAAACGTCGGAAAAGGCAGCTCCATGGAGACAGGACACGTGCCAGCGGGTGTGGGGCCGGGACCGGGGCAAACGGGCACGAGAGAACATGTTGGTTCAGCGGGACGGAAATACTCAGCAATGTCTGAAAATTGGATTGTGGTGACGGCGGCACAAATCTACGCATTTATTGAAAATCGCTGACTTCGTGTGCTCACCGCGGGCGGAGTCTACGCTGCATCAATCACACCTCAGTGAGAGCAAATCACACCGTGAAGGAAAACGTCTCCGCGAGGCCGGCCAGCGCGCAACCGCCGTCCCGGTTTCTCCAGGCTCTGCGGCTGGCGGCGGAGGGCGCGCTCACACAGGTGAGCTCGCAGACCCGATGTCACCTCTCACAGCGACGTGGGGCTCCGCGCTCCGGGGGGCCTGTCGGCGCTCACGGCGGGAGACTAAGACCGCGCAGGGCCTGCAAGGCGGAAGAATGTTCCTTCAAGGGGCAAGATGCTTCTGGCTGTAGGAGGAGCTCGAGCCTCACGCCGCTGCGCCCGCCCTTGAGGGCTGTGGGTCCCAGGAGCTGCCGCAGCCGCGAGCCTCTCCACGCAGGAAGCAGAGAGCCCACGGGGGCTGCTGCCAGAGTGCAGCCTGGCGCTTCCCAGCCCCAGTGCCGGGGCGCAGCCCTGGGTCTACTCCCAGGGGAGTCTCATCCCAACCGCAAGCCGCCAGGGGCAGCGGCGGGGGGCTCACGGGCGATGGAGCCACCCCCCGGGCCTCTCGGCCTGGGGCTGCCCCGTTCCTTTGCAGTCGGCACGGCACTGCCCCAACGAGAAACACTGGTGCAGAAGGCGCGTGCAGACCACGGCCCATTCAGGGCACTCTGGGCGCCGTCTAGCACCCCCTCGTCCCTGAGGGGTGTCACCGCTACCACCCTGAGGTCACAGGTGAGGCTCTGCAAGCACAGCCTGACGTTACACTGGCGCCTGGCTGGGCCTCCCAGTCCGGAGTGCAGCTGACCTCTGTGCTGCGGCATTTCTGCAGGAGGTGGCCAATGGTGGGGAGTTTACGGACAAAGTCATTCTATTTGGGAACAGTGACTTTTAGGAAACATCACCCAAGTGCTTCTTCATTAAAGAAATGCCTCCCTGTGCAAAACCGTGCCCCTTGCACCCCAATCCCCTGTGGCCTCCACCCTGCACCCTGAGTCCCATCTCGACCTGCGTCCGGATCTCCTGGAGCAGCGTGGCCAGGCCGGGGAGGACGGCCCTCAGCGCTCCATCTGGTCTCTGCAGGCTTTGAGCCGTCCCCGTGGGCCAGGGCACAGCTGCACGCCCTTGGTGATACTGGGGTGAGTGTCTGTGCCTCGGGTTCCAAATTCCAGGTGTAAGGGCTCCTGCGCGGTGGCTTGGTGCTCAGTCTTTAGTCGCTGGCAGGAAGGCTTTGCCTGTTTGGGGCAAACACCCCCGGCACAGTGCCACCCCCACTTGGCGCGTCTCCTCTTGGTGAGGTCACGCCGGACACGAAGGGTGCACCGCCGTGCTCACCAGCGGCAGATTGACGTCACCCCCAGCGTCATAGCGGCTGTTCTCTTTTAAAAAAATTCCACATTTTAAAATGTCTCAATTCCGACCTTTTTGCAGTATTTTCGGTGGCTCCTTTAGGACTTGCCACGGGCCACATATGGATTTAAATTAAATCCAAATTAATTAAAGTGGAATGAAATGGAAAACCCAGTTCTCAATCACCCTGGCCACGTCGCAGGGCCCGCGGCTGGGGAGGGGCAGGAGCCGGCCCCACGCACGGGCCTGTGGGCAGTGCGGCTCGGGCTGGCACGTTGCCCTGCCATGCGGCGCCCTGCACTGGACTCACCTCCACAGTTGTTCATCCTCTGCAGCTACTCGCCCGTCTCTCTCTGAGAAGCAGCCTTCTGGAGGGCCGGCGAGAGCATCTTACCTCGGTGGGCAGCAGTGAGCCCTGGCTCGTGATTCCAAGGAAAGGGGTGGTTTGAGGGGTGTCAGAGGCGGAAGGCAGGGGCATTGAAAGTCACTGATGTGGACAGAGGGCCCCATGGGCTGGGAGGCAGTGGCTGAGGTTTGGAGAAGGCTGAGGGTGGACGGTGACGAGCACGGGGGTGCAGGCTGCACGGCAGGCCCGCTGCTGTGTCTGGGGGCCCCCACCGCAGCCGGCCCAGAGGCTGCGGGGTCTGAACACCATGGTCCTGTGACTCGAAGACACCCTTCTGATGCGCTGGCCTGCAACCCTGCCCCGACGACCTCCCCAGCCTGGCTCACGGTGACAAGCGGGGTTGGGAATTTGGCAATGGGCAACCAAGGGCTGAGTCACGCCCCGGCAAAATGAGCTGAGCTATCATGAGGCCGGCTTGGAGCGGGGAGCCTCCAGGGCACTGGGCCCGGGGGGGTGACAGGGAGGGACAAAGGTCAGCCACCAGGAGAAGACGCCCGATGGTGGAGCTGCTGGCCCCACCATGTTCAAGCCGCTGCCCCTGGGTGGCTGCCTGAGTGTGGCTTGGGCCCCGCCACCTTCCGGCTGCACAGTCCGGCTGTGCCAGCGTCACTGGCCCACCCCCTCAGACAACACCAGTGGCGCTGAGAGCAGGGCTTGCCACCGCCCTTCCCCGATTTGAAGAAACATCTGGTTCTGATTGTCATCCGAGGATATAAAGGCACTCCTGGGGCGACAGGGAAGGGCTGGTGGCCTGGCGTTCTGACATTCCCACCGCGCGCAGCCAGGGTCGCCCAAGGCCACCTGCAGGGACCCACTGTGCGGCCACCCCAGCCGGCAGGCCCTCCCTCGTGTGGAGGCCGTGGTCCTGGGGAGCCTGGCACGCAAGGCTGAGAACCTGAGAAAAGTCAAGTGCACGGGACACTCGGACCAGAAGTGCTGGCGTGATGGACGGGCCAGGCCGGGGCCTTGGCTCCCCGACACCAGGCCTGGGAAGGAGTCCTGAGTTGCGTCCGTGTCCTTAGCTACGGGAGAAAGCACTCTTCTTCCCGGAGAGGGTCATCCTGACAACGCCGAGGCCCTCCGCCTGCGTCCAGGCGCAGCCTGGCCCTGCGGGGCCGAGCGGCGGGGCACCAGCTCCTCCCGTCACCGAGAGAGACGTTCATTGCGGGCAGCTTGGGCCACTTCCTTCCTTTCTCTCTGTTACTTGTTGTCAAGCCCTTTGTGGGTTTTATTTTTTTCTTGTTTTTCCTAAAAATGCTGCCACGTTTCAAAACACCGCCTTGAATCGGAAGCCGGCTCCCGGGGGGCTTGGTCCGGCAGGGCTGGCGGTTCTGGGCGAGAAGAGAGATGGAGGGGAGGAGGGGCGCCGGCCTCGGGCGTCCCTCCTCCCGCTCCCCGTGGCTGGAGACCCCCAGCCAAGGCCCCCCAGGCATGCGCTAGTCTGTCGCCTGAGACTGTGTCTGTCCTCACTGCTGAAAATGGTCTGGAAGAAGTTTTCTCAGCATATATTGAGCGATACATGTTTCTTCCCGTCACCAACGTCGAGGTAACATTTGCCTTAAGCCCCTCAACTCAGTGAGGCTGACTCTGAGGCCGTGCTACCCGGAGGGGCTGCGGTTGGTGTCGCTGGCACTGGCCTGGCAGACACGCTTGCTGTGCGCTGATGTTCGGAGGCTGCGGTGTTGGGGGCGGGGTGGCGCTGACTGGGGACAGCGCCCCGTGGACCAGGGCAGGGCACCCCGGCTGGGCGCACTCAGAACTCCTCTCTAGGAGTTCAGCTGCAGGCAGATGCGGCCGGTGTGTCCGACCAGCCTCTGCCTGAGCACGGGGGTCCAGAAAGCCCGCCAGACCTCAGGC
This sequence comes from Vicugna pacos, assembly GCF_048564905.1. Lineage (NCBI taxonomy): Eukaryota > Metazoa > Chordata > Mammalia > Artiodactyla > Camelidae > Vicugna > Vicugna pacos. The sequence goes on along the minus strand of NC_132991.1, from coordinate 94,858,079 downwards.
TGGGCGTCCCAGGTGAGCCGTCCCTCTCGCTGGGAATCCCTTAAGCAGGCATTTCGGTTAGATTCTGCTTCGGCAGAGGCCCCGACCCCCCTCTGCTCCAGCGTCACGGAGGTGGAGGGGCGGCTGCAGGAAGGGGCACCTGGGGAAGGTTCCCCGGAGCTGCCCCAGTCTCAGGGGTCCACCCCTCATCAGGCTGGGCGAGCTGGCCCTGGGAGCGCAAGGGGTCTGGGCCTGTGGGGAGTTGGGGGTGGGGGTCCCGACAGCACGGCCACCTGTGGGGCTCACGCACTTGTATTTATGGGCTCCCCTGGGCTCGCCCGCTCGGGGCGCGCTCCGGGGGCCTGACCCCCTGCCCAGCTCTGAGCGTGCTGGAGGGACGGGCCGGCCGCAGCTGCAGCCACCCACGGAGGAGGCCCCGTCCAAGCGCTGGGGAGGCAAGCCTGGTAACGTGCAGTGCATACTTCTGTCCTAAAATAGATTTTATCTGAAAAAGAAAACAGATGGAGATGGAGATGATGTTTTTTCTTTTATGAAAAGCACAGGAAACAGCATAAAGCGGCTGTGTGGCTCCCTCCCCCCACCCCTCCAGATGAGCTTGGAAACCTCCGAGGACCCCACTTCACGAGGGATTAGCTGATAAGGCCTGGGGTGGCCGGGGAGGCCGGCGGGATTGGCAGGTTTCCAGAGTGGAGCCGGTCGACCAAACCGTCCCGTCTCCTTCCCCATCAGCGATGCCACAGAGTCAAAGAGGGTGGCACGAAGGGCTCAGCCTTGCCCGCGGCAGGGCCCTGCCCCGCAGACCACGCGTGGCCAGGACGCTGGCAGGGAGAGGGGTGCCGTGGGCCGCGGCTCCAGGCCCCCGGAGCCGCCTCCCCGCTGGGCCTTGGAGCAGGCGGGCCTGGGCTCTGCTGTTTGTCGCGGGGGGTGGGGGTGGGCGTTGAGCAGGACCGAGGCGGGGGCCGGGTAACCGGCAAGGCGTTCAGAACGTGGTGGCGAGTGATTCTGGAGGTAAAGGGTCTGGGTGCCCCGGCTGCCTTTCACAGCCGACTGTAAATTCTCCTTTGGGAAAGCCTTAGGGCGTTAACAGGTCTGCACCATGACTGATACTATCTGGGCAAAGCCTTGACTCAGCAGAATTCCTCTTGAGTCAGTTTGTCGTCACATGACTCACTGTGGACCATGGAGGGGAAAAGCCATGAAACTTCTCAGAGAAACAGCTCCATTTGTTTGTGTTGAACGTGCTCATTTTATCAGGGATGATTATGAGTGTGGATCACAAACATAATTCTTAAGCCTTTGTGGCCAGTAATTACCTTAGAGATGGGTTTCCTTCTGTTTCTTCTATTTGATAGAGTATAGGTTTGTGCCCCAGTTAAGGATGCATTTCTTCTCACGTAGCGTGGAGACGAATGGCTGTAACCACCCCTCACACAGACACGGGGTCTGAGCAAGCCCCAAGGAATTCATTGGCATCGAAAAAGCTTTAGTTAGGGATGAGAGAAACCCAATTCCCAGACGACACACAAAACAGGAAATACTCTGAAGCTTTCTAGAAAGGAGCTTACAGTCATACACAGCATATTCATGGCTCAGATCCTGTGACCAAAAACCAGCCAGTTTAGCAGAGGCCACAGCCATGTCACGTGGCCAAGACCAGTGGGGCTGGAGCAGGAGGGAAGGTCCGAGTCCCGCAGGGCCAGGGACAGGTGTGCATTCACACGGGCATCTCCCTGGTGTAGACGTGGGGAGACGAAAGGGGTTAAATTTCAGGGTGGCTTAGCATAAAAAAGTCTGCAAAGGACAAGCGCTGGAGAGGGTGTGGAGGAAAGGGAGCCCTCCCGCACTGTTGGTGGGAATGCAGTTTGGTGCAGCCACTGTGGAAGACAGTATGGCGGTTCCTTAAAAAGCTAAAAGTAGACTTACCGCGTTACCCAGCACCCCCCTCCGGGGTGCACACCCAGGCGAAGCTCTAACTGAAAAAGACACGTGGTCCCCGATGTTCACAGCAGCACTGCATACAATAGCAAAGACATGGAGGCAGCCCACACGCCTATCAATAGACGAGTGGACAGAGAAGTTGTGGTACAAAATAGTTAATGGAATGCTACTCAGCCACAAAGAGAGTAAAATCGTGCCAATTACAGCAACACGGATGGACCTGGAGATTATCGTATTAAGTGAAGTATGTCAGACAGAGAAAGAGAAATATCATATGACATCACTTGCAGATGGAATCTAAAAAAAACACAAATGAGCTTGTTTAAAAAACAGAAACAGACTCACAGACACAGAAAACAAACTTATGATTACGAAGGGGAAAGGTCAAGGGAGGGATAAATCGGGTGTTTGGGATTAACACGTACACACGACTACGTATAAAACAGATAAACAGCAAGGTCCTCCTGTACAACACAAGGAACTGCATTCAATATGCTGCGATAACCTATACTGAAAAGGAATCTGAAAAAGAGTATATATACGTGTGTAACTGCATCACTCTGCTGTGCCCCTGAAACTAACACAACATTGTAAGTCAACTGCACTGCAGTACAAATAAACAAACAAACACTTATGTTTCTGAAACTACAGCTGAACAGTCAAAAATAACTAAGTAAATAAGTAGCAGAGTGGCTGCATGAACACTCCGGCCACCAAAGTTCCCTGCTGGCCCCGGGGCGCGGCTGCAACCAGGAAGCAGGGCACGGAGACGGGGGAGGCCAGGGCCCTGACACCCGGATGGTGCTGAGCGGCCTCCCCATGGCCTCTGGGTGGCCTGACGGATCCTCGGGGAACAGCCGAGCCCTGAGCGGCACGGGTGAAGAAGGGTGCCCCTCCCTGGAGTCGGGGTTCGTTGCAGGACCCCAGTCCAGCTGAGAGACAAGAGCTCGTGGTCATCAATTATGCCCCGTCCCAACGCACAGAGGTGGGAGATGGTTTCCAGACTTTGCACTGCAGCCGGGGTGGGTTTGAGTTTGAGGGAGGACAGCACGGCTCTGCTCCTGTTCCGAGCTCTCGACTGTTCCTCAGAGGACGAGGAGCACTGCCCAGACAGGGGCCACCAGGGGTCAGGCTCCCCACCGGGCCCAGGGCTCTGCACCAGGTGGGAGCTGCGGGAGTCGGGAGTCTAGAGGAGGGGGAGTCCCCTCCCTCCCGCACTGCCCTTTATTCTCTGCACTGATCGCCACTTGGAAGAATTTACATGACAAGCCACAAGTTTCCTCCGAGCAATGTTTACAAACATCGAGCGTCCTGGTCCTTGAACTGAACTCAGCACTGGGGAGGCCATGTCCTCGTGCAGTGGGGGAGGGAAGCCAAAGCAGCCACTGGTGCTGAAAAATGTCCCCACCTCTTTCTTCCAAATTTACCAGCACTACCAGCCAAAAATGTGGTTACTGTGAGAGAAATCAAAGCGCAGGGAAAAAGAAGATAAAAGGAAGAAGAGAAGGGTCAAAACACGATCCAAAATGCACACCTGGTGGCCCTGTACAGGTGCTATGGGTGGCTTGCAATTTTGGCTCTGAGCTTCCTACCACTCAAAGCAAAAAGGGAAATTAGTTTTGCCCTGTTTCCCTGGAAGCCTCCAGGGTGGCCATGGAAGTCTTAAAGTCTGAGTTCATTGTTCTTAGGCTTTGGGTTTGAAACAAGGGAGGAAGGAAAGAAATTACTTACCTTAGAGACAAGACTAACTGCTCTTGGGAAAGAGTGGCAGTTTATAATTTTCTCATACCCCACTCCCCACCCCGCCAGGGTTGCACAAATGGGGAGTGATTCATAGATGTTTCTGGAAGTGAATTTTCTCTCCATCTCCTCCATCACATCCCACCCTAGCCAGCATCCCCATCAGCTCAGCAGTCTGTCTGCACCAGCTCCTGACTGGTCTCCCCTTGTCTGCCTATGCCCCTCACATCCTCCCCTGGGGACCTGGCTTCTCCAAACCCTGCATGGCTCCAGCCTCGTTCCACCCAGGTCTTGGCTCAGACACTTAACCAGACTGTCCAACATTTTAGATCGGGTCTGACGGCTTTCCACAGCCATTTTGCTACAAGATTTGAGGAAGAGGTGAGGATGGTCCACTTCCTGGAAGGAAAGCCCGTGACCCTCACCATGGGGGGCACACAGAGGGGAAGCACCACCAGCAGGAAGCGTGCAGGAGCCCAGCACCCCGTGAGAGCCCGTGTCTACTGGTTTGTCATCTTTTTCTCTTTTTTTTGAGCTTTTTAAAAATTATTGACCGTCAGTTACAGTGCGTCAGTTTGCATACAGCTGACTGTCTCAGTCCTATGTGTACATACACGTGTTTGTTTTCATATTCTTTTTCGTAGTAGGTTACTGCAAGATATTGAATATGGTCCCTTGTGCTCTACAGAAGAAATTCGTTTATTTATTTATTTTTTTGTCTTCTTTTGCTTTGAAGTGTGAACATTATTCTCTTTTTTGGTAAAAAAATTTTTTTATCCAAGTGTCTGATTTGTCTTTGTAAATAATGATTGATAAAACCAAGAGAGGCCATTCTCTACGTATGAATTAGCTGGTGCCAGGCAGTGTTTCCACGGTGCTGCATCGGTGAGAAACAGATGTCTTCACCCGCCGTGCCCATCGGGGTGGGCGCTCTGCCAGCACAGGCAGCTCAAGGTGCCCGACACATACGTGGGGCTGATTTTGTTATTACTCACCGTATTTCAGACGAGGGCTTCTCAAACGCTCTGTGGTGAAGGACCAGCGCTTTGAAATGTCCGGTTCCATGGGGGCTGAAACATCACAGCTAAGACAGAAGGCAGAGGCAGCTACAGCAAACCCTTGGTTCTGTCTGACCCAGGATGGAGGGCTGGTGGATGTAGCCCGTGGTGCCCTGGGGAGCAGGGCTTCTGACTCTGTGGGCGGTACTGGCGCTCAGTGCTCCCCACTCCCCACAGCACTGTCTGCTGGCCGCAAGCAACCGTCCCTCTGATGACCGGGCAGCCGCTGGAAGTGGATGTGGTCTCGAGTCCCCGCTGAGCCCTCTGCTGCCTCCCGTGGCGGATGCTGGACACACTCGATCATTCCGGGGTGACCTTGTCCTCTGAGCCCTGTGAGGTGGAGATGGCGGTGCTGACATGCTTCAGGCAGTCTGTGATGAAGAAGGCGGCCTTGCGCTGCAGAGAGCAGGATTTCAGACATTCTTCTTTCCCAAGTTCGACGGCCTTTTGTATGTGACGCAGGCACAGACACGCAGAATCATGTGAATTCGGGATATTTTCAGGAGGGGACAGCTGGGGAGCAGGAGCGAAGCCCCAAACCCTAGGCTGGTCCCTGAATCCCGGAGGGAAGAGAGAGGACCCAGGGGCTGCGGGCCCCACCTCCCCATCTGGCTCCTCACACGCGACCCCGGAGGCAGGCAGGAAGCTGTCACCTCTGTGAGAGACCAGATTCCGGGTGGTCCGGTGCAGCTCTGCGTGAGTCACTTGGCCAGGGAGTGAGCCAAGCTGGCCCCCAGACACCCCCGTGTCCTCCCAGCTCCATTGTTCTCTGCACAACTCTGTGTTCACAAGAAATTCTAGGGAATTTTTATAAGCTTGTAAAAAATAGAGCATTGACTGCTGAGAAAATGCATGTCTGTGTTGAAAAGCTCTCTAAGGGCAGAACAGGGTGGGCCCAGGGCTCAGGGGAAGGAGGGGGTCCCTTGGGACTGAGACACAGGAGGAGGGTCCCTGGGAGGCAGTCCCTGGTGGGTCCAGCTCTCTCTTCTGCCTGGTGGCCCTTGGGTCCCCGGGCTTGATGTCCCTCCCCGCTCAGCTCCAGGGCCCTCCTGGGAGAGCAAGCCGGCCCCCTCCCCCAGCCGCCTCCCTCAGCGCCACGTTCCAGTCCACGTGGTCTGACAGCTGGTGCTGGGGGCCAGCCCGGGCGCTGCATCTCCCACCTCAGCGTGGCCTCCGTGGAGCATATCCTGGGTCTCCTGAGTCTCACGGAGACGCTGCCTTGCTGGCACTGTCCACTGGCCAACTTGGATCAATTCTTCTCCAAGCTGATTCTGTCCACTCTCATTTCTAGGAACTCCTCACGACCCCTGGGATGGAGATTTTTTGTAGCCTAACTCTTGTTTTGCGCACTATTCCATCATTTCACTGTGGTTGGGGGCGGAGGGACGGGGACACGGGGAGTCAGCCCGCCAGCCTGCAGGGATGGATGTTCCCGCCCCGGCTCCTGGGAGATGGGCGCTGTCTTTCTGGGCCTGTCTTGTGGAAACACAGCTCTCAGCCCTTAAAAGTAAGGAAAAGCGATCTCCTCAGCTTACGAAGGGGTTCCAGCCTCGAAGCATGGATGGGAGACCAGGGTGCCTGGCGTGACCCCAGACCTTTACAGGAAAGGGGACACGAAGCCTCGAGAACGTCACTCAGGGAAGTGCCTGAGAACCTGGCGCACCGCCTTCTCACAGGGACATCCGCTTCTGGTAGCGAAAAGGCGATGGGGGAAAACCCAACAGAAAGCCAGTTCTGTGGAGAGAGACGCCTTGAGGGGAAACTGACGAGACGGCTGGTGGCTTACACACTGACAAGTTTGAAAGTTTAATCACCGAAATTTTGTCGTTAAAGGGTTATTTTTAAGTTACTGTTTTTTGCCTCTTCGTGGCGAGTTGATAAGTATATTTGGGTGTTTTCACTTTTGCTAAGGGTGCTTCTAAAAATTTCAGCAACAAATGCATACTGCTTTTTAATAAGAAAAAAGCTATTAATTAAAAGCAACCACTGTCAACGTGAGGTGATGGCAGGGCTGGTCCTGGACCAGGTTCACCTGCGAAGTCCAGGTGACTTGTGACCAGCTGGCCCTTGTCTCTGCCACCAGGTCGCTCTTGGCTTCTACCTCTAGGGACTTTTCTGGGAAACCATCTCCCGCTGGGCCCAGTGGTGCTTGCTGGGGCCTCCCGGCTGCTGGAGTGGACACGAGACCAGACATCTGTGAGGAGTGGACATGGTGCCTGCCCTCACAACGCGTCCAGTTCAAGGAGCAATCAGCCATGGGAAGAACAGAACCCAGGCGGCCATCCCGGTGGAGGAAAGCCGGCACGGGCCGGCACAGGTGGTCCCAGGCAGAGACCCGATGCCTCACAAGGTCAGGGCCACGCTGGCCAGTCCATCTTCAAACCCAGTGTCCAGCCTGGCCTCACGCAGCAGGGGCTCCAGAAATGTTTGCTGATTGACTCACTGATGGACACCCTCCCTTTCCCTGCCCCACACACGTGGCATCTGCCCAGGTGCGCCACGCATGAGGAAGTGGGAGTCCACCACAGGATGGGCAGGGGACGCGGCACCGCACGGAGGTCACCACCTGGGGCGCACCACCGCCTGCCCTCAGCTCTGGGACCCTCTCCTCCTCGGATCTGCCTCCCCCAAAGGGACACTGGGCCTGGCTGGGCAGGGGCCTGGGAACACTCAGCTCACAGTGCAAAGGCGAAGCATCTGACCCAACCTTGAACTTTCCTGGCAAGAAAATGAGATCCACGAGGAAGTGTGGGGAGTCTGGGCTTCCTCACGCTCTGCAGGGAGCGCCTCGGGGGCGGTAAATCAACGTGGGAAGGAGGCAGGACGGTGGGGAGGACAGGGCGGGCGTGGGGCTTTGACTCAATGAGGTTTGCTTTCTGGGGGTGGCGACGTTCTGAAGGGTGTGCGTGTGCGCACACGTGTGGTTGTACGTGGCAGTGATGTGCGTGTGTGCACGCATGTGACGGTGTGGCTGTGACACCCTCCGCAGGAGAAGCGTGTTTGTCCCAAAGCCCATGGAGCTGGCGGGGGACACCCCCAAAAGGCTGCTCAGCTCCCCTGGGCAGAGGCAAGCTTTCCCTTCACCTCCATCCACAGCAAGGGGTCCCTCAAGTCCCCCAGGGCCTTTGGAGGTGGCTTGTCCACAGGGAGGGGTCCGTGTGGGGGTCCCCGCGGAGGACAGCTCTGTGTCCAGGGACAGAGGCCTTGTGAGCATCCCCCAACGTCCTCTCTGTCTCCGCCCCCACCTTCACCCTCTCCCTTCCCCCTCCCCCGCTGTCTGTGAGCACAAGTTCCGGCGGGGGTGGGGAGGCGTCCCTGCGTCCGTGGTCTCTTTGAGTCTGTCTTCCTCAGTGTGGGCTGGGGGTGCCTTTAGGAGAGGCAGGACCCGGGACAAGCCCCAAGGGACACATGGAGACACAGCGCTGGTGCTCTGACCCCTCCCCACCTGGCGTGGGCAGAGTGGTTTGGTTTTGACTCTGGCCTCCGGCCTCTCCCGCTATTGTCACTCACTCATCCTCCATGGACGCTCCTGCCTCCCCTCAGAGGTCACGCTGGGGACCACGGGGTCCCATTCAGCACTCAATGCCAGCTAGGGGCCACGTTCTCCTGGGGGTGTGGGCCCTGCAGGCCTGGGTGGGAGGGCAGCCGGGTCACCCTCGGTGGGCAGGCAGGAGCTGTCCAAGGCCCTGAGCCCAGCCCCGTCCCGGAACGCTCAGGGGCCCTCGGAGGGCGGCAGGTGGCTGTCCCAGCTGGGTCGTAGCCCATGCCCTCTGCAGGCCCCCTCACTGCACCCCTTGCTCCTGGGAAGTCCTCCTGCAGAAGGATGGCTTTACAGATGAACAAGGCCGCCCCTCGGGAACCTCTGTGCTGTCCGGCCTTGCGTGCTGGACCGAGGCTGGGCCACATCAGACTCGGAGCTGTTGTCCCAGTGATTACCTCACAGCCTGAACAGATTCCAGCACCCTTGCAACCGCTCTGGAGCGTCGAGGGCAGCTACGTGATTGGACAGGATACAGGGGCCAGGTGGGTGTGGGGGCAGCGGCCCCTCCCGCAGCCAGACCTCAGGTTCAAGCCAAGTCCTCGGGGATGGGTCCACTTTGCTGGCCGGGGCGCTCGGTCTAGAAGCTGCTCTGCCCAGAATTCGAGCCCGCCCGCACTCAGCCTTGCGAGTAAAGCCAGCCAGATGTTCGCGCTGGGAAGAAGAGCTGGTGTGGACAGGGCAGGGGACGCGGGAGGCTGCAGGGACCTCCAGCCAGATTTCTGACAGCCTTGTAGAAAAGCAAAGATCAAGACAAGGACCAAATTTCCTCCTTGGGGAAAGAGGATGGGGGAGAAGCCAGGGAGGGCACAAAGAGCACATGTGCTGTGGGGGGAGCGCGGACTGTGCTGCGGGGGAGGCTGCGCGGATTCCGCGTGGGCCCTGGGCTCTTTCCCTGGGAGGAAGGAGGGAAGTTGACGGAAGGAAGTGGGTGAAGAGCAGTTCTGTGTTTGAGACATCCTTGTCAGCTCCCAAGTGTGCCAAGGCGGGGAGGACGTGAGGGTCCCCCAGCAGGGACATGGCCTCTCCGGCCCAGTGGAGCAAGAGCAGAGAGACGTAAAGGGGGACAGCACCCACCTTCCCACCTTCACCACCTGCCCCCGAGCAGCGTGACCTGCACCCCTCCCGGGAGGTGCATAGTCTGTCCGTGGTCTCTCTCTAAGGACGGGACAGAGCATCACTGATGTCCGCTCCATGCATGGCTGGTGCTCCCCACAGAGATGACACAGCCCCAGCCTGTGGGTCACCTTCCCCTCCAACATTCATTTCCTGGCTTGTCATGGTGACCTGAGGGCCAGGGCTTGGGGCCTGCCATCCTCATGGGAATGACGGAGTTCCGGTCCACAGAGACGACCACTCTACTCTGTTGAAGCCTGCATCCCTACTCCATCCCTAGGTGGTGCAGCCGCCAGTGGCGTCTGCCACTTCTGCCCCTTTGCAGCAGACACGGGTCGCTCTTCCCTTCTGCTCCCACTCGGAGCTGCCGGTCCCGTCTCCACTTCTCTAAGCTGCCCCCACCCCAAATCCTTTCAGCTGCTACCAACACAAGGGGATCCCCCCGCTTTCCTCGGGCTACAGTTATGATGAGACCCCTGCCCTCATCACTGTCTCCCTCTGCCACGGACAAGCAGAGGGTCCACAGGGCAGGGAACAGTCCATGGCACAGTCCATCGAGCTCGGGTCTCTGCAGGGTCTGAAAATAATTTCCCCCCAGTGGGGGGACCCATTTCTTAAAAAGGAGCCTTGATCAGAGAGGTCAATGTGCACAAGCCGCTGAGGGTTCAGGGGACAGGCAGCCGCAGCACCTGCCCCGCCCCCGCCCCCACTAGTATGCTCGTCCCTGCGGTGTCCCGCGGGCCTGCTGGGCCCGGAACGCAGACTGTGGACCGCGGCCGTATTGCTCGGTGCGGTGCGTTTGCGCTCAGCATTATTTCACGATGCTTTCTGTCTGGTTCTAGTAAGTACGGTTCCTTTTTAAGGACCGCATGATGCATCTCTGCACGGATACATCCTGATCTGTACAACCAGTCCTTTGGTGCCAGAACTTTAAGCTGTTTTCAGGCCCCCCTCCCTTTTTAACTTTTCATTAAAGCTTTACGTACATACACGTTTCCCATTATTTTTTAAATGAGACTTTAAAACCTGCCAAAGGAATGTCTGTCTTGAGGAATAAAGTGAAGCTACTTTAAGGTCACACGTGATCTTCCTCCCTCCCCAGTTTTAGCAGGAAAATTACGTATGTTTGGATTTGCCCCCATAAGTCAGCCGCTTAATGCACAGCTCCTCTTTGCAAAGGGGAGAGCTCTGTCTTCTATGAATCATCCGAATCCCAGAGGTGGAAATGCTTCACTGAGCAGATTAAAATGATTCAAGAGTAACTAACCTGCGTCGGCTGGAAAGAGCAGCCCCTGTGAGGAAACGGTGAAGAGGGGTCATTTCAGAGCCACGCGTGCAGCCGACTCCTCGTCGTGGGAAAGTGCAGGGCGGCCCGGGGGCTCACGTAGAGCCTCTGTCCCAGCCCTTGACTCCACCCAGTTTCCCCAGAACCTCAGCTCCCCCTGGCTTGCTCTGAACCCCCACCAGATGCCCCACCCAGGGTGGCTGTCCCCCGGAGTGGCTCCGATTGGCCGCTCTCTGTTCCAAAGTCTGTCCTCGGCCAAGCTTTGCCTGTGGCGTCAAGCTGGGCTCTGTGGCGAGGGGAGTGTCCACAGCCTTCCGTGATGTCACGAAGGATTCAGGGGCTCGAGCACCCACCACCCATCTGCTCAGCATCTTAAGGGATCTGTGGTTCAGGGAGGGGGCCAGGGCCCCCTGGGTCTGCCTCAGGGCACCTGCTGGTCAGAAGCACAGGGGCTCCTGGATAGCCCAGGGCCGAGGGTTCTGAGCCCGACTGACCATCTCCTCTAGGTTCATTGGTCCCTCCAGGTGGCAGCCACCCTGCAGCCACCCTGCAGCACGTCCCCCACCCTCCATGAGACCCTCCATCCACCTCAGACGTGGCCCCTCCCATCTGCCAGGAATGGCCGTCTTCCCAGGGCCGCAGCCCAGGCTCTGGTCAAGGCCACCTCGTTCTCAGCGCCCAGCCGGACATGCTGAGCTCAGGGAGGCGTGGCTCGCCAGGCGGCGCCACGCCGCTTGGGTTTTTGAGCCCAGTTATCACCGCAGCTGCCGGGGCTTCTGCAGTCGCTCCCCACACGCACAGAATGACTCGTTCTCCCCTGAGAGAGAGATGCTCCAAGCCAGGGGTTCCCAAAACGGGATTCCATGAAACACTGGCCCACGGGCCCCGCCATCTTCTTGCTCCCTGGGGTTTGGTGTTGGGACGCCCTGCGGGCGCCGGGGCAGCCTCCCAGGGACGCGGCACAGGGCAGCCCCTGCTCCTCTTAACAAGGACTGGCCTCCCTTACCGCACTCCCGCTTTTAGCAGAATTTTAACCAGCTTCTCCCAGAACAGCGCTCAGGGGCACCTGGAGCCGACAAGAGCGGTCCAAGGTGTGCCGGCTGACGACCCGGACACAGTGCTTAGAGGAGCCGTGGCACGCCAGGGGCTGACGGCTCCGATGCCTGCAGAGCACGGGCCCCAGACAACACGGAAGACGCTGCCTCTATCAGGACCAAGCGTGACACCCTGACGGGTCTGTTGCCTTGAAAATCACCACGTGAGGCCCTCCAAACATGGCTGCCAGTAATACCCAGCAGTACACAGCAGTACCCAGAAGTACTGAGTCATACCCGGCAGTACTCACCAGCACACAGCGACCTCCAGCAGCACCCCGCAGCACCCCAAGGCACCCAGCTCATCCCTGGTCGGTTGGCAAGCAGTGGCTGGTCTGTCTTCCTGTTCCTTCCACAGTAAGGAGGGAGGCCTGAGATAGCCCAGCCATGAGGCCCACAGTGGTCACAGGTGATCCCAGTGTGATGTGCCCCTTGCAGGGGGTTGCAGCTCACTCTGCAGCCTCTCCATTCTGCTCCCCAAGGCCTGGGAGAACCTGAGCTTGGCTGCCTGAGAGCTGGCATCAGGGGCTGCTGGGGGCCGGGGTAGAGGGTGGCAAGCCGCTGCGTCCCTTTGCCCCAGCTTTGGGCTGTCCCAGTGCAGAGCTCTGCCCACGAGCCTTTCCTGCCTGGGCCCCATCCACGCTTCCAAACCCAGCTCCTGCCCAAGTCCGCCCTGTGCCCACTGGGATCCCTTTAAAGGCATCTGCAGCCCAGGACAGCCTGCGCCAGCCCCCCAGGCAATCTCTCCATGGCTCTGTCCCCGGCACCTGCTCTCCAGTGCCCACACTTCCTGGAGAAGGGTAGAGCGGCTGGGCCGAAGGGACGTCAGGGGCAAGGGAGGAGCATTTTCCCTGCCTGATGCACGTCTGTGTGCCGTGCGTCTCCGGTGCGGGAGCCCAGCCACTTTCTGATCAGACCACGCGTGCACAGAGAGAAGCCAGCCGTCCGCCAGCCAAGCACGCGCATGCCCCTCAGGCAGCCCTGCCTGGGCCTTTCCCGGCCCTTTCCCTGCCTGGGCCTGGGTGAGTGCTCTCTCTGGTCAGGAAACAGCCGCCTCGGAGAGATCTGAGAAGGGAAAGCTGGCGGTGAGGAGTCACTATCTAGCAACGGGGAGCTACTGAGGGGCGGAGAGAGCCCCTGATGAGGACAGGGGCCAGATCACTTGCCTTCTGGGGCCATGAATCACCCTGGGAAGGTGCTCTCTGGGGCCCCAGAGACTCACCGGAGAGCCGGCCAGGGCGGGGACAGAGGTCCCGAGGGACCAGGAGACCGAGGCTCCTGCTAAGACTCCCAGGGAGGACAGCCTCCGGGGGCCGCAAGGGCGCATGGGAAGCTGCCCTCCGGGGGCCAGCCAGCTGGCTGGGAGCCCCCCACCCCGTGCAGGGGTCCACGCCCTGCTAGGAGGGACACCCTGGGGCCTCCTCTGAGCCTCGCAGTGTCCCACCAGTGACCAAGGGACATGTCTGCCGGATCCAGGACCACAAAGCCAGGCCAGCAGGGTGGACCTGGAGCTGAGGGCAGCCGCGGGAGGCCCAGCAAGTACATGTTTGCTTCCTGTCTACGTGTGTGCATGAGCGCACAGCCGCTTTAGCAGCACACCTACGTTCCGAAGCGGTTCTCTTTAGCGTGAGCTGCCGGCCGAGCCTGGTTGAACAGCTGCGACGTCACGCTCTGAGGTCCACGTCTAACTGCATTTTATTGCTTTACAGAATCGTGACGCTCCGAGGGGAGCAGGGCGTTAGCTGGCTGCGCTGATTAAGGCAGGCGGTCAGCCCCCAGTCCCATCCTTCTGCTACGCAGGAGCTTTGCTCCCGTTTTGCCCAGCCGCTGCACTTCTTCCCCAGTGTGCATAACCTGCTCTTAGAAGTTAGCGGGGGGAGCTGAGCTTTCACACAATTTAACCCACGGATTTGAGTCTCACTGGATCCCAACGTTTAAAAGATTGTCAGATGGGTTAGAAAATTCCATTCTCAAGTTTTTAAACTGTCCAGATATACGAAGATTTTTGTAGATGGCAAATATTGTCTCAAGTCTCACGATTACATAACAATGGAAAAATTTCACACCACCAATGTTCAAAGTCCCATCAGCACAGAAGCAGTTTCTAAAGAAGCTATTTTCTCATTCTTGACTGAGATACCAACTTTACCTTGAAGGGCAGACTGTGTTTATTTCTCAAAAAAGTCTGCAAATAGCACACAACTGTCAGCTATGTGTCACCCGGAAAAGGTCAGCAAGTGGAAAACACTTGTATTTCATACAAGGAGAGTGAATTTTACATCATCCCAACAGCGGAGAGGAAGGTTGAGAGGGTGCTCAGGGATCACTGAGGCCTGAACGAGCCCCCTGCCTCTTCCAGCAACTCTGCAGAGTGTGGACCGCTGGGGCCTGGGGCAGCTGGGGGGGCACACTCACCCCCGACGTCCCCCACGAGCTGGGCGGTCAGGAGCGGCAGAATCAGAGCCCAGGGGGAGAACCAAGGATCTGCGGGAAGCTGACCCCCCAGTTGGAAAAGAGGGTTTCATGCAACAACAGAATGGGTGTATTGAGTCTTCTCTACCCCTGAAGTAAGGGGGCCCAAGAGAGTTCCTCTGGGGGGCTCGGGGCGGGGCTGAGAGCCATGGGGTGGGCTATTCCTTTGCTTTTTCTACCTGTTGGATATGAAAGCTATTCCAGCAGCAGACCTGAGCCCCAGACTTCCGACAAAGGAAAAAAGGAAAAAAACTGCCCCTATGGGGATGGCGTGTGGGAGGGTGAGATTCCGGGCATCAGAGAGGAGATTATCGGAGTGAACCATCCAAAAATGTGACAAGTGAAACAGAATACTGGAAGCCAGATAAACACCTGCATCACGAGTTTATGAGGACACGGAAAAGACCCAAATCCCAGCACTGAAAGAGTTCCAGAAGCTTAAAAACATAATTCGACATTAAAACATCCAGCAGATTGATTAAAGAAGAGATCGTGGTGCAGACCCCGATTAGTACCCCTGGGAGAAGAGGACAAGAAACATCTCAACAGACGAAGTGGGAAGGTTAAGGGACAAATGTAACACAGGAAGACGAGACTGACTTGGAGGATGGAGCCGGAGACCTAATATACGAGAGCTTTGGACGTCCCAGAAGTGGAGAAGGATATCAGTGGGAGGAAGGCAGTAGCTGAGCGCTGGAAGGGTCCTCCCGCCGAGGAAGGTCTGCCGGCTGCACGCGCAAGGGCTCGTGGCGTTCCGGGCTCGACTGCGGAGAAAAACACAATCTGAGCTGCGTCCCGGTGCGCACGGCAGACCCGGCGCGCAGGCCGTGTTTTTCCATTTATATGAAATTTCTAGAAATGACACTTCCGATCTGTAGGAAGAGAAAGCAGAGCAGTCACTGTCAGGGGCCAGCGGGCTGACCGGGATCAGAATGGAAGTTTTAATGAACATGTGACGCGTTAATTGTCAGAACTCACTGACGTGCACAATTAAAAGAGGTCCCTTTTGTGGCATGCAAGCTTTACCTAAATGTACTTGAATAAAAATGACAAATTCTATAGTTTCTCCATAAAAAAAAAACCAACAAATTTTCAATCAAAAGGAATCGCTTACCTAAGAAGGAAAAGCACTCAGACAGCGTGAGACACCTCACCTACCACAGACGACGCTCACGGCGGCGGAACAGCGTCTGGGGACGGCGGAGGAAAGGGACCACAACCCAGGGGCCCCCGTTCCCAGCAGGGATGTTGCTTTGTCATCAGAATGAAAGATACACAACGATAAAAAACTATTTCAGAGAGTTGAGACCTAAGTACTGCATCTCAGAAAATAAGCGCCCATTTATTTAAGGAACCATTAGTCGTACATTCGGTTGCTCGCAGCTGAAGCCCCTCTGAGTGTGTACAATTACTGATACGGACGTTCTCAGAAAACCAGGAACAGATGGGTTCTTTCTTTTTCTTTTGCTACCTAATGACTCAGAATTTGTAGGTCCTGAGAAATGAGAATCACAGCACGCCTAGTTCACGTCAGTGGATTCTTCATCTGATAAAGAAACTACGTATCGTGCCAACAAACAATATCACATTTAAAAGTGGGAATTATTAGAGGTTTTCTATAAAAATCAGGAACGGGACATGAAAACTTGTGCCTGTCTGTGAGGATGCTCTGGAATCCTAGCCAACACAAGACAAAGATAAAGCAGCACTGACAGTAAAAAGTAGAAGATCAAATAACCACCACTTGATGAAGATCTGGCTGTCGAAAGGAAATCTTAAACAGTTACCTGGAAGTTATTATAACCGATGAGATAATTTGGTATGTTACACTTTAAATGTGTAAAAATCAGTAAATATTTTACTATAAACAATGAAAAAATTATATTGACAGCAAGAACAAAATATTGTGAAGGTAGGAATTTGTTCTATTAGAAAGACATAGATCTTAAGAAAAGAAGACTGCACAATTTTTGTGAAGGATAGTAAAGAAAAATTTACTCAATGGAGAAACAGATCATGTTCTTGGATGTGAAAATCTTTTTTATTATAAAGGTATAAACTCTTCCAAGTGTCTTAATACATGTTTAATTAAATTTCAATAAAAATCTCATAGAATCTTTTTCCTTTTTTTTGAGGAAAGCTTATAAAATATTTCTGAATGATCCTCAGTGCCTACTGGAATGAAAAGCTGAAAAGAAAAGCCACAACTTAAAAAAATTTGAATAATTGGAGAACACAGATTTGAAATCTATTAAGGTATATTCTGAAACTATAGTCAGTAAACAGTGTGATACTAGTGCCCAGTTAGAAGGCTATGTCTCTAAAGTGACTGGGAAAATCCAGAAATGGATCATAGCATGTCTGAGCTGAGTATTTGATAGACTAATTTTAAAAAAGATGTTGCAAACACTAAAATAACTAGAAAAAAATGTATGTGAATGTCTATCTGATATCAAGGTAGGAAAAGATTTTCTCTAAAGGAAAAAATTTGCTATATTTGATTATGTAAAAACAAACAAAAATCCCTATATCTAACAAAATTAAAACTGGAAAGTGAATCCAAGTCAATTATATCTCAATTTTAAAAAAAGAATAAGGCACACATTGGAAAAAACTGGTGAGCTAAAAACTGGAAATATTTGCAAAATCCGTGACAAATAAAGGGCGCTGTGCTCAGTTCACATTTGGCCTCAAAAACTAGTTTAAAGTGCCACCCCAGCACAAGGGATGGTATCAGCACCTGGAGCTAACATCCCCCATCCCGGTCCGGGCCGGCGTCCCGCTCGCCTGGCCCTTGACCCACCACCTCTCTGCCAGGGGACGGAAGGGGGTTTGAGCCCAGAGCCTGCGCACTTAACCAGCGTGTCCCTCTGCCTTCAGAGAGAGAGGAGTGTGAAAAGCTCAGGGAGCCTGAGAAGGTGGAAGTAAAAGCCGTGCGATGTCACTGCACGCCTCTCGGCCTGGCCGAGCGTGGGGTGGCAACTGTGCGAGGCCGAGCCCTCCTTTGACTTCCTCCTCCTCTCGTAAGGGGGGGCTGGAAGCTGACCCCCCAACCCCCCAGCACGAGTTTGAGAGACCCCTGGGGACCGGCCGGAGCCAGGCCGACCAGCAGATCACAGAAGCTGGGCTCACTGACACGCTGAGGACCACTGTGAAGCCAGCCTTTCCCGCTCAGTCACAACCCTTCTTTCAGGTCGACCGCAGGGTCGGTCTCGGGTCCAGCCAGCGTGGTGCCTTCCATCCTGGGCCTTCTCATGCCTCCACTTTCTGCCTGGAACCCGCTTCATGTGACAGTTCTCCGAGCAGCGCCCCTGGACACTGAACAAACACCACCCAGGCCTTGTCCCCCTCTGCTCACTAACCCCTGCTGGCTTCCCCATCACCCAGAGTCGACCAGGAAGTGCCCACGGGGTCTGCCCCGCCGGCCACCCACAGATACGCCAGCCTCCCTGAGGCCATCACCCGGCCCCCGGGCCGCCTCCCACCCCTGAGCCCCACAGCACTGCCCCACCCCAGCTCCATGACCCTTCGCCCAGCTAACACCCCTCAGTCTCAGACCCCCAGTCATCTCTGTGGAAGGGCTTCCCCTCCCCACCTCTCAGATGCGCCCGCCCCCCAGCAAGCAGTCAACACCATTCAAACTTCCCTGTGTCTCTGTGTTTCGTTTGGTGAGCGTCCATCCTCCCCGTGGACCGTGGGACCCAGCAGGGCAGAGGCTGCCTCCAGGGTGTTCACTGCGTGTCCCAGGGCCCAGGATCATGCCTGATCTGTAACAGAGGGTCACCATCATTTGTTGGACAGAGCAGCACCCCCCAGGATACATGCTGAGTCAGGGCAGGGTGGACCTGGGTGGGCCCTGGCATGACTTGAGGAAGACGGGGCCCCAAGGGGCCAGTGACAGTGGCCCAGGGGCAGGATGGAGCTGCAGGAGGAGCCGCCAGGAGCCCAGAGAACCTGGGAACTGGGGGCCAAGCCACAAGGCAGGGTTCCCCAGTTTTCAGCAGCACCACAGGGACTTCTGGACCTTCCAGGGGTAAGACTGGGTTCCTGCCAAGCTGGGCTGGTGTGAGAGGCTACCGTGAACTTCGAGGGAGACAGAAAGAGTGGCTCCTTACTGTGAAGATGCCCGAAGTACATACACATCATTCACATCGGCAATAAAAGTTGAAAGTACTCCCATCCCAGCCTGACGTGATGGGTAACAAATCCTCTTTGGGGTAAATGGATAAGTCTGTTTGTAAAAAGGGATCTGATTCTTCGAAAGCAGCGAGGCGCCGGCTGTGGAGAGGGTGGAGACAGTGGTGGGCAGGAGCGGAGGAGGGCCACCATTCTGTGAGCAGAAGGGGTCTGCTCGGGCCCAGGGCCCCCTTCACCCTTCAGTTTCCACCCGGACTCAGATTGGTGGTGTTTCTCTCTCTGCCCAGAGCATCTGTTTCTTTACTGATTCAGAGACTAATGGGGCACTGTTGGCAAGTTGAAAAAGCCCCTTTCCGAGTGGACTGTGCGAGCAGCCCTGCCCTGCTCTCCAGTGTGTTTACCCTGGACTTTATGGAACAGCGAACGCCCATCTGGAGCCATTCAAGGCAGACGAGCGCCCTCCGCGGACCCTGTACCCCCACCATCGCCACCAGCCCCAGAGCTTGCAGCCACCTGCTGTGTGCACGGTGTGAGGGCACTGGGCCTGGCACCGTGGGGACAGAAAGAGAAGTCAGGGGCAGAAAGGGCGTCACAGGAGGGAGAGAGGATGTCTCTGTTCTCAGGGGCCTGCCGTCCCCTGGGTAGACCAATCGCGATCATGGCAGACCCTCCCAGACCAACCAAGAACGGAACAAAGCATTCTGCGGGTTCCAGGCGGGCTCTCGTCCGATGGTTTACTCAGGTGGTAACTGCCGCTTGTCCCACCTTTCCTCGAAATGACACTCTTTGTAGCCACATGCATGGCTACCGGGAAGAAAACCGCGCTTCTCGGCCGCACGGGCATCCGTGTCCAGCCCTGAGACGAGGGCCTGGTCAGCGAGCGTGAGCGGGCACCTGTTGTCTCCTGAGACGTGTCCTCGGGAAAGCGGCTCAGCCCGAAGCCATCACTCTCCCGTCCTGCCGTCCGACGTGGGGACAGACAGGTCAGAGCTTGGACAGACAACTCAGTCCAGGAGGACTGCCTGGTGACAGCGTCACAGAGAGGAAGGAGCCTGGGTCTCCGACGGCCGTGCAGAGCAGACCCGCCCAAAGCGCCTTCCAGAGCCCTGCAGGAAGCGCAAAGCCGAGCCCGGCGGAGTCAGAGCTCCTTGGGGTCTCTGCTGTTTGCAACAGACCTGACCCCGAAGGCCTGAAGCCCCCGCTGTGTGCCAGGGCCCTGTGTGAGGGACCGGGGCTGTGAGAACCAGTAAGACCAAGTCCCTGGTCCCAGGGAGCTTCCAGTCATGTGAGAGGCAGAGAAAGGCCAGGTCACAAAGAAGCAAAAATGCACCTTCTCAGATGCTGGTGGGTTCCATGAAGCACGGAAACAGCCCGCCAAGTTAGAGGGGAACAGACACGGGGCGGAGCCGCTGAAGGCTTCCCGAAGGGGGCGGGTTTTAGAAAAGTGGGAGAGGTGAACAGGGCATTTGTTACAGGAAGTCCGGCGCAATTCAGAACCTGGGAGAGACAGGTGGAGCTACAAGGGCGTCACTAGAGGGATGGGATGGTACCTGAGAAAGGTGAGGAGCTGTGAGCGAGGGGAGACGGTCCTGGGGGCGGTCCTCTGCTGGGGCAGCCCCTGTAGCTGTAGCTGCCTTTGGTCGGGGTGTGTCCAGCTCGGGAAACACCCCGTCGCTGGCCTCATGTCTCCACACCCAGGGTGAAGTGACCTCTCTTTGCCAAACGGCAGGTCCCTGGCCCTACCTGCTGGGATTTCTGGTTTTGTGAGTGAATTAGCACTGGTGAGGCCTCACAGCCCCAGGAACACGGGCTTCCAGAAAGACAGAGTTCAGGGTTCGGAGGTCATCTGGTCCAATCCCCGTCCCACCGGCCTGAGCCCCGCTCCCAGCCCCGGCAGAGGCGCCCTCCCCGGCGGGCGCTGTACGCACTGAACTGGAACCTGACCCCTCCTCTAGGGCTTCCTCTGGAACTACCGAAAGCAGGATGGAGCTTCTCCGAATGAGAAGCCTCAGCCACGGGAGTCACTCAGCGCGACCCGGAATCTCCTCTCTTCCGGGCAAGCAGCCGGCAGACCCGCAGGCATTTCTCTCGTGCGCCTCCCGGGCCCAGGCGCAGCTTCTGGGGGAGGAGCGGCGGCTGGAACGGGCGGCGCTTCGCGGAGCCAGCGCAGCCCTGCTGACACGGAGATGCTGGAGGAGGGGCCTCCGCGCCGGGTTCCCCAGGGCCACCCGCTGACGCCACCCCATTTCCTGCTTGTAGACGGTGGGCCTGAGAGGACGCTTGAGGACTTTGTAGTTTAACCTCCAGTCTCAGTTTTCTGGGGGCCACCGTATCAAATGACCACAAACCGGGTGGCTTCGAACAATGGAATTCATGCAGTTTTAGAGGGTTCTGGAGAGTTCTGGAAATCCAAAATGACGGTGCCGGCTGGGCTGGTTCATCCTGGAGGCCCTGGGGGAGCAGCCAGCCATTCCGCGCCTCTCTCCAGCTCACAGAGGATGCTGGCAATGCCTGGAGGCCCTCGACTTGCAGAGGGCCACTCTGACCTCCAGCTCTTCCCAGGGGCTTCCCCTCTGGTTCCTCTTCTCTTCTACGGACTAGCATCACTGAGTTTAAGGCTGCCTTAAACCAGGAGGATTTCGTCTTCAGATCCTTACCTTAACTATACCACAAAGGCCCTATTCCAGCTAAGGCCACATCCTGATGCCGCTGGTGCACACAGCTCTTGGGGATGACCCCACTCACCTGTACACCTCCAGGCCTTACAGATGAATGCGGTGGGGTGCAGAAGGAATGGGTCAGCGGGTGGCCCCAGTGAGTCACTGAGGGGATGGTGCACACTCTCATGGTACAGGTAACAGTGACACCTCATCGACCCAGGACTGCTGCAAAACATGGTGTTCTGTGACTTCCTCGGGTCACTGAAGCTTACCTCTTTGAGAGACTAACAAAAAACATTACCATTTTGAAGACCAGCGTTCTAAATCATATAGACATACCCCTCAACTTACCAAACAGAATACAAAAAAAAAAAAAAGCCACTCTGTCATTTTGTTGGTAACACGAGGTCGTTGCTGTGAGGCCGCAACGTGGTGACGCCTTCAGGTCCGGCTCGGCTGGGCGGGCTGTGCCTCCACCCGCGCCCCCTGGCTTCCCGGAGCGGCAGCTCCCTCACTGGCTCTCACAGGACTGTCCTAGGACATCCTCAGCAATTACAGGATGGTTGTGTCTAAAGAGGGAAGCTTCAATGAGCTGGAAAACTCACGGAAACACCCTGTTTGAGGAGGGGGGTCTTCGTATTTATTTGCTTTCTGTCTTCCTCTCCCTCTTCCAACTTCAAGCAGATCACCCAGCTCTCGGTAATTTTTTTTTTTTTTGCATCAGGGATTTTTTTTCCGCCTCAGGGATTTTTTTTTTTTCCAGGCAGAAAGCCAAAGTAGCTTGAAGCCAAAGGCTCTTTCTGTCTTTTGTAAAAACCTACACCCGTTTCATAAAGCTCTAAACCCAAGGGGCGAGTGGGAGGGAGAGAGACTGGCGGTCCCAGAAGACCCGGGATCAGAGCACAGCCAAGTCCGAGAAGGGGGTGGGCTGGCCACGCGGCGCCCCCAGGAGGCCAAGCCCAGGCGTGTGTTTCTCCACTTTGGCGAGGATCCCCGAGTGCCAAGCACGGCACAGGAGCGGCCGCCGACCGGAGGGCAGCGGAAGGACCCCGCAAGGGGCCCCCGTGGTGGCTGCAGCTCCAGGCTCTTCTGCTCTTCTGGAAGCGTGGGGAGCTGGTCTGGGAGAGGAGGGGTTGGGTTTTCTGCCAGCCCCACGGGGTGCGGCTCAAAGTTGGGCTTAAGTTGACATAAAAAAATAAAGAAATAAACCTTCTGGATTTCTGGACCACATGGCACTGTCAGTTAAAGTTTTGTGGACTCCTCTCCACTCCAAATCCATGGCAATCATAGATAAAACGTATTTTTAAAGGTCACAGCCAGGGTGGGGAGGGTTATCTCAGTGGAAGAGCACATGCTTCGCATGCACGAGGTCTTGAGTTCAATCCCCAGTACTTCCATTAAAATAAATAAATAAACCTAATTACCTCCCTCCCACCAAAAAACAAAAGAAAACAAAAAAGCCACAGCCACACTACAGAACAAGACAGACATCTCAGAGGCAGAAACAGAAGCAGCGAGTGGGGCGTGGGCTGGGTGTGTGCTGGGCTCCGGGTCCAGGACTGACAGTCAGAGTGACTGAACGAGGCCCCACCCCTACGGGCAGGGGGTGCACAGAGGCTGGTTCACTGCTTGGAGCCCCCCGCCCACGAGAGGAAGCAGGAAGCTCCGGCTGAGTGCTTCCTGGCACTTCAGCTTCCGTGGGGGTGAGGACCCGGGGAGGTGGGGGAGCGGCCTCACGTCTAGCCCCGGGTGGGGCGCACCTGGTCAGTGACTGCACCCGTGGGGTGCCCTGTGCTCTGTGGACGGAAGCTCAGAGCCAGCGATGTGAGACCTGGGTCGGGGGGAGGGTCCCCGGAGGCTGGGCGGAAACATGTAAAACCCTGTTGGTTTGCAATCTTAACATCACACTCCACACGTCCAGTCCCGGGAGCTCAGGGTGGGGCCGCCTGGCAGGCGGGTATTTTCACTGCTGCTCAGGGGCCTTTAAAAGTTGCGCCCCATTTCACGGTCGTCCATCCGATGGGCGGGGTTTCTGGAAGCAGGGGCGCTGGAGCTGGAGCCCAGGGTTTGGAGCTGCTGGGCTCCCCCAGCTTTTAGCCGTGACCTTGACCAAGATGAAAACTCTGACTTCATTTTCTTCTCGGACTGTGGGCACCGTCCCCACCAGCACAAGGAGCCCGTGTGTGTGTGTGTCTGATGTGGACGCGGTGCTGTGGAGCTGGTCTGGGGACCTGAGGCCCAGGAGGCTTCAGCGCCGCCACGCCCACCACCGCCCTGCTCCGCTGTCCATCGGTCACGTCGTGTCTCTCTTTTGCGGCCTTCCTGCCTCCCGGCCTCCACTCCTCAGAACCTAAGGCCAGATTCATCTCAGACGCTACGCTTGGAAGATCTATAACACACAGGTCACCTAACATTTCAAAATATCTGGCTTTTAAAACATAAACCCCAGTTCTTTTTTAAACACAATCACAGCTTTGCTTCGGTTAATATGAACAAGCACGCAGCCTTTCCCATTGTTCTTCTCAAAACTTCAGCGTCACACGTGTCCACCGCTTGCATGAACAGCAGCTCCACGGACCCAGTGGGAACGAGGCTGCCCGACAGTCTGTCACCGCGGGCTGCAGAGGCTCACGACGAAGCTACGTGCCGCGCGTAAAGCTGGCCAAGCTGGAGCTGGCCTTGGGCCACTACCGCTGTGACAGTCCAGCTTGGATTTTAACATAACCAACTTACAGAGCTGAAATCGAAGCCCTGCTTAACGGTTCCAGGTGCATTTTGGTACGTGATACGTCTCCAAGCATCTTTAGGAATAATAAATTACAACTGCAATGAGCAGAACCGGTGAGTAAAGCTTCTAACACGGACACAGGGCGGCGACTGCAGATGGACAGGGACAGCTCCATGGGTCAAGTCATAACCAGCTCTGGGTTTCTTTAACGCAAGCACTTTGGTGGGGAGCCCGGCTGTTCCGTGGGGTCGTGCCACCAGGGTGGCCAGGCTCTGCGCCTCCTGCCGACAGCTGGGTCGCCTGCACACAGAGGGGCTGGCTCCTCCGACCTCCTCCTTTAACTTTACTGAACTGACCTCCCTTCCCCAGGTCCTGCCTTCATGGGAGGTTTTGCCGTTTAATTGCTCAAAGTTTATGGAGTGCTTTCAGCCTCTGGCTTACAGGCACAGTGAGTCCCTTCCCGTGCCTTTGCAGCCGGGTCTCAGGACGGGTCACACGCCGTCCTGGGAGAAGGGGCGGGGTGGGGCCCCAGGCCCTCGCCAAGGGTCCTCTCTGCCTTGTTTAACCAGCGCTTGTTTCACTGAGGCTCTGCTCCTCCATTAATGACGCGCACTTTCTTGTTCTGCAGCCAAGGGCAGCAGTTTTGGGTCCAAGGTGGGGTTAAAAGTTGAATCTCTCTGGTGTTCCTAGAGAATTCGAAAGGCACTGTGTCTAGAGGAGGGAGGCGCTTGCCCGAGGGCCCTGTGGGGACCCGCGCGCACCGTGCTCCAGGTCTGAGCACCGGTCCTTGGCGGAGAGGCCGGCCTGGGTTTCTGAGCTGGAGGAGAAAGGTGACATTTTAAAGAGCTTTTGAGCTTTCTGAGTGTTCATTTTAGGTCGTAGGAAGGTCAAGGGGGCCCTTTCCCAAACCATCAAAATATTATGAAATCTCCTTGCTGCACAGGCTGACCAAGCAGCTCGTTTTGGAGAGCAGGCCTCCGACCATCTTTTGTGGGTTCAGAGAGTTTTGCTGTGAAACGTGGTGGATCCGCGAGCCTCCGAGTGCCAGGAGGCTGGCACGGTGTTTACAGGGCAGCCAGCGAGCAGCCGAGGACCAGCTCTGTCCTCTTCTATTCTTTTATTACGTTTCCCCCTTTTCATCCTTAAAAGGAGTTCAGCCCAGCACCCCAGGGAAGACGCTCTCTGTTGAGGAACGCGCGCTGAAGCTGAGGACCAGGGCGGGTGAGGAGCCTGCGAATGGCCGGAGCTGCACCTCCCGAGGGACGAGGGGGCTCGGGGCGGGGCTGCAGCTCTCTGACCCTGTGGGGACCAGGCCCACAGAGCAGGCAACAGCAGACAAGTGGGGAATTTCCCAGAAGTGTGGTGCTTTCTGGAGAAGAAAACCAGGGGCACGTCCTGCTCCTCGTGGAAGCTGGGCCACCCACCTGTGCATCCCTGGGCGGGGACGTGCAGGTCCCCTGGGAGCAGCCTTCACAGACGCCCTCTGCAAGTTTCAAGCAGCCTGGTGACCTCTGGAGGGGTTGACATTGGCCAGACCCAGCAGGCAGAAGTCTCCCGGCGTCACTAGGAGCTCACTCCCCGCTCCAGGCTGCCTCCCTGCATCCTGACTGCAGGGAGATGGGGAGGGCAGCGTGGAGCCCCCGTGGAGTGGCCCTGGGCCCCTGCTCAGATGCCACTTCTGTCTCCAAGCTGGAGGAATGGAGGGTGGGGTGGCCTCAGGCATCTCAGAGACTGACGGCAGAGTCAGCCCATCATTCAGTGGGGAGATGTCTCCACCTTGGACGCACCCCTCCTCCTAAATTCAGCCTCACTATTCCTGCTCTTGCCGGGGGCGGAGAGGATGCCAAAAGTTCAAGGATGTGATCCTTTGGAAATAGATGCACAGGGTGTCCATCGGTGCCGGGAAGTCGCTGAGACCTGCAGGCGTCTCTCTGAAGCTGGCAGCACCCTTCAGGCTCCCAGCGGCTGCAAGGAGCTGGCGGGGCCACCTGGGGGTTCCCACCTCTTGGCTGTGTGAATAATGCCGCCGTGACCTTGTGTCCCCTGGCTTCTATGCCTTCAGCATTTTTGAAGACTGCCGGTCAGTTTTGTAGAATGTCCGTCTGCTTGGATCTGTCTGCTGGTCTCTCTTTCCTTTTTTTTTTTTTAATGGGTTCTTTATGATTCGAGGTACGGTGAGCATCCTGGGCAAGGATACGCCGCCACTGCTAAGTCCTCAGGGCATCACTGCAGGGGGCGCGTGCAGCCACCTTGTCCCGTGGTTAGTGATGGGCTTCGAGCCCTCGGCGGGGGCGCTGCCGGGCTTCCCCGCCGTTAGAAGAGCCTTTCCCTTAGTGGTTCAGAGCCTGTGGGGCGCTCGCTGAAACCATGGAAATGAGCCGTTTCCTCACGCACTTTGACTCCCGGGCTCAGCGTCCACTGATGACCTTTCATGAGCCAGTCATTATTGCTTTACTGATCGCAAAGCTGAAGTCCTTACTCTTGTCATCCCTTCCTCATTTACTGGTTGATACTTTGCTGCATAGAGGAGGAAATTTCCCTTCTCCTCTTGCTTGATTCCTTTCTAAAATTCGTAGGGCAGCACGGGCTCGCGCGCTCTCACTCGCGTGAAAGCGTAGCGCCTCCTAGTCCGTTGCTGCCGCTGCCTGTGTTCATGCTCAAGTCGTCTTCGGTTCAACCCGCGGGAGCCTCTTCCTTCTACGCTGCTTTCACCTTATTTTGAGCTCTTTTTTTTTTTTTTAAACTTTCTGGCAGAACAAGACGTTCTAGGCTCATCTTATTTGCTTCAGTCCCGGAATCAACCATCTCCCCAAAGAAATCTGGTTTCTTCCAGTGGAGAAATGAAAGGGATCTAGGGGCCAAGCCCGGCCCCTAGTGTCCTCCAGTGGTCACTGGTTCTAGGCCCCTTCAGTGAACAGAACCAAGACGCCCGTACAGATGAGAAAACACGTGCCAGCACTGAAAAGTCACGAGTTCCCAGGACACTCGTCACGTACGTCCAGCACCACAGAGTTCCGCCTTGCCTTCTGCTGGTCCACACTTGTTTCTCCCTTTCCTCACAGTATCGGCATAACTACTCATTTCCACAGACACAGAACACAATCAAAACAGTTTCCCCAATACATGCATGAGTAATGTTCAAGATTTTTATACCCAGCAAAAATACCTTTTCCTCTTTAGACTGAGGCTAGCCTCAAAAGTCACTTAAGTAAGTTCTCTATTCCCTTCTGTATGATTATTGATGTGTTTGTTGTTCTGTTATTGTGCTGTGTAACAGACCACCCCAAACTTAGAGGCTTAAAATTGTATTCTTATTATCCCCGACACTTCGGTAAACAGCTGAATGATTCTGGCTTGAGGCATCTCCTGCGGATGCAGTCAGTAGAGGCTGAGGTTGGAGTCACCCCATGACTCAGCAGGGCTGTCTGTCCACAGTGGTGTCAGATGGGTGCATGCACGCCCTCCCCTGGCCTCTCTCTCCGGCAGAGTAGCCTGGGGCTCTCACGTGCAGCTCCGCCCTCTAAGAGGGAGAGTGGAAGCTGCCAGGCCAGTTTTCAGCAACATATGGGACTAGTCTGGCATCACGTCTGCCAGACAGGGGCAGAGGCTAGGTCCTCCCTGGGCCGGATGTCCAAAACGGCTTCATCACCCACACGTCCGATACCTCGGTGCCCTCCTCATGGCCTCCTCTCCAGCAGAGGAGTGCAGACCTTTTATACAGAGGCTCAGGCCTCCAAGAGAGGAAGTGGAGGCTCCCCGATGAGTTAAGGCAGATTCCAGAACTGGCCCAGCACCACTTCTGCTCCATTCTATTCATCCGAGAAGTCACAGGAACCTCCCCGATTCAAGGGGGTGGGCAAACAGAGCTCACCTCCTCACAGGGGCCGCGTCAAGGTCCACGGCAGAGGGTCTGTGGGATGAGGGGGAGGGTCCCAGTCATCTCTGGAGAATTCACTCTGCCGCTGCTGTGTCGGCAAGATCCTGGGCAGCTGGGCTCCTCTGCGTCTGTCTGCCCACGGTCTTACATTGCTTCCTTCCTTCTTCGTTGGCTTAGTTTCTTGAATGTGTAAAAAGAATTTTTTTAACTTGATTCCAAAAGTCAAAACCAGTGCACAAGGGACATGGATAGCGTCAGAGAAACAAGGCTCCCTCCTGACCCCCACCCCGACCTCCCGCCCCCACACCCCGACTGCCCTGGAGGAAACTGACTCCTTAGTTTCTGGCTTATCTTGGTTTCTTTTTGCAAAAATAAGTACAGGGACGCTTTCATGGTCTCTTTCCTTTTCTTACACGGAAGTGAGAGCGCTGTGCACACCGCTTTGCACTTTGCTTGTCTCACTCAGCACCGTGACGCGCACTCCAGGTCGGCTCACGCGGTCATCCTCATTCTTTCTGCAGCTGCTTGGGACCCCGCCGCGCAGATGTTTCTGTGAAATATTTCCTACGTGGGCATTTAGATTGTTTCTGATATTTTGTAGTTACACAAACAAACAGAAAGTAAAACGGCACTGTTATGTTAAAACCTTTGTGTAAATGTATTTTTGTACAGTTGGGGTGTGCTTTGGGGTAACTTCCTGGACTACAGTATAGTTCTGTTAGAAATCGCCACATCCGCTGTAGAAGGATGCCCCACGCTGCATTTCCACTAACAGTGTGTACGTGTCTGTTTCCCCAGACTCACCACCGATAGTGTGTTTTAGCAAGCTCTTCTTTTTTCCTTTGGTGCCAGTTGGATAGATGAGACATGATGACTAATCTCACTTTAATTCTTATTTTAATTAATCATGAGTGAAGCTGAGTATCTTTCCCTAGGACTAAGGGCCGTTAATCTTTTGAGTTATCTGTTCATGTTTCTGCTCATTGCTTCACCAGATCTGGGGATCTTTTCTTACGGATGATTAAGGGTTCTTGATCCATCAGGGGCACTGGTCTGTTATCTGTGATATCTGTTGCAAACATTTTCCCTCCGTGTGCCATTTATCTTTTCAACTTTTCCATAATGACATGTTTTCTTAATTGCATCTGGAGTTTCAGGCATGGCTGGAAAGACTTTCCCCACCCACTGTTAGAAAGAAAGCCACACGTATTCTTTTCTAGCACATTTAGATCTCTGCTGGTTTCACCCCCTCCTCCCTGCCCCTCCCTCTTAGGGTGAGGAAGGAGGTTTAAGGACACCTCACCCAGCTGGAATCCTGGCGGCCTGGGGACGGCTCTGGGAGAAATGGAAGGAGGTCCAGGCAGCAAGAGCCCGTCCCTCCTTCAGGCAGAGCCTGTGAGATGCCAGCAGGCGTGAGGACCTAGGTTGCGCCTCCTGGTGGATGAAAAGCGAGTTGGAAGTGAGTTCAAAGGGGAGTGTGCTGGAAACAGCAGCAAGTGGAGTCTGAGCAGCCTGACACCACGGTTCTCCCCAGAGGCAGGAAAAACCACACCAAACAGGAAAACCAATTTAAAGTTTTTATTGAGAAAAATCCCAGACATCTAAGAGTAAAGAATCCCACAGACCTCCATGTGCCCATCACCTGGCTTCGACAAATGTCTCCGCTCTGCTACCCTGTTTCGCAGACAGAAGGGTTCAGGAGGCCCCCAGCCAGGGCTCCCAGCGCCCGGGGCCACCCGAGGGCTTGGGTGAGCCCCCAGCAGCCGAGCCCTGAGGGCATGGTGGTGCTGGGCCCCAGTCCAGTGGAGGACTTGCGTTCATGCTTGTGTCCTCGAGTCCTTGGAGGAAAGGTGCTGTTTAGTTTGCTTCCCTTAAGAGGTGGGAGAAATAGGTATTCCATTTTAAAGGAAGATTTCCACTAAAATGCATCACAATTTTGATGCCGAAAGTGGTGGATGTCCAGGCATTCGGAACCCATGTCCACTGCAGAGGGTTCCAGACGCTCGGAGGTGTCCCCGTGCTGGCTCCCTGCAGACGTGGGACCTGTTGTAGCTGCTGGTTCCTCTCTTCCCACCCTTATGGGTTTTGGAATTAACGCTGATTTTCTGAGTTTTCCTCTGACAAGCCTGAGATTAGTATTAAAAAAGCAAACAAAACCAAAAAACAAAACAAAAAAAACCAATGCCAGCTGCTCGGTGTTGACATGTGACAGGCCACTGCCCACCAGCTGCAGATCAGAGAGCCCAGAGATGGTTTTCATTTTATGCAAATGACATTGTAACAACAAGGCAATGGCAATGGAAAACCGTCTTAGTCAGTTCCAGCTGCTCTAACAAAACGGCACTGGCAGGTGGTTTATAAGCGCCAGGAGCTAACCGCTCCCTGTCCTGGAGGCTGGGAAGTCTGAGACCACGGCGCCAGCAAGGTCAGGTTCTGGTGGGGGCTGCCTTCTGGTTCAGCCAGTGCCTTCTCACCATGTCCTTATGTGCTGGCGGGGGCCAGGGAGCTGTCTGTGAGGGCACTAATCCCACTCGCCAGGGCCCCACCCGCAGGGCGTAAGCACCTCCAAAGGCCCCACCTCTGACACCGCCACATGGGCTGTTAGGGCATTAGGACTGCGACGTACACACTGGGGGAGGAAACAGGCATTCAAACCACAGCACCTCCACGCACCTGTTGCGTTTTCTCTCAATTCCTGTCCGCAGGCGTGTGTAGCTTCCATGTATCACGGTCGTCATGTAAATGAACTCATATCCCGTTTCTCTGGACACTTTCAGAAGCCGTCATCCACACTGCCCTGCAGTTGTCACATCCTTCACCCTTGTTACCTCTGCTCTCTCCCACGGCCCCCAGGAGGGAGCAGCAGAAGGGTGATCCTCTCTAATATGGGGGCTACAGTGCGGCCACTCCCAGGGGACACTGTTACAAAGACAAAAGGTGAAGACAACGGGGTTCGGGAAGGGCAGTTCAAAGAGTCAGACGGAGACCTGTCAGGGAGAGGAGGTATCTTCTGAGAGCTGTCCTGCCCTCTCGGGTTGGTGGGGCAGTCCAAGGACGAGAGGTGGAATGAATGGCCAGAATCAGAGAAACTGCTGGAAGTCAGTGTCCAAGCACACGTGCTCAGGAGGAAGATCCACGTGTGCAGTGTCACCACTGGGCAGAGGGCAGACAGGTAGTAAGAGACGGAAGGGATGAGGTTCTAGGGAGGTGAACCCTGGATCCTTTGCAGGTGAATCCTTTGCTGCAGAGACCAAGGGATGTGAGGCCTGACTGATAGGGACCTTGGATGGGGAGATGCTGTGTGGTGGGGATTCCCAGGAGAGGGGAGAAAGAACCAGAAGAGGGGAGGGGTACGGGCCTGGAGTAACCCTGGAGGGGGGACACCTCCTGGCTGGCTGGCTTCATCTTCCCCTGGCTGTACCACGCCCTCCTTCTCCAGAAGCCCCACTGCTGTCTGCGTGACCTGGGACAAGACGGGGCCATCTGTGGTGCCGTCTCACTGCCCCGGGGGCTGGATGAGGGCAGAACGCATGGCCTAAGGGGGTCCCGTTGCAGGGCCCATCTGTGTTTTCTGCCTTGAACTGGCGAGAACACCCTGGTATCTCCAGCCAAGAGCCTCTGAGCCTTTGCAGGTTCTGGAGCGGAGGAAGGCAGCTCGGGGCAGACACTGGGTACAGCTAGATTCTGTGGCCGCCAGCCAGAGACCTGCCTGAGATCAGCCCCATGATGTGCAGATGGCCGAGGATGGGGGCCAGGGAGCCGACGGGACAGGCACCATGGACCGCGGGACCCAAGGTGTGCGGCACGGGGTCTCTCACCGCGGCTGGGAGAGCGAGGCTGCCCTTTGGGAACCAGAGAAGGCTCTGCACCCCTGGAGGTGTCTGTCGGGATCAGCCAGCATTTCCCACGACCTTGCAGCTACGCATCCTGAGCAGACAGACCCCTCACTGCTGGTCAGACGGCTGCCGCCCCGGGTCAGGGAGGACACAGCACAGCGCCCTCCAGGTCCTGATTACGTCTTCATAACCGCAAGTCACTCGTTTGGTCTTAAACTGGGCAGTCCCAGGGTCTGCCTTTGATAGGAGTAGGTACTGTGGCTTCTTCCTTGAGGCTCTGCAACCCTTGAAGTCCCGACCAAGCGAGCAGAGCGTCCTTCAGCCACAGAGGAGAGGAGCAGAGGTGGAGGCAGAGCACCCCTACGCGGCTTTCCCTTTAAAGGCCTGGCTGCCCTGGTCCCTGGGGCAGGGGTGCCCAGGGCTGGCCCGCGGGGCTGCCCCCGGGGAGAAGCCTGGTCTCATTCCCTCTTGCATTTTGCTTAATGACAGACCTCAGAGAATTTCTGGAGCAGAGGGAAAGAGAGTAATAAGCTTAATTTTGGAATTGTAAAGGTTATTATTATAATCATTACCCTCTGAAGAACTGTAAATAATTCATTTGCAAACCTCCAGCTGAAGTCTCTAATCAGACGCTTGGTGGGCACTTCCAAAGCTGCTTCCTCCTGTAGTTGTGAAATCTATTTTGTTTAGGTTTCTTTCTTCTTTTTTTTTTCTTTTTTGTCTTAGTTTGACCCTCTCTCCACGACGGGCTAAGAAGTCAGCCTCATGTTGTACTTTAGGCTTTGCCGTGATGCTTCCCTAGTGCCCTAACCATCGCTCAGGGGGCCCTTGTCACCATATTGGGTGATGGGGGGGTTGGTGGCAGATCTTTGTGTTCTGCTTGTACTTAAAGCAGACATATTTCATGTTCCACGGGGTCAGAAGACCTCAAGGAACCTCAGAGATCAGCTGCTCTGTGGCGCCTGCCAGCCCTCTGACCTCCACCCCAGAAGCCAGGCAGATGAGGGTCTTCCCAGAGGGATGGGCAGAGCCCCCATGGTGACTCAAGCCGCTGGCTTGAAAGTCCAGCCGGGGCTAAAGCAAGATGCATCATAAAATGGCCTGCCTCCCTCCTCCTAGTCCTGCCCAGGTGACAGTCCCCAGGCGCACTTGGGGAACGGCGCAGGTGCCAGGTGGCGCAGGTGCCGCTGCAGGCCCCGCCGCATGAGAAGCCCACCTGGGTGGCGCCCACCTCCAGCTCAACTCCCAGCCTCACCTGCCCGGAGCCTGGCGCTGGGGGTGAGGGGCGTGAGGCAGAGACAACAGAGTGGTCAGCTTCCAGCCCGAGAGGACGGACGTGGAACCAGTCCTGCTGACCCCGCGACACAGGAGTGCACACGGGGCCCCTGGGGGAGCCTCCTGGGAACAGTGCCCACGCGGTGGTCCGGGCCGTCTTCCAGCCGCCTCTGCGCCCGCTCCGCCCGCTCCGCCCGCTCCGCCTTCCCCGACAACCGCCCCGCCGCCCCGGGCCCCGCCCCCCGCTCGCCCCGGGCCCCGCCCCCGCCGCCCCGGGCCCCGCCCCCGCCGCCCCGGGCCCCGCCCCCAGCTCGCCCCGGGCCCCGCCCCGCCGCCCGGGCCCCGCCCCCAGCTCGCCCCGGGCCCCGCCCCCGCGGCCCCGGGCCCCGCCCCCCGCTCGCCCTGACTCCGCCAGGGCCTCCTCGCCTGACGCGTGCGGGGCAGGGCGAGGGCGAGAACTTCTCCCTAAATTATCTGAGGTCGCTTTTAATTGAGGGTGTTTGGGCGGTCACCGCGCACATCCCGGATCGGCGAGAAGGGCGACGCACCGGCACGTGCCCCTGCAGAGTCTGGATCGGCGTGCAGCGCCCTGCCAGGCCCGCCTGCCCCGGCGGGAGCCCGCGGCGTCAGAGGCACCAGCCGAGGCCTGCCCTCCGCAGTACTGACCTACCTGGCGGCCGATTCAGAGCCTGCCCTTCCCGCACCTCCCACCACCTGGGCGGGCGGGCCGCCGCTGCTCTGGTGTTTCCTAGACTACCGCCCACCTGAGGCCCCGGTTCCCTCACCTGCTGTTTCACTGGGAGGGGCTTATGTGTATTTAAATACAGAGGGGAAGGGCCCAAGGGGCCTGAGGTGGGAGAGGGTGGGCAGGTGGGCTGGACTGCAGGGGGCAGGAGGTGGGCGGAGGCGGTGTGGGAGGTGAGCACGGAGCAGCGGGAAGGGCTGTGGGGGGACAGGCCTTTCTAGAGCCCAGTGAGCAAGGCTGCGCACCGTGTCCTGGGTCGTGGAAGCGTCCCAGGAGCAGTGTCCCTAATGGCCCTCTTTGGGCTGGAGTCCCACTGAGCCCGGGGGCAGGCAGCCTTAGGCACACCTGGAGGGGTGCCCTGTCTCCCCAGGACCGTGCATCTGGAATTCTCCAGAAGTTTGCTAGTCAGTGTTTTAGGTGCCCCTATGACACTGCAGGGTGGGGAGCCCACAGGTGCGGGAGGGGCCCTTCCTCGTTGCTTTCATCAGAGCTGAGGGGGTCCGTCATCCCCTGGCCCCCACCTGAGCTGGGGCGTGACACAGGTGACTGCAGATGAGGACCTGCACAACAGCCCGTAGGAGCCCCGCTCTCTTCCAAACACCCTCAGGCACATGGGCTCTGGACTCGTAACATCTGGCGGAAAATGGGAAAGAAGAGGGTTAAATTAGAAAATTCGTATTTGACAAAATCCCTGTGGTCCCTTGAAGGAGCGGTGGGTAAAAACAACTGTACATGGAGTATCAGGATCTCCTGGAGCCTCACCCGGGGGCTGGCTGCCGGGGAGACCCTGAGGCACAGCCTGCAGGAGCCCTCCATTCGGGGGAGTCAGGGGTTGGAGGAGCTCCGGACATGCTCCCACAGCGGTGACAGGAGCAGGAGGGGAAGGACCCTCTCCAGAGGGACATGTGGGCTGTGAGTGCCCTGCCCCGGCCCGTCTACGCCGATCCGGGTTAACCTCTGGGCCCAGACTCCATGCTGAGCCTCACCACGAAGCTCAGGGCCAGGCGGCCCAGCTCCCCCACACTCCTGCTCAGTTTCTGGATAGAAAGCGTCTGTCCCGGTGTTTCTCACAAGGCCCTCCCGATGGGACCGCCTGTTTCTATGAAATGCCTGGATCTGGGGAGGCAGAGGCTCAGAGCAGTCTTCGTTTCTTTCTGGTATGAAGGTAGCTGGCTTGTGAGATTAGTAAACTTGTAAACTTGGCCTTAGAAACACCGATCGTGCAAGATGTGATGTCACCTCTCTGTTCATACGTCTTCTTAAACTCCCATGTCTAGGAGTGACTCCCGAGCAGCTGCCACACAGGGCGGCTGAGATGGAAGGAAAGCGTGTTTATTTGCCCAGAGAGGGGAGGAGGTGCCCTGTTTGGGACTGTTTCTGGGCGCCGCACTCTCTAATTAAGCTCACCCTTGATTACGGCTCTGGAGTAACTCTGAAGAGTCCTGGAGGGGAGTTCTCTGTGCTGATAAAGTCCAGGAAAGTTGGATGAAAGCTAATGTGAATGAACTCAGTTCAGATTTGTAGAAAAATGCTGTGTGATGTTTAGAAAAGAAGATAAAAGCTGTTGGCACAAATCAAAATATGTATTTCAAAATTGTGGTTAAGTACACACTCATGTACCTGAATTCTGCCAGTCTCAGTGGTCCCTATACTTTTGTTTTTAGGAAAGGCAGCTATTTGGTTTCCCCACAGAAGTGCCTGCAGGTGTCACGACAGAGACACACCGCACTAAACTTACTTCAGTGAGTGAGACGCCTTGAACATTCGATTTCCTCAAACTTCAGACTACGTTATTAACAAATGTTTTTCCCTAAACAAAGTTTCTATCTTCAGATCACTCACATCCCTTCTTGGAAGTCATGTGAAAACCATTTCAGTGAATCTGGGTCATTTAGGAGTTATCCTCTCCATCTCTGAGTCAGATGCCTGATCCTAACTTAGTTTTACAGCTAAAAACACATAACGCAGGCTGGGCGCCAAGCGGGCTTCATGATTCCTTCACTTACCTGCTAAGGAACAACTGTGCAAGCAGACAGTGGCCAGACCGTCCACCTGCGGAGATAGCTCTGGCCCACAGCCTGCAGCGGCCAGCCCGGGGGCTCTGACCACAGGTGTTTTAGGGCATCAGACCTCTGTCTCTAATGACAATTCAGAACTTGAAACAACCATCCCTGTAACCATCAGCCCAAAGTGACCAGGACTGGATGAATAACTGACACCTTCCCTAATTCTTGTCCCTGCTTCACAATTAAGCCCAACCAGAGAAAGCCAAATAGGCACGCCAGCCACTGACGTGAGATGCCCCGCCCACAGTCAGCCCACCCTCAGCCCCCCGGGCCCCCGCCTCGGAGCAGGACGCTCTGGAGCTGTCCCTCTGTCCCCAGTAAACTTCCCCAGTCCTCCACCTGCCACCAGCCTCCGCCCAACACAGGTGGCGGCGGCACGCCCCTGCTGGAGCCGCTCGGGCTCCGGCCGCCATTGCTATCCGTTTGGTGGTCTTCGTTCATCTCTGCAGGAGACACTACTCTGAGGAAATGGGACGGATTGGCTGCAAATGGCAGTAGTACCTGGCTCGTCTGAGAGCAGAGGTGCGGGTCAAAAAACAATTGCAGTAAAAATCACCACCCTGCACGTGATACTTCATTTTGTGTGCCAACTTGACTAGGCCAGGGGGTGCCCAGAATTTGATTAGACATTATTCTGGGTGTTCCTGTGAGAGTGTTTTCAGGAAGCTTAAAATTTAAAATAATAGACTGAGTAAAGCAGATTGCCCTCCCAAATGTGGGTGGGCCTCATCCAATCAGCTGAAGGCATGAATTTTAAATAAATGGTTACCCTCTCCCACCAAGATGGCATTCCTCTTGCCTGACTGCCTTCAAACTGAAGCATCACTTTTCCCCACGCCTTTGGACTCAAACTGAACACGGGCTTTTCCTGGGACTTGAACCTACTGGCCTCAGGCTAGGACTCACACTATTGGCTCTCTTGGGGCCCCAGCTTGCCCGCTTGCCCTGCAGATCTTGGGACTTGTCAGCCTCTGTAACTGCATGGGTTAGTGTCTTATAATAAATCTCTTTCTGTAAACACACACACACACACACACACACACCCTATTGATTATATTTCTCTGGAGGACCTTGAGTGACATACCAAGGTGTTTCTTGGAGAGCACCCTCAGGTAGGCAGTGGCAGTCGTGGGGGAAGACCTGGGCAAAGACACCAGGCTCTGGACGGTGTCATTAGGAGTCACTGCTGTAAAATGGAAATACTAAAATAGACTCCTTTCAATAAGGTGAAGTTTAACATCGAGAATTAATTAGCAGGTTAAAGTAGACAGATGACCACATCATGGACTAGAAAAAAAGTCGTGGTGAAATCCGAGGTCTATTTAAAACCTTCAGCAAACTAGGAATAGAAGAGAATAATGTAACGTGTTAGCAAAATGGCCTACATTTAGACGTCATTCTCCATGTTGAAAACATGGAAGCTTCTTCCTGAAGGTCCGGAAGAAGGTGGACGCGCTCCCTCCCGCCGCCCTGGGTCAGCGCGGTCCTGGGGGGCCCGGCCAGCGCGCCCGAGCCCGGGGAAGACAAGCAGCAGGAGGCCCGGGGGGGAAGGGGCGGCGCTGTGAGGATGCCCAGGTGTTACGACCGACCGCACACCTAATGCACACAAAAGGATCTAAGCCGAACTTACTGATTTATTAAGAATCTAGCAAAGCTGCTGAGTACAAAATCAACATTACAAAAACTGCATTTCTACCTCCACACATTTCTAGAAGACACAGAAAGATATACACTTTAAAATATCATTTAAACATGAGGCCCCTAGGATAAAGCTTCAAATGCAAATGAGTTCTATGGAGGAAAAATAGAAATTTTTAGAAAGACTTTTTTTAAAAAGACATAAACTCATGGAAGTACACATTCTGATCATGGATCTGAAACACTTAATATACAAAGATGTAAATTCTTCCCAGATAGGCACGTAGGTTTCGGGGAGTCCACCCCAGTTTTTTTAGGGAGTGGAATGTGACGCCACGGAACCTAAAATGTGGGTGAAAGCATGAAGAGTCAAGAAGAATACAGGCATTTTTGAAAAATAACCACACAGTAGGCACTTGATCCGTGAAACCTCTACACTTACTCTAACGCTGTAATAATTAAGATAGTATGACGCCAGCGCAGGGCTGGGAAACCAGGACGACGGAACAGACTGCAGCCCTCAGAACAGAACCTTCCATCGCTGGTGTACGCGAGGAGCAGCCTTTCAGACAACTGAGAAAAGCGTGAACTCTGCCATGAATCGTCCTGGGACAGCGGAATATTCACATGGGAAGATGGAGCTGGATGCCGGTTTTCAAAGGTGGCTGCGCGTGTACCTCTCCCACCCTGCCCCTCTCCTTTCCACGTGGCAGTGACGCTCCCGCACCGAGAGCTGGCTCTGCGTCCTGTGCCCTCGGGCCAGGCAGGCGTCGGTAAGCACCCTGGCCAACAGCTCGCGCGGAGGTGCCGCTGGGGGCTGCGGGGCTCGGCCACGCGCGCAGGACAGCGTCCGCCTGGCGCGCGCTCTCGCGCTCTCGGGGTGCTTGGCCTCGGCACCTGGCCGCCATGCTGAGTGGAGGCCGGAGCCAGCCGGCGTGGAGAAACCCACCCCACGTGACGGGAAGCTGAGATCTCCAGCTGACGTGTAGCATCGGATGCCACACGTGTGGGTGGACGAGCCTTCAGACGGCTCCAGCTCTCAGCCACCCAGAGTTCCTCCAGACCCAGACACTGCAGGACATCAAACGAACGAACAGAAAACGCTTTCCTGCTGGCCCTTTATGAATTCCTCGCCTACAAAATCTGCGAGCACAATGTGTGCTTGTTTAACTCAGCAAAGGTTTTGGAGACGTTGTTTCAACCACTTTGGTAATGGTAGCATGTTCTAGAAAGGCTGAGGCTCTGTGCCCCCAGTGAGAGGGTGTGTCGCGCTCTGCTCGCCCCAGAGAAGCTTGTGCCCGTGGGCGCTAGGAGGATGTTCCAGACCCTTTGGAGCAGCGCTCATAGTCACCCCAGATGTCCTCCAGTGTGTATGGGCAGGCACACGGCGGTCTGTTTATTCGACACGTAAGGAACTTAGTGAACTCCAGTTGCATGCAACAGCACAGAGGAGCTCGCGGCAGGAGGAGAGAGCCATGATAGACGCCTATCCATTAACAGGTGGTTCAAAGCCAGGTTAAACTGTACCTGCTTGTGGATAAACAGAAAAGCAAGGAATGGTTGTTACGAAAGCTCAGTGGCCGCCCTTACGGGTAGGTGGATGGGCGGAGGCTGCAGCTCAGAAGGGCTTCCGTGGGCTGGTGATGCTCTATTGCTTGTTTGGAATTAGCTGTGCAATTATTTTTTGAATTACACTTGTTTTTAATTACAATTAATCACCCCTTAGAAACCAGCAGTGTATGGTTATTGCAGAAAATTAGAGAAGAGAGGTAAGTAACCCTAACACCACCTCGCTCCATATACAAAAAAGTAATGGAAATGGGATACACCTAACACTGTATGGCATTTAGGAGAAAACTCAGGTGTAAGTATTCACCACTTCGGATCAGGCAGTGGTTTCCTAGGTACGACACCAAAGCACAGGCAGCGGAAGGAAACAGCAGACAAGCGGGGCTTCATCAACACTTAAACCTTTTGTGATTTAAAGCACACCATCAACGGCGCCAAAGGGCAGCCCGCAGAACAGGAAACTCACCGGCGCATCAGGTCTGACAAGCGACTGGTGTCTTGAGCAGGTGGAAGAACTCCTGCAGCTCAGCAATAAAAAGACAAATGACCCAATTAAACATGGGCATAAGACCTGAATGGACATTGCTCCAAAGAAGATGCAGAAATGATCAGTGAGCACGTGAAACAATGTTCAGTGTCGTAAGTCTTTCGGGGAAACGCAGACAAAGCCACAGTGAGGTGCCACACCTCCCAGGCGGCTGACGGGGATGCGCAGAGGCCGGACTCTCGTGTGCTGCTGGTGGGAATGTAAATGATGCAGGCGCTTTGGGAAGTAGTTTGGAACTTCCTCACAGTCACCACATGACCCAAACTCCGCTCACAGTGTGTGCTCAGGAGAGATGAGAACGTGTGCATATGAAAACTTGCACACTGTGTTCGTAGCAGCCTCACTCATTACAGCAAAACAGGGAAACAGCCCAACTTCCCATCAACTTACGCCCAGAAACGGAAAACGTGGTCTCTGCACACAACGGGATGGCACTCAGCCGCAGAAAGGACGGAGGTCTGGTACCTGCCCAGCACAGACGGGCCTCAGAGAAAGCATCCCTTTCAGTCACTATGCTAAGTGAAATAAGCCAGACACAAAGGGCCATATATGGTGGTGGCGTTTGTATGAAACATCCAGACAGAAAAATCCACAGAGGCAGCGATCAGGCGAGAGGTTGCAGGGGCTGGCGGAGTGGGTATGACTCCCCTTCCCGCTCGCACGGAGCCTCAGTCCAGCTGGCGTGAGACCCCGAGCCTCACCAGGCCCCTCAGGGGCATGCACCCAGCCCTGTGCGTGCACGCGGCCTCCTGGACCCCTAGGAACAAGTCAGAGGTTTCCAAAGCCCCCTTCTGCGTATGTCTCCAGCTTTTATTTGTTCTTCAAGCTTTTCAATCATCTCATTTTTTGCCCAAATGGTTAGCAGCACCCAAGGCTGCTGCGGTGACAAACAGTTGTCCTCTCCAGGGAGCTGGCGTGAGCAGGCTGAATGGCGGGGATTCTCTGGGCCTGGGGCTCTGGGAGAGCGCCAGCCCGATGTTGCCACCTGCCGTGGCCGCCAGACTACTGGGTTCAGGGGGCCTGCGGGACTGTTGACGTTCAGGGGTACCGCACAGCTGGGACCAGGGAGACAGAAATAGGGCGGCTGAAAACACCGCCCACCTCTCTGTCCGTACCGGGATTCAACCGCTTTCTTGAATAAAGGCCCCCTGGATTGTTGCAAGTCCTTGGTTAATTTCCAGAGTTCTGGAAAAGGCGCTTTGGGCCATTTTGCCGGTGCTCTCACTGCTGCCATAAAGAAGCCGTTCAGAGGTCCTTGCGCCGACGTTCCCCCTGACATCACCCTGCAGCCATTCTTCGCTTCACATGCGGCTTGGGTAGCACCTGGGTTTGTCAAAAGAAGAACCCAAACAAAGTCAGTGTTTCGTCCTCCTGTGCGCAGCCACCGTCATAAATAGTGTCTTTCCGTCTCCAGAGAGTTCAAAGGAGCCGTCGGCTAGCGGGCCCAGATTTTACTGTCAGAGACTGATGTCGGTAAGTAGCCCAGGCGGAGGAAAGGCTACAGCGCAACGAGGCTCCTTACGACGCTGGTCATAAAGCAAAAAGCTAGAGTCAATCTCAGAGTCTGCGTTAAGGGAAAGTGTCGGCAAACGGCCCTGCGTTTTCCCTCTGGAGAGGCACGCGCCCGTTCCCTGCGGTGATTATGAAGTCACACGGAGGGTTTTAAAGACGGGCTTATTGAAAAACAGCGAAGCACAGGCTCCTATTCGCACCACAGTGCGAACTCTGGAGCAATTATATATGTGTTTGCACAATAGCCAGAAAGGAAGAGAGAAGAATGAACACAACTTGTGGGGTGGAGAGAACTGTGGGCGTTCCTAAATGAGATGTGTTTCCGTCTTACTGCTAAGCTGCAAGTGCGATCAGTCTGAAGTTCAAGAAGTAAGTCGGCGCGGCTCAGCGAAGTGCCCTCGCCGCAGCCCTCACGTGCCGGGCAAGGCACAGGGCAGAGGCGCCCGCGGCAGGGCGGCAAGAGCCCAGAGCGGCTCCTGTGTGATGTGACCTGGGGACAGAACTCTGCCTCGTCAGCCACAGAGATGGGCCCCCGGGACCTGGGATGGGATGGAATGCAGTTCCCTGCCAAGCCGCTTGGAACCGGGGAGGAGGAGGAGAAAGTTCTCTTCCCTTCCCTCCAAGTAGAGAAGATGTTTTTCCAATAAATAACTATGAAGTCTCAGATGAGATAGAAGTCTCATGAATTATTGGGCGCTTTTAGGATCCAGGAATCTTTCAGTGTCTGGACAGGGTCACAGAGGCTTCTGACGGATGCCCGCGTCTCCTCGGGGGCTCTCCCTTCCTGGTGATGATGAGGGGACCACCCCTTCCAGCCCTGCCCCCGCTCCACTCCCTTCCCTGAATCTGGGGGCTTTTAGCACTATGGTCCCTCAGCTGTCACCCTGCATTTCTTTCCTGTTATTTACTTAATTTATTCCGTTACTTATTTGTGCATTTATAAATTTATCTATTTATTTAAAGTGTCTGAAGGGGAAGGAAGAATTAAATGAAATGGGCTGTGAAAGGAATTTGTCAGGAATTCGTCTCAGAGTGGGTTTCATGTAGGTTGGCCAGCTGTCCTGGTTTGCCTGGGA
The DNA here is from genome assembly GCF_048564905.1 of Vicugna pacos. NCBI lineage: Eukaryota > Metazoa > Chordata > Mammalia > Artiodactyla > Camelidae > Vicugna > Vicugna pacos. Next base: position 94,816,172 of record NC_132991.1, on the reverse strand, counting down.
CTGGGTGTTTTCCAGAAGACAGGCATTTTACTGCTAAAATCAGCAGGTTCTGGGCCAAGTCCTGGGATGACGCTGGTCCCCTGGTTCCGTGAATCTCTAATTTAGCCGGCTGCTCAGACGTGGTATTTGAAAACGTTCTCTGATTGCACAAAATCCAGGTTGGCAAAATCCTGGATTGAACAGAGCCACACAGATCTTCCTGTTCCAGGACTTGTCAGAGCCTCATGCTAACATGGTCTAAGCGCACATAGGTTGAAGCAAGGCGCCCCTGGTGTAGCAGAGCTTGAATTTCCCCTCTCTCTTCTAAATTAGAAAGAGGAAACATTGATCCTGGGAAATTAAAGGCTTTGGGGGCTGAGTGCACCGTGGACATGGTCTGGAAGGGAAGGAATTAAAGCTCCACTCTCCTCTCCCCAGGAATCAAATAGTGGAAACCGACCAATGGCCAGGGTGGTCTTCTCCAAGGTGCTGTTAGGGGAGACGTAGTCCGGGGCCCACTCTGCCCAGAGCCGGGCGTGCCAAGGGGTGTGGCTCCAGTCTGTGATGGTCAGGAGTGAGCGCTGACCCTCGCCTCAACGCCACCCACGACAGAGGGGCAGTGCGTGCTTCCGGCCCCCACCAGGCAGACCCCGGGGCTCATGGAGGGCGTTCTGGGAGGGGTGCCTGTCGCCTGGACGCCAGGGCTGCTCTGAGTTCTCATCCCCCAGCTGGTGTGTTGGGACATTCTCGCAGAGAGGTTTCTATGTGCAGCCCCTGCCCCCTGCCTTGCTGGGGGCTGTGCAGGATCTGGGGTACACTGCTGGCCGGGTGTCCTCGCCTCACCTTCCCTGCTCCCGCCTGCAGGAGGCGCAGTTGTCCTGGCTGCCAGGAGCTGTGAAGAAAGACCAGCGAGGGAGCCTCACACGGCCCTGCTTTGGTCGCCTGTGTTTCTGCTGCGTCGATGAGCACATGTTGGGGGGACTGGACAGGAACCTGCTCCAGCTTCCAAAGACTGGGAGAGGGTGGGGAGGCCCTTCCCGAACATGGAGCTTGGCCAGCAAGGTGATGGGGCTCCTGGGGTGAGTCTTGCTGGGCGACCACTGGGCCCCCCACACCCCCACCTCTCATCCCCTCCCCTCCTAGGACGAGAGGGGGTCCTGGGCGCTGTGCAGGCTGGGTTTGCAAGCTCCTCTTCTGGGCTCTGGGCGTGGGGACATAGGGGTTGTTGGACACCCTTAGATCCAGCTAAGAGCCCCAAGGATGCTCACGGTCCCTGGGGAGGGGCAGCCAGTAAGGGCTGTGAGAGCCCAGCCCGGCGTGTGTGGACAGGAGATGGCAGGCACAGGGTCTGCCTGGGGAGCCTCTGCCCCGGATCCTGGGCTTCTCTCCACGTGCCTCTGGCCTTGGCCGCCTCCCAGCTGGAGGACCCACTGGAGCCTGTCCTGGAGGAGGCTGCGGGGACTCGAGGTCAATGTCCTACAGGTCAGAAGCAGCCCCACAGGAGGGGGAGGCGGCTGGTGGGCTCCAGGCGACAGACGGGCTGGCGGCACATTCACCGGTCCCCAGTGCGCAGGGGCGGCACCGGGTGCCGGGGCCCCGTGGGGTGGGCAGTGCACGGCGTGCGCGCTCCTGAAGCACAGGGTGTGCAGCAAGGACCGTGGAGGGCCATGGGCACCAGGGGGCTTGTGTCAGGGGCTCCGTGTGCACGGGGATGCGTTGGGCCTGGCAGGACCAGCACGGGCGGCGTCTTGGGGCTGCTGATCGAGACTAAGACTTTTGAGTGAAGAATGGGTGAGAGTCACTCTGTCCCTCTGAGGCCTTGGTAGGTGGGGGGGCGGGGGCATGGGCATCACCTGGCCCTGGGGGATGTCTGTGGGGGTGATTTGAGCTCAGGGTGGGCACTGGGTGGGGGCACAAAAGGTGCTCCTAGACCTGTGCGCCTCTGATTTGCTCAGCGAGGAGCCTGGGACATGCCCGGGTGCTGTGTGGGGCAGGGCACCCCGAGCTGAGCAAGGCGGTGGAAAGAGGACAGAGGTCAGCTTTAACATCAGGGGCAGGGAGTCCCTGTCCGCCGTTCAAACCCGGGGCAGCCACACAGCCTCTGCTGACAGCTGGTGGGGGCCCGCAATGCTGCCCAAGCTGGGGTGGCAGAGGAGCCCCGGGGCAGCCTCCCGGACCTGGGAGTGGCCCACATGGTCAGCGTCTCGGGCAGTGCAAGGCCTGCCGCAGTTGCAGATGGCAGCCACCAGGTGGCACAGGAGAGTCCGGCACGAGCAGCTGTGGCCGAGGGTCCTGCTGGCTGGCCAGGAGGGCGTGGGAGCCCCCGGCTCGGTGGCCCCCCTGCCTGGGGCCTCCCCAGGCAGGTGACCTGCAGGGGAGTGACAGGCAAAAGTTATGGTCTACAAGGGGCATGTGGAGGGGCAGGGTGGGGTCTGCCCACCATGTGGCGAGGACAGTAGAGCCCAGCCATGATGGGTGGCTACGGGCCAGTGAATCAAAGAAGCGGGGGCAGGAATTCCAAAGACCTGGAGGCCTAGCCCGGCACGGTGCTCCCAGAGCACCAGCCCAGCCGAGCCCCAGCCTGCCGAGCCATGGGGCTGCCCTGTCCCAGGCGAGGGGCTATCGGGGCAGGTGCACCTGAGGAGGACATGTCTGTCGGGAAGAGGTCTAAGGAGCCAGGACCGGAGGAGCAAGGAAGCAGGGAAGATGTTGGACTCAGCCCTGGGGCCTCCAGCGGCCGAGAGTCAGGAGGGGGTCCCACCTCCCCCCGGGACTGAGCCCCTGAGCTTCCTGCTGTGGCCGGTGGGTGCGGCCTTGGACCCCCTCCCCAGAGGTGGCCAGTCAGGCCCCCGCTGGATGAATTCACTTCTAAACAAACTCACCCCAGCCCCATTCTTCCCTGGAAGGCCTTGTCACATAAATTTTCACTCAGTGCCATTGCGTTTTCATCCAGGGAACTGTCAGGGGTATTTTGAGAAGGAACTGGGAGGTCAGATGGTCGGACTTCAGCAGCGGCGGGGGCTGCGGCTCGGGCTGGATGCCAGACGTCGGCAAGACAGAGGGCAGCCCGGACCACAGGGCCGCTTCTCCTGCGGGGTCCTCCAGAGCGCCAGCGGGCCCGGCCCGGCCCAGCTTGGGTGAGAGCCCTCGGCCCGTCTCAGGGCCGACCCCGCGGACGGAGAAGCGGCTGCTGTAGATTCAGGTCAGAGGGGCTGGGGTGTCCTTCCCTTTCCTGAACATGCAGACACACGAGGGGAGGGCAGCAAGCGCCGCAGAACAATCCTTCCTTCTCTAAGGGCTGCAGATGGTGGCCTGGACGTGTGATGCCGCCTCTTTGTACGAACTTCCCCTGTCAAATCTCTCTCTCTCTCACACCGTCTTATTTGGTCCTCACGACCACCCTGGGTGGGGGATAGGACAGGGGTGAGTACCCTCTTTGTACTGATGTGGAGACTGAGGCTTCGTGGAGCTGGGAGAGCCCCCAAGGTCAGGTGATGAAGGGGGTCCCGGAACGTCCAGCTGTCCTCTTGTCTACCTAAGCATCTCCCCAGGTAACACTCACCCGTCCTTATTTTATGCACAGACTGAAACCTTACAGTACGCACATAAAAGAATGACTTGTTTTCCTCACTAGAGACGAGGCAGCCGGAGCTCGGAGCCCACGGCACTTAATTCACAAGAAGACGCTCGTCAAGTGACCAGAGCGCTGGCATCTCTCGGCCACGTCCTACGACCCCTGACGGGCCTGCGCCCTGCCCTTGAACGCTGAACCTGCTCTACCCAGGAGGAGAGAGGCCTTTTCCCTGCCAGCTGGGCGACTGCCTCTCGTGCGCCTCTTCAATAAGAGATTAAATTCACCCAATATTTACGGAGATGAGCATGTATGACAGGCTTGCGGCTGAGTTGGGTCTGAAGTCCTGCAGTGGGAAAAGGGAGGTGGCCTGCCCCCAGGAACCCTAGAGGGCTTCACAGAGGAGGTGTCCCGGAGCCCGCCTGGAAGGTGCCTGTCGTGGCAGCCAGAGACCGTGGGGACGGTGGGCAGACCTGTGCCGAGAAGCATGTTGTTGTTGGCAGCGCTGGCCCTGGAGGCACCCTCCATTGGGATGGCTGCATGCTGGGAGAATATAGGTCAGTGGGTTTAAAAATACACTCCCCCGGACTTTGTGTCTGTGGGAGCGCGGAGAGGCTGACTGGCCTGTCTGAGAGCCGCTGAGCACAAAGCTGCTTAGAAAGAGTGGGAACTTCTAGCTGCTGCTTCCATGGTCTGGGATGAGATGGGAGGCCGGCAAGAGAGAAAGACGTGCCATCAAATGTCTCTGTAAGAAAGTCCTGGGCTCAGAGCACTGCCTGTGCACAGGTCAGTGCGTACGGAACGCAAGGGCCGGTTCAGGATGCTGCAGAAGGAACACAACGCCAGCGGGTGGGAAAGTACAGAGGACGGGGCCCACGGATGGGGAGGAGGGGGTGGGGACGTGGGGGGGTCCCTGGGGCCGCAGCCACAGGCCGGAGACAGACACCAGCTCAGGGAGAGGACTTGGAAGCGTGTCCCCACGTGAGACAGCACAGCAGACCCACGCGGGCTGGCCCCCGAGGAGCGACACCTCCAGTTTCGGGCGGAGATGAGATCTTTGGACAGTGACCACACTCACCACCTCAGTGATGAAATATAGGACATGTTTCGATTTGGGTGGACTTTCCAGTCATCTCCCAGCAAAGTCACAGCTCTGGAAGGCACAGCCCAGAGCTGGGGGCTCGGGGCACCCTGGGCGGCCTCGGGAGCATGTGATTAAACAAAGAGCTGGTCACCGAGGGCGGATGACACCTCCCTCCATCCCAGGACTGAGGACCCCGCTGAGCTGGCCAGCCTTTGGTCCTTGTGAAGGTGGTCTCACCTGCAGGAACCCAAAAGACCCTGGAGGCAGAAACAAGAGGGCTCGCCGGGGGTGGGGGGCTCTCTGGCGCTGCAAATGGCCAGGAGCTGTCCCCTAGCAGAGGCAGCGCCTGTGGTCACCACAGGCACTTAGGGCCACATCCTGGCTGGCTACTTAGCAGCGTAAGAATCAGCTTCTGCGAGCCTGTCTCCAAGCTTCGTGTTGGGATCGTTGCGGTCCCCTCCCCGTGCCCCCTCCAGGAGGTTAAGGCACCGTCCCTGTCCCCCACCTTCCTGCGTTCAGCACAGAGCCCGGCCCTGAGGGGCCCGGAGTGGGCGGGAGTCCCTCCCCGGCGTCAGGACTTGAAGGCACTTCCCCAGATGTGACTTCGCCCTCTGTTCCCCTTCCTTTGCCTTCAAAGGAATTCCTTGGCTTCAGATGGGAGATGCTGTGGATAAGAAAAACACCTTCCCGAATACCAAGGAGCAGTTAGATCACCTTGGTGGGAGTCCTGAACCGGCTTCCTCCGCTGAAGTAATTAATGGGATGGAGGGAGGAGAGCTCAGAGCCAGAGCCCCGGCTGCAACGAGCACCAGAAATTTACAACACATTATTTCAGCCGTAAAGAGCCCTCGGGGCCCTTCCACTTGCAGGTCAGCTGGCATGGACGCCGACCCAGCCCCGCTCGGTATTTACTGAGAAAATATCACATGCCTCCCCATCTGCTGTTACACTTACTGCTCGAAACGGGTCCACACGAAAACAAGGGGATATTTAGTGAAGGGGCAGGCCCTCCTTTGCACGTGAAGAGCGTCCCATCTGAGTGAGCCTGCGGTTCCCGGAGCCTCCAGTGGGCTGGTTCCCTCTCCTCCCTTGGGGAAGGAGGGGAGACAACCCTCGGGGCCCCCCAGCGGCGGGGGCCTCCGCCCTGACCACAGGCCGGCCCCACCCCTCTCCCCGGCGCCCCCCGCGGCGCCTGCTTTTTGCCCTCGAACTTCTCACTCACTCATTCACCATATTTTCTGTGCAAATACCACGACTTGGCCTTTGTTCCAGGTGCTTGGGATACGTCTGTGGGGACCCCTGGAGCTGCGCTCCGGTGGGAGGAGGGGGACGACTACAAGCAGTGGTGGGTGCGGGTGTGCAGTGCGTGCCGGGCGCAGGGCAGAGGCGGAGCGGCCGGGGGTGCAGGAGGGCTGCATGCGGGGCAGGCCAGGCTGGGTGGAAGGAGACTGGGGGGGCCCTCGTGGTGGAGGACGGCGGCCAGCGGGACGGGGGGAAAGGTGAGGGTGGGGGCAAGACCACAGAGGGCCCAGGAATCCATCTCCCGGGGCGGCTGTGACAAATCACCGCAGACCGGGTGCCCTGAAACTACAGGAATGTACTTTCTCCCAGCTCTGGAGGCCACAGGTTCAAAATCAAAGTGTCGGCAGGGCCGTGGCCCCTCCGGCGCCCAGGGGAACAGGCGTCCCTGCCTTCTCCAGCACCAGAGCTGCTGGTAGCCCTTCCAGAAGCACCGCCCGTCTCTGCCGTGTCTTCACCCGGCCGCCTTCTCTGGGTCTCCTCCTCCATTTCTTTTCCTCTTCCAGAGACGCTTGTCGCCAGATTGAGGGCCCCTCCAGGTAAACCAGGATGATCTCATCTCAAGATTCTTAACTGAATCCCATCTACAGAGAAGCGTTTCCCAAATAGGGTCACATTCACAAGTACCAGGGGCTAAGACTTGAGCACATCTTTTGGGGCCACCGTTCAGCATACTGCGGCCTCTCGTGTGGGCTGTTTGGATGAACGGGGTTAGGGGGCGGTGCCTCCTGGTGCAGGCATCACGGCGAGGCAGCGTGGGAATCCAGATTCTCGGGGCGGAGAGGACCCAGCAAGGGTCTAGACCAAATAGTTACAGGGCCACACCCTAGTGTCCGCTGGCAGGTAGGTGGTCCTGGGTGTTCAGTCCTGCCGTGGGCTGTCCCCACCTGTGGACAGGTGCAGCTAGGTTACAGGGGCCCGTGCTGGTCACCCTCAGGCCCCAGAGGCTTCTATGAGCATGCTCAGTAGACATCAGCAAACCCCACCACACCGGGCGCCGTGGTTACAGCAAAAGGTGGACAAGCCCAGCAGGAGAGACGTAACCCACTGCCTACCAGCGCGGGCGGCGGCGAAGGCTCGGGCCAGAGGGGCAGGAGCAGAGCCTGCAGGGGTCAGGTGGGGGGCTCGGCACCGCCCGCACGGGGCCTAGGGGTTGCAGTCAGCTCTACAAGGCCCAGCGTGCTGGGAGGGCAGGGAGCGGTGCTGAGGAGGACGCTGCAGGCCGTGGGGCCAGAGCCTGCAGCGTGGAGGTGGACGGGGGGCGGTGCTGGGACGCGTGGCCGGAGAGCTGGGCCGGGGCTGAGCTCAGAGAGCCGGCCTGGCAGGGCTGGGCTGGGCCCCAAGCTGGGGATCGGTGTGGTTGGGTCCGCTGTGACCTAGCTGGGTCACCAGGAAGGAGTGTGCTGGACGCATCTGGGGTCACGGGCACCTGAGGTCTGTAATCCCACCCGTATTTTAGAATCGTGACACAGATGCAGCACTGCTGATGTCCAAAGTGCTTTCCCCTCGTGGTCTGACGTACCCTCCCAAGCCACGCTGGGAGGTGGGAGCCCTGCTCCCGCGTTTCATGGGAAATGAAGGAAGGAGGGGGTGGGTCACAGGAGTATTTTTTCATTTTCTTTCTTGGATACCTGGGTGTTCCAGCTGTGGCTGGAAAGTTGAAAAGGTTCGCAGTCCCATCCCCGGTCCCGGCCAGGCTGCTGAGTATTAGGCGAGGCTGGAGGCTGCCAGCAGGTCCTGGGCCTGGAAGGAATGTCTGGCACGGATTCTGTGCTGGGAAAGCGGCAGCCTGACTTCTTAATGGCAGGGAAAAGAAACATGAAAAGAACCAGAGAAGAAAAGGTTACAGGTGGCAAAGCTGCACTGAGAAGGAAAACGTCCCTGTTTCAATTGGAGCTGGGACCGAGGAGAAGAGAGACCTCTGACTGTGTCCCTTCCAAGTCCTTTATAGAATGTGGGTAAATTACATCCTTTCTCTTCTAAGCGGGGCAAGAATCGGTTGGATGACTGGAAGGATACGGCAGTGTCTTCTCATCGCGTTCTGTGAGCTGCAGACTCACAGCTGGTCCAGCGAGCATCAGAACAGGCAAGGGCTGAGCCACCGCCACCACGTGGATCTGAAACCAGCCACCCTGCTCACAGCGGGGCACCGCCGCGGCCCCCTGGCTCCCAGCCTTGGGTTCCTCATCTGTAAAATGGGGCTAAAAGACCGCTCGGGGCTGTTTTGGGGAGAAATGAAATAATTCACATGAACATGCACGTTGCCTGGTAAGGAATGAACAGAGGCCATTGTCACTGCTGTTATAACTCTTATTTAAATGCCAGTCACTGCATCGAGGGTTGAGGCACACCAGAGCTTCCCTGAAGTTTGGTGGGGTAGACACACAGGAAACATTCATTACAGGTGTGCATAGTAAGTTATTCTGTGCATTCAGATGAGGAAACAATGGACTCTCTCCCCAGTAAGGCCAAGAAAGGGTTCTAGCGCAGGCTGTTTGGAAAACAATGACATGAGAGCACCACACAGCAACTTCTGTGTGTTAGCTGAACGAGCCAAGGCGGCTGCGCGCTCAAACGCACCGCTGGGTGCTGGGGCCAACGCTGTGCCCACAGGAAAATCCATCGGCTTATAGGCTTCTTCATAGGCAAACAAATACCAAATAAGGAAGACCTGAAAAAACTGAACACGGAACTAAAAAGAAAAGTCACACGTGAACACTGGAAAAGGAAAACGAAGCCATTTAGAAATTCCAGATTGAAAAAAAGTAGTAGAATTGAAAACAAAGCCAAGAGCTAGCTCTTCTCAATAAGGTCAATAAAACTGACCACTGGCGAGCCCTGTTTTTCTAAAAGGAAAAAAGAAGCAAAATTAGGAATGGAGGAAACAACAAATTATGATAAAATGGTGGAAATGCTGTGCTAAAATTTTTTTAATCTTAATGAAATGGCTGATTTTAAAGGAATACACGAATTGCTACATTAGTTTTTCAGAAACAGTAAAATCTAAAGAAACCAAAAGCATTAGCATCTGAAAACACTGTGAAAGTGCTGTCTCCAAAGTAGGTACCAAGTTTAGATGGTCCGAGGATGAATTACCTCAAATATTAATAGGGTGTGTGATTCCCAGTCACACATTTCCCAATAAACTTTATAAACTGATATAACCTTAATTCTCAGAATTAACAAGAATAATGCAAAAAAGAAGACTGTGTCACTCATGAAGGGAAGCTCAAGAATACGAAATAAAATACTTGCAAACCAGCCTCTTAGTCTAATAAAAGCACGCTACATGCTCAGCAAGGGTGTGCTGCGGAATTGCAGGATGGCTTTCCATTAGAAAACTTGCCTCTTCTACTTTATTTAATAAGTCAAAAAAGGACAATGTAATAAAACATCTGTTCACAATGGACAGAAAAAGCCAAGAATCAAATAATAGGAAACGTGCAAGCCCTTTGGAACAGGACCGCGGCACCCTGCTGGGAACCGGGGGGCTGAGGGCGGGGAGGCGCGCCGGGCCCTGCGCGGGAAGACTCTCTGCTGAAAATGCAAACTGTCCCCAGAATCAGCCAACGGACCTCCTACTGCTTTGAACGTAGGTCCCAGTGAGCTCGGGGAGAAAGGCAGAAGGAGCCTTTGATAATGATGCTGAAGTTCATTAATGAAAGAGATGTTCGTGTGCCCATTCTCTGGCCCTCCTCCCTCGGGGACCCAGCCTGCCTCTTTGCCTGCATCCTCTTTGCCTCCTCCCTCAGGTCCCCGTCAGCCTCTGCCTCACCCTCAGCTGTGTCTTTCCTTCCCCCGCAGCCTTTGCTGACACCTCCTACCGTCTCGCCCGAAGCCAGGTGAGTGGTGGAGACAGAGCTTTAGGGATACCCAAAGCACAGTAGGAGGGGGTTGCAGTCCAAGTAAGGAGCTGTCTCCATCAGGAGGGCTGCGGAAGGGTTTCAGACGAGGAAGGGACACCGTCAGACGATGCAGGTAGGGATGGGGAGGAAGGGAAGGAGAAAGAATGGCCGAGGCTGCTGAGACCTCCTCTGGGCACCCTCCTTCCACCTCTCAGCACATTCCACTGTCTCTGAGGCTTCTGGTCCAGATCCGAGGCCTGTGAATCGGGGGTCGAGCTTTCAAAGGGTTAAAGGTCGGCTCACTGGGGACTTTCCCTCCGGCACCGACAGGTGAACTGTGGATGCGTGGTCCTCAAACTTTCCTCTTAAAGACTTTGGAGAAACTGGGTAATCCTCATCCATCTGAAGTTTACATCTAAAAATCTTAGTCGTGTGTTAAAAGGTCACAAAGTCTGTAATTTCCAGGATCCTATAAATCATAAATTTAAGCAAAACTGTTGCTTTTCTCTTAAATGCATTTGTTAGACTGTGAATGTCATAATGAACCCGTTACAAACACCAACCTAGAAAACGCAACCTACAATCAGAAAATGTACACATACCCTTTTTCTTCTGTAACTCCCAACCCCTTTCCATCTCCCACCAAAGCCATCTTAATGGAGTGAGCTCTCATGCTTGGAAGTCTCCTATAGGTCCCCCAGTTATTATTTTGTTTCCTGTTAATTCTATCACAAAGATACTTACATATACTGAAATTTTAAAGTGTTTTTTCCTATGACCATGAAGCTCTAAGTATTAAATTTTTTTCCTTGTAGATTAAAATATCTTTGCAGTTAATATTAATTACTAATGATCAAAATTATAGAAATATGTTTTAAGTGTCGATAATTATTAAGCAAAAAAAGCAACTCTTTCTTATAAATTGTGCTCAAATTTGTTTTCTATGTATTTAGTAAAGGAAAGGTATATGTTGCCAAAACTAATTGGCTTGACCCCTGGAACTATTCTTTTATCCTTTTCCTAATATAAGGTAGAAAAATTTAACTATTTTTTAAAACAGATAAGATGAAGATTAACTGAAGTCAGAATAAATATTTAATCAAACATTGTGAAAAATGTTTTAATTATCTCATTAAGGAACAAACGCTCCATCTGAAAAAACAAACCACATGAAATGCTTATCCATGGTGTTTCCAAAATTGTGTTTGTCATCTTTGGCTAGGTTAGACTGTGTAACAGGTGAACTCAAAATGTCCATGGCCCACGACTCTCCTTTCTTGCTCAGGCCCCTCATGAGCTAGGTCTCTTCACAGCCCAGGACCGAGGCATAAGCGGCCCCTTCCCAGGACACCATCCTCCTGGCTGAGGACCCGGGGACAGGACGGCTGATGTGAGCAGGCTGGGTGGAACCCTGGTCACGCCACTGACACCAGAAATCAACAGCCAGGAAGGACGGGCGGGTGAGTCAATGCATCATCTGCCATCAAAATGTGACTGGGACAAGTCGGCCACCCGGGACGAGACTCCAGCTACACGTAGGAGAATCAGCACAGCTCATCTGCATTCCCACGGCCACTTTATTAAGCTGCTTTTTCCGCAGCTAATGGCACGTTGCAGCCAAAGGCTTTTGCTTAATTACGCGGAGAAGACCTGCTCTCAGTGCCCAGTGCTCCTGGTGACAGTCCCTCTGCTCGGCCTAGATTCCTTCTCGGCGAGGATGTGTTACTTGATATCGGTTGAGGGATGAACCAAGGAAGGGCAGGAAACCATTATTCCTGCCCCCATCATAGCGCCCCCGAAGGGCACATTTCTCTCCGTGCTTCACCCTCTGCAGAAGCACGTGTCCGGCTGGGAAGTGCCTGGTGCCTGAGGGGGTGGTGGTTCCTGGATTAATTATTAAAACAGGCTTCCTTGGGGGAGGGGTCCTGGACGCCTTCCCACCCTGGACGGGTGGGCACCCTGGCTTTATTTGCAAAGCGAGGAAACAGCTCGTGGGAGCTCCGGCAGGGTCCAGGCAGATCCCTGTCAGTCCAGAGCCTCTGCTTTGTGAGGCTGGGTCCTCGCCGGGGTGCAGGGAATCGGCCTCAGGTTTGAGTCAGGCTTCCCACCTGCCGCCCCCCAGCCCGAGTTTGTCTACAAGGGGCCGCGCTTGGCCCTGCAGCCTGGGCCCTCGGTGGGGCACGTCTCTTGAAGCGTCTCCCCCAGCAGGTTCCGCTCACTGGGAAATGCAGGCCACTGCCAGGGCCTGGCGTCAGCTGGTCTCACAACTGCTCCCCCCTGCCCCAGACCCCCGGACCAAATCTGAGTAGGGCAGGGGGTGTAAGGTAGTGGAACGAGCAGATCACGGGGAAGGCGACAGGAAGGACGCACCGAAGTCGTATCTCGAGAGACGCAGAGAAAGCATTTAGTAAAACCCAGCATCTATTTGTGATTTAAAAAAAACAACAAAAACCCTCAGAAAACTAGGAATAGCAAAGAACTTTTCAACTCAACAGATCGGATTTACCGAAAGTCTACGGTTAAGATAACTTCTGGTGAGAAATCACGGAGCTGTTTCTCTGTGATCAGGAACCAGGCAGGGACGTCTACTTGGCAGGGCGCTGGAGGCCCTGCCAGGGCGACAAGGCGATGAAGAGAAATGAAACTCATACTGACGGGGAGAAAGAAGAGGGCCTGTCCGCCTGCACAGGTGACAAGGTCATCAACAGAGGACATCCTGAAAGACCTGTGCAGGAGCGGCTAGGAACAGCAGGCAAGGCTGGCAGGCCGATGTTGGAAAGTCACTTGCGTTTCTGCACACTAATAGGGGTAGAGTGGGAGCTGGCATTTTAAAAAAGTCCTATTATTTACAACAGCCTAAAACATGAACTACTGTGAACACATTTAACCAGAAATGTGCGAGACAGGCGTGCTGAAAAGCAGGAAATACTCAGAAATTGAAGGCGATCTATCTTAACCGACTGTTGTATCATGTTCTTGAATCAGAAGGTTCAATACTGTTGAGATATCCGTTCTTCTCAAATTGATCGATGATTTAATGTGATCCCAACACAAATTCTAGCTGCTTTTGGGGGGTAGAAACCACAGAACTGGTTTTACATTTATTTAAAATGTGTGAAGGACCTACAATAGCCAAAATAACTTAAAAAAAAAAAAGAAGTAAAAAAGAACCGAGTTGGAGGATTTACACTTTCTGTAAAAATTTGTGTCTGTCTGGATGTCCCCTTGACTGCCCCAGCCCTGGCTGGTGCCTGTCTGCTGCCGGTGGGTTGCAGTCTGAGGACCCAGCTGAGAAGCCATGCCTGGCCCCTCTCCAGTGCCCAGGGGCCTGGAGGGACTGGTGGTCACTGGGACTTGGGTCCAGCCATTTAGCTGTGGCCTCTCAAGTGGGTGGGGAGAAGGCTAGGGCCCCAGGGGACTTCAGATGACCCCCTGGCCTCTGCCCTGCCTGGCCTCATCCTTGTATTTAATTACTTAAACAAGCCTTTTTTAAACCGGAAAGAAAAAAAAAAAAAGAAAGATTGTGACATTGGCAGACAGAAAACCACACAGATACACAGAACAGAATAAAGAATCTAGAAAAAGACTCAAGCAGATATGGTCATACGGTAAGTCTATTCCTAGTCTTTTGAGGAATCTCCATACTGTTTTCCACAGTGGCTGCGCCAACCTGCATTCCCACCAGCAGTGTAGGAGGGTTCCACTTTCCCCACAGCCTCTCCAGCATTTGTCATTTGTGGACTTTTGAATGACGGCCATTCTGACTGGTGTGAGGTGATACCTCATTGGAGTTTTGATTTGCATTTCTCTGATAATTAGTGATACTGAGCATTTTTTCATGTGCTTTTTGATCAGTTGTATGTCTTCCTTGGAGAATTGCTTGTTTAGGTCTTCTGCCCATTTTTGGATTGGGTTGTTTGTTTTTTTCTTATTAAGTCGTATGAGCTGCTTATATATTCTGGAGATCAAGCCTTTGTCGGTTTCATTTGCAAAAATTTTCTCCCATTCCGTAGGTTGTTGTTTTGTTTTAATTATGGTTTCCTTTGCTGTGCAGAAGCTTGTAAGTTTAATTAGGTCCCATTTGTTTATTCTTGCTTTTATTTCTATTGCTTGGGTAGACTTCCCTAGGAGAACCTTTTTGAGATGTATGTCAGATAATGCTTTGCCTAGGTTTTCTTCTAGGAGGTTTATTGTATCTTGTCTTATGTTTAAGTCTTTGATCCATTTTGGGTTTATTTTTGTGTACGGTGTAAGGGAGTGTTCTAGCTTCATTGATTTACATGCTGCTGTCCAGTTTTCCCAACACCATTTGCTGAAGAGACTGTCTTTATTGCATTGTATATTCTTGCCTCCTTTGTCGAACTGGGCATATATCCAGAAGGAACCTTACTTCAGGATGACACCTGCACCCCAATGTTCATAGCAGCACTATTTACAATAGCCAAGACATGGAGACAGCCTAAAGGTCCATCAGCAGATGACTGGATAAAGAAGATGTGATATATTTATACAACAGAATACTATTCAGCCATAAAAACCGACAACATAACGCCATTTGCAGCAACATGGATGTCCCTGGAGAATGTCATTCTAAGTGAAGTAAGCCATAAAGAGAAAGAAAAATACCATATGAGATCACTCATATGTGGAATCTAAAAAAAAAGAAACCCATAAATACAAAACAGAAACAGACTCCCAGGCATAGAATACAAACTTGTGGTTGCCGGGGGGGGGGGGGGGCGGGTGGGAAGGGACAGACTGAGATTTCAAAATGCAGAACAGAAAACAAGATTATACTTTGTAGCACAGGGAAATATATACAAGATCTTATGATAGCTCACAGTGAAAAAAATGTGACTATGAATATACGTATGTTCATGTATAAGTGAAAAATTGTGCTCTACGCTGGAATTTGACACAACATTGTAAAATGATTATAAGTCAATAAAAAATGTTAAAAAAAAAAGCAGATATGGTCAGTTCATTTTCAACTTTTCAACTTTCAAGCTGCCCAGACAATTCACTGGCAGCAGTGCTGGAACAACTGGGCATCTATATACAGAGACTGAGCTCTGCCCTCACCTCACACCAGACACACAGTTCACAGTGTGGCCGGTTTGGGGGTTTTAGCGAATTTTCATCACTGTTTTAATGGGAGGCAGGGAAGGCCCACCACCAGGTTAACCCTAGACTTCACCCCTCGTCCCAGATGAAAACCTGGATGCTGGCGAGGTCAGCGAGCTTGTCCTGACCGGGGGGCTCTTCTGTGGAGGAACCACTTAGTCTCCAGCTTCGGTCGGCAAGGGGGTCATCTCTAGGGGGTCATTTTTCGAGGCCTGGACAGGCTGGAGGGGACACTGTTCTCAGTGTCCTCAGGAGCTCCAGGGACCAGATCGTGGCCAAAGTGTGGACCCAGGGCGCGCACACACGTGTCTGAGCGCTGCTGCTTCTGGGAGGAGACGTTCACCCGAGCCCGGGGGAGGGAGGAGTGCAGACCGTGTCCCAGGAAGAGCTCGGTGCCTTCCCGCTGGTGGGCTTCAGGGCCGATAGTTCTGATTTTTTTTTAGGAAGGTACTTTTTTACTGTGTTCTTTGAACATCGCAGTCAGCTGGAAACAAATGAAACAAAGTTTGTGCTAAACAGGAATGTCTTTTACGACAGGAAAAGGACCCGAAAGAAGTGGCCGCCAGGTCTTGGGCCGCAGGGCTGAACTGAGAGGAAAGAAAAACAAAGTGAGTCAGGCTGCGGAGGGGCTGGAGGAGCAGGGCGGGGGCCGGCCCTGCCTGCAGCCACTTGGGAGGCGGGTCCCTGGTCCTGCAGACGGAGGCGCGGACGGATGCCTCCCTCCCGGGCAGAACCCAGGATAAGGATCCTATTAGCCGCAGCACCGACAGGACCTGGCCAGACACCCCAAGGGGACAGTGCGCCCAGATGGCCGAGAAGGCTCACCCTGTTACAGCGACAGCTAGCCTTTCTGAGGAGCCTCTCATCTTCCGAGTCCTTCTAGTAGCCACAGAGGGACAGAAAGAAGTGGTCACTGCAGACCATCTGCATGGGGAGGAGGTGGGGGCCCTGGGAAGCTGGGTCAAGTGATCCAGGAAACGGCCACTGCGTGGCTGATGCTGGGAAACTCTGGAAGGTTCTCTGAGGCTGTGCTTGCCTGGAAGTTTTAATGTCCCTGCCTCAGGCCGGGAAGGTCTTTCTGGCTCCTCCTGTCTTGAAGAGGGGCAGAGCCTCCGGGCACCCACCCTTCCTCAGCATGGCCTGGGTGGGGCTGCCAGGGACCCGGAGTTAGACCTGCAGACGTAAGTGACAATGAAGGGCACACTCAGAACGCTCAGGTCGCAGGGGGAGAAAGATGTACTTCCTGTGCCGTCTGCTGGGACACAGTTTGAGTCCATGGATATCACCGAATGCAGGGGTGAAGCTGGCACATCACCAAGGTGGCCTTGCAGGGACGAGGATCCCAGGCCGGCGGCACCGCCGGCTGTTTGCCGGCCCATGTGCACAGGCGGTTTCCTGGGGCTGCTCTAGCAATGACCGCAAACAAATGACCACAGGGGCTTAAAACAGCAGGAATGGGTCATCTCACAGCCCGGAAGCCAGAGCCCGAAATCCAGGGGTCAGCAGAGCCACGCTCCCTCCCGTGGTCCCAGGGGAGGGTCCTTCCAGGCCTCCTCCGCCTTCCGGGTGTGACTACATCACCCCAATTTCTAATCAGTGTCTGTGTCCTCACCTCTTCTTTTTCACATTTTTTAATTTTTAATGGAGATATTGGGGATTGAGCCTGGGACCTCGTGCATGCCAAGCACACACTCTACCACTGAGCTACACCCACTGCCTTCGCCTCTTCTTATAAGGAAACCATTTATTGGATTTAGGACCCAGCCTCTATGCAGGATAATCTCATCTCAAGATTCTTACCTTAAATACACCTTCAAAGATCATATTTTGAATAAAGGCACAGTCTGGTTCTGGGTGGGCATGAATTTCGGGGAGACGTTACTATTCAACCCACCACAGCCAGGTACCTGAGTGTGCTGCGTACCTGTTTTACCCACATCTGTACCAAGATGGAGAAAGTGGTACCCACCCAACCTTTTCTCAGAGGACGTGGTTTAGGTAGCTGGTGGGAACATGCTGATGGCCAGCTTGGGTGGATAATAAGAAACTCGGGGCAAACTTGCCATCAGTAACCAGTAATAAGCTGCAGGCTTCAGGGGGCTGGTGAGCTTTTCTCAAGGACTTTGCAAGGCCGGGGCCAGAGCCACGTTACAGGGACTATGAATCCACAAGTCCCAGGCCAAGGAGGGAAGGCAGGGCGGGGCCCGGAGAGCGAGGCAGGAAGCGGGGTCCCGGGAACTCGCCCTGGTGGGGCCTCTGCCCGTCCCTACAAACCCTTCAGCGAGATCCGGACTGCGCGCCAGTGCTTGATGGGAGGGTGCAGATTCTGGAGAATTCTCCGAGGCTTCCTGCCAGGAGGGGAGGACAAGAGCCCCGTCTGCACGGAGGGAAAACCACCGCCTGGGACGTGGCTGCTCGTTCTCAGAAGGAGCCGGGGGTGTGCAGCCAGCGGCGGGGTGGGCGTGGGAGGCCAGTTCCTGCCAAACACATTCAAATAAGGGGCCCTTGGTCTCTGCGCAGACAATGCCAGGGGACATTTGTAGTCAGGATTCTGGTGCGTGTCGACCTGCAGTGGCAGGTCGGGTCCAGTGCTGCCCTGGGGTCTGGCCTTGTCCTGGCGTGGTCACACCGTGCAGTGCCACGGGGCAACACCATCACTACCTCCGAATTCTGGTGAGGAAACCAAGGGGCCGTGGGGGTCTCGGTAGCCCAGCCAGGAGGCAGGGGGCCAGGCTTCAGAGCCAGGCCCTGTGGGACCCTCCTTCTCTGATCCTCAGTCTGGAGCTTCTCCCTGCTGGTCTGCTGCGAAGGTCACGCACGCTGGGCGTGGGCTGGCGACGTGCAGGGTACGTGCGCTGGCTGCCCGTCTTCTTGTCTGGAGGCACTGTGGTCTCTTGGCCGTCCCTGCAGCTCTCAGACGGACGGGCCCTCCCACTTACCATGTATCTGTGCTCCGCCAGCTCCTCACACTCCAGGGTTCTGATATCCCCACTGGTACCCAGGAGCCCAGGTCTGGAACAGTTCTCCCCCAGCCCCGGGCCCCTGGGGGACCCCGACCCCCCAGCCCAAGCTCGGGGATGCTGGGCTGCTGTATTGGATGCAGCGCGGCCCTTGGGCAGCCCTTCTGGTCTCGCAGCTCCTCCTCCGAAGCAGCTCTTGCCCATCTCCAGCACCCGTGAGGACAGGGTTTCTTCAAGCTTCTTTCAGAACATGGCAGCTGGCAGCTTCTCCCGAGTGCCCCCCTCACTATGCCTGCTGTCCCTTCTACCCTGTGGTCCAGCTCCCTCAGGGCCCTCCTGGCTCCTGTGAGTCATGTTAGCCAAGTTCCATGGCCCTGGCCAGTGATGCTGTGACTTGAATCTCCTTATTGCTCTGGTGGCCGGGGGTGGAGGGGAGGGGTCACGCTGTCCCGGGAGGCAGAGGCCTCTGTGTCCTCATCAGGCAGGAGGTGAGCCCTCCTCGTGAACAGGGAAGAGGGGTCCACTTCTGCGGGCACCGGAGTCTGCGCGTTTTCTCGGCGTCGGCGAAGTCCTGCCCAGCCCGTATCTCAGGGCTCGGTCCTTTGCTCCAGGTGGGGCCCTGGCCTGGGTGAGAACAGAGGGCTGGCTTAGGACTAGGCCCAGGCAGACAGATGGGGCCCGCCTGCCACAGGTGGGGTGCGTGTGACCTGGGAGGGACTGGCCACAGTGGGTTCCTCGGCAGATGGAGAGGAGTGGAGATCCAGAACCTCGTCTCTGCCCGTGACTTTCAGTCTCACGAAGTCTACACTGCAGAAGGAGCTGCCGGAGAAGGAGTGGATGTCCAGGGGAAATGAAACAGGACGAGCCCCGCCCCCAGCTCACGGACCCAGCGCGGCAGAGAGGCTGGAGCACGGCTCCCTCCTCCGGCCACGGGGCGGTGAGGCACAGCTCAGGGCGAAAATGTAAGCAAGCGTCCGCCACGTGGTGGTGAAAGACACTTGCCTTGGCAACAAATGGATTCATGCAGAATGACGATCATTGTAAGCCTGCATACATATGACTATGAAGAATACAGTCCGACTCCTTAAGTCAGAAGCCACTGAAAAAAATCACACGGGAAAATAGGAGGATTATGGCCAGAGCAGCACGTGGAGGGATTTCCAGGACTTGAAATGCCTTCTTTATCAAAAAAGGGAAGTCATCCCCCTGGGTCTACAGTCTATGGTCTCAGAAGGGTCTAAGGAAACAGGAGGAAAAATAATAAAAACGGGGATAGATCACATTCGTGGAAATAAACACACATTATATTAAGAGCAGAAATAAACGCACTGAAATACAGAAACAGCTGAGATCAGTCACAAGAGCCAAGAGCTCATTCAAACACAACAAATGAGAGGATATTTGGAATCAGCCGAGAACGGGGCTTCTCAGCCTCTGTGCTGCTGACGTCTTGAGCCAGATTGTCCTTCGCTGTCGGGGGGCCGTGCTGTGCACTGTAGGGGGGTTAGCAGCTCCCTGGCTTCTGCTACTGGCAACACCCTCAGAGGCGTGACAACCAGATATGTGTCCCCGGGGGACAGCGGCCCCGGGCGGAGAACCTTTGCTCTGGAGCACGGAGGATCGGCGGCTCTCAGACGGACGCGTGAGCTGGCGGGCTCTCCTCTGACGCGCCACCCTTTCCCTGGTTCAGCTCCTCTTTTCCAAGACAAATCGCTTTCATGGTATATAATCTGTTTCTGAACATTCTCTGAGTTACATATCATGGGGTAAGAAAACCCAGGCAAGACTGAAGGTACAAGATTATAATTTAGAGAGAGTATGGGTTTCAGCAGGGGATGGAGAAAGAGCAGAGACAGGCTGGTAAATTTTGCTTCCTCTTCAAGCAAGATTGGGAAAAGACTCAAGGTTTTGAAACCGGGTGACGGGAAGGAGTGTTTCTTGCTGATAAGTCGGGACAAGAGGCTCTCTGATAACGCAGCATCTTCTAGATTGATCACATCTTGGAGGAGAAGGCTGAGACCTTGTCACCCAAATGTGGCCAGGAGCCAGCAGCTCCCAGAGGCCAGCAGTGCCACATTCGCATAAGGAGCCCCCAGTCCTGGCATGTGCCCTCCTCTGCAGGGGCCCACCACTCCTTCCAAACCTTGCCAGGGGCAGGGTCCCTGGTCACAGAGATCCCCTGTCTGACACGGATGCACTTGGGGTCTGTCCCCACGGTCGCCATCTCCCACTCCAGCTCATCCCCTTCCCTCGGGTGTGGAGGGAGCTCCCCACTAGCTGTGATGCCTGTGTCCCGGGAGGCCAGGTCCCCAGGCTCCAGGCACGAGAGCTGGGCTGTGCTCCGGCAGAGATCCGAGGAACTCTTGCCCACTCAGCTTGAGTGGCTGTGAGCTCTGGGGACCTGGGCTTCCTGGTTGGTGGAAGTCTCCTGGGGGGAAACGTGAGCTCAGCCGGGGGACAGGCCGGGGCCAGCTTCCTGCTCCGACCCTGCCCGGTCTGCGCCGCACCTGTAACCAGAGCACTTCCAGGACACAGGCATCGGTGTCTCCCTGCTCCTGCACGATGGCTGCAGCCACAGTCAGGGATCTGGTCCCACTTTTCAAAGCAGAGCCGACTTTTTTAACCATTCCCATAGTTAATTTAATGCTACAGAGAGCTGCTCACCTGTTTACTCAGGTGATCACATAGGAAGTAGGTGGGTGACCATGACTTCGGTCTCTGTCCATTGGCCTGGGTAATCACTACTAAAAGTTATCTGGTGGGTTGGAGATGTCTACACTCACCCCCTCCCAGCCGTGTATGCACATGAATGGCACTGTCACTGAAGTCCTTCTCAAGACATCTGGCAAACTATCCTTTTAAGCACTGAACTACAAGGACAATTTAGGGCCATTCTGTGTAGAAATCCAAGGGTCACATGGAGTCTGTCTTCTTAAAGAGACCCCGGAGAAGGACCAGGTCCTTGATGACGCAGGAGTCTCAGCCCTTCCCTGCCCTGTGATGGCCCCTGGGGCTCACCTGGGTCACAGGAAGAATGCCTCGCTCTTCTTTCCTTTTTTGTTTTAATTGATGTACAGTCGATTTACAATGTTGTGTTGATTTCTGGTGCACAGTGTAGTGATTCATTTACGCACGTATGTACATTCCTTTACATACTCGTTTCCATTAGGTTATTGCAAAGTATTGAACACAGTTCCCCGTTACAGTCGGACCCTGTTGTTCATCTATTTTATATGCAGTAATTAGTATCTGCAAATCCTGAACTCCATTTGATCCCCACCCCCTTTACCCCCTGGGAAGCATAAGTTTGTTTTTCTATGTCTGTGACTCTGTCTCTGTTTTGTAAATAAGTTCATTTGTGTCATTTTTTAGATTCCACATGTAAGTGATGCCATGTGCTATTTGTCTTTCTCCGTCTGACTTACTTCACTTAGAATGATCTCTAGGTCCATCCAGGTTGCTGCAAATGACATTATTTTATTCTTTTTTATGGCTGAGTAGTATTCCATTGTATAAATACACTACAGCTTCTTTCTCCAGTCATCTGTCGATGGACATGTAGGTTGCTTCCATGTCTTGGCTGCTGTAAACAGCGCTGCTGTGAACACTGGGGTGCATGTGTATTTTCAAATTAGAGTTTTCTCCAAATGTGTGCCCAGGAGTGGGATTGCTGGGTCATACAGTAAGTCTATTTTTAGTTTTTTAAGGAACTGCCATACTGTTTTCCACAGTGGCTGCACCAATTTACATTCCTACTGACAGTGTAGGAGGGTTCCCTCTTCTCCACAGCCTCTCTGGCATTCATAGAGCACCTCCCTTTTCTCCCAGCTTCCCCCCGCTCTGTCTCCTCTGTCCACGCACTGCACCAGACCTGTATCTGCAAAGCAGACTGAATGCGGCACAGCCCTTGTGTAGAAGCTGCCCCGTCTGCCTTGGCTGGTGAGTCACTTCACCGGTGTGGCGCCTGCGGGGCCTGGGCTTGGTGGGCTGAGGCTGCGGCCGTGGGAAGGGTGGGTGTGATCCTTATCTGGAGGGGAAGAGGGGCGTCAGTCACGAAGTCCTTGTGCAGACCCAGGAGTGTGGACAAGCGAGAGGTGTGCAGCCCGGCTGAGTTCAGACAGGCTTCCTGGAGGAGGCGGTGCCATGGCAGAGTCTTGGAAGGTGTGAAGAGTGACAGGTGGGCAAGGCAGGAGGCCATCCCTGCAGAGGGACTAGAATGAGCACAGGCAGGTGAGAGGCAGGTTGCTGAACACATGTGACACGGGAGGGGCTGGTGCCAAGGCTGGGGACTGGGACACAGTGGTCACGCGTGCTGTGCGGAGGACTTGGGAGGCCCAAGCCGCCCAAGGACTCAGAGCCTGGGGGCCCAAGGCCCCTCTTTTCTGGCCCCAGGGCACCAAGTAATGTCTCCCATAAATCCAGGCCAGGCCAGGCCAGAGGGACGCCACTGCACGCGGAAGCAGGGGCCCCCGCAGTGGGGGGAGACGTCCAGCCTGAGGCTGGCTCGTCTCGGCTGACAAGTGTCGTGGAGCAGCGGTGGGAGCCACCTGTGCCCCTGAGGGGCACCAGACACTCTGCCTGGGACTCACATGGACGTGAAATGTGTGGACAGCAAAGCCTGCTCACTCTGAGCTGGCTCCAGCAGGGGCTGTCTCACGGCAGGCAGAGGGCTGGGCAAGTTTACGGGGGACAAAGGGACAGCTCCAGAGGGCCCTGCTCCGAGGCAGGGGGCAAGGGCGTCTGGGGGTGGGCTAGCTCCCAGTGGGGCGTCCCCGGTTAGCGCTGGGACGCAGATTTGGCTTTCTCTGGGAAGTCAGAGGCGGGGACAGAAAGTAGAGATGCTGTTGTTAAGAACCACGTCCCGGGTGTGTGGGACCAATCGTTACAGGAGTCACCGTGCCTCTTCCCGCGCCGGTGACCAGAGGTCACGGTCTGACTTCCCGTGTGATAGAGTCTGACGGACAGCAGCCTCTTCCCAGCTGGCCAGCGCCGAGAAGGGGTCGTCTCCCGGGCCGCTTGCCGCAGGTTGTGGGTCAGAGCTCAGTTGTCATAGGGGACGGTCCAGCCGCTGTCTGTGTCTCAGTCTCTCTGGTGAAATGGGGGACTTTTTGGACATGCTCGCCGTCACACGAGGAACACCCCACGCGCCAATGCCTGCCAGGCTGGAGTTGCCTCGGCGTCAGCGGGGTGCAACTCTAGCACGGCCGCCAATGGAGGCCGCCTCTGGCCTGCACCCGGCGTGGCCACGCACCAGGGCAGCCCAGGGCCCCCGACACACTGGGGCTGGGTCCAGGGAGAGGCATGTGCCAGGTCCTCCCGGGTCCGGGTTTCGTGAGAACCGTTTTATTGAGACGGATGGTATGCAGTGGGTTGAGAAATTGCTGTGGTTGGGAAAACAATGAGAAAACAAAAAACCTCCCAGAATGAACAAAATACTGAAGAGGAAAGTGCCAGATCGAGGGAGGAAGGCAAGTTGAGCATGTGGGAAATTGCAAACTAATTGAAAAAAAAAAAAGAAAAACCCGAGAGCGGGGAGGCTCTGACTGTCTGTGTGCCAGAGCCGGGGGGTTTGGCCGGATGGTGGTTCTGACTGCAGTTCAAGTGCAAGACATACTCTGATTAATTTCTCCAGACTTCACCAGAGTTACACCAGCAACTCCCAGAACACTAATTACGGAGCAGAGGCGGCCAATGACTCATGCTGGAAGGAACCCAACTGACGGAACCCTCCCAGCCCTCGGAAAGCATCCGCGGTCCTCAGGCAGTGGGAACCGCCTTGATCAGGCAGCTTTGGCGCGAGCTCAGGGAGATAATGGAGACAGCGCTCTGATTAATGTGCGTGCGTGTGTGTGTGTGTGCGTGTGCGTGTGTGCACACACGTGCACAGGCTCTGAGTGTGTTCCCAGGAAAAGCTGGCAGGGACATCTGGCAGGCGTGCTTCCTGGGGGGCGTCCCCCTGCGGGAGATTGATGGATCTGCCGGGCGCTCTGGGGTTTCCATTCCCAGGAAAACAGTGGAAGCCTGTGCCGAGGACGCTGCAGGGCTCCCCGACCCGCCGCCACTGTGGGCTGGAAGTCACCTCTCCCAGCTGGACCTGACCACGCAAGGCCGTGTTGGCTGACCGCACTTTGGCTTGAAAGCTTGGGTGGTAGAGGACAGAGAGGCATTCATTCCGCAATGTGGGGACGAGATGGGGCAGAGCCATCCGCGTCCTGACACAGACCTGGGGGGTGTGAGAAACTAGGAGGACCCTCAAACGGATATTTTTTTCTCCGAGTGATGGGTGGCTTCAGGCCCTGCTGGGACTGTGCTGCGGCTGCAGAGCTGGCAGCCACCAGGCTGGGCCTCCGAAGACCTGCCCCTTGGAGCTCCTCGTGAGCCGGGCCTGGAGGACCGACCACAGCCACTGCTCTCAGCTCCAAGCACGCGGCGGTGCGCTGTAAGCACGCTCCCCTGCAGGCATGCCGGCTGAGCTCCACACATGCTCTCTGTCTGCTTGCAGGACTTCCCAGCCCGCCTGTGGGTGATGGAAAACCCATCACACCCGCACCAGGGGATCTGTCATCACCCTTGTCCACAAGCCACGGTGTGAGTACGTACAGGTAAGAACTAGCTTGCTATTCAGGCAGAAGTCATCCTCCTCCAAACCTGTGAAGAGCTGAAGGGTGGTTGAATCTTGCAGTTGTGCAGGGGGGGGTGTGTGGGTGTATGTGTGTGTGCTAAAAACTGCGACCAGAAAACATGGGAGTCAAGAACAAGGACCCTCTGACCCTCACTTCTGCCCATCGGAGAGCCCTGGGCTGGTAATTAACCTGCGCGGGATTCAGCGCTTCCACGGGGGACAGGACAGCGACAGCACGCGGCTCACGGGACCCATCCAGGAAACGGACATGAAGAAGCCACAGCCCGCGGGAAGCGTTCCGCCGTCGCTGCAGGGTGCCTTCCAGGCTGGCCCGACTCGGATGTGGACACTGCCGTGACGTCACCAAGCACAGGTGCCTAAACTGCGCTTCCAACACGGAAGGAAACGTGTGGAAGACTTCGGAGGCTTTGAAAATCATGAGCTCTTTAGTCTCTCACACGAGAAGCGGGGGCGGGGGGGACACCCAGAGCTGGGCAGTGACCAGCTGAAGGTCATTCTGCTCTGAAAAGTGCAGCTGTGATCGCACACAAGGTGCCCACGTGTGCCTGTGGCAGTCTCTGCTCCCGCCAACATCACAACGTGCAGCGGCGCCTCCTTCACAACAGAGAGCATCCGTTTCATTCAACTGTTCCCTGAGTGTTTTTGTTTACTCTGAATTAGAATTTTTGTTTTGAGACAATTGTTACGCTGATTCCCGTGCAGTTGTAAGAAACAATACAGAGACCCTGTGTGCACTTCACGCGGTCTCCCCCAGTGGTCACATGCTGAAAACCCGTAGTGCAATGTCACGACAGGGAGACCGACATTAATACAGTCAGAATGCAGACCGTGCCGCCGTTCCTCATTCGGCCACCATGAGGACCCCGAGCTGTCCCTTTGCAGCTACCCTCTTCCCTTCTGCCTCCTCTTCTTAATCCCCTGCAACTGCTATTCTGCCCTCTATTTCCATGATTTTGTCATTTCAAGAATGTTATATAAATAGAGTCGCACAGCATGTAATCTTTTGGAACTGGCTATTCTCACTCTCCGTGATTCTCTGGAGATCCATCCAAGCTGTTGTGTGTATCAGCAGTTCATTTCTATTTATGAAACAAAAGTGATGTTCCAGAGGTGAGTGGACCACAGCTTAACTAGCACCTGTCGAAGGAAATCCAGGTTGTTGCCAATCTGGGGCTGCTACGAATGAGTCTGCTGCAGACGTTTGTGTGCGGGTTTTCGTGTGAGCACACGTTTGCATTTCTGGGACATGTGCCCAGGAATGAAATTGCTGGGTCATATAGCAGTTGCATGGTGGTGCTTTGAGAAGCTTCCCAAGTGCTTTTCCAGTTCAGCTGCGTCATTTTACACTTCCACCAGCCACGTGTAAATAATTCGGCTTCTCCACATCCTCACCAGCATTTGGTGCTGTCACTGATCCTGAGTTAGGCGTCTGGCGGGTGCACGGCTATGCCTCATTTTGGCTGTGATTCCCATTTCTCTGGTGGCTGATGAGGCTGGGAGCTTTCCACGCGCTTATCTCCATTCTGTATCTTCCTTTTGGTGAAATGTCTGTGAACGTCTTCTGCCCATTTTCTAACCAAATTGTTTGACTTTCTTTTCTTTTTTTCCACGGTTGAGATTTGAAAGCTCTTCACATATTCTCGATACGAGTCCTTTGTCAGTTTTGTGGTTTGTAAATACTTTCTCCCAGTTTGCGATTTGTTTGTTTCATTCTCCTAACACAGTCTTTCACAGCAAAAGTTGTTACATTTTGAAGAAGTCCAGCCTGCTGAGTTTTCCTTTTGTAGGCTGTGCTTTTGGCATCATTTCTGGGAACTTTTTGCTGAGCCTAAGTCCTGAAGATCGCTCCTTTCTCTTCCTGAAAAGCTTGCAGTTTAGGCGTCATGTTCAAGTCTGCGACCCGTTCTGAGTTGATATTTTACAAGGAGGGGTCCTTAGGCTGAGGTTCTTTTTTTGCCTTTGATGTCCAGTTGCTGCAGCGCCATTCTTTAAAAAAACCCATCTTTCCTTCACTGAATTGCTTTTGTACCTTTATGGGAAGTTGGATGGGCGTATCTCTCTTCTGGTCCGTTGACCTCTAGGTCTGCCCCTTTGCCAGCATCACACAATCTTGACTACTGTAGCTATGCAGCAAGTCTTGAAACCGGGTTGACTGATTCCTTCTGCCTTAACCTTCTGCAGACTATTTCAGCAACTGGTTACTTTGCTCTCCATGTAAATTTTAGAATAATTCTGTCTCCATCTACAAAAAATCTTGCTGGGGATTTGATGGGAGTTGCTTTCAACCCGGATATCAGTCTGGGGAGAATTGAGATCTCTTCTATGTTGAGTCTTCTAACACATGAACTGGTACGTCTCTCCATTTACTTAGGTGATCTTTGATTCCTTTCACTAACATTGTGTGGTTTTCAGCATGCAGATCTTGCACATGTTTTGTTAGATGTGTACCCAAGAATTTCCATTTTTTTGAGCAATTGTAAATGACACTGTGTTTTTAATTTTGGTGTTTGTGTGTGTGTTGCATATACAAGTGCAATATGCTTATCTTGTTCCCTGTTGCCTCGCTGAACTCACATACAAGTTTTAGGAGTTTTTTCCAGTAAACTTCTTGGGATTTCCTATGTAGACAACCGTGTCATCTGTAAAAAGAGGCAATTTTATTTATCTTTTCAATTGTGTGCATTTTATTTCCTCTTTTGACTTACTGAACTTGCTAAAATTTCCAGCAACATGTGAAATTAGAGTGGTAAGTGTGGACTTGCTCCTTTTTAAGTTGAGGAAATCCCCTTTGGTTCCTGTTTTTCTGAGAGTTTTATTTTTTTTCATCATGAATGGATATTGAACATTTTAAATGATTTTTTGCACATCAAATGATGTAATCATTTGGTTCTTCTTCTTTAGCCTTTTAATCTGATGAACTATATCGGTTAATTTCCAAACACTGAACCAGCCTTGCGTGCCTAGAACAGATCCTACGTGGTCATAGCATGTAGTTATTTTTATATGTCGGTGAACGTTATTTGCCAATATTTTGTTAAGAATTGTTGAATCTATATTTACGAGAGATATTGGTCCATGGTTTCCTGTTTCTTTGTACTGTCTTTGGCTTTGGTAGCAGGGTAACGCTAGCTTGCTGCAATGAATGAGGAAGTCTTTCCTCCTCTTCTATTAAGAGATTTTATAAAATTGATGTTAATTCTACTTAAACATTTAGTAGAAATTTTCAGTGAAACCATGTAGGCTGGAGAGTTCTTTCTTTTCTTTTTTTTTTAGAGTTTTAAAATTGTGAATTCAATGTCCTTGATACTTATATAATATTCAAATGATCTCCTTCATCTTAAGGTGACTTGTTTCCCCTGAGGAACTGGTCCATTTCATCTCAGTTGACAAACTTATGCAGAGTTGTTTGTAGTATTTGCTTACTGCCCTTTGAAATCTAAAGGGTCTGTCGTGAGAGCCTTTGTTTCACTGTTGGTAACTTTTGGTTTTCTTGGTCAGTACTGCTAGAGACTTGCCAATTTTACGGATAATTTCAAAATACCACCCCTTTGTTTAGAATTTTCTCTACTGCTGTTTCTAATGTCACTGACTTCCGTTGTCTTTATTCACTTCTTCCTTCTGTTTGCTTTGCAACCTTTTGCTCTCCTCGTTGCGAGTTCTTCAGCTCTTCCCGTGGGCGCGCAGACGCCGGCCTCGGGGCTCCCGCGTCCCTGGCGTAAGCGCTTGGCGCCGTGACTGTTCCTCCCAGCGCCGCCTTGGCTCCACGTCTGCGTGTGTTTCGAGAGGAGGAGAATCCTGTTGGTTCTCTCTGGTTTCTGCTTCTCTGGCACCTTCCCCCGATCTTTCTGTGGGTTACGTGAACATTTTTCCAGAATTCCACTTTCACTTTTCTTCTGGCCACAAAGTGACATAAATTCAAGGCGCAAACCTTCGCCAGGACTGGCTTGCGTTTTCCGCGCCTCACGGGAGTGCGCTCCTCTCTGCTCTACTCACGCCCAGGCCCCGCGCCGCAGAGGCCGCCGGGTTCGGTGCGGGGGAGGCAGCTGTCCCCCTGGGGTCTCAGCAGGAGGTGGCGAGGGGCTTTCATCCGGTTCCCGTGCTGAGAGGCCTCTGCCCGTGCGGCCGCTGGGAGCCGCACCCCACGCCGCCCGCGTCTTCGCGCCCCGGGGCCCCACAGCTCGCCGCGCGTCTGCCTCTCTGGGCCCGCTTTTCTCTCTATTTTAGCCTGCTGGTTTCTTTCCATCTTGCTTGCTCTCCACTGGTTTTAAGGTTTTAAAATATTTTTTCCAGTCTGTTTGTTTTCAGCAGGAATGTGACCTGTCACACTCTCGGAGGTAGAAGTTTCCAACGGCTATTTATTTATGTATTTAATTTTAAATTGAAGCAAATTGACATATCAAACTGCTTCTTAAAGGCCCTTCTAGACTGAGTTGCTTTGTTTGTCAGTAAGAGAGATTCATTAGTGTTACCCCAAGAAAAGGGACGTCTTGGCTTGGCTTCCTATTCAAAGTGGAATCTGAGACAAGGCTCTTATACAGGTAATCTTTTGCGTAAAGTTTCCAGGGATCAAGGGACTAGCAGGCTGCAAATATGAAACGGGGGCGGAGGAAAAGCTGATCTGAGCTGCATCGCTGAGGGGGTCTCACCACGAGCACTGGGGCTTGGCCATGTTGAGGCCCTCTGCGCAGGGGTCCTCCTGAGACGTGGAGGGGAATGTTTCTCTTCCAGCTCCTGCCCCATGGAAGGAGAGTCACCCCAGGCTGTGGGAACTGCCATGAGCTACCACTTGATGGCCTGCACCAGGAAGGATCGGAGACCCAGGACAAGGGTCCAGGAGGCTGGGCAGAGACTGAGAAATCCCTGGGCCCTAGTGAAGTGGCCGGGACACAGCCACACACAGCTCATTCCTCTGTAGTAACGGGAAATGAAGTGAGTCAGGAGGATGTGAGAGAGGCCCTAAAAGATGTCTGGACAAAGCCGGGTACCCCTGAACGCATGGTCTAGAAATTGAGGACATCGAGGGTCAGGTGACCCTTCTCCCCACCTGCCGCTGGGGCGGTCCGGTCATCTCCACTCCTCCGCCAGCCAGCTCTCTCTCCCTTGCCTTGTGGGTCCTGCACTACGTCTCTCCAGCTTGCTGCGGCCGGATGTCACCACGCCTCCATCCCTGATGTAACTCCAGATACACATCCTTTCGGCCTCAGCTCCCACCACCAGGGAGGGAGGCCAGTCTCTCTGTCTCCCAGCTCCCTGGAGGACACTGCTTGGCCCAGCCCAACTTTTTGACCCAGACTGCCCTTGGCAGCCTAGCAGTTGGGTCCAGCATCCATCCTGTTCGGTCAGCCGAGGCGGAGGGGACGGGGGTGGCCGTGCAGAGAGATGGCTGTTTACACAGAAGAGCTGTGGGCAGCAAGACGCTATCAACCCAGAGGACATAAAAATGAAGGCAGGGAGCTTTCATTTTGTTTTTTATTAATTCTTACCGCTCCCAAAATGGACAGTGGGAGGAACCGGGTCTCCAGGGTCAGCGGATCATCCGACGAACAGAATGTGCAGCTTTTTCCAGCTTGATTAGTTTGGCTTTTTTTTTTTTAATCTGTGAATTTTTGGGTCAATTCCCAACATCATAAAGAGCCAGCTTTTGTTAATCTTGGCATCTAAATGATGTGTTTTCAAAATCTGAACGAAAATAAAGGAGTTACAAGACTGAAGAAGTAACACACTGTTTTATGGAGAGTCTGTTAAAGAAAAATAAATGAGAAAAAACATTCTGTGTGCCGAGTAAATATTTAACTCCCCCCCCCCATTGTGGGGAGGCTGAGCATTTTCATCTGATCTGAACAAGAAAAGACTGTGAGTCTCAGATGGACACAGCGCCCGAGGCCTGGGTGCTGCTCTGGGCGCTCAATCCCTACCCTTCCGAGGAGGGCTGGGGCAGCGGGTCAGGAAGGGCACAGACAGGTTTCGGGACCTTGCCCTCGAGAGGATGCTCATGTTTAGCGCATGAGCCAGAGAAGAGAGCTGCCCGCCCTCCGGGCCCCGGGCTGCAGGGCCAGGCTGTGCCAGCTCAGGAACTGGAGGCTGGACTCAGCCCCCAACACTCAGCTTCCAGTCTCTGGGCATCGAGAAGGCGGGGTGGACATACAGCCTCCGGTCGGGAGAGCACTCGCTGGGCAGAGCTGCATGTGCACTGTCACACCCTTATGGCCCCCGAGAGCCCTGCAGGTGGCACTAGGTCTCCAGGATCCCCTCCCCACAGAGGGGGAAACCAGGAAACGGGTCTTTTCCTGTGGTTGTTTGTTATGTTGCATTGTGTCAAATCAGAGACCATCTCTTGGTTCCTTCTTCCAGAGGCGGAAACGGGAACACACATGGGCCTTTCCTGGCCTGGGCAGGTGTGCAGGTGACCCTCACGCTCACCTGGATTCCCAGATTGCCACACCTGGCAGTGCTCTGTTTTCCCCAGTGTCATTGTAAAGGTTCCTATTTGGATGTGAGTTATTAAAACACCAATATGTCAGAAAGGTTTCCTTTTCCCCCTTCATAAAATTCTGCAAGCATGAGAATTGTTAGCAAAGATGATCTAATTTCCATTTTGGTGGAAGTTTTCAGCACAGCATCTGTCACGGCTTTTTGCACCATGAGGTGACAGGGAATTCAGCTCAAATGGAAGTAAACAACAAGGTGTACTGGCC
This sequence comes from Vicugna pacos, assembly GCF_048564905.1. Lineage (NCBI taxonomy): Eukaryota > Metazoa > Chordata > Mammalia > Artiodactyla > Camelidae > Vicugna > Vicugna pacos. The sequence goes on along the minus strand of NC_132991.1, from coordinate 94,784,972 downwards.
ACCTCAGGAAAGGATGTGGATTCAGGGACCTTCAGGAAAGGTTTGATCCAGCCGCTTAGTGATGTAGTAGGACCGAGAGCACATGGGCACTCTTCTCCCGCCTCCTAGAGGGCAGCTCCATGAAGGGACAGCTTGCTGCCATGCCACGCACCCCAAACCCCTGCTCTGCAGAAGAGCGGCTGCCCTCTGCAGGAGTCCCAGGTTTCACTGAGCCGCCTTCCTGTCCCCTCCTGGGTACCGAGTAGTTTCCCTCAAGCCACCCAGGTGCCCCAGGTAACAGGGCCCTGGAGGCACCATGCACTGGAAGGCACCTGTCTGGGAGGCCACCTGCAGAAGGGCTCCCCTTAGAAGCCTGAGGCTCAAAACCCCATGGGGTGGGATGGGGTGGCTGAGCACAGGGGCCTGTCCCCCAGCACCTGCTGGGTCACTTGCTCTAACCACCCAGCACACAGAGCCAGGAGGGACAGGTGGTCATGGCACCACTTGTCCCATGTCTGTTCCTGGGACCTGAGACTACACTGCAAGGACCTGACCCTCCCTAGCCACAGCACAGTTACTGGAGTCATTCTTCCGTAGTTCCTTGACCTTGAGCTTAGCTGGGGCTCCTCCAGGAGAGCCTGGGAGCTTCGGACGTCCCTCTTCCAAAGCGCCTTCCTCAGTGCCTTCCCTTTTCTTCGCTCATTAGACGTTTGACTAAGCTGAGGGTCAAGTCACTCTGCCCGGTCTGCTGGGCTGGTCCCCGAGTGCAGGGGACCAGGAGGCTGGGGAGGAGGGGAGGGGATGTGGGGGCGGTGGGGTCTCTGCTGGCCTTCCCCTCGCCGGCTGAAACCCTGCTCTCAGTCGGTCTGAGGCCCGAGGACCCAGCACGTTGGCTTAGCTAAGCTTCCGCTGACAGCATGCTCACTGCTGGGAAACAGAAACTAAAGAACATTGGGGAGTTGGGGTGAGCACAGAGAAAACATTGTCCTTGACTCTCTGTGACGAGCGGGAAGAGGCATGTGTGGAGGGGGCCTGGGCTCCCTCCTGCTGTGCCCCCAAGACCAAAAATCAAACACCTGGTTAAAGAACAAACCAGAGAAACAAACAAGTTCTCAGTCTTGTGTGACCAGAGCAGTGGTGTCACGTGGTCTGTTCATTCCAGGACGTCACCTGGCGGCTGGATGGCAGATACTGGGGAGCGAGGGCTGGTAGCGCATTACCTGCCTGGTGCCTCTGCAGAGAGGACCTGCTGATAACCTACTGAGCAGGCGCCAAGGCACACAGGTTACCTCGCTTGTTGTCACAAAACCCGGCGAGAAAGGTAGAATTGGAGTTTATCCCCATTTGACAGACAAGCAAACTGAGACCCCTAATTAAGCTTCCAGTAATGACCCTGCCCTGCTCGTTCCAGGAACAACGTGTGACACAAAGCACACACAACAGCTGCGGAACAGCCAAGGGGACAGACGACCAGCAGTGGAATCAGCTGAATCTGTGCACGTTTCTTCAGGCCCAAACAGTTCGCCGCTTCGTGGGCAGAGACCGTCTCCTCCGAGGCTCAGAGGGAGGCCTTCCTGGGGCTGGGGGGTCGGAGTCCGTCTCGGGGAGGCTTGTCTCGTGCCCTCCCTAGACCTCTTGGATCCGCATCGATGAATTCGAGTCTCAGCCCCGGAGCAGGAGGGCTAAGGCGTCCTGATTCTCTCCGGCCCCAGGCCAGCCGGGCCCTGACGGAAGCACAGACTGCACCCCGTCCCCGACAGCAGGGAGCCCAGATGGGATTGGGGGGCTCCCCACCCCCTCCCCTGGCCCCCAGATGGCCACTCGGGGCTCCATCTGCGTCTCACTCACCCCGCAGTCTTCCTGGCAGGCTCTGCGGGCTGCTCGGTGATGCCGGGAAAAGGCCCAGACACCTGGGCAAAGCACGTGGGCAAACGCGGGCTTCAGAACTGCAGGGAGCAAGTGCGGGGTGCAGCCTAGCAAAAGCTCCACGTCCCCAGAGCCCAGTGAGGAGCTCAGGACCCGTCCCGGTCCACCCACGGGTGGACACCGTGGCCCAGGCAGTGCGGGGGAGGAGGGGGCGGGAAGGTGTGTTTGGAACTACTGGTGGGGGAGGGGCCGGGTGCTGGGCCGCCCCTCCCTTCAGGAGCTCCTGTTGGTGTCTTGCTCCTGGGCATGTTCACGGATGCTGCAGCCAAGGCCCTCCCAGAGACGGCTTCCCAGCCCAGGCCCATCCTGCTCCCTGGCTGAGCGTCTCTTTCTGTGAATTATGTCTGAAGACCTCTTAGCCTAGGATGTTTTAGTAAGAAGAGCTGGACCGCGAAACGGGAAGCAAGACACCCAACACCCAGTCCAGAGCGAAGGCTCCTGACGCCAACAACTCACCTCCTTCCAGAAGGCTTAGGAGTCAGCGTTCCCGGAGCTGCTGCCCGCAGAGAAAGTCATCAACCCTGAGCACAGATGACACACGCGAAAGAGGGAAAGGCTCTGTCAGACGGCCCACCTTCTATAGCACAATCTAGAACAGTGGAGATTCTGGCTCTTGACTCCTCCGCTTCCTTCTTCTGATATGACATCTGAGGATTTCGCAAGTTAACCTCTAAATGTCCTTCGATTTAATTATTGCCCAAGGAGACGGACTCAATCTTCCACATTCCAACTGGAAACATTTTCTTTTTTTAAACTGCTGTTAGTATTTTATTTTAGTTTATCTTACTGAAGTACAGTCATTTTACAATGTTGGGTGAATTTCCGGTGTACGTATCACTGAATCACTGTGCTGGAAACATTGTCACGTGTATGAATACTTGCAGGGGGTCTCAGGTCTGATGGTGACGGACCCGCAGTCAGAGCTGGCTGCCTCCCCCACCCGTGGGCCGTGCTGAGTGTGGGGCTCGGGGAATATTGCGTGTCTATGGCCCCTGCGATCACACTGTTTCTCACTCAAATCAAACCTTGATTTTGAAGCCCTGAGTTTAGTCAACTTAAATTGACCTGAAGGAACCAGGAAATCACTTAGAAAGGCCTGAAGTCTTCACAGCAGCTCTGATCACTGCAGGGAAGGACTGAATTGCTCATTCCACCGGCAGCCCTGAGAAAGGAGCTCTCAGATGGCTGAAGAAGTCAAAAACCTGCAGGGTGGGGGCTGCGGTGGGGTTGGGGTTGTAGGGTGGGGGCTGGGGTGGGGCTGGGGTTGTAGGGTGGGGGCTGGGGTGGGGCTGGGGTGCAGGGTGGGGCCTGGGGTGGGGCTGGGGGTGGTACTCTGCCCCCCAGAGCACACTTTTAAGCAGAAGCTGGGCTTGTGAAGGATTTGGATGGGTTTTGCTCTAAGCTGGACATCTTGCGTCCAAGGGACATTTTGTGACCAGGAGAAGGTGGCTCGCCCAGGCTGGACACAGCATCTGAAGTGGGGCAGAAACTCACCGAGAGAGGGCCTCTCTTTGGGGCCGTCATTCTGCAGGTGGCCACATGCCCTGGTTGCTCAGCATCATCTGGTCTCCCTGGAGGTTGACTGTCTGCAGGTGGACGTGCTCAAAGTGAGGGTTCAAGGCGTTCACCCTTCCCTTCCACGGGTGGGAGGGGGATCGGGCGGCAGGAGGAGGAGCCGAGGGACCCTTCTCCTTTGTGTCCACGCATAATCTCCCTCTCTGGTCTACGCCACGAGGCAGACCAGGAAACCAACGTCTTGAGACCACCTTCGTCCTCCTCGCCTGCACCTCCATCTCCCTCCCCGCACCCAGAGGAGCCTGGCACAGGGCTGTGATGGGGAGGAACCCACCGCCCTGCCCTCCAGGCATTTACACTTTGGGAAGTAAGGCCAAGCTGTGCGTTCCTTCCATTTCTGGTTTCCTTTTCTCTTGTTTTATTCTCAACAAAGCAAGCACACGAGCAGGGCGCTTTCCAGCTCTGCCCAGGGCGGAGGCCTCAGGGACCACACACTGTGTGCTGCCCCTCAGGCCTGGGGGCCGGGAGCCAGAGCCCAGGTGGCCAGTGCTGGGCCTCCGGAGGCCGCGAGGGGGGCCCCATCTCTGCTCTCGCCGCGGCCTGTGGATGGCTGCTCTCTCCCCGTGTCCTCGCGTCATCTTCCCTGTGTCCATGTCCATGTCCTGCCTGGACTCCTGGACCTACAAGAACGCATGTTGGATGAAGCCCACCCTCACGACCTCACTTTAATTTGATTCCCTCTGTGAAGACCCTCTCTTCAAATAAGGGCACGCTCTACGGTTCTGGAAGTTAGGACACCAGCACGTGCATTTGGGGACACCATTTAACTCACAACCACCTGACAGGCCTTCACAGGGCACCCGTCCCCCCGCACGGTTTGTAGAAGGAGATGCTGCGACGGAGCGGGGGGAGGAGGCTGGCCGCCCGCCCTCCCGAGACCGGCGGCAACAAGTCCCGTTCCGCACGCGCGCCGGGAGCCAGGGCCTGCGTGGAGGCCGCGCCCGCGCCGGCCCTCCCTGGCACCCTGGGGGGGGGCTCTGTTGTGCGCAGTGTCGACGGGGAGACCGACCGAGACCGAGACCGAGAAGGCCAAAGCCATGCCGGGGTGTGGCGCCTCTGCTGCTGTGCTTGCACTTTTACTATTTACTATTTGCATTACTGTCTCTCCAGCCTTGAACATCATTCATCACTTCTTTGCCTTCTCATTGGGTGCTTCCCCCAGAAGACCTCCCGAGGTCCGGCCCGGCCTGTCCTCCTCTCGGGGCCCCCTTGTCCCAGCGCACACGCCCATCAGGGCCCCCGTGTGTGCCCCCAGCTCAGCGCCTGCCCCTCGGCTCCACGACATCCCTGCATGTGGGAGCCACCTCTTTATAAAGAAGCCCCCTAACGCTGAATTAATCCCCGTCTTCGCTGGATTCCTGAGAAACTTACAGGGAAGGTGTATTCTTCGCGTGGGCACGTCTTCACACCTCTCTCCCCCCAACGATGGTCATCCCCCCAAACTCCGCCCCCTCACTCCCACCTGGAGCCTCCCTCCCCTACGGGCGCCACCACCTACGTCTGGCCCACCACCCAGTCCCTGAGGCTCCGCTGCAAGGCCCAGGCCTTGGGGCGGCAAAGGCAGAGTGGAAGGAAGCTGAGAACGCCAGGGCTTGGGCTCCACCCCTCCCCACGCCGCAGGGATGGGTGCTCCATGGGATGGGTGTCACCATAGACAGGGGAGGCCTGGAGTGGGGCAGGTGGGGCACCTCGCAAGTCCAGCGAGAACACTTCCATTCAAAGTCTTGGCAAGACAATTATGTTTCAGTCTGAATCTCAACATTAAATTACAGGTTTACAAAATTGCCATTAGATAAACTTAAGTGTATAAGATGATTAAATAGGAAAAAGACAAAAACAAAAAAACGAAAGAACGTTCACGTGAGTGTTCTAAGTTTGGTTCATGGTGGGACATGGAGTCAAGACAACCTGAGATTCTCAAGACTCCCAGTCGGGTCCTCCCACCTCCGCTGCGGGTCGGGAGGAAGAGGAGCAGGTAACGGTTCTGATCCTCTGGGGCTGCAGTCTGAGGCTCAGGTCAGGCCAACAAGAGGGCTATTTAAGTGCAGGGACTCTGAGCAGAGGGTCAGGAAGTGAAGTATGAATGGAATTGTGTGCTTCCTCTAAGGTCAAGGCAGAAAGTATCAAGGTGAGTGTGTTTCTGGAGACGTGCGCCCTTGGCCACGTCGATCCTGGAGGAGAATCCTCAAGCTCGAGGGATGAGATTTATTCTCAGTCGGCGAGGAGAGTGCCAGTGGGGCCTCGTCCCTACGCAGGACCTGTAGCAACTGTGTGACAGTGAGCTGTCTCGATGCCCTCGTCCCGTTGCTTTTATTAAAGTAAATTTTTTTAAGTAGGAGTTGGCAAACTTTTTTTTTCAGTTTAAGTACTGTCGGTTTACAATATTGTGTTAACTGCTGTTTTCACCGTGGTGGTTTTTAAGTGAAACCCAGACACATAAATGTTTTCTTCGGTGCCTTTTCTGGGGTGCATGCTCAGGTCACCCCCGGAACGGTCGTCCAGGCTTCACTAGCCCCAGCCCCTCAGGCGGACGCGACTCGTGCCCTTCGGAAAATGCTTCCAATGACTTCTGTGTCACTACCTCTGTCCTGTTTCCACGTAACTTTCTGGACAACAATTTTAATGTCTATTAAGGAAACACCCGATTAGGCAGAGGGGGAGGGACGTACGTGGGTGAGCCCCCAAAGACAAATAGCGAGCAGGCCGGCGGCCACAGCGGCGGGGCTGGGGGGCTGTTCCCATTCCAAGGCCTGGGCCCTGGGGGGACTGGGGCTGCCTCCGAGTGTGCTCGTGTCTGGGCAGGGACAGGGGTACGGGGGTGAAGGGTAGGGTGCCCCGGGTACTCCAGCTCTCTCCTTGGACTTTGGCCTGGGGGTGCCTTGCCTGAAGCCACACTGAACTCCACCCCGACCCTCCCAGGGGAGAGAGATACCCCCGGTCCCTTGCTCCCACTGCGGTGAAGCCCCCTGCCTTGGGCTGCGGTGTGGGCGGCTCCCAGGGCCTGGCCCCCACAGTGGAGACCCAGGGATGGATCACTCTGCAGACAGATGTGCCATTGGCTCCGGCTCTGCTGGGGGAGTACGGATTCGGCAATTCGGCAGTCCGAGAGGAAGCTCCTTATGGCCAGCCCACTTGTCAGTTTTATGTGATACGATGTGGTGTTTTTGTCAGTCACTCCACAGAGAGGGACCGTGACCTCTGCAGTCCTCATGGCCTCTTCTCTACAGGACCCTGCAGGCCAGCGCAGGCAGGGCCTGCCCCCCCTGCCGGGGCCGTAGCTGCCCAGCTCTGTCTCCCCACGGTCTCAGCCAGGAGTCCAGGGTGTGTGTGTGTGTTGTGTGCAGTGGGTGCCGGGGCCTGTGCTCAGGGAGCAGGGCCCCAAACAGATGCACAGGACCCCTCCAGGTGGCCCAGCGGGGGCCGGGCAGCTGGCGCTTCTGCAGCCCCTGCCCTTCCGCTGGGCCTGGGAGCAGGAGTGGGCGTGGGAACAGAGAGGTCACAGGCCACCACAGCCCTGCCAGAGACCCGTACTCTGCAGAGCCTGGTTTGGGAGCTGGGCAGGGTCTGTGTGGCTGTCATCAAGGGCAGCTGCATCGGGCAGACCCTGGTATCAGTTGTCCCCCAGGAGACATGTTTCTGGTGGCTCAGGGTGGTGACCTGTGAATTGCAGCTCCCCGGCTGGAAGTCCTAAACCTGGTAGCCACCCCAAATCCCCACTGATGCCCACAGACACGGTCCCGAGGCCAGCAGGTGGGGGGGGGGCTTCCTGTCGCTCCTCAGCTGTGTCTGCGCCGTCTCTCTGCCTTCCCGGACCAGAACCCAGCCAGATTCTCCTTCTGGGCGGCAGACCGTGGCCCTTCTGGGATTTGCGCTCCATCCTTGCCTGCACGCACAGGTACTGCGTCCCTCACCTTGCCCAGCTGCGTGCACTCGGCTCTGGGGCTGGACAGCTGCATGTGGAATTCACGTTACTGGGGGACAGTAACCCACTCAGGGCAGTATGAAGGACGGCGGTGACGTCATGTCTGGGGAGAGGGAGGAATTCCACCTGGGAAGGCTCTGCAAAGCTGGTGGTGAGTAGCACTGAGCCTGGACAGCAGGCATGGCCACGGGACCCGGGAGGCCTGACCTAGAGGAGAGGAGGCGGCCTGGAGAGCCATCTCTCGCCGCCTCTACCCTTGGGGGGCAGGACCTACAGACACGGGCACACACAGGGCCTGGGGCCGACCTCGCCTGCTCTCCCAGGCCTGCGTCTGTTAACTCTCTCAACCACATGCGGGCTGGTTGTTTCTAGAAAGTTCTACAACCGTGTATGGCATGAGACGTCTCCCACCCTTTCTTGTCCCCTCTCAAGCGAATGGACAGTTACTCCTGCAGCCCGTTCCAGCTCTCAGGCCGCTCCTCACGCTGCCAAGGAGAGGAAAGAAGAGATGGAGGCCAGGGCTGCGGGGACGACTTTATTGTTCCTGGAGGGGAGCGGTGTACACAGCCACACTGCAGTCACTGAGCTTGTTAAAAAACATCTCAATAAATAAAACAAATAAGCAACATATACACTGAAACAGAAAATATTTTTTAAAAACGGTTAGCTGAGCAAACTACGAGAAAGAAAGAGAGGGGAGGCGTGGGAAGGCTTCCAGGCTTACTGGGAACAGCCATGCAGAGGCTGGGGGCGGGCAGGCAGGGCGAGGTTCTTTTTCTGAGAGCCTTGGTCCAGTTTAAACAGAATTGTACAGGAATGCGTTTCTGTTTTATTTAAAAAAATACATACATTTAAAAAGGCACTTAGAGGGAGATACAAACCCCAAATCCACATCCTTGTAAATGTGCTCCTGAATTCAGCGATTTTTCAGAAAGAATAAATCCCCTCCCCTTCAAAAAAATATAAAAATAAAACCCAGGCCTGGGTCTGTTACCACTCTCAAAAAGTGGCAAGGATGCCAACGAACACGTCACCAGTGAGAAGGACCGTGCGTGCCACCGCCTCTGTGGGGACCGTCGCTGGGGGAGGAGGCTGTGCAGTGCCGGGTCTGCCACCGTCCCCTTGTCTGAGCGCTCGGCTGGGGAGCTGGCAGGGTGTCCGGGAGGCTGTGGAGGTTCCAGAAGTTACAGGCTTGGATGCACCCCCATTCCACTTGCTCCTCAGCCCTGCGGACGGTCTGGAAGACAAGGCAGAGACGTGAGACACCGCAGCTCCCTCGGTGTCCTGGGGGCAGGCGGCCTCGCTCATCGAGGGGTCCCCAGGCTGGACGGGACGGGGTCAGCAGACCGCAGGCACTGCTCTGACACCTTCCCCCTCGCTGCCCGCCCGGGCAGAAGCTGGGCAGGCGACCAGTCGGGTACGCCGGGCACCTGCAGGCCGCTGTCCCCAGGCAAGCAGCTCCCACCCCTCCTGCCTCCACCCTCCCCTGCTGCTCCAGCCCTCGAGGGCTGGGCCTCCTGCCTCCTGGGCCCGCTGGCCGATGGAGCTGACCCTCTGGGTGACCCGGGGGCCGGACCCTGGCAGGGGAAGGGGTGTCGGGCTGAGGCGGCTGCTGGGGCTTCTGGGCAGCGGTGAGAGCGCCGCTGCCTGCGGGGGGTGGGGGGCGCGGAGAAGCGGGCGGAGCCGTCAAGGGAAGGGTTGTTTTCTGAACCTGTGCTTTTGAAATCATTACAGAGTCACAAAAAGCTGCACAATGAAAATGTACGGGGTCCACGTCCGTCCGGTCGCTCCCCCTGGGGCCGTCCCGCGCAAGGCTGGGGCAGCGCCAGGGCGGACAGCGGAGCTCGGCCCGGTCTCGCCTCCCTCGGGCGTGCGGTCCGCAGCCCCGGCACCGGCGTCACACGCGGGTTCCGGCCCCCGTCGTGACAGGACTCACGACTGTCGCGCTGCCGCTGCCGCAAAGCCCCGGAGCGCCGGCAGCTGGCCCGCACAGCGCGCGTGGGCCGGGCAGCGCGTGGCCAAGGGGCCCGGGCCGCCTGCGGCTCCCAGCCCGCCGTCGTCCTGGGTCTCGGTGAGAGAAGGCCTCCGCCACCTCCCTCAGGACCAGCCCGTGAGGCACCAGGAGCCGATTCCACCGAAAAAAGCCACGGTCTGCCAGAAACACTCCTGCCTTCCCACGATGAAGGTTTGGTCGGTGAGAGACATCTGTTGCCGAAAGGGAGGGTTTTTGGACAGGAGACGGCAAGTCAGAGCATGATGGGACAGGGAGAGGGGCACCTGCCAGTGTGATCCAGCAGGCGGGTCCCCCGATCTCCCCTGGTGCCGTCCATGCCCACAGGTTTGCTAGGGAGAGACGTGTCGGGGCCAGGGTGTCTGATCACCAGACTACGGGGTGAGTGACTCATCTGCTGTAAACCAAGGTCGCACGTAAGTCACGGCAGTGGGGACAATGGGGGCGGGCGGGGGGGCGGGAAAGTAATTCCGGGCGTGAGCGTTTGGCCAAGGACCTCAGCACATGCTGGAAAGTATCCACACATAGATGCTGAAGGTGGTGGGGGGTGAGGACAGTGGGCCCCACACCTCGCTCCAAAGTGGCAGCTGATGGCTGGGGCAGCGTCTGGCCTGTCACCTCCTGTCTTGGGACCACTGGCTACTGGCCGCTCAGTTCCTCAGGATCCAGTCCTACAGCCTGTATCCAATCCCAAGTTTACGGCGTCATCCTCCCCAGGAGACCCTGAACTTCGTTCGGGACTTCTCAAGCCTGGCCTGTGAGCACCTTGGGTCCCCTTTCCCTCGGGATTTTAAGTGCCTGTCCCAGGGTCTGGTGCACACAGCACTCCCAACCACATCTGGCGAACTAACGTGAATAACCTGGTAGCCTCCAGATCCCACGGGAGGCCAGTCCGCTTGTTGAGAAGCCCTTGAGAGCCCTCTCTGTGCAGGGGACCACGCTGGCCTCAGTGGGGACCTGATGGGGTGAGGACAAGGCCCCCACCCTCTGGATGCACCGCCCTGGGTGGGGGAGGCGGCCACTGGAAAGGCTCTGCTGGCCATGGACCTAAGTGCTGAGACGGCGGACAAATGGGGTCTGCAACAGGGACTGGGGGGCGGGGTGGGGCAGAAATGGCTTCACCAAGGAGAAGGCTGCGCGATGGGTCCCCACCGGGAACTTCCTACTGGAAGGGGCGGCCAGGAAAAGGCAGCCAGGTCCTAGGACCAGGATGTGTAAAGGCACAGAAATGTGCAAGGGTTTCTGATAAGGTGATGGGTGATGTCCCCACAGTGCGCATGTGTGTGCGCATGCACGCGTGTGCAGGCATCTGTGTGCGCGTGTGTGAGCACGTACGTGTCAGGGGGACCTGACAGCACTCTGCCTCGTCCTCCCACGCCCCTGCTCCTCCCTGTGGAACCCGAAGCTCCACACAGAAGCCAGGTTGCTCAGGGGACACAGAAACCTCTGCTGAGTGGAGACAAAGCTCTGAAAAAGGCTAAGACACATTTTCCCTGAAACTCCTGTGCGTGGAACCCACACGCGCTGCTGCTTTTTCCCTCAAGCTCAGAGCGCTCCAAACATGTAAGCCTTTTTAAGTGGTCCTGGGCAGAAAGTCAAAGGCTGCTCTCTCTCGGAGAATGTGGTTGTAATTAGATAATTAATGGGGGGGGGGCGCTAGAGAAAGCTAATGGAAGCCTTCCTCAGTGGGAGGAAATAATTACAGGAGGTTTTGATCCATGAGCTGAACCAGCCCTCCAAGGGGAAATGCGGTGCCATCCGCGGAAAGCTGAAATGGCAGGCCCGCCCCCAGCAGCGGGGGCTCCGGGGTCTGCCTCACAGGCGCGCGGGGGCCGGGCAGCAGCAAGCGGCGGGTTCGTCGGTCTTCTTGACCGAGAGTCTCCGGGCCCCCGCCCCCCAGATGTCACCCTGACCCCAGCCGTGTCTGCTGACATGGGCTGAGTTCTCAGCCACAAACGTAAAACATCTGGGGCCCCGGACGGCCCCCACCGCGTGTAAGAGCCGCCTGAAACCCTGTGCGCGCGCCCTGCGCAGAGCTCACCCCCAGCATCTGTCTGCCCGGCTGCGAGGCGGCGGCCGGCAGGGCCGTTGGGGGGGGGCGCTGGCCTGAGAGGGCAGCTGTCCTCCTCGCTCTCCCCACCAGACCATCGGGCACCGACAAGCAGAGAAGGCTGTTATTCAACTCTGCACCCCTTGGACCTAACACAGAGTGAAACAGCAACAAAGTTCTCCAGAAAGTCAGGCAGGAGTGGGCTTAAAGGGGAGGGTTCATTATAAGGCTTTCTATCCATTCACCGATTCACCCACCCACCCTTCCATCCATCCACCTTCCCTTCCATCTATTCTTCCAGCCACCCTTTATTCTACCCTCCCTCCCTCCCTCCCTTCCTTCTACCCACCATCCATCTACCCATCCTTCATTCCATCTATCCCCCTTCCTCCCTTCCATCCATCCATCATCCATCCATTCATCATCTATCATCCATCCATCCATCATCCATCCATCATCCATCCATCCATCATCTATCATTCATCATCCATCCATCTACCATCCATCCATCCATCATCCATCCATCCATCATCTGTCATTCATCATCCATCCATCCATCATCTGTCATTCATCATCCATCCATCCACCATCCATCCATTCATCATCTATCATCCATCATCCGACCATTCATCATCCATCCATCCATCATCCATCCATTCATCATCCATCCATCATCCATCCATCCATTCATCATCCAGCCCAGCCAGCCAGGCAGCCAGCCAGCCAGCCATCATCCATCCAACATCCATCCATCTATCCATCCATCATCCCTCCATCATCTATCATTCATCTATCTGTCTCTTCAACATGTATTGAGCATCTTTTGAGTGCCAGGAGTGCTGCCAGTTGTTTAAAAAGCCCAGAGATGAATCAAAGAAATCTAGCAAGAGAGAAGAACCATGTTTTGTAAACAACTAGAATCCAGGGTAGATAGTGGCAACTTTTTTAGAGGAAGTGCAGCTAAGGCTCTGCAACCAGAAGGGCAAAGACAAAGTACTGTGGACTTGGTTGGACTGCAAAAAAAAAAAAAAAAAAAAAGCAGGGTGAAGAATAAGCGTGGAGGGAGATGAGCACAGATGTGAAATCTCTTCTAGTGGGACACAGCACATGTGAACACACATGCACTGCCCACAGAAGCCCAGGGCGTGGCCACGATGCACAGCACAGAGCACACGTCCAGGGCATCACCGCAGCTCTCACTGCCCCTTCAGCATGAAAAGTGGAGGCATCTTTGCCTCCACGGGCCCCTAGCACTGCCCAGCTCACTTGAAGGGACTACCACCTGCCAATCTGCTCTTGCTGCCACCTTGCTTCTCTGAGCCACCGCCCCCCCCCAACTAGGCTTAAAACAGAGACCCTCAACACCTGGGCTCCCAAGTGTGCTGGGATGGGGGAAGTGCGCCAGGGAGAGGCGAGCAGTCATGGACCCAGGGGTGGAGAAGCTGATGGGTGCCACCACCCTGCTGGGTCTTGCTCATTCTGCCTGGGTTGGCCCCCTCCCTCTTGGGCATTTGTCCAGCGCTGTCCTTCACCTGGGCCCTCAGGCCCCTCGCCAAGCCTGGACACAGCCTCCTGACCATCTGGATACGACTCCCGCGAGTAGGTTGGAGGGGCAGCGCCAACTTCCTAACCTCGACAGAACGTCGCTGATACACAAATAGGAGCAGAGAACAAAAGGCGGCTCAGGTCAGACAGCTGAGGGTCCCGGAGCGGAGGCAGCAGGGCCGAGCACCACACCTGGCAGCGGCGGCGGGTCAGGCGTCCCGGACAGCGGGACCTGTCGCCTGGTCAACGTGTGCAGACGAAGTAAGAACAGTCGGCTCTGAAAGAGGAGGAGCAGCCGGGCACAGGGAGGGGGCTCTCGGACACCACGAAGAGAAGTCGAAACGCTTAAATAATGGGAGCAAAAGAGCGAAACAGACAGCGACGAGAAGCCATGACTGAAGCAGAGAGCGACTCCCGGAGCTCTCCCGCGTCTGCGCAGAAGGACGAAGGACGGGGTGGGTGGGGCAGACGCGGTCCCGGCGAGATCCGGGAGGGCGGCGGCCCCAGCCCAAGAAAGATGACAGTGTCGGATGAAAGGGAACGCCACGTTCCGGGAAGGACCCCCAACAAGACAGGCAACCGAGGCGCATCACAAAGAGCATTCTGGATTCCAAGAGGAGAGAGAGCCTCCTCCAGGCTTCCAGGCTTCCAAAGAAACGAAAGAGGACCAGACGGGGTGGCTTCGCGTGTGCTCAGACCGCCTGCCCACTGGCAACCCCAGGGCGCCCAGAGTTTCCGTGGAGAACAGCATCCCTTGAGCTCTGCACCCCGAGGACCCCCAGACCCAGGAGAGGGGAAGAAACATCAGGCACTGGAGGCCTCAGGAAATGCACCTCTCAGGGGCCGCTTCTGGGAAACACTACTTGAGAAAGTCTTCCATCCAGATGAGTAACAGTTTGGACTCTGTCTTCGCAGGCCTGGCACCAGTGATGTCACAATCCCCTGCCCCCTGCAAAACGGCAAACAGACAAGAGGCTCATGGTCAATGTGCCAGTTGCCCCGAGCAGGCAGGTCCTGCTTCTTCCCCAGCTGGGCCCCCGGGGTCTGAAGCAGCACCTGGCAACCAGGAGGTGGCCAATAAGCCCCTGCTGAAAGAGGGACACTGAAGAAGTCAGACAGCAGAGGCGAGGGTGGCCCAGTGTGAAGCGCCAGGCTCCCTCCAGAGCCTGCCCTCTGCGATGCACTCAGGCTCACATGCTCCTAAGCTTCTGCTCCTTCCGAGTTGGCTGCTCCCTGACCGGCAGCATCAGCGTCACACAGGGGCTCGTGAGAAACGCAGGCCCAGCCCGAGGCGAGGAATCACCTCCCACTCTGGCAAAATCCCCAGCTCTTCTGAGATGCATCCTGAGCAGAAAGCCTGTATCCGAGAGGTAAACCGTAGCAGAGATGTGCTGTGACTTTCCAGAGGCACACGGCTGCTTGGAGACAAGAATTTGGGCATCTGATGCCCCGTGTTGGGGGCTGGGCCCACAGCTGGCAGCCAAGCCCTGCAGCTGTGCCCATCGGCTACGATTCTGCCCGAGATCCCTAGACACAGAGACCCCCGGGTCCTGCCCAGGACATACCATGGACACCGCTGTGCGGCCCACCTGGGTGCAGCTGGTCGGCGGCCCCTTGACAATCACCCACCTGAATGGGCAGCAGCAGGGGTGCTGGTGAGAGCTCCCGGGGAGTCTGAGACGGGTCAGCCGCTCAGCTGGACGGGTTTTCTTCTTCGCTCTGGGTAAGGGCTTGAAAGAGACCGTGGGGCACTGAGGGCAGGCTGCCTCTCTGCCCGCTGCTGACCCGGCCAGGATGGACAATGCCAGCGGGCAGCCGGCACAGAGCTCACTGCCCCAGCGCCACTTGCCCCAACGCTGTCTCTGTGACAAATGCCTGTCCAGAGACAGGAGGAAGCAGGGGTTTTGCTTTCATTGGAGAGAATGGGCGGCCTAACCTTCCGGCAGTGAGCTCCAATCAGGCCTGGATGACCAGACAGCCGGCAGCGTAGACAGGACCGCCCCTGAGTGGACAGGTGCCAGGCTCACCTGGCCCATCAGAGAGGCAGGGGTCTAGCCACACTTGCTGGGTGCTGGGCGGGGCAAGGGTGCCAGGTGGGGGACCTCCATGGGTCAGAGACGGGCCATCTTCCCAGTTCGGGGCCCCTCCCTCCCTGCCGACCTCCAGGCACCTCTCCTGGCTGTGAGCCAGGCCTGGAAGCCTGGAAAGGCAGAAAGGCAGAGAAATGGTGGTGCCAAATGGCAAGACAGACCCCCCCCTCCGCACACAACTATTTGGGAATCCATTTTTAAAACCTAGAATGGCTGCAGGGAGCTTGGAGCCATCCTCCTGTAGGTCGGGCTCCACTAACTACAAGCTGACCTTCAAAGGAGAAGTTTGCGGACACATTCCTGTGGGATAACGGCGGCTGAGGCAGGATGGACAGAAGGCAAACTGCCCTCCTCCAGGCAAATGTAAACCAAGAAGCGCTGGCATCAGGAGACAAGGTCCTCTGGGCAGCTGTGCGACCTCATTCCCCCCGGGACCCCCCCCCGGGGGGGTCCCTGTTCCTCAGGGGCCTGGGAGTGGTCCCTGAGCCCAGAAGCAGCTGTTACAAGCCTCTCTCTGCAGCCCCCGGGCCCTTTGTCAGACAGTGGGACAGAGGCCACGGCCGTGTGAGCCTCATCAGGCTGGTGAGTGGCTAGGAGGCCACCCCGCGCTGCCGAGGGAGCAGAGTTAAAAGATGCGGAGCTTCTGTGCTGGGGGGCCTGGTCCATCCCCTCTGGACAGTCTTGCTTTCCCAGGGATGGCTGGGTGGGCGGGATCCCCCCACCACCCCACAGAGCTCCTAGGACCCCCAGCAGATGGAGGGCTTCTGCTGGTCCCGCTGAGAAGCGCCCGAGGCTCTGTCTGCTCTGCTGGGCTCCGCGAGGACCTCGGAGATCCCGGGACCTGTGTGTTCAGCCCCGTGATGCTCAGGACCGCCGCCCTGTGTTCCCGAGGGGCCGTGCCCGTCTGTGCCGGTGCTGCCGACGCCTCCTGTGGGCTCTGTTCCCTCTCCGCGTTCCCGACAAGCCGGGGCTTGCAGATTCCCCTGGCCGGGGGCCCCTGCACAGCTCAGGTCTGGGGTCGGAGAGAGGGTGCAGGTGGGCGAGGACAGGCAGCCCCCTCCGAGCTCCAGGACGCAGGGGTCGGACCCTGGCTCACCCACCGGGCTTGAGGAAGAGGCACCCCCTTTGGAATGACGGTGTTTACGATGCCAGGGCTCGTTTCCGATGGCTTCCTGGTGACCTGCAGGGGGCTGCTGGCCTTGCTCCTCCAGGGGATGGAGAACTTCACATCCACTTCGCAGTGGAGCTAGCCTGCTCGCTCTCTCTCCTTGGTTTGGCTTCGGTGATTCAGGCTGACTGTGTCTGGAATGACCTATCTGCCAAGAAGAAGTCGCCCTGAGAACCGCCTGCGGAGGGAGCATGCTTGCCTCTGGGCGGCGGGGCAGGTCCCTCCTGGCCGGTGCCTCCCAGGGTCGCTGCCTGGAGAGACCTGGCGGCAGAGCCACGCCTGGCAGCCCCGAGGCCCTCCGAGGCCAGCTCTGCTCCTTTCCCAGGAAGGCCCGTGCTCCCGCCGGCCCGTCCGCAGTGTTTCGGCCTCCGAGGGAGGTTGTCCCGTTTCTTCTCCATGAGTCATGGGCGCCGCAGAGGACACTCCCAAGTTGCAGAGAGGTCGAGCAGTCCTGAGTGGCCAGAGGAGGATGCAGCCTCTTCCTGGTACCCGGCCTCCAAGTCCAAGAACCACTTTAACCGGTGAGTTATGCTCTCTCCAGATGTCACTGCTTTCAGCTTCCAAATAGAGCTCCCAGCTGGAGGAGGGAGGGGCAGACACTCACCCTGCAGGGCCCTATCTCAGGCTGCGGCCACAGGAAGTGCCTTCAGAAATGGTCCATCCAATGATGTCACTTCAGAGATGGGGAGACAGGGGCCTGGAGCTGGGGGTGAATTATCCCAAGGCCCCAGGCAGGTGCAGAACCACCTCCAGAACTCAGGTCAGCCAAGCCCTAGGCTAGAAATCCCCCCTGTCCTGCGACCAGCCTCGCTCCCGCCGCTCCTGCCACACAGGCCCCGGCCTGGGGCACTGACTTAGGAAACGTCCTTACACGTCTGACAAACGAGCATCTGAAGACACGAGGGTGCCAATCACGGCCGGCCCAGCTCGAGCGGAGATTAGTCGAAGGTTTTCCGACGCCAGGTGTTCTGCTGGACGTTGGCTGAGCATGACTTGGCCCCTGTCCTTGACCAGTTCAAGTTCACTTTGGGACAGACAACAAAGTAAATTATTGGAACAAAAATGTAGTGTGTTCTAAGGAAGCTATCATATAGGCACATATAGGTCTACGATTATTTCACTTTAAAATACAAGTAAGTGATGCCGGTAAAAGATTAGAAATGTTATAACGAAAGTATTAAAGGGGCATAATAAAAGCACCGAAAAGGCAAGGGCTAAGTTTCCGGGAGTGTGAGGAGCTCACCACAGAACCAGGGGCTGGCCCTGGGTCTTCAAGGAGTCTGGTGCTGGGTGGGAAGGGTGAGGGGGCCTCACGGGCACACGTGATGGGGGCTGGAGGCAGGTGGGGGTGTGGAAGTGATGGTGAAAGCAGCTCTGGGGAGGGGCCAGAGACGTGCAGGGCCCCGCGGGGCAATGGGGAGGCAGTGCAAGGGCTGAAGGGTGCACCGGCCCACTGAGATGTGCCTTCCAGAGACAAGGGTGGGGTGGTCCCAAGGATGGCCAGGAGGGGAGAGACTCGGGCGGGGCCCCCGCTGTGGTCCAGCACGAGTAGGCCGAGGACCAAAAGGAGACGCAGCAGTGCTGGAGAATCAGCAGGGGTGAGCGGTGACTGCGGGGTCCAGCTGCGGCCACAGGAGAGGCCGTAACCCCAGGCGCTAAACAGAGGTCCTCCAGGGGGCGCTCTTGTGGGGAAATAACAAGACTAGTGCCAGTCGGGCCGCCTTGTCGGAGCTTTCAGGGCACCCTGAAGGTTGTTTGTAAGTGAAAAATATTGCCACCCATATCAGTAAACAAAGGATGCTGTGGCCCTCCAGCCAGCAGCCGCTGCCGCCACCACCCTCCCCATCCCCCGACCAGAGAGCCGAGGGAAGTCGGATGCAGACAAGCAGGCGGCCCGGCCTCAGCTGCCACCCCTGGCGGAGCCCCCTGAGGGAACTCGGGGTATGGAGGACAGGACACTGGCCCTGCAGAGCCACGGTGCACATCAAAGGAATGACTTCAGTGAGCCCAGGCCTTTGCACCTTCCTAGATGCAGGGAAGCGCTCAGTTCCCTGACTTGAGGTGCCTGGCTTCCTTTAATTAACAGTCATCTTTTGATATTCCGACTACCTAGTCTTTGTTGGAAAGACCCCTATACATCCTGGCTCCCCCCTGCCACTCGGAAAGAGTCTCTTAAGAGCGACTGGAGAGGCCGTCATCCCAGGTTCAAGCCAAATAAAATGCAGCTCTCAACTTGCAGGCTGTGCATTTTTTCAGCCGGCAAGTTCACTGAGCAGGATGTATTGCTCGGAACCCCAGAAGAGGGTTATGGGAAGGACCCCCCCCACCTTCGGAGGGATGAGGACACAGTTTACCTGCTTTGCTGGGATATGAACCCAGGCCTCTGGATCCCAAACCCGGAACTCATTCTCCATCTCTGTGTGTGATGGAACTGGGGGACCCAGACATTTAGGGGCACACATTTGGGGACTGAGCATGGGTGGTCTGTAAGAGGTAGCGGTGCCCCTGCTGGAGGGAGGCCTGCATCACAGGGGAGAACCAGGACCTGCACTTGAGTGCAGTCGCCACGACCAGGGTGGCGGGGGTGGGGGGGCAGGTCCGGTCAGGAGCCACCTCCTGCACGTCTGCAGCAACGGTGAGCGTGCTGGGGACTGGCTCTATGTGTGGGACTCTGCTGAAGGAGGTGCGCTCACTTCCACATCTTCAACAGAGGCTGTAAACCACTCTGGTCAGAGGACCAAGAGCCGGGAGTGAAACCCAGACTCCGGCTGTCTGAAGCGCCTGCCACCCCATCTCTTACGGCGGAGCACGGCCTGGAAAACGTGAAAGAACGTTTCCCATGCACGATGGAAAATGGGGGACATAAAACTGTTTCCAGTGACAAATTGGGTGTGACGATGAACTGTCCCTGACCACTGCCAGCTTTTCGTTCCCAAATTAATCTCCGAAAAGTAATTTTAAAAACGCGAAATGCTTTACAGAAACCACTCCACCTAAATCTATTTTATTGGGCACTCTTTTTTTCCAACCACCCAGATGAAATAGGCTGCTTTCGAAATACCAGCCATGAACGCACGCGTATCCAGATGAGTGCAAAAACCTCACTATGCCACAGGAGGAATCCTACTGTGACCCTGTTCCCGGCCTTGCCAGTCTCTGGGAGCCCTGAGTTTGGCAGACTCCAGACAGTGTGATTGCCTTGGAAAAACCAACAGCCCCTGGGGTGCCTTGCGTGGAGGATGGACCTCGAGGCACGAGGATGGACCTCGAGGCACGAGGATGTCCCAGCTTTCCAGAGAGCAGCTGGGGGCTCGGCTAACCCACCCCGCTGGAAGGCCTTTTGCTTCCCCAGCTCCAGATTCAGTTTCTTTTAGCCCATTTCGTCTTCTTAAACTTCAGCACCATGGGAATGAAACTGATCTCGGTTGGGAAAACCTCCTACTTGGACATCTTCCAGTCCCCTCTCAGGTGTGGGCGGCACTCAGGTGTTCAGGTAAAATCAGCTCATAGAAGCAGGATGAGGTGAGTGAGTAACGACCCCGGGCCAGGCCGGCCGCGTGGCTGCAAGTGGTTGGGGTGGAGGTGGGAGAGGACTGACCCTCCTGGTGGTGGCCTAGCCACTGTCCAAGAGGAAGCCAGGCCCTGGGGTCCAGAGGTGTGCATGGTGGCTGTGGGATGGGTTCCACCGAGCAGTGAGATGAAACTGAACTGTGAGCCTCACGGGCAATAAGAGCCCAGGGGAAGAGGACGGGAGGAGGTCACTGCGGCGGATGAGTGCAGAGCAATGGGGGACTGGTCTACGGACAAACCTGCTGCTGAACTTGACCCCTCACACCTGCACTCAACACAGCTCATCCTGCACAGCCCGTTCCCTGCCCCGTGGTCACTAACCCCGACCAGAAGGCCTCTGATGAGCCGGCAGAGCGAGTGCTCAGGTGTCTCCAAGGCAAACACGGACACAGCCCAAGCACTGGGAGCTCGGGGCTCCTAGACCGGCCACCCACCTGGGCAATGCACAGGCCCTGTCCACCAGCTCCCAGCCCCCACACCCCCCCCCCACAGCTGGAGAGGGTCCCAGCCCGCGGGTCCCGCCTGTCTTGTCCCCGGGCCTCCACACCCCGCTCACAACCTCAGTCTCCTGCTGGCAGGTGAAGCCATCGTCTTCGATCACTCACCCTGGAGACCTGCCAGGGGAAGGACTCCCCTCTTAACCCCCAGGTCATCCCACAGCTGACCTCAGGCACCTGGGAGCCCTCAGGCCCCAGGGGCAGTGGATGCACAAACCGAAGGCAAGCTCGCACCAGCAAGCTCCAAGGGCAGGCGGCGAAGAGCCCACATTAGAGGCTCCGGCTTCCCCCGCGCTGGGCCCGGGGACCTTGACTGAGAGCCGGGAGCATCCACCGGGCCCAGCCCCCAGAGAAGCTCAAGGGCACCCTGCTGACCCTAAACGCACCTGGAGGTGATGTCGCCCCTGCAGGAGGTGTCAGCTATTTTCTCCCCAAAAAAGACAGCCGTCAGTCTCCTTCCAACAAAGAGCTATAATTCCCAGCGTTTCGTTTTTGAGATTCAAACTTCTAACCTCACGAAACACAAATCTAAGGGCTTCTTTGTCTGCACTGCACCTAGAAGGGCCTGTGAGTGAGGGCGACAGGCTGTTTTTTCAACTGAAGTGGAGCCGATTTAAAGTGCGGTGTTAGTCTCAGGTGCACAGCAGTGACTCAGTTCTGCACATGTACACATATTCTTCTCAGGTTCTCTCCCGTTACGAGCTATTACAAGATCTTGACTGTAGTTCCCTGTGCTGTATGGTAGGTCGCTGCTGTTCACCTGTCCTACATGCAGCATCATATGTGTCTGCTGATCCCAAACTCCTCATTTCCCCCCCACCCCGCTTTCCTCTTTGGTAACCATAAGGTTGTTTTCTATGACTGTGAGTCTGTTTCTGTTTCGTGCACAAGTTCATTTGTGTCCTTTTTTCAGATTCCACACGTAAGTGATGTCACGTGGTATTTGTCTTTCTGTCTGATTTACTTCACTTAGCATGAGACTCTGGTCAGCCCACTAGTGACCGCCTGGTGCCGACTGACGCTGGTGGACTGAGCGGCTCCCGTCTGGGAGGGGCGGGCCTGGGGGACAGGTGCCCACTGGGGTCTTCTCGCTTTGTCCTCTGTCCAAGAGTTTGGGGAGACAAGCCCTCGTCCCAGATGGCTCTCTGCCCTTAGGGCCAAGTAAATAGATAAAGAAATATGTTCATTATTGCTCAATTTTTAAAAACTCTGATAATTCCAGATTGAAATCCCACATGTAAAACTTATAGCAGACTCAAATAAATCTCATGGAGTTTACTGTGTTTTCAAAATATTTTTTGTACAGGAAAAAAAAAATCCCTGAATTAGTCTGTATTTTCCCGCACAGCGTGCTTCCACAGGAAATGGCATGAATGAGAAGTGCCTGCCACCCACACACACTTCTGAACGCCAGCCCCAGCGGGGCGGACACCACGTGTGTGGTGGCAGGATGCGGCCCGTCTTTTTGACAGGCTTCGGGAAACCGCTGGTTCTTGGTAACCTCCTCCTGAGCTGAGGGCCACTGGAGCAAAGCATTTGAAAACAAACGAAATGCTCCCTGGTTGCTCAGACGGGAGGTGATGACTTCTGCCCAGCGGGGGTGACCCAGGCCTGACGCTGCGCCGTCCTGCAGGCTGTGCTTCACGTCTGGAGGGTGCAGCTGGTCCTGCACAGCTCGGGAGTGGGCACCACACGCTCACACGTTCCTCACGGGCCCGTCCCACAGATGTCGGTGTGAATTCAGGGCAGGCTCCATCAGACCCCACTGCTCTCATAGCTGTGTCTGTCCAGTTTGCCTACACGACATCTCTGCCGCATCCAGGAGCTCTGTGGATGGCCGCGCGCCGGACAGCAGATGGAGCGCTGGACAGCAGGTGGAGGAGGGGCCCCTTGGCGCCCTGGAACCTGCCGCACCAGCCAAGCGGGCTGGGGGACCTGCCCAAGGAGCGGACAGGACTCCCTCTTCTTAAATTCCTGGCAGAATCAGCCTGACAGTCGCTCGTGGGAATCGCAGATGCACACGAGGTGGGCAGAGACATGTATTTCCCCAAATGCTCCTATTTTTTCGCTGATTGCAGCAATGTTCCTGAGTTTGGAAGCCAGAAACGACTACTTTTATTTGAAAGATAGCAGAATGAAAACCCAGCGATGGGGGACAGACCTTGGAGTTGCGACCAAAGCAGAGTAGCTGAAGTCCGGACATTTGCTACGACGTTTCTGACCAAATCAAAGGCCACTGCTCACTAAGTGGGAACCGCCCTTCCATGATCTGCCATTTTTAATGCATTTCTCTACCATTTGAACTCCAGCTTAACATCCTATAGTAATTCCGTTTGCCAAGAGAGACCCACGAGTGAGGAGAGCAGTGTCGATGTGAGTGTTTATAAAGGAATTCAGCATCTCCTTTAAATCTTTGATCCAGAAATCCGTCTTCCCATCCAGACTCTCTTTAATCAAGCTTTGTCAATAAATAGACGTGATGCAGATGTTCCGTGCAGTTTTAAAGAATTCAGGTTGAATCCACCTACAATAAAAACACTGCCCTGCAAGCAGACGCAGATGAGGAGAGTTAATAGACAGAAAAGGGCTTTAACAAAACCTGGAGAGGAGGCAGGGCTCTGAGCAGGAGCTAGCACACCTTGGACCAAAGATGAGAATCCGAACGATGCTTAGGGAGAGCGCAGAACCACCAGAACGCTTTCAACACCGGACAGCAGTTACTTCAAGGGAAACTGGGGAACGGAGTGCACGTTTCGTAAGCACGTCAATGCAGCCATGGTCACGCTCTGAAACAGTTTAATGATTTGTTAGAAACTTTAGTGAAAAGTGCCTTTAGAAACCGAGCTCCCCCGACATGAATCTGAAATGACTTCGTTTTCCCGAGCGCACGCCGTTTCACAAGGCAGAGTGAACGCGTCTGGGCCCCGGACGCGCGAGACAGCCCCGCGTGATCAGACTGGCGCCCTCCCCCGTGCAGGGCCGCTGCGGTTGGGGCGAGGGCGGCGGGGCTGCAGGGACAGACGGGGACCTCCACGGGGTGACCTCCGCGGGGTGACGCACAGTCCTGGCTCTGTGCGTCCTGCTCCTCCAGGCTGACTGGGGCTCAGCTCCACACGGTCACTCAGGACTCGGGCCGGCAGAGTCTCTGTCTTGGAGCTGCATGTCGGGGACACACGGCCTCCCAGCCACTTGGGAAGAGAGACTAGAGCGTCTGTGCCACACAGATTCCTGCACAATTCCGCCTGGAGATGCTGCCGCCACTTCCTCTCAAAGATCATTGGCTGGAACTGGTCACATGGCCCTGCCTAACCGCAGGGTCCCAGCGGGCAGTTGGGGGGGGTAGGACCAAGGTCTGGGTGTGCACTGAGTCTGCCTTGGGGGCCAAGACAAGGGTTTTAAACAAACGCTTGTCAGAAACACAAGAAGTAATTTGTGGACAGTCACTTGGGAAAACATCTGATACTTTAAGTACACTACTCTTACCCGAATGTGAGGGTCAGACACCTGAAGCTGCTCCTGGGGGGGGGGGAGTGCAGAGAGCCCCAAACTGAATGAATGTGTGAAAAAACTTAACTTTTAAAAAATATTCATTAAGGTCAACCCTAAGGGCAAAACACCAAGATGACCACAACGACGTGAATCCACCTTGACTTGTAACAATGGGGTCTTAGCCACTGACCCTGCTTTACAGAGATGATGTGGCGGCCGGAAGGCAGGAAGGGCAGGCTTACTCCAGGGCTTCGAGGTGCCACCCCCACTTTCCTCTCCCTCCACCCCGCCCAAGTGATGGGCCCCCTGGTTCTCAGGACGGCAGCATGGTGTCCTTGCTGTGAAGGTTCCACTGGGACGGGTGACTCCGGAAGCCTTGTCGTGATGGACTGAGTGGCAGTGTCTTGCTGGATGTCCAAGGTTTCGTGAAGGCTCCGTGCTGAGCAATGGTGCCCGCATGGGCTGGCTCTTCACCTCTCAGCACCTCTGCGCGGGGTGTTGTACACTGTGCAAGCACGTCCTTGAACGCTGCTAACACGTTTACTCCAAAGGAGTCAGCTAAGAGTTCCTAGGGTCTTACTCCTCCTTTCTGGCCCTGCTCCAGGTCCTTTTCAAATATATAACTCTGGCCTTAATTCTCTGTCACCCCTGTACACAGTGACTTTTGTCAACTTGGTCAAATGGCCTCTTCAAAGCAAACAGTTATTTCACCCCTTAAGACCAACTGCCCACTGAAGAACGTAGTCAGATACAGCGAATCAGAGAGGCTGCAGAGGCAGGTGCGAGAGGCTCTGAAAACTGCCAGGTTACATTTCCAATAAAATATTCGATAAAATCTCAAAATTAAAAGGTCTTTCAGGGCTGGGCCTGGACACAACGCCCCTCCCTCTCTTTCCTGGCTCTTGCTTTGGTCACCTGACTTCCACCACGATCAGGAGGTGTTGCAATGGACCCTCTCCCATGGGGAAGCTTCTCTCGCTGCTGGGGCCCCGTGCCGAAGACAGAGCCCCCCAGCCAAGCACACGACTCTTCCGCTTCCCCTGCCTCGCTCCCCACCTGCTCGCTTTGTTCAGCTCATGGGCATGACACAAGCCCATGCACCATGGTGGCGGCCTGGGCGCTGTCCACCCCCAACGCCCACCTCGCCCCAGACAATAGCCTGGAAGTTCACCCTCTCCAGGTCCGAGCCAGGTGAACTCAGGGCCGGATGAGGTGTGACCCTGGGCACTGTGTTCCTCCTCAAAGCACCCTATGGCATCTTCTGAGAAGGAAGCTGAATTCTCCCTCGTGTCTCAGACTGGGGCCCCGAAAACTTAAATGGAAGCTTTTCAGTGAACCAGGAGGTTGTGGAAAGAAGCCCCTCTCCCCCGCCAATACAGCTCAGCCTGAGTTTTGGGAACTCTAATTGTTGAGTGGAGAACGTAGTTAACCCTCGGTAAAGCTGTGCCCTTGCATAGTTACAGTGGTTCAGGGGTTAATGTCATTTCATGAGCAGCTGGGGACTCAGATCCCAGGAGAGGGTCTAGGCAGGTGGGAAAGCATGGGCTTCTGCTGGTCTTTAGGATAACGTCCACCACACACTTTGCGTCTTAGTGGGAGACCTGTTAGGACTGTACGTTAGGCCTGTAAGTTAAGTCGGGAGGGTAGAGCTCATGCTTAGCATTCACGAGGTCCTGGGTTCAACCCCCAGTCCCTCCACTGAAAGATAAATAAAGAAAAACCTAATTACCTCCCCCCAAAATAAAAAAAAAATACCAAACTTTAAAAAAATTATAAGTTAAGATTACAAACATACTTTAAAGAAAGGAACCATCTTGGTTCCTTCAGGAAATGATCCTAAAGTGTTCCAACAGCATCCCCTCCACCTCCACAGGGCCACGCGGGGCATTCACGTGCTGGTCTGCAGGATTCCTGAAGATCTCAAAGGCGAATGCTTACCATCACCTTCAGCATCATCAGAGGGCCTCTCACCTGCTGACTGGCACCAACCCACAGGCCACGGGGAAGGGACAGCGCCCAGACCTCGACACCTTCCACTGGGCTGCGGGCTGACACAGCAGACACTGGGAACGCTGGAGAGCCAGGAGGGGCAGAGCCCTGAATAACATTTCTGGACTGTATCCTTCCCTCGGTCAAATGTGCCCAATAAATAAACCCACAAGAGGCCAGCTTTTCATCTTCCACCACTTTGCCTGGGCTACATAAAACTGGCCACACCAGGCAGCAGGGATCAGGGCCCTGGTGGGGCACCCTGTGGACAGTGAGGGGTAGGTCGGGAAAAGCGGACGACGCCCAGAGGAGGGGGCCCTCCAGCCCCAAAGACAATCAGAGAGGGGAGCTCTGGGGCCCAGGCAGCAGGAGGCGGCACGGCGGCACCACCACCTCCCCGGTCTGGGAGGGGTCTGGGCACAGAGGCACAAGAGCTTCTCAGGGACGCGCCTCACGTATGTCCCATCCTGAGCTGTCTGCTTCCACGGAGGGAGTCAGCTGGTGGAACCCTCTATCCACGCCCCTGGGGAGCTGGATTCGGGGAGGGAGACTGGGCTCAGCACAGGCCCTAGACTCCTCCTTCTGGAGTAGGAGCTGGCTGCAGGGACCGACTTTTCCCACCCAGCCTTCCTGCAGCTGCCCAGACCCCCCTTGGCCTTGTGTGGAGGCCCACCTCTGCCGGCACGGGGTTGATTCTGCCTGACCCTGGACCCTTCATCTTACTTTACAGGTCATCTTGAGAAGTGGGGACAGCCTGCCCCAAGAGAGCTCAGAACCCCAGTGCTGGGACTTGCCCTCAGAGGTCAGGCTGTTCTGCAAAGGGAGCTCCATCAGGCCTGCTAGGCCCTCCCGTCTGCCCTGTGCCACCTGCTATCTGAGTGACCCTGGTCACTCCTCGTCCCCAAGCTGGACCTTGCTTCTCTCAGGTGGAAGTGGGGGCCTGGCTCGAGGTCTCCGTAGCCCTGGGGTCTGGTGATTTTTTAGACTCTCGAAGGAGACTTGAGAGCTCACTCCCCTGTCCCTGCGGGGGTGCAGCTGGCCCCCGACAGCCCAGTTTCCGAGTCCCAGCTGAAGCTGCGAACCCTTTATTTCCCCGAGAAGACGCCTCGTGCTCTGAGTGCCCGCAGTGCCTCCATGGGGAGGGGCTGGTTAACCAGAGGATTTCTGAAGGGAAGAAGGAGGCCAGAAGGAGCTCAGATAACTTCACGTGGCGGGTGCAGACGGCCCGAAGCCGAGTGCCGCCCCCCCCCGCCCCCGCCAGGCTTCGGAAGGACTCTTAGCGGCCATCAGCTCCTGACGTCTTGCAGATGCAAAAGGAGAGAAAAGCCAGTTGTGGACACCTTACAGCTGGGAAACCAGCAAAGCACACAGCCCTCCAGCTTTTCATCCTGAGAGCCACCTCCTTCTGCATGAGGCACGGAGAACCCCTCACCCTGTCCTTCCCGGACGCCGAAACTGGGGGTGCGTCTTACCCACCTCCCTCCGTGTCAGAATCCCTCCCTGGCCGTGCTTCTAGAAAACCTTTCTGCTCAAGTGCTGAGTGTTTTCCCTGATCTGCCTTCAAAGCCCCAACCCTTTTCTTTCCATTGGAATTAAAAGCCTGTGAGTGGTGAAGGATGGGCTGGCCGTCACTCCCCCGGTGTCCCCAGTCCCTGCTCCCTTCACTTCTGGTTTTTCTCTCCGTGTTTCTCCTGTTTCACGTCAGGAAAGCCAGTCCGGCTCCTCGGAGATGAGCAGCTGCTGGAGGGGCACAGTGGGCTCTAAGCCACGGGGAGTGTAAGGGGAGTGACGAGGTGACCCCGCCGTCCAGGCTCCCGTGGGCCTGCCCGCCCGCTGTGCTCATGGTCCTGCACTTCTGGGCGGGGACGCACAGGTCACGAGGTGACTTCAGGGGCTGAGGAAGCAGTGCCCAGCCCCTCCTCACGGTAAATAAAGCAGGATGCTCAGAAACCCCACGCTCTCCTCCAAGGTGCCTCAGGCACCACAGGCAGAAAACGGAGGCCAGACACACAGGAGGCTTGCCGTGGCCTCTAGAACTAGTGGAAAAATAGAAGCTGGAAGGAAGGGTCATCACAGAAATGTCCACGTCCCCTCGCCCCAAACTGCCCCTGCCTTGAGTCCCCCGGGGCCAAGGTGCCTGGAGGGTGTCCAGCATCCCTGGTCTCCAGCGCTGAGAATGGGGCGGCCCTCCCCCACCACGCGGCCTCCTCGTGCCGTCTCAGATTCTGATCCTCGGGCCACAGTGGACGATGCCCTTGGCCTATGACCCACGAGGTCAAACCCAGAGGCCCTCAGGCGTGCATCACCTGGGAGCCTGGCTCTCCTGGGCTCACACCTGGACCGAGGCCCCCTGTCCCCTCACAGCCGGCCCCACGGCCCTGGCTCTCGGCGGCCCGCACTGCCCGGGTTTCTGAACAGCTCCCCGAGAAGCATCCTTCTGTTCTGTTAAAAGCAGCTTTGCCCTCGGAGAGCTCCCACAGCTGAGCGGTCACTTCACAGTGCTGCACACAGACCCGCTCCCGCAAGCGCCTCTCATGGAACACAACGAGTCCGCGAGTTCCCATCGAGTTCGCTCGTCCCCGGGAGTCTTCCTCGTGAATTTAAGTGCCTTTACAGATCGTTAGTTCCTTGGCCGGGAGGCCAGAGCAGGGAGGAAATGGACCTGGAGCGGCGGTGGCCGCGGCCCCGGAGGGCCAGAGAGGCTCTGGAATGAGAGTAACACGAGGCAGCGTCGACCCCAATTAAACTCCCACGTGCTCCTCAGCGCTGTCTGCTGGCGAGGCCGGGCACTTGGGCTCGGCGAGGGGCTCGTGGCTTCTGCATTTCTGTTTGGGCCACAGTACAAAAGTGGGGAAAAGGGCTGATGGGCTTTCCAGCTGCCATCCTGTTGAATGTCTGGTGGTTCAGAAGGAAGGCCGCAGAGAGGCAGGGAGGACACTGGATGGGCAGTGTGTCCCACCCTGCTGGGTTCGGGGAACCTGGGTGGCTGCTGGGGCAGGGGAGGAGCAGGGCTCAGAGCCAGAGGGGCCTGGCCTTAAATCCTGACTCTGTGGCTCACAAGCAAGATAGCGTGTGTGTGTGTGCGCGCGCGTGTGTGTGAATGAGAGACAGAGGGACAAAGAGAGACAGAGAATGGGATACCTTACTCGCGGGGATGGTGGGAGCCCAGGCGTGCTCATGTGGGCACTGGCTCCTCCCTTCAGCCCAGCGAACACCCGCATCCCCATCTGAAGGCTGAGTGGCTCCCACCAAGCTCTCCCTTACACAAATGTCTGCAGACGCAGGGCTCCCACTGGAAGGTGCCCAGAACTGCAGACACAGGGGACACTCAAGATGCATCTGCTGAATGGAGCAGAGCTGAGGTAGGGATGAGAGCTGGTGGCCAGGATGGTGAGGCCAGCCCGGGTAGGAGCCGCCAGGCGCCCTCCCTGCGGCGGAGGCGGGCGGGGGCGGGGGTGAGGGAGCGAGCAGCGGGCACAGGCAGCTCGCCCCAGCCCCCATTAGGGGACGCAGGGGCACAGGGCCCGCTGGCTGGGGAGGTGGGCACCCACTGCTCACTCAACAACAGCAACAGTAAGTAACGGGAAGGCCCCGTGTCTTTCTATGCCCTGAGGTGTCAGCCACCCGAGGGCTCTGTCCGAGGTCCTTGCCTCCTCACCGGGCAGATGCTCTCCCTGGGGGCTTCCCTCCCTCTGGCCCTGAGTCACCACCCCCACCACGATCAACCTTCACCCCGTCTTCGTCTCCGCGGGGAGACCTGCGCGGCCATGAGCAGGTGAGCCCCAAGCGAGAGCCACGTGAAAGACTGCTGCTCCTCCCTCGTGGGGGGCGGCCTCTCACCTCGGGGTGCTGCCCTGGGAAGGCCTTCCTGACCCCCTCCCCTCCACGTGTCCAGCCTGCCTGACCAGGGGCCAGGGTCAGCACGGCTGGGGTGTCCGCAGCCCCGGGACCAGGGCTCCACTCGGGATGAGGTCCCGCTAACCCCCAGGACAGATGCCCAGGCCCTGGTTTCGGGGAGTGGGAGCAGCACACGGGAATCACGGGGGGCGATGTCAGCACGTGCCTCCCCAGTGGGCACGCTGGAAGGGGGAGGGGGCTGCCGCAGAGGGAGGAAGGGGTGCTTCGCAAAACTCCACCAGCGATGCTCGGGTGCCCCTCCCCAGGCGTCTGCAGCAACATGGACGGGCCTGAAGATCGTCATTCTGAGTGAAGTCAGCCAGAAAGAGAAGGAAAAATACCATGTGATACTGCTGATATGTGGAATCCAAAAAAAGGCCACAGATGAACTTATCTACACGACAGAAACCGACTCACAGACACAGAGAACGAACTTACGGCTACCGGGGAGGAGAGGAGGGGCTGGGGGTGAGGGGCACATCGGGAGCTGGAAACGTGCACCTCTGGGGGCTGACGGGGACGCAGCTGTCTTGACCGTGGCAGTGGTTTCAAGGGTGCACACATCTATCAAAGTTCACCAGACTGTGCATTTGAAATACACGTAGTTTGCTGCACAGGAACCAGACCACAGTAAAGGTGTTAAAAAACATGACATGAAACATACGAATTAACTCAGGAAAGAAATGGCGTGTTCACAGCAACATGTCCTTCCAAACCGCCCCCCCGGAGGCGGGGCTTCCCACCCCCGACAGCCCGGCGCTGGGCCCCGGCAGAGACGGCCCTGCACGGAAGCCCCCCCCCTCCTCGAGAGGCGCAGGCGAGGCGGCGAGTACACTTCGCCGTTACGGCGCCGTCTTCCCACTAGACACTCTAAGCGGTTTCTGCTCGCGCCTTGGAGGAACTTTGAAAAATCTAACTTCGCTTAGGAATTGGCCTCCATTTGAAGTGGTTTCTTTCGTTCTGATGGTTCTGACTTGATTTCTTCTTTTTGATGACGGTGGGGAGGGACAAGGTTCCAGGCAGAAAGTTCCCCCAGCTCGGAATAGTAATACTGTGGCTGTTTTCTAGCTGTCCTTTCTCTGTTTCTTTGGCCTGTTACAGAATCATTTAAATGCTCCAGGCAGAGTTACACAGAATGGTGGTGAGGGTCCTCCTGACTTTTGCGCAGAGGCCATGACCGTCACGTGGGCCTTGGAACAGGTCCCTTGGTGAAGGTGAGGACAGATCTATACGGTAGCTTCTGGAGATTTCAAATAACCAGAAAAAGAGACTTTATATCAGAAATGCTTTACCTACTACGTGGCACAGGGAATTATATTCGACTCCTTGCAATAACGTATAGTGGAAAAGAGTCTGAAAAAAAAAGCACATGTACGTATCTGTGTAACTGCATCACGTGGCTGCACACCTGAAAGTAACATTGTAGATCAACTACACGTCAACGAAAAAACTTTTTAAAAAAAGAAACACGTTATACTTTCTCAGAGACGTTCTCAGCATCCGTTGAGATGACTGTATCTATTTTCTTTCTCTGCCGTGGGTGGGCTGAGCCGTGTGACTCGGGAGGACTGGGACAGATTTCAGGCTTCTGACACATGTTGACAGCGTGTCACAAACCTGGCCCAGGTACCTCAGTGTTAAACGGGCCTTTTCGTCCACAAATAAAACCTCCTTATCACGTACTTTATTCTTTTGAAACATTGCTGACTTTATTTTTCTTATACTTTACGTAGAATTCAGTCTAAATTAGTAAGTCTGTTTGCTTGCCTGTCTGTCTGTATCTTTGACAGGTTGTGGTTCACAGCTGTGACAAGCACCAAGATGCTTTCTTGCTCTCTGATCTGGTTTCTGTGGGTTGGAGGCTGTCTCCAGGAGGAGGCGCTTCCTCGGTCCCCGGGGAAGCAGACACACCAGGGGCGCCTACTTGCTGCCTGAGGGCTCCTCGGGAGGAGAAGGGAGTCTCCCACACAGAACTCGCCTGAGCCCGGCATCTCTTCCGGAACAAGCGCTTCGCGAAACACTTGACAGCAGTTCTTCCCTAGGCTGCGCTCCTCCCGATTTCGAGGTTCTTAGAAGGAAGGAAAGTCATGAGGCTGAGAGCCCCTGGTCCCCGGGGCAGAGCCTGCCCGGGTGCCCGTGGTGCCCCCTCTCCAGCGAGGGCTCAGCTGCCCCGGCCCCTCCCGGGCGGCCAGATCACCCTCCCACGGCCACCCAGCGGCCCAGGCAGGGGAGCGACAGGGATTTAGCTCTGCCAGGCCCCCTCGCCCACAGGCAGCAAGTGCGTGCAGACCTGACCCCTGGCCTGCAGGCCTCGGGGCGCCCAGTCCCGCCGGCATCCCGGTGCCTCCCTCCAGCCCTGCTGGACAGGGGGGCCCCGAGGAACTGGTTCCCTTGTCGCTTATTTTTTTCCTTCTATTGCATCAGAATCTTCTGAAGTCAACTTTCACTGGGGACCAGGCTGTGCTGTCCCAGGGGTTTCTGCCAAGGATCCATGGGGTAACCTTTCCATCCATTTTTTTTTTTGGTGCTTGGGGACAGGGGAGAAATGAGCAGAGACCCGTGACCCCAGAAACTAGGCCAAGTGCGTGTCCTCATGGGAATTCACGGCGTTCCTGTGACCCTGGTCAGGAAGCTGAAGCTCATGGCATTTTCTTGGCTCCCTTGTCCCACATTCAGGTCCCGCTTACTGCAGGCCAGTCCCTGCTTCAAGGTGGTGTGCAATTCTGGGGTTTCCCAACGAGCAACAGATGCCAAGTGAAAAAGAAAGCCACAGGGGACACACCCTTTGTCAGAACGTTTCGCCAGTGTCACACAGACTTTGAATTTTCTCTTCTTTGATCTTCTAAGTGAATCTGCTTTCCCCCACGGAGGAGGGCGTTGGAGGGCCAGCAAGCAGTCCGTCCCCAGGGGGCACACTGTTGAGGTGTCTCGGAAGTGGCCGTCTTATCCGGGGCTGAGCCCTGCGGTGGGACCTTCCCTCTCATCAGCTGTCAGGGCTCCTGGAAGGGCCAGCTGTCCACCACGTCTCACCCCAGAGCTGGGGCCACTGTGGCCAGAGACAGGATGGCGCATGTCCCCAGCCACGGTCTGCCCGTGTGAGCCCAACAATTTAAGGGGTGGGAAAGCCGGGGGCAGTACTCCTACTTTCTGCGTTGTTTTCTGAGTCTTCCGGGAGTAAGAAAACAAATCGCTTTCAGCTGTGTAGGCTCTGCTGCCCTTCACCCATTTTTGTGCCGTCTGCGTTCTAGGTCATGGCACGGAAAGAGTGCGCCCGAGGACCGGGGCTTATGGGGGGAGGGGGTCCAGGTGGCAGATGGGGTGGGTAGAGTGTGTCCCAGTAACAGGTTCACTCACACCTGAGGGCTCAGAGGTGTGAGAGCCCAGGGTGAGTACCTCTCTGCCTGAATCACCGAGAGCACCCAAAGGATGCTCACCTTGACCTGCAGGGAGGAAGCCTCTGCAGGTTCTCTAGGACGGGAACAAAGGGTGTCTTTAGCAAAACACCTGCTGGCAGCTGGAAATGGGCCGGCACAGGGGCTGGAGCAGCCTGGCACCCAGCAGGGAGGAAGTCAGGGAGCCAGAGACCAGCCAGGCACGAGTCACTGCAGATGCTCTGCCTGTTGTTGGAGAAGCAAAGCGACACTGCAACGTCTCAGTGGGCTGTGTCCTGACACCGCCCCCCCAACTCTTCTACAAAAGGAGAACGTTGTAACTAATTTGACACTTTAAGCCCAGTGACGGGACCGCAAAGGAGCACTGCACTTGCATTCAGACAACCACAGCGGGGAAGGTGAGCGCTGCAAGCGAATTAAGTTTCTGTTTTACTGGACTGAGTGATGCACAAGGAGGTAACAAAAGTGCCTGGGCAGCTGTGGGCCCACGTTGTCGCTTCCCGTGAAAAGCGGGGGCCACTAACCCCCTGAGATGCCACCCTCGGTCCGCCCTTCTTCAGGAAACTCATGATTTGGGAAGACGGTCCCCACCCATCACCATCCTTGGACCTGGCGTCTTCCAGAAGGGCCCCTCATCTCTCTAAGGCACGGACTGCGTCTCCGCGTGGTGTAGAATGGCTAGTGAATTATGGGCCTTTTTCTCCTCTTTTCTCTCTTTCTTTCTTTTTTCTTTCTTTCTTTCTTTCTTTCTTTCTTTCTTTCTTTCTTTCTTTCTTTCTTTCTTTCTTTCTTTCTTTCTTTCTCTTTCTTTCTTTCTTTCTTTCTTTCTTTCTTTCTTTCTTTCTTTCTTTCTTTCTTTCTTTCTTTCTTTCTTTTCCTCTCTTTCTTTCTCTTTGTTTTTCTTTTTTTTTTTTTAAACACTAGGAGCAGCAAGGTTCGAGCAAGCTACCAACACACTTTCGAGCTGACTCACCACAGAGTCCCCGTTTTCAGACCAGCTTTGGGGTGGGGACAGGAGATCAGAGAAGCACAGGCTTCCAGGCTCTCCCAAGTCAGATCTGAAAAAATACATTTTGTTATTTTGTTTTTGGCATTGAGATGTTCCAGAACATTCCTCACAGGCCCATTTATCAAATCCCTCAAAGACAAGTGGTCGAGCTTGGCTTGTGTCCTCTTGGCAGGGTGACCTGGTAGCAGTACGCTGTGCTGCGGAGCGTGCAGGTGTGGATTCCAGCTGTCGCTCCAGGCGTCCCCTCCACTTCCCCAGGTACGGCCCGCCCCACACCTGCCGTCCCTGCCACCTGGGGCTCCTCCGACCACTCCCGGCACAGCTCTGCTAACCCTCTGCTCAAGTCGCCTCTTCAGAGAAGCCCTGAGTGGCCGCCGTGATGCCAGCCTCCTGCCACCCCCGCCCCACTCCTCTGAGTGACTTCCCTTTACAGCATCTCTGACTACTGACCTGACGCCCGCTTCTCGGCGTGTTTCCTGTCCCCTGTCCCCTCCTCACCCAGGCCAAGCTCCGTGGTGGCAGGAATTGTCTTTCTCTTTGCTGAATCTCAGCCTCTGACTCGGAGCCCAGCACACAGACGGAGCTCAGTAAATTTCTGCCGAATGAAGGACGGTGTCCACCGAAGCTCTGTGCCTTTGTCTGGTCTCCCGCTGTGTCCAGGCGACGAATGCAGCACTTTCTTGTTTGCAGACCCCCTTTTATACCATGCTGACATCCGGCACTGTACCTGTTTGATCATGCATCTGTCTCCCTGGCTGGATGGCGAGTCCCCGTGGGAGAGGTCAAATCGCCTTCACCTCGAGCCTCCAGCCCCAAGTACAAGGGAGGCAAACAGTCAGAGCTCAGCAGTTGTGCCATTACGACATGGAGGCAGGGCTCTGAAGAAGTACCTCCATCGCGCAGTACCAGCCATTCTGACCACCCCACAGAGCGTGTGGGCCGGGCCATGTGTCCGTGGCCTCACATTTGCATCTGCAGAATGGGGAGATTCCGTCCAGAAGCTGAATTGGCGTTTGCTGGGCCCGACCTGCCTGCCCCGCTGGCGAAGCCCACCTCCCCAGCCCCAGGCATGTGCTGTTCCATAATTCACAGCTCCAAGAACATCTGAAGGCTTTTGTTTGAATGACCTTGAAGATAGAGTATCTGTATCAAGTTAAAAGATATCGAATGCAATTCTTAAAAAAGGAAGAGCATCACACTTTCCTCCATGGGGTTGGCCAGAAAGTCACCAAATCCAAATGCACACGAACGAAAAGATGCTCAGGGGCTCCAGTTTCCACAAAGGTTGGGGTTCACCCTTTTCTTTGGAACGTGCGAGCCCCACTTCCAATTAGAAGGTGCTGGAAGCCCGGACATTCCCAGGGCCGTGCACTTGTCAGGCCACTCCTCTAACCCATCCAGCCCCCCCCGCAGGCCCTATAGCTCAGGCCACCGTCAGCCCAGAATGCCCACCCCGAGTGGGGGACGGTGAAATGAGCCCCCAAAATGGCCTTTCCCTGGGCTGGCCTCCAAGTCCGAGGGCCCAGACGGTGGCCCCAAACAGTCGGAACTGACCCAGGACTCCCAGGGAGGGCCCCTCAGGGCGACGTGATCACGACACCAGCTTGTGGAGGGCGCCAGGGAAGGCAGGACCCTCGGCGGGGACCCAGTGCCCAAGACTCGCTCACCTTCCTGTTCACATGACAGGAACACCCCCTGGACGTTTTTTAATTGTAGGGGAAAAAACATAGCTTAAAATGGACCATTTACCATTTAAGTGTACAGTTCAGTAGCGTTTAGAACACCTACATGGCTGCGCAGTCAAGCTCTAGAACCTTTTCATCTTGAAAACCTGAAATTGAACCTATTAGACAGCAGCCCCCATTTCCCCTCTGCCCAGACTCTGCCTCTAGGAATCTGACCACTCCCGGCACCTCATGTAAGTGGAGTCACACAGTCCTCGTCTTTCCGTGGCTGGCGTCCTTCACTCGGCCTCGCGTCCCCCAGGTGCGTCCACATCGCTCGTGCGCGGAGGCCCTCCCCTCGCGAGGGCCGCGTGGTCTCCCGTCATGGGGACGGACCACATTTCGTTGATTCACTCAACGCTCAGCGAACGCTTGGGTGGCTCCCACCTTCCGGCCGTTGTAAACGATGCTGCTCGGAGCGAGGTGCACGGAAACCTCTTGAAAGGCCCTCGTTCCGCTCCTGTGGCTGTGTGCCCAGGAGAGGGGCTGCTGGCTCGGCAACTCCAGCTCTCGTTTCTGAAGAAGCGCCGGCCTGTCCTGCACAGCCGCTGCGCCGTTTCGCATTCCCGCCAGCGGAGCACGAGGGCCCGGTCCCTCCACGTCCTCGCTGACAGGTGCTGCCCCCGCCCCGCGGCATGAAGTGGCTCCTTGTGGGGGGTCTGGCGTGCATCCTCTGCTGACGAGTGCGGCGGCGCGTCTTTCCGTGGGCCCGGCCTGCGTGTCGGGGGCTGGAGAAATGCCTATTCAGGTATTTTGCCCGTTTTTAAATCAGATCTTTGCTGTTGTTTTTGTGCAGTTTAGGAGCTCCTAGTGTATTCTGGGTATTAACCCCTCAGAGACACGATGTGCACGTGTCTGTTCATAGTGGCCGTTCTGCCTGTTCATTGTGCCTTTCACCCACAGGAGGTTCCCGGAGTCCCGCCGTCTGTTTTTGCTGGTGTGGCCTGTCTCCTGAAGGGTTTGCTGAAGACAGCCAAGCTGTTCTTCTTGGAAGGATAAAGTTTCATCTCCGCGGGGTAAACAAGCCGCAGCAGCAGGCGCTGCCAGTGCTTCTTGAGAAATCCCTTTCCCCGCGTGCTCCGTGCGCTGGGCCGATGTCCCTTCTGTGCGGTCAGGTCCGCGATGCCCACTCCTCAAGGGAGCTGTGCGCAGGCCGCGGCTCTCTGCGGCGCGCCCCCGGCCTCTTCCTCTGCAGGAAACAGCTTAACCTGCAGGCACTGGCGCCCCAGCTCCCACTCCACATGACCCGACTGCCCAGGACGGCACAGCCCATCACCGCCGAAGGCACGGCGTTCCCTGCGACACGGGCGCCAGCGCCAGCAGCAGCGGCTCCCCGCGGGCAAGGCGGAGTGCACGCCTGCGGCTGAGGCCGGGCTGGGCCATCGCAACTGCTCCTTCTCTGTCTCCCACGTCTCCGCCTCCGCACACGCCGCTACGCTGTCCTGGGGGCTTGGCGGGCGCTAGCCCTGCACCGTGCCTGGGACGCAGGGCTCCCTCAGGACTCAGCCAGTCATTAGACTGTGCCCCGTCCACATTGGGCCCAGCCAGCCACGTCTGGAGGGCAGCATGGGGGGCCACGGTCCCAGAGAATCCTAACTCAGAACAAGGCTCATCTTACAGACAGAGCCACCGCCAGGGCTGCTCAGCTGCTTGTCCGGGACAGAGCATCTTCTGTCTGGAGGGGACCAGCTCGCGTTCCTGTGGTCCAGTTGCGAGTTGGCATGGTGCCATGATGCTGAGGGGAGGGGACCCTGGTCCGGGCTGGTCAGGCCCCCAGTGCCGTGTGACTCAGCCCCTCCCCTTGCAGGTGAAGCTTTGAGGCGTGGAGCCCACATGCTCTAGGCCCCACCCCAGAAAAGGCCCTGGGCCCCGCAGAGCCCAGTTCTAAACGGCTGCCCCAGACGAGGCCCCAGGGTGGTCAAGGCCTCCGGGAACCTCGCTGTGCAGCCGGAGGAGCCCCCGTGACTCAGGCATACATCTGAGGGACTGTCTATACTGGGCTGCATCTGTAGGGGGCGGTCCAGGAATGCCAGCCCCCTCTCCTGGGCTTCCATTAAACGCCATCCCTTCACTCAAGTGCCCTTTCAGTCCACGTGAAGAGCCTCACTCAGGTGCCCTCATGCCCCCCATCCTGTCTGCAGTTGCCTCCAGCCCCTCCTCCTTCCAGCCTCCACCTGGCACCTCCCTCCCCTTTGGTTCCCCACGTGTCCTCCTTCCTGCAGCATCCAGGCCCTCGGGGATGCGCCCAGAGACCTCCGCGGGAGGGCTGCTCCACCCCCGCCTCCCAGGCCGTCCACCAGCTTCTTTCCGGTGGGGACCACAGTGCCTCTCAGCCCAGGGTTCAAGGCCCTCCCTCAGTGCGGCAGGATCAGTGGAGCCCACACTGGCGGCCCGCCTGCCCACCCTGCCCTCCGTCTTTGATGCCGGCTGCTGGCAGCTCGCCCACTGCCGGCCCTGTGCACCTGGCCACACAGCAGGCCGGCCGGGCATCCTGCAGCCCCGGGATACGTGCTGCGTCTGTTCTATCACAGGGGACCCAGCCGCGACCGTCTCCCACCACGGCCCACCCCGCCGCAGGAGCGGGCCTGAGAGTCTCTTTATCGTGCCCCTAACCTCAAAGCCACTGCACAAAGCCTGGTGAGAAATGGCCATGTTACTGCAGTGTGTGTGTGTGCACGCGCACGTGTCAAGGGCAGAGGAGATGACATCACACTGTGTACAGCATTTCAGTCCCCCAGATCACACCCCCCACCCCCCAGATCCGAATGTGTCTGTCCCCCAGTCTCTCCCCTGCTGGGATGTCCTGTGGCAGTTTCTGCCTCCATCCGTCCTCCCTCCTCAGCCCCTTCGTCTGCAGAGAGCAGTTCAGGGGCGTGTCCCCTCCAGTTTCACAGCGCCTTCCTGCAAACCATCACTGGCATCTAGAGTGGAGGAGTCACTTACAGGACAGGCTGGCCCTTGGTTCCCCACAAACCCAAGACGCCCCCACTGCTGCCGGGAGCGTCCTCCCCAGGAGGCAGCCAGGGAGGCATAAATCACAAATCCTTTTTCCGTCACAAGAGAAAATGTGTTTTTGTGTCACACACACGCAGCGTAATTGATTTGTGCACTTGGCAGGGAAACAGAGGGTCCTCCCGCATTTTCGCGTCATACAAACACGCCCTGTGTGCAAACCACGCACCTGGCCTCGGGCCGGGCTGCGCAGGTGGCTGTCTAACCAAGGTGGTCCTGACGGCACTCAGGAGACACTGCGCAGTGGGGTGTGCCTGGAGACAGTCACAGAAACCGGGCCACTGCGAGGGCGACAGAGGGGCCACAAGAAATGCCACGGGCCCACCAGAGAAGCGGGTGTGGACCGGGTACCGGAGGTGGGGAGCAGAGCACAGCAGAGGCACAGAGCGCAAGGCAGCGCCGTCTGCGGGAGGCGGCGCCACGACGCCCTCACTCGTTCCACCTGCTCCAGTGGAGCACCTGCTCCACGCGGCCCCTCCACAGGCGTAGGGCACAGCGTGAATGGGACAGGCCTGCGCCCAGCCCGGGGATGCTGACTGTGGAGGATGCTCCGGCTCAGAAGTGCGGCTCCGAAGGACCTGGAGCGCTGCCAGGGCGGGGATGGCTGCAGGAACGACGTGCGACAGGACCCGGGGGCGACTGAGCTTGGTGAGGTACGTTAGGAACACGACTCCATCAACCACAGAAGGGATTAGATCAGACCGGTGACGGGCAAAGGTGCCCTGGCCGGCAACGTGAGGCATGACCCAAACACCAGGATAACCCGACATGCCCGCCAGGACGGCCAAAACTCCGCGACAACACCGAGCACCGGCGGGGACGTACTCCTACTGACAGGTGGGTGCCTTGGCGTTGGCCCAGAGGAGCTAGAACCTCATGTCCACACAAAAACCTGCACGTGCGCGTTTACAGAAGTTTCATTCACAGATGCCAAAACGTGGAAGCAACAAGATGTCCCTCAGCGGGTGAGTGGCAAACTGCGGCCCAGCCAGACAGCGGCACATCAGGCAACGCTAAAAAGAAATGTGCCGTCAAGCCCTGAAGAGACATGGAGGAGCCTGAAATACGCACTCCTGAGAGAAAGCAGCCCGTCTGAGGAGGCTTCACGCTGTGTGGCTCCCACTCTGCGGCATCCTGGAGAAGGGAGCGCTATGGAGACGGCACGAAGATCGGGGTTGCCAGGGTCTGGGAGGCAGGGGGAGTGAACGGGGGAGCACAGGGGATCTCTGGGGCAGCGAGACTGCTCTGCGTGGCCCCACAATGGTGGGTGCACATCGTTGCACGTTTGCCCAAATCCGCAGGACATACCACACCAGGAGCGACCCCCTGGGTCTGAACTGCGGACTCTGGGTGAGGACGTGTCAGTGCGAGGCCATCGGTTGTCACAAACGCACCGTCTGGTGGGGGTGCTGATGGTGGGGGAGGCTGTGCACGTGTGGGGCGGGGGCACACGGGAAATCTCTGTACCGCCCCTCAATTTTGCTGTGAAACTTAAATAGCTCTTAAAAAGTAGTTTAATAAAAGGGATAAATTAAATAAACAAAAATTCTTAAAAGAATGACTCTGAAAGACGGGATCATGGGTCCCAAGAGCCAGGCTCCTGCCGGGCACAGCCCAGAGCAGCAGGACATCCTCCCTTACTGGGATCACATTTGATCCCACGCTGAAGACAGAGCACTAAATCTGCTAATTTACTTACATCACACATTAGGAAAGGCACGGAGGCTTCTCTTCGTTTCTAATTCCGCTGCAGAAGAACAAGCCCCAGACCAGTGACTCCAAGTGCGACATCGTAACACGCGGTTCCGCTGGTCCCCGGCTCCGTGAGTTCGGAGGCTCCC
Source organism: Vicugna pacos (assembly GCF_048564905.1). NCBI lineage: Eukaryota > Metazoa > Chordata > Mammalia > Artiodactyla > Camelidae > Vicugna > Vicugna pacos. The sequence goes on along the minus strand of NC_132991.1, from coordinate 94,744,286 downwards.
CTGCGGCTTGTGCGCGGGGCACCCGGAGCCGAGACACCCAGGAGGGTGACTGGGGTGGGCAGTGTTTACCCTGTCCACTCCTGGACCCTGGGGCTCCCGGGTCCACGCTGAGCCCTGACACCACGGGAACAGAAACGCACAGATGCAGAAATGCAAAGAGAGCTGCCTGGACCCCCGCGGGCAGCGGCGGGGGCACGGGAACACCGCAGGGGCCCAGCCAGCATGCAGGTCCAGCTCCCGCTCTCTCCCCGGGAACTGCCCGCCGCACGTGAAGGCCACTCACTTGTCTCAATCCGTGACCTCCTGGATCACAGCCCCTCCGAGGAACAGGAGCTGGGCCACGTCTGACACGGAGGGGAAGTCTCACACTTCAGACACTGTGCTGAAGGCACAGGCGGTCTGGGCTCGATTCCGGGACCCCCCTGCTGCTAGCGGGACAGCCTGAGCTAAACCCCTCAGGCTCCCCGTCTGGGACTCAGGAGGAGCGCGCCCACCACACGGGGTCACTCGCAGGATTAAACAACTAGACTGGCCAAGCTCCTGGACGCTTGGCGCCTTCCCTGGTCTTCCCCACCCCGAGTGCCGTCCTGGGCAGTGAGACTCTGCCCTCTAAACCAGTTTGGAGGGAGAGAGGAGGCCCCTCACCCACCACCCCGTGAGGCCAGGCCTGCAGCTGTGGGGTGGCCCATGGAGTCACCCCCAAATTCTCACCTGGCTGCACCCTGGAGGCCTTCCAGAGCCCCCCACCTCTTGTGGACCCTGAGGCCCGGCCCACCACAGGCCTTGCACTGTGGACCTTGAAGAGGGTCCCAGGATCCCCTTCCTGAGAGCACATGGGCTCAGAGAAGGGCAACTGCTGGAGGGAGGTGCCCGACAGGCATTTCTGCAGGGGTCAGGGGCAGGACATGGAACAGGGTTCCTCCTATGCCCGGGGAAGGCGGGGCAGGTGGACCCCAGGCAGAGTGGAATCCAGCCCAGTGTCTCTGCAAAGCAGCCATGGCCTGCACCCATCTCCCCTTGGCCCTGCTGTGCCCTGTGGCCCAGCATCTCGGCCCCGGCCTGGGTTCGGACCTCCTGCGCCCCTGTGCCCCCTGCCTGGGCTGACCCTCAGGACCGGGAGCCACTCCCGCCCTGTGCTCCTGGCATCCCATTCAAGCCTTCCTGCTCTGTTTATTTGCACAGCCAGAAGACAAAAAGCTGTGAGTCACCCTCGCTCCCCAGTCGGCTCTGATTCATGCAGGAGGCCCACAGTGGGGACTAGCCCGGCCGTTAACCTCTTGGTTTCTTTATGTCTCTGCAGCAAAGGCATCGCTGTTTCGGATTGAGCGTTAGAGCAGAGTGTGCTGCCTCAGGGTGCTCAGGGCCGTGAGCAGAGGCCGGAGGGCCCCCAGGACATGCATGCGGGGCTTTCCCTCCGGGAAACCTCAGAGCTGCTTCACCCGGCGCCGATGGAAACTTACAAATACTTCAGTCATCTTTCTGAAAAGGATTTGGTCATCTGGCAAGTGTGGTCCCAGAATGTGCCAGAAGTATGCATCCAGCGCAGCCCAGGGTGTGAAAGAAGACAGGCCTGGCCCAAATTAGATTACAGTTGAGAATCTGAAAGGAAGTGTGAGAGTCAGAGCCTGGGGCTCCACCTGGGTCGCCAGGCTGGTCTCTGCCCCGAGGTGCAGGTGTGACGCAGACGCCAGACGAGGCTGCAAGCAGCTGGGGTCCCGCGTTCTACAGGGATGGGAGGGGGCGTAAATCCACTGGCATCGCCAGCTTCAGTCCTGAACGTGTGCCCTTGGTCACACGAGGCCAGCAGCTAGGAGTGAGTGACTTTAATCTCAGATTCTGGGGACGAGTGACCGGCAACGCCACTGGAAGTTTCTTCCTCTCAGTCCGGGTGAGGGAACCGGTCACTCACCGCGTTACCTCCACCTGCGTCCACACATCTGACGTGGTTTATGATTAAGAACAAAGGTCCCCAAATACATGGAGAAGAATAAGAAAATGCAGACAAATGAGGGTGCTGAAAGCAAACAGAGCGTGGGGGTGACCAGATGGGAAGAGGATGAGCTAATTCCCGTACTTAACGCCTTTCGGGACCTACCTGGGCGACAAGGGCGGGAAGGTGAGAGACACGCCCTCCCTACCTGCAGGGAGCCGGGCCGGGCTGTGCTGGCACATTTGTTCTGGAAGAAGGTGCCCAGTTACCCTAACATTCAAGGCACTGTGCGAACACAGAGGACAGCGTCTTGAGCCGTGGACTGCAGAAGATAGAAGCATCTGTTTTGTCAGGTGACTTTGGTGTTACTTCAGGAGGAACTGACGTGGTAACACTGAGTGAGGTCCCAGTGGGGCCGCCCTGCAGGAGCAACGCTTCACAAGGTGGGGCTGGGGGGTTGGTGAGCCAGAGTCCAGAGGACGCGACGCCTGGTATGAGACCTCCAGCCCACCTTGCAAAAGCACTGACTTGTCTTCCTAAATCGCAAAAGTGGTCCAGGACGTTTGCAGGAGATTTGGAAGATACAGAAAAGCAGTAAGAATCAGAAGGAAAGGAAAATGTCCCATTAACATTTTGGTCTAGAGACAGTAGTTCCTGCCTCTCTCCCCAGGCAAGCACACCCACCCAAGCACTCATGCTGCATTTTCAAGCTGGGGTCACACGCTCTGAATAGTTGCTTACGACACAAAATTTGCTGCCTGTATGTGGATAAACCACAACTTATTTGAGCAATTTCCCAGGACATTTTGAACATTTCACTAATATTAGCAAAGCTGATGTGAATTTCTTGGTTGCCAGGCAGAGCCGCCATGATTCACTCAAGTGGATTTGCTCAATCAAAGCCCACTTCCAATTTTTAAAACCTCTTTAACCTCCCAGCAGATTTTACAATTTATCTTCTTCCAGGCAGGACAAGAGGACACTCCTCAATAATGGGGACAGTACACGTATTTTTTCCAATTTAACCAAAAAGTGGTATCCTCCTGTTTTATTTTGAATTTCCTGTCGCTGAAGCTCCACACTTTTCATATGTGTGGCCAACGGAATCTCTTCTTCTGTAAATTCATACTTTTTGCCCTTATTTCCTACTGGGTAATTGTCTTTTTTCTTCTGGATTTTAAGGGCTCTTTGTCTAGTAAGAATACTGATCCATCATAAAACAGATTGTAAATACTTTCTTCCCCGTTCACTTCAACATTCTGACCACCCCAGTTTCCTGGTGGTTGGTAATTCTCAGCTGAGTTGGAGTTACTTTTTCTTTCTTTTTTTTTCAATGGAGGCACTGGGGATTGAACCCAGGACGTCGTGCATGCTGAGCACATGCTCTTTCACTGAGCTACACCCTCCCTAGCCCCCCGGCAGCTTTTCTTTTCCTTTATGCCTTGTGCTTGCTGTTCTTCCAATGATCAGCTTTAGGAACCAGGGGCTGTGAAGGGTCCACACTAGTAATGTCGCTTCAGTTCCTTCACTGTGCACTGTCACCGCCCCTGCTGCCTCCCAGCCGGGGAGGGGGTGCCACACATGTCAGTGACCCCTGCCGGACCAGCCGTGGACCACAACGGGACAAAATGAACGTGTCGGCCAGGGTGCACCCGGGGGCCTGACTTTCTATTAGCTTTGGCGGCAGACGTTTTAAGGGAGAAGCTGAGCGGGCAGACGCTGTGACACCCACGAGAGGGGACAGTGAGCAGGGCAGGGGCGGGGGGAGGGGCGCCCGCCCTGTGCAGGGCGCCCGAGGACGCCGACTTGGTTCGGGTCCCCTGGATGGTATTTCTGAAAACCTGCTGGACGAAGGATGGAGACCCCTTCTGTGCACACCGCCCCGACGGGAGTGCTGGCCGGGTGTCCCTGGAGTGTTGCGCACGGTGGACAAAGCTTCCCAGTCACTGGGAAGCAGAGGTGGCTGGAGAGAAGGGCAGAGTGTCCCCGGGGAAAGCTGCGCTGTGCCTTGAATGTGAACGACTCTCTCGTGACTCAAAGCACATCCCTCTGCACTGGGATCCGAGACCCACAGCTGCAGGAGGGACCCCGCGGCGGTGACGGAGGCAGCCTGAGACAAGACGTGTCTGGCTTGCGGGGTGAACAGTGTTCTTGTCAGTCAATTGCAGGACTCAGTTAGCGGGGTGGGCAGGTGACCAGCGCCCTGTCCTCTGTCTCCGTCTGAGTCCTCTCTCAGCGGCTCGAGGGAGTCTCTGCCTCCTTCCTTCCCTCCCTGGCGGCTTCCTTTCTTTCTGGGGGGAGGGGGACAGAGGACCAGGAAGAGGGGGCAGCAGCAGCAGCTGAGCCATCTTGCTTTGCTCTCAGTGACTCGCCCCCCCGGAGAGACTAAGGCCTGCTTTCAGCTCCTCTGAGCCCTTCTCTCTGGATTCTCAAAGCACAAACAATCCGTGAGCCCAACGCTATCTTTGGGGGTTTCTGTAAGCGTCTCAAAATGCTCACTGCATAACCCCATGCAGGTGACGGAGAGACCGAACTGGATCACGGTGGGAAAGACTGGGAGAGCCACTGTCTGCTGGTCCCTCGTGGCCGGTCCTGGGGACACGGCGGTCGGGAGGCCGGAGAGGGGGTCACAGGCCAGCAGGGGAAGGAGGGAAAGCCACCCGACTGGCCCTGAATCCTGTCTCACCACCTCCCTCTCCCCGGGGGCAGCCCCACAATGCCAGTCACCTGCCCACACTGCACTCTGCTGGGCGCCCAGCCCTGAGAAAGGCGGACCCAGAGACAAGCGGCCTGGGGCCAGAGGTCTCGCTCTGCAGGAGTCACCAGGTCGGGGGGCCACATTGCCCCCTTTGAGGGCCTGTGAGCCTGTGAAGCAGACTAAAACAATCCGATTAATGGACGGCCCCGGGCTCTGGGGAGCCCACGGCTGGACGTGAAGGGCTCACGTGCTCCTGGACCATCCCCACCAGAGGAAATTGCTCCCCACTCTGGTCTGCTGGGTCGACGGCCAGCAGGCCAGAACCCTGGGGCCACCCCCTCCCTGTCCCCCATCCCCCTGTCGACCATGGTGAGGCTTCCAGAGGTCCGATCCACATGCTGCAAAGTATGTTATCAGAATTGCTGGAAGAAAGCCTTTTCACGAGCACGTTAGGAAGCAGACTGGAAAGGGAAGCGCTCTTAGGCAGGCACACCTGAGCGGGTGAGAACCACCCGACAAGCCCTGCGTCTCGCGGGCGTGCTGGGTGCCGGCCAGCAAAGCGGACAAGAGCTGAAGGCCCAGCCGACCTCCGCCCCAGGCCCCAGCCACCAGGGGCCCGTGGTCCGACGCGAGGATTGGTTTGGGGTTTTTTTGGTGGTAAAATACACACACTACACAACTTACCATTTTAAACATTTTGAAGTGTACAGTTCAGTAGCATTAAGCACACAACCTTCAGGTCGTTGTGTAAACGTCATCTCTGTCTAGTCCCAGACCTTTTTCATCTCCCCAAAGAGAAACCCCGCCCCCGCGACGCGGCCCTGCCCCAGTCCCCCCCACCTCGGCCCCTGGCGGCCCCGAGTCCCCCCCCCGGCCCCTGGCGGCCCCGAGTCCCCCCCACCTTGGCCCCTGGTGGCCCCAAGTCCCCCTCACCTCGGCCCCTGGCGGCCCCAAGTTCCCCCCTCGGCCCCTGGTGGCCACGAGGTGACCTTGCCTCCTCTGAATGTTTCATATAAATGGAATCATGAATTATTTGATCTTTTGTGTCTGCCTTCTTTCCCTCAGCATAACATTTTCAAGATTCACCCGCGCTGCAGCGTGAATCAGAGCACCGTTCCTTCTGGCTGGGTGACAGCCCACGGTGTGGACAGACCACACCGTCCTGACCCCTTCCTCCGCTGACGGGCCATCGCGCTGCTTGTGCGGTTGGTACTGTCAATAGTGCTGCAATGAACACGGGAGCGCGATTTTGTTTGAACACCTGTTTTCCATTCCTTGGGGTCCATACCCAGGACGGAATGGGAGTTTTGGCTTCTGGAATTTGACACCTGGAGGACTATCAGAACCTCCCTCCATCATTTTACAGACAGGGAAACTGAGTCCCAGCGAGGCCGTGACATGCCCACGACCACAGAGAGTTTGCAGGGCTGACAGGGGAAGCGATGCCCCCTTCACGTGCAACCCCAGGGAAGTTCCATTCGGACTGCTGACCTCCGAGGCACAAGACAGCGGACTTCGCCCACAGACTCACTCGGGACCGAGCCTGCTCCCACAGAAGCGACAGCCTTTGCTTTCCGTCTGATTAAAATTTCCCAAATTAGAAAAATACCATGTCAGAGAAGTCTCTTAAGGGAAAGAACTACATGCGATTTATTCTGGGAAGAGTGACTTCACTGAACAGCAAAAATCCCCGCTACGAGTCACGCTGACGACACACAGTCACGCACGGCGAAGAGCCCTCCGAACCCGCGAGTCACTGTTCCAGCCGGGGAGCCGGGCCGGGGGAGCCAGGCCGGGAAGAGCTGAGCAGGGGGAGCCGGGCTGGGGGAGCCGCGGCGGGCGCCGGGGGCCAGAAACGCCCCGCGTGGCTTTCCGTGTCCTTGCGCCCCCTTTGCCTCCTGGTTAGAAAAAGTGAAATTATGTAATTAAGGCTGCTGTCACTGTCAAAAATATATATATATATATATACACAACACAAGCTGACTGTCCAAGAGCTTGGCTCGAGGCACCGCCACCCCGACACACTTCTGAGGAACGAGCTGGGAGGATGAAGTCTGTCATCGGTGAAAATGATGTTTTAGCACCACTCGGAGAGGCCTGCCGCCCAGCAGAAGGATGCCTCGTGAGGTGGACAATATGGCCATTTGCATTCTCCCAGCAAAGCCAGGCTCGTTCTGTTTCCCCTGCAGACCGCGGAGGTGGGCGGGTGTGAGCTCCTGGAAGTCGACTGTCTTTCTAGTGGGATTCGGTGGTGAGGCTGTACCTCCAGGAGGGGAAGGAACGCTGAGTTACCAAGCCCTCTGACTGACCTTGGCACACGCGGAGCCGTGCTGGGCTCAGGCGTTCGTCCGCATGACCTGAAGGGTGGATCGGGAGCAGGACCCATCTGGCTCGGCTGAGCACCCTCCCCCTCGGGCCCCCACCCCTGTGCATTGCCAGTGGTTTCCCTGGCCACCACACTCACGGGGTCCTCTGCTTTCTCTGGCACCTGATCCACCCAGTGACTGTGGCAGGCTCCTGGAAGTCGGGGGCCAGCTGTGGGACGTCTCTGACGCCCTGGCCGGGTGGTGCTGACACCCCCACCCCCCGGAGCACGTGGGAAGTGAAGGTCCTGCAGGTCCTCGTTAAGCCCCGTGGCCCGGAAGCCTCCCACCTGGGATGTCACTGCAGCAGCGCCGAGGTGGCCCTACTGGATTTTACAAAATGTCACTTTTCTGGGAAGGCAAGAGGGTGCTTGTTCTGATAAAGCACTGTCTTCTGGGTTTCTGAGGGACCCCAGGGGAGAGGTAACGGGTCTGCAGGGAGCAGCAGAGGGAGGCGCCCCACTCCCCACCCCATCCTTCTGTTTCCCTGCGAGAGAGGCCCTGGACCCCGCACCCCCTCACCCCGTGTGGAGTTCTCCACACGTCACTTCTCCCGCTCGCATCCTCACTCTCTCCTGTCCTTCGCCACGCCTGAAAAAGTTGCCTCTGTCATGGCACAGAGTGTAAAGGATCGATCTGTGTTTACTGAGGCACCGGGGACACATGAGGAGATTAAATCCCTCAGCAGTGCACTGATGTGGAACTGGTCCTTTGTGAAACGTCATCAAACAGAAGTGGACATAGCACAAGAGCGACCTTCGAGATGAGCAGATAAACGCAGCACAGTCCACGCTTTCTGCTTACTGTTTAATTACAAGAAAACCCCTATTCTCAAAAAATCGTCTAAAAGAGAGTTCAGGAATTGGCAGTAATTTAACATCCAGCAAAACAGACCTGAGTTAATTCTGCCCTTTATCACACCTGAGCCGTTGCACAGAAGAGGTGGTGCTGTGTGCGTGAGACTGGGCTCAGTCCGCCAAGGACACCGGGAACACCAGCCTTGAGCGCACCCGCTCCTGGGGTCACCACGTGGTCCCGTGCGGCTGTGGGTGGTTTGAAGCAGGTCATTTTGCACAAGAAAAATCAACAAAAACGGGAAAGCTCGGTTTCCCAGGGGACAGATGTCCATCTGGGGCGCTTCCGTCCTGGTGTCAATGGAACATTTTTCTTAGAGAGCAGCAAGGAGAGGCAGCCACGGAGACGGGGGGTGGGGTGTCTGGCCGCGCGTCTGCTGCTGGGCCGCGCTGAGCTCCCAGAGCCCTGGGGCCATGCAGCTCAGGGAGCCGGGAGGCTGCGTGCACCCCCGCTCGCATCTCCGCTGTCACCGGGAGCCGCTGGCGGGCTTCGTGCCCGGCCTTTGCCCTTACTATAACACGGCACCGCAGGTAGACTTCGGTTAGTGATAAGGATAACGGATCTCAGCCGAAGAAAACCTGCCGGAGCGCACTCTGGGCGTAGGCAGGGCCGGGGGCGGGCGTCGGAGAGGGAGCTGCTGCAGAAGAGATGCTCACCAGACAGGAAGACGCACAAAGGGCCCCAGCCCTCTCAGGTCCCCACCGCCGCACACGGATGTCCGGCACAGGGCGGGCTGCCGGCTGCGCACGCCCTGACGACTTGGCGCGGTTAGGAGCCAGTGTATCTGCCGCACGCAATCCAAAATGATCTCAGTTCAGGAAAACTCACCCTCAGTGAAGATGTTGTTTATCAGTTGAACCCAATCAGACATGAGAAGTGTGCTGGTGCCGGATCAGAGGAGGGAAGTAAAGCCTTCCCTCCCGCCTTTCTGCGCCAACGTGGAGCCATTCGGGCATTTCCCAGAGACAGTGAGCACCTCGCTGTGGCGCCCGCGAGGCCGTCTCACCAGGACGAGCTTCCACCCGCACCCAGCCTTCCGGGCGCGGGCCACAGCCCAGAGCTCGCTCAGCCCGCAGGCCGGCCTGCCCTGTCTTCCCCGCCTTCCCCAGCCGAGTCCCGGAAGCAGAGGCCAGGCAGCAGGCACTTCCGCGCCAGCAGGTCCGCAAGTCAAGCAAGGTGAACGGCTTTTGCCTTCTGATCCCACTGCCGGCCCTGCAAACAAATCGACTTGAAGAACGGAGATTAATGAAAGGAAACAGCAACTCAACATGCATCTCTAGGTCTCGTGCTGGGAAGAACACGATGCCTGCTTGCACCCAGACTTGCAGAACGTCAGGCAGACGCAGACGATGAACGATCGGCCTGTGCTTTCTTTCAGGGACTTTGTTTATTTTACAAGCTGTCCCTCAGGAACCCCCACTTGCCTCTGAAGCAAAAAGCTCTCAAATCCCTAAGAAGAGGGACACACTTGTCATGAATTTAACGGAAGGGCCACTGTGGCATTTTATTTGTGTAGCAACAGAAAAACAGCATAAACAACAAAAGTTGGGGCATTTGTTCCCCAGGGGGAGTTGCAGAAAGGGTCCCCCCACCTCCCCACCCCAAACACGAGGCTAAACACCTGCCCTCGGCTTCTCTCTGAGCTGCTCTGCCCGACGCCATGGAGAGGCTCTGGCTGTGACCCCACCTCAGACCTCAGCCGTGGGGCTGGAGTTGGGCGTTTTGTCACCATCAAAGGGTTAACAAAAAGTAAAGTTTCAGCCCAGATCTTTCCTGTCCATCCCACACCACATCTGTACATCCAGAAAAACAAACGCGAGCTCTTCATCGAGTGCAACAGCAGGGAAAATGAACCTAACGGCAGGCAGCATGACCCAATTTACTGTTTCCTCCCCACAAAGATGCAAGTGACTACTTTTAAGGTCGAATATGAGCTAAAAAGAAAGACGTATTTTCCAGAATAACTGACTTTGAAAACTTAACGCTCTTTGGGCCCAACCCTGACCTTCATTCAACTGATGGGGAAATTCTGGTCTGAAGAAAGGAGGGAAGCGTGCAGTCACAGGAGCATAGCTCCCAGAATGTGAGACGCAAGATTACTCAGCTCTGCAGGAGATGACACAAAAAGCTGGTCATCCAGCGCTCTCCCTGGTCGAATGTCAGCGGAAACCGGCACGACGGGGAGAAAGCGATCAGCCTCCGCAGGCGCCACGCCTCGCGGCTGCGCCACGGTCCTTCTCGCCCATAATCACAGGGTCACATCATTCTGAACAACAGAGTTTACATTAAATAATAGAGACATTTGAAGCACGTAAAACACTGTTTTGAATCAAAATGATTTTATTTCCAAATAGCCACAAAAAATTTCTCTTTATGTCAGAGTCAAGTTACGCGCCGGCTCCTTCTGATCTGTCTCCTTTCAGCGTGACAACTGCTAGTAATCACTGAAGAGCCTTGGTTGACATCGGCATGGAAACCACAGCGTTAATGTCACTGTCTCACTCCAAAACAAACATTAAATTAAGGCATATTTAATATAATTAAATTGCATTCAAAGACTTACTACGGAACCAAAACACAAAATACCTTCCTATTAAAAACAAACAGATATAAATTTAAAATAACCACGACCGAGTTTAGGATTTGATATCTCTGTCTCTCTGTCTCTCTCTGTGTCTCTCTGTCTCCCCACCCTCCAACTGTGTATGACCCTAAATACTAAAACTTCAATCTCTGCACTTGAATGAGTAATTTTGAAAAATCATTGGCATTAGAACAGTGTGTGTGTGTGTGTGTGTGTGTGATGTAAATCAATATAGAGTTAGTATCTTAAAAGCAAATGATGTGTTGGTTTTAGATAAATATTTCCTACAATTCCTTTGAAAAATGTATTCTCTATTAGAATAGGCATGAATGTATTGACTGATACTTCTCCTCTCAGATTTCTGGGATTCTGCTCTCAGTTTTAGAATTATAAGGAACCACCTCTAGTTAATTATATGTTGGAAATATGAGAAATTCCTAATATTCTGAAAAAATGCAATAATGCAAAGACAGCAGAAAAAAAGTGGATTTTTGCTCAAAGCAACTTTTTAGTTTATTACTCTGACAGGGGCATTATAATCCCTCATATAATTTGCTCATTTGAATACAGGCTTTTTTTTTAATGCCTGTGGAATATCTTTTCTTCCAAACTTTTTATCTTGAGATGCCTGGAGACTCACATGACGTGGTGAGAAATAATACGAAGAGATCCCCTTGTGTTCTTCACTCAGGTTTCCCCCAACGGTAACATCTTGCAAAACTGTAATACAGCATCGCAACCAGGAAGCTGACATTGATACAATCTCCAGGCCTCGCTCAGATGTCGCCAGCTTCACATGCACCCAGGCGTGTGTGCGAGCGTGCTACATTCCAAACAGCTTTATCACATGTGCAGGCTCAGGTGACCATGTGAAATATCTTCTTAAGTAGTTTCTGTTTTGAGTGTTTCATCTTGGCTTTACGTTCGAACACACCCATGTCCGTGTCTCTTAGATTCCATGTCTCCCGTACGGCGTTCTGCTTCTTGGCTACACTAACTTCTTCATCTCTCCTTTGAATTTCACTGCCTCATCTGTGAACTCCTCGCCAGCAGAGAGCTTTGTATTCGGTTTGCTTTCTGCAGCACACTTATCCTTTCCCAGGATAAGACAAACATAAACAGACATTCCAGCATACATTCGCACGGTTTTTAAAGACACCAGTGAGAACAGATTAATATCAATACCAAGCTTAAAAACGGTCACAAAAGTTCAGCCTTCAAAATTGCCTTATTAAAATACTTGTTTTTTTTCAAAGCCCAGATTCAAACTAAAGTTATGAGTTACAGCGCACTGCTCAAAAAGAGTTTACTTTATGATCTTTTTGCCAGGCGAAAGGATTCTGGCATCTGTGCCGTCTATCCAGAACACAGTGAGGCAAGCACGATGAAAACGCAGCTCTTTCAGGCTCAAGACTCGTCTGAAAATAGTACAGCTTTCAGAAAACCTCTGAAAAGTAGTATATTTCAACAGCCTCAAACAGCCGTGCTCAAAGTCCCAAGACGCCAGCCCCCACCCTGGCCAGATGGGTCGTGAGACCTTCGTCCTGCAAGGTTGAAGGAAGGACTACAGATAGTTAAGGGAATGATCGCCACATGACGGAGTTCAGCTCTCACATCGGATCTTTTCAAGGGTACTTTATGACAAAACAGTCTATTTCAGGTAGCTGGGCATTCATTCTACTTCCTCCCGTGACCAACCAAAAGCTCTCCTAGGATTCTGCACGTCCATTCTCCAGAGGGAATTAATTTTCTTTTGAGACCAGCTAGCATTCCAAATATAGCAGTTAACAAACACCTTCGAGAAGTAAATGTTCAGGAGGGAAGACAAGGCTTACATATGTTGGGTGGTGAGAGGGGCACATTCTGCTCTCCAAAATAACTAAAAGTTCTCAGGGAAAAAAATTACTTTCTTGAGTACCGGAACCTATTGAAAATTTATGCCTATTACAGAAGTTAGAGAAGATTTTTTTCTTTTTAACCACAAAGCAGAGAAGAGGGGAAATATCCGGTAAGTACGTTTCCTACCCCCTCCTAGCCAGGTGCCTCTGCTCTGCTCCCGGGCTCAGGCGTTTAATGCGAATACTGAAAACTCCTTTGGAGATTTTCTGATTAGATGAACCCAGCTGACTGTCCAGAGACACCTGATTTATTGTCTATTTCTGTTTTTAAACAGCAGGCCAAAGAAAGTCAGGATAAACACAGCACCGGCGGCGCTCCGGCACCTCCTGGGCTTCTCTTTATATCAAAGGATGATTTTGGTGTTGAATGTCATTGCTTTTCATTTAGAGGCAGCTCTTCTATCTCCAAATAGACATCAAAATCCCTTACAATTTATGGAAAAGTTGAGAAACTCTTCACTAATATATATAACTAGCACCTCCTAAAAATGCTACAAATAAATATCAAATGCCATGGAGCAACATTTTTGGGAAATCAACCCAATCATGACTATATTTATACCTCCAAAGGCTAATGGGTTAAAAAACAAAATACAAAGTTTGTCTAAGGTGCCTGATACATAAAATCAAGGTGTCAGTGTATCAGTGTGTCAGCGCAGTGCCTTCTCTTCCTGTGCAGCGTGGATGTCCACCTACCTCAAGAAACTGGCTTATCGGAACTAGTCAGTTACATTCAAGTAGATAAAAATAAAAACAAATGGGCCCGACAAGGATCGTTTGCTCTTTAGCTGAATGTGTTTATCTCTTACATTTTAAGGATTTCCCCCCCAAGCAAACTGTTAACACTTTTCATTTCTTTATTACAAGTAATGCCTTTTATTTTTTATATAATCTTTCATTGTGGTCTGTATCTGATTCTCTAAGTTTTAGGAAGGTAATTATTTTTAAATGAATTTTAAATGCTCCTACTAAATTCTTGCATTAAAATAATACCTCTTGCTTTTGTTTTCCATAATTTTCTCGAGGGAAGTCTTAATGATAATTCTGTTGACATTTTCCTTAAACAAAGCTATATGTGTACATTTTAAAAAGATGACATTCCTCATCTGTTTGTTCGTATTTCAGATGTGCTGTAAACTATGGATAGTATAAAGGGTAAATGGAATTAACTAATGGATGCTCATAATTTAGGCAGCAAAAACCAGAATTAATGTATCATTCCACTGTAGCATTTTAGTACTCAGCCAATCCAAACTTTCTTTCCTAGGGAAATATGTGATTGAGACACTTTCCATCTGCTTTTGACAGAGATAGTAGAAGATTCCCATAAGTTATTCCCTGCTAAAAATTCTTTTTTGAAAATCTATAAAATGTGTATTCTTAAGGGACTATTTCACCAAAAGAATTTTTTATTTAGAAATTAAAAACTTAAAAAATAAAATAAAATCCACCTGTGCTAGATCGGTCTTTCGTAGCCACAGCAAAAACACTTGCAGATACTAGAGGACACATAAAAAAGAAATAGATGTTTGGGAGAGTAGGTGGCTGCCTGCTCTGGGTTAATCTAAATTCCTTCTGTGTGAAGTAGAGACTTACAAAAACACTGCAAGATGAGCAAGAAACTAAAACATACTAAGTAGAAACGATTTTTAACCTGGCCCTCTCCCCCACCCCCAAAATCTTGCACCCTTCATCTCATTGTCCGTGAGAGCCATTTTCAGGGAGATGAAAAGAGAATGCTCACAGGGCCTTCTGGAAAAGACAAGACGGCACCTCTGCAGTTAAAGGATTGTCTAAGGGACTTCAAGGCATCTGATGAAAGGGGGCCGGTGCAGGACGCCCGAGCGCTCTACTGAAGGAACCCAGAACCTCCGGTGCTCTCAGCAGCCGTACCCCTGTGCCTTCTCTCGCGCAGGGCCCCGCCGCACCTCCTCCCTTTCCCCGCAAACCTGTTTCCCAGCCTGGACCCCTCTCGCTTTCCAGCCGGCGGCACACCGGGTCGGGGAGCGGGCAGAGACCCGTCCTAGACTCTGGAGGTTCAAAGCTGGGGCCAGAGGCTCCCAGCTCCAAGATCCGCTCCACCTGCCTGCGGACAGCCGGGGTTCCCAGCCGTGGTGTGTGCCTGCAGCCTCGGGGCTCCGCTCTCCGCGCCTCAGCCTCAGCCTGGCGCCCCGGATCCCCGGCTCTCGGGCTCCCCTGGCCCCGTAGCCAGCCAGCCAGCCACCAGCGCAGGGCAGTGTTCTCCTGCCTTCCCCAGGCAAACCTAGAAGCAGCCGATCTGCACCTCTGCACCCACCCGGCCGGCCACGGAGCCGACGGCCGGGTCCCCGAGGCGCGGGCCGGGATGCCCTGCACGAGCAGCCAAAGAGAACTGGGTGTCCGCACGACGAACGCGCTCCGCCGCTCCCCGGGAAGAGGGCGAAGCCACAGCCCGGCACGGACTGGCTAGGGCAGCTTCCCGGGCAGCCTCCGCTCGGAGGGACGCAAAGGGCAGCAGGTACCCAGATCTCTGCCCCTGGCCGCTCCAGGCAGTTCTGATGCCCACTCCCCTGACAGTTACCTACAAATCTCCCTACACAGAGCACCAAGGATGGAAAACGCGACTGTCACCAGTCTGCCCGTTGCCGACGGACACCCTGCATGGGAGCTTGCAAAACACCACAGGGGTGCCCCTGGGACCTGGGAACTCCCCCAATCGACCCGAATCTGTTGCCAGGAGGAAAAGCGCGCCCCATCCTCGCAGCCGCGGCCCGCGGGCGCCCACCAGGAGGGATGCGCGGGCCGGGCCGCCCGCCCCCCGCAGCGGAGGGCGCCCGTCGCGCGCGCAGCACCTACCCTGGCGCGCCGGTCCGGACGTGGGTGGCGCGGCGCTAGTGGGAGGCGGACATGGACCACGCGCCCTCCATGCGCCACACGGAGAAGGCGTAGCTGAGGCGCTCGTGGGCCACGTAGCTGCAGCTGGTCATCTTATTGTCCATCTCGTCGCTCTGCAGGACCTGGTAGAGGAAGTCTATGTACCTGGCGGCCAGCTTGAGCGTCTGGATCTTGCTGAGCTTGTCCGAGGGCAGCGTGGGGATGATCTTGCGCAGCGCGGCGAAGGCCTCGTTGAGCGACTGGGTGCGCTGGCGCTCGCGCACGTTGGCCAGGATGCGCTGGCTCTGCAGCTCCTCGAAGGACTGCGCGCTCGGGCTGCCCTTCTTGCCGCGCTTGCCCGGGGTCGGGCTGCCATCTTCGCTCGACTTCTTGCTGTAGCGCCGCTTCCGGCCGAAGCGCTTGGGCTGCCGCTCGAGCTCCTCCTCGCTGGTGCCCAGGCTGTCCACGGGGGACACGGGCGAGCTGGAGCCCTCCTCCATGGCGCCTGCCCGGCGCGCGTGGGGCTGGGGGCGCCGGGCGCCGAGCGCGCGCCGCCGGCCAAGCCCGCGGTTGCCGAGCACACGCTCTCCGAGTTGCTCGAAAGGCTCTGATTTCAAGGCCGGCTTGTGCAAAACCGAGGTCTCCGGGAGAGGAAGTTATTCTAACTTTTTTGGAAACTCTAGCCGGGCTGGGTTGCTAAATAGTTGTCAGGAGCGAGGGCGGCGCTCTGATTGGCCACCGCGACCGGGGGCAGGACAAGTTCTGGGGCCTTCGCGGGCCGCCCCCGCCCCCCGGCGCGGCACTTTCAGTTTTGCCTCCCCCTTCAGCCCCGGCCCCGGCGGGCACCCGGGAGGCCGGGCCCTCGCGCGCCGCCCGCGCCCCAACCCCGGGCTCTGACCGCTCTCCGGCCGCCCGCGCCCTGCGCTCAGCCGACCTGGCTTTGTCTGCTCCGTAACTGGAACTCGGGCCCCGCCGGGCTGTGGGGTCTCTCCCGCGGCGCGAGGGGCGCGGGTGGCGAGTCTTACCCTAGATGCGCTCCCAGGAGGTGAGGACGCGACGGGGAGCCCCGGGGCCACCTGGGCCCGAGTGCGCCTGGCCTGCTCCCGAGCGCACCGCGAGTCCGCACCGTGGCCCGCCAAGTTCAGCCAGAGGGGGGGACGTGCGCGGGCATTAGTCCCGCGTCCAGACCGCGGGTGTGCGTACACTCGGATGCCCTTGGAGACGCCGCTTCTCCCGCACGGGCCGCAGGGATCCATGGAGAGGCGGCCCGCCCAGCCCAGCCGTTTTATCGGGGAGCTCCTCACCCCCGACTTGCTGAGGAGCCCCCGCCCTGAAGCCCTTTGCAGACAGGCCTTCTAAGTGCTTTAAAGAGTATCCGCGGGAGCGCCTGGGGCCCGCCGCACCCACCTGCACCGCCCGGCCAGGGGTGCGGGAGCGGGGCGGGGGCGTCCGCTAGGCCGCGGTGCCGGGCCCTAGTCTCAGCGCTCCCCCTTTGCTTCTCGAATCGGCCTTGGACAGAGGGCGGCCTGGGGAGCCGCTCGGCCTCCCCTGCGCTGGGCGCCCGCAGGCAGCCCCGGGAAGGCAGGCGCGGGGCCGGGCCTCGGCGGGCGACGCCGGGGGACGCCGGCCTCGCGCCATCTGGACGCCGAGCGCGGGCGCGTTTGAAGTGGTTCGGGGGCTCTTTGTTCGCCAGGCCGCTCTGGCTCGGGGCCTGGAGGTGGTTTACGGCCTGGATGCCTTTGAACCTATTCCCAGGTGACCTGCGCTCAATTAGGCCCGGGCCTAGCGGGCTGTCAGGCAGGCCGCGGGACGGAGGGCGGGCGGGGCCCTCCTACTGCCGTTGAACTCGGGGCGGGGAGCTCGGCCGCAGCCGCTCCTGGGGCCGGCCGGGCCGCGACCACCACCACCGCGTCGGGACGCCCGAGGGCGGGCAGCGTGAGAGGGCCCAGCCGCTCCGGGGACGTTTTTCCCGCCGCAGTCGGCGAGGCGAGCGAAGACAGAGCTGGGGGGAGAGGCCCTCACCCAAATGCAGCCACGAAACAGCGCTGTTCGCAGTTCCTTCCCGGCCCGCGGGCTGCACAATCCTTACGCGGCGGGGTCCCGGGAGTCGCGCGCCCAGCCTGCCCCGCCTGGCCGCCCCTTCTCCCGCTCCGGAACGGCCCTCGGATAATCCAGCACAGCAGAAGAGCTTTCCGTATCTCTTTAAAAATAAAACTTCAGGAACAAAACAGAGGGAGTGAGAGGAGCCCGGGGAGCGCCCTCCCCGAGGCTTCCCGCACCCACGGGCCTGCGCCTTCCGGGGCTAGCATTTCAACGTCTGCTCCTCTCGGAGCAGAACAGCAGCGGCTGGAGGCTCTTGACCAGCTCTCTGTCTCTCGTGTTGGAGAAACCGAGGGCGCAGACCCCGTTTCCCGCCCGGCTTGAAGAGCCCAGAGGCGTCCCACCCCGGAGCCCCAGCGTGTTTGAAGAGAAGGGCCTGCTCCACCTGGCTCTGTCTCTCCTGCTGCCGGGGCAGGAGTACGGGCTCTGGCAGGCCGATCTGAGAGCCAGTCAACTGCCTAAGTCACAGCAGTAGGCAGGGTTGGGCTTACAAAGGGCCGATGCCTGATGTCCAAGGGACATGTCACATACAGGTAAGATTCTACTTTAGGAAAACCCCTTTGAAAAATTTCCCCTTGAAAAATTGCTCGGGAGGGCATATGACAAGCCCTCATTATAGCATCTATACCCTTGGTCTCTAATGTTGCCACCACAATGCCGACGTCACTGTTCCTCCAGTGTACGTGGTGGGATGATGAACAGGTGCCCACTCTCCCTCCCATTCCTTCTTCTACTGTTCTTTCCTGAGTTGCAGGGGATGAAAAACCAAAAATGACCTTTCTCAGACTCTGGCAGCCCTGTCTGCAAGATGCAGTCTTGTGGGATGTGGGAGAGGAAGAGGGCCACGGCCCTGCCCCACCCTTGCTCAGCCCAGTGGTGGAGATGTCCGGTGCTCCTGGCGGTGTGGTGTCTGGGTGCTGGACATCTGGAGGTGGGGGTGAGCCCCCGTTTCCTGGAGTGGAACGCAGCTGGAGTGGTGCGGCCTGGGAGTGGCAGCCATGCGGGAGGCAGGGCCGCTTTGATTCCAGGCTGGTTCTGGAGTCGCTGTTCCCCTGGGGCAGTGAGGCATTGACTCCATTTCTGCTGCACAGTTTGCAAGGCAGTCCCCAAAGCTCTGCCTAGAGTCTGTCAGCTCTACTGCAATTCTGTCACACCCTCTAATAAGTCGTTCCTGAGTAAACCCGCCGGGGTGGGTCCTACCCTCCACAACAGGGACCCGGGACGCCCGCACTCCGGGCACTCTGAGGAGGGTGCTCGGCGGAGCTGGACGGGTCCTGCCCCTGATCCACCCTTCAGGCCGTGCGCTTCTCTCTTGACCTCACTCACACTCACTTGCTTTTGTTGCTGTTCTTGTCTTTGGTGTGGTTTTCTCATTTCAGTTACATCCACCTGGTTAGCTTTTTTTCTTTCTTTCTTTTTTAATAAAGTTACTGGGATGGAACCCAGGACGCCGTGCATGCTAAGCACGTGCCCTACCACTGAGCTGCACCCTCCCTGCGACACAGAATCACTTGTAATGTGGGAGTGCCATGGGCCTTGGCTACACATTGATAAGTGCCTTTACAGTCAAAGTTGTTCTTGCAACAATCTCATAGTGTGATGTTTTTCACATGGAGTGTATACCAGATTTCAAGTTAAAATAAGACTAGAGGGAGAGAATATACATCAGTGGTAGAGCACGTGCTTAGCATGCACGCAGCCCTGGGTTCCATCCCCAGTGCCTCCAGTAAAAGAAAGAAAGAAAAACCTCATCACCAATAAGTAAACAAATAAACTGAATTATCTCCCCCCCCCAAGAAAAACCAACAAACGTTTTTTAAAAATATAAATACATACATACATACAACACTATAAAGACCAACACTGGCGTAAAAAGAATGGGATAGACAAAGCAGGGTGTGGGGTCTGAGACAGAAGCCAGGCTCTCTGCGTAAACCTTGCTTGGCAGATTTGACTTTGAAATCATATAAATGTTTTGCATAGTTATTTAAAATTTAAACCCAAATGAGAAAAAATAGGAATCTCTAAAAAGTCAAAAGCAAAATCAGACAAATGTACCTAATTTTGTGTCATCTTGGTGGCTTAACCATGCAGACAGAGATAGTTTACGAGCTCATTAAGCACTGTGGTTTGACTCCATCCAGCCCGGGAGGGACGGACTGGCGAGGCGAGAGGGAGCTGCACAAAGGCTTGCGCTGCTTTTGGTATTTGTATTTCTAGGAATATTGCTGTTGTCATTCTGAAACCGTGAGCTAAAGCAAATAAGTTACTATGTCTACCTCTTTGGAAATCAAGATTTTCAGCCGAAAAGAAAAGAGATACAAATTGAAAATGAAAGAAGTTAGGCGAGACCAAGTCATTCTAAGCGTGTTGTAAACGTCAGCATGAGCTCATGATGTGTTTTCTCTTAAACAAAGTCTCGCCTGAGTCTGGGCCACTGAAAAGACACAGAAACACTGTGACCCAGCGGCAGTGAGCCCCGCCGGAGTCCAGCTTGTGGCCTCCCCTTGCAGAAAAGGCTGGCTTAAGGTCTGGGGCGAAACTTGTATGAGGTGACCCCGGGGAATCTTGCTACGCCAGAAAGAAAGGAAGTGTTCAGTGACTCTTGGTCCTGTGGAAACGTGTCACCACACCGGAGCTTTCTAACCGCGGTGGACTGGGAAGAGCCACCATCCAGTGCTGCTCTAGGAGGCGCTGGGTTTCATTTAGCCTCACTTTCATTCGTGAATCAGGAAGGCTTGTTTTCCCTCCTCACACCCCCTTTCAAATTGTTCCTGTAAGTTCTCCCATCTTGGCTGTTTTTATTCTTAAAACCTGTCACTTACATCCTCTGCCCCCTCCTCCCCCGACCCCCAGCCCCCACTCTTCAAACTTCGTACTTTCACATGGAGCCCAGCAAATCCTGGCGCCCCTGACTAGGGGAGAGAGCGCAGGGCTGGTGGTCGCACTAACAGAAGCGATTGCCTCGCTGTGCGCTGCTGGGAGAGACGAATGGAAGACGGAGGGTTAGCCCAGGGCCTATTAACTATCACTAACTGTGGGCTTAACACCGTGCTGGGAAGTGGGGCAGGAGCCCCGGAACAGGCCCTTCGCCATCAGCCCCTCGAGGGGTGTCCTAGGGTCATGAACCCAAGCTGGGGGGCACTGAGGAGGGAGGGGCCCGTAGGTCCGGGGTGCTGGGAAAGACATCATCAAAGGGTGAGCGAGGCTACCAGAGAGATGACAGCGTGCTGAGACTCACAGGGTGAGAGAAGCACTGGTGTCCCCCCCGTGGGTGGGTCCCTGTGGCTGGGAGATCAGGGGCTCACGGGCCAGCACTCTCTTGGTTGCAGGTGATACAGATGCAGCCTGTACCCGCTTAACAGAAAAGAAATGTGTTGGCTCACAACTTGGAAGCTCAGACTCCGGTTAGCTTCAGGCTTAGCTGGATCCAGCAGTTTCAGTGATGATACCTGTATCTCTGTTCTCGCTCTCCAGCCTTCAGCTCTGCTTCCCTCTGTGTGTGCACGGGGCTCTCTCTTCTGTGCCTGGGGATGGCAGGCATGACACTCCAGGGTCATATTCTCCTGGGATGGCAACACCAATTAAACAATCTTCTCCTCTTGCTCCAGCAGAGGAGTTGAGCACAGGACCCTGATTGGCTGAACTTCCACCATGGGACTGGAGGGCCGATGGCCCTGATAGTGGGGGGTTCCCACTGGAAGACATGCCAGACACATGAACAAGGTGCATGCACTGCTGTACCAGTGGTACCAGGGAGGAGGCTTGGGGCCAGAGTCTTAAGAGTCTCATAGGACCAGTTACCAAATTTGGATTTCCTTCTGAAGGCAATGGGAACCACAGCAGAGTTCTAAGGAAAGAGTGATGACTGACTTTTATTTTGAGAGGAGTTGGAAGGTGACCACCAACTAGGAAGCTTTGTAAAAGCCTAGCCAGCTGGCATAGAAACCATGCGACAAAGGAACTAAGAAGGAACCAAGGAACCAAGGAACCAATGGACCAGGGAACCAGGGAACCAGAGAACCAAGGAACCAAGGAAACAGGGAACCAGAGAATGAGACAACAGGGAACCAAGGAAATAGGAAAACAGGGAACCAGAGAAACAAGGAAACAAGGAACCAGGGAACCAAGGAAACAGGGAACCAGAGAACCAAGGAAACAGGGAACCAGGGAACCAAGAAAACAGGGACACAGGGAACAAGGGAACCAAGGAATCAGGGAACATAGGAAACCAAGGAAACAGGACATCAGGGAACCAGGTATCAAGGAAACAGGGAATCAAGGAAATAGGGAACCAGAGAACCAGGGAAACAGGGAATAAAGGAACCAGGGAAACAAGGAAACAGGGAACCAGGGAATCAAGGAAACAGGGAACCAGAGAACCAAGGAAATAGGAAATCAGGGAACCAGAGAAACAAGGAACCAGGGAACCAAAAGAACAAGGAAACAGGGAACAAGGGAACCAAGGAATCAGGGAACAAAGGAAACAGGAAACCAAGGAAACAGGAAATCAGGGAACCAGGTATCAAGGAAACAGGGAATCAAAGAAATAGGGAATCAAGGAAATAGGGAACCAGAGAACCAAGGAAACAGGGAATCAAGGAATCAGGGAAACAAGGAAACAGGGAACCAGGGAACCAAGGACCAGGTAACCAAGGAAACAGGAAACCAAGAAAACAGGGAACCAGGGAACCAAGGAAACAGGGAACCAGGGAATCAAGGAAACAGGGAACCAGGGAACCAAGGAAACAGGGAACCAGGGAATCAAGGAAACAGGGAACCAGGGAACCAAGGAAACAGAACCAAGGATCCAAGGAAACAGGGAACCAAAGAGAAAGGGAAACAGGGTATCAAGAAAACAGGGAAACAGGGAACCAAGGAAATAGGGAACCAAGGAACCAAGGAAATAGGAAAACAGGGAACCAAGGAAACAGGGAACCAAGGAACCAAGGAAATAGGAAAACAGGGAACCAAGGAAACAGGGAACCAAGGAACCAAGGAAATAGGAAAACAGGGAACCAAGGAAACAGGGAAAAAGGGAACCAAGGAAATAGGGAACCAGGGAACCAAGGAAACAGAACCAAGGATCCAAGGAAACAGGGAACCAAAGAGAAAGGGAAACAGGGTATCAAGGAAACAGGGAAACAGGGAACCAAGGAGACAGGGAACCAAGGAAACACGGAACCAGAGAACCAAGGAAACAGGGAACCAGGGAATCAGGGAACCAAGGAAATAGGAAAACAGGTAATCAAGGAAACAGGGAAAAAGGAAAAATGGAAACAGGGAACCAAGGAAATGGGGAAACAGAGAACCAGGGAACCAAGGAAACAGAGAACCAGGGAACCAAGGAAAATGGAAAACAGGAAACCAGAGAAACAAGGAACCAGGGAACCAAGGAAATACGGAACCAGGGAACAGGGAACCAAGGAACCAGAGAATCAAGGAAACAGGAAACCTGGGAATTAGGGAACCGAGGAAACAGGGAACCAGAGAATCAAGGAAACAGGAAACCAGGGAACCAAGGAAACTGGGAACCAGGGAACCAAGGAAATAGGAAAACAGGGAACCAGAGAACCAAGGAAACAAGGAACCAGGGAACCAAGGAACCAGAGAACCAAGGAAACAGGGAACCAGAGAACCAAGGAAACAGGGAACCAGAGAACCAAGGAAACAGGGAAACAGGGAACCAAGGAAACAGGGAACCAAGGAAACAGGAAACAGGGAACCAAGGAAACAGGGAAACAGGAAACCAGGGAACCAAGGAAATAGGGAACCAGGGAACCAAGGAACCAGAGAATCAAGGAAACAGGGAACCAGAGAAACAAGGAAACAGGGAACCAAGGAAATATGGAACCAGGGAACAGGGAACCAAGGAACCAGAGAACCAAGGAAACAGGGAACCAGGGAACCAAGGAAATGGAACCAGAGAACCTAGGAAACAGGGAACCAGGGAACCAAGGAAACAGGGAACCAGAGAACCAAGGAACCAGGGAACCAGGTAATCAAGGAAACTGGGAAACAGGGAACCAAGGAAATAGGGAACCAAGGAAACAGGGAACCAGGGAACCAAGGAACCAAGGAAACAGGGAACTGGGAACCAGGGAAACAGGAAACCAAGGAACCAGGGAACCAGGGAACCAAGGAAATAGGGAACCAAGGAAACAGGGAACCAAGGAAATAGGGAACCAGGGAACCAAGGAAATAGGGAACCAAGGAAACAGGGAACCAGGGAACCAAGGAAACAGGGAACCAAGAAAACAGGGAACCAGGGAAACAAGGAACCAGGGAACCAAGGAAACGGAACCAGAGAACCAAGGAAACAGGGAACCAAGAAAACAGGGACACAGGGAACAAGGGAACCAAGGAATCAGGGAACAAAGGAAACAGGAAACGAAGGAAACAGGACATCAGGGAACCAGGTATCAAGGAAACAGGGAATCAAGGAAATAGGGAACCAAGGAAATAGGGAACCAGGGAACCAGAGAACCAAGGAAACAGGGAAACAGGGAATCAAGGAACCAGGGAAACAAGGAAACAGGGAACCAAGGAAACAGGGAAACAGGGAACCAAGGAAATAGGGAACCAGGGAACCAAGGAAACAGAACCAAGGAACCAAGGAAACAGGGAACCAGAGAACCTAGGAAACAGGGAACCAAGGAAACAGGGAACCAGGGAACCAAGGAAATAGGAAAACAGGGAACCAAGGAAATAGGGAACCAGAGAACCTAGGAAACAGGGAAACAGGAAACCAGGGAACCAAGGAAACAGGGAACCAGGGAACCAAGGAAACAGGGAACCAGAGAACCAAGGAAACAGGAAACCAGGGAACCAAGGAAACAGGGAACCTGGGAACCAAGGAAACAGGGAACCAGGAACCAAGGAACCAGAGAATCAAGGAAACAGGGAACCAGGGAACCAAGGAAACAGGGAACCTGGGAACCAAGGAAACAGGGAACCTGGGAACCAAGGAAACAGGGAACCAGAGAACCAAGGAAACAGGGAAAAAGGAAATATGGAAACAGGGAACCAAGGAAACAGGGAACCTGGGAACCAAGGAAACAGGGAACCAGGAACCAAGGAACCAGAGAATCAAGGAAACAGGGAACCAGAGAACCAAGGAACCAGGGAACCAGGTAATCAAGGAAACAGGGAACCAGGGAACCAAGGAAACAGGGAACCTGGGAACCAAGGAAACAGGGAACCAGAGAACCAAGGAAACAGGGAAAAAGGAAATATGGAAACAGGGAACCAAGGAACCAGAGAATCAAGGAAACAGGAAACCTGGGAATCAGGGAACCGAGGAAACAGGGAACCAGGGAACCAAGGAAACAGGGAACCAGGGAACCAAGGAAACAGGGAACTGGGAACCAGGGAACCAGGGAACCAAGGAAATAGGGAACCAAAGAACCAAGGAAACAGGAAACCAGGGAACCAAGAAAATAGAGAACCAGGGAACCAAGGCACCAGGGAACTAGGGGACCAGGGGACCGAGGGAGGGCAAGGCACGTGGCGATGGTGGTCTATGAAGAGGGAGTTAAGGGGGAGGAGGCACGGGATTTGACTTCTCTTGGATGACAGTGCAGCCCCTCGAGCTAGGCTTGGTGTTAACAAGGGAGGCTGCACTCACCCATTTCCCGTCTTGCTGTATAAGTTATGTTTTACCATTTAGATATACAACTTGGGAACAGGAAGACATGCAGTTTAAATGCTGCTTTATCTCATAAGTAAAAAGGGAAAAACCCAGCCACATCCACCTCCAGCTTGTGCAGCTGAGCTGAACAGGATGAGAAGGAGTCAGGATTCTGTGTTCTGTCACTGATGAGGAGTGACCCTAGGTTAGTCCCTCCCTCTCAGCAGAACTCGGGTTCCCCTCTGTGATATAATGGGCTGGGGTGAAAGAATCCTAAGGTTCCTTTAACATGAGGATGTCTGGGTTCTGTTTTCAGAAACTGAAATCCAGGTTTGGGAACTGAAGCTTCATGTCACACTTGGATGCACTGCAGTGTTTTAGAAAGGCGGGCAGTCGGGGTGGTACCAGGACGTGGGGACTATGATTCTCTTTAGTCTGCCTAAGTAATGTGCAGGGGAGCCTTGGTGACCACACATGCCCTGACCCCTCATAAAGTCCCTGCCCCGTTGTGGCCCGGTTGTAAACTTTTCTGAAAAGGTCATGTGAATTTATCGTCCCCAGTGCTTTATAATTAGAAATTATGGTCTCTCTTCTGCACGACACTTTTGAGCTTTAGCAGATCTTAAACTAAAAGCTGTATACATGCTTTAAAATGTTCTTCTGAAAACTTGAAATGCATTCGTTGAAAAATTGACTTAAAAAGTCCTCAACACTTATCTAAATAAACGTACAGATTTGACCTAAAAGGTGTTAAAGAACAAATTTGGAATTAAATGTGTGTGTTACAACTCTGATTATAACTTAAATATAAAAACTCATCAAAGAGGCCTTCTGGGGAAACACTCGGGGTGTGTGGCGAGCGTCTCTTTTACAGAGGTCAGCAGAGCAGCGGGTGGTGGGCTGCAGGGCTCTCCCGAGTGCCCAGGGGAGACAGGGATTGGGTGTCCCTGTTTAAAGAAGAAAATGTGTGTGTGTGTGTTTACGTAGGGTTAAGGGGCGACATGGAACTTCTCCAGGCTACGCATTTTTTAAAAGGTTTTTAGTTATTTAACTTGACTCCGTTTTCCTCCATTTTATTTCTTTGTCCCCGACCAGGAAGGATGGGCGAGAGGCCTCCCGGTTTCCGCTCTTCCTGGATGAAGGTGACGGGGCTGGCGCCGGGTCCCCGACGGGGCATGAGGCCTGCCCGCGCCAGCCTCTCCTCTAAGTCTGCCTTCCCTCCTCTGGCCCAGCTGACCTCTCCTTCAGCCTCTTCAGAAAGACCCTCACGCCTAGCTCCGAGGGGATGCTGTCTGAACTCTGAATATGAAGGGAAATCAGCTTTACTTCGCTTTTTTGACTGAGACGTCTCACCCCAAGAAAGAGTTGCTCAACGCTAGCATCAGAGGACGGACGTGTCCCCTTCTCGTCCCCGGGCCACTGGAGAATGCTCTCTGGGTACCGTGTGCTACCTCGTTAGGGCTATTGGTCGGGGGTGACTCCCAGGCCCAGGATCCGCCCTGAAATCCGTGGCCAGCGAGCTCGTGACGGAACAGCTTGGATCACAGTCACTGATATTTCTTCTGTCCAGAAGTTTGCAGTTTGAAAGGAAGAAAGTGTTTACACTCATTTTCCATTTTTAGAGTATTTGCATAAAAACCTGGAATATAAATGGTGCTTTTTAAATCCCACGAGTGCCATTTTGGTATCTGATCGATAACAGTGCAGACGGTGGGGCCCTCCAACAACTGGGTGCATTCTCCATGCTCCAACTAGAGGAAAACGGTCACCTCGAGGAAGAGGAGGCTGAAGGACGGATAATAGGAGTGAAAAAACCCAAGAAACAGAAAAGCAGTCCACCAGTGCAGGCCGCGGGGGGAGCTGGAGCCCGGCTCCCTCCCCACCGCGCCTTCCTCTGAGCCCCTCGTTGTGAGTGTTGAGGTGCCGAGCTCCGCAGCCCGAGAGCAAGCGCGGTCTGTGCACTAGGGCCGGAAAGGGGCTCCCTCCAAGCGTGGGGTGGGGAGCGGGCTTGCTCTCCTTATTTGAAGGTGTAATACACCTACAATACATTGCAAGTTTAAACTGTGGTGCCTTGTGACAAGTGTGGAACCACCTCTTCAATCAAAACATTTCCGTCTCTCCGGAAAGTTCCTTGTGCCCTTGGCAGCCCGTCACCTCCCCCTACCCAGCCCCTAGCACCCACGGCTCTAATTTATGCTCCTGTTTCGCTTTGCCCAGAAAGCCATAAAAGCGAAGCTGTGCAGGATAGAGCCCTTTGTGTCTGACTTTTTGCACCTAGAATAAGGCTTTTTAGATCCGTCCGCCGTCGTCATGTCCACCTGCAGTTTGCTCCCTTTCACGGCTGGGTGCTCCGTTGTAAGGGGACACGACAAGCCGTTTATCCGTCCGCCAGCTGAGGAGCTGGAGCTGTTTCCAGGTTTGGCTGAGTTTCGGTGTAACTGCAGTCGAGCCACTGTTCACACGTTGTCCTCCCTCTCGGCTCAGCACCGGGGAGTGGGATGGCTGGGCGTTACTGAGTCGTGTGCAAGCGCGGGCTTTACTTAAGGAGAAACTGCCAAACGGGCTTCCAGCACGGCTGGGCCATTTTGCATTCACACCAACAATGTGTAAGTTCAGCTGCTGGTGGCTACATAGAAAGCAAAGCAAAACAAACAAAAACAGAAAACAGCAAGTGCTGGCAAGGACGTGGAGAAACCGGAAGGGACGATGGCCCAGCTGCCCTGAACAACAGCTCAGCAGCTCCTCAGGAGTTAACCGTAGTCTGGTCACGTGACAGCAGCTCCACCCTCGGGTGCGTACACCCCGAAGAGCTGAAAACAGGTGTTCGAACAACACTTGTGCACAAATGTTCATGACAGCACCGTCCACAGTGACCAAAATAAGGAGCAGCACAAATGTCCATCAATGGATGATGGATAAGCAAAATATGGTGTAGCCACACGTGGAATATTAATCAGACTTAAGAGAATGAAGTGCTTGTATGACATCTCTTGTATGTGGAATCTAAACAATACAACAAACTAGTGAATACAACAAAGAAGAAGCCAACTCACAACTCACAACTTACAGAGAACAAACCGGTGGTGCCAGGGGAGGGCAGGGGCGTCTGGGCCGGGGAGCAGGAGGCACAGCCACTGGGGTGAGACAGGCTCAGGGATGTGCTGCCCAACACAGGGCTGTGGCCAGTGTTTTGTAATAACTGTAAATGAAGAGTCATCTTCCAAAATTGTGTAAAAGTGGATTTTTTAGAAAAGAATGATATACTGATTATATTTTGCTACGACTGGATGGAGCTTAACAACGTTACGCAAAATGAAAGAAGCCAGGAGAAGAGTCATGTGTTGTTTGGTTCCACGTACATGAAACATGCAGAATAAGCAAATCCTCAGAGTCGGAGAGCGGATCAGCGGTCGCCAGGGGTCAGGAGGGAGAGGTCAGTTACTCACGCTTTCTGTTTTCTGTACTTTGTGGCGCTTTGACATCTTAGGGCCTTGCGAACCCAGATAGGGACCGCCCCTCCCAGAGGCAGCCAGATCCCGGAGAGGGCAAACCAGCTTGCCTGAGGGCATCCCTCTGCCACTCCGCCCGGCCAGTCCTGGGCCCACGCACTAATTGACCCACCCTGTCGGCCTGGAGCGCAGTCCCCGCCCTGAGTCACCGGGAACTAGGTACTGACAGCTGGCCCCCTGCCCCCACCCCCCGCAGCCCAGGCCTCTGACCCTGAGTCTAAGGCGGAGCTTCCTCCCCGTTCCTGACCCTCTCCCCGTGGTGGTCTGGATCGCACACCCTAGCAGCAGGGTCCAGAGAAGTGTCTCTGCTCTCTTCTCTAGCCTCAGTCTGAAGGACGCATCCCGGCCTCAGGAGCGGGGCTTTCTCAGCCGTCCTGCCTTTCCCTGGCGACGGCCAGCTCCGGCTTTGCTGGTATGCGGGAGGGTCTTGGGGTGGGGAGCTTCCTGGCCCTCTTCTAGCAGGAAGAAGCAGACTTCTTGAGACACAGCACCCTGCTCGAGCCGGGTCCAGCCCCATCTTCAAGGAGGACACTTGCTCCGTCCTCTCTGGGGACACAGGGCACCTTGTCCTGGGCCCCGAGGGCTGGCTGTCCCCGAAGCTGGCTCTTGCTCCACAGTAGAGGAGGGTGGGTGAAGGCAGGGCTTCGTGTCTGTGCGCCACCGAGACGGGCTCTGTGGCGCCTCCTCCCCCGCCCCCCATCTTTCCTGAAGGCACTCGGTAGAGGCCCACAGGAGGAGGCGGGGGGTGAGCGTGGGCTCCCCTGTGTCCGGAATTGCCACGGATTTGCAGCTGTCACATCAGCCCATCGTACTCATTTACTAGAGCTGCCAGAACAGATTACCGCAGACTCTGTAAAACAACAGCAATGTGTTCTCTCGCAGTCCTGGAAGGCAGGAGTCCTCCTTGGTGGGGCCCCGGGGGGATCCTGTTTCTCTGCCTCTTCTGGCTTCAGCAACTGCCAGCACCCTTGGCGTGGGGCTGCCTCGCTCCAGTCTCCCCATCGGCCTTCACGTCACCTGGCCTCGTGTCTGTCTGCTCTGTGTGTCTCTTATAAGGAAACTTGTCGTTGGATTTAAGACTCACTTGAATGATTGGGGATGGTTCCATCTCAAGATCCTTAACTTAATTACATCTGCAAAAAGCCCTTTTCCAGGGAAGGCGACAGGTTCTCAGGACTTGGGCCACCGTTCAACCCAGGACATTGTGTGCGGCTTTTGAGAGATCGTTAACGTTCAGCTGTTTCTTCCCTCCCTGCTTGTATAGTAACCGCCTCTTACGGCCCACCAAACGTGACGTCACCCACCAAACGTGACGTCGCCCACCGGTCCCCCGCACGGGGGCTTGCCACATGTGGGTTTTCGCTTCCCTGTCGCCTGGTGACCCCATTCTCTCGGGACTAAAGGGAAACTCTGAGCTTGTAGATCATCGGGCTCCTTCTCGCGGTCAGAGTGCGAGTGATATCCGCTGCCTGAGGAGAAGCGCGACTCCCCTCAGAGCCTTGCCTGGCGTGTCGTGTCGCCGCCGTCCCCCGGCCGGCCACGCTGCAGGCGTGTAAAGACGTGCAGCGTGCTGGCCCCGTGGCCCATGGCTGCTCGTGGTCAGCAGAACGTCTTGCTTGTCCTTCCGGTCACTCCTCGCGACCCGAGCTTCTATCCAGCTTGCATCTAATGAGTCTCTTTGCCAGAATAATTTGGGTGGTCTTCCAAGCCCAAGGGGGATGCATTTGTGAAGTCTCAAAGGGAGGACTCCTGGAGTTTCCCGGTGACAAGTCTCTCCCGTGTAAAATCAAACATCTTACAGGGCGTCCTAGTCACGCACCACCCGCCCCGTCCAGGACCCCGCGGACAGAGTCGTGTCTCCGCCTGTGCGGCGGGTGAGGCCGGCACGTGCAGAGAGGCCCCAGGGGTGTCCCTGCCCCTCCCTTCCCCCCACAGCTCTAAGCGGGGCAGCACCGCACAGCGGCGTGCACCCCACGTCCTGCCGCGGCTGTGGGAGGGCTCCCGCTCACCCTCTTGGGACAGTAAGTTAAGTGGGCCCCCTGCTCCTCGGGCCCAGACGGCCCAGCGCAGCCGAGGCGCCTTGGTGCGCCGTGCGTCGTGCCCCCCGAGCTGCTCCCAGGCTCCCCCATCCCCGCCCGGAGCGAGGACTGCCCAGCCCTGGCCCTCACCCTCCTGGGCCGTGATTCTGCTCTTGGAAGTAGCCTTGGGAAGGGTCCCTCCTGGTCCAGTGAGTCTCAGAGCACCTTCCTTGGTGTTGACTCGGGGGCTTCTCACCCTGGACCTGGGCGGGGGCTGGCTCAGCACTGCCACCAGGAAACCAGAGCCCCGAGAGGAAGAACTCGTCCACGGAGAGCCTGCCCTGAGCGTGACAGCTGGCCCGCACTTTTGTGGACTTACTCAGAAATCCATTTCTGTTGAGGGTTGAGGACGCAGAGGCTGAGGGTGGCTCTGAGCTGGGGCTCTGTGCAGACCCAGGGCCACAGGGCGTCCTCACTCGTCTGCAGGTGGGGAGCGAGCAGCTTGGCGCCAGTCACGGGACCTGCCCTTTAGCTTCTTTCTTCTCTTCATCCCGACATTCCTTATCTTTTTGGATCATAAAAGCATTTCATACGATGAAAATTTTCCTTTGACCGTTTTCCTTCTGTGCGGTGGAGTGATGTCCCCCCTTCTCTTCCCCGGAGGGAGGGGGCCCCGGAGCCCTGCCCATCTGGAAGGACATCCCGCCAAGTCAGAGCGCGCACGCACACAACCTTTGATCCTCTCACTGACACATGGCACGTTAATCACACTTTACAGACTTGCATTGTCTGTGGCTTACGTCATGAACGTCGTCCTGGAAGAGACTGGATCTGAAGAACACATGAAACAGGGAATGTGCGTTGTCAGATTGATTTAAACTTAGAGGAATCAGCAGGAAGTCGATGGTGTTGTGAATCACGGGCTGAGGATCTTTGCATCCCAGGCAAAGTGCTTCGCTCCAGCATCTGAGGGCCTTAACCCGATGGCTCCTTCCAGTAAGGACTTTCCGTTGGAAAGGGATCATGGAAAACGCCTCCTTTCCATGGAAAGGGCGCTGTCACAATTCTTTTTTTGTTGTTGTTTTTTAGCTTTATTTTTTCAGAGAAGCTTTAGATTCACAGCAAAACTGAGAGGAGGAGAGTTTCCACACACCTCCTGCCCCACACGGGCACAGCCTCCCCCACCACCAGCACCCCCGCCAGGTGGTGGTGCGCATGTTGCAGATGACCAGCCTACACTGTCACATCTTCATCACCCGAAGTCCGTAGTGTACACAAGGTTCACTTCTGGCGTTGGGCGTTCTGTGGGTTTGGACAAATGTACAATGATGTGTGTCCATCATCAGAGTGCCGTTCAGGGTATCTTCACGGCACCAAAGATCCTCTATGCTCTCTCATTCGCCCCTCCCCCACACCCCTGGCCACCGCTTGTACTTTTACTGTCTCCACAGGTTTGCTTTTTCCAGAGTGACATATGGTTGGAATCATGCAGTATGTGGTCTTCTCAGATTGGCTTCTTCCATTTAGCGACCCACATTTAAGTTTGCTCCACATCATTTCACTGCTTGAAAGCTCATTTCTTTTTAGCACTGAATGGTATTTCGTTGTTTGGATGGACCACAGTTTATTTATCCATTCACCTACTCAGGGACATGTTGGCAATTATGAATAAAGTTGCTATAAGCACGTGTGCAGGTTTTTGTGTGGAAATGAGTTTTCAGCTCCCCTGAGTGAACACTAAGGGGCACGTTTGCTAGCTCCTATGGTAAGGGCATGCTTAGTTTTGTAAGAAACTTCAAAAGTGGCGGTAGCATTCTGCAAGCCCCCCAGCAAGGGTCGAGGGCTCCTGCTGCTCCATGTCCTCAGCAGCATCTGGCGCCGCCAGGGCTCCAGGCTTCGGCCGTCCTGACAGGGGTGTGGTGGGGTCTGGTGGCTTTGATGTGCGTTTCCCTGATGAGCTGTGAGGAGGAGCATCTCTACCTGCTTGTCATCAGCACATCTTCTTTACTGAGGGCCTGTTAAGACCTTGGCCCTTTTGAAAGTCTGGTTGGCTGTGTTCTTTGTGCTGCGTTTTAAGAGCTCTCCGTGGATTTGGGGTAACAGTTCTTTATCAGAGGTTTATTTTGCAAATACTTTCTCCCAGGCTGTGCTTTGTCTTCTCATTCTGTCCACATTGCCTTTCTCAGCGCAGAAGTCTCCTTCATAATGACATCGGTCCAGTGTGCCAGTTCTTCTCATGGACGGTGTTTTTGGTGCTGTGCCTTAGAAGTCATCACCGTGCCCACGGTCATCTGGGTTT
Organism: Vicugna pacos; assembly: GCF_048564905.1. Taxonomy (NCBI): domain Eukaryota; kingdom Metazoa; phylum Chordata; class Mammalia; order Artiodactyla; family Camelidae; genus Vicugna; species Vicugna pacos. The sequence goes on along the minus strand of NC_132991.1, from coordinate 94,711,549 downwards.
TCTCCTGTTTTATCTCCTAGGAGTTTTGAGGTGCTACATCGTACATTTAGGTCTATGATCCACTTTGAATTAATTTTTGTGAAGGGTACGAGGTCTGTGCCTAGATTCCGTTTTTGCATGTGAATGTCCAGTTGTTTCAGCAGCATTTGTTGGAAGGATTATCTTTGCTCCATCATGTTGTCTTTACCTTTTTATCAAAGATCAGCTGACTGCGCTTACAGGGGCCTATCTTCGCTCTCTGTGCTCCTCCATTGATCTATTTGTTTATTCTTTCGCCACCGTCTTGACGACTGTAGCCTTATAGCAGGTCTTGCAATTGAGTTCTGTCAGTTCTCCAACTTTATCCTTCCTCAGTATTGTGCTGGCAGTTCTGGGTCTTTGGCTTCTGCATATAAACTTCAAAATCAGTTATCAAAAAATAAAATAAAATAAAATAAAATAAAATAAAATAAAATAAAATAAAATAAAATAAAATAAAATAAAATAAAATAAAATCAGTTGTCAATATCTACCAAATCACTTGCGGAGATTTTCACTAGGATTATTTGAATCTATAGATCAATTTGGGAAGAACTGACATCATCACAGTGTTGAGTCTACCTGTCTATGAACGTGAAGTATCTATTTATTTAGTTCTTCCTTGATTTCTGTCATCAAAGTTTTCTTCTTATAGACCTTATACATATTTTGTTAGGTTTATACCCAAATATTTCATATTTTGGGGGTGCTCATGTACATGGCATTGTGCTTTCAGTTTCAAATTCCACCTGCTCAGTGGTGGTATATAGGAAGGTAATTCACTTCTACAAATTATTCTTGTATGCTGCAACCTTGTTACAATTGCTTCTTAGTTCCATACATGTCATTTGCAAACACAGATTTCTTTCTTCCCTTTCGTACTATATACCTTTTATTTCCTTTTCTTGTCTTATTGCATTAGCTAGGATTTCTGCTTTCATGATTCTGAAATATTTAAATTCACGATAAAAGAGGAAAATGAGCATTCACGCCTCAATTTGTATTCAGACTCCACCACCTACCACAAATGTAAACAGAGTTGTGATCTTGGGCAAGTAACTCAACCTTTTGCAGCCTCAATTTATTTTTCTGTAAATTGGGGTGACAGCGATATACAGTCCAACAAGCTGGTGTGATGACGAAGAAAAGGAGTGAAGCCTAATGTAGGTGTTAGAGACTGCTCTAGTCTTTAGTCTCACATGTATTGCCTTGAGGTTTCCAGGCTTGTGTTCCTCTCCACACGGGATCCCAGGTGGGCCCTGGGCTAATACAGAACTTCATCTCCCACAGTTCCCCTCCTGGAAGGGGCATCTCCGTCCTCTGACTTAGAGCACTGTTCCTGCGGAAGCACCATAATGGCCCTAACGTGTCCAACCCCTAACCCCAGAACTGTGAACATGTTACCTTGCACGGCAGAAGGGACTCTACAGATGTGACTCAGTTAAGGGTCTTGTGATGGGGAAACTGTCCTGGATTCTTTGGGTGGCTCCTTATAAGAGGGAGGCAGGATGGTCTGAGTCACAGAGATGGAAGTGGGACAATGAGAGCAGAGGCTGGATGACGCGACTTGGCTGTGAGCCAAGGAATGCAGGCAGAGCTGGGAAAGACAAGGAAAGGCATTCTCCCCTGGAGCCTCCGGAAGGACCACCACCCTGCTGGCACCTTGATGGTAGCCACGTGAGACCCATTTCAGATTCCGTACCTCTAGAAATGTAAAGTAATACGTTTGTGCTGTCTGGAGCCTGTAGACTTGTGGTAATTTGCTACAGCAGCCATGGGAAGCTAATCGACTCCCTCCTGGATTAATCACCATGGGTGCGTCCAGATCGCTGGGGCTGAGTGGCTTGGTGTTTGCAGCCCCATCAATGCAATTGCTTTTCTGGCTGAGTCTGGCCTGTGGAGCCCCTGTCCCACCAGGCAATTGGATTTGCTTAATTGTTGTATTTGCTTAATTTTCCTTCTAAGAATCCCCCTAGCCAGGCCCCCACATGAGGCCTCTGATCAAACATGACCATGGTTGTGATGGACGGAGTGAAATCTCAGTAAAGTCAATATCTATGCTTTCAGTATCAAAATCCCCTCCAAAAAGATCCGGCTGTGCTCGTCCGTGATGCCTGGATTTACATCAGCAGTGGTCCTGCTGCACACGAGGGGCACAGAGAAACCCCACCCACGTCCTTCCAGCGCCGCTGACATACTGGCCCAGAGCCATCTCCGAAATACGCAACCTCCGGGCACATTAGAGAAGTAGTTTGGGGAAAAGTTGCAAGGACATTGTAGGACCTGGGGCGAAGGGAGCTGTGACATTTCTTGCCACAGAGAAACCTAACTGGTTTATTGTTAATTTAAAAAATCACTTTGTGTTGCTCTAGCTCTGACCTTCGGAGCTGCTGTCTGCTGTGTACAACTGAGGACTGTGATGGAACGGACCCTGCCAACGTCAGGAGGAGCTGACAGCTCACCTAGAATAGTGATCAAGGCCCACGGGCACGAGCCCGGTCTCCCTTGGGATCTTGCTTCCAGGGGGACAGGTTTTGCCAAAGTCTGATGTGGAGGTGATTTTCGATCTGCGTGGTCCTTCAGGAAGCTCAGTGTGCCATGACCTGTGTTTGCTTGTCGCCACGCAGCACCATGTCCCCTCCCAGCACGCCCCAGCCCTCCTGAAGCTGCGGAGGCAGGTGCAGAGGCTGGCTGGACCGGCCTTAGGGCATCGTCACTCTGCAGAGCTGAAACGTCCCCGTGCCAGAGCTTGTCTGAGACAAGCCCCACGTCAGCCCCAGGCCCAGTGTCAGAGCTGCTTCCAGGGTCCAGCGATATGTGAGGTCTTTTCAGTCACTGGTGAGGTTGGGACGGGCCCCTTCCAGGGACGCCGCCCACGAGCAAAGTCTGGCGCAACAGGAATTCACGTTTGTTGATTGAGCCCCGGGTGCCAGGCATCGCGTGGGTCTGGGACGGAAACGAGAACACAGTAAGTGTCCAGCAAGAGCTAGCTACCTTTATGATTAAGATGACTATTGATGCTCGAATGTGAGGAAGTGTCGTCTCTGAAGCGAGGTGTATGCTCCCTACGGGGGACCCTGACACACACACCACACGTGCTCCATGCCCCCGACCACATGCGCCACCCGCTCGCCTTCCACAGGTGCTCACTCAGCTGCCCTTGACCCGAAATGATGCCCAGTGTGCATTCTTTGCTTTAACTTTAACTCTGCACTAGGGGATGGAAGAGCGTCCGTGGAATTAAGTGACAGACTTGCTGTCAGTGACCTTGTGTGTGTCTAATGGTACCCAGGAGCTAGTTTACCCGGAACCTGAAGTGAAATCTCAGCTCTGGTCTAATGAGACCACTCTTTCCATTTGGGGCAAATAAAGATGTTCAAAAAAATGTTCTCATCAAAGCCTGCTTTGAAGAGCCGGTGAGAGAGTTCGAGAGCCGAGGAGAACGGGATGAGGAGTCAATCGTGACTGCCTGCTTTCCTTCTTTTGTGGGAGTTGGGGTTTTTCATACGACATGTGTAGATAGAAACACTGGGTCCCTGGAAATACGAGAGCATCAGAGGCCTTGGTGGGCCTGCTGCCCAGTGCCCCCTCATGCTGTCCCTCCCCCAAGTTGCCGCTCAGCATCGTGACACTAAGAACAGGCTGGTCTAAGTACAGAGGACAGTGTGGAGATGCATTAAAAAGCTAAAAATAGATTTACCCTATGATCCAGCAGTCCCACTCCTGGGCATGTATCTGGAGAAAACTCTTAATTCGAAAAGACACCTGCACCCCAGTGTTCAGAGAGGCACTGTTTACAACAGCCCAGACACGGAAGCAGCCTAATGTCCATCAACAGAGGACTGGATGAAGAAGCTGTGGTGTATGTATATGCAATGGAATACTACTCAGCCATGAAAAAGAATGAAATCATGCCATCTGCAGCAACATGGATGGACCTGGAAATTATCATACTAAATGAAGTAAGTCAGAGAAAGACAGATGTCATATTTTTCACTTACATGTGGAATCTAAAAAAAGATACAAATCTTATTTACAAACCAAAAATAGATATAAGAAATAATGGTTACTAATAGGGAAAGGGCAGGGGAGGGATAATTTTTTTAATTTCTTAGAAAGAAAAAAAAAGAATTGGCTGGTCTCGATCCTTTTATTGAAAAGCATAGAGAGACCCATTTACTTCCCGAGCTCACAAAGCCAGAAAGAGCTGGAATCAGTTTGAACTGAGGTGTCCCAACTACCAAGGTTCTCCCACAACTTTCAGTGAAAAAAACAGACATATGTCTGGATCAAACTCTTGAGCATTTGAATAAGAAAACATTTGATGGTAGAGAATGGAAGGTCAAGATGAAACAGATTTGGCAACATACTGGTAATTGTTGAACCCGGATGGCGGGTAATGAAAAATCATTACACTGTCACACTTGTGTGTACGCTTGAAGTTTCTTAAACATTTAAATCCTAGAATTACAGATCACCCTGTCCCTTGTCCCTTCAGCAGAGCTCCTGTCCTCTGCTTCTTTCCCTGGGTCACAGTTTCTCCCGGGAGGGAATGTCACCTGGTAGGACAGAGTTCTCTTGCCTTAAGCACGGCGGACTCGCTATGGCACAAGGACTGGGTGCCCGGGGCGCCCTGGCACTTCCCGAGCTCCGTGGGCAGCACCGAGCCTCCCAGCTGGTCCGACCTGGGGGGACGAGGTGGGCGTGCTGTGAACTGGGGGCGACTGGGCCGTGGGCACACTTTGGTGGTGAATCTCGAGTGAAACTCTGGTTAACATGAACAAAACCAGATCACGTATGAGTTGCGCTCAGTGTCGTTAGCCCCAAATCAGCCGCATAACACAACCCCAGACACTGCCCTCAGTGCAGCCTCCCACTTCAGCCTGGATCAGCTACATCTAGACTGGAAACAAGTCAGTTAGCAAATAAACCAGACACATTACACGCAGAGTACGAAACTAAGACCCAGATTAAACACAGCCTTTTCACGTGGAAGATCAAGCCACGGGGCAGACAGGAGAATGGGCGCAAAGGGCCAACCCAGGCCTGAGCTCTCGGCGTCGCAGCTAGGAGGGCCGGAGACAATTTAAGAGCAGACATAACCTAAGAGATAATTTGAGTGAAGAGGCGCTTTTGTCTTTAAAACAGGACAAGACGCTTTGAAACAGGGACAGAGAATGAAAGTGAGCCCTTGGAAAATTTTTAAAAATGTACCGTCCACCATGGGGAATGTAGCCAGCGCTCCGCAGGGCCCGTGAATGGGAAGCCGCCTCTAACACTGTATAAAATTTTGAACATTTAAGATTTAAAAAAATAAAAGGAAAGTAATAATTAAAAATACTGCAAAAATAAATGTATGAATTATTAGAAGAGAAAATTAGTAACAACACACGATTGCCGAAATAGACCTTCCAGCAGAACATGTGGAAGGCAGAAGCCACCAGGCGTACGATGGCAGGGGCAGGAGAGCGGTCCGCGGGACAGCGAGCGGCCTGGTCTCCCCAGAAAGGACGGTTAGTGCGGCAGCTGGAGAGCAGTGGCCAGGCTGCCAGAGGCGGTCGGGCTGGGGGCGGCAGGGGCGAGAGGGCACCAAGGCTTTGAGTTTGTTTGGCTAAATACCTTGAGAAGGAATTGCCTCCGGTGAGGACGGGTGGAGGACTTAGACCAGGAGATGCTGGAGCCAGGGTGTGGTCCAGGAGGCGCCAGGACAGCCTGGGGGAGGATGGGGAAGTGTGAGCCTGAGACCAGGGGGCGGGGGCAGAGGAAAGAAACAGGAGCAGGTGGAAGAGGGAAGAGGCAGGCAGGCTTCGTCCAAATCCTGGTCACTACCAGCTCTCTGACACACGCTGCCTAGCGGCTGTGAGCCCCAGCCTCCTCCTCCTTAAGACGCGGATCCCATCCTCCTTCTCCTCCCCCTCCTGCCCCTCCTCCTCCCTCCTCCCCCTCCTGCCCCTCCTCCTCCTTCTCCTCCCCCTCATCATCCTCCTCCCCCCCGCCCCTCCTCGTCATGTTCATCATCATCACCCTCTTCTTCCCTCTCACCATCATCATCATCACTACTCTCCTCCTCTCCCCCCTCCTGCTCCTTCTCCTCCTCCTCCGCCCCACCCTGCCTTGCAGAAGTGTGTCAAGGGTTTATGAGAAGCTGTAGGTAAGGGCCCTGCACAGGAGCAGGACATGGCACTAAATGAAATGGCAGAGATGACCCCTGGCGTCCGTATCCAGGAGGCCTCAGTGTGACCGGTGGCTTTGTTTGTTTGTTTGTTTTAATGTTAAAAATATTTATTTTTCTAAAGATCACACAGAAGTCAGGAAGAAATAGAAGGCTGTCAACTAGCCTAGGTCAAAATCTGAGCTGAGGAAGGACAAGAGCTGCCTAAAGACACTGGTGGCTGCCGCAGACTGCCGAGGTCGTGCTGATCCGGACGCCGGAGCCGGCAGCCTCGGGCAGCCACGTGCGCAGGCACTGCCGAGCGGCGGCGGGGACAGCAGAGCCGCGGGCCCGGCGCGCCTCCTCTCCCAGAAGGGTGAGCAGCAGCTCACTCTTCAGACATGTCCTCGATGGCCTTTCCCCAGTCGCCTCCATTGGACTCAAAGGCCACACTCCACACGGTGCCATCGTCCAGGCACGGGGGAGGGGTGATTCTGACGTCCCCGGGGTTGGAGCAGGGTGGAGAGGCTCTGGTCGCCGCGTCTCCTGCGGAAGGTGTGCTGCGCCTTGTGGGTGGTGAAGGAGCGCGTCACAGTGGGTGCCGTGTTTACAGGCAGCGAGGATGGGGCGGCAGTCAAGCCTAGGGGGTCAGCCCCGCCTCCCCCCACAGCACTAGGTGGCACGGGAGGTGTGACTTCCTGCTTCTGCCTGAAGGAGGGAGAGAGTCTGCTGGGGACCCAGCATAAGCTCCGTCCCATCCACCTCACCTCCCAGGCACCCAGCGCTCTCCATCTGCTCCGACATTTCCATAAAGGGAGCAACCAGGAGAACTGGTCCACGTGCCCCCCAGACAGTTGTCTCCTTTGAGAGGTTTCTTATCCAGGCTTTCAAACACAAACAAGTGAGAGGCAAGAACCCTCGGTCTGGGCTGTGTCCTTGGAGCCCCAGCCTCTGGAAGGGAGGTTCTGGGTGCAGGAATGAGGACAGAGAAGCCGCCAGCACCGTCAGCTCTGAGGTCCTTTCTGCCGGCGCTCATGCAGGCGTGACGGAGGGCAAGACACAACAACAGCGTCAGAAAGGGCTTGATGTCTAAGACGCCTCGTGGCTGAAATGGAAAGTGAAAAGAACACGTTCTCTGGCTTCTTTGGCCATATGGAATCACCACTTGTATTGTTTCCATTAAAAGCCTTCAAAAATTTGTGTTCAGAGAGGCCATTTAAGGAGTTAGATTTAACCCGGGACTGACTTAACATTCATCGCTGCGCGTCCATCTGTTTCCTTTGCTGTTAGCTTCTTAGACATTCCAGTGTAATCAGAGGTTTTTCTGAGTTAATGATGAAGCCAAGGATGGAGTCGGGGAAAGTCTATTAAAAATGACCGTAGGCCGGGATAACGCAGATTCGACCCTGCCGTAAGGGAGGGAGAGTGAGCAGGAGCCCAGCCCTGCACTTGAGGCTGCGGACAGGAGTGGACAGTCTGCTCGCTGGGCTCTGAGCGCCTGTGTCAGCACATCGGCGTTTCCTCCGCGTCTGTGCGTCAGGCTCTCGGTGTCTCGTATCTTCCATCCACCCCGTATTCAGAAATATTTGAGAAGATTCAACAGCTGTGTCTCTCTTTGTTATTCAAATGAGGGAGGCAAACAGCATTTCAGGGAAATGGTTTTAATTAGCACATGGAATCACAGCGTCTTCCGCTTGCAGACCAGTCGATCTGAAATTGATTTGCAAATGGGAGTTTTGCTAATCCTTTCAACGTTTCCTAAGATATGGTTGTGGAAAATGTGATTCTGCTTTTAAACGGAGAAGCGGCTCGTGAGGAGCAAGTGGCCGTATATTTAAGAGGACCCTTTGAGAGGCAACCGCTTGAAACTCCTTGTAAACATCACTTGAAATGAAAACCAGAACGAGGCCGCCTCTTCATGAATCACCAGCACCCAGATGTGGCAGAGCTGAGTGGAGAACTTCCTTGTTCTGATTTCCAGATGACTTTAAAAAAAACAACGTTTTTATCATCAGCGTGTACCGCATCAGCCTTAGGAGATGGGGAAGACTTCCTGCTGCATGGGGGCACGGTCACACAGGGCGGGCCGTAGCCCTGCCCGCAGGCCTGTGGAACTGCTCGTGGATGCGGCCTGGGACAGACTAAACCATGAGTAAGAATCCAGAGGACAGAGGGCCGTCCTGCGAGGAGCGGGCTCAGAACTGGCATTTTGGTTCCGGAGGTCACGCTGGAGCAGATCCTGCCCTTCTGCGTGCCTGGGCCTTGTAGTGGGGTGGACGGTGGTCCCCAAAAAGGTATGTCCGTGTCCTAATCCCTGGAACCTGTGAATGTGACCTCATTTGGAAGGTCCGTCAGTGGGGCTCAGCAGAGGCCCAGTTCTCAGCCCATGGCCCCATTTCTCCCAGAGAGCAGACCCCAGCTTCATCAGACTTAGCACCCCAGGAGTTGGGGTCTGGACCCCTGACCAAGGTGGCCGAGCTTCCTAAATTGCTCCCAGGCACAAATGATCTACAGACCCTTCAAAATTCACAGCTAGAGGTCAGTCACACTCTAGTATTTCAACTTTGGGTGTTTGAGCCTGAATTCAAGCTCCTGCATTAAAGTCAAGAGGCGTCAGCCATTTCCACCTGAAGACCTACAGGCTTCAACTAAAGTTGGGAGGCTGGCAATTGAAGAGAGTTTGTCTTGTTTGTTGTCGGGGGGAGGCACCCAGACCCCATAGTGGGTTTTCCCATGACCCCAGGCTCTACCTTAAATTAGAACCAACCCCAGAAGTAGGGAGGAAGGCCTCATGCCTGACCTGATGCCAGGTGGGCCTCAAGCCCTGCGGCAGGAAGATGTCTGAGCAGAAGCACCCGAGGCTCACGGCATGGAAGCCACGACGCGGGTAAGCTCTGGATGTGGGGCCTCCTCTCTAGGGGGGACCAACCTGCCAGAATTTATTGTATTTTTGGAGGTCTGGTTTTGTAACTTTACAAGCACACAGCGTTCATGGAAAGGTGCTTCTGCCTAGGTAAGGTTTACAATATGGGACAGAGGGACATGGTGAGAAATATACCAGTTTAAAAGTCCACTTAAAATAAAGACGTGATCCGAGACAATGGATGATTTAAAAACACAACAACTGAAATAATAAAATCAAAAACCCAGTGGATGGACGCGGTAGCACAGTGGAGAGTGAAGAAGGAGGAATCAGAGAACTTGAAGAAAGAGCAACAGAAATTACCCAGCCTGAACGACAGAGAGAACAGGCTGGATAGAGGGAGGCTCAGGACCTGCAGGAACACAGCACGAGGTCCAGTATTTATGTCACTGAGCTCCCAGGGGGAGAGAGGCGAGAGAGAGAGCCCCAAAAGTACAAAGAAATAATGGCTGAATCACCCCCCATACCTGGCAAAATACGTAGATCTGCAGATTCAAGAAGTTGAACAAACCTCAAACAAGACAAATTCAAAGAACCGCGTGCCAAAACACACCACAACCCAACTTCAGAAAACGAAAGACAAAGCACAAATCTTGCAATCAGTGAGAGAGGAATGATGCTTCACTCAGAATAAAAGCGTTTGAATGACAGTGGGTATCTGGACAGAATTCATTGACTCCAGAAGGACACAACATTTTTCAAGCGCTGAAATAAAAGAGCAGTCAACACTGAATTCCATATCTGGCAAAATTCCCCTTTAGGAGTGAAGGAAACAAAGGCGCGCTCAGATGGAGGAACACTAGGAACTTACTGCCAGCAGCCCTGCTCTGAAAGACAGGCTAAAGGAAGTCCTCTAAATAGAAAGAGAGCGGGAAGACTCTAGGAGCATGAGGAAGGGGGAAGAGCAATGGAGGAACAGAAATGCGAAGCAAGGAGCCCAGAGCCCTGAGCCGCCATGTAAGAACCCAGCTGCTCTGAAACCGCCACGCTGGAGGCACCACACTGAGGCGCAGACGCGGCAGGGAGACCTCCAGCTCGGCGCCCGCACTGCTGAGATCCCCACCTCCTGAGAATGGGCAGGGCCTGTCGAAGGGATGCTGTCCTGGATGGGCCTGACCTAATCCGGTGACCCCTGTACAAGATGGTCCAGAGGTCAGAGGTGCTCCACTGACCTGGGAGAAGCCCTTACGAGCTTCCGCCTCCAGATGCCAAGGGCTCAGTCCTGCCACTACAAGGAACGGAATTCCACCAGCAGATTGGCTGAGCCGAGATGAGGACTCCGCACAGCAGCTGAGAATTCGGCTCAGCCGACAGAACTCAGCTGAGCTGTTCCTGGACTGCCGACCCACAGGAACGAGGAGGTGACAAACGGACGCTGGTTTAGCCACAAAAGAAGAAAGGCGTATCTGGTTTTACTATTTGAAATAAAGATATGATCCAAGTCAATTGTATTAGGTATTTGTCATCATTTTGCATCAGTAAAAAACACTAGATTTACCTGAATATCAAAAGCTCTCTAAAAGCCAGTGTATTTAGTGATATGAACACAATGGAAATATTTTATTTATTAGCTCTTTCACAAAGAATTTGAATTTGCAAATATATATAAACCGCAAAATGGCTTAGTTACAGGAATACCTTTGTCACAGCTCCTGTCTGGCACCTACTGAAATGCCTCTCACTGTCTACACTGAGCGCACCGCACAGCCACGAGGGAATTAATGCCTGTTCTGTGATACAGTCACGCAAGAGTGCTGTTCAGCAGTGGGAAAGAACGCGCACCCCCTACACGTGACAGATCCCACAAACACCGTGTTAAGTGAATGAAGCCAGGCACAAAAAGCACAGATGCTACATGACTTCATGTATATAAGGCACAAAAACAAATGCATGACCGCACTAACCCACGTCATTAACAGTTAATGATTGTGGGGCTTTGTTGGGGAGGTGGGTGGAGCCTGGGAGGGGGCACCACGGGGGCCTTCTCAGCGCTGGTAATTCTGCAGCTGGTTTCCTCGGTGTGTTTAGTTTGTAGATATTTACATGCATATTCTTCTGTGTGTGCACTGCATGTCACTAAAGTTCTAAATGACAAAGGAACGTCTTTCAATAATAAAAAGAAGTGAACTTTTGTTTGCTGGGGAAGCTCCTTGCTCTGCCCAGGCTGAAGACGTACCTTCCAAGAAGGGAGCTGTGACATCAGGGACGTCTTTAAAATGGGACGCCACGCCGCCCGCAGAGCACGGAGGGGCTGCGAAGTCCCTGGGCACGAGCCCTCACAGCCCGGCGCGCCGTGTGCCCCACGGCAGCGGCTGGTGCCTGAACTTGTGGATAAGCGTCTTCTCCTCGATGTGAGCCCACCAGTGACTGCGCACTCCCGCCTCCAGGCGGACTGCTCGCTGATTCTCCAGAGCAGCTCCTTTAGCTTATTGATTCCGTGCTTCTGGTGTCTGGTAGGCCCCCCACCCCCGGGGCACAGGGCAGGACGGGGACTGTGGATGAAACAGCTAAACCACGTCCAGGAGGAAGCCAAGAGGCGTCGGGGGTGCCAGTCCCTTTCCTCTGCCCTGAGGGGTTCCCGCCCTGCTTCTGCCCTGCTCGGAGCAGCACCCGCAGACTTCACCATCCTGCCCCTCCTCCACCGCGGCTGGAGTTTGGAGGCTGGGGAGGGGGGCAGGGCAGCCCCCGTGGCAGCTCCAGCAGCAGCTCTGGCACGCCCCTGAAGATCTGTGGGCACCAGTGAGCTCAAGAGCCTGTACTTAAATCTGAAATTGAGGGAGAGGGGCTCAAACTCGGGCTGATGAGCTGCAGCACTGATGCTCCCTCGACCTGACTGGGGGTCAGCTTTGTACTTCGACCGCGAGATGCGCAAAGGCAGTGTCCTCCCTGTCTGACATCGTGGACCTCTGCTCCCTCATCCGTATCAGTGCATCAGACTTCGATTCTTGGAAATTTCTTACTGAGGTGTGGGAAGGAGGTGTCTTACATACCACCAGAGTGCTAGCTCAGAACGTACGTCAGGTGTACATCTGAAGTTGACGTCTCTCAGGTTGCCTTTCTGTCCAGGGCACGGAAGAGAGCTCAGGGCTCCAGAACGGCTCCAGCCCTGGGCAGGCTAAGATGTCAGGCCCACGGATGCCAACAGCCCCCCTCTGCCGCTAGGCGGCTTGCCTGACCCTGCCCGGGCACCCCAGGGAAGACCACCCGCAGCGACCTCAAGGGTCTGTTCAAGGAGTCGAAGCTGCCGGGTCTGCAGAACGGCGTCCATGGGGTGGGCGGGGCTTCGGTAGGCCACGCCCCCGGCGCGCCTGCCCCTCCCGGCACAGGTGGCGGGAGATCGAAGTTTATTCTTTCCCCTAGTGAATAGAAGGCCCGAGGGGGATTGCTTTCAGCCAGGTTGATTCTTTGCTAAAAAAATTCACAACCAAATTTCCAAGCAACTCTTTCTTCTAATTCTTCCGTCATTTTTTAGATAAGATTCTGCTTATAACAATGGCCACTAGAAAATGGTTAGCAACTGTTCGGAGACATAACTAACACAGAAAACGAGTTAGACACGCGCTTTGAAAGGCAAGTGGGCAAAAGCGAAAGACGGAGGGTCTCTCACGTCCGGGCTCTACTGCGCTTGGGGGCGAAATGCACCCGCGCAGGAGCAGACCCGCCTTCCGGTCACCTGAGCGGACTGACCGTCTCCCTGGAGACCGAGGCTGAGCGTCGGCCGGCTTGCCATCCTTGCTCGTTCGTTCAGACTTCAGACTTCTGTCTGTTTCGAATCACAAGGCTGCTCTATGTTTGAAGCCCCTTTTATTTTATGTTTTAGCGCGACGAAGCCGACACCCACCGACTTTGTGGGTTTGTAGGAGACTCCCCGTGCTTATTGTCTCAGGTTATTGGGTCTGATCCCATGTCCCACGAGATGCAGCAGAGAACAAGTCTGTTTGTCCCCAAGGCTTGTCTCCGTCAATAGTAAAGCTTCCTCACTGCGGAGCTGATTAACAGAGTAGGTTTGAATTAACCAACCCTTTCGCGTTCCTTTAAATTTGTTTTAATTGAAAAGGGCAATACTATGGGTATGAGAGAACTTTGGAAAACTTCTACGGGAAGCTGATACATGATTGTTTGAGCAGGAAAAATCCCTTCTAAATTCTTAATAGATAACTTCAAATCTCAAAATATATTAAGTAATCTATTTCCCTCTTTGGAATTTTAATTTCAGGTTTGAAGAGGGAGCAGTTATTTATGAGGGGAGAAAATAAACTATTCGCTTTTCAATTAGCTCAAAAGTACCTTAATTTTATAATTACTTGTTCCATCAGCTACAACCTCACTGTTTTTTTGGCTTTCTGGTTTCTTTTTTAGGATCGGGAGGCAGTTAGCTCAGGTTCTAAGGTTTGAGTTTGTTTGTTTCACTACCTACCCCAAATGCTAATAATGGCAGGTGAGGAAATTTTGTGAGAACAAATCATTATATATTTTCCAGCTCCCAGTTGTCCCCAAAAGTGACGGGGCAGCCTGTCTGTTCTGTGCAGGGATGTGCTGGAAGGCTCTGAGGACACACTCAGAGGAACACGCATGCGCTGGAGGGACGTGCGCACAGCTGGGAGGCGGGCTGCGCCTTATCAACTGGGAATGACCTCTGACGAGGAAGCCACGTCCAGGAGAGCGCTTGGTGAGTGGAAATGTGGGGCAAAGACGAGGAGAGCTTTGACGCGGCCGCCGGGAGGACCTGGGGATAAGAGGGCAAATGACGGCAGCCTTAACCTTTAATAGGAAAATGCATCTCCCCCGCCTTATTTTTCCTTTCAAAAGTGCTTCCCACAACGAGTGGAAATGCAGTAAAAAGCCCCGCTCAGATCCGTTGCAGGAAGATGCAGGGGTGAGAAGGGAGTTAGCATAGTTTGCGGTGGAGAGAATTCTTTGACCTAATTCAGAACCAAGTGCTTTGGCATCTTTCTGCTTTCAGCGGTCCCAGCGAGGGGCTCCAGAAGCATCCGCGGCCAGCACGAGCTGATTATCTCTGCTTTTTATCTGCAGGCGGAAATGGGAGCTATACGTGCAAAATTAGCTCCATAAATAAATGTGAGGCCTAATTGCCCCGCGGGCCCTGGCCCGAGAGGCTGTGGGACCTCCTCTTGTCTCTTTCATCTCTGGCTGTGGCTGCCCAGGGTGTACGAGACCTCGCGCTTTCTGCCTTCAGAGGAGCGCTCCGGGGGCCTCCATCCATTTTCCTAGTGGAGAAATGTTTACTTTGCGCTAATTGGTCTCCCTCTTGGCAGCCTCCTGCTAGAGCCACAATTCTTTGAGTTGAGAGCAAGTCCGAGTCCGGGGTGGAAGGGAGAGAGGGTGACAGGGAGCAGAGGTCAAGGGCAGAGAGAGACCCACAGGATGACGGCACTTAATATTCTTGCAGCTCCTCACCAAATGGTGGGTCCCAGAACAAAGCCTGTCCTTCCAGTCACACGGCGTCCTTTCTCCCCGGAGTAAGGCTTCTGACCCCAGCAACACAGGGTCCCAGCCATTCTTCGCGTCAAAGGGATTCCCTTCACATTAGGGGCTTTAATTTTCTTAAAGTCATTATTTCGCTGTGCTTATAAAACAGTCACATGGTGGGTAACTTGGAAAACGCAGAGAAGTGTAAAGAGAAGAAGAGAAGTCTTTGATTTGCTGCTCAGAGAGAACCGCCACCAATACCGTGCAGCTGCGTGCTCTTTCAAAGAGCTCGTGACCGGTTTTATATGCAGTCATGTAATCTGCTTTTTTTCACTTGACCTTATCCTGTGTGCATTTTCTGTTATTAAAAACTCTTGAGGAAGAGTTTATACTGACTGTATGACATTTCATCGCTGAATTTCCCATGATTTATTTGAAGGCCTATCTCTGATGATGGATGCTGTGTTTTATTTTCAGATTTCATTATTATAAATGAGGTGGTGATGGCCACCTTCGTGTATAAATCATCATCTTCGTTTTTTATTGTTTCTTTAGAGTAACTGAGTCAGCACGACATCACTGGGTCAAAGACAACGGGCATTTGCTCATTTCAAATACGCATTTTCAAATCACTCTCCAAAGGCGCACCATCATTTTGTAGCCCCATCCCTGTCGTAATCTGGGAAATACCTAGTCGCTCATCCCCTCCCTCCACCAGCTGTGCCCACCAGCACTGGACGTCGACATTAAAAAGAGATCCCTGATTGTTGATAACTTGCTGCTTTGATCTGCATTTCTTTAATCATCTGCAATGTTAAACACGTTGTTAATTTACTCAGACCACATTTTGTACTGTTGTTATTTAAAAATCTAATCTTTAATCCTAGTGATGGTGGCTGTAGAAGGTAGATGGAGAGTGTGTTTTTCTAAGTAGCTAATGAGTTACATGCACACCAGTTTTCACTGCTTTGGGGTGCCTTCTTTGCCGAATACGCCTCTTCCTTCCTTCTGGGTTGTCTATCCTGTTCCATCTGTCCTGGGTCAGTTGACCAATGTAATGCCTGTGGGTGTTAGTTCACTGTGTTCTGACATCTGGTCTACCTGTGAGATCTGCACAGCCGTCTCACTGCTGTTCCCTTATTGCGTGTCTGTCTTTCCATCCCTAGTAGCATATAAGACTCTTTTTCTTATCCTTGATATTTGACAGTTTGCTTTGTTCTGTCCTCTTGCTTTTACTTTTCCTGTTTAGAATTTGGGGAGTTTTTAAATCACAGTCCTCAGATCTTCCTTCAATTCTGGAACATTTTCAGGCGCCAGCTCTACAGATACCGCCTGCACCCAAGTCTCAATATTGCCTCTTCCTAGAACTCCTACTGGATGCACATTTAAGCATCTTACTGTCCACGGCTCTCAGTTTCTCGCTCGCAGTTCTACTTTATTTTTCTGTGCTGCGTGCTGACGAGTTTTCAGACGTTTTTTCCATTTTGTTATTTCTCTCTTCAGCTACATCATGTCCACCATTGGAGCTTAAAAAAAAATTCACTCACCTAAGGTTTCTACTTGATTATTTCCAGATTTGATTATTTTTGTTCCCTAATTGCCTATTCTTGTTTTAAGCATTTTCCCCTTCCATTGATGTCTTGAATATTTAAAGTATTTTTAGTTTAGAGTTTCATTCAGATTATTCTGTTAAACTGAGTTCTCTGAGTGTGAATTCTCCCATTTGGAGGAGCGGATTCTGTGGTCTGTCTCAGCTGACGCTGGGCTTGCCCAGAGCTGATCTTCCCCTGGGACTTGGACTGCATGCAGCACGGTGTTTCATATGCCAAGAGAAGAAGTGTGAGTTGGGGCCTGACACCTGCGCACAGCACGGGCTCAGTTTCTGCTCATTTCACAGCTTGTTAAAGGAAGCTTTCTTCCAGGCCATGACCTGGGGCCAGAGTGTGGAGATCTTTCTGCTCTCTGTTCATGCGTGTGAAGAACTTTCCAGCTTCTCGTCTCCCAGCTTCAGGTAAGGAGAGCAATGCCAGGTTCCCGCTGCTCCTGGTCACAGGCTGCCTCCACCGCAATGACAAGCCCAGCGCACACCCACCCTGGCGCGTGACGCCAGCTCCTGCTCGCTGCTCCAGCGGAGCTTCTCCTCTTTATTTCTGGGAACTGGAGATTTGCCTTTCGTGCTTTTTATCTTGGCTCAATATTTTAAGCTTAAAGCAGCAGTTCTAAATGTTTGGAACAGGCGTGAACAAATCTCATGGCTGCTGGGTCCCTTGTAATGGAATCGACTCAGTGACCGTGGGTTGAAAACTGCGGGAAGCTTGAGTTGACTGGTCGTCTCTTCCTTTCCCTTCTCACTCTTGCTTTCCTTTCCCTTTTTCGGCCCTTTTCACACGACTTCTTCCAGGGGGACCTATTTTTGTGAAGTTTGAGGAACTCTGTGGGAATCTGAGTTTGAACTAGCTCAGGAGGGATCTGTGTCTTTATGATATTCAGTCTTCCTCCCTGGAAGCACAGCGTCACCAGCTCCACGTTCCACGATCGTTCTCCTGTCGTCTACTCTCGCACTTCCGTTTCCCTTCAAAATGCTCATTTTCCTGGCGGCACATTCTGGGGAGTGAGCTGAGGAATCACCTTGATTCTGCATCTTCAGGTATCTTCCGATCGCTCAGGAAAGCTTTCTTCTATTGTACCTTTGATTTGTGTTTTGTTTTCTCTTTTCTGCGCGGGTTCCATGGGTCTTCATTCTCTGTCCTCTTTGTCGATCCTTTTCTCTCTTATAGTTTTCTTATTTTTATCTGCATTTTGAGATAACATTTCCAAAGCTTCTCTTCTTCACTACGAAGCCACCTTTCCTCCGCAGGTGAGCTCAGTGTCTGCTGCCTCCACTTGCAGCTTTTGTGTGGTCTCTTTTTCCCACACTCAGCTGGCAGTGGACCCATCACCCAGCCCCTCCTCCCCGAGACTGAACTTCACCCGACTGGGGGGGCCCCAGAGCTAGAAGGAAACGGGATGGGATTACTGTCCACCCTTTTGCTTCGTCATAACTACTCTCGTCTGAGAGAAAGCCTGCTTCGATCACACATTTTGTTTCTCAGTCCATCTTCTCTGCCAGCATACCTGTTAGAAGTGCCTCCTTCCTCCAACATACCCTCTCTGTTAGACCCGCACTGCATTGCTTTGGGCCAGATCTGAGGTCCTGCGTGAGGACCCAGGCAGGACCAGGCAGGGTGCTGCTGGCACTTCCTCTGGTCCTTATTTCCCCTGCTTCATGAGTTCCACCTCCCTTACCTGCGTCTTGTCTCCTTTCCCCTGCAATGGCTTTGGCCACCAGCAGTCTGCTGCCTGTACCCTCCCAGGAGACCAGCCCCCTCCCGCCTCCAGGGGAAGCATTTTGACTGGCTCTGCTGGGCCTTGTGCCCACTCACATGGGCTGAGGGAAGGCTGCTCTGGCGATCAGCCCAGCCAGCACCGCTGCTTCCTGGTGGGGGTGGAGAAGGGAGTGTGGTCCTTAGAAGAGGGAGGAGAACTGAAAAGACAAACAGGTGTGCCCCACAGCCTGGTCTGCGTTTAGAAGTGGACGTTGGTCCTTTCCAAGGTTTCAGAATGACCACTGAGTCAGTTAATGAAATGAAAATACACTGTCAGCAGGCTGTTGGTGTCATGCAGCTCAAATATCTGTCTGACCCGTTGAATTCCTCATTTTGTAACCCATTGTTTTTCTGGGTTTTTTTTATTAAGAAAAATGGATTACTCAGTAAAATTAATCCTTTTTGGTTTTGACAAGTGCATATAGCTGTGCAACCACCAGCACAATCAAGATGTAAAACAATTCCATCACCGTCCGAAATTCCTAACCAATTTTCAGTCAAGAAGATAAAACCAGGGGTTCATCAGAAAATGAGACTTAGTTTTAAAATATTTAACGTGTAAAGATATATTCATGGTTATCCCCCATCACACTTACACTGAATGTGTTTAAATGTGCGCATAGTAGATGAATGTGTGTGTGTATTTCATGCCAGCGGCACTAATTCAACAAAATTGCCTTCGAAAGCCACCCAAGTATTCTCTCTCCTGCCAATGTGCATTTCACAGTCCCGCGTCCTTGCAATGCCCACCCAGGTCGAGCTGCAAGTCCCTTTCCAGAACAGCAGAGCAGGGGCGGCTTGTGCGCAGAAGGAAAGGTGCAAGGCTTCCAGAGAAAGGTTAAGAGGGATGAGATGGTGGGGAGTGGGCAGACCGGAAGTGGTTCGGGGCAGAGAGAAGGCAGACGATGTCGTGGGGACGAGCAGGCGTGGGGCTGGGCTGCGGGGGGCCCACAGGCACCGCGATGCTGGTGGCTGCGCCGGCAGAGCTGGCCGGTGTGGGAGTCTGAGTGAAGCCTTTCGGAGGTGAAGACAGGGCCACCAGGAGAGCTCTGCTGGCTTGTTTTCATCTTCCTCCGACACGCACTCATGATCACACACGTGAGTCTTCTCTGCACACGTCCTCCCGACAAAGCTTAGCCGCTCTGACAAAGGCGTCCCACACGTGACTGCAGGGCCAGACCCTCAGGCTAAGCCGGTCTGAACCCAGCCAGAGCCAGGGGACGCCTTTCTATTCTCAAAGAAGGGTAGCCAAGGCCTAAGCGACAAGCCTCTGGGCGCAGCGACAGCACTTAGAATTAGGCTGGGCGGGACGAGGCAGCCTCCTCTCTGCAGTGCTCGCCCTGCGCTGGACTTGCAGAGCCACTCATTTGACCCAAGGAAGCTCAGCCTAGGATGTCCGCCACCCGGCAGGCTCAGGCCCTCCCCGGAAAGGCCTTGCCAGCTTGGTAAATGCTGCTGTTTCCACACCGGCAAGTGAAGGTCTCCTGTGAAGCAAACAGCACAAGAAACACCATTAAATGCCTGCAAACTGAAACAAACTAAAAAAAGTTTGTACAAACTCAGGGAAATTATAGAACCTGTTTTTCCAATTTTTTTTAATCAAAGCATAGTTTACATTTATTAAAATTCATCCTGTTTGCTTTTGATAAATGTATACAGTTATGTAACCACTGCCACTCTCAAGATATAAATTCTGGTTTGTTCAAGGTCAGGACAAGCTGTTAGGCCTGCAGGGTTGGCTGAGGACATGGCTCTGATATGGGCCGGCTCTTGGCTTCACGTCCTGGCCACGCCCCCCGTGGCTGAGTGACTTTGGATAAGTAACTTGATCTTCCTAAGGTTTTCCCACCCACAGATGCAGAGGACGGTGCTGAGCACCTAAGGGGGTCTTGTGAGGACGAGAGGAGCACGTCACCATCAGCGTCTGTGGCAAGCACACTAGATCCACATTCTACATGAGAGAAGACCAAGGTACAGAGAAGGTCATTTGCCCAGGAGTCCACAACTGGGAAGCCAGAGAGTAGGGTCTGAGCCAGGTCTGCATTTTCCATCCGCTACATGACCCCCTATTTCAAGAGCAAGGGGACAGTGGGGAGTCAGGAAAGCGTTAGAAAGATATTCCCCATATACAAGGATAGGAGAACCCTCTGTAAATCTAGGTACATCAAACAACAGAAACCCAAGCCATCTGATTTTAAAATGGGAGGGCTTAAGTAGATGTTTCTCCAAAGAACATGTACAAATGGCCGGTGAGCCCGTGAAAAGAACCTCAGCGCCACTGCCTGCTCGGGAAGTGCAAGCCCAGGCCAGCGACACCGCTTCCCAGCCACCGGCACGGCCGTTATAAGCAAACACACAGAGCTGGCAAAGCAGTGGGAACCGGAACCCTGAGCGTCTCTGGCAGGAAGGTGGAATGGTGCGGCCCTGGGGGAGATGGTAAGGCAGCTCCTCAAAAAGTTAAACTTCGAGTCACCATATGAGCCAGCAATTCCACTCTGGGTATTCCCCAAAGGAGCTGAAAACGGATTTAAACAGACATGTGTGCACCCATGTTTGCAGCAGCATTATTCACTATAGCCGAGAGGTGGAAGCAATCCAAAATCCATCAACAGATGAATAAACGGACAAATGGAATGAACTGTGGTCTATCCAGACAATAGAAGACTATTCAGCCTTAAACAGGAAGGGAATTCTGACACGTGCCGCAACACAGACGGACCTTGAGGACATTCTGCTGAGTGAAATGAACCATCACAGAAAGACAAACACCACATTATCCCACTTGTATGAAGTACTTGGTCAAGTTCATGGGGACAGACAGTATGTGGGGGTCGCCAGGGGCGGGGGGAGGCGATGGGGAGTGTTTAATGGTGACATAGTTTCGGTTTGGGGTGATGAAAAACTTCTGGAGAGGGATGGTGGTGATGATTGCACAACAATGTGAGTGTACTTAATGCCACTGAATATACACTTAAAAATGGTTAAAGTGGTGTATATATATTTGCTAAGAATATTTTTATCACGATAAAAAAATTGTATGTCATCAACCTGTTTGCAAGTGACAGAAGAAGAAAGAAAGAAGGAAGGGCAGAGATGATCAAACGCTCTCTGGTGCTTGCTCAGTCAGGGGTTACCTCTGCTTTCTCCGTTACACTTCTCCAAACTTCCTTAAGTACTTCCAAGACAGCCACAGGCCACTTGCTGAAATCCCGGACCTCCTGCCTCGCCCCCTCCCCCATCCCCCCCCATCAGCACCTGCTTTCTTCTCCTTGACGGCTTGTCCTTGGAGCGGGCAAAGTAGAATTAGACCCACTTTGCAGAATCAGAGGCAACATGAGTCACCTACGGTCACCAGGTAGGAGGGAAAACCTGAAATCAAGGAGGCCTGACTTCCTGCAAGAGGTGGATGGCGGGACCCTTGCGTCTCCGACCGTCATCTCTGTGGGAGTTTGTTTCCAAAGGCCGAGCCTGTGCCTGTCTGAGACATTGTGAAATCGCGGTGGTGGCAGCGAGGTCTGGGGTGTGGCCGGTGCGTGCTCACCACCACTGTGCAAAGCAGAGCACCACCAACCCCCCAGACGTCCAGGACAACGACCCTCTGATCCATCGTCCAGGGAACAGGCAGCCCCGCCCTCACTCCCCGCGCAGGCTGACTTGGCTGGAAGCAGAGCAGGGGCCGGCCTCTGCGGCTTTCCCCGGGGGCCTCAGTGCACTTTGCTTCCGCGTTGCCTCCCCCTCAGCTTTCCCCCGAGACCCTGCAGGTGCCCCGGGGCCAGCGGCTGCCAGCAGGCCCTGACGCAGACGTGGGCGCCACGCGCTCGGGCTTTTCACCTTCACAGTGGCCTTTTTCGAGGGGGAAAGGGGGAATGATGACGCTCTGCCCCTAGTGTATCTGAATGAGCCCCATTCATCAGTCTGCTCTTTCCTCCCTCCTCAGAAGCTAGAACCACAAATCACACTTGTTTGCAGTGATTTTTAAACTCCACTCACGTGTATTTATTATTTGCAGTCTCCATGCCCATTGAAGCTGTTCTCGCACGTACAGCATCGGGAGCCACGAGCCCCGCGGGCCGCGCTTGGCCGGCTCCGCGTGCGTCTGGCAGGGCACCGGGCAGGGCGCTGGGCAGGGCGCCGGCCGGGCCCGGGTAACCGCAGCCCAGGCCTCCACCTCCGGCAGCCTTCCGAGCCGCCACGCGGTCCAGCTGGGCGCACGGAGCCAGTGGTCAGGGGAGGACACCTGCTGACCAGCCACTGGCCTCTTTCCTAGACTCTGCTCCTTCTGGGAGCCTAGGCAGCAACAGCGGCTCCATCCTCAGTGGCAAAGGCCGGATCTGCTCTTCCTCAGCCCACTGCCCTTCCCAGCATGTGACATGCGGGCTCGAGCCACGTTTCCTTGGACCCTTCCGAGGAGCCCTCCAACCGTTTCCATCCCTGCAGACAGAGCTGGCAGGGGGGCGGAGAGTCCCTCTTCTTCTTTTTGTAAGTTGCAAATGCTTAAAATTCTGCTGGCCTTCTAGCTCCCACGGGGACCCCCAGCCCCAGCCCCTGTGCCGTTGCCATGGCGATCCCCCCTTCCCTTTAAAGTCTGGAATGCCACATTCCATAAGATTTGCACACAAAGTCGCTTGATCAGACGCAAAAGCCTGGCTGTTGGTCTTGAAATTCTGTACCAATAAACAAGCCTGAGACCCTCTCCCTGCCTCGCTGTATGGACTCAAACACGGAGACTCCTCCGGGAGGCACAGGAGGAGTCCAGGACCATAAAAGCCCCAGCCTGGCTGGAGCAGGGGTGACCTCCCAGTTCCTTCCCCAGCAGGCCAGCGTTTTAAACTGCTGCTGCCAAGACAATGGCAAGTCTTACAGAGCAGTGGTAAAGTCATATGTGTAGTCGGACCCGACACCGACCAGGCTCAAAATGCTGAATTTTACACAGACACTGAGGCCATTTAAAATGTTAAAGCAAATTTAAATCCTTAAATAAATAACTTTAATTACATAAAGAACTAGATTTCAAGGAAATTATGGTTATTTGCTAGAGGAAAAAACCTCTAAGTTGTCTTTACGACTTAATGGTCAGTCATTTTTGAAGGCATATTCTCTTCTCTAAGCCTGTGTTCAACCATTTTTCTGAAACAGGAACAGGACTAATTGCTCTCAAGTAAAAACATTGTCCCCTATTTTGTGTCAGATCAGAGGGAGGAAAATAAACAAAAGATACAATGTTTCTTTGTACAGAGAAGTTGCTTTGGAAAAAAAAAAGAATTTCCACAATCAAAATAAAGCATCAGGAACAGAACTGCTATTTTTTCACAAGAAGAGAAAATTCCTCTGTATTGAATAATGATGGATTTTACGTTTGTTACTGAGCAGAAGGTTTTTCAAATTATTATTTCGGGAGGGCGTCCTTCCTTGTTGGTGGCTGTGCTCGCTGTGATATTAAACAGCAAAGTGTTAGCAACTGACTGAAGGAGCAGAAGAACGCCCCACCCCGGTCACAGGGGGTTGGCGCGGCTCTCTCTAGCGGGACCTGAGGACAGCCGACGACGCACCTGCAGTTTTACAAGCAGGAGCAGCGCAGGGACGGGACTCGGGCAGTCAGCTCTTGCAATGAATCCAGGGGGAAAAGTGCACAACTTGTTTCCCCTCAAAGACAGAGACGACGTGGCAGGGTTTTCAGATGTGCGCAGGGTGGGGGTGGTCCCCCCGCAGGTGTGTCCACTACCATAAATCTGTGAGGAGCACTTGCATGACAAAATAAGAGAGCATATCTCCTGCTTTGAGAAGACAGCTCCAGGAAACCACGGAGATGGAATAGCGCGTGCAAGTCCAGCAGGGAGGCTGGCCAACTCGCGCCTGGACAAAGGGACGGCGGACTCTTCGCCGGACGCCTAGGACCGCGCGCACGCAGAGTGCAGGCTGGATGTGGGTGGGTCTGCACTTTACCTAAACAGAGAATGCTAACTGGAATATTGCAACAAATTAGCTTTGGTTAAACCTTACACTCCTGTTATATTGTTTTCTCATTATAAAATAGACTGTGACAAGGCTCAGTAAAGAGCCAATAATCCGAAGCCTGATTTTTAAATAAACTCTATTATATAACAAGTCAATGGGCCAAACACATTCATTTTTAAACTCTGCGGGCTAGTATTTTAGAAGAACGTTCTCCTCTGCAACAATTGTCTTTGCGCATCTGTGTGTAAATGTGGGCACACGTGTTGTCAAAGAATTAAACGTTCCAGAATTCCAGGAATGAAATGATTCTCAACTTTAGAAATGGTTGGAGACAGGGGATATGATTTCCATTGCTAATTTAATGCAGGTTTTAAAAAAATGTCTTCTAACTTCAAAAAATTACAGATGGAAAATATTTTTGTCCTTCTCTTTTATCTACACAAATTCAGGAAAACCCAGAGTCTTGCTATGACATTTTCATCAAAAAATATCGCCGCGCTGTGTCAGAAACACTCCTGTGAAAATAGGAAGAAAAGAATTTAAAGCATCTCCTTTTTCTTCTGAGGAATCCCCTTCAGGAAGATACACTGAGAATTACCAACATTTTCACCAGAATATAAAGAGAGCCTTCAATTAAGCCAGAGAAATCTTTTTTTTTTTAAGAAATCTATATGATTTAAATGGTATCTTTTCCTGCACACTTTAAAATTACTTTTTATTTTTAATCAGACATGAAATTGTTTGCTAGGGCTGGGTGCCTTCTTAACTGTTATAAAGAAGAAATTCATTTAAGCTCCAATTTAGCAACCGGCCATTTTCTAAGAGCTCAAACAAGTGAAGATTAAAGGGTAATTTAAAAAAGAATTCCATTAACTGCAAACTGGTCTCCATTGAGTTTATTAGAAATTAAGAAATTGCTATGAGAACACACTTCTGGTTTTAAAAATTAGTTTTAAAAGATATACGCAGAGTATCACTTAGGGAGCAAAACTGGAAGTTTTTTTTTTTTAAAGCCTGTCATTACTAACGGAGGCTATGGCTTCAAATGTATACAAAACTTTGCAGTCTCAGAAATAGGTTCCTCTTCTAGAAGACTTCTAAGTGACCGTTCCATGCAGGACACCCCTAGTCCCCGGTGGAAATACGTCTCCGAAGGCGCATTTATTTTCCGAAGCAAACTGCAGGCGTTCATAGAGAGATGAGCGGTTCCTGGTTCACGGGGAGGATGTTACCTGACTTTACAGAGCGTTGTCTCATTGCACCTGTTTGCTGTTCCAGCCGCTCGTCTGAACCTAGGTGACCCTCTCCTGAGTCCTGGGGACCTGAAACCACCTTGACTGCAGCCCGAGGGGAGAGGGCTGAGGGCACCGGGGTGCTCCTGTCCTGGTCGCCCGGGGGCTTCTGTCTGGCCTGCGCTGTCCTGGTGCTCGGCCACCGGTGCTCGGCCAGTGCAGGTCGGCCAGGGCCTCTGCACTTGTAGGGACAAAGGATGTCCAGCAAAACCAAAGGAAAGCTGAGATCACCTGTCTCGCCTGGAGCTTTCATGATCTGGCAGGAACAGCAAGTCTGTTTTAATAGGAAAGGGCGAGCCTGTTGCAGGATTTTTAAGGGGGCATCGGCTAAGAGCAAGGAAATGTGAAAGAACTGCAGTGAAGCGAGGGAACATTTCATTTGGCCTCGTGTCGTAGTTCTGATCTGGGGATCCACCTGGCTGTTGTGAAGGCTGCAGCAAGAAGCAGCCCCTGGGTGTCTCGGTGGATTCGGAAGCAGGATGCCCGCAGACACAGACAGAGAGCAAACGGTTCACGGGAGACGCTTGTGCAAGTCCCTTCCCTGCCACGGCATCCATGCTCAGTAAGAGCGGGGACTGAGAGAAGCACAAGCTCAGGAGGATTTTCATTTTAGAGAGAATCTTATTTTAAAGAAAATTGCAAGGCCGCAGTGACAGGGTGCCCGAGCCATGTGACGCTCCGTGGTGGCTGCTGACGCTGGGCAGGAGCGAAACCGTCGCCACCCGCCCTGCCCCTGATGCCAGTTCTCTCCAATGCACTTGGCAGTTGCTCATTTGAAAGCTACCTGTTTGGAAAACCAATACTTTTTTCTCGATTTTTAGATCAATTGAAAGGACATTCCTTTTCAAGCTCTGGATCCTTCTGAATCCAGTTCCAGATTTCAAACAGCATCTGATCCCGGGCTGCAGCCTGAGCCAGACCCCGGGTCCCTGAGCTCTTCTGCAGGGAAGAAGGAATGCAGGTTGCCTGACACACCTGGGACCTCAGGTGAAGGCCTCCGGGTGCCTGGCTGGGACGAGACACACCCACTCACAGAGAAGGATGTGACTGAATTCCATCCCCTCACTCTACGTTCATGTGATGGTGGGTGTCCCTTCAGCAAAACCACATGAACTCGGGAAACCACCCAAGGGTCCATCAACAGATGAATGGATAAGCAAAATGTGGTCCATCCATACAGCAGAATATTATTCTGCCCTAACAAGGAAGGACATTCTGACACCTGCTACAAGACAGAGAGACCTGGAGGATGTTATGCTGAGTGAAATAAAATCGTCACAAGAGGACAAATCCTGGACGACTCTGAGGTGAGCCCTCGAGTAGCCAAGCTCATAGAGACAGACTGTAAAACGGGGGCTGTGGGCTGGGAACAGGGAGCTGGTGTTCGGTGGGGACAGAGTCTCAGTTTGGGAAGATGAACAGAGCTCTGGAGATGGACGGTGATGCTGGTTGCACAACAATGTGAGTACGCTTAATGCTGCTGGACTGTGCGCTCAAAGATGTTACGATAGTAAATTTTATGTTATGTGTATTTTACTACAATTAAAAAAAAACATTTTTAAACACCAAGCTGAAACAGAAAACACCGAAACTCATGGGCTGTTTGGTGAGGCCACAGAGCAGCCTCGCCGGCCCACCTGACCGGGGAGGACTGCGCAGAGAAGCCAGAGGAAGAATCCGGAGCGTGGCCGGGGCCCTGCCCCTGCCCTGCTCTTCCTGAGTCCCGGCCTCCGAGGACTTTGAACTCCCTCGTTTTTACAGAAGAAGGATTTGAACAAGACCGTCTCGGAAACGCTGTGCAGCTTGGACGCCTGTGACTTTGGCAGCCACCGTGATGATCTGCGGGTCTGAAGATTAAAATGTACACACCTAATGTTCATTTCTTTTCTACAGAGGAGGGTGACCTGACGCAACATCCCGCTTGTTTACACGTGGAAGAAAGGATACTCGGCGCGGCTTTCCCTCACGGAGAACACGTTTCCCTTGTGCAGACCGTAGCCTCCCTGTAACTCGCCTTTGAAGTTTTCCATCTGCCGCGTGACCACAAGAGGGCGATGCGTGCAGCGGATTTTGTCCGCACGCGACGGAGCCAGGCTTGCAGTCTGCTGTTCCTGGAGCCTTTCAGGGCCTCTCTCCGGGGGCTCAGTGCCTGCCACAGCTTCTTCAAGGGACTGAGAACACGTATGGAGACGGCTGAAGAGCTGAGACTGCTCAAAATTAGAGTATCTTGTAGTCACCAAATAGCTAGAATTCATTTAACAAATAAAACTGGCTATAAAATAGCTTAGGGTCAGGTATTGATTTCACGGCAAAGTAATCTAGGTGGGGAGGCGCCCAGGGCTTAAAAATCAAATGTCACATCCACCGCCTCCCCACCCCAGGCTTGCAGGCTCCGGGTGATGAGTTCCAAAACCTCGGTGGGGGTCGGGCTGGGCGGCCAGGCTCCTCCAGGCTCCGCACGCAGCCACGAGCTTGGTTTCATCCCAGTGTGATCTTGACTGTAGCTGAAACGCCGCGCGGGTGAACTGGTTCTGGTACCAGATTGGAAACAGGCTTAACTCGTCTGTAAGGGGAGATGCCCTGAAAGCTTCCTTCCCCAAGCAACCCACTGTCTCGTCTTCGCGGCCTCCGCTCTGGTCCAGCCTGCGGGGTTATTTGCTCCCGGTGTCCCTGCCCACTGTCCCCTGACTGAACAGCACAGCCACTCCTCGGACTGGGGGTGGACCCTGTGTCCTGCTGACCGATTGTGACCCCCCCCCTTTCGAGGCTGACACCTGCTCCCGGACCCATGCTGCTCGGACCCCCCTCTGTCAGCCGGGCCATGTATCCTGCATGGGAGAATGCTCCTGAGACGAACAAGTCCCTTCCAAAAGGCTGGGCCAGCGGCAGCATTAAGCCTCGAATCAGGCTGATGTCGTGAGCAGTGGCTACCCACCAACCCACTTGTGACAACTGACTTCTGTTTTCCAACTGACTTGTGTTACCATTTTTTTGTGACTAATTTTCGATAGCGGCTAACTTTTCTGCCCTCACTTTCCATCCCCAGAGATTCTAAGCCCCTTGAAAAGACTAAGGCAGCACCATGAGAGTCTCCGCTGCAGGGGACCGCTGCGTCTTCCGAGTCACCCTTTTGCCTTCGGTGGATCCTGACTGCCGCTGTGATGTCACATGCCGGGCAGAGAGGAAAGGGGTGGCGCTGTCAGGCTTAAACACAAATTTGTGATCTTTGGAGCTGAACCATATTTGTTTACACACACACGTAAATGTCTCCTGTTTGCTTATTCATTGACCAAATACTTATTAAAAACCTAAAGCACACAAGACCAAGCTTTTCCTCCCTAGGGGTGTTGTAAGAGTCCATTCAACAGGCTCCTTGGCCTCGAGATTTGCACGAGAAGAAATAAGATGCATGCACACAAAAGGCTGCTCCTCAGGCTTGTGAAGAATGCCTTCTACGTGCTTGTTCCTCCCTGGTGAAATTAACGTGCTCATGTGCTCGTGTACTCAACACGTACTCAGCACCCAGCACCCACCGAGCGCCCAGCCCCAATGCAGCCCTGGTGTGGACGGTGAGAAAGACAGATCACGGGCGTGGGCAGAGCCGAAATCCAATAAAGACCTTGCCACGTCCTTCCGTCTGAAACAAAAAGAAACAAAAACCAGACCACGAATGGGCAGCAGTTGCTTTCGAGAAACTGGAATCAAGCCGTGACAGTGACCCCCATGGGGTGGGGAGGAAATGAGGTGAACCCCGTCATAGCCTTGGGCTTCCAGGCCACACATGGTGGGGTGGGTGGGCAGGTCCCAGCAGACTCGCTGAGTTGAGAAGATAGGGTTCCGAGTTTTGCAGGGCATTGTACCAGAGAGGAGAACCTGGAGGTCCACAGACGCTAACCCTGAAGTGTTATGCTGACTTCTGACCAGCAGATGTGTGTGAGGAAGTCTCCCCACGACCAGGAGGAGAAGGGTAGGGGGCAGTGCCCAGCACTCGCCCATGTCTGGGAGTTGTCCTTCCTCCAGCCAGACCGGAAGACCTCTGGGGGACCTGGGCACCAGCACTTGCCTCAGTGATGGAGAATCAGTACCATGGACTAAACGAAGCTCTGGTCCCACCAACAGCGAGATTCGAGAAGCTCAAACTGTTTTCAAGCGATTCATTTGCATCCCAGAACAAGTCTCAAGAATATTGACAGGAATACAAGAACACCCAGCACCCAGCAAGGTAAAATTCACAGTATTGGGCATCTCGTCAAAGACTATCAGGCAGCACAAAAAGCACATAGAACCGACAGTGAGAAGAAAAATCAATAATGTGACATAGGCCCGAAATTGGTGCAGATGTTAGAACCAGCAGACAAAGAAATCAAGACATTCCTCATAACTGCATTCCATACGTTCCAAACATTAAGGAAGGACATGGAAGATACAAAACTATTGGAAGGAAAAAGGAAATAATAATAAAAATTTTTCCAAATTTGATGTGAAAATGACCAACTCAAAGACCCAGGAAGCTCAGCGAACCTTCATCCTGAGGAAACTGTGTGAAGAAGGTTACACTGAGTCGCATCATAACAAATCACTCGAGGCCAGTGAAGGAGAGGAAAGGCCACACGACGGCCAGAGACGAGGGCGTTTTACGCAGAGGAATAAAAATAAGACAAGAACAGATTTCACATCAGAAACTACGCAAATGAGAAGGTGATGAATCGACATATTTAAATCACAAAACCAAAAAACTGTCAACCTAAAATTTTATACCCAACTACAGTGTCTTCCTCAAATGAAAGTAAAACAAAGCGTTTTTTGGTTTTTTTCCAGCAAAACATAAGCTGATAGAAGTGAGAGAAGAGGAAGGACAGTGCTGTCAGGTTCGTCTGCTCTCCCTGGGGTGGGACAGCCCGCAGCACACGGACTGTGTTAGCTTTAGGACCACAGCGCAGACCCTAAGGCAATCTCTCAGATAAAACAAGGATCTATATATAGCTAACTAGCCTTACGAGGGGATAAAAAGGAATCATAGAAACTACTGAATTATTCCCAAAGGAACAGCTGGGACAAATAGAAAACCAGTATCAAGAAGATAGCCTCAAATCGAACCGTATCAATGATCACATTAAATGTAAGTTGTCTAAATGCTTCAATTAAAAGGCAGAGGTCATCATCTTGGACGGAAAGCAAGACCCAAACACTATGCTGCTTACCAAAACCACGTGAAGTATAAAGACACAGGTAGGTTAAAGGCAAAAGGATGGACAGAGGATACTCCAAGCCATGCTGGTTTACACAAACCTGCAGTGATCACGTGATTATGTTAATAGCGACAAAGTAGATTTCAAAGCAAAGACTATCAGCCAGGACAGAGTTATTTCATGGCGACAAAGGGGTCTGTCCATCAAGAGGAATCAACCACCCCGGACATTCAAGAAATTAAAAGAATAATTAAAAGGGTAAAGGAATTTTATGAAAACTTTATGCCAATAAATTCACTGTCTTTGATGAAATGGACCAAGTGAAAGACACAAACTGCCAAAGCTCACTCAGGAACTCTTTCCAACAACAAATTCAGCTGGTGTCGAAGGAGAAAGTGCCTGTGTCTGAGAAAATGAACCCTGCAGCCGCGGAGGCTGGACCTGGACCTGGGTCACGGGGCCGGAGTTCGAAGTTTCTCCTTTGCTGTTTCTGGAAAAGGAACGACAGGTAACGTGAGCTCGAATTTGGATTGGTGACAGATGAAGCCCCTCACTCAAAGTCAGAAAACCAGGCCACCGAAACAGGAAGCCGCCACGCAACCCAGAAGCTCCTCCCGGTCAAGGCCTCCCGGGTACCCGTGTTTCCGGAAGAGGCTGCACCCCTGTCAGCCCCGGAGCGTCACACCCCAGAGAGCGACTGACGGAGAACCACCCGGGCTTCGTCTTCGTGGAGGTTCAGAAAAGACCTGCGAGGAAGGACCTGCCGGCAGAGCAGGAGGAAGGACTAGATGTGACGGAGAAGACGTGCTTTTGGGAACAAGTTCACTCCAGGACACGTAAGTTAATTTCAGACAGTGTCCTCTGTGGGCTCAACGTAATTCCGGAAAACAGAGCCTCCTTGAACAAGGGATGAGTAAGCCCACGACAGGCAGCTGCTGCTTCTGCCTGTGGCCCCGGTGAGGAGGCCCTCCCGGCCCCAGGCCAGCTCCTACCTGCCCCCCGTTCCTTCCGACCCTGCACTCTGACCTGGGCTTTGCCTCCTCCAACTGCAGAGCTGTCCCGCCAGGTCCGTCCAACCAGACCATGGCGCTGCCTCCTCCTGGCTCGACCGATGGCCACCAAAGACCTGAGGCTGGACCGCCTGCGTCTGGGTTTATTGTGCCCAGCCCATCAGGTGTATGTCCACCTCCTCAGACTGGTTCTGGCCGGTTCTTCTGCCCACGGCGGCCTCCAGACTAGTCTGCCGGAATTCAAAGGCCCAGGCGAGCAGGCCTGGAGTCACAGCAGTGTCCCCACTGCTCGCAGCCAGCAACTGGAGATTCATCTGAGACGGGTGACTGGGTCAGGCCACACGCACCCAAGCTCGGGGCATCTACCCACCTGAGTTGCAAGTCTGACCTTTCACCCCCAGGTCTAGGTGTCCTTTCATAAAAAGGCCTGCAGCCGTTGGTCCCTATGGGAGGGGGCAGGGTCAGTCTTTGGCCCCCACCACTCTGAGACCCACTTTCTTGCCCACCCCCCCCACCAAGGTGGGCACCAAGGCAGGGGCGCAGTCAGTGTCCGTCAGTGAGCCGGGCACCACCAGCTGTGAGCCGGTCTTGCCTCAGCATGAAGTTAGACCCCAGTTCTTCTCAGGCTGTGTCTGAGGACCACCACCGTGCCGGGCCTCAGACGCCGCCGAGAAGGCCACCTAGTCCTGCTCTCTGCTGTGACGTGGGCCAGTGTGGCGGGGGTACGGCTCTGGGCCTGTCTAAGGCACACGACAGCGAGAGGGTCTTGGGTGAAGTGGGAGGTGGGGGCTGTCATCCCGGGCCGCGGCGTGTCTTCTGTGGCGCTCCCTCCAGTGGGGCTGGGCTCACCCGCAGCCCCCTTCTCTCCTGGACCCTCTCCACCCAGGACTCCAGAGGGGAGGGCAGGCCAGGGCTGAGAGGCCTGGTGCCAAAGGGAAGCAGCCCCCCCAGGCCCCACTCCACGCAGCAAAAACCCAGGCAGTCGGCGAGGGACAGCTGCCCCCGTGGTCACAGCGCAGGACACATCCTCCTCCACGTGCTCAGTTTCCAGGAGACCCCGGGCGGCCGTGTGACCGGGGAGGTGGGAACACCTCGGGTTGGCTTGTCTTGGCAGGAAACCAAATTAGCCAGAAACAGCGAGCGTGTTTCTCGTTAACCGAGTTGTGCTGCCCGGCCGGGCTCTGGAGCAGGAGCCCCGTCCCCTCCCAGGTTGGGGCTGCCGGCCGTGGGCCTCCTCTCTTCCGTGGAAAGTGGCTGCTGAAAGAGGCACGCGTCCTCCAAGGGGCCTCTGCGGACATGTGACTGCGGAAAGCACAAGCGCTGGTGGGGGACGAGAGGCTCGAGGAGGGGCGGCCAGCGTCCCACCCTCTGGGACGCTTCTGTCTCGGCAGGGGACGGCCGGGCTGGAAGCGCGGGGCAGGCGCCGGGTCCGAGGCCCTGCGAGTTCAGGGCTGTCTTTGGCGCTGCTGTTGCCATCCTGCTGGGGCCGCAGGGCGGAGACCCAGGGATGCCGGCCTTCTCAGAAATTACCAGAATAGGAGGATCGTGGCCATGCTTCCCCACACGGACGTGCGCTTTATAGCTCACACGTGGCCTCAAGGTCGAACGGCATCTCTGACCCACAGTGAGGATCCGTCCTCTGAGGGGCGGACCCTCCCTAGGGGTCCAAGTGTCAGGAACAAAGCTGGGCAACGGTCGCGGCTCCCAGAGAGGAGAGGCCGGCTTTGGGGGTGGCGGGCAGAACTCTCGGGCCTGTCGGGCTCACCCCACCCTAGAGCGCAGGCTAGTCTGCAGCCAGATCGGGGTGCTGGGACCTCCAACAATCCCTCTGGTCACACGGGCAACTCGCCTGCCACAACCCCAGCTTCCCTCCACCTCGGGTGGCTCTTCCCCTGAACACCCACTACCGCAGGGTGGTCCTGGCCCCCAGGTGCAGTTTCACATGTCCCTCTGTGGGTTCGGCGTCTCCACTCCGATGGGCCAGGTGCATCTCAGGTCTAGTGCCCATGACTCCATCGCTTTAAATGGTCCACTGTCCATCCCACCGCTTGGCGCAGAAGCAAGAGAGCTCGTGATCCCTCCTTCTCTCTCCCCCGCGTCCAGGCAGTAGCTCCTGGGTTCCTTTGTTTCTCTCCACACCCACGGCCTCGGAGCCACGGACAGCAGCGTCTCTGACTACCCCCTGCTGGCCTCTGCACACCGGCTGCAGCCGGGGCAGCCTCAGCACACAGCCAGCATCCGTCCCTCGAGTGTTTCAGACAGCCGGCTGGCGCCTCAGTGCTTCAGAGCAGAACCTGAACTGCTTCCCCCCGGGCAGGAGCTGCTGCCCCAGCCCCGCCCCCACTGGCCCCCGCCCTCCACTCTTGGCCCCAGCACTGACTCCGTGGCTGCGTTTCCCTGGGACACTCCCACCTCCTGAACTCCAGGTCTCTGCTCCCCTGGGTGCAGGACCTCCCGTCTCAGGAGGAACTCCCACCCCATTATTCCTCAGCACGAGGTCTCATTTGTTTCTTGGCAGCAGTGCTTGGCAATTTATCACACTAGCTACTTCTGCAGCTTGGCCTTTCTTACTGGAGTGTGAGCCGCGTAAGGTCAGGGCTGGCCGGCTTCCTCCCCCTCAGCCGCGGCGCCCTGCCCTGCGTGAAGTCAGCACAGCAAAGACTTATTAATCAAATGAATTAATTCCTGAAGTAGTCATGCTTATTCAAATCTCTTCACATGACTCTCTGCCCATTGGAATCCTTAAAGATCACCTCCCCTGGGAAGTCTTCCAGGATGTCCGCTGCTCACTGTTTGCTCTCTCCTATCCCTTCCTCTGCTCTTCTGCTGAGCTCAGGACACGGAAATCCCTGTCTTTTTTAGTTCCCCCTGGAGACGCAGCACCTGAGATGCTGAATCTGGTGACACGTTTGTCTGGGGCCTGGGGAGCCTTCAGCTGAGAAGCTGGCCTTTTGCTGATGTCTGCTGCATGGAAAAGGCATTGTCTCTGGTTTCCCGGACCCAGGAGACTGTGGCTGCCTGGGCTGTGGCCGGTAAGCTGCCCTGAGGCGGCAGACTGGACCCTTGTTCTCCTGAGCAGTCGCAGAGTCGTGCCCATAAATGCACCCACATCTGCCCACAGGGGCCTGGGCGGGGCATCTGGAGTGTGCAGGACACAAAGGCAAGAGCCAGGGAGATGGGAAGGAGCCGCAACCCCACCCCCCCCCCAACCCCAGCCGCAAGGTCCTGGGCCTGGAGCTCGGCGGCGAGCTGGCCCTTAGGATCATTCTTGGGTGATGTTTTTAACCCACACGTTCTCCGTACGGCCTCTTGACTGGCTGTGATTTCTTCTGAAAACATTCATGGTCTTTTGAAGTACGTATCATTGTGTGGGGGCCGGGGTGAGGGACTCCCTTTTGGTGAAGTTTAGCTGTTTCCATGGCTGAAATTAGAATTCGCCCTGAGAGCCCAGTGGGCAGAGTTGAGGGCCAGAGGTCAAACCCCACTTGCTCCCTAATGAATGCTAATGAAGTGGTCGGGGTGGGGTGGGGGGCTCCGTGCTCCGGGAGGGAGCAGCAGGCTGCAGGGGAGGACGCTGGGCTGGTGGAGAGGGGCTGAATGAGAAGCACCATGTGACCGCAGGTGACAGCCGGCCTCACGCGGTCCAGCGCCCAAGGCAGGTGTCAGGCTGCTCCTCACACTGTCCTCATTTGCTCACAAGAGGGGTGACTCGTGGGAACTGCGGGCAGATGGGGTCTCCTTTTGGAGCCTGGGGAGATCTTCCACCCCTTTAAGGGGTTAAGTGATGGGACGAGACCGTGAGCAGTAACGTCCCGGACGGCCCTCGTTTCCCGCGGAGGAGACCGGTGCTGAGGCAGGCTCAGTGGGTGTGTCCCAGTGTCCCCGACGCCTGCCCCCTTGCCCAGTACCTGCAGCCTCGGTCCCAGCCTGCTTCAGGGGAAGCCAGGCGGGATGGAGAAGAAGGAAAGCCAAGGCAGCTTGCTCCTGGGCCGGGAGCCACAGCTGGGCTGGGCGGAACTGTGGCCCCTCGCAATTCACCTGCTGAAGCGCCAGCTGCCAGGACCTCAGGCTGTGGCCGTAATTAGAAGCTGGGTGGTCACAGATGTAATTACTTAATATGAGGTCTCGCTGGAGGAGGGTGCGCCCCCATCTAATGTGGCTGGTGTCCTTATAAAAAGGGGAAATTTGGACACAGACAGGCTCACAGGGAGAACGCCGTGAGACGATGGAGACGGGGCTGGCACATCTACAGGGAAACCCAAACGTCGCTGGCAACCGCCAGAAACAGGAGAGCAGCCTGCGGCGGCTTCTCCCACACGGCCTCAGAGAAACCTGCCCTGCCAACACCGTGGCCTTGGGCTTCGGCCTCCAGGGCAGGGAGACGGTGCACCTCTGCTGTTTAAGCCACCCACTGCTTCGTTAGGTGCCCCGGGACACCAACCCACCCCCCGCAAGGCCCGTGTCCCTGAGAAAAGTGGTGTCCCGTGGTCTCCCCAGCTGACAAGGCGGACGGGCCCTGGTGCGGGGCTGCTCGGGGTTGGGGCAGGCTGAGAACGGCTGCCCCAGAAGTGGCGGGCCTCAGCTGCCTGGGGTCTGGCCACCTCCCTCCTCCCAGGGCAACAGAGGAAGCAGCAGGGCCACAGCCAGAGGGCAAGCCCAGGGAGAGGGGGGTCCCATCACCTGCGCTGACCAGGTCAGCATCGCCACCTGCTGTCCCTGCTCTATGCAACTGTGGCTGGACCTGGGCCCCATGTGTCCCCCCAGAGTCATCGCCCAGCTGGATGTGGCCACCCCGATGCCTGCACTCCCACCCCTGCCACCTGCCTCGTGTTCTGATGGCCAAGCCGCCCTTTCTTCCTGAGGGAGCATCTCAGGGTCCAGTCGCGCCAGGATCCTTTCAGGAAGTGGGCTCCTCCAGGGGAGCGTGTGGTCCCAAGGCACCAGGGGAGCCTTCAGGCGGGGACCAGACCAGCCCAGGTTCCCGAAGGGAGCCCATCCCATAGTTTCAATGCGGCGTTCAAGGTCCTCCTGCCCAGCTTTCCTCTCCCCCAGGCTCCCTCGCATCTCTGTCCTCCAGGCAAACCCACCAGCTCCCACCCTCACCCTGGGATCCCCCCTCCGGCCAGGTCTCTGCAACCGTCGGGCTTCCCCCTCCGCCCAAGCTCATCCTCCCCGGAACCTCCCTGCCCCCTCCTTGCCTCCCTCCTTCCTTTTCCTGTTGTTGGGTCCACTTGGCAGGGTCCTCGCCCTGCACCCGACGGGACAGGAGCCCCTTTAAGGCTGGAGAGGGTCCGTCATCTCGGCAGCAGCTGCGGCTCCTCCGTTCACTACGACTCCGCGAGCTGGGGGCTCTGGGTTTGCGCCCGTTCGGGGGCAGGTCCGGCTGACGACCCCAGAAGAGCTCGCACACTGACGGTGCCGGGGAGGGGCCTGTGCACTCCGAGTGGCCCTTCCTGCATGTGTGCATGTGAGACTCACTCTGTCTCCCTGTTTGTTTGTGACTTAAAAATAGTTGGTCAAAAAACTAAAAACAGGCTTACCACACGACCCAGCAATCCCGCTCCTGGGCATATATCCAGAGGGAACCTTAATTCAAAAATATACCTGCACCCTAATGTTCACAGCAGCACTATTTACAACAGCCAAGATGTGGAAGCAACTTAAGTGTCCATCCACAGAGGACTGGAAAAAGAAGTGGTGGTATATATACAATGGAATACTACTCAGCCATAAAACAGAATAAAATAACGCCATTTGCAGCAACACGGATGGACCTGGAGATCGTCATTCTAAGTGAAGTAAGCGAGAAAGAGAAATATCATATGATATCACTTATATGTGAAATCTAAAAAAAAAATACAAGTGAACTTATTTACAAAACAGAAACAGACTCACAGACGTAGTAACAGACATGTTTACCAGCGGGGAAGCGGGTGGGGCAGGATAAGTCGGTAGCTCGAGATCTGCAGACACAACTACTATGTATAAAATAGACGTTCCTCCTGTGCAGCACGGGGAGCTATAGTCAACATCTTGCAGTAACCTGTAATGAAGATGAATGCATGTATGTTCATGTATGACTGAGGTACCATGCTGTACACCAGAAATTGATGCAACATTGTAAACTGATTATTCAATTTTTTAAGTTAATTTTTTTAATTAAAAAAATAAAAATAGTTGATCTCCCGAGAGCCCAATGGTGTGTGTGATGCCTTCTGCTGCCCAGAGGCGGCCTCTGCATGGTCTTCTGTGCCGTTTTCCAAGCAAAACCCTCCACGCGTCTGCACCGTCTCTCCAGCACGGC
Organism: Vicugna pacos; assembly: GCF_048564905.1. Taxonomy (NCBI): domain Eukaryota; kingdom Metazoa; phylum Chordata; class Mammalia; order Artiodactyla; family Camelidae; genus Vicugna; species Vicugna pacos. Next base: position 94,673,912 of record NC_132991.1, on the reverse strand, counting down.
TTCTGGTGTCCCTTCCCTGTCCCCTATCCTTCCTTCCCTGTCCCCTCCCACTTCCCTGAGGGTCAACACGCCTTCACTGTGAGGGCCCTGGGACTCAACACGTGCTCCGAGTGAGGCCAGAGGGACACAGAGGACACTGCAGCAGCCATCGCATTTCCCTTTCAGACCCCTACGTCTGCAGGTGCCGTGAGCGTCTCCTTGGCAGCCCCTCTCACTGCAGATTCGGATGGAGCCCGCATCCTCAGCCGAGACCTCGGGGAGTCTCTCCCTGAGACTGCACTGCCACGGAACCCTGCTTTCACAGGAAAAGTTGAAAGGCCTCAATTTTACTATTAAACACTTAACATGACACAAAGAAATGGTGCTTATCACAGGGGAAGATAGTCCAGGTCCAGGCTGACGGGCTTGGCCCATGGCTTCAGACTGTCTGAGCTGGGTGTTGAGTTCCGCTTTTCTCAGTTCCAAGGGAGCAGAGCATGCATTGTATCCAGCGCTGCAGGGGGAGGGCATCGGGGGGCACCCGCTCACGGTGAGGGTGGGGGCCCCGGGCCAGCAGACCACACAGAGCGACCAGGATGGCTCAGGCCCAGGTACGTCGGAACTCAGGCTGAGAACAGAAAATCATTGCTTTAACTCTCCTTTTAAATTTTGAGCTGTCTTTTAGATATACACATATATAGATTACTGCATTATTCATATAATGGAATATTATACGGAAACTAGGCAGTGAATCAGGCTTACATGTATCAATATACAGAATTATAAAACTTACGTTAAGGAAAAGAATAAAGTTGCTGAATGATAAAACATTTCTGTAATTTTATTCATTGAATAATGTTTTATATGTTTATATATAAAAATAAGTAATCTGTGTGTGAATACATGAGTGCATGATGGGTGTTTATGTAATAAAATTACTTATTGACATTAAATTTCTTAAAAAATTTGAAGCATTGTGGTAAAATGTTAGCATTTAAAAATCGTTCTTTTAAGAAATAAAATAATATACATATGCTTAAATTTTTTTTTGAGTTATCTTTAAAAACTTTAAATTCTGGTTAGATACACATAACAAAAGTTAGTATTTCAACCATTTGTAATTGCACGGCTCAGTGGCATTAAGTTTGTTCACATTATTGGAAAATTATCACTACCACCCATCTTCAGAACGTTTTCTTCTTAAATGTTTTACTGTTTGATGCTTTAAATGTCTTAATGTCATCAAAAATCAATGAACTGTATCATGGGTTTATAATAAACGCAGGCGTAAAATGCATGGCAGGAGCACCGAGGCTGGGGAGGGAGACAGGGGTGTCCCCTTGCACGGCCCGGGAGGGCGAGGACTGGCACCGCCTCACAGTGGAGTCTGACGCAGCGCTGTGTCCCGTGTGGATGTGCAGCATGGATTTACAGCAAACAAGCCAACAGGGCAGATAAGGTGGAATCATGTTCAATGCAGAAGGAGAGAAGTCAGGTAGTTACCTGCTGGTCCAGGTGGTGGGGCACGTGGAAGTTCTCCTCTGGTGCCTTCTGTTTTCTCAAGAAACAGAAGCAAGGCCAGCAGCGCAGCACGAGCAGTCATTCGTTCGTCTCTTACATAAACACTGTGACCACCTACCCATGCCGAGGACTGAGCTAAGAACTGGGGAGACAGCTGTGAATAAAATGGCAAAACTCCTGCTCTCATGGAGCGTACATTCTGGTGTGTAGACAGACAGACAATCCCAGGTCACTGGTGGTTCAGCGCTTGGCGGCACGTGAAGCTGGGCGGGGGACAGCGGGCCTGGGGGCCCGGCCTGGCTCCCCGCAGAGCAGGAAGCGGAGGCCGGGCTGCAGGTGGCCTGGGCCCCTGGCTCCCCTCCTGGCTGGGGAAGCAGGTGGGGAGAGCACTCTGAGGCTAGTCCTGGTGGCCTCACGGAAGATGGAGGCCGTCAAAGCCGTGGCAGAGGTGGGAGTCAGGAGAAGACGTGGGGAGGGATGAGGTGGTGGGCCTGTCAGGGGCTTGCAGAGCTCCGGGCCCGCCTCCCTCCTGCCAGCAGTGTGGAGGCCAGCGGAGGAGGGGTCATATCAGAGCTTCCGGGCTGTCTGGACACCTGCCGTGGAGAGGGCGGGGCTGGGAGGGGTGGGACCTCGGAGAAGGCAGGGGAGCTGCAGGTGAGGTCAGAGCTCAGGGAGCAGGGGCGCGGCTGGAGCTCGAGCCCACGGAGCGTCAGGGAGACCAGCAGAGAGACTGGTCGGCATGTCATGCTCTTTCGTCTTACAGACCAGGTAAGGGGCTGACACCAGGCGGCTGTGCAAGTAAGGACAGTGACGGTGACGGGGAGGGGGAGGACACAAGAGGTGAGCTAGGCAGGAACGATGGTGCTGAGCTGCGAAACAGGCTGGGAGCGAGGGCTCCATGCAGTGTTTCAAACGGATAGTCACCAGGTAACTGTCCTGTAATTAGAAATTTCATCTGTAACTCAACTCAAAATTCCCAGTGCCTAACATTTTCGTCAGGTGAGTGTAATTCATTTTGGCACCATTAAAACTGATGACACTTCAAAGAACAGAACCTCAAGACCACCTACAATGAAATATATACTGTCAACTTGTGTTTGGATTGTGAAGACCTTTCAAATCTAAATCTATACAGTCCAGACAAAAGCAAGGACAAATACCAGGTATTTTTCATAACCCTCAAATCAATGACTTACAATTGTTTTCTATTAATTAATGAAATATGTTGATTTAAATGTTCCTTTAATACGATTTATTGGCACACCCCTCTGTGGGATATTATTTTGAAACAGCATTTAAATTGTCTCCATTGTGAATTCGAATGGTTACATTTCTGCACAGCAGCATTTGTCTACGTGTCGCAGGCTGACAATTACCGACCAGCCTCTCCCTGCTCATCTTCCAGGTGGCGTTCTTCTGAAACTTGCACTCCTTCTTCACGCTCTCATCTACGTATGGTCCAGAGTCAGAGCCTGAGATGAGAATGTCACTGAGTAAGGCAACACAGGCAGCCACAGAGCAGAGGGTGCTGATTTTAGCGGGCCCTTTTTCATATGGAAGGGTCAGAACGTGGCGTCAGCTCACAGAAGGCGGAGACGCCTGAGCACGGACCTCCTCGCCCTGGTGTGGGCCTCTGACTCCACGCCTCGGGACACAGAGAGGCACCGCCTCTGAAGCCCGGGGCTGCCGTCCTGCAAAGGGGCCCACAGGGAGCTGTCCTCTTCAGCACTACCCTCCCGCAGCTCGACCTGGGCACCCAGACCTGGGCGGCACCTTGCCTCAAAGAGGTGGGCCCTCAGGGGTGTGCCCGGGAGCAGCCAAGGGAAAGCTGTCCTCCTGATGTGGCAGCTGGGAAGTTCAAGACCGTCTGGCCCCAGCAGTCAAAATCCAATGAAAGATCTTGCTCAGAATCATAGGTGGGCTACCTATACTGTGTTACTTCATTTATTTTGCTTTTTTTTAATTGAAATATAGTTGATTTACAATTTTATGTTAGTTTCAGGTGTACAGCAAAGTGATTCAGTTATAATTATATTTATATATTCTTTTTCAGATTCTTTTCCATTATAGGTTTTATAAGATACTGAATATAGTTCCCTGTGCTCTACAGTAGGCCCTTGTTGTTTATCTATTTTATTTTATTTTTGTTGTTATTTTTTGTTTGTTTTTTAATTTTTATTTTTATTTGTTTATTTTTATTGAAGTACATACTAGTCAGTTACAATGTGTCAATTTCTGGTGTACAGCACAATGTCCTAGTCATGTATATATACATGTATATTCATTTTCATATTCTTTTTCATTAAAGGTTATTACAAGAAACTGAATATAGTTCCCTGTGCTATGCAGAAGACATTTGTTTTTTAATCTATTTGTATACATAGTGGCGAAAATGTGTTACTTTAAAGATCTCAAATGTCTGCCTTGCTAGAGAGACTCACTGTGCTTGGCATCAGCAAGACCACATCTAGCAGAGCCACCCATGAAACCAAGAGACACACAGCACGGGCTTCAGGAGTCTGGGGTGGCCCAGCTGTGCATTCACATGGGATCGGGGCAGCTGCTCCCTGCATTACCAGCGGTGACCCCCCCCCACTCAGTGAAGGGCAGAGGACAGAATGAAAGGATTGAGTTTTAAGCAATCTTGAACGGAAAGTTGTATTAAAGTCATTTTTGAACTCCTTCCTCAGGTTTAATTTCCAGCTAAAATTCATAGGAGCAACTACATAAAGATGCTCACATGTTTAAGTGCTTAGGGTGAGGGGACAGGGGTGTGAAAAAGAATGAGTTAACAATCTTAATACCAAGGAGTGATAAGAGCTACAATTTGCTGTGGACTGGGAATTAGCATGCAATTAACAAACGTCAGAACCACTGAGGGGCAGTCGGCTTTCTCCTTATTCTACTCCCCTGGTAGTGAGGTTACAGCTTTGAGAAACAACACATGAGTGTCCACTCTATGCAAGACCCAAGGACACCCAGCACTTCCCCAGCGCGGCCTCTGCCCATCGACGAAGCACGAGGAAACACTCTGCTGCCAAGGGGCTCCTGTGAGCACAGATTCTCACAAGTTCTCTGGACCATTTCCCGTCGTCAAGGGTGGTCTGGATCCTAAGATACGGTCACTCCGATCTACTCCCAACTGCTCTCTCCCCTACTGCTTGGGCTTAATCTCAGGGAAAGAACTGAAAATGTCGTTATGTTTCAAAAGTATGAGTACAGCCCCGCTTCAACCATGTAGGTGACTGACGCTCCGGGACCTCTCACAGCTCACCGCAGGCTCGTGCAAATTCTTCCCCCAGAAAAACTCTACACAAGCCATGATGTTCATTTCCGAGATGTGAGACCAAGACTTCCTCCTGAAGGTGACTGCCTCACACCTTGTCCAGTCACATGGCAGGTGCACACACACATACACACAGGCACACTCCCATGCACACCACACACACACAGGCACGCACACACACTGCAGTCTTGGCCCCTTTGAATCTTTTCTCAACACAGCAGCCAGAGTGACTCTTTCAAGACTCAGTCAGAACACTTGTCTGCTCGGCCTGCCTTATTAGAGAGTAAAAACCAGAGTCCTTACAGGGAGCAGCCAGGCCCTCCAGGAGCCTGGCGCCCCGGGCCCCTCTGCCTGCATCCAGGGCCACTTGGTGCCTGTCCTCTCTGCTGCTGCCCCACTGGCCTCCTCGCCAGTCCTCAGACACACCCGTTCTCCTCTCGGCTCAGATCCCTTGAGCTTCCTAGCCCTCCTGGAATGGGCTGCTCTCAGATGTCCATGTGGCTCCTTCAAGTCAAGGTTCAGTGTCTGTGTGACTCTCCTGAGAACGCTGTTTAAAATTTCCCCTGAGAACCACTTACATCCCTTCCCTGTCTTGTTTTCACTCATGGCACTTGTCACCTAATTAAATGTACAGCTGTTTGTTCTGTTTGCTGTCCCTCTGCTCTGTCTTGAATGTAAACTCCATGAGGACATGGCTTGCTTGATGTACACACACACACACACACACACACACGGACATCAGCTGGCACCTAGGACAGTGACACTTCACAATAATGTGCATGAATCAACTTCTGCTGAATGAATCAATGAAAAGACATAATTTGCAAGGAAAGGCAAAGTCACACTGTGTATGAAGTGGTCTATCTTCCTATACTCATGTAACACCATATGGGAAAGCTTTCTTGTGTCATCAGTACTATTCAGAATTAAAGTTTTCAGTGCTTGTAATCTGTTCCATACACAGATCCACATAATTTAAGCGTGTTCCTACTTTGGAGAAAGTGGATTGCTTCGCCCTCATAGGCAAGTCTGCAAACAGCGCCCACCCAGTCATGTATCACGTGTTTGCCGAGTGTTGGATACATGTGATGTGCAGTGCTTGGTCTCCAGGCAGCGAGAGCAGCTGGGATCCGCCCTGCGTCGGGGAGAGGAGCAGAGCGGGGCTACCCGCGGCGTGACGGGGAAGAGCGGAGGGTGGGCGTGGAGACGGCCGCTCAGGGCTGCTCACACCCGCAGGCCCTGCCTCTGTTCCCTCTTTCCTGTTTTCCCTCTTTACTCTGCAGGCAGAATCGTTTCTCTCTAACTGTCTTCAGGCTCGCAGACCTTTACTCTGCTGACTGCAACCTGCTGGTGAGCCCGTCCAGCGAGGTTTCACTTCCAGTGCTGCACCTCTCGGTTCTCGGAGTCAGGTTGTTTTGTGCACTCTCTTGCAAATCAGCTCCAGCCTACCTACGGCAGGCACAGAACCCTAACTACGTCACCGACCTGCCGATAAATTACTTGGCTGGGGCTGGTAGGCAAAACAAGCAAGAGAAGAGAATAAAAGCGGTCAGGCAGACGCTCCCCATCGTCCACGAGCAGTTAGAAAAGAGGAGGAGGAGATGGCGAGAAACACAGAGACAGCGTGGCTGCCGCTCTTCGGGGGCTGTGGCACGCTGCAGGGCACTCCCGCACCGTCTTCTATGCCATCTGATACGGAAGGCAGGCAGAAGCTGTCACGACAGCCAGCTGCTAAAGCGGACTGTCATCTCTGGGAAGCGAGGGTCGCTGCCTGGTGAATCTCCGCAGATCGGCTGATCAGCAGTGAGCCTCTCGCCAACCAGTTCCAGGCCCGGGCAGGAGGCCCATCCTGGGACCACCGTGAGCGTGTGCCCGAAATGCCAGTGCTTCTTGCTGTGAGGAAGCTGACAGACTCTCTCAAACACAAGCTGGCTTCTATTTTTACATTTTTATCACAGACTGTATACCTGGTAAAAGGACACACCGACAACGGCTTAGCTTGCGCTTGGGATGTTCAAGGCAACTATTTCTAGACACAACAGTGGCAATGAAAATGTGACTAGAAGGCGTAAAATATATGGAAAGCCACATACGTAAAAACAAAAAAAGAGTGTTATTGTCAGTAAAGACCTAAAAATAATATTAAATCACCCACTATTCTTCACAGTCCGAGATTTCTTCTGGAATTTCCCGCTTCTCGGAGATCTCTGAGATTTCCATTCAAAACTCACTTTCTAATTCAAAAAAATCTTGCTCATTCTTGTAACACTAATCAAGACCCCATGTTGAAGACGTGAGGACTGACTTAGTGAGCACTTTCTACCCCAAAGCCGAACAGAGTGATGCGCCCCGCCACGCGCCCCGCATACCCACACCCGCCGTCCAGGGCTGGCTGGTGAAGTGAGGAGGCGTCGTGACAGCCAGAACTTCCTTGGTTCCAGGTTAGGATGTGTCACGTCTTCTCTCCTCCCAGAGAACCCTGCACAGAACTACCTCAGCGTTCTTCGCTTCTGACCATTTGGATTCCAAGCTTCTTAAATGGTATCTGTGTCTTTATTAAGATAAAATCAGAAGAGTGTGGGTGGTTTTCGAGGCACAGGAAAGAACGCACTTATTCTATTTCCAAATTACTTGGCCCTCAAATCTCCCCCAAAGAGTGAAAATGCCTTTGAGGGTATGAACGTGTCAGAAATTCCCCAAAAAGAAAGGCCGGGTGAGAATGACATTTTCCTTCCCTATTGTTTGAAGAACAGAATGTGTTTCTTTTTATCCCAATGTAAGAGTTGATGCAATCGTATAATAAAAAGCAGAGATGGAATTTCTTCTCTAAGGGAATTTCAAAGGGACACAATCTTCTTTTGAAAAGCTGCAATGACTTCTAAGTGAAGTCGGCTCAATCCACGGGGTGAGCTGGTTTTCACCCACCCCGCGTGAGTTATCACTCACCTGGCAGCGCCGCGCTCTGTCTGGATCAGAGGGAGAGCACGCCACGGGCCCAGGGCGGTACTTCGGCCAGTATGAGAACAATGAGAAAAATCCGTCCTGAAGAGTTTTCATTTTACTACTTAAAAAAAGGATCTGGCCAGTTCAGCCCCCCTTGTCTACATCCAGGGCTCCATAAATTAATTCCAGTCTTTTCTGGAGGTGAAAGAAATTTCTCTGATAAAAAGTCATTGATGTTTTCACATTTTTCATCATCTTTTTTTTTTTTAACTGTGCCGCGATGTTTTATAAAGCCTAATTTAACGGAATGTCATGTTCTTTGTTTTACAGTGTGGATCTGAGAAGAGAGCAGCCTGGCTTTTTTGATAATGAAAAGCAGAGTTTTAAACATTGAAAAAAATAAGAGAAAAGCAATATGTTATGGTGTATTAGTGTTATGGTATATAGATGCAATTATTTTTAAAAAGAAAAATAAAGTCATCGGGGTTTCTCAAACTTGAAGAATATATGGATCCATTTAAGGAAAAACAATTTTTATGGATGCCCAGTGTTTCTAATATTATTTTTATTACAATGACATTTGTATAGGACATAAACATAAGCCAAAGCATTGACCCTTTGTTGTAAAGGTTTTATACAACAAATAATGAAAAGATATGTGTAAGAAGAACAGATAAAACAGAACCATTTAGAGCCTCATTTGCAGCATCAGCTTGATGAATGGGGGAAGCTGTTTTGCTGAGATGCATGTCTCTCTTCCAAAGACAACGCATGCTTGGTGGGAGCACTTGTTCCCTGGGCCCCTCGCACCCCCCGTCCTCGTGCTGTGTGGAAAGCTGCTTCTCCCACCTGCGTGGACGCCCTGTGCTCACAGGGCCCCTTTGTTCGTTCTCTGCAACTCTGAGCAGTGCTATGCCTGCTCCTTTCCACCAGGGACGCAACGCAAACTTGGTGCTGAAATCACATGGCTCGGTTGGTTCTAAGCCAGCCATCTAGTGGATCCAGAAAATGAATCAAAATTTTACAGTTCTGCTGGAGATCGTGTCTGCAGACCCCAGTCTGACTGCACCCATGCCCCTGCTTGCCCCTGGCTGAGGAATAAATGGCTGAATGGCTGTTGGTTGTGAAATCATGTTTTCATTCTCCTCCTTGGTTCTTCTTTCTTTGCAACAAGTTCTTTTTCTTCTTTTCAGCCTAGAAAGCTGCTAGTTACCCTGCGGGGCCTCCCCCAGCCGCCGCTGCTTCTGCAGAGTCTGTAGCAGCACAGGTGAGATCACACCTGCACGCGCTCACGCACACGCATGCACGTGCGCGTGCACACACAGGGCAGAGGGCAGTAACCTCCAGTCTGCACCTCCACGGCTCTGCCCCAGGCCCTGGTCCCATCACTGACCATGCCCCGCTGTCTCTAGCTCCCCCAGCCCCTCAGTCTGTTCATCAGCTCAGGAAGAAGGAGCTCCGTTTTTCCATCTTCATCTTACTAGAGCCGGGAGTTGACAGGCCCTCAGTAAATGCTAAGTGAATGACCCCTCATGGGATGGTTCACTTTAGGCATCAGCTTAGCTGCAGGAAGCGCAGATGGGTGGTGGAACGTCCCTCCTGGGCGTGTCCGTGTGGGGGTCTCTGGAAGAGATTAGCGTCTGAGTCTCAGACTGAGTAAGACTCACTCCGCCGACGCGGGTGGGCACCCTCTCATCCGCAGAGGGCTCGAACAAAGCAACAAGGCAGAGAGGGCAGGCGGATTCTCTCTTTCTTCTTGAGCTGGGACAGCCTGCTTCTCCTGTCCCGGAACACGCGAGCTCCCAGTTCCCTGGCCTTCAGACTCCGGGCCGTGGACGCTGGCGGCCCCTGCAGTTCTCAGCCCTTTGCACTTGCACTGAATTGCACCAACAGCCCTCGGGTGCTGGAGCCTGCGGACGGCAGATCGCGGACCTCCCGGCCTCGGTAGCCACGTAACACCAGTTGTCCTGATAAACACCCTCTCCGCCTATGGGTCTGTTTCTCTGGAGAACCCTGGCTAACACACACCGGAATACACACGTCCTGCGGAACCTGAAGTGCAACCAGCCCTTGAATCAAAGTGCAAAGAAGCAAGGGGATGCGTGACGGGCACTCATGTGCCCCCACCTCAGCCTTCGCAGACCGGGCAGATGTGGTCTACAGCCACGGCAGGGCGTGTGGAAGTACTTTCTTCAAAATATTTTTTTCTGTTTCCAACAGATGTTTGGGGTGGTTATTGCAGCCATGCCCTCTGCTGTCGGGCAGAAGCCCAGGCCCCACATCTCCCATAAACCCCTTATAAACTGGAGTTTCAGAGCAGGAGGACTTGCCACACGGTTGTCTTGCCGCAAGGCCCCGGTTGAAGACGAGATGTGATGGTTTTCTGGGGGGAGCAGGTGGCAGGAGCCTGGGAGGCGTTCTCCTTTGAGAGGGGCACACCTGCACCTCATCCACTGCCTCGGGGCCGGCTGCCGAGCCTTCCAGCCCGTGGAGGGGGGTGCTCGAAAGGAAACGGGGTGGGGGTGGGCTGATTGCTCCCAGGCCCAGGGTGGCTGTGGGTCTGAGAGCTGGTGTCCAGGGAGCCCTGCCCAGGAACTGGAAAAGAACAAGAAGGTGACCTGGGAACATGTTTAATTTCAGAAACTCTGATTGGTATTGGCTGAATGACTATACGGCATTTGTGCAGAAGCCCTCGGCATGCAGGCTGATGGTGAGGATAAGTTCCAGGACGAGAGGCCTGCAGAATAGCCGGTCCACACCGGTGCCACCAGCTGCCTCTCATCCATCACTAGACGTGATGGTTTAACCTGGTCCCCTCGACCTGCTGGGTCAGCCTAGCAGCAAGTCTGTGCTAGCATCAGTCACAGGTCCATAGACAAACCATCTGTGCCACTGACTTACAGCCTAACCGCAGCACAGGTGAAGCACGTGGTCTGGGACGCAAATTCTCTGACCTCTGTTGAGGCATCATTTGCTCCCCAGTTTGTGTGCTGTTCCTCTCGTTAACGTACGGCCGTCTTGCCTTCCCTGCATCCATGGACTAGGCGTTATTATGAGTGTGTTCACAGAGTCCAGACTGACCCATGTGCTCACTACTGTGTTTCACAAACTGTTTCTGCATGAATCTCAGACCTTCCTTCTGGAACTGCTCTCCTTCCTAAAGTATATCCTCTTTTTCTTTTTTTTTAATTTTATTTTTGACTGAAGTGTAGTTGATTTACTGTGTTAGTTTCAGTAGGTCCTTGTCGTTTATCCATTTAACATATACTAATGTGTGTCTGTTAATCCCCAAACTCCTAATTTATCCCTCCCCCTCCCTTTCCCCTTTCGTAACCATAGTTTGTTTTCTATGTCCAGGACTCTGTGGTTTGTAAATAGAATTAGTGCTTTTTTAGATTTCAGACGTAAGTGATATCACATGACATTTGTCTTTGTCTTTCTGGCTTACTTCACTTAGAACAACGATCCCCAGGTCCATCCATGTTGCGGCAAATGGCGTTCCATCATTCTTTTTTATGGCTGAGTTGTATTCCAGTGTACGAATACACCACCGCTCCTTTATCCAGCCCTCTGTGCGTGGACACTCAGGCTGCTCCCACGTCCTGGCTGCCGTAACTAGAGCTGCTGTGAACGCTGGGGGCCATGTGTCCTAAAGCACATCCTTCAGGATTACCTTCCCAAAGGTCTATCTGCTGTGAATTCTCTCCATTGTTGTTAATCTAAGGAATCTTTATTTCACCCTTATTTTTGGAAGATGCATTGTTCTGGGCATAGAATTTTAGATCAGTCATTGGGTTTCCTCAAAACATTTGAAGATGCTATTCTTCGATCTTGCAGCTTCCGTTGCCGTTGAAATGCGCTCAGACTGCTCTGCATCGTTAGGGAGCCGTCTTCCCTCTCTGCTGTTGGATGCTCCTTGTCTTGGGGTTCCTCGGGTCGCTTCTCAGGTGATTTTGTTTACTCTGCTTGGTGTTCACTAGTCTCTTAATCTGAGCATTAGAGCCTCAGTTATGGAAAATTCTCTTCCTTTATCTCTTCAAATACTGTCTTTTTCACATTCTCTCTACCTCCCATCTCTTCACCTTTCATAACTTCCATCTCTTCTACATTTTACACTCTCCATAAATTACTCAGTTCTGTCTTCTAATTTGCTTAGTCTCTCTTCAGCTGTATTTAGTCAGCTGTTAATGCCATCCATTGAGTTTCTAATTTTAGCTATGTCTTTCCTATTTAGCAGTTTTATTGGTTCTATTTTGTATCTACTTGTTTATTTCTTTGATAACTTCCTGTTATAATACTTTCAAGGTCTTCTTTTATTTCTTGAAACAGATAAAAGAAGTGTATTTTATATCTTAGCATAAGGACGACAGCTTCATCTTTGAGGGTCACATTCTGCAGTTTGTAGCTTCTGCTGACTCTCGCTCTTGGCAGCTTGTTTCTCTGTGTGAACTGGGTATTTGACTGTGAATACCATAGTCCATAGGATTTGATCTTTTGAGACTCAAGTTTAAAGTTTAATCCTCCAAATTCACATCTTCTAGGTGCCCGGGGAACTGACCCACCTGCGACTTCTTTAAAGTAAATTTTCGGCTCCTTTCCACCACACAAGGAGTGTCATAGTGTGGATCCCTGTCCCAAATCCTGTGAATATTGGCTTTACATTAGGAATTCTTAGAGCATTCTTTTCCTTTATTCAGATCCATCCAGAGTAAGACCATCTCTTTCAGCAAGGCAAGTTGTTTTGTTTTTCCCCCAAATTTTACCTACTGAAGAGGCACATTTTAGGGGTTCTGGCTTTATTTATGCTTCTTTAATTCGACTCCCAGCCAGTCTCAAGCCCCCAGGTTTGTGCTCTCTCCCTGAATCACGTGGCCTGTTAAACCTAGGCAGTCGGCCAACAGGGATGAGTCGCTGTCCCCGGGAAAGTACCGTCTCCAGTGACTGGACTCCTTGTCCAGACTCAGGCTTGCTTCAGGCTCTGACAATCTCCCTCCAGCTCCACTAACCCAGTCGTGCATCCTTAAAGCCATTTTCTTTTTATGCTCTGTCCAATGTTTGGTGCATCCCATGGTGAGGATTTCTCCAGGCACGGTAGGGAACAGAAGAATCCCTGCTTCCTCCCATGTTTCAGTGGTTTTGAACACGAGATTGGCACTGTAGATCACTTTTCCGTTCTGAACTCTTCTCGTCCTTTGGTTTCTGTGACCATATACTCCTCCGTCATTTTCCCCTCTCTTCAAGAGAGACCACACCATTTATTCAGCTCATCAACCAAGCTAGACACCCGGAGCCATCCCGGACTTCTCCTCACCCCTCACGTGCAGGGGGGCCTGAAGTCTAACTGCACTATCCTCCTCGTCTGCCTGTCCCCACTCCTCCTCCATCTCTGCCCCTGCAGCCTCATCACCTTTGCTGGACCAGCTACAGCAGCTTCCAAGCCGTCTTCCCATCTCAGTAGCGTCTCCAGCTCTTCACTGCTCTGCAGCCTTCAGGGGACGTCTGCCTCCTTCCTCGCAGTTGGTGGCTTCTGTGTATTGCCTGCATTACCAGGCTGTCAGAGGACGGCTGCTCCCCGTGTGCAAACAGGTGAGTTTTTGCCTCTTGTGAGCCAGCCTCAGGGGCACTGGTGGCCATGGAGCTGCCGCTCCCATAAGTGATGACGGCCAGAGTGACGGTCCTTCGTGTCACACACTAGTTCGTTTCTAACGACCCTGAATCTGACAAATGTGCACCCACCTGTTCAACTGTAAAACTGAGAAAAGTGCACCTCACTTATGCACGCCTGCACCTCATCACTCCTCGATTAACAAGCATCCGATGAGCACCTCAGACATGCAGCCCTAGGGTGGGGCCTGAGAAGGCTCCCAAGGTGGGCCTTGCTGGTCTCAGCGCTGCAAGCTATGAAAATCGAAGAAGCTGAGTGCACACCAGGAGCCGGCAGCACCTCCAAGTGCAGCAGTAAGTTGCGAAGGGGAGGATTTTAAAGAGCGGTGCTGTTCCATACATAGGTTCCACCCTCAGCAAGTGCCAGTGAGGTTCTGCAGGGGTCTGTCAGGCTGCAGTCACATCGCATCATCACTCTGATAGGCGCACGCCACCTGAGGGGGGTGGACCAGACAAGCCAGCCTTGTCCTTCTACGTCAGTTGGGACACGGCGTTAGATCTCGTTTTCTTCACTTGGAAAATGCGGAAGCAATGCCCCTTTCAGAGAGTGGCTGTGGGTATTAAATGAGATGGCAGGTGTAAGCGAAGGTGGGGCAGCGTGGGGCTCTGGCACGTAGCAGGTGCTCAGTGAAGGTTACTTCTTCTCATTTTCCTCTGCCTTCCAACTAAGAGCACTGCCTAACAGGTTCTTCCTAAAAGCACCTATTTGATACCCGAACACCTAGTATAAACCTCCAAACTGGAGAAAATCAGTTTGTACTGATGGCATCTAATTCACGCCTGGCCGGTATCTGGATTTCCCCATTACGTTCCCCACTTTTTAATGTTCTGCTCTAGCATGGGGCGGACGCAGGCCATGAAGGCAGTCCTGAAAGGGAATGCATTCACTGTCCCTGGAGCAATCTGGCAAGGCCTGGAATCCCATGTGTGCGCACGTGTGAGTGTGTGCGCACGTGTGAGTGTGCGCGCACGTGTGAGTGTGCGCGCGCACGTGTGAGTGTGCGCGCACGTGTGAGTGTGTGCGCACACGTGTGAGTGTGCGTGCACGTGTGAGTGTGTGCGCACGTGTGAGTGTGTGTGCGCACGTGTGAGTGTACGCGCGTTCCCACTCAGGTTCGATCTCTGGTCCTTCCCCTCCTGATGCCCTACTCTCTCACCCCGCTCCCTCCTGCAGACCCCGGGCCCCATGAATCACAGAGATGGCACCTCATAAACCTGCCGGCCCCTCCCAGCCCCCCGGGCTGCCGTGCAGATTTACGGGGTGAGTCCGGGTGACTTGCGACGGCCGCTTTGTGGGGCGGCAGATGCTCGCGTGAACCAGAGCAGCGGCTGGTGGACGTCTGTGTGAGCACTGGGGCCGGTCCACTAACGGGGGCCAACTCTTCGCCCCAGGAAGACGCGAAGCAGGGTGCTCTGTGCTTCACCCCTTCGGTCCTGCAGCCCCTTTCCTTTGTCTGCCGCATCGTTGACAAGATTTAAGCAAAAGACATCTAGGAAAGGGTCTATATTTAAGATGTAAAAAGTATGACAGTCATGCTTGGAGAGGTCACGAATGCAGACCAGGACGTCATCACGGGCAATCACCACAAGAACCCGGGACATTCTCTGGGCACCATGTTACTCAGCTCCAGACCTCCAGGGACCCTCAGCCAGCCTGGCCTTGGCCTCCAGGTTGCTCCTGATCACGGCAATTCCATGATTCTTCCCCCTGCCCCTGGCATTTTTGGTGTTGGGTGGTCCTCAAATGGCTTGTGAGAGGCAGAGCTGGATCACCGCCCCTGTCTGCTGATGGAGAGACTGAGCGCAGGGGAGATGGAATTAGTCCTACAAAGGGGCAGGGGTAGGATGGAATCTGGCTTTTTGGCTGGTGGCCCAGCGCCCTGTGCTCCCCTCTGCCGGGTCTGAGAGGCACCGGCAGAAAATGTACAACTTCACACATTGATGTACCACCTGCCTTGCCCCACAGACCGTGCCAGCCGGCGGGGCAGAGCAGAACCTGGCTGAGACCTCCCCTGACCTCTCAGAGCCTGGGGCGCTCTCAGGGGACAGTGGCAACATCAGCATTCCCAAGGAATGTGGCCTGCAGGTTCCAGGCACCGGCCATGTCCCAGTTGCCCTCTCCAGGCTCGGCTCCCTGCTCCCGGGCTCAGGGAGGCCCCCACCACCTGCGCCTGCGCGGCTGGGAGCACAGCTCCCCGGAGGCGGATGCACAGGGCGTCCCAGGAGCTGCGTCAGCACAGCCGACAGGAGACAGCATGGGGCGGCCTTGCCTCTGGACGGGGCCCTCACCCTGGGGGCGGACGGGGCACGGGCTGCCTCCGCCAGGGGTGCAGACCCCTCCAAAGACAGGCAGGTCCTGCCCCGGGAGCTCGGAGTCGGGAATGCACGGGGGCCACGTGGCTGTGTAAGCCACACCTGCTGACGTGCTACGGCCGGAAGTCTCAGGGCTGTGGGGGGACAGGCAGGCGCCTCAGCCAGTCCTTGGGGGTGAGGGCGGCTCCACAGGGAGTGACGGCCCACCTGAGAGCTGGGGAGCAGGCAGAGCCACCTACAGAGGGAGGAGCAGAGCGAGGACAGTGTCAGGTCGAGTGTGGGTGCGGGGGGAGGGCTTTGTTGCAGAGATCGCGGGGAATTCAGCCTGGCTGGAGCGGGGCCAGGCTGCCGGTGGCAGAGGAGGAGGCTGCACCCCAGGGGTACAGAGAGGGAGGGAGCAGGGAGGGGCCCACCTTGAATTCAGAAGAATCATCAACGTGGGGCCCAGGTTGGAGGGCGGGACTGGGCTTCGGGCCGGCAAGGACGCCGCGGGGCAGTGCGGGCATGGAGGCCAGCATGGCTTGTGGGAGATTGAGGGGGCTCAGCGGCAGTGGTGCGGCCTGGAGGGGACGAGAAGACAGGCTCCCAGGCATATGCCTGTGTCAGTGGCAGAAGGGATGTCCCTAAAGGCAGGGTCTGCAGAGGCTGAGCCCAGGGCCCCTGACCTCGCCTGTGCACCTCAACACGAGCATGGTGGTCGTGAGCATGGACCCTGGCATCTAGCTGCAGGGTCTCCATCCCATGCCAGACATGTGGCCTGCACAGTCACCCCTCCAACCCCTGTGACTCAGTTTGACCATCTCTATAGTGAGGACGGCACCAGTCCCTTCCTCCTCGGATACTGTGTCATTGTGAGGATACATAACATCTCTGGACCAGGCTCAGGACCGGAGAAGCTCCCTCCATGGTCACTGTGTTGGCTCCTGTAGGATGCTGTGAGCAGGCATGCTCTGCCCATACCCCCCTTACTTAGACAGATACTGCAGAACCAGATCCTTTGGCCAAGTGTGACCCTTGATTGCACCTGTAGGATCTGGACCCAGGAGCCGGTGTGCTCCATCTCCCATCTCCTCCATCACTCCCAGGGCTGCCATCCCAGAGCTCTTGCTGCTGCTGCTACCCCTTGCTTATCCAAGCTCAGCCAAGGCTGCATCATGAGGATGAGATGTGCATTCAGGGAGGAGGAGGTTCTTGAGCAGAATTCTGAGGAGGCCATGCCTTGTGGTAAAGGAGGTACTGGGATTGAGCATCCCCCATGGCAGAAGTGGCAGCAGACAGCATGGGGAGGACCCCAAGGGAGTGCAGGCACCTGGAAGCAAGTGAGTTCAGGTGGGTTCAGAGTCTGTGCAGGAAGGGCAGTGCCTGAGGGTGGGGCTGTGGGTGGGGCAGCAGGTGGGACAGGAAGCCACGGGAGAGCATGGAGCAGCGATGATGGGGTGAGCAACCCTGCACTTGGGGAAGCTCTGGGAGCCAGGAGGCCAAGGGGCCTGTCTCCTTGTCCCAGGGGGAGGAGCCCGTAGTAGGTGGTGACAGAAGGAAAAAGGAGGTCAAGGGGGACAAGCAAGCAGGAGGAAAGTGGTCGAGGTCTGGCTGCTGATGGGCTGTGAGCAGTGGCTCAGGGTCCAAGGGGCTCTAAGGGCAGAGAGCTGGGAGCACTTACCATTTGTGGACTTTTTAATGATGGCCATTCTGACTGGTGTGAAGTGATACCTCATTGTAGCCTTGATTTGCATTTCTCTGATAATTAGCAATATTGAGCATCTTTTCATGTACCTGTTGGTCATCTGTATGTCTTCATTGGAGAAATGTTTCTTTAGGGCTTCTGCCCATTTTTGGATTGGACTGGGGTTTTTTGCTATTGAGTTGTTTGAGCTGTTTATAGATGAAGCCCTTGTCAGTCGCATCATTTGCAGATATTCTGCCCCATTTCATAGGCTGTCTTTTCATTTCATTTATGGTTTCCTTTGCTGTGCAAAAGCTTGTAAGTTTAATTAGGTCCCACTTGTTTATTTTTGCTTTTATTTCTATTGCCTCAGAAGACTGCCCTAGGGGAACATTACTGTGATTTATACCGGAGAATGTTTTGCCTGTGTTTTCTTCTGGGAGGTTTATGGTGTCTTGTTTTATGTTTAAGTTTTTAAGCCATTTTGAGTTTATTTCTGTGTGTGGTGTGAGGGGGTTCTGACGTCACTGATTTACATGCAGCTGTCCAGCTTTCCCAGCACCGCTTGCCTCAAAGGCTGTCTTTTCTCCATCGTGTATTCTTGCCTCCTTTGTCGGAGATTAATTGACCGTAGGCCTCTGGGTTTATTTCTGGGCTCTCTGTTCTGCTCCATTGATCCATATGTCTGTTTTTATGCCAACACCACACTGTTTTGATGACTGTAGTTCTGTAGTGTTGTCTGAAGTCTGGGAGGATTATTTCTTCAACTTTGTTCTTTTTCTTCAGTTTTGCTTTGGCAATTCTGGGTCTTTTGTGATTCCATATGAATTTTAAGATTATTCGTTCTAGCTCTGTGAAAAATGTCCTGAGTAATTTGATAGGGATTGCATTAAATCTGTAGATTGCTTTGGGTAGTTTGGGAACAAGACTGATTTTTATATCCAGGAGAAGTTCATGCAGACCTGGTCGGTTTAGGGAAGACAGAAATCCAGCAGAGAGGAAGAGAACATTTCAGGGCTGCTCTGGCTTCACTCTGCCTGTTATGAATTGTGTAGAAACTTCTCGGCTGCTCCCCACTGCACACCCCAAGGCGTCCCCCATCCCAAGTCGCTTCCTGGTGGTGGGCATTTCTTCTTCAGCTCGTCCAGGGGTCTTGGGGGCACAGGGAGCAGAGCCTCACTCCTGCCTTGCAGAAAGCTCAGCCTTGCCCCAAGGGCTTTAAATGCACTCTTAGAATCAGAGTGAACAAAAATTTAGAATTCGCAAATATGAGATTTGACTGCACGATTCCTTGCTCCAATCCCATTGTTCTGGGTCTAAGCAAACCACAAGGAGTTAAAGCAGAAAGTCCTGAGCCTTCCCCAGCACCAAGGGTCAGTCTCCAGAACTGCCCTGAACTTCAGCTTGACCAGGACTGGCTGATGAGACTGCAGGTGGGCTGCCCCCACAACGCCCGCTTGCTCGGTTTCTTCTAGAAATTCCCATAGGCAATGCAGGCGGCCTCGTGTATTTAAAAGAAGACAGTCCTGCGGAAAGGGAGAAATGGCAGTTGTTGCTTCCTTAGATTTTGAGCAGTGATTCCTTTCACGGTCCTGGAGCTGCCCTCCAAATCACCTCTGCTGTCACCAAGGAACCGACACCTTCAGTCAATCTCCAGCAAAAACGGTAAGGACTGCAAAACAAGGGTCTGATTTTCAGTTACCTCCGACTGCCAAGTGGCACTGAGCAGATCTGAGCTGCAGGGGGTGAGGCCAGGAGTGGGTGCCACCACTCCCGAGCCAGGGCTCCCCTTCCTCTGTGGGACGTGCAGTGGGATGCTCACTCCAGCAGGACCGCCTCCTGAGAGGTCTCACGGGGACGGAAGGGGCCCTGAGGAAATATCCCTTGACAGGAGTGGGTGTCTTAGAGGCACACACACAGGGTGCAGCTGTACTTGTGGCATTTCAACTCCAGTGATAACAAGGCAAAGCGACATAGGGCAGGAAGAAGCCCTGCTCCTCCAAGTGCCATCGTGGTGTTTCACTGAAGCCAGCTGCTATTTGGGGTGACTCCAGATTACCCCGAAATAGCAGCTGGAATAAGATGCCCACACATCTGCCCTTTTGTCTTATTCCATGCAGCTCAGGTCCTGTTCTTTACGAAAAGAATGAAAAAAATATGCAGTTGGAAAAAATGCCTTGAGAAGTTCATAGAAAAACAAGAACCGAATGGCCTTAAGGCTAAAGCAACCAGACAAAAAGCAATTATAACAAATAGAGCAGAAAAGCAATAAAATTAAAAACAGAAAACAGAGAAAAATCAACAAACCAAAGTCTGATTCTTTGAAAAAAACAGTAAATTTGACAAGCCTCTAGCCAGGCTAACCAAGAAAAAGAGAGAGAAGACACAAATTACTAATAGAAATGAAAGAAGGGGTATCTCTGCTGAGCTCATGCACATGAAAAGGATAATAAAGGAGTATTATGCACAACTCTGTGCTCACAAATTTGATATTTAGGGTGAAATGGGTCGCTTCCTTGAAAGACACAAACTACCAAAACTTACAAGATACAGATAATCTGAAAAGACCTATAACTTCATTAAAAAAAATCAATAGGTAATAATCTTCCAAAAGATGGCACCAGGCCCAGGTGTTCTCACTGGTGAATTCTACCAACTATTTAAGGAAGAAATACTGCTAACTCTTTACAGACTCTTCAAGAAAATAGAAGCGGAGGGAACACTTCCTAATTGGTTCTACGAGATCACTGTTACCTTCATGCCAAAAGTAGACAAAGAATTACAAGAAAGAAAAACTGCAGACCATTATCTCTTATGTGTAGATACAAAAATCCTTTGCCAAATATTAGCAAATCAATCCCATGTTGTATAAAAATAATTGCACACCACAGCCAAGTGGGATTTACTCCACACATACAAACTGGCTCAATATTCCAGTCAGTTCATGTCATCATACAGCACATCAACAGGCTAATGGAAAATGATCACACAATCACATCAATTAATTCAGAAAAAAAAAACTTTAGACAAAACCATCATCCACTCACATAAAATCTCTTAGCCAACCAGAAATACAAGGGAGTTTCCTCAACTTGGTAAAGAATAAAATAAAGACAAAAATCCAATAGCTGATACAATATTTAATGAGAAACCGGGGGCTTTACCCCAGAGACTGGAGACAAGGTAAGGCTGTGCCCCCTCACCACTACCATTCAACATGTATCAGAAGTCTTCCCTCGTGCAAGACATTAAGTAGAAATAAAAGGTATGCAGATTGAGAAGGAAGAAACAAGACTTTATCCACAGATGACATGATTATATAAAGTGTCCCAAAGAATCAAAGCCATAGGATACAAGGTTAATATATAAAGTCAATTGCTTTCCTATGTATCAGCAGTGAATAAGTGGAACCTGAAATTAATGTAATATAAATTACCATGTTTATTTGAATAAAAATGAAATACTTAGTATAAATCTAACAAAACATGTACAAGAGCTTTATGGGGGAAGCCACAAAACTCTGATTTAAAAAAATCAAAGAAGATCCAAACAGATGGAGAGATGTTCCATGTTCATGGATTGGGAAACTCAACATTTTTTAAATGTCAGTTCTTATCAATTTAATCTATAGGTTCCGTGCAACCCCAGTCAAATCCCCAGCAACTTATTTTGTGGATATTAACAAGCTGATTCTAAGTTTATACAGAAAGACCCAGAATAGCTAACAAAATACTGAAGAAGAGGAGCAAAGTCGAAAGGTTGACATCACCTGTCCTCAAGATTTACTATAAAGCTACAGTAAACAAGATAGTGTAGTGTTGGTGGAAGAATATACAAATAGATCGGTGGACCAGAATAGGGAGCCCAGAAATAGACCCACACAAATACAGTCAACTGATCCTTGGCAAAGATGCAAAGGCAACTCAACAAAGAAAGCATATCCTTTCAACAAGTAGCCACGGAACAGCTGGACGCCTATGTGACACAAATATGTACAGATACATATGTACACATATGTGTGCATACATATGTACAGGTAGGGAGAAAGACAGGCCTAACACGTTTTGCAAAAATTAACTCAACATGGATTCTAGAGCCATATGTAAAATGCAAAACCACAGAATTTTTAGAACATTAATAGGAGAAAAACTTAGATGACCTTGGGTTTGATGATGAGTTTTTTAGATATGATACCAAAAGCACAATTCATGATAGAAAAATTGATATTAGGTGTTATTAAACTTTTAAAACTTCAGCTTTCCCAGAGACACTGTTAACAGAATGAAAAGGTAGACAACAGATTGGGAGAAAAATATTTGCAAAATGCGTATCTGATGAAGGACTTGGATCCAAAAGAAAAAGAACTCTTAAAATTCAAAAATAAGAAAACAAAAAATTCAGTTTTAAAGTAGACAGAAAGTCTAAACAGACCCCTCATGAGATAAGATGTACAGATGGAAAATCAGCACGTAAGTTATTCACATCATTTGTCATCAGGGGATTTTAAATTAAAATAACAACGAGATACTGGGACACACCTGTCAGAATGGCTAAAATCTAAAAACCTGACAGTTTCAAATGTTGGTCAGGATACAGAGCAACAGGAACTCACATTCATTACTGGTAAGAATGCAGAATGGCACCCAGCCACTTTGGAAGGCAGTTCAGCACTTTCTCACAGAGCTGGACATAGTCTGAACCACACGGTCCTGCAGGGCGCTCCTTGGTATTTACGCAGTTGAATCAAAAACTTACATCCGCACAAAACCTAGACACACATGTTTATAGAAACTTTATTTGTAATTGCCAAAACTGGAAGCAACCAAGATGTTCTTCAATAGGTGAATGGATAAACAAACTCGAACATCTGTACAATGGGATATTATTCAGCAATAGAAAGAAAGGAGCTCTCAAACCATGAAAGGACAAGGAGGAGCTTTCAATGGGTGTTGCTAAATGGGAGGAGCCAGTCTGGAGTGGCTACATACTGAATGATTCCAACTATATGACATTCCAGAAGAGGCAAACCACGTGACAGCAAAAAGATCAGTGGTTGCCAGGAGTTTGGAAGGAGGCAGGAAGAGATGAACAGGTGAAATTTGGGAGATTTTTAGGGCAGTGAAACTGTTCTGCATGACACTGTAATGTCAGACATGTGGCATTACACACTTGTCAAAAATATAAAGCTTTACAACTCAGTGAGTCTTAGCGTATGATAGCTTTAAAAAATATTTAGGAACTAGGGGAATCCCTTGATAAGCAGACTTTGATAACAAAATAGAAATCTATTACAAATATATGAAAAAAACCTCACTCACGGGGTGGTAGAAAAGTGCTGACTTAAGTTTGAGAATGAGTGGGGACTGCTTAGAAGTACTGCCATCAGTCAAACGCATTCCTGAGGGGATGTGGTAACAGTTCTGGTACTGCTCTACGTGGATGCTGGATTTGGATGATTGAGCAAAGAGATGGCAGATGGCAGAGCCAGGTCCCCACTGCTGGAGTCAACATTTACAGCTCAGCAAGGAGAGGAGGCAGATGACCTGTGACCCATGAGGTACTGGATTACTATTAGAGAATCAGCAATGACTCGTGTCTAACCCAGCATGTGTACAGATGGCTCCACAGAGAAATACCTGTACACTTGTGTAACACACCTGGGTCAGTACATACACATACACTTCCTTGCTCTGCTCATTAAGAGACCTAAAAGGAAAAATTCCCTCATAGCAAAGAAAAACAAAAACAAAACAAAAAAAACCCACACAGATCTGGGTTTCTAATACCATCCTCCAATGGAAAGGAGAAGGACTCCTTAGATAAATGGCCGATTCTAGGACTGGAGCGAGAAATATAGAGAAGCCTGGAGGAGGAGGTAAGAAAGAAAGCAGGAAAGAAAGAGAGGGTCTCAAGGAGCTGAAAACAGGTCCACACAAAAACTTGCACACGGATGTTTAAATCAGGTTTATTCATAATCACTCAAACTTAGAAGCAACCAAGATGTCCTTCAGTTGTTGCAGAAAAATGTGTTACAGCTCAGTTGTGACAGCAACCTGGATCCGGACGAGAGACCAAGCACTTGTAGAGTTGGAGATCTCAGGTTTACTACACCAGCGGGCCAAGAGGAGTTAACACTCCAAGCTCTGGACCCCATCTGTAGGTTTACACAGGCCTTTATGGGCTGCCAGTTTTACAATTTGCAACATCATATTCAAATAAAGAACAACAGAAGTTGACCAACCGGGAACAAGCTTTGTAGAAATAGACCAATCAGGAGTGAGTTCCATGCAAATGAAGTTCTACAAATGGACCAATCAGAAGTTAGGGAAGTGGGCCAATCAGAAGTGGAGTAATAACCAAGCAGGAGTGAAATAACCAATCAGAAATGAGCTCAGGGAACCAATAGAGCTTTAGGTGTGAGTTGGCCGCTTTAGAGGCAAAAGAGTGAGATAGAGCCTCTGGGCCGGGGAACCGGGCGGTGCTGGGAGGAGAGCAGCGGCCCTGCCTGGGGGTCCTGCTGGTCTTTTAATGGGGCTTCCCGCCTCACAGTAAGCGGATGGACAAATAAACTGTGGTACATGGAGACAGTGAAAAATTATTTAATGCTAAAAAGAAATGAGCCATCAAGCCATGACAAGACCTGGAGAAACTTCAAATGCATGTTACTAAGTGAAAGAAGCCCATCTGAAAAGGGTTTCTTTTCACGTGTGCTGTATGATTCCAGCTGCTTGACACTCTGGAAAAGGAAGACCTGTGGGGACAGTGAAAGGATGCGTGGTTGCCAGGAGTTAGGGGCACGGGAGGGGTGAGCAGGCAGGCACAGAGGATGCTTAAGGCAGTGAAACTCTTCTGTGTGGCATTGTAACGGCAGATACATTCATCAAACATCTGTCCAAACCAATGGAATGTGCAACACAAAAAGTGGGCGGGAGGCTGAACTGCGGGCTCTGGGCGGGGGTGCTGCGTCAGGGAGGGTCGTCAGCGACGGCAAACAGACCACTGGCGGGAGACGTCGGCACCTGGGGAGGCTGTGCGCGTGTGAGGGGGAATCGCAGGGCACAGAGGCGATCTCTCAACGTTGCTGTGACCTTAAACTGTTCTAGAGAATAAAAGTTTTGTAACTGCCCTATAATAACAAATAATAAATGTTTAAAGTTAGTAAACTAAAAATTAAAATCAGCCAAGAGGCCGCCGATGCAGGAGGACCGCGTGCGGCGTGCTGCCCTGGACGGGCTCCTAGAACAGAAAAGGCGCGGTGGGTGAAAACCAGGAAGTCTGAGCAGAGAGTATGGATTTTGTTAATAATAATGAGTCAATGTTGGTTCATCAGTTGAAACAATTGTAGCAATTTACTAGCGTTAAGCTTATGTTTTAGCTTATTGGCGTATTGAGTTGTTTGTTTTTTTGTTATTGAGTTGTATGTGCTGTTTGTATAAACCCTGCTTTTTAAGGCAGGACGTCTCACAGAAGGTCAGACAGTTCTTGTTACACCAGGAGCTTCGAGGCGGCTGGGGAAGGATACAAAGACTGGCCTGAACGTTAAGAAAGCTTAGGGGGAAATGAGGGCTGACGACCACATAAACCATGTTACGCCAAAGGAAGCCACTGCCAAGGGGAAGGCCAGGACGGGGCAGGGCGGGGGCTCTGGAATGTGGCTACATGAATCATAGTTAAAAGAAAAATGAGTTTGCTTTTCCCCTTTCATCGAAGTCCTGGTGATCAGAAGATAAATCAAGTTTGGAGAAGAATCAGAATGACTGGATCCAGCATTACTGCAGCGTTTGTGACTAATCTTGGATCTGGGGAACCTAACTGAAAACTTACATCCTCAGAACATCTGAGCTCTCCAGATTTCAGAGAGACACCACTGTGGCTGCGCAGGATCCCAGGGAGGGGCTCCACCCTGCAGAAACGCCTCGTGCCTGAGACAGATGCAAATGCTCTGTTGACCCAGAAGCTGCGCCAGGTTCGCGGATTATAATGATCCAAGCAATTGTCCGTGATGAGATCACCCTTCTGTGTAACAGGATGAAAATCAAACTAGCCCTTTTGTCCTAAACGAGAGGGAAGGGGCATGCCGCTAGCTGACCGCGCGGGCGAGATCTCCTGGCTGGTGGTGCGGTGAGATGCGCCCTTTGCTGAGATTTCAGGACCCTTGAAAGTTCTCCTGGGGGCCCCCCACCCTGGGAGGAATTTCATTCTTCATCTGCACTTAGTGTTCCAGAAATAGCCTGCACTTGGGAGCCGATCTTAACAGCTAGATCTTTGGTGGTGGAATTTGCCCAAAAGTGGGGGGAAAAATAAATGAGCTGTTGGCCTAGCTGGGTGTCCAGAGGCCCAGGAGTCAGCGTGAGGGCCCCGGACCCCTGGTTCCTGTGACACGAGGTGGCATCGCTCTCCAGCTGGAAGGCAGCCCTTGCTGTCCACAGGCTCCCAGGCACAGGCAGCCATGCTGAGTTCTGTGTCCCTCCCATCTGCTCAGGGGGACCTGGGCCACCCCCAGAGGGCAGCCTTCCCTCGTGGCCCTGAGCCTGGTGAGGAGGGCGAGGGCGAGCGCGGCGGGTGTGCACACAGAGGTGGAGGGAAGTTCAGACTTGCAAACATTCAGAAACAGTGCAGAATGGTGTTGGGGGCCGGCGTCCCACAGACCTGGGCGGAACCCTGGTGTCTGTCTTTCCCGGCTGTGACACCGTGGCAGGTCACTGAAACTGCCACCTCCAGACCCCTCACCTAAAAGCTGGATGCCGTGCGAGAACCCAGCGACGGCTGTCCTCCCTGAACTAAATGTCGGCTGTGTTCACAGCCCCACAGGGGAGTCCCTTAGCACGTGGTGAAGCTGAATTGTGTGGCCGCGTGCGAGTGTCGTCATGTTCAGAAGTGCCGGGGACTGACCCTCTCCTGCTAGCATTCACGCTCCACGAGAGCAGACGGTCCTCGCGGCCACCTCCTTTGTGCCGACCGTCACACACACCGCTGGGCGCTCAGTAAATACTTGTCCAGTGAGGGAGAGCGTGGTACAGTCCCCGCCTCCTGGTCCCCAGCATCCCCGTGGCACCCCGTCACCCAACCTTGCTAGGCCACGTTTCCCGCCACCTACGTGGGATGTCCCCCCCGCAGTACGGACCCCGTCACCGATTGTCTAATCACACTTGTGGCCTCGGGCGGGTCCCTCCCCTGCTCAGGGCCCCAGGTTCTCTGTTTGCACAAAGATAGGCTTGATCAGGACAGAGGCTGCTGATCTGTGCTCCACGAAGCCCTCCGTGGTTTTCCCCCCAGGATCTCAGGTGTCCTTGTCCCGGGGCCCTGACCCCACGCCCCTGAGTCATTCTGCGTGTGCTTTTCTATGTGCACAGCTTCTGAGAAAGACAGTGCTTGGACAAAAGATTCCGTCTCTGAAGGCAGTTTTGTCCCGAGTGCCCTCTCCTCCCTAACTATGACTGATGCGCAGAGCCCAGCACATACACAGCCGGGAGGGGGACGCGATGTCCTCGTGGGACAGTCACCTCTTCTGGGTCATCTGAACTTCCTCTTGCCAGGGGCTTTCGCAGCATCTGCAGGGCGGCCAGGCCCATGTCTCCCAGGGCAGCGCACCCACCTGGGAGAGTGCGTCTCCCCGGCAGGACACAGACACCCCCACGACCTAACACACAGGCAGCGCCCATCAGCTCTGTCCCTCACGCGCCACGGTTTCCGTCATGAACTTGCAGCGTCTCCTCGGCGCTCTCTCTCCCACCGCCCCCGGTAACCCTGCCTGCAGGATGAGCACCACCGCTCTTGGACCCGGCTCCCCACAGAACATGGAGC
The DNA here is from genome assembly GCF_048564905.1 of Vicugna pacos. Taxonomy (NCBI): domain Eukaryota; kingdom Metazoa; phylum Chordata; class Mammalia; order Artiodactyla; family Camelidae; genus Vicugna; species Vicugna pacos. The sequence continues at coordinate 94,646,739 of NC_132991.1, read as the reverse complement.
AGGCAGGCTGCCCCCGAGCAGCAGGGCTGCGGCTTCATCACAGGCTGGGTGCTGCACTGCATGGAGCCCGCCAGCGAGGAGGCACTTCCAGACAGTTCATTACTTCCACGAGCAGCACAAGCAAGGCCATCTTGGTGCCAACGTCCCACATCCCTAGTCTCACGAGATGACACCAGACTGGGGGGGAAGGGTGACAGCCATGAGCAGAGGATGTCTGTCCCAGGAGAGACGACGCTAAAATCCACCCAAATGGTTTTACAGCTGTAGCTACACTGTGATGGGGACAAGGGACAAGTCCCAGTGCCGCCAGCACGGGGAAGTGGAAGAGACGCTGGATCAGCCTCCAGCCAGCCGGGGTGTGGATGAGCACCTCCAGGACCCCCCGCTTGCCATATTCCCAGAAGGATCACCGAGTGTTCCAGCAAGATTTGGGTCAGACAGGGGGTGGCCCTGCCTACATGGTCTGCGTGGGATGTGCAAGGGCCTTGTGGTACCATTCTTCCCCTACAATACCGTCCTTCCCCTCCTCTGAGGACAGGGATCTGTCTTCTTGCCAAAGGATAAGCTTGCTCCCAGCTCTTTGGATTTGACTGCGGCCCTCGCTGGGAGCCCCGTCAACCCTGCTTCGTCAACGACCACGTCTCTCTGCTGAGTCCTAACCCCACTGCTGGTGTGCAGGAGCTTAGACACAGTATATAAACCTATTCACATACTTACCTTGCAAAGAAAATAAATCACTAAAAAACATACATCTGAACGTCCCCTAAGCCTCCATGCTCCTCTGCCTTTCTTCCCTCTTTCCCTCTCTTTAGATGTGTCTGTCCACAGACAAAGGCTGTGAACTTTGTTTTGAAAACGCCTCCATCTGACTCCCAGACCATCCGCCGAGCTGCCTCCACAGAGCCGGCTGCGGGGTGAGTCTCTCCAGCTGAATGTCAGAAAGGCATCTCACGTTCCATGTGGCCGTGAAACATTATCCATCTCCCCTCAGACCCGCTGCCCTTCCTATGTGCACCTCCAGGAACACCCTCACGGATGCCAGGAGCGGGGCCGGCAGCCCAGACTTCCCTTCCTCCTGCCCAGACTTCCAGTGCTCATCTGGGGACTGGGTCTTGTTCGTTTTTAAACATTTTTTCCTTAAAAAAAATACTTCCCTTTGGTATCACCATAGTTTTGCCATAGGGTACATAGCCTCCAATAGCAGGTTTCTTTTGGAAGCTTCATACTAAATGTTAAATATATTTTCTCATTTTAATTTTATTCTACTCTGCCAAGAAAAAAAAAGTGATATTTATTATATGTAACCAGGCCCTTCCATGATTAGCCCTTATGTAAATAGAGATGGCTTTCCAGGCAGGGAAGCAAGCTAAGTGCCCATTGACAGATGACTGGATAAAGAAGTTGTGGTGTGTTTATACAATGGAATACTACTCAGCCATAAAAAGAATGAAATCACGCCATCTGCAGCAACATGGATGGACCTAGAGATGATCACACTAAGTGAAGTAAGTCAGGCAGAGAAAGACAATATCACATGACATCACTTACATGTGGAATCTAAAAAAAAAAGACACAAATGAACTTATTTACAAAACAGAAAGAAACTCACAGACATAGAAAATAAACTTTTAGGGAGGAAGAGGATGGGGAGGAATAAAGTGGGAGTTTGGGATTTGCAGACACACACTACTCTATGTAAAATGGACAAGCAGCGAGGCCCCACTGTGAAGCACAGGGAACTATTCGATAGCTTGTAATGGCCTAGAACGAAAAAGAATGTGAACGGGATCTCTGTGCACGTACGACTGAATCACAGGCTGTGCACCAGAAACTAGCACAACACTGTAAATCAACTGCATTTCAATTCAAAAAATGTAAGGAGGAAAAGGAAAAAAACACAGATGGCTTTGTTTCTCCTGCTGAACTTTCAGAACCGTGACCCCAGAAAGGCGGGACCAGGTGAGGACTGTTTTCCGCAGAGCACTGCACAGAAGGACGGCTAATTTCAAGCCAAATCCTAAAGCAGAGATGACAGGGAACGAGGGATATTCTCTTCTAGAAACAATTTTTGAAAAGTTCTGATCCCTGTTTTTCCTCTAAAATGGCTTTAGGGAGCTTCAGGGCACCAGGAGGGATGGCCACTCCCAGCCACGACGGCGCCCCGGGGAAAGGCTTTCCCTTCGGGCAACAGCTGGTTCCGGCTGACCGAGGGGCGCGGGCGCGTCGTCAGGGTGTCTGCGCGCACACGGAACCCGGCGCGTTCTGCAGGGGCCTGCTGGTTGCTTGGTCCGGACGCAGGACGTGCGATCCCTCACCCCGCCGCGGGCCTCGCGCTTAGCCTCATGCCTCCAGGATGCGCCCCCGGGATGCGCCCCCTGCCCTCCGAGGAGGAGGAGAAGCCACCACCGGCTCTCCCCCCTTGTGCAGCACCGGGCTGTGTGCTGGGAGCCGCTGTCTCATCCGGGTTGAAGTGGGAGGAGGAATAAATGTGGGCAAGGAGGGCAGCGGCTCGCCCAGTTTTTGGTCCCCCGGCTTGAAGCCCACAGCTGGGCTGGGGCCGTGGGCCTGCCTTAGCATCACGCCCCCCCCACCCCCACCCCGCTTCTCCACGGGGAGGCGGCGCCCCACTGGGGACCAAGGCCGGGCCTCTGAGCCCTCCCCGTCCGCGGCGGGCTTCCTCGCAGCTGTTTCTAGAGACCTCTCATGGTCGTTGGTCTTCTCTGACTTTGTCTTCCAGTCCGGTTGATGGGGTGGGGGTGGGGGACATGTTCATGGGTAACTTGGATGCGTTCTTGCTGGCTTTCCACTTAGTAACATCACAAGGTGGCCACAGACGCCGGCCGTCATGGGATTTGCAGAGGCTCATCCTCTTCCCAGGCTCTGAAATGCCTTGTCTGGTTCCTCCCTCCCACGTCTCGCTGAGGAGACGAAGGCCGCATCACCCTGCATCACTGTCTTCCCCAGTGCCCCCATGGTTTTCAGACCAAAACTCATCACCATCTCATGCTCTTTCCTGTTACAGTACAGTCTGCTCCAAACAACATGAATTATTTCTACCATTTAGGCTTGGTGTGGCATCTGAGAAAAAAACTTCCTTCCTGAAGGGATTAAGATTCCAAATGTTTGGAAATACGCAGCAACTTGGCATCTTCTGCACGTAATTGTCTCCAGGATGCAGGCCAGGCTCGGCGGATGTGTGAGGACGCGGCGGAGCTGGCCTCCCGGGTGCACATCTGTCTGCCCGCTGTGGGTCGCCAGCCGGAGCCCCCCACCCTGCTCTTCCTCAGACACACGCAGACCCCTGGAAGAGGGAGGTGGGCAGCCCGGGCAAACCTCAAACAAAAGTTGCTTCATTTCTTAGTGCCAAATAGAAAGGGCAAAAATTGCTCACTTAGAAACTTCAATCCATCTTGCACGTTGGGTTTTTTGATACTTTCAGCAATTCTCTGGTTTGACGAAATTTTTAGCATGATCAGGCCAACCCCACACAGATCAGCAATTTAGAATTGGAGTTATAAAAATGGGAGCCTGGGTTTTCCACATTTCCGGGGACTGGAGAGTTTCAAGGCCTCAGACAAATCCTGTGTACAGGGGGAGATAGAAACGTACACAGACCAGTTTGCCAGTTATGTAGCATTTAGGAGAAACAGCTTTCTCAAAAATTGTAAGGCTGTGGGGAAAATTTTTGTGTGTCTGTGTTGGGGGAATGGAAGTGGGAATTTTTTTTAAAATGAAAGCATATGCAAGACTTAAGGTCAAGAATCCCTTCACTAGTCTAAGAGCGAAAAGTTACACAAGTGACTTTGCTTATAAGTGATCATATCTGACACGTTTAGAAGATACAGAAATTTCTTCCCCCAAATAATTCTGGTCAATTAGTTTTGGGGCTAAAGCTACGTCTTCTGGGGCCTCCTCCCAGAGTATCCTGGAGCCTTCGTGGGTCCAGCCGCATCCATCCCTAAGCAGAGCCGTGGAGATTCACGTCCTTCCCCGACTCTGAAGAAGAGCTGGCGGCCTGCACTGGCTGGTGCTTTGCCTGGGACTCCCGGCCCCTCCCCACGCCCACCCACCCCACCCCTCCGGTCCAGGGGCAGCCCTGCCCCTTCCAGGCCCAGTGAGGAGCCAGACTGGGCACTGGCCACCGCCAGGGTCGCTCTGTCTCTGCACTGCAGTCACAGCCCCATGCCACCCTCCCCCCAAGACTTTCCCTCCTGAGCACACGCTGTGCCTGCTCTGTTCATCCCCTCCCTCGGGGTGCCACCGGTGTGGGGCGAGGAGCACGACGGGAGAGATGGTGAAGGCAGCTGTGAGTCCCGGGGTCGGGGGCAGCCCGGGAGGGGAGGGGGCGATGGGGAGGGAGGAAACTCCGAAGGAAAAGGACCCTAGAGAGAAGACGGGTTTGTCCCCAGGGGGAAGCACTGCTCCTCTAGCTCAAAGAAGTCCTCTGGCTGCACCTTCCGCGGCGCGCTCTCCTCTCCATGCCCTCCCTCACCGCGGGGCCCCCCCTCACCGCAGGGCCCCCCAGTTTGGGCTGCTTCTTGCCCCAGGCGTCTCCGGTCTCTGTGTTCTCACCTGTGTCCTCTCCTCATCATCCTCCTGGAGACGGGGGACAAGGCACAAGATGACATCCGTGGCGCACTGCAGGATAACTCACACAGGCCGACATGGAGACAGCCTAGGGTCCATCGATGGACACGTGGATAAAGACATGGTGTGTCTACAGCGGAATAGTATTCAGCCATAGGAGTGATGGGAACCTCCTGCCATTTGCAACAACGTGGATGCCCTTGAGGGCGTTATGATCAGTGAAATAGGTCAGGTATGTGGAAGCCAAGGAGAATGACTAGTATCACTGGAGGAATAGTCAGTATAAAAAAATTCCAGTACAACCGAAGATCTGCCTGCTCCCACAGGAGAGACTTGGCCCCTCTTGCTTGTTCAGACATACCAAATCATGTGCTTAACATGCAAGCTGGAAATCTATCTATAATTAGATCTGCTTAGAAATGAATAAAAGGCATTCCAAAGGAAAAAAAAAAAAGGTCTTCAATAATATAACATTAAAATGGCCATATGTTTAACTTGGCTTCAAGTTGCAAAATATCACAATGTTATATGCTATTAATGTTGTAAACTTATATGGGCTTTTCGACTGATCCAAAAGCTGAAGAGAAGAAAGTAAGCTGAATAAAAAGGAAGTGAAATCTCAAGATACGTGAAAAAGAAATACCCAAAATATTTACTTTTAAGAACAACACAGGTGACCCCACTGTCCATATTGTAACTTTTCTGTTTACAAATATTGGACCAATTTCCAGAAAGTCGTTAGGTTTCTGATATATTTTAGGGCAAGTACAGACATCTGGTAGACAGAGCATCCAAGTACACATTCCTTCAGTGTTTTCAGTCTCCCAGTCGTTCTGGTTTCTTCCTGCAAAACTAATGGATGGAGAGCCCCATGGAGCGGAGAACAAAAGGCTCCCCACACATCAACACTTTATGTCTTTAATGAAATGCAGAGCACAATGACCAGGGACTCTCATCCACCATCCTTTGACATATTCCTCTACCTCTATCCGTCATTTTTAATGCCTAGTTGTCTATAACTATAAAATAAATTCATGTTTACTGTAGAAAATTTGGAAAATTTAATAGTATGAAATTAATAGAAATTTCTAATGGTATGAAAGTATCCCAAAGTTCCACTTCGAGGATTAACAGGATACATAAGTCCTGCCAACTTTTCAGCTGAGAAAAACTAGAAAAGCTAGACCCCAAAAAATCTGTTGGAAGACATCAGACAGCTTACAAAGCAAAGAAACATAAGGCAAAGATCCAGGAAAATTTTTTAAAAATTCAGAGAGCCCAGCTTTCCCCCAGAGCCATATATCCATTCCAGAAAAAGGTGAGGATCTGAGCAGTGCTTTAAGTTTACAGGAAAAAGAGGAAAAGTCGAGTCTGCCAAGCAGAGGTCTTGGGATGTCTGAAGATTACAGAACATGGGTGAACCAGAAATAGATAATTCTTGCAAGGACAGCACCCAGCTTCCTCTCCAATTCTGATCGTATTAAGGCCGTCTGAGATTACCAATGCCTGTAATCTCCTTTCAGAAACAAATGCTAACGCCCTGTGCAGAAATGTAAAATCGTTATCTCTACAGGGCTTCATACAGCGCACCCGGCACTCAGGGCAAAAATAACCAGCCTTACGTGAAGACAAGGGCAAAACCAAACCAAACCAAGGAAAACAACAGACAAAAGAAATGAACCCAAAGAGGATTCAAATAATGGAATTATTAGACACCTACTTTAAAATAATTATCATAATGTGTTTGAGTGGATAAAAGGCAAGATGGAAATTTTTCACAAGGAACTTGAAATTTGTAAAAGTGGAAACTATAGAAGAGATAAAATATGATCAACCCCAGAAGACACTGGGCGGATTTAATAGGTCTGATGCAGCTGAAGAGAAAAGTAGAGAATCTGAGAGCAGAAGAAATTACTCAAACTGAAACACAGAGAGGCAAAAGGAGGACCAGAGAGACGGGCAAATAGCACTTTGTAACAAGATTTAAGGTGTGACTGGGTTCCTAGGTGAAGAAAAGAGAGAAAACATGCCAGAACTCCAGTAGGTACAGCCTGCATTGAACTGCACAAGAGTTCTGCAAAGTCGAGGAACACAGACGAATGCAGACAACGTTTTCAAGAACGTCTCCTATCTGTAAAAGCAAAAGTATATCATCTCCATTTCCAGATTTGTGGATACCGTGTAGACTTAAGGCCATCGACCAAAAAAGCAGAGGAGATAGAAGTGAAAAACAGTATGTAAAAGTGACATGCTTTGACAAGAGGGGAAATTTGGGAGGATAAAGAGAAAAATAGAGTAAGGTCATTAGTTGATTTGTAGCTGATAAGCAGCAACGGTGAAGGTCAGCGGAGGTAATGAAGACGGACAAACCGAATGGTAGAAGCCTGAGCAAATGAAAGAGGGCAGACACGTAAAGACGTTGCATGAGGCAGATAATGTATAAATACCAACATTATAAACATTTAAATGTAAAGTGACCCACGAAATCACACAAAAAATGCACATCTTCCTCAGTACGAAATAAATAACAAAAAACACACGAAAAAGTAAAACAGACGATACGGTAAAAGAGCTCCAGTAAACGCAATGTGTTTAACACAGCAAATGTGTGTTAAATAATATGACGGACTTGGAGGATTCAGAGGTCAGGCGTAGCAGAAAGTTAGAAGGGCGGTAAGTCAAGAATTAGAAGGAAAATACTTCAAGACTAACTCAAAAGCTGAGCCCACTTCCAGGCCGTCTGGGGGAGGCACGGCTAAAGAGAGTCAGAGAAGCTAAACATGAAAAGAACATACAGACAGGCAGAAGGCAGGGTTTGTGCTCTTGCTGGGTGGCAAGGTAGGATTGGAGCTGAAAGCGTTACATGGGCCGAGAATGACGGTTGCCAGCGCTGAAAGCTGTAGCTCGGAGTGAAAACTGAGTGTTAGTGTCCGCATTCCAGCGATGCCAAGTACTGTCAAACAGCCACTGCGGCAGAGGAGGAGAAAGATGAGGGAGCAGGCTGATGGGCAGAGGCGTCAACCCACTGTTCTCAGCCGCAGGCGGGGCCGGCGAGCAGCAGCACCAGGTCAGCAAGGAGGCAGGAAGCCTGAACAGGAGACTCAGCGGAGACGAGAAAACCCGACCTCGGCGCCGGAGAACCGCGTGCAGGCAAAACGCTCTCGCAAACTGTCTTTCAGGCCACAGAGGGAAGCTCAGGGAATCCAGAAAGTAGAATGCATACAAACGATCTTTTCTGTTTGTAATGAAACAGAGCTCAACGTGAGTAACACAGGACCCTTCTGCCAGACAGTCAGAAAAACCAGGCAATTCAAAGCCCTAGGGTCAAAGGCTAAAAACAAATCTAAATTGTAGGATTTCTTTTAAAAAATGACTACAGCGGGAAAGCTACAGGGAAATGGAAAGGACAAAATTAAAGCCGTAATCCGAAGAAAGTTCCTTGTTTAACGCCTGAATCACAAGAAAATGAAACAACAAAAAGAAACATTAAAAATTCTAAGGAGAAAGTGATCTCAAAAGAAAGCAGAAAGAAGGGAAGAACAAAGATAAAAGCCAAAATTAATTAGTTGGAAAAATTAAAAACCATGGAACTAATAACTATGTTGAAATGCCAGTTATTTGGAAAGGGGTTGGGGTGGAACGCACAAGCTAAGCTAGTCGTGAAAAGGAGGGGAGAATGCAAACACGGAAAATGGAAATGACAAGGTGAAATAGCATTGCAATGAAAGAATGTTTGTAAAAGATGAAACTGCTTTGCCAAACTCTGTACAAATGAATTTGAAAACTCCAAAGAACTGACAGCTTCCTAGGAGAAACATGATTTGTGAAAATTAACCCCTGCAGAGACAGAAAGTTTAAATCAACCATCCCATAGAACGTTATCTAAGAACTAGACCCCGAAGAGCACCAGGCCCGCGGGGTGGTTTCACAGAGAGAGAGTTCCACCAGCTTTCACAGCCAGGTAATTCCCACGCTGCCTAACTTGTTCCGGACACAGAAAAAGAAAGGCAACTTTAAAACGACTTCCATGAAGCATAACACTGGCATTCACCCATCAAGTGTACATTTCTAGCCCTCGAATCCAGCGACGCGCTCGGGGACGAGCGCTGGAGGCGCCTTCCCTGGAATCAGAGAAAGCAGAGGCGCGTCCCCACCTCGATGACCCAGCAGCGCGTGAAAAGGGAGACGCCGCTTAAGCAGACCCACGAAGCAGTTAGAAGCTGGAGAAACAGCGAAGGGGCGATAACGCCACCTCCGCAGGCAGGTGCTGAGCAGCCACCCCGAAAGCTCTGCCCGGGGCCCTGGTGGCAGAAGGAACGCCCGTGGCGGACGAATCCACCCCCATACCAGGCAGGAGCCACGCAGCTGTTTACATCCTGACGGCGACCGGAAAGCACACGCGAGAGAAGATGACAATGACAATAAAGAGATAGAGGCCCGGGAAAATGTGACCAAAAGTGTTCAAAATCTATGAGGGACACTTAAAAGTTCTGCTGAAAGACGCAAGTGAGACTGGGAGCAAATGGAAAGATCTGTTGTTCTTGGGATAAACCTTAAGGACAAAGGGAAGTGCAAACCCCTCCACGTCTTCTTAGTCATTGCCTTGTCGCTGGAGATGCTGGCGTGGCTCTCGGGGAGTCTTGACGTGTATTGCGACACGAAACAAAGGCCTGGTATTGGTGGGGACGGGACTCGCAGCATGAAAAATAAAAGGTACAGATGCGAGACCTGTAAGAGGAAGTGAGGCCCCCACGGACCCGAATTAAAATTGGAGCTGCTGGGACTGAGCCGCGCGTTGCGTAACCGGCTCCTTCCAGCCGTGGGGCTAGGGGTGTCCCATCATTGCCCCAGCAAGAACCAGCTGGCCTCCCGGGGAAGCGAGGGGCCACACCCCAGAGGAGGCGCAGAACTCAGCCACTGTGAACCCGCAGAGCCAACGGAGGGCTCGCAGGACCGAGCCCTGGGGCTGCTGGGCCTGGGGCGTGGCGCACGGGCTGGCCGGGAGGCTCTGCTAGCGCAGGGCGCTCCTGGCTCCAGCGGTTAGCATCCTGCAAGGCTCCAGGGAGCATGCTCCCGCACTGCTGGCCCCAGGGGACACGCTCCTGCACTGCTGGCTCACGGGAGCTGGAGAGAGCGATGGCCTACCCTAAACAAAGCAGAAATTAGAGCTACAGCGGCACAGGATGGAAGAAGGGATGTGACCGGACTGCAGGGTGACAAATAGCAGTGCCACCCAAGATGCAGGGTGTGAAGGGCTTTGGGGCATCAAATGGGGCAGGATAGGGGAGGAGAGGCAAGACCCGTCCTTCCACGATGGAGAGAGGTTTTGTTGGAGATGCGGAGCTGGGGGGTGAGTGGCCAGCCAGGAAGGGCTTCCAGGACCCTCGGGGTGAGCCACCAGCAGGTGGTCAGGGATGGAGGACCATCTGCCTGGGGCGGCCGCCTGCAGCTCCTGCAGACACATGGCAGAGGGAGTGGCCTCCGTCAGGACAGTAAATCTCTTCCATCTTCGTCCCACCAGCCCTAGTCTTCTCTGGGCTGAGCTGCAGCTGGGGGCACATCTGTCTCCCCAGCCTCTTCTTTCCTGGGAGCGTTTCTCTTTCTTCTTCCTGGAGCTGTTTTTCCTCCAGACCCACTGGAAGATTTTTTTTTTTTGCTACATAATTATGAATTTATTTTTCCAGGAACAGAATCCAATTGAAACCAGGCTTTGGAAAAGAGACATAGGAGGCCTGTTCAGCCTTCCTCTCAGCCTCCCCAAATGCTCATCCTCCCAGTCCTCCCTGGCTGTGCACGGGCAGTCCCCGGTGTCCTGCCCCCCGGCCTCACCGCAGAGCTCAGCAGCACCTCGTGTGCGGCTCACCGGCGGTGCGTGTGAATCACTCAGTGCGTCAGGCCGCCGCTCCCGCGGCTCCCGTGAGGCCCTCCCTCTTCCTGAGATTTGTCTCCCTCCGGGGTATATGAGTCCATGATAATTCATGCCATTCTGTGAAGGGGGCAGGAAATGGACAGAGGGCACATCATTGCCAGACATGAGTTTCACCTGGCAGTGTTTACACAGATCTTCGTGAAGTGCCACAACCAAAAGGGACTTCAGCGGTCAGGGCTCCGGGACATTAATCCTCTGGACAGAGAAGCACGTCCGGGTGAGCGGAGCAGGGGCCAGGCGGTGAAAACGGCTGAGCAGGGTCAGGACCTCAGTTTCCATGACTTTTCACCACGTTGTCCCCGACCCCGCTGCCCCGAAGCAGCCCCAAAGGAGCAGACCCAGCACTTAAGACACAACATGAACAGAATTGAAGAAGCTTGTAAAATCTTAAATATTTTTTTCCCTGTAGGACACATTTGCTGAAAAAAGTCCCAGGAGCCATGTCCCCAGTTCAGCCTGGGGACCGTCTGGGAAGGCACGCGGGCACACGTCCTCCAGCTCACCTGTGCAGGGTCGGAGAGAGCAGACGGCCACAGGTGGGGTGCTGTGTGGCCCAGAGCCGGGTGCCGCTGGGGAGAAGGCATGGTCAGGGCAGGACGTCCACCCTGACAGAACTCAGACTCCCCCCAGTGGGTCTTCCTGAGGTCACAGCCAGACGCAGCCCCGAGGCAGGAATCCCTCGGGGGTTCACTGAGAAACATCCCCGAGAGACGGTGGGGGAAGCAGGTCGGGGAGAAGAGAAGGGGAGGCTGCGGTTTCCGCCCATGCGGTCCGGCCTGGTCCAGGGAGCCCTGGGCACAGACCGCCCTCCTGACACCTCCAGTGTCACAGCTTGTCACTCGAGGCAAGAGAGCTGGGACTTCAGCACCTGCACGTGCAGCCAGGCAGCCCAGGCACTCTGGTCCCCACAGCTCAAGGGCTTCTCCGAACGGGAGGGGCAGGCGCGGCCGGCGAAGGAGGTGACCGCAGAGGGAGAGACGCACCCAGGGCCCGCGAGGGGGGTCCAAGGGCCTCGGGCGGCGCGTGCTGCGGCTGCTGCTCGGGCCTGCTGTGCGCCGGTGTGCGCCTTACGTGCGTCTGCGTGCGTGCACGCACACTGCGTGTGTCTCTGTGTCTGCACATGCACACCGCGTGTTTTGTGTATGAACAGGCTACTTGCATCTATACGTGGTGCATGTGTCTGCGTGTACACGTGCGTGCTGCCTGTGTCTCACACACACGCACATCACACGTCTGCAAGTGCCCTGCTGTGTGTCTACGTATACATACATGCATGGCGTTGTCTGCGTGCACACGTATGTGCCTTGTGTGTCTGCACATGCACACGCATGTTGCATGGGGGCATGCACGTTACATGCACTGTGTCGCCTGTGGCCCTGAGGCCACGCACACTATCCATCTGCACGTGCACGTCATGCTCCGCGTGCCTGGCGTGAGGCAGAACCACAGGCTGCGGGAGGGAACCGGGAGAGCAGGACGGCCCATCCTCCCAGCCTCCCTCTCAGTGCAGCGCGGCTCCCTTCCCGGACTGTGTCCTCTGCCCCGAGGGGCCTCAGCCCAGGTTTTCTGATGCACAGACCGGCCCTGCGTGCCTTTCATGTTCCCCCTGTTACCAGGCTGGACAGGAAGCCCCGCCCCCAGCTCCGGGAGGTGGCTGAGCCCTGTGTGCATCTCGACAGTGACAGCCGTGCAGTCTCCCCTCCTGCTGCGAGTCTCAGGCCTGGGGGTCAGCTGCGTCCACCACAGGGCCCCCACGAGGATGTCCGGCTAGGTTGGAGGCACTGACCAGAGGTTAGAGGCACTCAGCCTGCCCCCAGTCCGGGTCTGAGGGGCACACATCAGGTGCCCATGGCTCACCCAGCACCCACCACACTAGCTGCACGGAAAACTTCTCTTTGGATGTGACCATGACCATGACGGTCCAGATTTGATGGAATGTTTTATCCCCAGGAGGTTAGCCATCGGCAAAAACACAGGGCTGCTGTGTGACCCTCAGGGATGAAAGCAAACAGTGTGTGCACCGTATAAAGAGAGAGAAACACGGAGGGACAGCAGAGGAGCAAGAGAAAGAAATCAAAGCACGGAAAACAGGGTGCGAGGACAGAGGTGGAACCAGCTGTGACAATAATTGTGGTTGAAAGTGCCTTAATTAATAGGCAAAGGCTCTCATGTTGGGTGGAAGGTAACACTCATCTCTCCAGACACGAAGTGGTCCTGAAATGTTGAAATTAAGAGGAGGGACAAGGCTCCGTCGGTCCGACACACGCGCGTAGACAAGGCAGTGGCGCAACGTCGAGTCCAAGGTGGAAGCGGGGCCCGACCGCGCTGTGGGTCCAAACGCGGAAGCCGACGGGGTCGGCCGCGTGGGCCTCAGGGCCGAGAGGCAGGCTTTGGAGGCAGGGATGAGGCACGGCTCCGGCCACCGCCCAAGAAGCCGGGTTTGCCAGTTTTAGAAGAGGAGACCCACCTAAGGCCCAGGAGGGGCCCTTGGGGAGCCGCCGTGAGCAGCAGAGTCCAGCTGAGGCCCTGGGGAGGCTTTTCTGCGCCGGCCCCACCAGCAGGGGCAGAGCCCTGGGGAAAGCGCAAACGTGGCTTTGAACTTGACGTACGCTGAGGGGCCCGAGGGGTGCTCGGCCCCAGCTGGGGAGCAGGGCTCAGTGACAGGGACCGGAAGCGGTCGGATGTGGACGGCCGGGCGGAGGAGGCTGCTGTGGGGAGAAGTTCGGGGCCAGGGGACACCAGGGGAGCCGGTTCAGCTGGACCAGAACCACACCCGCTGGCCGGGAAGGAAAGCAGAGGCCCCTCCAGCCGGGGCTGCCGTCGAGGGGCTGGAGTGGTGGGGCCGAGGGGTGAGGGGAACGCTGGCGGGCTTGAGGGACTCCTGGGGTCGGAGGAGGAAAGAAGGAAGCTGTGGAAGGCGAGCCTCGTCAAGAGAAGTGATTACAGACCTGCGTCCCGTCCTGCAGTGCACGCGCCTTCACACTGTCCGCCGCCCCGCCCCGCGCTCCCCACCCCTCCGGCCCCCGGCGGCTCTCCCTGCTCCCGGCGCCGCAGCGCAGCAGGCCTGCAGGCGCCCCCACGGGGTGGGGGGGTTGGGGGAGGGCGCCGTGGACCCTCTCCGCACAACTTTTGCAACCCCTTGGGAGTCTGCAGTTGGTTCCAAGTTAAATTTTTAGGAATTCCCTAACTGAGCAAAGCAGCTCATTTACCAATGCAAATGCCTCCGCAGTTGTTAGGGCTCTATTAGACATTTACACACTAGTATGAATTGATTTCAAAGAGCATTACCTGTTAGCGCCCAGTCGTCATTTGACCAGGAACGGATGGAGGGGGAGGAAGAGTCAGTATTCGAGATGGAGTACCTTGGGGGGCAAGGCTGAGAGGTGAGACCTTATCCTCTTCACCCTCCTCCACTTCCGTGGGACGCGGGGCTCTGGGCGGATACCACACAGCGAGTCAAGCTCGTCTGCAGAACCACTGTTGCACCAGGCTGGACCACAGGCAGCAAGACCTTGTTCCTGTCTGGGGCCCGCCGCGCAGCTCCGCCTGGGAGAGGAGCCCCTGGCAACGTGGGAAGATTTCTATTCTGGCCTGTTTCATCAGAAGCGAGGTGGTAGGTGGCTCTGGGGCAGAGCGAGCCCCAGGCGCAGCCTGGTGGCATTTCGGAGCCAGGCGACACAGATGGTTTTCTCTTGCTCACTAAGGGAAAAGGCTTGTTTTTTTCAATTATTTCAAACGCGTTTAATGGAAGAGCTCAGCAGTTTTTATTTTCCAGCTTTGGGATAATCTTTCAAGTTTGAAACTACATTTGTCTGTGTGAAGACTACATGTTTTTGCAGCCCACTGAGCAGCTAAGAAAAAAGCCAGTTGACCTGGTCCCAAACGTTTACCCTCCAAAAGCTCAGAGGCCCGACCTTGCGCCCCTGGGGGCCACTCCTGTTCCAGCCGAGTGACAATCAAAGGAGAGGTGAGGTCCTGGGCCCGCTCTGCTGTGGTCACAGGACACGGCAACTTAGTGGAAATCGGCCCTTTAAAAGTCAGACCCAGAAAACAAGCATTTCTGCTAATGTGGCTGTTTGGCCGCCAGCTGGCTCTGGCGTGTCGGGGAGGCCACCGAAGGCCGCTCCCGAGGGTCCGGTTACTCAGGACTTCTAGCAAAGTGGAGCCAAGAAGAGTCCTCTTCGGGGCCTTTTCTAACAGACGACAAAGCAAATGCAGCATGTGTCCAAGAGCAGAAATAGCCTTCTTCCTAGAAGGCCGTTTCTGAGCTGCGGGCCAGCATTTTAATGTAAATACCTTGGACGGCAGGATTTATGAGTTCCAGAAAGCACCAAGGGTCCGACCTCCTGCCAGACACTGACTAGGGCTTGAAAAGCCCCCTCCGGCCGTGCAGGCAGACGCGCCAGAGGCTGGTCCCGCGGCCGCCTGGGCCGCCTCCCCGCGGCTTCCGCGCTGACCCCTGCGCACTCGGGCCCCTCGGGGTAAGGGCCTCGCTGCCGACGCCCGGAGGCGTGTTCGGGGGTTTGAGGCATGAGACCCAGAGCCATGGCCGTGTCGATTGAGGAAACACATGACCTGGTATGTTAGGCATTAGTATTTCTTAACCAGAACATCCAACAAAATGACAATCAGCCACAAATAAAGCCCTCTCGTCGTGTCTGGGGCGAGGCGAGGGCAGGGCGTGTGCTGAGGACGGAGGCCCGGAGTCGGGGAGAGGAGGCTGGGAGCCCTCCCCCGGCCCCGGAGCACTCAGCGCATTGGTCAGGGAGGAGGCACTTCCAAGAGAAACAGGGGCCGGTAGCTCGGACACCAAAAAAGTCACAATCGGGGTGCATCCTTAGGAATCGGGGAAGTAGGGGTCGGGAGAGGAATTAGGGTGTACACTAAGTTGCTGAAAACCTCTCGACAAATACAAATTAAAGAGGCACATGAGGGCACAAGGGCCCTGAGACAGAGAGCAGAGGACTTTGACAGAGACAATGCTGTGTGCTACGCACTGTGTGCAGAGTGCAGTGTGCTGTGTGCAGAGTGCAGTGTGCTGTGTGCAGTGTGCTGTATGCTCTGCTGTGTGCAGTGTGCAATGCACTGTGTGCAGAGTGCAGTGTGCTGTGTGCAGTGTGCAATGTGCAGTGTGCCGTGTGCAGAGTGCAGTGCACTGTGTGCAGTGTGCCATGTGCCATGTGCTGTGTGCAGGGCAGGGGATGACTCAGCCCCTCAGCCTAGGGCAGGCCACTTGGGGACCAGGTCGGGACGTGGCAGCCAGACTAGTGTGGGGGTTTACCTCTCCCCTGTTGCTTCAATTCTCTCTCCACGGAAATATAACAAGCCAACATACAGAACGCATCTACTGATCCTCCGTCCTTTGGAAAGGGCGGGCTGTGGGGACAAATACCCTTCGACCATGAGAACCGGGGAGCCTCAGCCCCTGAGCTCGCACAGCAAAAGAAGACACGCATTTAGCTTCTCTGAAAGTGTCCCAGATGCGAGGTTGGAAACAGCAGATAGACGCAGTTAGACCTGGAATTACCTTTAGCTCTGACGTGTGTACTCCTGACCCCCGCCCCCCCCCTCTCTGCTCCTCCAGCATCTGGGGATGGTCCTCGCCGCTTCATGGAGACTAAACCACGTGCCTGCTCTCGGAGCAGGAGGCCGAGGGTGGGGGTGCAGTCTCTGGAAACTGCGCCGCGAGCCGCCGACACCATCAAGCACACACTCCCCGGAGCCCTGCAGCTGAGTTTTATAACTGGGGGATTTCGAGGATCCTCCTTCAGTACTTTTCAAGTGTCCTCACCCCGATGGCCCCTGTGGTCCGGCTGTCCCCCGTGTCAGAGGCAGAAGGAGAGCAGGGGGTGGTGAGAGGGGCCCAGACCTGAACGCTCGCCCCACCCCTCCTCCTCCAAACAAGCCGCCATGGTGTCCCCCCTGCCCGCCCCGGCCACGCGGGCCGCTGGCGATGGAGCAGCTCTTGTTCTCACACGGGCGCCCATGTCCCCGGGGACAGCCAGCGGCACGGAGAACTGAAACGTGCCAGCGGGAGGGGCGTAAGCTGGAGAATGTGCCAGAGCATCCCCAGGCCAGCAGGCGCCCAGCACGGAGCTCCCACCGCGAAGCACCGGCTGCCATGGCCACACTGGGTGCCTCCCAACCTGCTGCTTCTCCAGCCGAACCCCCACCCACTTCACCCCACCTCCCCCTTCGAAGCTTCTCTTTCACATCTCCATCTTGTCCGACCGCCCCGTCTTCCGTCTGGATGTGCTGGCTTTCAGTAGGCCCTGAGGGGCCTCTGGGCTGCTGGCCCTGGATTCTTGGGTCCGGCAGAGCCCTTTGTCAAAGGAGCATAACTAATTCCAAAGACCCGAGTTCCCCGTATTTCTCCACCGGCAGAGGCATCCTGGAAGCGCCAAGCTTGCCCACGTGTTTCTGCCTGGGCCGGACCCCTCCCCTGGGGGAGCCACATGCCCAGTGCCCGGGAGCTGTGAGCACCACACGTCGTTCTGAGCGGCCCAGTGTCTGGCTTGTCTGGGCCGCAACACATGAGTTTCAGGGCTCTGACCCCCTAGTTGACCCAGAGCTAAGACACCAGGGCTGAGGGTTCCAACACATGTCTGAGTTTCACTGGAGAAGGAATTTCATTCACCAGCTCATGACAACATCGCTCTAAAAGACAGTGGAGCCGGGCATCTCCACCTAAGGCCCTCGGCTCTGCTGGTGTCTGTTCCACCGAATCAGGGGGTACCTCCTCACCGCCTACCGTCCCTCGGGGCTCTACCCTGGGTCTCGGACCCGGCTTTTCCCCCTGGCTCCCACCCACTGGATCCTCGCAGAGCAGGGCATCCACCCTCACGATGTGGCCGCAGCGGGGTCTGTGCTCGGGGCGCCAAGCTGCCTTCACTGGTGCCTCTCCCTCCTCCTCCGCAGGGACGAGGATGTCGCATTGGAGGATGGAGGCTGCTCAGTGAATCTGGGGGATGAGGGGCCACTCAGACCTCTGCCGTCCTC
This sequence comes from Vicugna pacos, assembly GCF_048564905.1. Taxonomy (NCBI): domain Eukaryota; kingdom Metazoa; phylum Chordata; class Mammalia; order Artiodactyla; family Camelidae; genus Vicugna; species Vicugna pacos. The sequence goes on along the minus strand of NC_132991.1, from coordinate 94,629,224 downwards.
ACCCCAAATCTAGGTTGGACCCCAGGAAGGCTGGCTCTCACTGGATGGGGCACCGGTGAGGGCCCAGGAAGCATGAGTTTGGGAAATCTGGCCTGCTAAGGCTGGCGGGTGCCTGTGGCTGCAGCCGTGTTCTCTCTGTCTTTGCACTGAGGTATCTCCCAGTTAGAGGGACTCGAGGTCCACTTTAGGGGCTGGGATGGGAGCGGCAGGCAGGGGACCAGCAGGAAGGAGCAACCCCACCTCCAGCCTCGGGGAGGAAGGCGGAGGGACTCCAGAAGGACTTTCTCCATCACGCTTTTCCGTGACGAGAAAGGCAGCTGACACTGGGGGCAAGAAGACGGGGTCCACCCTCAGCCTGAGCTTTCTTTGGGCTTCATCACTCGGGAACCAGAGGGGGAAAGGTGATCAAACGCAGCACCTCCTGAGAAGGAACCAGGTGTTCTGGCGAGGGTCCCTCTCACCCCTGATGGACGGAGCGGCTGCCCTCCGTTGTCGTGGACAATCTACTTCTGTGAATGCAACTTCCATTCACAGCACCCCCGGCAGCCCCGACCCACCATACACTCATCGACCCACTGAAACCTCTCAAACAAAAGCTTGAGTGTGCTGATTCCCCAGCCCACAGGGCACAGGCGCCTGCCACTGCCCGCAGAAACGGTGCCGGGTACGCAGTCAGTGCAAGGGGCAGGGGGGCCTCTGGGCTGGGTGGCACTGGACTAGGGTTCAGAAAGGGACATCCGTTGTGCAACACACGCACACCGCTCAGCACCGCCCTCCCACCAGCCACGGCTGCCAAGCCCACTCCCCCTCAGGTGCTGGCCAGCTTCACCCAGGCACACCCAGGGTCGCCCGTCCTGGACCCTGCATCCAGGGGAGGGGGAGGGAAGTGAGGCCAGAGGCCCCCTCGTGTCCAAGGGGAGAACCTCCTCAGGGGTGTCAGTGGGGTCTACACCAGCCCCACAGCACTGAACTCGTTCTGTACGGACGCCCCCTGTCCTTTCTGTCCTCACGCCTGCCCCAGCTCGCCAGCTCCCTCAGGAACCTGGGAGCCCTCTGCCCGGGCTCTGCTCTCAGAGACACCCAGGCTTGGAGGCTGGAGGAAAGCTAGGTCATGGAGCTGGAGACGACAGCCCTACCCGAGGAGAGGAGACGGGGCTGGGGTCCTGGACCAACTGCACGCAGGCAGGCTGGGGGCCCACCCCGACAGCCGGTGCACAGGACCCCCGCAGGAGGCCCGGGGCAGCGGCACTGGGTGGGGGGGCGCGGGGGCGCAGAGCTGGCAGACGGCGCGGGAGGAGGTGCTGGTGCATTTGACTGTTTACGTGTAGTCCGCATGTTTCCAGGCCGGGTTCCTGGAGTGATCCTGAAATCTGCACTCCCACGGGATGATGGTGTCGTCATTGCCCCCACTTCATAGAGGAGGAGACTGAAGCCAAGGGGGTACACAACTCGCCCAGCTGTGCTGAGGCTGTGGCGGCTCCGCCCGCTTTGCACCCGGCCTCCTCGGGCCAGAAGTCCGGGCGGCGGGCAGCACGGCCCGCTCCTCACCAGCTCCGGTCTTTAACATGAGCGAGACGCCGCTCAGCGGTACCTGACTGTGGCTCCAAGCCCACTTCTTTGATCAGCGGTGACTGAATCATTTGCCCCCTCGGATTAACTCACCATTTTCCTTCTGTTGTCAGTTGGCTGATGCTTCTCTGAGGATGCTCGTCATTCTTCCAACTGATTCACACACACCCTGGGCTCCGCCCGCTCTCTGTGGCATGGGGACCGTCCCCGCCCACCTCGCAGGCTGTGTCCACATCAAATAAGGGACTCCGCAAGGGCTGATGACAGCGCTGCATCAAGGGCAAAGCCGAGTTGTCGTCCATCTCCCCGAGACGGCCTTTGTCTCGACGCGAGCGGTGAGGTCGTCGCCTGTTTGCCTCCCACCTTGCACGGCCGTGTCCTGTTCTTACGAAGCGTCACGTGACTTTTCCGTTCTCTCTGCTAGTTTCATTCTTATGCTGAGAAAAGCCTTGTCACCCCCAGAGTGTAAAAATATTCACCCACATCACCCTCAAATTCCTTTACTGTTGCATTTGTGCTACACTTCTCTCTAAAGCATCTGGAATTTATTTTTAGTTTTTTCGTGAGGTAAGAATCCAACTTCAATTTTTTTCCAAAACTTGTAACCACCTGTGCCAGTAACATTTTGCACAATCCATCTTCTTCACACTGACTTGATTCTCCCTTTCCACGTAGGAAATGCTAGCACATCTCGAGCCGTTTCGGAGCCATCTGTCGGCAGCCAGAATTCTGTTCCTACGAGCACGAGGTTGCACTACCTTCCTCGTTACCTTAAGGTGCGTCACCGTTTGCTTCTCTGGGTCACTTCACTTTGTTGTTTTCCAGAGTCTTCCTAGTGATTCTCGCACATTCTTCCAGGTGAACTCCATGTCATTTTGTTCCCCAGGTAGGCTCTGGGGACTTTAGCCGGAATTCCATCCCCGAGGTATCGAGGTGCCTTCCCTGGAGAACCGGCTCAGCTACGTGTGAAATCTTCCCGGGTGAGAACGCGGGTCTCCCCCTGAAGAGCCCTCGCCACCCGTCTCACTGCTCACCGTCAGGGTGCTCTCTTCTCAGTAACTGTTTCTCTTGCAAATGAAAAGCGTTTTTCAATCAAGTCACATTTCATTAACTTGAAGAAGCCATTGATTTGAAGATGCACCACTAACTTGATGTCACTTTCCAGGAAAAAAAAGTAGACAAGATTTAATAATATATATATAGTGGGCATGAAAACATCCCAATTTCAGGAAAATTAGTAAGTGGGGATGTGTATATTCCTTAATCTGATGTATATATGTGCGTGTGTGTGTATGTGTGTGCGTGTGTGTGTGTGTTTGTGTCAGGTAGAGAAATAAACTTGGCTCTGCTGATTGATGCACGGAACATCTAGAAGGCATCTCCATCTGCCGGAGCAGAGGAGGGACGCGGAACCTCAAACCCCGCCTGCCCTCGGCGGCTGGCTTCCGCGTGGGGCTGGAGGGCGGCCCTGGCCAGCGCGTTCCTCCAGCCCCTGGTGTGCGCCAGGCAGTGGGCGTGGAGGGAGAGGGGACGCTGCTAATTGGTAAGGGCTGCTCAGCGGGTCTGGCTTCCACTTTGCTGGAAAGCACAGTGCATTTACGTGTCCTTTGAAATTAAACATCTGTCCCTAATACTAGCGGCAGCGGACATTTTCCCCTGGTTTTTACAAGTTGGTGAAATTTCTATTCTTTTAATATAAAAACAGACAATGAATGAGTGTGACAACACTGGAAAAGTCTCAGTTCTCTGAAAGGAAATGAGCTTGGCTGAGCCCTGCTTCTGGAAAGTTCTGGGGAGAAGCCCCGCCAGGGAATCTATGTGCTGCTGTCCTGCCCAGGGGTGTGGGGGGCACTTAGCCCCCAGGTGCTGTCCAGGCAGGTGAGAACCGTGTTGCCCTTACGGCTCAAGGATGAATTCGGGAGCTGGGACGGCTGCAGGGATCCGGAGATGATGTGATGGCTGGTCCCCAGGGAGAACTTAGGGCCCCCAATGCGCCCGCCTCGTTCTCACTCATACACCCCCTTGTCCCCGCCCCAGGGAGGGCACCGCAGGCAACGCCACTGGCTGCTCCCATTTTAAGCCCACTCCCTGCCTGAGGACATGGCAGCAAAATCTGCAGAAACGCGCACTCACACACCCCACAGCTTATAGATGACACCACATAAATGCCTGCTTGCTCCCGGTGCGCTTCTAGGTCACCGGTGTCTTACTGACGCTGGATCTCTGCTCGAAAGACTTCCAAGTCGGGCCAATGCTTTAGGTATGGAGCGCCCTCCCTCCGTGGCCTCCGAAAACCTTCCCTTTCCATCTCCCCCCCAGCCCCCAACACCAAAGCCACAGTTAGCAACTGGCCGTGAGCTGGAAGAGCAGCTCCCAAGGTGGCTCAGTGTGTCATGAGACCCTGGGGCCCGCGGGCCCCCGCCGCCTTGCTGCGGTGCTGAGGAGGGCTGGGCCTCCTGCGGCCGGCTTCACTGGCAGGTGCCAGAGGCAGGGACAGTCCAAGCATCAGTCCTTGGCTCTTTGCCTGCATCTTCCCATGACAGAAAACCTCCTCGGAGTCTCTGCTGCCTCAGGCGCCCAAGAGAGATGGGGCTGGAGCCAGAAGCCAGCCCGTCCTCGCAAGGGCCCCGGGCACCCCTGGGGCTCCGGCACACCCAGCGCTGCTCCGCCCGTGGGTGCAGGGCAGCACCCAGACAGGATGAGGGAGAGTCGGGGGCTCAGGGAGGAGGTGACTCCTGGGGACACATACTTGGGGGCTGGGGTTCAGGGGCACGCCAGCAAGGAGAGTGGGGTTGCCTTTGTAAATCGGAACTTCCCTTGGCGGGTTTGCACAGCCTGTCCCCTGCTTCCTAGAGCAGAACTCAATTCCGAGTCCCACAGGCTCAGGTCTGCCTGCTGACCTGGGAAAGCGGGCCACCTGAAATGGTAGAAGCTAGGGTCCTCCTGGCACCCTCGCGCATCTTACGGAATGCAAAGCCGTTGCATTCAACTTCTGACCTTGAGGGGTGCTCCTCGCCCGGCTCCTTCGTAATTAATCCTGCTTAACTTTTCTAAAGCGATGACAATAGAACTTATTCTCTGATCGCATTTATCACTCTCCCTGTCATTAAAAATGAGACGCAGGTGCCCCTCCCAAATACTTGAAGTAAAGCCAGTGAATGCAAAGTATGAACTCCCCCCCCTCCCGGCGTCACTGGCCTGTGGACTTGTCGTCACGGGGCGGCTGCGAGCGCTGGCCTCCGGGGGCTTCATCTGGGATTTGCTTACAGAGCAAGAAAGGAAAGAGACCGAAGTTGGATTTTATCTTGGGAATCCATCTTCTGCTAAGCCAAATTAAATGCATGTATTCCATTAATATGTGGTAAGAGATTAAGATGATGATCAAATTGGCCCATCGACAGCCTTTTAGAACAAAAATGGCAATTGTTTGCCTGTGGGAAGGAAGCATTTGTGAGTTTAAAAAAAATAATCTGAAAATGAGAATAAACATTCCATGACTCATGGATGAGTCATTCAGGGTACATGTTCCCCAGCTCCCTGGAGCAGCTGACCTAATCAAGGTGCCTGGAGGAGGAGCTGACTCTGTTCCTCCCCCCACAGGAATGCAGGCGACGTTGGAGCCCCCTTAGCTACACCCACGTGTGCGTCCTGCTGGCTGTGCTGAGAAACGACCACAAGAGATGAGCGTGGAGGACGAGGCAGGTGCCCATAGTCATGCACCTGAGGGCTCTGCCCTTGTTTGGGTGAGAGCAGAGACTCTGCTGTTTCTGGGTAATTGTTCTAACTCCTCTGGAAAATATGTTTTGATCCATTTTTTCCAGAAGGCAGAACTGGAACAAAATGTGCAAGTTTTAAGAAGGGTATCTGGGCTCAATCCAGGGAAGGCTCTTCTAACCAGAGCTGCCCTGTGATGGCGCCGTCCACCCCACGTCCTATCACAGCAGAAGTATTTTCAGCAGCACCTGGACCACAACCAACTGGGGACACTTTAGCCGTCACAGTTGGTGGCCTTCCCTTATCCCCCCTGGCCTGCAACTCAAGCCACCTGCAGCTCTGTCTCAGCCCTTCCTCTGCAGCAGGAGCAGCCAGAATACCAGGGAGTTAAGGTCCCCAGGAACACTCCCAACCAGTGATGGCCAACAGGTGGTGGATAAGCACCCCAGCTCTCACACCCCTCGGGTGGGCCAGCCCTGAGGCATGAGGGACCGGGCCCAGCTGCCCCCGCCATCGCTGGTGCTCCTGCTGCTGAGACAGGAGGGCAGGGCACAGCCACTAAAAGAATGACATAGTACTGAGGATGGGACATAGCCAGGCCCCAGAGGGAGGGGCTCTGACTTCCAGCAGACCTGGAGGCTCTTTGTGTCACTGAAACACAGCAGACGCCGGCTGGCCCCCCGCGGGCGCCATGACTGCTCCGAGGCTGACCCTCAAGGGCCAAAAAGTGGGTGGCGGCCCAGTTCTGGGAAATCCTCTCCCCTTCCTCGACATGGTTGGAATGATCCTCCCTCTCACTGGCGTATGAAATCACTCGGCCCCTAAAAATTAACCACCCCACACACCGGGACCATCTCTCTTGCCTTCTGAGACAGCCCACGCGCTGTCTGGGGAGCGTCTCCCAGAGTAGACTTGCTCGCACTTCCCCGTGCCTCACGCTGGAATTCTTTCCCGTGTGAAGCCGAGGACCCTAAGCCAGGGTGTGTGGCCCAGGGACGCACCTGAGACCTGGGACACAACCGTTCTCTCGTGCCCCGTTTTCCTGCAACACTGTTAGCTTCCTCCCCATGTCCCACTCAGCATTCAGCTGCCAATGCTCCCCAGGATCACCTCCAAAATAAATAACTTGTGCTCAAACCCTTATCTCAGGGTCTGCTACGGGGGCGCCTGACCTAATTAAGGAGTCGGTGCAGTGGGGCGGTCAGGCTGCAGGGGAGGAAACTCCGTGGCCCTCTGGAACCTTGAAATCAAAACCTGGGAAGAAGATAAAGGGAGAGGGCTGATAATGGTCGGAGACAAAGAGGCTGAAGCCAGGATAAATCCAGGGACCACTGCCCACGCCCTGAGGACCAGGAAGAACCACCTCAGCCGTGCTGTGCAGGGACACTCGGAGAGCAGCCCTGCCAGTCCCGAGAGCAAACGACAGCCCCACTGGAATCTGCATCCTGAGACCCAGAGGTGCTTGTATCTAAAACCTCACAGCCATTGATTAACCCTCTGATTCAAGCTGCATCTGTAAGCAGGGGTTTTACATCACACATACGTGTGATTACACACGAGAGACACACAGTGATGGCATCTCAAATCAAGGGGGCAACACGGTGACTAACATTTACAGATTCATTAAGTTAAACACTGCTTTGTCTTAAACGAAAATACTTTCAATTGTTAAACATGGAAGAAAAATGAAATTAAACATTAAAGAAAAATGACATTATGAAAGTCCAAAAAGGAATGATAGTTGAATATTTATATAACCATAGAATGGGATGGGGGATTTTTCAGAGTAACCTCAAAGCAAAAGCTATTAAAAAACGATGTCTACACAGACACCTAAAACTTCTTTACAGCAACAATAAAGTGAAAAGAAAATACAAAATGGTAACAGTATTCTCAATACACAAGACAAATTGTGAATGGTCTTCATGTAGAGAAGGCATTTCAAAAACAAAGAACAATGGACTATAAATGGGCTAAGGACACGAATATAAACGCTACATAAATTAGGAGGAGTTTTAATCTCACTAGTAACTGAAGAAAAACATGTGCTTTCCTATCAAAAAGAAAAGGTCTGTTAGGTGTCCATGGCCCATGTGGATGGAAATGTGAGAAGACAGATCAACACTGTCCTGAGGTGTAGGTAGATGTGGAAACTATTCTGAACTGGGAACTGACAATCACATGGGCAGCCGAAGGTAAGCCCCTTCTTCCGTGAATTTTACTTCTACAAATTGAGTACTCTTTTTCTCTAAACGTAAACTACATAACAGTGCAAAAGCGATATTTTAAAAATACTCATTGCAAGGCAGTATTTGTAGCAGACAATGTTAGGGTGGGAACAACTTAGCCATCTAGAAATACAGGTGTGGTTAAATACACTGCTGTGCACGTGCACAGTCAGACGCTGTGCAGCCATGAAAACTTGGTGGAAGCGGTGCGTGGATTGGCACAGAAAATGCTCATGCAATGCTAGGTGAAATCAGAAGTTATGAACCTTTTGGGGGGGTGTGTATTGACACAAGAACAATCGGAAGGCCACTCACAGTTATTCTTAGTGAGCAGGGATTGCCATGGGTTTGTCCCATTGTATTTTCTGGCTTTAATAAAAATCAATTACCTTGGGGGTAAGAAAAAAAATCAATATTTGAAATTCAGTTTTGAATAAAAATAATAAACATTAATCAACTATGCATTTAACTAAAACAGGAAGGAGAAAATATTTCTAATTAAAAAATCTAAGAGGAAGGAAATAATAAGGACTAAAAGATAAATTAAGACATTATGAAAGAGAACAGTGCCATGGGTAAATAAAACCATGTGTTCTCTGAAAAAGCAATAAATAGACAAAAAAGGCGGAATAAAAATGTGCACATGCGTTATGATCTCAATTATGTTTAAAAGCACAGAAAATACTTAGAAGCAAACATGCCAAGATGTTAACACAGGCTGCGTCTGGGCACCGCGTTTGTGTTTTTTTCTGTCATTCTATACCTTTACTCATCTTCCAAACAATTTACAATGAACACGAATTCATTTCATAACCTAAAAAAAGTTATGCTGGAAATAATGTGAGGGAAAACATAAGTAAATAGAGTTTTCAGTGAACATGTTGGAAGCAGAAATGACAGGTGGTTGAAATAAGGCTAAGGTAAAAGTTGAAGTCGGCTGCGGCAGATCCACAGACTTAGGTCAAAGAAATTCCTGCCCTGACTTGAACTCTAGACTCTGGGCCCTCGAGATCTGGGGGTCTCCAGGGCGAAACAGGACACGAGGAGGGCGCGTCAGGGGAAGAAGCTGTAAGAGCGCGCGGCCGCCTGCAGCGGGACGGGAGGGAGCCGGGAGCGCACGGACGAGCTGGAGGACGGGAGGTACCAGGCCGGGCTCCCCGGTAAAGGGGTGATTATGGGCCCTGCTAAGGAAGGGATTAGGCTCCCGGCTGATAATCGCAAGCAGCTGTGAGGGAGGCTGTGAAGAGTGAAAAGGCAGGCAAGAGGGTTTGGTCGACCAAACAAGGACAGTCCCCAAGATGGGGGCGGCTGGAAGGAGTGAGGCTGCCGTCGGGGGATGTGGGGCCGCGTTTTGTTCTTTGAGTTGTTTTCACAAACTTCTGTGCTTTAGGCCCCTTTCTTTTTAATCAGGTTGTTAATTTCTACGATCGAATGCTTATTCAAGTTGCAAATTTTTCATATGTTAAAAGGTTATAGTCATGTTAGATCAAACGTTCCAGATTTTTTGAAAGCGTATGGATCAAGCTGTTGAAAATACATTGACTCTTCCAGTCTGAGGACATATTTTTGTCAAAGCTATGGGGAGACAGTCACCCTCACACACTGCAGATGAGAATAAACATGCATGTTCTCCTGTGGGTGGGATCTCAAAATACCTAGCAAAACTGCAAATTCATTTACCCTTTGACCCAGTAACTCCAGCTCTAGAAAGAAACATTCCAAAAGATACACTGCAAAGAACACACAAACATACATGCATAAGACTAAGCATTGTGACACTCGTTATAATTGCAAAAGACTGGAAACAAAGGCCTATCGAAAGGGGGCTAATTAAATGAGCTATGGTGCGTCTGTACACTGGGGTATTATACACCCATAAAAAGGAATGAATATATCTGTAGACTGCTATGGTTTGATCTCTAGGACATATTGTTAAGTGAAAAACTCATGATGGATAACCATATATGGTAGGTTATTATATATTGGGAAAAATAGGAGAATATTAAAATATACATGTGTTTGCTTATATTTTAAATGGAAGGATAAAACCAATTTCCACAAAATTACCTAGCGGAGGACGGAAGGGATAAGATATAAGGACAGGGTAGAAGCTGTACTTCTGTGAATGTACCACTGTGTTAAAGTTCTGACTTAGGAAGCATGTAAATAATTTTAACACCAAAAATCACCTAAAAAGCAACTCTCGAAAATCTAAAGCAAAATGAAGCACATGAAACTGCCTGTGTGTCAGGTTGGTGAGAAAACAAGCATAGAGCAAGTACTCAATGTGACTTCTAAACACAGGGATTTGACTGTCCACCTCTAGTGGGATATGCCCCAGGGACCCACGCACACAGATTAACCTACTTTCAGTAACTGTATTGTTGCTAGTTGATGTTGGTATTGTCATCCTGAGGTGGGGGGGGGTGTATCATAGGACAAGACAAATTAGTGACTACTTTGGTGTCATGAAGAACCAGAATTTTTCACTTTGGAGAAAGGAGATACACATGGATCAAGTAAGCTTAGTAAATTGTAATAGTCCTAAATTTGAGTTGGAAGGAAAATTATTTAATGCTAGATGCATTTTGTCTTTTTAAACTTTCATTTCCTAGCCTGTCCATTTGAAAGGCCCAGGAGTCAGGAAAAACATGGTAGCAATGAGCACCCCTAAAGCCTGGATGTTGTTCTCTATACACCATCTCCTTTTAAAAGGGACCAAAGCTCCTTGAGGAAGGGGCTGCAGGGAAACACAGGGTGATCCTGGCACATTTTATCATACCGAAACAAGAAAAGTATCAAATAGTACTAGGATCTGTCAACAGTCTAGGACTCAACTTGAAAAGGCTCCTGTTGGCCAAAGATGGGACAATTTGAGCTCGAGTATGGATAACAACTGAAATAGATTGAAACACATTCACAGTTTATATCAATGAATTCATAATTATACTAGTAAAGAAGTCTTACTGGTCAGCTCTGTAGGATGCCGGAAGCCAACTCATTACTTACTTAGAAAATTGGCAATAAAGAAAAACAGTAAAACATGTATCCTGTCTTTCCTGTATGAGCCGTATCAGGGGAAGAAAAGCTGATGAGGGGAAGTTTTCTTCACGTATGTATTACACTGATCATTGAAGAAGAAATAATAGAATTAGAATGTAACAATTTTGCATCCCCCCAAACCGTTGAAGTAATGGAGCTAGGCAGTGATTGCAGAATTAATGGTTCTAATATCACAAATAGAACACAACACCCAAAATTGATGCCTTTTGATCAAAATACACACTGTTATGAAGCATTCTTACTTTTTTAAAGAAAAATGAAAACTTTAATCTCATCAAAATTCTAAATAAAAATATTAGTAAATAGAATCCAGCAATATATGGAAAGGATAGTACACCATGACCAAGTTGCTTTCCTTCCAAGAATGCAAGGGTGCTGACTCACCACATATATTAAAGGAGAAAAAAATTTAAGATCATCTCATAAATGTTTTTGAAGTACTTGTAAATTGAATGCCAATTCATAATAAAAATTTATATTGCAAAATATTTTATTAATATTACAAACATTTTATTTCAAAATAAAAAATTTTTACTAGCAAACTAATATTAGAAGGAACTGTCTTAATCTAATAGACAACTTCTACAGAAAAGCTCTAGCAAACAGTATAATTAATGGTGAAATACTGAAAACATGGGGGAAAAAAGATGTTGGCGATCACCACTCTCATTCAACTTTATGCTGTAAGCTCGAGTCATAGCCCATAAACTAATGTAAGAATATATTCTCATTGAGAATAAAACAAGATATAACAGGTATAATAGCTGGAAATAGAGAAATTCAGCTGACGTGATTTGCAGATGATTGATGTGTATTTAAAGAAAAAAATATTATTCTACAAGCTCTAAACAATTAGAACCAATAGGCAAATTTGGCAAAATCACTAAGTGCACTAAATCACTAAGTGAACAAAACCAATTTTATTTGTAACTGGATACAAGCAATTTGAATTTGAAATAAAGACGCTACAATTTACAATAACATTTAATACTCTAAGATATCTGGAAAGAACTCTGTATTATCGAAAGTAGTTAGAGAAAACCCAGACAGATGGAGAGGTGTACCACGTTCCTAGACTAAGAGTCTCCATATTGTGAAGATGTCCATTCTTTGATCTATAGATCCAATGTGATTCTAATCAAAACCCCAACATGATTTTGGTAAGAAACTGAACAAGCTGATTTTTTTTAATGTATATGGATGTGCCAAGGACCATCCAATATTGAAGACAATATTGAAGCCAAGACAATACTGAAGAAGAATAAAATTGGAGAACTTACAGTACCAGACACAATGAAGCTATGGTGGCTAATTTAGTCGTATTGACACAAGGATGGGGGGAGAAAACAATGGAACATAACAGAGAGTCCAGGAAGAGACTGACACATACACAGACACCTGACTTATGACCAAGGTAACTCCACGTAGCAATGGAAAAAGACTTTCCTTTTAAATAAACAATGCTGGTCAATTAGATATTCATGCAAAGAAAAGTTAATCTGGACTTACAGCTCACACGGTACAAAGACATGAATTCTGGATAGACTGTGGATCAGAATGGGAAATCAGAAGAGCCTTTAGACGATATAAGCAAATGTGCTCATAAACGTGTGGAAGACAACTATTTCCTATGCAACACGCAGAGAGTATTAACCATAAAAGACAAGACTGACTAATTGGACCACATTAAAATTGAAAACTTCCGTTGATCAAAAAAAAAATTTTAAGAGTAAAAAGCCAAACCACACAACATGGGAGGAGATATTTCAAACACAAATAATTGACAGTCTTATATCCAGGAACCAGGTCTAGAGATAACGGAAGCGTCAGGTGACTCCTTTCACTTCTGACCCACTCCTGTCTGGCCAGCAGGGACTCCAGTGCAAAGCACTGGGTGGCTGGGATGGGCAGGAGGGGCCACCCCGGGTCACACAGCCCTTGCCGCTCACTCTGCTGCAGAGCAAGCACGTCCCAGGAATGAGCCGGGAGATTAAAAGGCCCCGTTTGAGTAATTTCACCTGATGCGCCAGCATGTGCTATTTTCGACCCGGCCCCTTCCACTTTACAAACTTTAAGAATGTTCTCAGAATGCAACTTTGAACATTTCATAATGTCTGGGACAATAACTGGCTTATGTTCAGTACAAGGCCAGCACCTGTCGGGGGAGCTGCCAACACCTTTGCCCCAGGTGCTTAGGCACAGACTCATTAACCTCCTAGGGAGGGTGGGACGTGAGCCATCACAAAACCACAACAGATCCTATGAGCCTCTTAGACTTTCAACAGCATCTAATTCAGGCACTTTCACGCAGAGGATGGAACTGCAGCCCCAGTGTAAAGCGACTTGGTCAAGTGCCCCCAGGCAACTGCAAAGCAGAAAACAGTAGAACCCACGTCCTCCCATCTCTAGTCCGGGGCTGTCTCCCGCTTTACAGTGCAGAGTGGATTGTACCACGCTGGAGAGGATGGAGAACTTCTTGCACTAAAGATGCTAAGATTTCTGTAAGGGGATGACATTTGTATGTGCAGATGGCATCTCCATCCCATCGCTAACACCACCACTTGGACTCACTCAGCCTGGTACTTACTGTTCTTCATGGCCACATGGCAAATTACTGCAAACGTATCAGCTTGAAACACTCCCGTTACTGGCTCACAGCTCTGTAGACAGAAGCCCATGCACAGTGTGACTGGTTCTCTTCGCTGGGTCTCAGCGGCTGAAATCCGGGTGTCGGCTGGGCTGTGTTCTCATCTGGAGGCTCAGCTAGGGAAGGATCCACTTCCAAGTTCATTCAGGTTGTTGTCAGAATTCAGCTCCTGGTGGCTGCAGGGGGGAGGCCCCTGCTCTCTCGCTGGCTGTCAGCCAGGAGCTGTTACCCCCTCACAGGCACAGCCCGCATCCCTCACCACGCAGCCCCCTCTAGCGCATGCAGGGTCCCTCTCGTGCTTTGATGCACTGACTTCCTGTCTCTGACCTCTAGAGACTTCAAGGGTCACGTGCTTAGGTTGGATCCACACAGTAGTCTCTCCTTCTTAAGGGCAATTGTGCCTTTAACCACACAATCATGGAAGTGAGATCCACTATAGGCACGTCTTACACAGGGGGTATGCAGCAGGCTGGGGTCTGGGGGCTATCTTAGAGTTCTGCCAAAGGCACCCTCCCCACACAGCCCCAGGGAGCCTGAACACTGGTCCACAGACTCCGCACCACGTCACTGCAGCCATCGTTAGTGCTGGGAAGGACCTCAGAAGGCAGGAAAGCCGGTTCCCTAGACCTGCACGCCATGGTGAATTTGAACTTGCTTCTAGCTGGGATAAGGCTGTTCTAGTTCAGTCAAACCATAACCAATTCCCTGCTCTGCCTTCTTGGTTAGACTCATAGTTTTAGTATTTCCAGCTTTTCCCTCCACCTGCAAGAACCGTGTGGAAATGACCCCTAATGGCCCCTGAAAAGATCAAGGGCCAGCCAGACGCAGACGTCTTTAGCTGCCGTGTTCTAAGCTGCTGGCAATGTGCGGAGTAATGCTCTCCTGATCACCCTGTTACTTCCTGGCTAGGTTCCTTCACCAGATGATAAATGGCCACAGACGGCTATTAATTAAATGAAAATGCAGCAACCAAATGTGAAGAGCTCAAACTCTTTTATTTTGAAGTATCTTTTTTAAAAAGAAACACTGGGTAGGAGAAAAATGTGCCATACCTTTTCGCTTATACATTTATTTTCAACATCTAAATGCAACTAACTTCTGGTTTCATTTCCTATGAAACAAGTCTTTGAACTTGTTTTTCCTTCTAAAATCATCCCAAATAAACTCACATTAACTAGTGAGTCAAGCTGCTCTTGTGAAAGAAACACTACAGAAAGAAAATTGAGTCCATTTCCAAAGGCAAAGAGGAAAGAGTGGTGAAGGATTAATTTATAAAGTGAACCACAGGGCTGTCGCCAGTGCTTGTCTTGTCTTTGAGACAAAGCCTTAAAACCTTAGCATTTTAGAGGCATAAAGAAACCAGAGGATGCTCTGACATAACCTCTTGTTTTTACAGATAAAGAAATTGAGTCTGCAAGAGGAAGTGAGCCCTCGGAGCCGCATGGCTGGTCTGGTTAGTGGCTAGCCCCAGGAGTCCTGATTCCCACGGGCTCTTCATGTGGTCAAGTCATCTCCCTGACCCCTGGAATAGGACCAAGGAGCCACCCTAAGATGTCTCAAACCCACTTCTGGTTTCATGTAGAGGGTGTTGCTAACGGAAACGCAAAATGACGTAAATTAGGCAGATTCTCATGTGTTACTGTTTTGAACAAAGACAGAGCATCTGTCTTCACTTTGCCCCTTGCAGGAGAATCTCCTGCGTGAGCATGCTCTGGATCCACCCTGATGATTCTCTGCGGGGTGGGCTAGCCAGTGAGGGTGAGGCACTCAGCGCTGTTCGCTGAAGGGCATCTCGGCATGGCAGGTGGCCCCCAGAGCCTTCGCTCCCGAGTCCAAGGACTGCCGACTCTGGGATGACTTCCCAGGTGGGCCACTTCACTCCTTCTGCCCTTAGAACCTATGCTGCCTCTTACCAGAGAGTCAGCAGTAGTTTAACGTTATTTTTCCTTATTAATAAGGGACATTTTGAAGTTTAAGAATGATTCGCAGAAAAAATCAATTTAAGTGTGAAGTGTTGGCATAAAGTATTGATAGTACTTTTTCTGTACAAAAAATGAAAAACAATTTTTAAAGTGTATGGATTTGGGAAACAAGAACTTTTAAATACCTTTTAAATTCAAGATCTGTCAACCTTGGCACCACGGACACTGGGGGTCAGATAGCTCTGTGTGTGTGCCTGTCCTGCGCCCTGGACGAGGTTTGGCATCATCCCTGACCTCCATCCACTAGAGGCCAGGAGCACACTCTCTCCCCCTCGTTCTGACGACCAGTGATGTTCCCAGACAATGCCAATGTCCCCTGGGGGGCCAAAATGACCCTGGTCAGCATCCAGCAGAACACTGAGCACATTTCAGATATAAACGAGCACAGACCCTGCTATGGCCCAGACCCAGGGAGCCCTGGGAGGCAGATTCACAGTGAGGTCAATGTGTGATGTCACCAGACGCACTTCTACAGTGCAACTTAAAGAATGTCCAAGGGGTGGGGGAGGGTGTAGCTCAGGGGTAGAGCACATGCTTAGCATGTACAAGGTCCTGGGTTCAATCCCCAGCACCTCCATTAAATAAATAAATAAATAAACCAAATTACCCCCCCCTTCAGAAAAGGAAAAAGAGAAAAACAAACAGGAAGGAAGGAAGGAAGGAAGGGACTTCCTAACAGGCAGAGCTGCCCAAAGGAATCAGCTGCCCAAGGAAACAGAACATCATTTTCAACAGATGTGCCCAAGAGGAAGGGGAGCCAGGAAACTGTGATACAGACTCATGTGGAGAGGGACCACTACCTGCAGGTTGAAGGGGCTAGGAGACCAGTTAGCCATCTCAGTTCAAGAGACTGGCCTCAGCCTGGTTAAAAAAAAACTTACCTATCTGTAAAACATTAACTGCTTAAAGCCCTGCTTTCCATCGTTTTTAGGTTGACTGAAGCAATAATGTCACATTGCAAAAAATTTGGAAAGCACATAAAAGTACAAAGAGACATAAAACAATCGCCTTGAATCTGACCAAAAGAAATTCCTCTTGACATATGTGTATATTTCTGTCCAGAATGATGTTCTATGCATGCTTTTTTCATTGTTGAGCTTGCTTATTTCGTTTTAAAATTCTGTATTTAAGAGTTCTCCTCCTGTCAAGAAAATTCCTTGGAAGCAAAATGTACCATAATTTAATCAACTGTCCTCCTATAGTTGGGCTTTTATAAAAGTCACCAAAATAAAGCAACTTTTTTCTTGATAAGTGTGTCTCCTGCCTGTAATATGCTTAGCTCACATCTAGCTCAGTGCGTAGTAAGTGCTCAGGAAATCAGAAAGTCCTTTTATTATGTTTTTAGGCTGCTTCCCTGAAAAGTTAAACTCTCACCAGCATGAAAGTGTTTCTGTCTTATAAAACCTTCCCCGGCATTAAATCTCTTCACTTTTTTGTAATTTAATGGGTGACAATAAAACTCATTGTTAATTTAATTTGCATTTGTTGACTACCAGTGAGGTTGCATACTTGGGTAGTTTATTAAACATTTTCTGTAATAGATGATCTGCTTATGACATTGCTTTGAATTTCTTGGAAACTTAGCTCTTTATTACTTGCAAGAGCCCTTCTCTTAATAAGGATTTTAGATACTAACCTTTATCTTTCACTGATGTTTGTTTTCTTATTCTTTAATTACACACAAATTTGCAGGAGGGAAAACTCCCAGGCAAGGTGAACTTTCCAATAAAAATCATAAAACACTTGACAAAATCTTTTTCCATCAGACACAGTTAATAGAACCAAATCTTGGGAAAATTCATACCTAATGAAATAAGGAGGAAATGAAGCAATTTTAAAAGGACTTTAAAATCAAATTGTTAGAATTTACAGAAATAGAAGGAATAACAACCACTAATTGTGAACAGAAATTTCAAGATTAAGAAGGATTCATTTGGGAGTCACAGAACTGGAAAACATTGAAACAAACAAAACCAATAGATTTGGCTTACATTTTGTTACATTAATAGATACAATAGAAGAGAGAACCAATGAATTAGAAAACAGAAGTAAGACCATCACTCAGATGCAGAGCAGAGAGCTGAAAAATCAGTTCAGAGACACGAAGGATGTTGAACCCAAGCTGTATCTAGCAGCAGTTCCAGAAGGAGAAAATAAAGACGGGTTAGTGGGAGCACTTCAGCAGACAACAGCACAGAGTTACCCATAATAGAAGAAATATCTGAGTCCTCGAATTAAAGTTCACTTAGAGAGGAGAAGGATTCAGTTTTTTGAGGAATCCAGGTATAGACACATGCTGAGAAACATCAGGGGGAAAACTAAACTATTTAAAACATTGGAAAGAAATGACAGGTAAGCAACAGAGGTTTCATCCATGCAAACAGATGCCAAAACTGAAGTAACAACTCCAAACGCTAAGGAAAAATAACCATCAACTGAGAATCCTGGGCTCAAGGGAACTGTGTAGACACACAACAGTTAAGGGCATTCCTGTGCTTAGACCAGTGGTCTCCAAGTTTGTCTGTATGTTGGAATCACCTCAGAAGTTTCTTAAATGCTGATGTCCCTGTTCCATCCCCAGAGATTACAACTGCATTGAGACAGGGCTTGGCCCAGGCTTTGGACTTTTCTAACATGCAGAGAAGTCTAGCAATCACTGGTATAGACCCTTGAATTAACTTCTGAAGAATGGGCTCTAACAAAAAGAAAAATGAACTAAAAAAAAAAAAAACCAATAGAGGAGTGTAATAAAATAGAGTGAGCAAAGAAATCAGAAAAAAAAATGTGTTAGCCAATTAAGTACTGAACTTTAAATAATACAGTAAACAGTCCATATTGAATCTTCATTATAAAATATAAAAATAATAGTAAAAATATTTATTAGAAAAACACCAGGAACTAAAATTCTAAATAATAATGTGGACAATAGGAAGCAGGAAGTTCAGGGGTCAGTTAACATGCTCCTGGTTTCCGATCTTCTTTGTGAAGAGGGTTTAGAGTTAACTATCAAATTCACTTGAAACTACAAAGCAAAATCAGTTGTTAAAAAGTTATAGGTAGCCATTAAAAGAACAGATACAAAATGTTTACCTTTCAAATGGCGGAGCAGGGAACAGGGAAATAAAGCATTCAACCTAATGAAGTCATTAAAGAGAAAAAGAAACACGAAGAATAATGCTGAACAGAAAACAGAAAAACAATGCTGGAAATAATCCCAAATGAGTCGGCAACCACAATAAATGTAAATGAATTAAATCGCCTTTCTAAAGACAGTTTTTTCTTAATCAGACAGACCCTAAAATTGAACTTTTGATTGGACACCAAGATAAATGGAAGTGAAAATCCTAAATAAAGTGTCAGGTTCACAAAGGAAATGGTTGGGGACCAGCCCACACTGCCTTAGAGCTCAAAAACATAGGGAGAACCAGAAGATGGAGAGAGTGTGGGTTTGTGGAACAAGCTTTGGTCAAAGCTGTTCTTAGAGTTCACGCCTTCCTGAAGCCAAGAGAGCAGGCGCAGCTGTGCCTCCGGGAGCCTGGCGCACGTGTGATGCTGCGCTGACTTCCTCCTGCCCCAGACAGAGATTCAGGTCAGCCGCGTGAGCCGGAGCGTGAAGAGAGGGCTGCTTCGTGGAGGAGGCTTCCGCAGGCCGGTTTTGTTGGGCACGAGCTGTTCTCCTGGACCAGCTGTGGGCTGTGCAAAAGAGAGGGGCTGGGAGAAGGGAGACGGGGGTGAGAGACAGACAGAAGCCAGAAACAGATACTCACACACACACACACAGGCGGTTTCAGGTCCTGTCCCAGAGGACCATCTGAAGTGTCTGAGGACCTTGAGCAGCAGGGGATCTGGGCAGAGGCAGCCGGAGGTGCTCACCCCTGAGGTCCAGCACAGAGCACCAGTGAGGCCAGAGGCCACAGTGAAGAACCCCGAAAGGCCCCACCAGGACAGTTTCAAACCCCTGCTAGACCTGCAAGGCAGAAACACTCCCCACTGCCCTGCCCCCTCCACCTGCTCCAGCTGGGCCGGGGGTTGCACCTCCCTGAGGAATGCCAGCCACCAACCACAGAGGCTCGGCGGGGGTGAGGCTGGTGGGTGGTAAGTGAATATAGAAGTTTTGATTAATAGCTAAGCTGAGCTGATTGGATTTCTGAATTGAGACGCGTTTAAGGACTTCGAGTGGCAGCTGTGTAAGATGACCACCAACAAACACACTTTAAAGAGACAGGGAGCAAAATTCAAGTCCTGCTTTGATTTCAGCATAAATCGTGCTTGTTCCACACACGGGTCACACAGTGCTCAGCTGCGCACGCTCCCCGAGAGGAACACCCCAAATGCAAGCAAACAGAGAAGCTGAAAGTGAAGAGATGGGGAGCAGCAGGCCGTCGCTAAGCCAGAGGAAGTGCGAGTGGCTTCATGACCATTAGACAGAAGATTTTAAGGAAAAAGGTAAAATCAGGAATTAAAATCATTTTAATAATAAAAGCAATAACCCTCTAAGATGAGCAATCGTCAGCACACACCGGTGCTAAGACAGCCTCAACACACACAAAGCGGAAACTGACAGAAATGCAAGAAGCTGACAGATCTGCGGCTGGAATAAACCCTTTGAGCATGCTTCTCGTCCTCACAGAAAAGCAAGCTTTCAAAGTATCAGTAAGAGTAGAAAAGGCTGAAGCGCCGTGGCTGAGCTGCGGGATGTAAGCAGACAAGCGGTGGAGAGAGATGGCCTGGGCCCCCACAAGACAGACTGCACATTCTTTTCAAACACATAAAATATGTTTTTAAAATTTGAATATACCCATAATGGATCACAAAGGAAGTCTTGAAAAATACCAAGGACTGGAAAACATGCGGTCCACAGTGAATTTAGAAATAAAATTTTAAAGCTGGCTAAAATGCACCCATACATTCGGAAACTAAATAACACTTTTAAATAATTCATGGGTCTGGAAGAAATTTAATGGAGATTATAAATACGGAGGACTGAATGACAACAAAAGAGCTATACAGGAAAATCTGTGGAAAGCAGATGAAGGGGATATTATAAAGAATTTATAATATTAAACATTTATTTTAGAAAATAAGAGAGGTTTTTAATGAGTGAGCTAAGAATGCAATATAAGAATTTACATAATACAGATCAGTGTAAAACCAAGGAGAAACAAAAAATAATCATAAAGGTAAAACTTATGGAAATAGTAAATAAAGAGGCAACAGAGACAAACAGAAGAATCAGAAAGACAGCTCTTCAGAAAGGATGATAAAAATACAGATTAATCCAGAAAAAAAGGCATGAAGAAATATTAGAAATGAAAAAGAAGAATTACTGATAAGCTGTGATTAAGACTCAAAAATAAGTTTTAAATTTCGTGCCAGTGTATTTGAAATCTCGCACGTGGAAGACAATTTTCTTTAAAAAGGTAAGTTGCTGGGCTTCCGTTTTCATTCACGTGCCGCAAAGACTAGAAAAGGAGGAAAGACTGTCTCCTTTCGTGAGGCAAGCATCCCCACGGTAACAAAACAAGGCAGAAAAAAGAAAGAAAATTATGAAAAATCCTCTGCGCAGCAAAGGAAACAGTCAAGAAAATGAAAGGCAATGTACGTAGTAGAAGGAAATATTTGCAAACCATACATCTGATAAGGGGTTAATTTGCAAAATGTATTAGGAACACAAGTAACTCTGCAGCAAAAAACCAGATCAGCCGACTGCAAAACGAGCAAAGGGCCGGAATAAACATCTTTCCAAAAAGACACACAGATGCTGACAGGCCACGAAAGGGGCTCAAGGTCGGCAGTCACCGGGGGCACAGGTCACAGCCACAGCAAGGCGTTGCCTCGCACCTGCCAGGACGGCTTTTATCAGAAGGACAGGAGAGGTCAAGTGCTGCTGCGGTGTGGGGCGGAGGGCGCCCTCGTGCCTGTGCGCAGGGGTGTAAATCGGCGCAGCCACTGAGGAAAACCGTGTGAAGTTTCCTCAAAAAATTCACAATAAAACCACCCTGTGGTCCAACAATTGCACTCCTGGGTATGTATCCAAAGGGAACCAAGTCAGTGTCTCAGTGAGACACGTGCACTCCCATGTTCACTGCAGCATCATTCCCCACTGCCGAGACGCAGAGACAGCCCGAGCGCCGCTGATGCGTGGACGGGCAAAGACGCGGTAGGCAGGTAGATGACAGATGGATAGATAGATAGATAGGCAGGTAAAGGTGGGTGGAGGGCTGGATGGAAGATGATGGATGTATAGATGATGGATGGATGGAGAGATAGGTAGGTAGATAGATAGATGACCGATCAGTTGAGAATGGAGTATTATTCACAATGAGTGAGGAAGAAGGAAGTCCTGGCATCCATGACAACGTGGATGGACCTGGAAGACGTTACGCTAAGTGAAGTAAGCCCGACAAAGACACACACTGTATGGTCTCACTTATGTGCGGGATCTAAAGCCAAAAAAAGTAGAAGTCACAGAAACAGACAGTAGACAGTGGTTACCAGGTGGGAGAAGTGCAGAGACATTTGTCAGAGGGTACAAAGATTCAGTCAAAAAGCTGAAGTTCTGGGAATCTCATGTTCAGGCTGACAGCCACAGTTAATAATACTGCATTTTATGCTTGAATATTCTAAGAGATTCATCTTAAACATTCTCATCATACAAAAGATAAGTAACTGTGTGAGGTGACGCATGTGTTAATTACCCTACTGCGGTCATCATGTCACACTGTGTGCACATACATCAGATCATCACTTTGTGCATGTTAAATACATACAATTTTATTTGCCATTTATACCTCAATAAAGCTGGGGAGACTAATTAATTAATTAATTTTAAAAGGAGAATTATGCACAGCCTCACAGACTCAAAAATCCTAAATAAAATACTAGCAAGTAGAATCCTAAGTGCATGAGAAACAAAGGCACATTATGACCACACCCCCGCGTGGCCGCAGGGAGCTGGTGGGCTGTAGGAAACTGCCGATGTTCGGCCAGCTCTGTAACGTACGAGAAAGGCGGTTCCTCTGATCCCACCCGGGGTTTTCCCCGTGAAGAGAGGGCATCCCCCCCTCCTGAGGGTGAGGAGGACGGGCACGCGGTCACGGCAGGGACGGGCGGGGCTCCGGACAGCTCCAGCGAGGGGCGGTGCCCAGGGCCGGGTTCGCAAGCGGACGGATGGCCTCGACGGCCAGAGCATGGTGGAAGCAGTGGTGGTGCGGCCCCAGGCGACCGGGGCGGCACTGGTTTCTCCCACAGAACCCGACTGTGCCGGCGGGACTGGCCACCACCCGGGAGTTAGGGGGCATGAGGGTGGATGGGAGAGAGGGCGGGTGGGGGAGGGCCCGAAGGCCAGGTGGGTGTGAGAGTGGGTTTCAGGACGTGGGGGGACAGTGACACCCAGGGACTGTCAGGGTGGGGGCGGCAGGTGGCAAGGCCCCATGCGCCCTGGAGGACGTGCCGTCGAGGCGGCCCGGCCTGGGCACCAGGTCTCCAGAGGCCACCTGTCCTTGGTGGTCCCGGGGGGCTTGGTCCCAGTGCCGGGTGCAAGGCGGCCTCCTTACCCAGCTTCTCTGGGGTCCCGAGAGGAGCTGGCGGCCTCGCTGAGAGGAGCCTTGCCGAGGGAGGGACCCTGTGATGCTCGGGCTCTGGGTGCTGGGTTGGGGTGGGGCACACTCCCTGCCCGAGCCCCAGGCAGCGCTGGGCATCTGCCCTAGAGCCAGGGCTGAGCCTGGGCCTCAGACCTTAGGACCCTGGGCCCATTCCAATCCCTCTACTGGCTGGTGTCCTCCTGGCTCTTGGACCGCACTCCCTTCGGCAGCCCCGAAGCCCTGGCCTGCCCGGGCACCCCACCTTCTGCGCAGGCGCCGCCCTTGCCCTTCGCTCCCCGGCCCTCAGCCCCCAGGGCCGGAGCAGCCTGTCAAACTGTCACCAGTGCAGCACCTCTGAAGTGCACGCGGGATGATGTGACCTCCAGGGAAACGAGAAACAAGCCACACACTCAAGTTATTTGGATGTGGGTGTGGGGAGGAATGGGTAGGGGTCTCCGTCCTTCCTCTCAACCTCCCCGTCTCTGTGGCAAGGACATAAAAGGTCACTGGAGCTCCCTGCACGCCGCGTTGTGCTGGACGAGTGATGGCCCCCTGGACCTCTTCCTGCTGCTTCAGGCCCGGAACCAACTCGGCAAAGCCACGGTGGACCCAGCCCCATTCCGGGAGCCCTGTCCTGTTTGCCACTGTCTCTCCCAAGCCCCCGGGCAGCAGCAGGAGTGCGGTGTCCCCTGAACTCTCGTCCTGTTTACTCCAGTTCCTCGCCCAAAGCAGCTGCGGTGCACGTGTCCATGGGCCCCTGGCCTAGACTCGGGACTGGGGCTCCCTGGAGCTGGGGGCTGCCCCAGCCCGCGGTGTGGGCTGAGGGAGGCTCCCAGGCTTCCTGCCAAGGGCTGCTGGAAAGAGACCTGACACTGACCCCTGCACGGGGTCACGACGGAGCCGGCTTAGCCACAGGGCCGGGCAGCGGGGCGCTCGCTGGGGCGGGGAGCCTGCCCCTCCTGCAGCCCAGCGGCCCCGCCTGCGCCCTCTCCCGGAGGGACCGTGCTCCCGCGGTGGGACTCCGGGCTCACGGCGGGAAGAATCCGGCAGAGCGAGGAAGTCAGACAGTGGAGACTGCAGAGGCCCAGAGAAGAGGGGGAGGAGATCTGGAGAACCCGCAGGCCAGTCCAGCTGAGCCGGCCAAAGGCTGGAAGGTGGAAGGACACACTTGTTTCTTCCAGATTATTAAGACCGAAGAGCTTTATTTTCTGGCAACAGAATCCCGCCAGGGAAAGCCCCGCGTCTCCCTAGCACGCATGGGATTCCTATCAGCATCCATAATCATCTTCTGCACCATCTGATGAGATGGTTCCTGTTAAACCTTAATCTCCTGCATGTGGCCTCCTCCTGAGCCAACTTCACAGCTAAAAATAAAATTGACTTATCAACAAATAGTTTACCACTGACACTGCAGCCTGAGCCCACGCTGCTTAGCCAATCGGGTAACCGGGGATAACAGAACACCATTTGTAACCAGTATTAAATCAAAGGACACCCAGACACATGTGCTTCTCTGGAGCCCTTTTCTTCATATGTGCAGCACGATGGGATTATGTTCATTGTGAAGCCTTTGCATCACGAGCGGAGCCCAGGGCCAGCCTGAGCCGTCCTCCTCTGCCTCTTCACTGCCAGCTGGGGCCTCTCCCAGACCACACTGCTGGTGGTGCCTCCCGGCGCCCACCCCTTCCAGGAGCCCCAGGAGCGGTAGTCACACTATGACTGGACCTAGCTAGATGCCTCCAGCACCGGCTAGAGAAACTGCTCAGTGCCAGGAGGGGACAGGACAGCACAGCACGGGACGCTCGGGGGACAGTGGCCCGCCTCCCCCAGTGGTGCGGGAACCCCACACGGTGCCCCTTCTCAAAGCTTCTCTTCTGCTTGAGGTCCCCATCTGGGGCACATCTGGATGCATCTGGAGCCTCCTTGGCAGCACTTTACTTCGAAGTCCCGAAAGGCCATTTCTATCTCCTTGTGCAGCTGCGGCTCCGTCCGTTTCTACCTGATTTCTCTTGTGATTCATGTCTGTGCTTTTGAGTTATTCCTTAGAAAAATAATGCCTCAGGGAAGAGGAAACTCTTCCCAAGAAACGGCTTTCCTGCAAAAGGCCTGCCAGTAGCCAAACATCAAACTCAAAAGTCAGCCTTCATCAGCTCCTTGGTCAAATCCAGAGGCAAGGGGTTGAAACGTCTCCCCTTTGGGGTGGGGGCGGGGGGCGAGTCGACCAGTGATGAATGGACGTGGCTCCTGGAACCTGCCGTGAACCAGCCCCACCCTTGTGGGGGGGGTGGCGTGAATGTCGGTGCTCGTCCTCGTGTGTCGCCTTGCTTGTCTAAAGGCGAGGAAATGAACCTGATTCAATTCAATAAGTCTTTTCTCTCCCACAACAAATCCCCTGCAGGCAGGACAGGGCGGAGACAGAGGAAGGGGGAATGGTGGGCCCTGGGCTGAGGTTGAAGCTGGTGCAGAAGGGGTCAGTCAAGACGCCAAGCCTGGAGCCACTTCATCTGGTTGCCCGAGGTTTCTATAAAGTAGCTTTGAATTACTTTAGACCAAAAGACCAAAACGAGGGGGGCTGGGAGAACAAATAAAGGGGTCCCAAACTCTGGAAGTCACGGGAGCACAGTTACGGTCGGCAGAGGATGGGGCAGGGACGGGGCGCGTTCTGCTGTGGGTGCAGACAGTAGGGGTGCTGTGTTGGCAGAGGACTTTAAAACAATGACACCACCGTCTAGGTCCGCCTGCTTTCATGGTCACTATGCGCTGGCAGTTCTAAGTAACATCGGGGAGAAGGCGCTCCTCCCGCAGGGCAGACCTCTCCGGCCCACCCCGGCCCCCCAGCCCACGGAGGGCGGTGCGGGCTGCAGGTGGCGCGGGGCTCTGCGCTCAGAGGTCGGGCCGGGTGGGCCGGGCACAGGCTCCCTGGGTTTGGGGGGCGCAGGAAGCTAGGCTGGCGGCCGGCTGCAGAGGGGCCTCGAGCAGCTGCGGATGGTTTCTGCTACTTCCTTTCTCCTTCGTCCTCTGCTTCGCCTGCACCCCGCACGCAGGGCCCCAGTGGAGCCGGCTGCCAGGCTCAGGCTGGGGAGTGGCTGAGGGGCTCAGCCTGCAACGACTCAGTGGCCAACGAGGCTCGTCCCCACACCCCCAGCCCCGGGAGCGGGTGGTGCTCTTCTGGGGGCAGCTCCGCTCGGGTGCCGCCAGCAGGAGAAGGGGTGGGGGTCGGGGCGTTTCCTCCTGTGACCCCCCCACCTCGGTGTGCGTCTGTGCGCGCAGCCTCGGCTCCTCCATGCCCAGCTCCCTGGGCTCCGGGCAGCCCTAGGGTGCAGCGGACCCCCCTGCGGGCTCCCTCACCCCACCCTCCCCCGTGATCCTCACTGGGCTGCGGCCTGTTTCCTGTCAGGCCCCTGACTGACACTGTAACTCACAAAGGCCCCAGTGTGGGCCCCACATCGTCACCTGGACCCCCTGCCACCTGACATGATGCTGCAGGCTCACATCTGGGCTCTGCTCCCCGGAGCGGGAGGCCCTCCTGCTCTCCACACAGGCTGCACCCCGCCTCCTCTCCCGGGCCCACGCTGACCGCCCCCCACCCCGACAGGCAGGCGCTCTGCCTGCAGGTGTGGCCTCTCCACACCTGTGCCGTTTCTGCCTGTCACGTGGTCACCTTGGACGCCCTTGCCTCCATGGCCAGAGGAGGTCTCTAGGTCAAGGTCAGAGCAGGGTGTGGACCACACACCAGGTGGACTCGCAGGCTATGGGACATCCCCGGTCCTTCGCCATCAGTTTCTGCCAGTGAGGCCTGGGAACAGTCATTGAGCAAGATCCCTTGTTACTTTCCACCCAAAATGAAACCATCCTAGGGGGCCAGGCTTCAGTTCTGTCGGTGTTTCCGGAGCCACATGATGCCTTGGCCTCTGAGTGTTTTCAGTGAAAATTTTGAATAGGTCGGAGTGGAGTTCTACACGCTGGATGGTAAGGACCCCCAGTCCCCTTTGTCATGAAGTTCCAAGGACATGGCTGGGACATCAGAGGACTCCCCTCTCCAGAAGCTGACTGGCACAAGGCAACAGCCACACACACACTGACGGAGAGGAGAGGCAGCTCCCCTCCATCACCCTGTGGTGAGACCCGCTGGCCACCAGCCCCACACACGGCATTTCATATGAATGGACAGCCAAGGTTTGCCATTCATTTGAGTGAAGCATTTAACATAAAAGGCAGAAACCAAAGCCAATAGAAAAATAAAAAAGGAACTCAAAAAAAAAAAAAACGCATGAGACAAAAAGTCAGGAAAAAATGCCAAGAAATAGAGCCAATACCCTCAGAGAGAGAAGAGAAGACGTGGCACCCATGAAACAAGAGCACAATGCTACGAAAAAGGAACTTTTCAAAGTTCCCGACTGAAGCACGATGATCATGTTTTACTTTTTCAAGGTAAATAAAAAATAAAGCAGGAGTCCACATGAGGTCCCCAGGAGTCACGCCCACTGATGACACCAGATAGATGAGTGGCCAGGTTACTTCTGAGCAGTATGGAGCTTTCTTTTCCCTCTGTTTTTAAAAACATATTTTTATTGAAGTGTAGTTATTTGCAATGTTGTGTGTGTCCGTTTCTGGTGTGCAAGCACAGTGCCTCAGTCATACATGAACATGCATGTATTCGTTTTCATATTCTTTCTCACCATAAGTCACTACAGGATATTGAATATGGCTCCCTGGGCTATGCCGTATGGACTTGTTGCTCATCTATTTTATATGTAGTAGATGTTATCTGCAAATCTCGAACTCCCAGTTTAGCCCTTCCCGCCTTCTTCCCCTCCAACTCTTTTTGACTCTTATGCTCCTCTTATGCTCCTTTGGAACAAGGAAAGAGAAATCCAACATGTAGGCTTTGTCCTCAACAGCAACTCAGTCCTGGCCAAGATGGTGGTCTTGCGGCGGCTTAAGCAGGGAGGGGAAAAAATGGAGGAAAGGAGGACGCAACAGACAGCGTATTCAAGTTTGGTTTCAGAAAACATTTGAAGTTGTCCATCCAGATCTCGTCAAGGACTGATGAGCTGGAAACCTGAGCGTGGGCTGGATCCTAAACCAGGATTTACCACTTACTAAGCGGGGACCTTGGAGCTTGGGGGTGGACATTTGGAATGTCCCCAGGACTGGCGTCTTATCCCTCAAACAGAGACCTTACGGTCCCCCCCACCCCCGCGCCAGGGATGTTGTAAGGCTGCAGTGACGTAACAGACACGTGGCGGGGCCCTCGGGCCCCCCCACCTGCCCCTGCCCCAGCCCAGGAGGCTGTCAGGCTCGATGCCTTGCACACGGGCTGCCGGTCGCGCCTGCCTCCACCTTCTCCCCCTCAACCGCCGGGATGAGGTAGTTACACTTCCTTCCTTCCAAAGGCAGTCGCAGAGTGGAAAGTCCCATTATTTTAAATTACAGAAGATGCTTACTTTTGAAGTGGAAGTTTAAACCTGTCAGGAAATTTCACCTTCAAAGTCCTTGAATTGGTTCAAAACTCCCTCACATGGAATGTTTCCTTAATGGAGTTTCCAGACCCCTTGGAGCCCGTTTGAAGCGAAATGGTCCACGCCGGGGCCCTTCTGGGATGTGGCAGAGCCCTGGAAACTGTCCGCATCATCAGGTTTAGCTGGGGAAATCACACGTCCTGGTCTGAAACATATGCACGCCTTCTCAGGCGTCATTCTTAACGCAGAGCTCACCAGTGAGCTCTGCAAAGTCAAGAAGCTAGAAGCTTCCTGCAGGAATGACTAGCAGGAGACACAGCTTCCCACAGAGGCCTGCGCTTACCCCGGGATGCCCAGCGGGCACACTGCGGCCTTCGCAGGGCTCTGGACCCCTGCCCTCCGGGCTCTGACAGCCAGAAATCCAGCCAACGCCAGGGGGTCTGCACGGGGAAAAGTTGCCCAGAAATTCCACAACTCTTGGACAATAGCAGAATATTTGCCTCTGTGGAGGTTGAAACAGAGTTACCATTAATGTCCAAAATTTCTTTACAAAAACAAAAAAGTAAAATTTTTCACTTAAAAAAAATCATATCAACTGAATGCAGGTTGGCAGTTGCCAGGGGCGGTGGGGAGTGGGGAGGGGAGACGCTGCTTACCCGGGGGTGGGTTTCACTCAGGGGAGATGGACAGCGTCGAACTAGACGGAGGCAGTGAGCGCACAACGTGGTGAATGCACACGATGCCACTAAGTTGCTCACTTTGAAAATGGTCCATTTTCCGTTGTGTCAATTTCCTCTCAATGAACTATTTTAAAAATCATTTCGAAGGTCTGTCCCCTCCAGCTTACAAGATTCATCGGCTCTGGGCGAGGGTGGCAGGAACGTATGGTGCATGACCCAGCGGGCAAAGCCCAAATCTGGTGCCTCTCAGGCTGGGGTCCCCTCCCCAGCTCTGCTCTGAAGTCGCTGGATGACCTGGGGCAGGTTGTCCACCAGTGCTACTCAGTCCGATGAGGCCAGAGAACCCAGAGATTTCTCTGCTTAATAAAATCGTATCTTGAAAATATATATTAAAGAAAATTAAAATCATCCATAATTTCACTACTTAGAGATGGCATTTTATGTTTTGATGTACAGCCTTCTAACCCTTTCATATTTATATAAACTTTTTAAGGTGCTTCAGGACCTCCAGACTTTTTTAACAAATCCCTTCTCTTGGGGCTCTTGTGTGCAATGCCGTGCAGCAGCTTCCAGATGCCTCTTCCCTTTGCTCGTAAGATGTGCGTCCCCAGGCAGGAGCGGGGAATTGGAAAGGTCTTCGAATTGTCTGCCATTGAGATCTGCTCTTTTGAATCCCAAATGTTTCTGTTCCTTCCTTTGTCTTCACAGTTTTGATTAAAACAATACCCGTGTTCCAGGTCCTTGGAGACGCCTGTTTATTTTCTCTTCTTTGACTTTCAGAAAGCTGAGCGTATGGCCCGTGTGTGTGTGTGAAGCAAAGCAGAGTAAAAAGGAAGTGAACCCTGGAATACTTATTTGAACTTGGTTCACCCACAAATATTTCAGTAAGAAATAAATATTGTTTCCCTTGACAGGAATTTGCATGTTTGCTAAAAGCCAAGACTGTGAATCAAGCCAGAGCAACTTCCAGTTGCAAGTTGCAGCTCCCCGCAGATGTGGAGGGTGGAGAGTCCACCCTGAGCGGTCCTGGGCCTTCAGGACCTGACCCGAACCCAGGCGTCCTTCACACGGGGCGTGCGGAGCGGGTCAGCCGGTCAGCCCGTGGAGAAGACAGTCCCCAGCCCCCACCTCTCCCGGGGGACCTGCTTCTCCCTCCTCAGACCCTTCTTTCCAGCTGGCTGGTGCCTCGTGACCCACTTCCGACCCAAGTGAGGCTATGCATAGTCCACGTCACCAGGGCAGCTGATGGGGTCAGTCCCACGCAGCGGGTGACTGAATGCCCCTTGCAGGGCCGCTTCTCCCTGATGCGGGACAGCAGAATGACTGAAACAAACAAATCTCCAACAGTGGGCCCGTGAGGGTCCTGGGATGGCCGTCCAGGGGCAGGGCCAGTGTGGGAGCTGCCCATTCTCCACATCTGATGGTGGGGGACGGGGTGCTGCTAAGCAGACGCCGTAGGAAACCCTCACAAAGAAGGGCGTCCCTCTTCAAAGAGACCCGGGAACTCCGTTTGCTGAGCTCTCGGACACGGGCTGGCCCGGATTTGCCCCGGTCGTCTTCATCTGTGGCTCTCCGTAGCTTTCGAGTTTACCCAAGCGCCTCGATGAGCAAATAAAGCACCCTCACCCCCCAGGGCAGCTCTTCCTTCTGCTTGGATTAGAAAGCCTCCTCTGAAAGGCAGGGCTCCTTGGCCTGCACTCCTCCCAGGCCCCCACGGTGGACGTCCGCCTGAGTGAGGTGCCCACCGTGCGGCTGGGAGGGCTCTGCTCGGACAGACCCGCAAAGGCCAGGAGCAGACGGCAGCAAGGTCCCGCCTGGTGTCAGCGGGGCTTTGGGAAAGCTCTGCTGGAGCAGGTGGCCGGGCGCAGGCTTTAGCACAGGGGCTGCCCCGCCTGCTGGGCCCAAGTCTCAGGCTTGGTCTCCAGCCTCCCCTGCACAGGGCGGGCTCCCCCGGCTGCCAGCCGCGTGCCCATCGCGCGGCAGCAGCCCTCTCCAGCCGGTGGAGCGATCACGTCTGGCATCCAGGAGATTGTTCAAGGGCCTCGCAGCACCTCCACGCCCATCATACGGGTTACCATAGGATCGCCGCAACCAAAGACAAGAGCGCACGGTCGAGGGTTCGGACGCTCGCGGGGTGAGAGCGCGCCCCTCCGCAAGCCGAGGCTCCAGCCCGAGAGCGGGCGCGCCGAGCGGGTCCCTGAGGGAGGAAGCGGGCGCGGGAGCAGCCGCGCGTCGTCTGTGCTCGCTGTGCGCGCTTCGCTTGCGGGAGCTGCTTCCTCTGGCCCCGTCTCGTTAGGCTGTTATCTGATAGACGAGCTGCCGCAGGGCAACCGCACAGCTTGGCCCTCAGGGAGCACAGCGTCCCCTGGGACGGAGCCGCGCCCTTCCCGAGAAGGTCTTAAGGGAGGGTGTGCGTCCCCTCGCCTCCGCCTCCTGCCCGCGCCCGGCCTCAGCCCCGGAGCCCCCGGAGCGGAGCGGCGCCCGCGCCCTGCCCTGCCGCGCTGCCGCGCGCTCTCTGCCCCTCATCGGCGACCTCTTTCGCCGGCTCGAATTCTTCGTATTTAATGTTGCCCGATCGAATCACTAGTGTGCTTCCGTCTCCTGACTTGACCCAGAATAATACGGACGGCGTCATACGAGGGTCTTAGTGTAAAGGGAAACTTGAAAAGAAATACATGAAACTCCCCGAAGGCAAAAATATATGCCAAGAAACAGAAAAAAGGACAAATAAAGCAGGCCACACAGGGAAAGGCAATTACAGAGAAATCTGGCAGAACCAAGGGAACGTAGTAACCACATTAAACAGATGTACGTCCGCTCAACGTCCGTAGCAGGGAAAGAGCTTGAGCCGGGACAGCAAAGCAGAGTCCGACACCGTGCCTGCAAGACGCAGTTCGCTTCAGACCAAACCGAAGAGACTCAGACACAGTGGAAGTTAAAATGTGGACAAAGGTGGACCGGAGGCAAATAAAAAGGAAACAGGGGCCGCAATCTTGGTGTCTGAGAAGACAGAATTCAGACAAAGCCAAATGAAAAGACACAAAGTAGCACAATTCTCAAAGCCAAGCCCGCCGCTCACAGGGAGGCTCCCAGGCAGACATCACTCTATTTTGCTTCATTTTTATTGTACTTCAGAAACACTGCGTTTTTTGCCAGTGGAAGGTTGGTGGCGAACATGTGTCATTCTTCCCATAGCACCTGCTCACTTCATGACTCTGTGTCACATGCTGGTAATTCTTGCCGTGTTTCCAACTTTTTCATCATCATTATATCTGTTACAATGACACGTGATCTTTGATGTTGCTACAGTGATTTGTTGAAGGCTTAGATGATGGTTACCGTGTTAGCAATAAGTATTTCTTAATTAAGGTGTGTATACACTGTTTTTTTAGATGTAATTCTTAATAGACTGCAGTACAGTTTAAACATGACTTTTGCAGGCCCTGGGAAACCCCCAAAGTTCTTGTGACTCACTTTATTGTGGCAGTCACTTTATTGCAGTGGTCTGGAACCAAACCTGCAGTGTCTCCAGGTCTGCCCGTGCACACCAGCTCCAGCACAAAGGACAGAAATACATCAGAGGAGAATTTAATGCACATCTCCCAATAAAATATAGGCCAAGCAGAAAAAAATGACAGACATAGATGACTAAACGACATAACCACTAAATAATAAGTCGATGTTACACATATATAAACCCCGACCTCCAGTATCACAGAATATGCATGCTTTTCAAGTGGACATAGATGCTATAAGGAAAAACCTCAATACATCCCAAAGAATAAAAATAATATAAGCAGGCATTTTTTACCACTATCAGTAAAAGTATAAATTAATAACAAAATCAAAAAATAAACGGGCCCTTCTATCTAGAAAAAAATTTAATGCTATTTTTTTAATTGAAGTGTAGTCAGTTACAATGTGTCAGTTTCTGGTGCGCAGCACAGTGTCCCAGTCATGCAGATACAGACATATATTTGTTTTCATATTCTGTTTCATTAAAGGTTGTTACAAGATAATTGAATATTGTTCCCTGTGCTGTACAGAGGAAATCTGTTTTTTGTCTATCTCTATGTATAGGGCACAACACTCAGACCTATTTGCCCCAGCTTACTGCTGACAGGGGGCCATGGGCCACGTTCTGCCCAGTGCAACATGCGTGCGTGCAGTTTTCACCGCTTCCATGCCTGGCATCTTAAACCCTCTGCTCCTTCTCCTGGTTAGCATTTGCAAATCTCAAACTCTTGGATCAAATAGAAAAACAGACCGTATTGTAGGTTTTCTGGAGAACAAAGATGAAAACATGACACATCTGAATCTTTGGTGTACAGCTAAAACAGTCATCAAAGGAAAAGTTACAGTGTCACTGACCCATGTGTCTGTGTATATGGACATCAAGAAAGATGAGAGCAAGTGAAGTGAAGAACCAAGTCCAAAAGCTAGAGAGAGAAAAAGAAGCATAAAATAACCAAAAAGGCAGAAGGAAGAAATTCATGATGATCAAAGCAAAAGTGAGTAAGTTGGGGGGGGGGGGGGGTAGCAGTAGGACTAATGAATAAACCTAAAAGGTTGTTCTTCTAGAAATTCAACAATACAGACAGCTCACTGGTGATTCTAGTTAAGGGAAAAGTGAGAGAGACAAAGCACAGACTTGCAGTTCCATGCAAGTGTATTCAAAAACCCAGATCAAATAGATAATTTTCTGGAAAAGTACAATATGCCAAAACTGACCCTCACAGAAACAGAAGCTCAACCAAGCCAGTTACCACAGAAGACGCAGAAGTAAAGTGTTCCCTTCAAAAAGCACTGTCAAAAGACGGTTTCACAGGGAAATTGTATCAAACCTTTAAAGACCAAATCATCCCACTGCTAAATAAATTATCCTAGGTTCCGGAGACCTTCCATTAAGTACGTATAGCATTAATTCCCAAATCCAGTAAAGAACACCTCAAAGCAAAGAGCATTTGTCCTCTCACTTGTGAATATCAGTGCAAGTATCTTAACTAAAATGTTAGCACACAGAAACCTAAGAGCGATCTGTTTAAATAAACCCAGATTTTTTTCCCTGAATTTAAACAGGAAATAACAGAATAGACTCAGAATGCATTTTATCTCGAACAAATTAAAAATCACCAGCTCTGTCGGCTGGAAGTCCCGAGACGCAAAGCCCGCCCTGTAGACCTGAGTGCTTCATTGATCTCGAGACACCGTTTCCCATCAAAAGAAGCCAGGGTTACTCGGAGGAACGGCTGACTCCAGATCTGGAGCCAGGAAATTTGTAGGATGAACCTGAAACACCTTCCGACAGCCAGGAGCGAGGAGGCCACCTGGACCACAGGGGCGGGGTCAGAAGGGGTCAGGGGGCTCCCACCGCCCAAAGATGAGACAATTGGACATCAGTAAAGGGAAAGCTGTGATACCAGGAGTCACCAAAGATATTTGCACCGATAAGTTTATAACGGTGCTTCCAAAACAACTCCTCAGTCAGCTTTGGAGAGTGCCAGCAAGTCAACGCAAACTGCAGAAAGCAAAGATCAAGGCTCTCTCCTGCTTTTCCTGTACAAGCCCTCCCTCGGAGTAACTGCAGGCAAGGTTCTCTTCCTGGAAGTACTCCAACTAATTAAGTGAAGAAAGGACCGCCTAGGAATAGGATCATGTTGCCACAGAATAACAGATCTGGCAGTGAGCATCCACGCCCACCGCCATCGCAGAGCGACAAGCAGGTAGCGCATGCCCGTATAGGAAGAACACACACTGACCTACGAACGCCTCCTCTCACAAGGCCACGTGTGAAACCCAGGGGCCAGTCTGCAGCTTTCGGTGCCACACGTGTTGGCCATTGGTCATTGGCCATGCCAGGCACAGGGGGAAGGGCAATTTTTTATTTTCCTTTCTCTTCTTTACTTTGTTTCATAGGGTTTAGGGTACTGTAGGATCCTGGATGTGGCTGAGAAGAATAAGTTGCGTGGTTGGGTTTCAGAGTGTGGTAGCTCGTGAGACAGGCAGGTATTCCTTTTAAACCGTTTACAGATGACGAAAATGACTTCCTTAACGTCTCTAGCTAGTTAGCTGCAGACCCAGGACTCAAAGCTAGAACTGTTCTGTTGATCCAGTACTGGAGCTGGCCCCATCCCTCAAGCTTCCTCAACAAGGAAGGTCGCTTAGGATTTTTGAGCTCATCAGAAATGTAATTTTCTCTTGTGTTCTTTTCATCGTAATGCGAATACTCACGAAATCAGAAAGGAAGTAATCTTCAAAAAGTGTTTGTAAATTTGGCATTTTATTTATAGATTCTGTTAATCCTGTCTCTCTAAGGGATAAGCCATGTTTGTCTTGCAAAGCCTAGCTTTGTAGGAAAAACAAACACAACAAAACAAAATCTTTGAAACATGTGTGTTGCCCTTCAAAACAAACAGCAATCGTTGTTGCTGCAGTCATGGAAACTCTGGATGTCTTCACCAATGCATAACTCAAGCACATCTGAATATGTTTTATTTCAGAGTTCCTCCCCAGCTTGCCTCCTGCTGGGTTATGTCTTCAGCATGTCATGTGTTGGGTTTTAGCAGTTGGGTCTCCGTGTTACCTATGAATGGAAGGAGGAGGATTTGAGGTGACCTAACGACTTCTCTGAGCTGTTCCATGCGTCCTTGTTTTCTGAGAATTTCTTTAAGTGGTTTATGTGTCGACAAACGGTTTACTTCTTTTCTTGGTACTTAGCATGTTGGGACCAAGCAGAACCAGCACGTTCTCAGATCTCCAGAAACGTCCATCTTCACGGCGCCTTGTCAGAATGACGTAGCCTGAAAGGCAATCTGATGAGGCTGGGTCCTGGGGGTCCGCAGTGGCCTTCCTCTGCACCCTGTCCTGGTAAGGCTTCTGGGCATGGGCCCGGGCATCGATAAGCACCACAGCTGGCCACTTCAATAGGAAACCAAAAGCATTTGGTCCCTTCCTTAGACTCATGACCGTGCGCTGACCACAGAACTGTGGACGGTGGCCAAGACTTTGCAATGTCAGAAATCACAGTGCACCAGGACACGCAGGTGACAGCTCAACCTGGATTCATAGAACCTTCTGGTAAAGGGGAGCTACCCAGAAAACACTTCCTTCCAACTTTCTCACCTTAAATATTTTAGTTCACATTTCTGCTTTAATTTGTACAGGAAAGCAAGGTCACAAAACTCTATGTGAGGATCACGTCTCCTGAGTGAGCTGACAGGACTGGGGAAGCAGACCCCCCGCACGGTGCAGACGGCTGCAGGAGGATGAGACATCGGGCCGAATGCGACGGAGTTTGCCCTCGTTTAAGTGAATCCTCATGATAAGTTCTGTTCCTCATGCTCTTCTTCCTTCTCCTGAAAAGTAAAATGTACTGAATTTTCTTCTCCATTTCTTTGAAGGTTTCTAATATTTGAATTCAAATCGTTTCAAGATCTCCTGCCTGCAGACTGAGTTCTAAATGGTGGCCGAGATGAATCATTGCACAGACATTAGATTCAAGGTGGAGATGGACTTGGAAATTCTATTTCGACAAGAACTGAAACAGGAGAAGTGAATATTCAGAACTCAGGCTGTCGAGCTGTCTAGGGCAAATCCTACGATGGTGAAAAGATGCTCTGTTTGCCTCCTCCATAATCTCGAGTAGCAGAGCACTTCTCGTCCCGACTCCCCAGAACGCTGAAGACAATTCATCTTCCAGTGAGACCAAGCAGAGAAAATCTGCATTTCAGAGAGGGGGTTTGCTGGTGGTCTCTGGCAAGGGAAACCAGGTAGTTCAAACGCAGTTCTGAGCTGTTCATAAGCTCAGAGTTTCTCAAAAAAGAGAGCCTGAGGAGACTGTCCTGCCGGTGCGGATGCAAAGGCATTTTCCCTGCTCCAGGCACCTGACCGGCGGTTTGGCCCGTCACCCCAGGCCCCTCTCCTCGCCTGTAAGGGGAGAGTCTTGGTGACGCTGTCCTCCCACAGAAGCCCGCTGAGATGTGTGCCCGAGGCATGAGGTGGCTGAATCCTTTCCCTGGGGTGAGAAGCTGCATCTACACCTGGGCGGCCGTGAACCTGTCAGCTGCCCTACCTGAATCTGCATCTCAGTGTCTCATGATGGACATTGTCCCCTTTGCCTTTGGACAGCAAATCCCATTCCTCAGATATATGCACTTCAGCCTCAGAGGAAGGCAGCAGGTTGAGCCGGTACCCTGGCCCCCCACCTGGTATCTGCCAGGCAGCCCGTCCCACTGGCAGCAGGGAGACCCGTGTCCAGAAGGAAGCCTGGGACTCGCTCCTGCATATGTGGAGTCTCACCCGGCTGATTAGAAACTGTCCTTTGCTCCGCTGATGCCTACAGCACAGGAGCTGTTCCAGAAGAAGGCACCACGGTGCCGGTTCCGCTCCGAGGCTCGGTTCCCCGGGGACATGCGGCATTCCATCACCTGATGTCTCACGGGGGCTCCGCATCCGTGGGAGGTCAGCTCTCCGAGGGAGGAAAACCTTCAAAGGCACCGCTGCGAGGAGTACCAGCTGCAGATGATTTAGCCCATCCGTCAAGCGCCAGCCTGGATCACACACACTCACATCCAAACGCAACTGTTACATGTCCAAATGACAGTTGTCAGGACAAAGGAGAGGGCTCAGAGGACAGATTCCTGAAGCCTTCGAAAGTTAGGCGTGACGCCTCTGTGCCCTCCACACAGAATGCCGAGGGGATGGGCATTTTCGCCCGAGCCGCAGGGCCTCACCGGAAAGCAGCCGTGAGTCCGCGCTCAGAGCCCCCAGCCGCGCACTCAGGCCGGCCCTGGCTCTGCTACCTCCCGCCCCCGAGACCCTGGGCGGGTCACCGCTCTGAGCCTCCGACCTCTTGTTTCCCAGGGTGATGCCAGTTGCAGCCTCAAAGGGCAGTTTTGGTTTCTTTTCGTTTTTTTATATTCAGCAACACAGCATTTAAGAGCTTCATAGAAGAACAGGCTCCAGCTGTGAAGCCTCTGTCTCTCTTAGAATGCCCGGCAGGGCCAGGACCACCAGGAGCAAACTTCCGGCGTCGTCAAGGCACCAGATCAAAGCCCCAGCAGAAGATGCAGCTTCCAGATTCCCGACACAGACACGCCCAGGAGCCCCGTGCTCAGAACCTTCGAGGGGAAGATGGAATTCTGAAACACAGACCCTCCCAAGGCAGATGTGTTTGTGCACATGAATGATTTGCACATAAAAATAACAGTGCCCCACTGCCCCCTTAACCATCTCATGAGTCAGTGTCCGCAGGAGACCGCTGCGGCCCGGGGAGAGGCCCTGTGGGAGGTGGGCCTCGCCCAGGCTCATGCTGCCTGCTCCCGGCCCCCACCTTGCCCACACCCCGGCAGCTCTGACACGCAGCTGCTCTGAGAGGCCACCCCGGTGCCCACTGCTGCTGGATGCAGTTCCCAGGCCTCTGGGGATGTGTCCTGCTGGGGTGGTCGGACTTCTGCTTCATTTCCATGCTTTATCTACACCCTGGCAGAAGCTCTGAACAGTGGGAGCCAACCTGAGCATGAACCTGAGTGGGTGGGGAAGGGAGACCCCTGCACAGACACCAGCCTCCATCGTACGGGACAGGCCACCATCGGGGACACCAGGGTGTCCATTTAATCAGTGTTGTTTCTCCAGCTGACAAAATACCACAACCTTAGAGGCTCAGAGAGCACGTGCCCGTGACCTCACAGCTCCTTTGGGAGGGAAGTCCGGGCACGGCTTAGCTGGGTTCTCTGTTTCAGGAGCTGCCTAAACAGCAATCCTAGACTGAGGACAGATCCCCTCCCCGGCCCTCTGTGGTTGTTGGCAGAATTCCCCTCCCTCAGGGCAGAGCTCAG
This sequence comes from Vicugna pacos, assembly GCF_048564905.1. NCBI lineage: Eukaryota > Metazoa > Chordata > Mammalia > Artiodactyla > Camelidae > Vicugna > Vicugna pacos. Next base: position 94,590,460 of record NC_132991.1, on the reverse strand, counting down.
GCCCCTTTTCTCGCTGGTTGCCAGGCAGGACCGCCCCTGCGCCGAGACTGACATCCCAATGGCCGTGTCCGTGGACCACCTCACAGCACGGCAGCCTCCTGCTTCCGGGCTGAGGTAGGGCTTCGCACAGCGTGACAGGGGGCACCCCATCACCGGTGCCATCCTCCATGGCTGGAACCAAGCGGCAGGTGGCCCCACACCCAAGTGGAGGGCATCACACAGGAGTGAGAATTCCAGGAGGTGGGGCACAGTCACCCCCAGCACCAGCCTCCCGGAATCCTGTGTTCTCGGGAGCTTTACTGGTTTGGGCTTTTTCCCTTGTTTGGGGGGTTTCCGAATGCAAGTTGCTCCGGACCCCAGGACTGTAACAGGAAAGCTGGAGGGAAATGGGAAGAGGTGAGGTCCAGCCCCCTAATTTAGACCTGGGCACTGAAGCTCGAGAGAGTAAAAGCTCCTGCAACGCTCTTGGACCCCACCAGAGTCGAGGCTGGGAGTGAAATCGAGGGCGCTCTTCCTGCCACGCCCCCCTAGGAAGCAGGGCTCTGCCATCCCGAAGGGCCCGGGACCCCAGGCCACCTGAGATGCCCGCCAGCATCTACCACGTCAGGTCAGCAGCTCACCTGGTCCTCCCTTTGTCACTGAAAACAGCTGGCCTCGAGGTCCTGGCACTTGGCTTCCAGAAAGATCTAAACAGTTTCCGACCTTCTCAGGGACCACATGCATGTCACCCTTCTCTGGTTTGCCCACATGGAGAGGAGCCGCCACGGGGTCCTCGGCTGGAGCTCCTGGGGGAGTCACTTTACAAGACAGCAATGCAAGATGGGGAAGATTTAGAAAGGATCCTTTGGGATCCTGTAATAATTTAAACATCCCTCTGCAACATCTGAGGCTTGTACAAAAGAGGAGAGTCGCTAACACATGAAGAATGTGAGCTATAAAACAGAGGCCAGCCTCTGTGGGGAGCAGATGTCTGCACCCCACGGGCCTCTCAGGGAGTCCCCAAGGGGGCCTGCTGCGTGCGCTGCTCACGGGGTGACAGTCACACCTGTGGGCCTCAAACAAAACAAGGACAAAACGCAGGCACAGGATGGCGATGCCACCAGGGCAAGACGGCAGCCTGACTGCATGCACACTACAGATTGGCAGGCTCACAGGGTGCTGTGAGCCAACAGCCTGTCCCACCCCCGTCCCCACCTTCCAAGCCACCCCAGGTCAGACGGCGATCTCTTTCTACATCTTTCTGGTCTTTTCAGGAAAACAGGTCGAGAAGCCCCAGGGAGCAGATGGGAAACAGAAACTCCCACCTTTGGATGGGACTTGAAAAACAAAGTCTTTTTAGAGACCCAGCCCAAGCGCCCAGATTAGGTGTGTTTCAATTAAAGCAGCCCTGGCCGCTCCACTCCCCAACCCACAAAACAAGGCCTCATAAAGAACCTTCTGGAAACGTCTAACCGATGTTCAGCGCCCCCACCCCACCTCCTGGGACATCTGTTTGTGAAGGCAGATTGCATTCAGCTGATGTATCCACCAGATGAGTGGGACGTGCCCCTCGGCTTAAAATTGTTGAGTGTGCGCTGTTGGGGGGTGGAGAACACAGATGTCAAGCAAACGTTTTCAGCCCACAGAACCTCTGACGCACGAGTGTCTGCTGATGTTAATTTGGGCCGGCATCTCGCCCCATGACTCACCGGTGGGCGGACGCAAGAGCCGCCTGCTGACCTCTGGGGCCATTTGGGCCCTTCAGAGTGTGAAATTTCAATTTCTACATCAGAGTTTTGCGTGTCAGTCCTGAAAAAAGGCTCCATGTGAGAGCAACGGTGATGCTTTCCAGGTCGGCGTCACGGCTGGGGAGAGCCGGGGAGAAGAAAGGGGAGTGATTTCCACCAGGCACACATCAAGTTGGCACCTGTATTTGGTAAACACACCATCCTCCCAGGGGTCCCCACTTCCAGAAGGACTCAGTTCCCCAGACCATTGTGAGATTGCTGGGCTGTGTCCGAGCACTGGGGGTTCACCCAACTTCAGGTCATGGGTCCCAGGTTCTACCCCGTCTGCAGCCAGACAAGAGAGGACTCCAGGTCCAAGACAGAGCAGAGCCCATGAAAGCGGTGTTGTCCTTCCCGGCCCGTAGGGAGGCAGAAGTGTGCAGCATCCTTACCTGGGACCCTAGCCCTGCAGGCCCCCACAAGCCACACCTCCCCTCAGGCCACATCCACTGATTCCTGAAGGCCCCTTTCTGCAGAACTCCGTGGTGCAAACTCTGATGGCCTGGGGTCCCCTGTGTGTCCCAGAAAGTGGAGTCTGGGGGCCTCCCTGCCTCCTGAAGGGTCTCCTCTCTGCTGGGAGAGAGGACCCCAGCATGACATGTCTAGTCCCAAGGGAGCGCTTGGTAAACCAGCCCATTCCATGTCCACTGGAGGATTCGGGGCTTTGGGAGCTGCAGGTATCAAACTGAGGTGCGGCGGTGGCGGTGGGGCAGGGCCTGAGCAACGCTGAGGAAGCAGTTTCATCCAGGCTCAGCGTCTCACTGAGCAGGGCAAATACGGAAGGAGAGGGATCCAGGGTCACTCCAGACATGGGCCTCGGGCACCTGGAACCCTGATGTCTCCGTCATCAAGGAGAAAGCCCCGGAGGTGGGAGGCGGGAGGAGGTGGTGACGGTGACCTTCGTGGGAGTTCCAGGTGTGAAGATCTCATTTCTAAAGCCGCCAGAGCAGGTGCTGGTGCGAGTTTTACACTAAGTCTTATTACAGGAGGTGTCTGAACTGAGCTGTGTATTTGCATTTGACTCAACTGTCTTCACTGTTGCCTGAGGTGACAATTCAGTACACATGGACCTAATGGGACACAATCCAAAGCAACAATATGGGACAAGCTGAGTTCCTTGGTCCATCGTCCCCAGGGAAGGAGCGACACCCTGAGGGCACAAGATGACTCTCTGGGGTTTGGGGAAAATATTGGATTTTTAAAATGAGAAATTAAGCTTAACCAAAATCTAAAATCCAGAGTGAGTGGTATGTATGTAAAACACATGACAAGAAAATGACTAAGACCTGTTCTGATGAGGATCCACTGATTGTCACAGAGTTTAAAAGGCAGAGATAGCTGGTTTGGAAGAGACAAGCCCCCAGCCATGGCCACGGCATGGGCGTGCTCTGTCCTTGAGCTGGGTGGGGGACAGGAGGGTGGGGGACAGGCGGGTGAGGGACAGGAGGGGACAGAGGACAGCTGGGGACTTAAAAAGCCAGAGAGGCTCCTCTCTGTACAAGCACTAGGAGGCTTTTCTTTGAATAACTCTAAAAAAGCCAAATCTTAGATAAGAATCATTCCCCAGAGTCTTGGGTCTTGAAGCTTCCACAGCAACTCAGCACATGGAAATATGGCTGCTCTGTGGAGCGGGAGGGAGTCCCTCCACACCACACACACCATACACCACACACGCAGACCACACGGACCACATACACATCTGGTCAAGGATGAAGAACTGGCCTCAGTAGCTGGGGCCGGAGCCCTACCCTTCCCACTCCAGGTAGGAGGAAGGGCTTCCACATCAGATCCTGCTGAAGAAGGTGTCCTCTGGGCACATGAAGAGGGAAACCTCTGGTCTGGGGATAGGGTCTCCGACTGATGACCAGTGTCCCTCAGAACTAGACCACAACCCTGGCCCCTGGCCTGTCCCCGCACCAGGCCCAGCCCACGGGGTCTGAGACCCCCCAGCACCCTGTGCCAGGGGACCCGCGCGGTCGGCGCCTGGAAGGGTGGGCTCTCTCCACTGTGCGCATCCTCTGAGAACCAGCTCAGCCGCCTCCCCACGAAGTCTTGCTGGGCCAGCTCCCGCCTCGCACTAGGCATTCCTCCAGAACAGCACCGATGTCCCCGCGCGGACGGTGTCCAGGAAGGTCTGCTCTCCCGTGTTCGGGGCAGGGACTTGGCGGCGATGAAGCGCGGGCTGTGGGCGCCTGGCCTCCCGGGCTGGGACCCCGGCCCGCCCCTGGCTCCCGGCCTCCCCCGCTGGAAGACGGGGAGCCCCTGTCCCGCACAGGCGTCGTAGGCACAGGATGCCCCAAACCAAACCATCAGCCCTCTCAGTGCTCCTGATGCCTGCGAACCCACCCCAGGCCCGGGCAGTTGCTCAACAATTAGAAATCGGCTCAAAATGAAACCAAGGGAGGGCAGAGCTCAGTGGCAGGGCACGTGCTTAGCGTGCACCAGGTCCTGGGTTCGGTGCCCAGCGCCTCGCCTCGGGCCTGGCCGCCCTGGGCAGCAGCGACCCCGACCCGGAGAAGGACCGCAGCCCCTGCCGGCTCTTCCGCCTTTTTTCGCGTCGCCGCGCCCTCCGCTCCGCTGAGTCTCCCTCGAGCCTGTCTCTGCGTCGGGCTCCGTGTCAGCCCGGATCAGGTCCAGTGGCTCTTTCCCCAACTGGAGGAAGAGGCATTGACCCAGGTGAGACAGCGAGCGTTTCATCGGGGCCCCGGACCCCTGACCCCCTGGGAGGGCGGGGGTGGGGAATGAAGGCAAGGGGCGGGGCCTGGGGCGAGTGGGCGGGGCCGGGGAGAGTGGGCGGGGCCCGGGGACGCACCTCCCTCCGCGGGCGCAGCGCCTCGGGCCGCGGGGCTCGCCTGCGCCCCCCCCACCCCCCACCCCCCGCTCAGGGTCGCAGTGGTGCTACCGTGTCATGCTCCCAGCAGCCCTGCCAGGCGGGAGTCACTGTCACCACAGTGCATCCACCGGAGCCACAGCGCTGGAGATGTGACAGGTTTCACAGCCTCACCCCACCTCACTGCGGGGAACTCTCTGTTCAAACCCAGATCTGTCTGGCTTTAAAAGTTACATTCTCAACCATGTGCGGCGCGGATGCTTCATGCCTTCATTCAGCCAACCTCCTGCCAGGCTCGTGCAGAGATGGAGCAGGCAGAGAGGGCTGCGGGCTGGGCGCTAAACCCCCGGCCCCGGGTCTGGGCGCGGTAACAGCAGTGCTGCCTCCGGCCCCGCACCAGGGTCTCCCCAGCGCGGAGCCCGGCGGCGCGCCAGCGCCCGGTAATTCGCCCCAGGCAGCCGTCAGCCACTACCCGGCACTCGGGTTCCAGCGACCAGGGGAGCCCCAGGCCAGGCCTCAGCCTGAAGAGACCAGACCAGAATCAGCCCCATCGGGGGTCCGTGCCATTTGAGGAAGACTCCGCGTCTGCCTAACTGCCCCTCCTCTGAAGAACCTTCCTAAACACGGATTTCCAGAAGACGGACCTGTTAGGATCTGGGCGCTAGTTTCTGATGGATTTACAGGTGCATCTGTCGCATCCAGTAGTAGCATCGGTCCTGCGTGCTCCCCTGTGAAACAGCCAGGGGATTTTTTTATTTTTTCCAAAATAAATAAGGAGCATAAAAAAGCGAGGAATACATTATTTAAAGAAAAACCAGGAACACCTTTTAAAATTACGAAATACCAAGTACTTTCAGTCCGTCACCTGATGAGACCCCTCACCACCCAACAAGGAGACACTAGGTTCTCTGGGAGGAAAAAATGTTTTTAGGACACAGCAGTAGAGCGTGGATTTCAGGGTTTCCCAAACTGAAGTCTTCAGAAAAGGAGAGGCCTATAATGGTACTAAAGGAAAAAAGTGTTCTGGCTCTAAGTTTGAGAAACCTTGTTTATCCCAAAGTTAAACACTCGTCTCTCCACTGCAGGACTTCTCAGAGCCTTTCCTGTGCAACTAAGCATAGTAAACCCAGGAGGGAATTTGGATATAGTGTTTCCAGACTTATGTGACCACCGGGATCCTTTGGGTGTGAGTGGTGCTGTTGGTGGGAAGCTATCTGTTGATGGATCCCAGAAGACCGTTCATTCAACAGAACAAAAGTCAGGAAATTCCACCATTCCACTATGGCCAGTTCCAGAGGGTACCCAAAGCTGTCTCCCAGAATCAGTGGGCATGTTCTTCCCAAATTCACTAGAAGATTCTAATGCCTGTCACCTCCTAGACCTGGAGCTGGACCTGCAGTTTCCCAGGAAAGAACAACTCAATCACTGAAACCACGGTAGGCTTTGAATGTAGTCCCACCTACCTGCTGCGCCCCCAGGCGTCCTGCTGATCCGTCTGTTCTGAGGAAGTCGTTACTTCCTTCTCTCATCGTCAGACGCTGAGAAGGGGGACTGGCGTGGCCTTGATCGGCAGCCCCGGCCCCCCTGTTCACCCTCGTTACTCGGCCTGCGGGATGCTGGCACGAGTCTGCAGGTTCTGGTTGTGGGTGTGGGCGCGCCCTGCCCTCCGCGTCTCCTGAGGCTCGTGCCCACACCTGTTCATGGGCCTCCGGGTGGACCATGAAATCCGGGCTGTGGTCACATCACCATGTAGCTCACCTGTCCTTGAGTGCTCTTGCGGGACACAGATTAGCATACCCTGCTCTTCCTATAACTCTTCAATTAAAAATAAGAAAAAGTATGAAAGACCATCCTGCCATTAATTACTCCCATGATGGCGAGCCGCTTCTAGTCCCTGCCTCCCAGCACCCTCCTCCCAGCAGCCACTTCTGCAATCCCAATTCCTTCCAGCGATCACATCCCACATTGTCACAGATTTTTAAGCACAAAGGATACATCATAATCAAAATAAACAGAAATACCTAGATACCATTGGATAGATCTCTTTTCTTTGATGCTTTCAGACAGCGTTTCCACTGCCGTAGGACATCCATCATTTACTGCGCTGTTGCTAAGATCCAGGCTCTCGACTAAACACTTGAAACCCTTACTGAACACCCTCAGCAATGCCCCAGGCAGGCACTGCAACCTGGAGCTGTCTATCTCGAGGCAGCGTGTTACCAGCAAGGTGTTGTGTGAACTGCATGCTGCTTACTCACGAGGGGCAGAATTACAGTGTTGCACTGGGCACGCACTGGCCTGCCGCCTCATCTCTACCCCCCTACATCCCAGATGCCGGGGTCCATAGACTGTAAAATTAGCAGAGGGTCACATACTCAGGAGGGGACAATATCGGATACCCCGCTCAGAGCAGCACCGTGCCGGAGGCCGGGAAGGTGTTGGGATTTGCAGACGTTTAAAAACGACACAATTGAAATCATCTGCAATGAGTGTGTTTCAAATAAGTCATGTATTCACTGTAAATTTTTTCCTAAATACAAAACAGATCCTGGTATATTGTGTGTCATAGGGCCTGGTCCGAGGGCCGTGGCCACAAGTAGGAGAGTTCGAGAAGTCCAAGTGGGCCTTCCAGTTGGTGTCCCCACCATCAGAAGCCCCTCCTGCTTCCTGGCCCCTGGGGGTCTGTTTCCAGAAAGGCTTCAGTGGCTGAGCCTGAATGGTGGCCGCGTCCGCTCACTCAGCTGCATAACCGAATGGAAACTGAGTAAGTTCCTCAGAACTCGTGCCCAGCATGTCTGCAGTGGGGGAGGGGGGGGACTTCCGTGTGTGGAGCTTCCTTACTACTGCCGTGTCACGCCATCACATTCTCCTGAGGCCGCGTCAGCCCGGGGCCACCCTCCCCATCTGGCTGGAGATACGGTGTCCGGGTTTCAGACCTGGAAGGGGTGGCAGGGCCGCGCTTCTCCGACTTCACAGGCGGGGAGACGGGCCACGTGGAGACGCGCCTGAGCCCCAGCCGCAGGGGTGGTTCAGTCAGTGGGTTGTACATCCAGCCTTCGGACTTCAAACCTCATCCTCCTGTCCCGAGATTACAGGAACACAGCCTTCAGGCCAGTGGTTATGAGGTCACAAAACGGAGGTTTAAAAAAAATGCCTCCAGTATGTCTCCTATTGCTTGACAAAGGCAGAGTGTTTACGGAAAACCTCCTTCTCAAATAGTTTATTTTTTTAAGTGTCATCCTGTGTGTGTGGAAAAGCACAGCTCCATGATGAACAACAGAACAGGAACTCCGGAGCAAGCCAGAGTTCTCTATTCGGGCTTCTTCTGCTGTATGCAGACAGCTTTCATTCTTGCCACCCTTGTTTACTGTGGACTTTAGAACATCATGCCCAGCTGCGTGGCTCCGAGCTAAGGACAAGGACCGTGTCACCCGGGGCACGGAGCAGACAGAGGAAGTGCCGGGCAGCACTGGGCTCGAGGGCCGCCTGGTCCCGGCTCAGCTCTGCCCTTCTAGGCTGGAGGCGGACAGCGGGGACAGCAGCGGGCGCGGCTGTGCGCTGGGAAAACTTTATTTAGAAAAGCAGGCGGGGGGCCAGACGTGGCCTGCACGCCCGAGCTCCCCCCCCTTTTACAGGAGGCCAGTGTGTTTGAATGGGAAGTTCGGTGAATCTGTGTAGTATCAACAGATACATTTTGAAACTTTACAGGCATTCATTGAGCCCTTTAACGGCTTCCTGGCTTTTACTGCTTTACCTGAGTGTGCTGTAACTGTGTGTCGTGGTCACTGTCGCAGTTGAGAAGAATTTTCAAGGTGCACTCTTGTGTAGCACTGTGGAGATGCCAAGATTCAGAGCATTCGAGAGGAGGAGGGTGTAGCTCAACTGAGCATGTGCTTAGCACACACGAAGTCCGGGGTTCAACCCCCAGCACCTTCATTAAACTAAGTAAGTAAATAAATAAACCTAATCACCTCCCCCTCAAAAAGAAAGAAAGAAAAAGAACTACCTAAAAACAAATATTTTAAAGAGAAAAGATAGAGGAGGGAAGGGTTCAGCTCAGTGTAGAGTGACCACGAGGTCATGGGTTCAATCCCCAGTACCTCCATTAAAATAAATAAATAAATAATCACTAAACCTAACTGCCTTCCCCCACCCCTCAGCCCCCCTCAGAAGGCAACAGAACGTCAAGATGAAGGATCAAGACTGAGTGAGCCGTAAGTGTTTTTTCTAGGTGTTCTGCAAGCTAAGAAGCATCGACAAACACGGCAGTAACAATAAAGGTCCAGGACCAGGACTTTTTCTCTCTCACTCTGCGGAATAACCCTAAGCACTGTCCTTCCACGCGGAGAGTCCTTCCGGTGAGCTCTGGAAGGCTCTGCCTCCGGTTCGACAGTGTGGCTGGTGACGCGTTCCTGCAGCGGCCCAGCGCAGCCTGCGCGTGAGGGAGGACCCCGTCAGCACTTCCCAGGGGGCTGCTCCCTCCTCGGACACGTGCCGGCCCGAGCCCTGGCTGTTCTCACAGATGTGCTGGCACCGAGGCAACGCTTTGTCCCCCCGGGCTCCCTGGAAGGAGCGCAGAGCCCAGAGCACGGAAGGCGCAGCCGGGGGGTGGGCAACAGGGTCCTGCCGCGAAGCACGGGGAGCTGCGCTCATAGCTGACAATGGCCTGGGATGAAAGAGAGCCTGAGAACGGGTGTGTGTACGTAGCCTAGTCACTGTGCTGCAGACCAGACACGAACACGGCATTGTAAACGGACTCTGCTTCAATTTAAAAAAATCGTATTGTAGGAAAAAGACAACCCAGCGTCCTCCCGTTGACTGGGGGCTGTTTCCACTGGGAATTAATCTAGGATTAATTTAGGTGCTAACGAGCGTCATTCTTTACACATTGAATGGAAAACAAAGGACACAAAGCCACGTTACAGTGAAATTTCATCCTTGCACACAGAAGCATGTATCATACAGACATGAAAGCCTTCACGGAAAAAATCAGAGTTGATAGTAGTTTCAGGGACTATGAGTGAATTGCATTTTCTTCTTTTTGATTAATTGCATTTCCTAACTTCTACAATAAAATGTATTCTTTCTATAATCAAAAAATAAGTTATTTTAAAAATGGGATCATGAAATAGAATGTACTGAGCAATTTCTAAATATATAAATGAACTATAAGTACATTCATAAAAATAGAATCAGATGTCAGAGGAAGAACCAAACATACCATATACGATTTCAACAGATGAGTGTTAGAATGCCACATGAAGCTGTGACCATGCATATTTCAGCGCCAGATAACACAACAGTAAAGTATTTAAAATACAAATTCTTCGTGACACAAGGAGAAACTGACAAAATATGGTTATAGTAGAAGATATTGATAAGGACCTTACAGGTCAAAGTCAAATCTTCAATAAGCATATTGAGGATCTAAATAACATAAGTAAGACGGCTGCTTAGAATAAAGCCCCATGGAATGGAGTGGAGAATCCAGAAAAAAACTCTCACATACACGATCAAATACCTCTTGACAAGCACACGAAGACCCGTCAATAAAGGAGGACAGTCTCTTCTACGAACGGTGTTGGGAAGACTGAACAGCCACGAGCGAAAGAGTGAAGTCGAGCCCTTAACTAACACCATATAAAAAATTAACTCAAAGATCCAAATGTAAGACTAAAACTATAAAACTCTTTGAAGAAAACAGGGCAAAAGCTTCATGACACTGGATTTGGCTGAGATTTCTTAGGTATGACACCAAAGCCACAGACAACAAAAGGGAAAAAATAGATGAATTCAACTTTATGAAAATGTTTACATTTTATGTATGAAAAGGCACTATCATCCACAGTAAAAAGGGAATTCACAGAGTGGGATTAATGTCCAGAAAATTTATGGAACTCCTGAAACTCAGCAACAACAAGAAAAAACTGACAACCCAGTCCAACAATGGCAAAGGACTTGAATAGACATTTCTTCAGAGAAGACACACAAATGGCGAGTCAGCATGAAAGTTGCTCACCATCACTAATCATTAGGGAAATGCAAATCAAAACTAGAATGACACACCACTCCACACGCATTAGGATGGCTACTCCCGCGAAAACAGAAAATGACAGTGTTGGTGTGGGTGTGGAGATACTGGACCCGGGAGCACTGTTGGCAGGCGTGTAGAATGACGCAGCCACTGTGGGAAACAGTAAGGCAGTGCCTCAAAAGCTTACAAGTAGAATTACCACGTGATCCAGCAATCACACTTCCGAGTGTATACCCAAGAGAACTGAAAGCAGGGTTTCAAAGAGATACTTGTACACTCGTGTTCATAACAGCATCATTCACAATAGCTAAAATGTGGAAGAAACTTAAGTGTCCATCAATGGAGGAATGAGCCAAATGTGGTCTACACGCACAAGGGAACATTATTCAGCCTTGAAAAGAAAGGAAACTCTGATGCCTGCTACAACACGAAGGAACCTTGAGGTGCTAAGTGAAATAAGCCAGTCACAAAGAGACAAAGACTACATGATTCCACTTGTGTAAGGCACTTAGTGTGGACAAAATCATAGAGACAGAAGCCGACCATGGGTGCCGGGGGGATGCGGAGTGAGAATAGAGGTTTAATTTTATAAGATGAAAACTGTTCTGGAGATGAATGGTGGGGATGGTTGCACAGCCTTATAAATGTATTTAACACCACTGGACTGTACACTCAAATGTGGTTAAGATGGTAAATTTTATGTTACATATATTTTACCATAATTTTTTAAATTGAAGGGGAAAAGAGATGATACAGGTCATATTATCAAACAGAGACTGGTAGAATTACAAACAAATAAAAACATCCCAAATTCCAGCCTCTTGAAGATAATATATACATACATACAACACATAGTTGGTTGGTATAGATCAATTGATAAAATATTTGATGTAGGAAGAAATGGCCCACACAGATGCAGACTATTTTAAAAAGTAAGTACAATGCTACATATCAGAGGGTATGGCTGGTACCCAAAACTGTACTCACAAAACAATCCAAGTCTTAAAATATTCTGTTTGTTCTTATTGTCATTTTTATTAGTAGGTGCTATGTGTAGTGTGTTCATGTTCCAAGTCCAGTGATAAGCACTGTATTTTTTTTACTTTTTCCAAATGCTCAGTGTTTATTTGGCCTTCAGGTAGGACAGACATTTCCAAGATACTGAGGTCCTTTGGCTTGAAGGTCACACGCCTAGTCAGAGGCAAACGCAATCACCAAGTTAAAGTGGACATGCAGTTATGCTGGACACCAGAAACTGACACGGTTTAACTGACTATACTGCAATTTAAAAAAATATGGACACACATATGGAATCACTACCAGTGAGGGCTTTGTGAGAATCAGAAATCATTTCCCATCTTTGAGAAGGAACCCCTGGGCACGCCTGGCCCCAAGAAGACAGATTGTAAGGTTCCTCCCTCAGAACGCGTGTGCGGATGGGGGCGCAGGTCTTCACATCTTCAGTTTTTCCACCAACACCAGTCATCTTCAGCAAAAGAATACTACATCCGATGCAATCTGGTTTAATTATTTCTTAAATCCTACCAATAACGGCAAATCACGAGCATGAAGCCGAACGGGGGAGTCTCCAAATCAAGGGGCTGGGAAGGGGCATCAGAAAGTCCTGAAGGAAAACATACAAAACCTACGAAAAGGAACAGTGAGGTTGGAAAACAGGAACTAATGGGTGAGTAAAGAGAAAATCTGGACTCAATGAACAAATCCAATAGTGAGTTGTCTGAAAAGATGACGCTAAGTAAGCCTCTGAGAAGCCCAGTCACCTAGACGACGCAGAGAGGAGCACACGCCATCGGGCTTATCAAAGGGACGCAAACGCTGCAGCGGAAGTGTCTGAATGTGAACAAGTGCGATAGTCTTCTCGTGCTCCTGTGTTTGGGGGAAAGAATCTGAAACAGAAACTTCCTTAAAATACACAAATTGCTGATGCTTGTTCTGTAAAAGGAAGACGATGTGTAAGATTGGGGGGCTTAACAACTACACTGGTTTCCCTCTCGGTTCAGAACCCTTTAAAAACTAGACAGCGGGGAGACAGGCAGACGCCGCGCACAGGACCGGTGTCGACGCCGACGCACCAGCGAGGACGGGCAGCGTCGCGGCCGAGGGCGTCCGGGCACCCCGCACCCGGCCGCCCGCGCGGCGCTGTCACCGCGGCCGTCCTCCTGCCCTCCGGGGGAACAAATCCCAGCGCCTGGAGCCCGGTGGCCATTAGGAGAATGGACTGGCAGAGCTCCAGCTCACCACCCCTCCAGCCTGAAGGCCCCTCCTTCCCGCGGGGAACGTGAGCGAGGGCGGGAGGGAGGTGCCGGCCTCCTCCACCTGGTCATGCAGCCCGGGAGACGAGGGCTCCTCTCTCAGGGGCTTCCACAGAACAGCGAAGGAGGAAGAAACTGAGAAGAGACAAAGACGCAAAATCTTACCTCCAAAAGCACCTCGTGAAGATGATCTTACTGGGAAATTATCTCAAGTTTCAAATCACACGTAATTCCTGTGTTAACTAGCCTTTCAGAACATAGTAAGAAAAAATTAAGTAGAAATGTTGACAGTTCACTTTAGAACCAAGCTTAATTATTTCTTCAGATTTCTCTTACGAACATACAGACCCAATACCTTTGTAAAGAACCATGAAAGGAAGACCAGTGGCCTAGAGAGAGAAAAACACACACCATCACCACGTAGCGATGACGCCAGGGGTGCAACGTAAGAAATCTGTGCATGTAAATCACATCGATTGGTAAAAGGATAAAAACCATACGACTGTCTCAGTAGATGCCGAAAAGGCTGCTGATGACAGTTAATATGCATTCTCCATTTTATGGGTACACGCACGTACACACTCCAAGACTGGGGCTGCCTGCAAGCAGCGAAGACTGCGTCTTATCCCCTGGTCAGTCTGCTCTTAGAATACGAGGCTCTGGTCTGTCCCTGACTGGGAACTGGAGGCCTGGAGGGAACTGGCCGCGGGAGAGAGGGGTGGGGTGGAGCAGTGCAGCCGGAACGTGAACCCTCAAGTCAGACGCCTTCTTACCAGGGCGCATCCAGGGGGAACCTCCTGGTAAGAGGAGGTGAAGGGGGAGTTGCCAGAGAAGGACAGGACAACCCAGATAAGTTTGAATTTTAAGTAAATAACAAACAGTTTTTTCCTATAAGTATGTTGCAAACATTTCATGGGACATACTTACACTGAAAAATTAGTAGTTGTCTGAAATCCGAATTTAACTGGGTGTTCTGTGTTTTCATTGGCGAAATCCAGCAGTTCTACTGACAGCCAGAGCTGCACTCCTGTGTCAGAGAACCACACAGCACAGCTGGCCAGAGGACGCTCGAGAACTTGCAAATAGAAAAGCCAGCATCTGTTCACCTGTCCCACAGGGTATCTGTGACTAATGAGAGCCAGTGAGGCGGCCACAGCCTACAGGGTAGATTGCAGTCAGATCTCAGGGCAGAGAAGCAACACGCGTACCTTACTGTCACTTCCTGCACACTCCTGAAAGCATAGAGTTCATGGAGGCAGGGGGAGGGGACCACGGAGTGAAAGGTCACACCAGGTCCCCTCCTCACTTCAAGGCCTTCAGATCACAGCATGAAGGATGGGGACAGCTTTAAATAGGACTTAAGATTGGATGGAGTTTAATAACCAAAACTGACCAGGAGTTTGTAGAATCTGGCCAAGGTGTTACTGAGATACATGCTGCCGTTCAACTTGTGAGCCGAGAAAAATTAGATCTTCTCATCATTTAACCCAACAGCCAATGTCTTGATTAATGATAAGATAGCAGAGCTGTTCCCATTGTCATAAAAAATAAAACAAAGCTACATACACTATTAGTATTAAAATATGGTTCTGGAATTGCTAGCCAATGCAGTTAGAAAAGAAAAAGAAATAGGAGACTGTACATTGAAAGGAGATATCACATCTCTTCCTTAGTCGGGGGCATCCCCTGCCCTGGGAAGCAGACTCGCATTACTGTAGTAGGAAAAGAAGCCTTTTAAAAAGACTTAGCACTCACCTTCTACTTGAAAAATAGGAATTTTGTATCTGCAGTAGGAAAGCAGGACTTTGTTGAGGCAGAAGAGGGGTTTCCTGACTCGATCTCCCGCTTAGCTACGCAAGGAGCAATCTGTCGGGTTTCATAATAGTTCTCTATAAACGAGACCCTGCCCTGCCGGGAGAAAGAAGGAGAATCCCCCTGCCGGTCAGGAGGAGAACTGCAGGTGGGAGAACGAAGCGAGAAGCAGAGGAGACGGGTGGGCAGCAGGCAGACTGCAACTCCAGCGCGAAGAGGAGCGTGCCTGAGGCTGAGGCGGTGCCGGCAGCGAGGAGCTTCACCTGCCTCCCTGCTCGGAGCCCCAGAAGCAGCAGCCCTGGCACGCTGACCATCATAGTGGCTATGTCTTTCTAAGCCAAGCATCGTGACAGCGTGGCGGCTTCCATCCTGACTGTGCCCTCAGACCCCCAAACCCACGCGTGCCTTGAGGAGGCCAACGGGAGAGTCCTGCAGTCAGAGCTGGTGGCTTCCCCTGGGGCGTGGGCTGGGGGCTGCGTGACCCTGCAGCAAAGTTTACAAAGCAGGCCAGGGCAGACGTGTAGGAGGCTCCCTAATACGCAGCAGCCAGGGTGGGCCACGTAGTAAAGGGTAATGGCAGGGACCAATGGGGACACAACCAGCACGAGAAGCAGACCAGCACGGACCCCCGCCACCGCGGTCAGAAACACACCAGCAAGGCCTCACAGGGGCCAGTCCCAGGGGCAGAGGGGCCACTCTGCCGCAGAGGCCAGCACGATGCCGAGGATCCAGAGGGATCCTGCCCCCAGTCCTGCACGCCGACTCCAGGCCAGCAGGGTGGGGAGGAGGATGCTGTAAAATGCAGCATCTGCCCGAGGCATCCACGGAGGAGCTGAGGAGCTGTCGACGCTGTTGTCAGGCGCTGCCTTGCTTCCGCTGCAACCCAGGGTGGCGGTGGGAGGAGCTTATAGAGGAACGAAACACTTTGTTTGCACGTTAGTGCATTGTGTGAGCAAATTTACAGCCCTATTCAAAATAATGCTTTGTGCTGTTCTTTTGGCTGATACTCTAGAAAAATTTTAATAGCTGCCTTTGGACCAAGTGATGCATGTGATCTCAGTGCCTACATGTGTGTGTGTTAGAGCCACGCTGGCACCAAACTTTCACTGTTTTTTTATTGGGGTGTAATCGACATGTCCTATTAGTTTCAGGGACACTTTAATTGGTTTTGATAACAGAAAATAAGAGAGGGAAATTGATGTTTGGACACTTACGTTCTCCACAAATATCTGCCAAACATGTGCCAGGCGGTGCATTGGTGCTTGGGACCCAACAGTAGTGGCGTGCGTAGATGAGTGGGTGGAACAGATACACGTGTGCGTACACACACAGATTAGTTGGATGGATGGACGGACGGATGGACAGATGGATGGATGGAATAGGTAGGCACCAAAGTGTACAGATGCACAGTTAGACACACAGAGTGAAACACACAGACACTTACATACACATACGTGTATTCTGTTAGGTTTTGGTAAGTGTGTGTAAAGCTTTGAGTGGAATGACCGATAAGGATTTCCAGCGCAGGAACTGGAAGAAGTTGTTTTCCTTCATTTTGCATCACACATTGTACCTCAGGTGGCCAGGTGGGAGCATGTGACAAAGTGACACTTGAGCAGGGATGGGGAGGAAGGGAGGGCGTGAACGGAGCAGATCTAATCTACCTGGTGTCGTGGACGAACTGCACATCAGACTTGCTGGCGCACTTTGCCCGGGGCAAACCTCAGGGACAGGGCGAGCTGCAGGCGTGCGGGTCCCTGCCCAGGAGTCTGGCGATGACAGGGACCTGGAAGTGTGGGGGATGAGCCTCATGGAGAGCAAGCCTGTCGCTTGGGCTACAAAGCTCTGAAGGCACATGACACCGAAGCGCCAGCCCCCTCGACAAAATCAAGGAGCAGGGTGCCCCGGGGGTATGACGCGCGCTGACGGGCAGAGCCTCGGGCCGGCGCTGAGCGCGCCGCTGAGGGCGGGTGTCCTCGGAGACATGTTCCGTTAGGTTATCTAGGTTGGAAAAGTGTATGTTCATAAAATGCCAATTTTAACAAATACCTCTATACATTTCTAGATGTGTACAAGTATCTATGTATTAATATAGAGAGATAAATAAAATTAATATTGAGAATTAATATAGCGGGAATGTATAATATCATATGTATCGTGTAAAGAATAAACAGGCTGTTTCATAGCGTGGGGGGGGTGTGTAGAGAGAGGGCAGTTACAACATCGCTACTCGCGGTGCCTCTCTGCGATTGGATCAAAGGGAGCTTCGATTTTCTTCTGTCTACACTGGACGTAGTGAACACGAATTCTGTAACAAAACGATGGAATGTTTATCTTGCTGGTTTTTCCAGTGACGATAAAAGCAGGCATCCAAGAACCTGACATGACGGGAAGTTCGCGTCAGGGGGGAGCCGACGAGCTCAGGTGGCTCAGACCCTTGCAGGCCAGGGAAGCTCGGTAGGAGATGCGCCTAAGGGAACCGAAAGCTGGGGTGGGCGCGCGTGGGCACCGGCGGGCTCCGGAGCTCTGACCCGCACCCTCCTGACGCTGAGAAGCCGTCCGCCAGCCCGGTGACGCTTGCTTTGGGCAGGCTGCTGGCGTCTTCTTCGTTGGTCTGCTAGCTGCGAGGCCCGCCTGGATGGGGAGACAGCTTTGTGGTGAAATAAGCCACCAAAACTGAGCTTTTTTAACAAAGGCTACAGATTCAGGTTGGGGAAGTGACTGATCCAGCTGTGTCCTGGTCTGCCTTCCGTCTATACGCGCTGGGCTCCACTTACTGCTGTTGTGTTTAAAGCTTCTGCGTCCACCATCATGAGCGCCTTTAACCAAGAATTTGGTTTTCTTATGCTGCCCTCAGCCTAGTTTGGGCACCAAGTCACACACTTGCATAAAACAGTGCAGCAGGCGCTGTGTCTTCGTTCCCTGGGACAGTCTGTGTGGACTGAGCCGACCGGGTTCTTGAGCACTTGGTGGAACCCAGCTCCCAGCTGCCTGGGCCTGGAAGGGACTTGATGGGTGGATTTTTAACTGTTGCTTCACATTCACTACGGGGCCCGTGCAGGTTTTCCACTCCTGAGGCAGTTTGGGTGCTTCGTCGCTCTCCAGGGGACTGACGGTTTTGTTACACATTTTCCTGGTTACGCACAGTATCATCTTATTCTTTTTTTAAAAACTCACCTATGTCTGTGTCTCTGGCCCTTTTTTATTTCTGTCACTGTGGTTACTCATTTGGCTTTGTCTCTCCCTCAGAGCAGCCAGAAAATTTTCTAAACTTAGAGTCTTCCCAGAGCGCCAGGTCTGGCTTGCGCGGCCCGCGTGGCGGCCTCCTTCTGCAGCTCACTGATTCCTGCTCCCGCACGCGGTATTCCTTCCTTCCCGCTAGTGGAGGTTTCTGGGCTGTTCTTGTCATTTCAAGTCTTTCTTTTTCCTCATGAATGTGTTTAATGCTATGAATTCTGTTCTGAACGCTGCTTTACCGGCATTCCACAAGTCCAGACACGAGGTGTTCTCATTGTCGCGCACTTCTTAACACATTCTTATTTCTGTTATAATTTCTTCTCTGTATCATGACTTATTTCTAAGAATGTGCTTTAAAATAGACGTATCACTTTATTAAGTGTATCAGCTTCAAACAATTGTACTGAGCAGGGAAAATATGGCTTACATGACCCCAGCTTTAATATTTGTTGAACCTTATTTTATGACCCAATACGTGTTCTTTTTTAATAAGGGTTTTTTGTTATTTTTAATGTGATGTGTTTATTTGTTTGTTTGTTTGGGGGGAGGTAATTAGATTGCTTTTGTTTTTTTAAATGGAGGTACTCAGGATGGAACCCAGGACCTCGTGCATACTAAGCACACACTCTACTAGAGCTAGACCCTCCCCCACCACGTGTGTTTGAAAAGGATCTGCGTTGCTCATTTTTAGGTGTAACATTCACTATAACTAGATCAAACTTCTTTATGCTGAAAAGTTTAACGAGATATGCTGTATGCCAACTGGTATATGTTACCTGTAAAATTATTTGCAAAACGAGTGCCACGGTGTTATCAGTTAATTCTCATAGAAACCATCGAGAAGGCTTCACAGAGAGCTGGTATGCTTGATGCAGGTCTTGAAGTATGGAAAGCGTTTAGCCGATGAAGAAAATTAGAAAGTCTTCTGTTAAGCCTTCTTGAGTCTCTTCAATTGTTTTTATTGAAGTATAGTCAGTTTACAATGCTGTATCAGTTTCTGGTGTGCAGCAGGATGTCTCAGTCATACATACGCATACATATATTTGTTTCCACACTCTTTTTCATTATAGGTTACTACAAGGTAGTGAATATGGCTCCCGTGCTCTACAGGAGAGATTTGTTTTTTATCTATTTTTATGTACAGTAGTTAATATTTGCAAACCTCAAACTCCCATTCCCAGCCCCTTTCCCTGGTAGCCACAAGATTGTTCGCTATGTCTGTGGGTCTGTTTCTGTTTTGCAGATGAGTTCGTCAGTGTTCTCTTTTTCCTTTTTTTTAGATTCCACATATAAGTGATCTCATATGGTACTTTTCTTTCTCTTTCTGGCTTACTTCACTTAGAATGACGACCTCCAGGGCCATCCATGTTGCTGCAAATGGCGTTATTTTACTCTGTCTTATGGCTGAGGAGTGCTCTGTGGTGTAAATACACCACAGCTGCTTTATCCAGCCGTCTGTCGATGGACACTTCGGTTGTTGGTGTGCCTTGGCTGTTGTATGTAGTGTTGCTGTGAACATCGGGGTGCATGTCAGATCAGACTTCTTCATTTGTCTCTTAAAAGTCTGAGCCCTTACTGTGTTATACTACACGGATGGATTGTAAACCCCTCTTTGTAATTTTGTCAAATCTTGCTTTACGTATCTTGAGGCTCTGTTTTGGGGAGTATATAAGATTATGAGTTTCTCCTGGTGAAATGTCCCTTCTGCCATTTCATAATGACTCTCCTCATCACTACCAATGCTTTTTTCCTTTTAGGTCTAGTCTGTGTGCTAATGTAATGAATAGACCTTTTTTTCACCAGTATTTGTCTCTGGTATCTATTTCTCCACTTTCATTTTCCACCTTCCTGCTTTCCTTATGGCTTAAGTCTCCTTAAAAGCATACGATTATATATATTTTTAATTTATCTAATGTATCAGTCTCTGTCTTTATCCAGCAAATTCATCTCATTTACATTTCTTGTGGTTACTGCGCTCTTTGAATGGTTTCTGCCACTGCGGTTCACACTGTTCATCTCCCTGGATTTTACTTCTTATCTTGTCCTGCAGAGCAGGGGCTGGCAGGCTGCAGCCTGGAGTCCAAGTCCAGTCCGAGTCCTGGTTTGTAAGTAAAGCTCTGTCGGCACCCAGCCACGCCCACCTGTTTGAATCCGCGGCGTCTGTTTTCCCGCTGCAGCAGCCAGTGGAGTCATTGCCATGGAGACCACACGGCCCCCAAAGGCAAAAACAGTCACTATCCGGCCCTTGACAGAAAGGTTTGCTGACCCTCGTCCTATAGGATTAGAGAAGTTTTTTTTTTTTCATTTTTTCTTTATTATTTTGAAAGTTGCAAATTCTACTTCTGTCCTCCTAGTGTCACAATGAAAACTGTCACTTGTGTACTTGACCCGACAAAGTCTGTGGTTCCTCCATTTGTTCATGGCGTCACTCAAGGATTTTGGAATCCTTGGATCATTCTCCTCCCACCTACATATTACTGAATCTAGTAGTTCAGACCCTGCGTATTTTTATACATTTAAAGTAAGTCATTAATATCATTAGTGTTTACATTGTCAATCTTGTTTAGGTTTACCCATGTGTTTACTAATTCATTTGCTCACTACTCTGCTTTTTGCTCAACCCTTTCTTCTGGATTCATGAACCTCCTTGCGAAAGTACATATCTAGAAGTTCTCTTAGTGATAAATTCCCTAAGGCTTTATTTTTCATCATTTCTTCCTAATTCTTGCGTGACAACTTAGGTAAAGATTTCAATTTTCTCTCAACACCTGGAAGATACGATTTCACTGACCTCTGGTTACTGTTGAGAAAAGACAGCCAAACTGATTGGCGTTCTTTTTTAGGTAACCCTTTACTTCTGGCTACTTTTAAGATGTTCTCTTTGTCTTTGGTGTTCTTACGTAGCTTACAGTTATATACCCACATGTAAATGTCCTCTTATCTATTCTTAGAATTATTTTTTCCCTGAATCAGAGAGTTCCGGACTATCCTCAATTTTGGAAAAATTTCAGTCATCATCTCTGAGTACTGGCTCACTCCCCTTCTCCTCATCACTCCATGTGGATCCCTGTCGTGGTTTTGCTGGACCCTCTTAGCCTCTCCCCCATGCCTGCTAACCTTGCTGCCATCTCTTTACCTCCATGTGCTTGGAGTGATCTTCCACTTCACTAACTCTCTGTTTAGCTGTGTCTAATCTGCTCTTTAACCTAACCATTCTGGGTTTTGTCAAATTTCACTCTTTATACTTCGTATTCCTAGAAGTTCTCTTTTGTCTTTTAAATCTTCCTTGTCTTTTGTTTTCCTTTGCTGGTGGCTTGTTCTTTCTCATGTTGTGGGGTTTTTTTTTTCAATGTATCCTTAACTTAACTATTTTTAAATCTCAACTTTGTGCTATTGTTTCCTGAAGCTCTTAGGGATCTAATCCTACTGTTTGTTCTGTCTACGAACCTACTCTGAGTTTATGTTTCTCCTTGGATTGGCACCTGTGCATTTTGAGCTCATTTGCTTTGGGGTTTATCTGTGAGACTTCTTTGTGTCCAACACAGAGGTTTTGTGTCTTCTCCTGCCAGGTGCTCCAGGGATATTACCAGCCTGGGCTTAATTTTATCCTTGAAATCAAAGAGAAAATTAAAAATAACTTGAGACAAATGACAGTGAAAACACAACCACAAAAAAAATCTATGGGATGCAGCAAAAGCAGTCTTAAGAGGGAAGTTCATAGTGATACAGGCCATCCTCAGAAAAACAAGAAAAATCTCAAATAAACGCCCTAACCCACCACTTGAAAGAATTAGAAAAAGAATAATAAACAAAACCTAAAGCCAGCAGAAGGAAAGCAATAATAAAGATCAGGGGGGAAATACATTCTATCCTATCTCTCAGATTGGGGTCCCTGCCACTCAGTATAAATTCAAACCCCAGACACCCTTGAAGACAGCCACCGATTACAAATCTCCAAGGCAAACTTTTTTTCTCTTCAGAACCAGACCAAGGCTGAAAAGCCTGTTACCTCCCTGTTCCAACAGCTTGATTTTTTCTGGTCCATCTTTTCACTGAAAGAATAGCTTTTCAAGGGAGCAGAATGGCTCCTGTACAGGAATCTCAGTTCTAAGCTCCAGGCTTTTCTGAGCTCAGAGAATCATCTCCTGTTTCTGCACTGCCATTAAAATAAAAAATTCAGTAATTAAATGAAATAACTTCAACTCCCTCATGCCTGCCCCCAGCAGAACTCCAGCATCCGTTCCCATAGATTTCAGGTTTCCATTCCCTTTTTGGCTTGAGTCCTTACAAAACATACCTTTAAGTGAGTGGTGTCTATTTTTTATACTTTAGCCAACGTTCCCAGGCATTTTGTATCAAGATGGTTTTCACGTTCTCTGATTCATCAGATTTCATCCGAGGTATAAAATATGTGTTAACACTAAACTATTTAAACATCTTAAAGCGAACTCTTAGCATCCAGGTTAATTCATGCCGAGTTCAACCCTGAAAAAGATGTGTAGCTTAGGGGAAAGTGTCTCCTGTATCCTAAGGAAACTTCCTCGTCCCGTTCCTGGGCCCTTGCCCCATAAGCTTGCCAGTGAGACTTTTCTGTCCTTGTAATTTCTGATAAAGAGATGGAGGACATGCAGAACTCATCTACTTATGTCCGTGAACATCTGAGATGCCAAAAACAATACTGGGAGGAAACAGCCGCTAATTAGGTAGCGGTCTCTCGGATCTTTCACGATGTGAGACTTTTGCCCTTTTTGGTGTTTCCAAAACACCAGAGAGGTTAGTTCCCATCAGAGCACTGCCTCCAAGCCAAGGGTCTCGCCAACACCTTGGCCATAACAGTGGTGTTCAATCAGCAGTATCTTCACAGTTCAAAGAGCGCGTCCTCGCTCCTTATCCCATGGGAGTCCCCACCGCAGAAATGAAGAGGGTGCGGCTCAGGGCCTAACCTCACGAGTGTGCTGTCGGCGGTGCCAGCAGGTGACTGTTTCTGGAATTAAGAAAATTGTGCCCATAGATTCCTGTAAGAGTAGAGTAGAAGCCAGACTCCGTCCTCAGCTGTCACACCATCGCAGACACCACCCATAGGAGCTCAGGCAATGCTGAAAGTTACATCAAACAGCTTTTAAAATCCTGTCCTAAAATGGAAATTGTGCAATTTCTAGCCAAGTGATTCTAGGCCAAGGGAAGATTGTCTGGAGCTTGGGAGTAAACAAGAAGAGGGCGAGAGGTGTGCAGGCGTTGGGGAGCAGGTCCTAGAAGGTGAGGTTGGAGGAACTGGATGTCCCGTCATCTCGGGGGATATGCTGGGGTCCAGAGCTGCCTGGTCGGCATCTGTGTCATGGACTGCTGGGCGCAGGGAGAGGGGTCTCGCTGCTGCCAGGGACGTGGGGAAGCTGGTGTGAGCCGCCGTCTGTCATCTGCACTTCCTCCTTGGCAGGAATGATTTCCATTGTACCATAACTCAGTATGACCCCATCCGTTTGGTGCAATGTGCTGACTGAAATTGCTCCTCAAGGAGAAAGAGCTAATTCTCGCTTCCAATCAAAGGTTTTACTGCTTGAGTCATAGCTTCCTGGCTTTCCCCAACATGAACTGGAAGTCTTAGTGCAGGGAGTTAGCCATGGAGAACTGAGCCCCAGCCTCGTCATACCTCACTGGCCATGAGACGGGGGCTGACCCAGGCAGGGGCCCCCTCTCAGAGACCAGCTGTAGCAGAGCAGCAGGACAAGAACTGACGAGGAACAGAGGCCCAGGACTGTCAGACCAAGGGGCTGGCGGAGATGGACAGGCTGGGGGACAGAGCCAGCGGTCTGCAGATGAGAGAGGCAGGAACCTGCAGAGGGCATCCAGGACATTCCCTCAAACTGGCACAGAGGCTGTTGGCTGGTTTTTCTTGGATCTCGGGGCACAAAGCAGGAGTGGTGGGTCCAAGCAGAATGTGTCAAGGATGAGCAGGCAGCCGCTGAGTCACAGGAGTAGCCAGAGTGAGCAGCTTGCAGTACATGCATGTGTCTTCCTCCCAAGGAATTCTGCACTCATCTTCCCAGCTGGATTTCCCACTCCCCAAAAGGGGGCCAAGGTGATGGCACAGAGACCCTGCAGGCTCCCGCCCAGCCCAGGCTCTTCGCTGAGCATGAAACTTCCATACTCATTCAGACATTAATTCGCCCATCCATCCACCCTTCGTGCATTAATGCCCAAGGTACCACTTGAGCCAAGGACAGGGGTACATCTGTGGGCTGACCTAGCTCCTGAGATTGGACCAGCTGGTTGTCCAGTAGGAGAGCCCCCAGCCTCCCTGTCCTGGTCACGTTCAAGCCCCGCTCAGCCGATTTTCACACCCAATCCCCTGCCACCTCTCCCCAAATCTGCAACCACCGGTTTTTTTAAAAGGGAGACTCTGTGACGCAGACTCGGCACAGGCCCCGCCCCTGAGGCACTGTTAGGCAGGAGCACGAAAACCGTCACGGGGTGAGGAGGCCGGTTCCAGTCCCTCCACGCCGTCAGGACCCCGCGGACTCGAGAAAGTCACTTAACCCCCACGAGCCTCGCTCGTGGCGATGAAACTCACCTTCTGGGGTTACTGTGGGGTGGGACGGAAGTGACTACAACGTGCCTCAAGGTTGTGTGTTTCTAAAGTGATTTCAAGAGAAACCCAGAGGAAGGAGAGTCCAAGGGCAGGTGTGGACCCTCGGTGGCGGCCCTGAGAGGCAGGGGGCCGCCGGACCTCACGGGAAAGAGTCTCAAGGGTCCTGCGGCCCGGGAGCTGGGGGCTGGGGAGACCAAGTCTGACTCGATTTGGGCCACCAGGCTGGGGCCGCTCCGCAGCCCGGGCGGGGCCGCGCGCTGTGCCTCTTGCCCTCCCCTCCCGTCACCTCCTGCTTGTCCCTGCACCACTTCGCAGCATCTGGCAGCCGTGACAGACCCTCCCGCTGTGAGGGGGCCCCCGGGCACTTCCGGGCAGGAGGAAGACGGGCTGTCCCTGGTGGGCTCACGCACAGCTCCCTCCCACAGCGTCGCCAGCGCCCAGGGCGGCTTCCGGCGCATTCTTGGCAGGCAGCGCCGTCTCATCCTGCGCTGCTGCGCGTGTGGGCCCCGTGGCAGGGGGCGCGGCCGGGGCGGGGAGCTCAGAGGGGCGGCTGCTGGGGCTGGGCTTAAACGCTTCCACCTGGGAATGCGAGGGAGCACCCCCCAACGCGATGAAAGGGACCAGAGAGCAGGGCACTGGGCCTGCCGAGAGAAATGGGGGGGGGGCGATGTGGGAAGGCAGGAGAGCCCTCTAGAGGCAGTCACACGGTGCTGAGCCCAGAGACCCCCCCAACGAGAGGCTGGCAGCGGGGACAGTGGTGACAGGAGTGTGGGCACCAGCTGTACCCCTCCATCACAGCCACATGGCTGGCTCTGGTACTTTCTCTGCCACTCGAGGTTCACAGATATGAGGAGGCTGGCCCCAGGGAGGTTGACGGACTTCAGGACCCCAGGTCACGGTCACAGCTGCCACCACTTCCACGGCGGCACATCAGTGGCCGTGTTCGTGGGGGCAGCAGCAGGCTCTGCAGTGGGCGTGGAGCTGTAACAGGGAGGAACAAACCTGACTCCATTTCAGTTCTGCTCCTTCGGCGCTAACCCTGCGCTCTGCCTCCTGGGCTCAGTCCTGCTGGCTCTGCGCCTTTTGTCAAAGAACGTTGCCTGGAGCCCGAAATACACGGGAGAGCCCCTTCTCCAGGCTCTGGCCTGTAACGCTTTGCCATTCACACAGAGACAGAAAGTTGCAGAGCAGAGAACAACACTTGCTGCTGTTGCTGGAGGTTTACAGGAACACCGTGACCTGACCCCCGTGGACAGCTGCAAGGACAAAGATTCCGACACCAAGGCGTTTGCAACACCCAGCCACACCCCCTCCCCTTGTAGTATAAAGGGAGCCTGAATTCTGACCTGGGGAAGACGGGTCTCCAGGACACCAGTCCCCCATCTTCTTGGCGAGCTGGCTTCCGGAGTCAAGTCATTATTCCTTCTCCAGCACCTCGTCTCCCAACCTATTGGCCTGTCGTGTGGAGAGCAGAACGAGCTTGGACTCAGTAACAGAGCCCTGCCCAGAATAGGCCTGGGACCAGCCAGTCTAACTGCCACTTCGAGACAAACAAACTGAAACACAGGCAGCTTGTGCCACGTCAAGTGGGCGAGTAGACGCTGACCAACTTGAGTCAGGGGAACCCACTGCCACAAGCAGCTCCTCCTTCCTGAGCTTCAGAGGCTCAGCAAGGGCTCGTAGCAGACCAAGGCTTTCTGTCCCGTGGCTAATATCTAAAAACAAGATGAACGAGGCGGCAGGAAGGAGCCCAGCCTTCCCAGTTCGGCCACACCTGGCACCGCGCTCCACCGAGGCCACCATCTCCAGAACCAAACTGCCCTCCACCGGCAGCAAGTGGCTGCGAGACTCCCAGGCGGAGCCACACGAGGGGAACCCACGCCTCCTCCGGGTGTCCGCCGGGCCCCAGCCTCACAGGCCCCCACGCCAGGGTCGCCGTGGAGGACCCTCCATGAGTCACTTACTCCCTGTGTCTCCCAAGCACATTGGACCTACTAACCTTTTCCCAGCAGTTCCCCCTCGCCCCTTTTCCCCAGTTCCAGCAAAAACGTCAGCTTTCAGTCTGTCAGAGTTCCAAAGTTTAGAGGCATACCGACACAGAAAGACTTTGGCGTGCTTTGGTGTCTGGGCCAGAGTCGAAGCTAAAATAAGAAAAAACTGGGTAGGCCCATCATTAGGCAGAATCAGAAGGCTCAGGAGAGGGGACACGTGGGAGCAGACCAGCCGGTCCCTAATTCACATGGGCGCCAAGCCTCTCCCCCCATCTTATCCAGCCACACACATTCCGTGATCACAGAGCCCAGGATGGGGCACGGAGCCCCACGGGGAGGACGCAGAGCACCCTGGATCAGGTGTGCGGTAAAGGAGCCTCTTGGCGGCCGTGTGAGGACAGAGTGAGCTGGAGGAAGAAGGTAACGACCAGAGGCCTTGGAGAAAATAGCCGCATGCACCTTACCCAGCGCTTCCAGAGCCCGGCAGCCCCAGAGTGCAACCTGCGAAGCTGGGAATGACCCAGAGGAGATGTGAGGAGGGCCTGAAACGGGCGGCAGTGGAGGGCGGGGAAGGGGGACAAGACCCCAGGGACATTTGGTGACCAGGTAGGGAAGGGATGCTGGAAGGGTCTGGACCACTCCGGCTTCCAGGAGGTTCAGTGGGAGTTTATTTAAAGGAGAAATGAAGGCAGGGAGGGTACAGCTCAGGGGTAAAGCACATGCTTGGCATGCAGGAGGTCCTGGGTTCAATCCCCAGTACCTCCACTAAAATAAATAAACCTAATTACTCCCCCTCCAAAAAAAAAAAAGGAAAAATAATAAAGTTAAAGGAGAAATGAGGAATTTTGTTGGGGGCCTGGCAACTTGGGGGCACGTGCTGGGCCCCAGGGGGAGCTGTCCTACAGAGGATGGGGCATGTAAGTCTGGCGCTCCAGGGAACCTGGCATCAGGGACATCCAGCTGGCCCCACAGGGGGAGTACAGGGTGCAGAAGCAGCCATGGAGAGCCCACGGCGCCGGGTCCTCCTCCAGGCCCCCCACAAGGCCGTGGAACCTGCCTGGAAGTCCTGTTTGGAGGCTGAGGGGTGAGGGTTCGAGGGAGGGTGCACGGCTCACGGCCTCGGCGGGCGTCCCCTTGACCCCCACATGTCGCAGCCGCTTAGGCAGCGGGACCCACGCGAGGGGTCCGGATGCTGCTCCAGCCAGGGGCGTGGCGGAGCCGCTTGGCCGGAGGGAATCTCCTGGCGAAGGCGGCCTGAGGGCAGCCCGGGCGGGACAGGGGAGCCTGGGAGCGCCCCAAACCCCGAGGAATCTCAGAGAGGGGAGCACCCTCCCTCGTTTCCAATAACTGGTTTTCCCTTGTAAAAAGAAAGTTCAAAAAGGAAGCCCCTTTGCACAGGGAAAGCGCCCAGCCTACCGTGCAGGCGCCCGGGGCGGGCGCGAGGCCGGAGGGGGGCGCGGGCGCCGGGCGGAGGGGCCCCCGCGCCCGAGGTGCCGCGCGCGGGCGCGGGCGCGGGCCGCCTGCCGGCAGCGGCTCTGAAAGGCAGCTTCCTTCCCATAAATGTGAACAAAAGTTTGGACCCATCTTCAAAGTGATGAGTTACGCTGAAAATATGCTCCTGCGGACGGGGGGAGTGGGTCCTTCCCGGGGCTTGGCACGCGGGAGAGTTTATAAACAGCCGCTCAGGCCCGCCCGGGCCGCGCCCGCGAGGGGACCGGCCCCGAGCAGACGCGGTCCGTCGCGGGGAGACTCCGCCCGCCGCTCGCGCGGCCCGACGCCCGGGGCAGGGCCGGCGGCGGCGGGGCGGCGGGAAGCGCAGTCCCCGTCCCGGCGGAGGGGGCCCGAGGGGCTGCCCAGCCTCCACTGGGCGCTGGGCGGAAGCGGAGCCCTGGACCAGCGCCCCCATCTGCATTTTGGAGGGGAAAAAAGGAAGGCTCTATCCTACATGTGGTTTCCATCGGGGGAGAAAAGTAAAACCATGTGCTGGCGTTTCTAGCTGACATGGTCCCTGATATTTTAATGAGAAAGCCCGTAATTAGGGGCAGGAGTGAAAAAGAGGCAACACGGCCTTTCTCCCGGGGCCCACACCTTGCCCCCCAACCCCCGGGGACCCTGCGTCCCCCTCGGGGACTCCTCTCCGTGCCTTGAGCTGTGCGATCAACACAGAGGAAGGAAGGGCCGCCGGGAGGAGGCAGATCTTCCAGCCCTAGCAATCCCATCTCAGTGTCGAGGGTGCAGCCCAGGCAGCTCATTTGTCAGAGTTTAAACATCATTAGGGCATTAACAGCCTCTCCCGATGCCAGAGAGCTGGCTTTGCACGCCTATAAATTAGAGTGCATCAAACCGGGATTTATTGAGTCTCGGCCAATCAGAAGTAAAACTTCCATAACTTTTTACAATTCTCTGCATTCTTCCAATCACATTAAAGTATTTATTTGTATCTTGCATGAGATGTATAAACGTTTTATTAAGAACATTTGAAAGCTGGTTCTTTAAACAGAAAAAAGGACATGCTGCATGCGGGTGGGGGCTTGGCCAGTGCGCACTGCGCTGGTCGGCTCCATGTGGGGAACCAGCTCCTGCTGGATTTGCAGAGATCATCAGCAGGAACACACAGCTGCCGCAGCCCGCTGTTTATTGATGGGTGCTCACCTTCCTTCGCAACTTCCTTCCAGTGTATTGCCCCCAGGCCAGTCCTGGGACTTGATTCCAGGAGCTGCAGGCATGCTGTCACCCAGAGAGCAGGAGCGAGGGAGTGGGACCCTCCACTACCCAACATCACAGGAGAAGGACGTCCAGGCGAGTTGGGTGAGGAACCCCAAGCCCCCAGCTTTGCCCTGCGCTTTCCTGGCTGTGTGACGTCTTAATCCTCTCTGAATCTCAGTCCCTCTGTCTATGAAATGGGCAGAATAATGAGCAGAGCAGAGAGCCACCATCCCTCCTCGTGCACAGGTATGGGCGGTGACCTGCCTGGCATCTCTTTCCACGTCATATCTGTCCCGTCAGTACCTCCCACGATGGTCCCTCTGCTGCTGACAGGCCGTGTTCAGTTCTCAGGGACAAACCGCACCCCAGCAGAAGGATGCAGAGGCCTCCCCGAGACCCCATCTCTGGCTTTAATAATAACACCCCGTTGAGAACGGCACCCATCTATCGCATGCTTACAAGGTGCTGAGCCCTGAGCAAGCACCATCCCTGTGGCCTGGACCAGCCCTCCAGGGAGGGCCTCCAGCGGCAGTGGGAGGTTGAGGAGAGGGGTTGAAGGGCTTGGCCGAGGTGGCACGGTGCCAGGGCCTGTCCGCTGCCCGAGCAGAAGGCATCCTGGCCAACTACTGGGGTGCAGGAGAGCGACTCGGCCAGCCCGGGGTAGGGGGCAGAGGTGAGACCACAGGCAGGATCACCAGTGGGGCCAGGCCAGGGGCAACCAGGGGGAGTTGACAGGAACAGCAGGGAAGGGATTCTGCCCGCGTGGAAACACCCCCATCAGAAACCATCTGCCTGCAGAGAGCGCCCTGGCGTGGAGACACAAAGCTCAGGTTTGTTAGCGCGTCCTCGAGCACGAGGATGGACCTACGGGCATGACGGCTCTGGCATGAAAGAAACTGACTTGTTCTCGCAACTTCTGGGGCGACTGTTGCTGGTCAGCAGATGTCTGCCCCCCCATCTCCAGAAACTCAGGGACCAGCCACCTCCATCCCCCTTGGGCCTCACCATGATACGCACCCCCAGCAGAGACGGGAGAGAGAGGCTGGAAAGTACCGCTGGGCATCCAGGGGCCAGTCCGGCCTGGGAGTAGCACACGTCCCTGCCCTGGCGCCCCCTTGGCTCGAGCCCCGTCCCACGGCCACGCCTGACTGCGCTGGCAGCCAGAAATGTAGTCCAGCTGTGTGTCCAGAAATGAGGGGGGAAGATTTTGGTGAATGAGGAGCCACCTTGGCTCAGGGACTGCCTCACACAAGAAGAACTCAAGAGGCAGACTTGGGTGCTCAGTGACGCGGCCACAGACCGAAGCTCCGTCTGTTATTTCCACCGGCCGTCCCAGCAAATCAGCTGCTGCACTCACGCCTGTTTCTTCATGGTTGCAAGGGGCTGCTGCTGAACCAGACATCACATTTGCATTCTAGCCAGAAAGAAAAGGGAAGAGGTGGGAATGGTGGCAGCCACATGCGTCCCCTTTCACAGGAAGGCACACAAACTTTCCCAGAAAGCCCTTCAGCACATACGGCTTCACTGGACAGACTGGGTCACACGGCCTCCCCCCTTCCTCCCCTGGGAAGCCAGGGGCGAGGACACACGGGTGCCCTCGGCTGATCCTTGCCTGGGGCGTAGGGGAGTGGGCACAGGGCAGGCAGCCAGCGCGCTCTGCTACTGTTAGAAAGACAGATCTCTAGATGATGCCGCCGTGGTTGAATAGCGTCCGCCTCAAAATTCATGTCCACCCAGAATCTCAGAACGTGACTTCATTCAGAAATGGGGTCTTGCAGATGTAATTAGTTAAAAATTCTGAGATCTATTTAGTTAAGGGATTAGGACCCAACCCATGCTGGGTGCCCTGGGAGACTCCACGGACAAGAAGTTGGGATGGAGCAGACTTGGAAGCTGGTCAGAGAAATGCTAGCGGTGCTCGGAGCGTTGGGGTGCTGCAAGTCCTGGGTGGCTGAACAACCGCTGAGGCCGCGCGCTGAGACTTTGACCAGACGCCACGAGTGCCGAGGCTGCAGCAGAGCGCTGGGCGCCCCCCTAGGCTCGGCCCCAGCGCCTTCATCAGCTGACCAGCACGTGGCCTTGTCTTCTGTGTTTCTAGTTAAAGACGCCTTGCTTAATAGGTGGTGTTGGTTCGTTGGAACTCAGAGCCCAACAAAGCTTCCGTAACATATATTTGATGTATTTTCCCCATGTGGCAAAACACAGCCTTCTTGCCATCAGGAACACAGACAGTCCTGCAGCACTAAGCTGCGGGCTGTTTTCAACAGCAAAATCACCAACCAAGAAGCACAAAAATGCAAAAAGCATAGCACTAAATAGGCCGCAAAAAGGACGCGTTGACAGGGTCAGAGCTGAAACGAGAAGGGAGAGTCTCCTTATTTGGCCTCAGTCGGGAAAGAGGCAAAGAGCATCTGAAGGCTTCTGCCGCCCTGCGCGTGTCCGCGAACGGCCCGGAAGCACCGCGCGTGCAGGTTTGGGGGTTACGACTGCTAATACGGGACCGGCGGAGAAGGAGCATGGACAGTACTCCAGAGAGTTTGAACAAGCTCCTGCTCCACACAGGGGCCTGTGGGCCCTCCGCGTCTGGGGAAGACCAAGCGGGGTCCACCCAGTGACCACAAATAAAAGCTCAGAGTCTCCCAGCCCAGCTGATAATGGAAGCCACAAGGAGTCATTGGTAAAGGTCTGATCTGCATAACCCCTTGTGTGTTTTTCATCAAATTAACCTTTCGTCTTAATTAGCCACTTATTTCCACATCACGTGATGTTAACTACCAGTTCCCACAACTCAGCGAGATCGAAATGACGACGGGAGCTCCATCTGGGGCCAGGCGCACCGAGGTGCCTGTGCTGGTGCGGTCACAGACTGTCATCGCTCTTCCCAGCAGGCCTTCTGGGAAGGGGGGGTCCGGGGGCAGGAGGGGCCCTCTGTCCTGTCACACAGCGCTGTGTCCTGCTTGGTCTGGGGTTGTGAAGGGGTCGGAGGTTTGGGGAATGCGAGCCCTGCAATCACAACTCAGACCATAAAATGAAGCAAAGGGAAAGCAACACTCTGATTCGCCTCGGTCCCCCTCACTGGCTGACTAACCCCGGATTTGGGGCAGGGCGCAGGGCTGTTTCCTAGGGCCAGTCAGCTTCTCTTCTGGTCCTGCAAGCTTCTCTTGCGACTTGTAAAGGTTTCAGGGTGCACATCAGAAAGAAAACTCGATCTCACTTATATGTGGAAGCTGAATAGAGGGGAAAAGCAAACTTACAATAAAAAGAAATCAATCAGACCTGTGGTTACCAGGGGCCAAGGGTGGGGAAGGGGGACGAAGGAAGGTGGTCAAAAGGTACAGACTTCCAGTTAGAAGCTGAACAAGTACCAGGACGTGATGTACAAGTGGTGATTATAATTAGCACCGCTGTGTGATATACAGGGAAGTCATTAAGAGAGTAAGTCTTATGAGGTCTCATCAAGAAAGAAGGAAAGAAGGAAGGAAAGAGAAAGGAATGAAGGAAGGAAGAGAAAGAAAGAAAGAAAGAAAGAAAGAAAGAAAGAAAGAAAGAAAGAAAGAAAGAAAGAAAGAAAGAAAGAAAGAAAGAAAGAAAGAAAGAAAAGAAAGAAAGAAAGAAAGGAAGAAAGGAAGGAAGGAAGGAAGGAAGGAAGGAAGGAAAGAAAAAAGAAAGAGAAAGAAAGGAAAGAAAGAGAGAAAAAGAAAGAAAAGGAAGAAAAGAAAGAGAGGGAGGGAAGGGGGGAGGCAGGGAACTCTGAACTCTGAAGACGTAATTCATGAAGCTGAAAAAGAGGATTTTTACCCTAGAAAGGGCTGATCGCCCTGCTCACCCTCAGAAAGCTGGGGTGTGGTCTCGGCCACGGGCTCTTTCTCTTGGGCAGGCAGGCGCCATCCTCCGGGCTCACCACACCCACACTTTCTCTTGCAAATGCCCATCAAAACCTTAGCAGGGATGCATCCCTAAGGATGGCGGGAGCGGCTGCTCGATCCATGGCCGGGAAGCACAGTGTTACTTTTCCGCTGAATAGTTTGGCAATTCGCTCCAAAGCCTTAAAAATATGTGCATCCTCCTTCATACCCCTCAGGAAGGCTACTCCGAGAAAAATCAGGAAACCACGAACACTGGCAAAGGTGAGAAATGGAAACTCTTGTGTGCTGTTGGTGGGAATGTGAAACGGTGCAACCACTATGGAAACCAGTGTGCGGCTCCTCAAAAGGTTAAAAACGGAAGTATCAGATGAACCCAGGGATTCCACTTCTGAGTAGATGCCCAAAAGAATTCAAATGACGAATTCAAAGTGATAGTTGCACACGCATGTTCATAGCAGCAAAATCCAAAATGTGGAAGCAACCCAAGTGTCCGCTGACCTACGGACGAACCCACAAAATGCTGTCTAGCCAGGCAGGAGAATGTTATTCAGCCTTAAAAAGGAAGCAAATTCTGATACAGATGAGCCTTGAGGATGTTATGCCGGGTGGAAGAAGCCAGCCACAGAGGGACAAAGACGGTGCGACTCCCTTCGGTGAGGGGCCTAAGCGGCCACATTCATGGAGACAGAACGCAGACAGCGGCCGCGGGGCAGGCGGTGGCGGGGAGTGTTCAATCGCAAGTTTCTGTTTTGCAAGATGAAAGTGTTCTGGAGATGGTGGGGATGGTTGCACAGCAAGGTGAGGGCACTTAGCTCCACTGCGCTGCACGTTTAAAAATGGCTGAGATGGTAGATTGTGTGTGCATTTTACCACCGTTTTTTAAATATATGCGGGTGTGGTTTGACCTGATGTTCCACTTTTAGTTTGTTCTTCCACCTGATTAACCTTCAGTTACAAGGATTTGGCTACAAGCATGTTTTCATCAGCATTATTATAGCAAAAAAGAGAAGAAAACTGACCTGAATATTCAGTAATAAAGAGCTCATTAGAATTCTGGACAAGCTTTGAAAGTAGTGGTAGGAAAACATTGCTGATCCAATTTTGGTAAAATAATTGTAGATTCCTGTACATGGAAAAGCCCGAAAAGATCTATAAAATGCTACTTACAGAGTTCTCTGATTCATGTAAATTTTTCTTAATTCTGCTTAATCTGTATTTTCTGCCTCTTTTCCTGTAACTGTGTTCTAGGAAAGTTTACAAGCCAAGGCATCATCCGGGAGGGCGACGCCGCTTTCCAAGCGCCGTTCCTGTAGCTGACATCGCTTTAGCGGGGGCAACGCGTCAGCTGTTCCCGCACAGCTTACCCTATCGAGTCATCGAAGGACTGGTAATACGAAGATTTCCCACGTTACAGCTGAAAGCCAGCGTTGGTCTCTAAACAGATAATGCTTTGTGGCACCTTGTCATTTCCAAACCACTTTAGCATGTGGTTCTATTGCATCCCTGACTGTGGATGAAGGAGAGCATGCAGACATTGCCTCCATTTCACAGACGGGGAAAACGAGGCACAAAGAGGTTTAGAGACCGTTTGCCTGAGTTCACAAATCTCGCAGATGTTGTAGCTGGAGCTTGAAATCTTGCTTCTTTACTTCACTATACCACCTGCCCGTTTGACAGCTGGGGGGAAATGAAGCAGTTAGAAACTCTGGCATAGGGTGTGGAGATGGGGAAATGGGTGGGGATTCCCGGAGGTGGGTAGAAAGGCGGCCCCGCGGCCCTCCTTGCCAGCTGGCTGGCCCCTCCATGCCTCTGCGTTTGCACCTGGGGCTGCCTTGAGACCTACTTCATATTGATTGGTTAAAAAGTAGCAAATAATTTTTCAAGACCTTTTATTTCTCAGTTTCCCATGCAAGCTGCCGTGGGCTGAACGGTGGTCCCCAAAAGATATGCCCGCCCATCACCTGTAACTGTGAACTTATTTGGCAAAATCATCTTTGCAGACGCAGTTAGGTCAAGGATGTCGAGACGAGACCTCCGTGGCATCACGGAGGGTGGGCCCTCAGTCCGCTGACAGGTGCTTTTATAAGGGAAGAGAAGGGGAGAGGAGTAACAGCAGGGAAGGTGATGTGAAGGCAGAGGCCAGGCTGGACGGGTTCCCCCACCACCACCAGGGAATACCAAGGACGGCCGGCAGTGCCCGGAACGGGAGGGGAGGTCCGCAGCGACTCGCCCCTGGAAGCTTCAGAGGCTTGATTTCAGACCTCTGGCCTCCAGACCCGTGAGACAACACACTTCTGTCGTTTTCAGCCACCGAGTTTGTGATGGTTGTTACAGAAGCCCCAGGGGCCAGCCCACCAGCACAGACCCGAGAGCCCCACTGGGGGAGACACGCCAGTTAACTGGCCGGCGGCCCTGCCCGCCCGCGCTCTGACCTGTTTTCGCCTTCCAACTCTCGGTCGTAGGAAGGCTTCCAGAAAAGGGCAAATGAGGGGTGCATCTCTGAAGTGGGTGCATGACCCCCTGAAACAGGGAAGATGCTGGAGTTTGCTCAATGGACCGTGCACAGGGTGGGCCGTCTGGGCTGCCAGCCCCACTGGAGCAGGAAGTGCCTGGTGACCGGTGGTCCTGTGACGGGACCAGGGCACGGAGCTACCCCAGACACACTGCACTGACGGTGCTTCTCGTGGCCAATGGCCATGGCCCACGCCCCCCAGGGCAGTCACGTGTAGGCTTAGGTGACCCCTCATCTGACACTGCAGCCCCCTTCCCTCGGGCACGCTTCTGTCCCCTTGCCGCCCTAGCTTTGTCTGTTTCTGTGGCTCTCACACACACGTGACTTACATTCTTGGAAGCTCTGAGAGGGTGCGGTCTTGTCTCTTTCGTCCCCCTTCGTCCCCCATCGTCCCCCAAGCCCCGGGACACTGCCCCACGCAGCTGGTGTGCCGTTGTGAGTTGATGGGCAGAGTGTAAGTCAAGGAATCATCCAGAAGTCACGTGCCTGCCGCATCTCGGGGGTCTCACTCCTTCCAAAGGAAGAGGGGTGTCACAGCACACACATGCCCCACACATACTACACCCATTCAGCCAGGACGGTCCCCACACGTGTCACTCAGGGCCCCATCTCTCTGCGTCTCTGCTGGGAGCGCTTCTGGCCATGCGAGCTGGCTTAGTCCGAGGTAGCACAGCCCAGAAGCACCAGGGACTTGCAGCCAGGCTGGTGAAAGACGGGAGTCAATGAACTGACACCCCCAACTTTCGAGACTCTCAAGGGGACAGCGAGCGGTTCCTCCGAGGACTTGGGGACTGAGCCCCACGGTCTGCACAGGACGCTGTCACCAGTGGCCCCTCCTCAGCTTCCTCCCTGCCCCCACGCCTCACCTGGGACCCCTCCCAAATCAACCACTCGCACCCATCTTCCTCGGAGGGGCTGTCTGCAGGGGCGCCCCAAGTGGCACGAGGCAGCGGCTCTGCGTGAGCCCCTCCCACCGGACAGTAACACGTGCTCTTTGTAACTCAGGGAACCACATGGGTCCTCAATTAAGTCTGGAAAGCTCTCCTTCCCAGATCACCAGACACTCTGCTCTCTCTGGTAGTAATCTAGGTTCTGAATCTGCAAAGCGCTGGCCCCTGCCACGCAAAACAGCCATTCGAAATACATTCTTGGCGGGTGAGTTGCTAATTCAAAGGCTCGAGACACAAGCCAGAGGCCAGTGTGCCTCCTTTTCATGTTTGGAAGTTTTCGCACGGACAGCTCATGGTCTGTGGTCCGCCCGGGGCAGGGCTTGCTCTGCGGCTGCCGCACGTGGGCAAAGAACGGGCAGCTGGAGGCAGAGATTTTCCAGGATTGATTTCCTTCCAGCTGGGAAACGCGTCATCAAAGCAGGAATGCTGCGGAGTGCCTTGGACCCACATGTGGGAGGGGACACGCATGCCAGGAGACAGAGCCTCCGGGGCCAGCAGCGCCTCCCCCTCGCCTGCTCCCTTCCCTGGGGGCCACCACGCCGCTGTCTGCTGGCCCTGCACCTGGACGGCTGCGCCTGGCCCTGCCTTCTGAACCCCCCTGCCTGGACTGAGAGCTCCATCCGCCTGTTTGTCTTGGCCCAGAGAGCCTCGCAACTTTTCGGTCGTCCTGAAAACCAGCTCATGGCTGTCTTCAGTTTCTTGTTGGAAGGATGTAAAAGTCGTGGATCAGACAGAAGCTGGGTTGACAGCATGGTGACAGGAAACGAGGAAATTTGCTGAACTGAACAGTGGAACCTGGCACTTAGACTCAGCAGCCACAGAAACCAATTTCCTCCAAGTAGGTGGACCTGACTGAAAATTCTGCTGCCAGCTACATGTGGCTCAGCTGGGAGTGCACAAACGCACCCTTCCCCGGGAGTGTCGGGCCAGTGGGGACCTCCAGGCAGGGAGGTCTGGCCACAGTCATCCCCTGGGGAACCCGGGGGAGGGCAGAAAGACTAGGAGAGCCTTCCAAGGAGTGCCATTTTATAACATTTTTTCTAAATATAAAGTAACAAGTATTTATATTATGGAAAATTTGGAATCTATAAAACTTTTGAAACCCTGATTAAATTTACAAGCTCAGGTCACGCCTTTTCATGTTGCTTTAGAACGCCTTTTAAACCTACTTTTCACATTTGCAGGCCGCCTTTGTGCCACAGCGTCATTTATGCGAGCATTCTCCCACCCTCAGGCACTTGTGCTATTTCCAGATGATTCTGGATGATTACCGTGGACGTCTTTGTTTATATAGCTTGTCTCCCTTTATCCAGAAGCGTAAGTACTGTGTCAAGGTTATGACCCCCCACCTTTAAATTTAATATTTCAAATAACAATTTTGTTATAGAAAAAATATTCAAATAAAAAGGTAGCATTGGACTTCCAGCTTCCACGCCAGCATGTAGGAACTCGGAAGTCAGAGCTCTGTCCTAACCAGAAACAAAAACCTGAACAAACTGAAAAATTAATGGTTTTTCTTGGATCCGAGAGAGGTGAGGTCACAGGGCAAACCACTGCTCCCAAAACTGGAGAGACCAGCAGTTGGGCACAGAGGCTCACAGTCGCCAGGACAGAAATCTTCCAGCAGAAACCAGGGCTGGGGGGGGGGGCCGAACTGCAGTTGACGAGCTGCAGGACGCTCAGTGGGCACAGGTCTGAGAGCTAAAACTCCAAGGGGGTCCCGTCGGTGGGGGCCCTGCGCTTTTATGAGTTGTACCTCCAGGAGCTCAACCAGGTTCTCTCAGTAAATGCTGGAGAAGAATGCCCTTGAGCTCCTGGCAGTGGGAGGTGAGAAGAAGCCTTGCAACAGGCGAGAGGTTTGTCCTCCGGAGAAGCTGGTTAGCCAGAGCCCAACCGACTGGTTTTACCATGGAGGAAGGAAAATACCCAACTCCTTCCTCTCCCACCTGAGAGAGGAGAAAAAACTGAGAAACGCTCGTGAAGTTCACAGTCCAGAAACACAAAGAATGAGAAGAATGAGACCTGACCTTAGGACCGCAGGATGCTTCCGTCCCCAACCACCACATCACTAAGGGCTCATTTACAGCAGTTCTTTTAACCCGGTGCAGCATGTCTGGCTATCAAGGAAAGATTACAAGACAGACAAAAATCAAAAACCATAGTTTGAAGAGACAGAGCAAGCGTCAGAACTAGACTCAGATACGGCAATTACCAGCCTGGGAATTTAAGGCAACTATGATTCATACGTTAAGGATTCTCATGGGTGGATGGACAGCATCCAAGAGCAGATGAGCAACATAAGCAGAGAGACAGAAGCCTAAGAGGGAATCAAACAAATGCTAGAGATCAAAACCACTGTGACGGAAATGAAAAATGCCTGTGATGCACCAATTGGTAGACTAGACACAGCAGAGGAAAGACTGTCTGAGCTTGAGGATAAGTCAGTGCGAATGGTGCCTGCCACATCGGCGAAGAAGGGAGCTGCGGCCGGCAAGCCGCCAGCACTACTGCCACCCAATGGCGAGCTGTGAGGGAACTCAGGATGGAGACAAACCAGCTGTCAAGACCTCAGCCTCTGCAGCTGCTCCCAGCGGTGCCCCATGAGGGGACTCAGGGTGGGAAAGAACAGGACACTGGCCCTGGACAGCTAAAGTGCACATCACAGGAATGAGTTCAGTGAGCCCAGACTCTTGCACCAAATTCATTAACTTGAGGTGTCTGGCTTCTTTATTTAACAGTAATCTTTCAATGCTCCACCTACTTGGTCTTTGTTGCAAAGTCCCCATATGTCCTGGCTCCTCCCTGACCCCTTCAGAGCAGTCCCTCAGAGCTATCTGAGAAGCTGCCTCTCAGGCTTGATTTCCTCAAAAAGCCCACGGGATACAGCATAATTCTCAACTTTAAGTTTGTGCATTTTTTAAGTCAACATTTCCAAAACACAAAAGTAAAGGGGAAAAAAAAGACTGAAACTGAAGATAGAGCAGGAAGTCTGGGTTATTCACCAACTAAAAGATAGAGATTGTCAGAATGGATCAAAAAACAAGACCCAACAGTTTGCTGCCTACAAGAAGCCCACCTTACGTACAGACACATACTTCCTCCTTTCCAACTTGGAAGCCTTTTTTCTTTTTTCTTGCCTAATTGCTCTGGCTAAGATTTGCAGCACTGTGCAGAATAGGAGTGATGAGAGCCAACATCCTAGTGTTCTTAATCTTAGAGAAAAGCTTTCAACTTCGCAGTATTTAGCATGATGTTAGCTGTGGACTTGCCATATATGGCTTTTGTTTATGTTGAGGTATGTTCCTTCTATACCCACTTTGTTGAAAGTTTTTATCATGAAATGATGTTGAATTTTGTCAAATGTCTTTCTGCATCTATTGAG
This sequence comes from Vicugna pacos, assembly GCF_048564905.1. Taxonomy (NCBI): domain Eukaryota; kingdom Metazoa; phylum Chordata; class Mammalia; order Artiodactyla; family Camelidae; genus Vicugna; species Vicugna pacos. The sequence goes on along the minus strand of NC_132991.1, from coordinate 94,550,515 downwards.
ATGATTATATGATTTTTATATTTTTTAATAGACTTTATTCTTTTCGAGCAGTTTCAGGTTCACAACAAAATTGAGCAGAAAATACAGAGTTCACACATAGCCCTCCCCACCTACACGTAGATACTCCTCTCCCCGCAATAGATTACATGATTTTTATCTTTCACCCTATTAATGTGTTGTGTCACATTTATTGATTTGTGTATGTTGAACTATCCTTGCATTCCAGGGGTAAATCCCACTTCATTATGATGTATGATTGATCACTTTAATGTGCTGTTGAATTCAGTTTTCTAGTATTTTTTCTTGAGAATTTTTGCAGCTATATTCATCAGGGATAATAGTCTGTAGTTCTCTTTCCCTGCCATGTCCCCATATGGCTTTGGTATCAGGGTAATTCTGGTCTTATAAGATGAGTTTGGGAATGTTCCCTCCTCTTCAATTCTGTGGAAGAGTTTGAAGAACTGGCATCAGCTCTTCTTTAATGTTCATTAGAATTCACCAAGAAGCCAGCTGGTCCTGGGCTTTTCTTTGTGGGGAGATTATTCATTACTGATTCAGTTTCCTTACTCATTGTGGTCTGTTTAGATTTTCTACTTCTCCATGATTCAGTCTTGGTAGGTTATATGTATCTAGGAATTTATCCACTTCTTCTAGGCTGTCCAATTTGTTGGAAAAAGGAAAATTGCCTCTGTTTGCAGATGACATTATCTTACATATAGAAAATCCTAAACACTCCACCAAAAATCTGTTGGAACTAATAAAGCTAATTCAGTAGAGTTGCAGGATAGAAAATCAACATACAAAAATCAGTTGCATTTCTACACACTGACAATGAGCTATCTGGAAAAGAAATAAAGAAAATGATCCCATTTACAAGCAGCATAAACAATAAAATGATAAAAGAAATTGAACAAGATGCAAAGAAGTGGAAACATATCCCATGTTCATGGATTGGAAGAATAATATTTTTAAAGCGTCCATAATACCCAAAGCCGTCTATAAATTCAATGCAATCTCTATCAAAATTCTAATGGCATTTTTCACAGAAATAGGAAAAACAATTCTAAAACTCATGGAACCACAGAAGACCCCAGATAGCCAAAGCAATCTTGGAGGCATCACACTTCCTGATTTCAAAGCATATTACAAAGCTATAGTAATCACAACAGTATAGCATCAGCATAAAAACAGATCCATAGATCAGTGGAGCAGAATCAAGAGTCCAGAAATAAACCCATGCACCTACAGTCAACCAATATTTGACAAGGGAGCCAAGAATACCCGATGAGGAAAGGATAGTCTCTTCAATAAATGGTGTTGGGAAAACTGGACAGGAAAAAGCAAAAGAATAAGACTGGACCCTCCTGAAACTGTTTCCTTCTGGGAAAGGCAAAACAGCTGGGGCGGTAAAAGTATCAGTGGTTGCCAAGGGGAGACAAATAGGCAGAGAACAGAGGGTTTTTAAGGAAGTGAAACTATTCTGTTTATGCTACAATGGTGGATATATGTCATTATATGTTTATCAAAACCCACAGAATGCACACCACCAAGGCTGAAGCCTAATATAAACTGTGAACTTTGGGTGACCATGACATGTCAGTGTTGGTCCATCGGTTGTAACAAACGTGCCCTCTGAAGCAAGATTTTGATAGTGAGGGAGGCTGTGGGTATGTGGAGGCAGGGGTATATGGGAAATCTCTGTACCTTCCCCTCAATCTTGCTGCAAACCTAAAACTTCTCAAAAAAATAAATGCTGTTTAAAACTAATGTCATTAGCAATTTATCATCCAAAGATAAACACTTTTTTCCCAATACTTTACTGAAAAAAATTTAAAGACACAGCAAAACTGAAAGAAGTTTACATTGTGTATTAGGCTGAATAGTGAGTGGCCCCTCAAGATATCAGGTCCTAATCCCTGGATCCCTGTAAATCTTACCTTATTTGGAAGGAGGGTTCTTGCAGTTATGATTAAGTTAAAGATCTTGCGATGGGGAGGAAAGGGGCATTACCCTGAAAAGGGGAACCCTCCTACACAGCTGGTGGGAATGTAGTTTGTTGCAACCATTATGGAAAACAGTATGGAGACTCAGTAGACTTAACCATATTACCCAGCAGTCCCACTCCTGGTCTTATATCTGGATGAAAATCTAATTCAAAAAGATACATACACCCCACCGTGTTCATAGCAGCACTATTTACAGTAGCCGAAACATGGAAGCAACCTAAATGTCCATTGACAGATGACTGGATAAAGAAGGTGTGGTAGATCTATACACAATGGAATACTACTCAGCCATAAAAAAGAATGAAGCAATGCCATTTGCAGCAACATGGATGGACCTAGAGATTGTCATACCAAGTGAAGTCAGTCAAGGACAAATATCATATATCACTTATATGTGGAATCTAAAAAAAATGATATAAACACACTTATTTACAAACCAGAAATAGACTCAGAGACATAGAAAACAAACTTATTTACCAAAGGAGAAGAGGGGGAAGGGATAAATTAGGAGTTTGGGATTAACATAACACACTGCTATGTATAAAATAGATGAACAAGGACTACTGTACAGCACAGGGAACTATATTCAATATCTTGTGATAACCTATAATGGAAAAGAATCTAACATATATATTTATATATATACACACATATACCTAAATCACTTTGCTATACACCTGAAACTAACACAACATTGTAAATAAACTATATTTTAATTTTAAAAAAAGAAATTCAGCATAATTTAGAATTTCCCACCTCTGTATGTGTCAGAAGTTTCTTCCTTTTTCTGCCCAGGAGTAAGTCATCCTGTGACTGTGCCGCAGTGTGTTAGTCCAGCCCCTCACTGATGTACCGCTGGGCTGTTTCCCATTTGGGGTGATTATTCACGAGATGACTGTGGACACGTGTGTACGAGCCTTTTTGTGAGCACATGCTGTTACTTCTCTCAGATCAACACCTGGAAGAGAACAGTTGGGTCACAGGGGAAGACGCGGCCGGAACTTTCCCTGAGCTGTTATACCACATGCGCTCTCAGTGCATTCTGGTCGCCCGTGCCCCGACCTTGACAAGATTTAGTGTTGTCAGTCTTTTTAATTTTAACCCTTATGGTAAGTGTGTGCTGGTGCAAAAAGTAGCCACACTTTTAACATATTTATACATAAGCAGACTTATTTTGCCAAATATATTGAAGGCGTGATTTTAATTGGCTGCATATTCTTATCGGTATAAATGAACCATAATGCGGTTAACTGCTTCCCCTTTAACTACTCACTCTTTAAAAAGAAAAAGGGAAATATTCCAGCCGCAAACACAGCCTGGCCCCGAAGGCTGTGATCTCGCGAGGGACACGCGAGTCCGCGGGTGGCGACAGTACCGAGATACTGGGGCACGTACAGGGTCTGGGGCTTCAGAGGAGACACGTGACTCCGGGGAGATCAGAAGAGGTTTCTGGAAGAAGTGACAGGCAAGCTAAGTCCCAGAGGATGAGTACAGATTCTGCAGGGCGAGGTGGTGTGCAAGGATGAGGAGAAGGGCCGCCTCCCAGCACTGTCTCCCCTCCACTCCTGCTGGGTCCGCGTCGGGGGAGGGGCGTGGCGGGGCGGGAGGAGACACGGGAGCCCGGGAAGGGCTGCCCTGGCTGGTCCGTCCCGCTGACCTCAGGTCAGCGCGCCTGGGGCTTACAGCTGACTCCTCATGTTTGGGGAGTTCCCTGGAGACGCCCTCAGATCACATCACTGAATTTCTCACCTCGGGGTCTTGGCAAAGGCAAGTGTTACTCATCCCTCCCTCACCCTGGGATGATGGGGCCACCTCTAGCTCTGGTCTGCCAAGGATTTCCACCCCTCCAGGTGGCCCTCGGGGACAGGATCTAGGCTGACCCCTGGCCAGCTCTCCGTGGTTGGCCCCCCAGCGGTCCCTCCCTGTGTGGTTGACCCCGGCCGGCCGTCTAAGGTGTGGGGCCCACCGAGCTCTCGGCATCAGCCCCAAAGCACCGTGGGAGTGCGGCTGTTTGCAGACAAAAGCCCTGGCTCTGCTGCTACAGCCCCCCTCATACAGCCTCTCACCCCAGGGGAGTCAGGGTCTCCCACGCCCAGAGAACCACAGCAGGTCTCCCCAGCAGCATCCCGGAAGCGGCTGTCACCAAGCCCAGGGCCAGTAGGAGACGGCCCTCACCCCCCTCCCTCCAGGGCAGGGCTCCAGAGCCAGCTCTCCCCCAAGCAAAGCCCCTCCAGGCTCCCGTGATCCCGTCCCTGGCTGCTCCAGCTCTTCCGAAGAGGGGGGTGGACCACTGCCCGTCTCCCACTTCCTTGCAAGCCCTCCGCGGTGGCCCACAGCTCCTCCGGACGGGGGCGTCTGTGTCCACGGCCTCCGGTGGGAGGGTCCTGTCTTCACCTCCTCATTCACATGCTCTTCCTCGGACTCCCCCTCCTCCAGCCTCTGGAGTAGTTATCAACTGAGGGTGGAAAAACTGTTTCTCACTCATTCTGCATTCTTCCCAGATCTGTTGTTTACAGCATAAATGTGTTTATAACATTGGATGCACAAAAATTTAACCTCTTCAAGATTACAAAGACCTTTTCTCAACGTACAGCCTCATCTGGGAAATTTCGAATGTTTCTTTTGAAACTCAAAAGTTGAAATTGGTCCCCTTGGCTCTCCAGTGTTCTGTGGGGGCTTCCATCCTTCGAGATTCGGGTCTCAGACGACGCAGGCGGCTGGAGGGTTTTGAGGGAAGGGCTGTGTGATAGAGGTTGTGCCCAGAATGAACAGCACTCTGCACACCTGCCCCTGGGGGAGCCACCGCGCCCCCTCCTCAGTGCTGATCCAGCCCCTGCATCTCTCACCTCACCTCAGCTCCACTGGCGGCTCCCACTCGGACTCCCCCTGCCCCTCTCCCCTTCCACCCAACATCCAGTCTCTCTCCAGTGCTGGACAGAGTAGTCTTTCTCGACCTTATGCTGAGCTGCGCTGAAAGCCTTCAGAGGTTCTCCATGGTACATTAGATGAAACACAGCAGCTTTACGAGGCTTTAAGTCCCTATGATCCAGCCCAGCACCCCCTTCCAGTCCCTCTCAGTGTCTCCGGCACACGGGCACCCAGGTCTTTGCCCCCTTGGAGCCTTCCCACACCTGGTGTCCCTCTGCCTGGAACACTTCCCTGGGCTCATCATGGCTGGAGCAACTTAAGTTGCAGTTAACTTAAACGTTACCTCCTCCTCCAGGGGGCCTGCCCTGACCACACAATCTGGGAAACATGCCCGTGGTTGCCTGTCAGTGCACGTTATTTCTTCCTTTTACAGCACGTATCATAAATTCCAAGGATGTATTTTACAGTCTGTTTACCCATTTAGGTTACGTCTCAAAGCTGTAACTCCATGAGATTCCAGAATATGGTCCAGAGCAAGTGCTCAATAAAATGCCTTGACTGAGCAAATGAACGAATGAACAGATCAAGGAAACCTGGCATCGCGGGGACTCTCAGCTGGTCGGGCTTCGCAAGAAAGCCTGGGCACACGGAGGCGGACAAGGGCCAACGGAGGGCCGCAGGGACGGGGGCTGCTTCCAGGCTTTTCCTACTGCAGACAGTGCTGCCACGAACCCCCGGGCATGGAGATGTTTGTGTGTCACTGGTTATTAAAAGTAAGTAGCAGGAAATGGAATTTCTGGGTCAAATGGTATAAACATTCTCAAGGTTTTATGTGTACATTGCCGTCTAGAAAACTGTCAGTCGATAAAAGTGTACCTGTCCCCCTCACCCCGTGGACACTAGGTGACATCGCTATTAGAGGAAGAGACAGAGACTTAAAAGAAGAAAACACAGAGAGAGAGGGGTGTCGGCGCAGCGCGCACTGTTAGGCCGGCACCGACGGCTGAGACGCACAGGCCCGCACTCGGGTCTGGGGCAGGCTGGACTGTTTGCCCCCTTCCGTGACCCCTCCCGTCCCTGCACAAGCTCCTCTTCTCCGGCCCCTGCCCGCATCGGGCTGGGCTTGGCCAATGGGATGTGAGCAGGCCTGGAGGAAGCAGAGGCGGCAAAGGGGTCCTGCACGTCTGCCCCCACCGTGAGAGCCGCGTGCCCTGCAGACCCAGGGGTCCCCAAATGGGCCAGCCCTCAGCCCAGAGCAAGCCCAGCGACCTCAGCAGAGCCCCGGCCATCCCGGGCGTGTGCTGTGTGGGGACTGTGTCGGGGGGCGGGGGGCAGGCGGAGGGCCAGGAGGCACTGCCACAGCTAAGCTTGAGTGGGCAGCGACTTGGGTTATGGCACTAGTATCAGTAAGTGTGTTACAATTAAACATATATTTTTTGGATGTGAAACTGATCAGGTTTCCTGGCAGATCAGTGTGGTGCGTTTAAAGCGACCGCAGACTCTTCAGTCAAGAGACGGGTTCTTCTCCCTCCCCCCGGAGTCTGGGCTGGCTCCCTTCTTTGACAGAAGTGACCCTGAGTGAGGTCCAAGGCTGGACCTTCCCGCTTTTGCTGGTGGAATCCAGCCACCGAGATGGGAGAAGCCCCTTCCACCTGGAGAGGCCACTGCGGGGAGGACCGGGGCGCTCCGCTTGGCCCCTCCCAGCCACCCGCCAGCACAACTGCCCGCAGAGTGAGGGGCCACCTGCGAGGTCCTGGCCCTCAGAGACTAGGGCCCCCCGCACCAGCAGGAGTGGAAGAACCGGCCAGCTGCGCCCAGGCAACCCAGAAAAACATGAGGGAAGACAAACGGCCTGGTCGTGGCTTCAGTACGTCAAGCATCATCTTTATAGTTCACTGCTTCAGAGGAGCTTCAGCCGAGGAGCCCGGCCACGCCTTGACTGACTTAGAGAAGAGATCCTGGCCCTTGAGCCTGAGTCTGCTGCCAGAATGGACAGGGTGGAAGTATTTTGTTTATGAGACAAACGTGAATACCTTGTGGCTGTGGAGGAGGCTGTGCGGGATGGAAAGTGGCCCCACGTGCACTGCTGCTCCTCCCACGCAGAAGCCAGGCCTCAGGGAAAAGCCACGTGGAGGACCACCAAGCATCGCTGACTGACGGCCCCCAGCCCCACCCTGCCCGGCTCAGGGCGAGCCGTCTCAGAGATGCCACCTGACTCGACCCTCCCATTGACTGAAGCCCCAGCCAGGGCCTGGCGGAACTAAAGAACTGCCCAGCTGGGCCCAGTCAGCCCACAGAATTCAAGCGGTAGTAGTAAATGGCAGCCATGCTTTAAGCCACAAAGCCTTGCGTGAGTTTGTTACATACACAGCGACAGGTGATTGAAGTGTGAGGGGGGAGAGGAGTCAAGATCAGCTTCAAGGCCCTTGGCCTGAGCACTGGGTGAATGTCAGTGTGTGGTCGGAGCCCAGGGGAAAGGCTAGGACTTTCCCCAGTGTTGGAAATCGAGAGTTCAAAGTTGGATATTTAAATCTGAGGTGCCAATTAGACATCGAGTTGGAGGTGGTGAGCAGGCAGCAAATGCCAGCTAGAAAGTCACCAGTGCCGTCAGGGTGAGCAGGGCCTGGTACTACGTCTCCCCTCAGAGAGCCGGACCGTGACCTGGAAGAGGGGAGAAGGGGTATCTGCTGCCCAGGAGAAAAGGTGGAACCAGAAATTCTGTGCTTTGCCACTGAAGAGTCTGCCCCAAACGCTAGCGACTGGTGAGTCTCAGTCTTCATTTCTTCTCTCCTTTCTAACTTTCTGCAGGATTGAAACTTTTCAAAATGAAAGTTGGGGGAAGAAGAAAGGACATCCTGCTGGACCCCCTAAGGTGTAAATCTGCAGGTGAGGAAAGGGGCCTGGCTGGGGCTCTGGGCTCTGGTGCCCAAACCACCCACGTAATCCTGAGAGAGAGGATCTGGGGAGACTTTGGGACGTGGGTTTGGAAGGACCCCATCACCCGGACTGAGAAGGCCTGGGGTCTTGGTGGAGCGCAGGGGAGGGAAATTTTCAAGAGAAAAAACTCTAGTACTCCCTCCAAAATACTCAGGGCACATATTCAGGGAGCAAAAAGGCCTCCCTCAGGCCCCAGGGTTTGGGAGGACCAGGAGGTCAGCAGTCAGCGCCGGCCGGCACCGTGCAGGCCCCGGGTTCAGAGCGGGCCGGCACACAGGCCTCCATCCGCTTGGGACGCCAGTGCAGAGTGGAAGCTGCCAGTGGGCGGGGCTGCCAGTGGAGCTGGGGGAGGCAGGGAAGCAGTAGAGCCAAGTTCAGATTTGGTCGGTCAGGAAGGCTTCCCAGGAGTGAGGTCCAGTGAGACCCACTTCCGGAGAGGGCCCTCCTCCTGGACCCAGCTTCTCGGGGCCTTCCCTCGCCCCTCACAAGCAGAGAGAGGGAGCCCCCCCTCCCCTCAGAGAGGCCTAGACCACGGCCCGCCCTCAGGACCTCAGCCACGCCCCGTCACCTCCCAGGGCCCCACCTCCCCACACCATCACACTGGGAATTAGGGCTTCAGAATAGAACTGGGGGGGGGGGCGCAAACATTCAGCTCACAGCAGAAGTGACAGAACTAGATGTGCATAGCAGGAGGGCAACTTACACACTGAGTCAGAAGGGGGGCTGGCAGGCAGGACGATGGTGAGAGGCAAGGGCACCTGAGCCAGGCAACAGGCCAGGAGGAAGGAGCAGGGCGGGTGGGACTGAGAGCCGTGGGCAGGTGGGACCCACCGAGCCCCCGGCGTGACTTCCAGCACAGGGGCCATCACCGGTCAGGGCTAAATGAGGCTCCCTGGTCCGCAGTCAGCTGAGGAGAGGGAGCTTGGGGAACTAGCTCTTTAGCATCTCTGGTCCTCCTCCTCCTGGCCACACAGCAGGATGGCCCCTCCCTGCACCTGGATGGTGGGAGGGGCCACATGGCTCACTTTGACCAATTAGATGTGGCTGGAGTGCCCTGGGTCACCTCCAGAGGAAGCACTGAAGAGCCAGTGAGTCCACTTCTCCTCTCCAGTGAGACCACAACCCACAAGTGTCCAGACAGCCTGAGCCCCTTGCCAATTGGCCAACAGAGTGAATGGCAAATGCTGTTGCTTAAGCCACTGACACCTGAGATGTGTTTGTTACTGCACTGGAACTGCCTGTCCCTAACTGATACACCCCCTCCATCATCTGCCACAGATGGGTGCCTTGGGCTGCTGGAGCCGTCACATTTCCCGTTTCTCCAGAACCAGCTCTGGCGCTGGTTTAAGGGCTTCACTTATATTGACTCACTTCTCATCACAACCCCATGAAGGGGTTACTGTTCTTGTCTTCATGTTAAAGATGGAGGAACTGAGGCAAGGAGGTGAACTAACTTGCCCCAGGCGGCCCAGCTAGTCAGGGGCGCGGCCCGGATCTGGGCCTCTGGCCATGTGCTTTTGTTCACCAAGCTGTTCCCTTGGGAAGCAAAAGCTGGTGGTTAACAATTTATTGGAAGGAAGATATTTTTATAATTTCATTCTGGGGAAAGTTCTCCAAGAAACAATAAAAAGTGCTTGTTTATTCACTGAATAAATGGGAGCACCTTTTGCAGGCCGGGCCTGGGTCCGAGCCCGGGTCCAGTCCCAAAGGCCCCGTCGTCAGAAAGCAGGAGGCCCCTGCTGGTCGGCTCGGATCCTAACACCGCCCAGAAGGTCGCGGCCAGGATCGTCTCTCCCATCTGCCCGGCTCAGGGACAAGAGAGCCCCAGGTCTGCTCAGTCCTACCCGCCTCAGCCACACATCCCAGCTGGGGCAGCCGGAGCCACATGTCACGTCTCACGGCTCCGCACAGCCATCAGGCCCAGTGGCTGTGGTCACAGCGCCTCTCCAACCGCCAGGCCCCCTAGGTCTCCAGCCATGATGACTCCACCGTCTGTAGTTCCAAGCCCAGTGTCCGTCCGACGGGCATCCCTCGCTCTCCGTCCTGCCTCTTCCCGCTTTGGCACCAGCTTGATGACAGGTCAGATCTCGTGCAGATGTGAGCCACGCAGGGCCAGCCTCCAGGGGAGCGGGGCGCCACCCAGCGAGGTGTGTTCCCCCAACGGGCGAGGAGGCGACGAGGTCCTGAAACTACCTCTGGAATTCAGCCGAGGGGGCCCTGGCAGAGGCAGCCGCATCCGCCCGGAGGGCTGGGGTCAGGCCGCCGAGGGCTCCAGCGCTTATTCTTGGCCGCGATCAGAGGTGAGCGCTGAGGCCAAGTGCATGGGAATATTATTTCAACCGCCTTTGAGAAAACTAGCGCCTGTCGTAAAACTCTTGGCTGGCACCTTTGCTCCTGAGATTCCAGCCTTAAATGCCATTGGTACGTTTCTCAGCAACATTAATTAAAACCCTTTTAAAGACCGGGCCGTTTTCCACACAGGAAGGCTCTCACCTGGGGAGCACTTCCACAGGTGAGCTGGCTCTTTAAAAGCTTTTAAATTAATGTCATTCCCCATAATTCTTATTTTTTCAAAAAGCAAGCCTTACAACCGCACCACCTCCCTCCCCAGCAGGCAGGTCAAGGTCGATGGAGAAGTGGGGGCAAGACTGGCCCTGCGGGGGCACTCCATGGGGGGCCGTGCTGCCTATACCAGGCTTGGGTTCAGTCCCATGCTTCTGGAAAGGGAGGTCTCCCTCTCTTTGGCTTCACACACTCTGTTCAGAAGAAATCATCCGTAGAGGACTAAATGCCCCCACGTCTTTATATTCCTCAAAGCCCCCGAGAGCAGCCCAGCACTTGTGCTTACGCCCCTGATCCTGGCTGAGAACGCAGGATTCCTGAGCAGACAGCACCCCAGCACGCGGCCTGCACGTGTGCGCAGCGCTCGGGACACGTGATCTAATTCATCCTCACAGCTACACCCTGAGACACGTCATTGTCTCCTACAAATGCAGAGGGAGGCTCAGAGAGGCCAAGGGACTTGTGCCGGGCAGCACAGCTGGTGAGAGGGCAGCGGGGCTCTAGTTCAGCTCTTCGGTTCTGCAGTCGGTTTCACTTCCACTCTGCACTGAAGAGTGGACTGGCTTTGTAAGTAATTTGGATCCAAAATGTGCAGCTCGTGTTGGGAGTCAGCACTTTCTATCTGCCCCACCCCCCAGGAGCTCTCTAGCCCCTTGGAGCCCCTCCCCACCTGTTAGAGAGATCAGAGCAGAAGGCAGGGCCCAGGCAGCCCCCAGGGGTTCCCAGTAAGGCCTTGAAAGCTAGAACAGAATGGGGGGAGGTGCAGCTGCAGCCCCTGGGGGCCCAGATGAGCAGATCAGCCAATCCAGGCCCCCCGGGTCCCGTGGTGCCTGGGGGACAGCAGGGAACCCAGGCCCAGGGCAGCCTCCAGGCCACAGACCTGCCACCCGGTGCTGGCTCATTCAAGACCAGCGCCAAGCAGGACTCAAACCAGGTTCCACCGAGAGTCACGTGCGGGGCAGAGAGCTCGTCCGGCTGGCTTGTGCTGGGGAATAATCCCCCAACAGGAGCCGGAGACCAGAGGAGCAGAGACGGGAGTGCGAGGGGTCCTGCAGCAGATGGCACAGGGCACCTGGACAAACTGAGCCTTGGACCGCCCGGCCTGGGGGGAGAGGGGAACCCCGACTCCACCCCCCAACCGAGCAGCACCCTCCCAGAAGTCAGAGCTTCTGGGCACCCGGAGGGTCCCATGGTGTCCTCACCTTGACGTCAGCAAGACAGCCAGGGTCCACACACACAGGAGCATCGAGACAGAAGGGGATGCTAACAGGGACCCTCGCTCGTAGGCTGCTGGGAGGAGGCCCTCCTCGGGTCTCAGGAGGGTCTGTCCGCTCATGCTGCGCTGGGTGCCTCCACCGGGGCCCAGGCAGCACGTCTGGGGTTCTGTGAGGATGTCAGGGTTCAGTGTGCCAAGCAGGCCGAGAAGAGAGCCCATGGGGACCCCAGGAGTCCTCTCTGGACATCCTGGGCTGAGAGGTCAGCAGAGGTCTCTGAGTCCTGGTTCCCACGCGGCAGGGCCCCCAGGCAACATCGGCGTGGATGTGTGGGTGCCCCTGGGTCCTGCATGAGCGACAGGGAGGGGACAGCGGGTGGCCCTGCTGTCCTCACACCCGTGCCGTGTCTTCCCCTTTCCCATTCAACCTCCAGTCTGGTCCAAACTAAAATCTGAGGGGGTTGGGGGTAGAGCTTAGCGGTGGAGCATGTGATTCGCGTGTCCGAGGCCCTGGGTTCAATCCCCAGTGCTTCCATTAAGGAAAAAAAATAAAAAATAAAAATAATTTAAAAAAAAAACTTGAACTTCTCATCCTGTTTAAAGCTCCCCCCACTCCCAGCTCAGGCCTGACCCTCAAAGGCCTCCCACCAGCCAAGAGCAGAGGGGGTGGCCTGCTTCCCAGTCCCCCTCAGGGATGTCCTCCACTGCCCGCCCCCAGCGCCTGCAGCCGCAGTTCTCCGGGCAGGGGGCGCGGAAACCTGCACCTGACAGCTGTCCATTCGCACAGTTGTCCCAGGCACTGCTGTCCCTGTGCTGTGCTGCCACCACTGTGGCCCTCAGCTCCCGCTCCAGCTGGTGCGGCCATCACGTCTTTCCTGCCTCCTTTCAGACCAGGTGAAGCCCAGTGCTGCTCCGAGGTGCCCACTCCGCAGCTTTGTCTCGTCCCAAACAGGGACGCAGAGCCCTGCCCCCAGGCTGGGGTTTATAGGTGGCACCGGACCCGGACCCGGCTATCAGCAGGATTACAACCCAGCAGGATGGATGCCCGCCGGCGGAGGGAGCCTGGCAGAGACAAGGAGTCAGATGGGACGCCGCCCTCCACCGCTGCCAGGCAGACCCACCCCTGCCCCCGCCCAGCCACCACCCGGCTTGCGGAGATGGGAGGAGAACCCCTGCACTGACAGTTTAAACAACGGGGACAATCTGGAAGACATTACGCTGCATTTCGGTTATCAGGCTCCATGGAGCCTTGATTCCAAAAATAAGTATGGTTATAGGAAAATAATAATTACCTTTTGAAACCTTTTATTGAAGTGCACTATACAGACATGAGCGGCGCCTGTTCTAAGTGTGGAGCTCAATGAATTTTTCACGAACTGGAGACACCCAATAAAGCAGTTACTTTTTAAACTTTGCGTGTGTGGCCTGTGAGAACATTGTTCCCACTGCACAGGAAATGAGTCTTCCTGCCAACAAGGGTTTTAAATCCCCCTGCAGAGCCCCTCACAGACACATGCCTCCCAGGGAGGTCCGGCCACTGTGAGGACAGCGTCCAGCCAGCAGAGAGGTCCTGGTCACCTCTACAGGGACAGCGGGTCCTTAATGGGGAGACCTGGGAGCTGTCATAGACACACCCCATGTTCTCCAGAGCATCCTCCATGTTCATCAGAGTCACCTGGGAGCTTGTAAAAGCCTGAAGCCCCAGCTGCACCCCAGCCCAGCTCATCAGACCCTCCGAGGTGGGCCCTCCCGAGCCCGTGTTGCAGCCGCCTGGAAGGCTCCATCCGCGCCAGCCGGAGGACCACGGGCTGGAGTTGGCACCATAATCCATGTAAAACTACTGTACGTACATAGTCCCCAGCTCCCCTCCCACTGGGTGGGTTCACAAAACCTCAGTGAATCCTTGTGTCATATTCAGAAAGTCAAAGCACCTCTCGGGGGCTGGTTGGCCGGAGCATGGATCAGCTCAAGCCATCATGACAAAGCACCTCAGACCAGGCAGCTTAAAGAACAGACGTTTAGCTCCTCCCAGCTCTGGAGGCGGGAGCCAAGGTCAGGGGGTCAGCAGGGCAGCTTCTCCTGAGGCCTCCCTCCGCGGCCTGCAGACGGCCGTCTTCTCCCTGTGTCTTCGCGTGGCCCTCCCTCTGTGTGTGTGCCTGGGTCTCAGCCTCCGCTTCCGAGGACACCCTCCCTGATGACCTCACTAACGTATCCTGTGCAAGGACCTGGCCTCCAAACGAGGCACATTCTGAGGTCCCGGGGGTTAGGACCTCTCCACGTGGACCTGGGGGGACGCAGCTCCGCCCACACCAGCCAGGCCCCTCCTGCCTGGCCAGCAGAGACACCTGGCGCTGGTCTGGGGGGCTTCCTGTACAGAACCTCGTCTTCACAAGGATAGACCCTGATCCTGGATGAGCCCTAACCAGAGTCAGCCCGGCTTCCGCGACCCGGAGGACCAGCCCCAGCGAGCAGCCCCTGCTCCAGCTGCCTGACGCAGCTGGTCCTGGCTGTGTCCACACTTCCCACGGATTTCAGACAACGGGTCTGTCACGTGGGGGAGGACGGATTTGCGCAGGAAGAGGCCGGCGTAGGGGAGGCACCCCAAGGCTGCTGCAGCAGTCCTGGCGATAGGAAATTAGGACAAGCACATGGCCGGAGCCACAGGGGTGCCCATGCCCAGGGACTCACTCGCAGATGTCTGTGACCAGGGAGCAGGACCAGGCTGCACAGGGGGACTCGCCGCCTTGGCCAGGATTGGGGGTGCAGTTCTGGACAAGCGAGGGCAAAAGCACGGCTCAGGGACCCCCTGAAAATGCATGCCTGTCTGGACGCCATAGCAGCAAAGGTGTTTTATTTCCTGGAACGTTTAGATCAAAGGACATTGTTTTAAGACTCTGAGCTGCTATTTCCATTTCTCTGGAGAATTCATAGAGGGAGCAGCCCGTCCCTGTCAGGGAAGGCTGAAGGAAAGAGAGAGGCAAGGGTCCAAAGCAAGACCCATCGGAGACCCCTGGACTGGCCGACCTTGCTTCTCAGGAGGCGTGTTGCCTGCGGTGACCTCTGCGCCGGGGCAGAGAGAGGAGGGAAGCTCCTTGGGCGGGGGAGCCGCCCCTCCCTCCGGGAGACAGCACGTGCTCTCTGAAGCCGGCAGAAAAAGAGGGGGTTCGTGCTTGCTGCTTCTGGGGGAGGTGAGCACAGTTCCCACCCCGCCGTCACGGGGGAGCCCTCTGGGCGGCCTCGCATCGCCCAGAGCCCGAGTCCGGCAGAGCGGCCCCGCCCTCTTTTCCAAGGACGGGAGACCATGAGACTGAATGTTCCGGGGGAGCGAGGGACACAGCGCGGTCACCTCCACTTCCACCACTCCCACCCCGTCTCAAAGAGCCGCGCCCCGCTTAGGTTTTACGGGGAAGGGGGGCCTGGGCCACCCACATGGTGGGAGCGGGGGCTGGGGTCTCAATCACACTACTAAAGCTTTCGTCTCAGACCAAGTTAGGTGCCTTCAAACATTTATAAGCATAAGAATCACGTGTAAAATGAAATCTTACTCAGCAACCTAATTTAGAAACTTAACTCCAGTGGGGCTCCCCCGGCTGCCGTGGGCCCAGAGCCTCCTCTCCCTCCGGGGGGGGGCCCAGGCGGCCCCCGAGCCCCAGGGGCTCAGGACGGTGCTCCCTGGAGCCCCGGACACTGAAGGACTCCCTCAGCAGGTGGAAACGCCCAGCCTCCCCAGAGGGCCGGAGGGGCAGGTCAGGGCACCAGCTCCCGGTATGCGCCCACGTGCGTCCTCAGGAGGGGTCTGCGTGAGCCCAGCGCCACACCAGTGCTGCGCCCCGTTCTGAGCATAAAAACACCTCATGTGATCTTGCCTTTGCGCCCAGAGCACCGACAAGCCTCCAGTGGGAGGGAGGGAGCAGGAACCAAAAGTTGTGCTTCACTTAGTAGGAAACCAAGGAGAAGAAAAAATACGGAGAGGTGCACCGTGCCTCTGACAAACTGTGTTGTGAATAAGTAAGATTTTTCCCAAATTTTCATGAGTTGTGTGCCACTCCAAAAAATCTGACTAAAGGAGTCCAAAGATTGTCTGAAAGAATAAACTGACAAGAAGAACTAAGACTTTTGGAAAAGAGGGGTGGCGAGGGCTATTTGCCAACTGGGGTATTAAAACTCGTGAGAAAGTTACGCAATAAAAACTGTAACTTAATGGTGCAAAAGTTAGCCGACCGACGGTGGGTTCAAGCTGCCTGAAAAAGACACCACTAGCGAAGTTTACTATGTGGGAGGGGAGCCTTGCACGTGCTGGCGGGAGGCGGGATGTTCAGCTAATGGCGTCTGAAAATTGGCTTTGGGGGAAAAATTTACGTTAGAGCCTCACTCCAAACCATATTCCAAAATAAATCCCAAACAGACGGAAAAGCTAAACAGAGAAAGAAACCATAACGATTTCTAACTGAACTATAGTTCAATATTTAACTGACTTCACTGGTAAGTGAAGCAAGATCTTACCAAGCGCGGAAACAGTCAAACAGCGAAGGAGACACTTACCCAAAACGTGAGCATCTCCGAACCTCAGGCGGTGACAGTCAGCAAATGACAAGCCAGGAAAACACCGCGGGTGACGAAGATGACGGGGAGCTAACACCTTACTCTAGAAAGGACGCTTTAACCTAAGTATTTCCTAAGAGGGAAGCTTCCAATAGAAAGAAGAGGCGAAGACCTCACAGCCAACTCACTGAAGAAAAACACAGAAATGCCCCCAAATTACATTAATATATGTTAAACCACAGCCACCAATATCTTCTTCTTTATAGTTCACTGTATCTTCTAAGTTTTTTAAATGACTAAGCCTATTTTCATCATCAGAAAAGAGCTCGACGTGCGGGTCCGTTTACGCGAAGCCCCAGAGCGGGCGGCGCGGGTGGCGCGGGCTTCGGGGCTCGCCCCGCAGGTGGGGAGGGGGGGCGCGTGCTCTGCCAGCCCATCTGATGTGGCGGTGATTACACAGGCCCGTTCGCTTCGTCTAACTCACCAAGCTGAACATTTGCAATGTCTGCGCTTTTCTGTATTTATGTGGACTTTAAGTTTACTTTGAAAAAACATTTGGGAGGTGGGTGTAGCTCAGTGGTAGAGTGCGTGCTTGGCACGCACAAGGTCCTGGGCTCAATCGCTGGTGCCTCCATAAAAGGCATCACCAGTGGGGTGAATTGCAATAGCTGATGGGTGCATACGTCAAAAATAGAATATTTAATTCTATAATCTGAAGTTTGTTTTACAAACCTGAACTTCTTTTGCTGCAATATAAACCAAAAAGTTAAATCCAACAAGATCACCTTTTAAAAAAGTAGTTGAGGTATAGTTGATGTACAATATTATGCAAGTTTCAGATGTAAAAAATAGTGATTCACAATTTTTGAAAGTTATACTCCATTTATAGTTATTAAAAATATTGGTTATATTCTCAAAAAATAAAATAAAATAAAATAAATTTACATGGGAAAAGACACCATAAAAATAGAAAAGAAGAAATGTACAAAATATATGTTTACAGAGCTGACCTACAGAGTCAGATATCTGGGTTCCAGGCCCAGCTCTGACACCAGCTGCAGTGGGACCAGGACCTCTCCATGCCTGTTTCTGAACCTAAAAAACAGGCAGGGGAGGGGAGGAGGAGGAGGACAGTCACACGGGTGTGCCACCTGGGCAGTCACCCAGAGCCCCTCACTCGGAAGGCCCTCACTCGGTGTGACACCCTGTTGTCCCTGTCCTGAGAGCCTGGAAACGTTTTGAACAAAGGTTCACACTTTCACTTTGCCTTGAGCCCCACAAATTGCGTGCCCAGGCCTGATGACATCTGTCCCACTGCAATGATGGGGGCCCCGCCTGCAGCCCCAGGAGCAGGAAGGTCTCAGTGGGTGGCATCTGCTGTCAGGCTCACGATGGAGTGGGGGACATTCTGGGAACTGTCCCTACAACTTCATGTGGATACTTTGAGGCCCCTGAGCCTCCTGGTTCGCACGGGGCTGGAATGGCCTCGCTCCCCCCAGGTGGTCCCTAAGCAGCGGACGTGGGGTGAGCCCACAGCCCTCCACCTGCACCAGCCACTGCATGCCCACCACAGCAGCTTTATGACGGGGCGGGGGGCCTCGGAGGGGAGAGAGCTCTGCTGAATATCACTCTCCTGGACAATTAGCGAGGAGATATTTCAGGAATCATATATGCAAACAGTCGAAAGCCAAATGGTTTTAATAATGAGTTATTAAAAGGATTTTTTGCCGGACTGAGGGTCCCACAGCATATAAAGCCTGAAGCACTTAGCGTAATGGATTTAAGTGCCAACAGGCGGGCACCGCGCGACCCCTCCGCTGAAGGCGCAGATGCAGAGATGCTCTCCTCTCTGCTCCGGCTTGTTTCCCAGCAGCCCAGGCGCCCAGGGCGATGGCTGGTCTCCTCCTCACCCCTCCCACTGCAGCCAGAACTGAAATGCAAAGACCCCTCCTTGTGGGCCGTTTCCATGGTGCTTCTGCAAAGCCGCCACGCAGCTTATAAAGCAGGCCTGGTCCTCACCCCTGGATAACACTGGAGAGTATTTTAATACCTCCTGCTCTTAATTTGAAAAACAGATGAGAAAACACTTGAGATAATCTCTAAAAGCACAGCTAAACCCTAAATTAACCTCACCTTGTTTCCGCCAGCCTCAACTATTTTTTCCTCTGCAGGTTAAGAGCTCTTGAGAAAAATGTGCTTGGCTCACCTGCAAAGGGAACGGGCGCCCCCCGAGATGACAGGCCACAGGAGTGGAGAGGAAGCCCACAGGAGCAGGGAAGGACCGCTGCCCGGCGCAGGGGTGGGCCTCAGGAGTGGGAGGTCGGGCAGGACCCCCGGCCCTGGGAGCACGAGGGCCCCAGGAAGGCTCTCCTCAGCGAGAGGACAGTTAGGGTCCGAGGCCAGTGGAACCAGAGGCAAGAGGAAGGAGACTGGTTCCGCCAGTTCTTGGACGGAGTGTTGAGGGAGCAGCTTGGACAGAGAGAGAGGGAGGCAGGCGGGCGGGAGGCCCGGCCCCAGACGAGGGAGCCCTGCCTGTGTGGGCCCAGGGACCCCAGCCGGGGCCTGAGAGGGGACCAGGTGACAGTCAGGCGGGGCTGGTCTGGACGGCACCTTCGAGTGCAGACTCCAGCCCCACTTCACACAGGAGGAAACCGGGGTCCAGAGAGGTAAAGCCCCGCCCCCACTCTCACAGAGAGCTGGGCACGCGCTGACCCCGGCACCCCAAGACACAGCCCACCCCACGGCAAGCTACGCAAAGCTGGACAAGTTTAAAAACAAAATAAACCATTACCTTAACATGTAACTTTAAATGCACACAGCAGAGCGCTAAGTGCACCAAGCCGCCGGCGCACCCGGAGCCCTGCACGCTGGGAGTCTGATGAGGCCGAGCCCAAGCGGGAGCCCTCAGCGCTCCACCCCCACCCGTCCTGAAGCCGCCCCCCCCCCCGGAAGCACAGCCCAGCCCTCACCCCACACACACCCCGGAGAAGCCACTCCTCTGTCACCCCCACCAGCTCCCGGGCGACCAACTTGTCCCCATGGCCAGGGAGTGGGCTTCCCCCAAGTGCAAGACTTTCAGTCTAAGAGCAGTGAAGTTCCGGACACACGGGACAAGATGGTGACCCAGCTCCCTTCTCAGGGTCCCTGCGGCCAAGGGCTACCCCTGCCCCTTCAGGAAGCCCCCTCCCTGCACTGGGGGCCTCCCTGCTATCGACCACCTTCCTCCTGACCCAGGGCCACTGATGGACGGCAGCCCTGAGGCTGAGCCGGGGCACAGAGTCAGGGTCCCGTCTCCCTGCAGGGACCCGGTTCGGCGTGGCACAAAGCAGCAGCCGAGCCCCACGGAGACGCGGTTTGTCAAGCACATGTTCATCTGGGGTCTCCTCCTACCCACCATCCTACTGCCCCCATCCCCAAACCAGCTTTAGGAAGTCAACGTATGATGGTGGGGTTCCAAGGATCCTCCGGTTCTGTGAGCACCTGGAGCTGAGTCAGCCATCCAGGGTCACAGTAAGTGAAGACACTGTCTAAGGACATAAACCACAGCCTGGCCAGAGCTGCCAGCCTGAGCCAGGGGAGCGTAAGTGGCCTCCTTTCCCCAAACGCTCCAGGAGAGATCCTTGTCCAGAGGCCACTTCTTGCCCCCGTTCCTGCCGCGGGGCAGCATGGAGGCCACGGCGGCACCAGGCGCGGGGAGCGCACATGGGGTCCTTTCCTCTAGGACACTGGGGTGACCATCTCCTTTTCTCGCTTGGGCCCCTCCCCACCTGCCTCTTTTTGAAAAAGGAAAGAAGGCAGAGTGGTGGGGAACAAAAAAGAGAAAAGAAGAAAGCGCTGGCCAATGCTTGACTCCTGCTTGGGGGCCTCCCCCAAGGGCCAACCATCCCCGGACCCGCCTGACAGTGGGGCGTGCGGGCCCGGGATGCACACAGTGAGAGATGCTGACTCTCCTGGAGAGTGGAGTTTACGGCCACCCTGGGTGGTTGGCGGGACTTCCAGGGCATTGCGGCCGTATGTGGGCCAAAGCCTGGCCACTGGCTTCAGACTGAACAGATAAAGGGGCTGGGGTCTCTCACCGCCCACTTTGCAAACTTCACAGAATTCCCCGGTCCTGGAGTGACCCTCCTCGCTGCGGCCAAGGGTGGAGGGCTGGGCAAGGGCCTTCTCGCTGCTCCTGTGCCACCATCACCCAGGCCCCTTCCAACCCATCTCGGGCCAGCAGCCCTCCACACCCTGGGCCCTGAGGTTCAGCCACCTGAATGGACTTGCTTCCCGCCCAGCAGAAGCACAAACTGATCATTTCCCCTCCGCGGACCACTCACCACTGGTCCGTCCACTTCCAGCTTCAAGACTAACATCATCCGTGTGCTGATTAGTGTCCCTTGTCCTCTCCTCTGTCCTCACCCGTCCTCGCGTAGTGGGATTTCAGCAGGGCTGCAGGAAGCCTTGTGTTCAGTCCCGCCCCTTTAACCAGAAGTCCTCCGTCAGCAGGGACGACTGCAGATTCCCACGGAGGGGAGGGCGGTCTGAGGCGCAGTCCTCAGGGTGGGGAAGGGGCTGCCTGGGGCAAGGGTCTGAGAGCAGCATTTACACAGCAAGCGCACTTTTTATTTTTTTAATATATATGCTTTATTTAGATTGTATGCCAGTCAAGGTCCTAGCAAGTGACAAAGGACATCGCAGATTGAGTGATTTGAGGGGTATTTTAAAGGAACTATTTACAAGAATACAAGCAGAACTTTTTTATATCTTACAGGTTTTTTTACAATTTTCTTTTTTTTTTCTTTTTTTGGTGGGGGAGGTAATTAGGTTTTTTTTTATTTTAATGGAGGGACTGGGGCTTGAACCCAGGACCTCGTGCATGCTAAGCACGTGCTCTGCCGCTGAGCTCGACCCTCCCCCCACAAGCAGAACGTCAAAAGGAAGCAGTAAGAGACTGCACAGCATTCCACGGGATTCTAACAACCACTGGGAGATACCACCCTAGTCCTGAAAGGGGAGTGGGGGTAGCTCATGGGCCCTGGAGAGGGAGCTGGCTGTTGGGTTGGGGTCTGCAGGAGCAGAAGCTTAGCTGAAGTTCAAGTGCTAGGTGTTTGTTAAGGAAGTGGTTGGTGGAGGTGAATTCCAACTGCGCTGCAGTCCCCCAAGCTTCAGCCAGTCCTGCAGGGAGCTCAGGGACAAGGGGTGACCATGGGCCAGGCCTCCATGCCAGCCTCTCAGTCACCAAGAGCTTGACCAGACAAGGCGGGTCTCCATCACAAACAGATCCTGAAGGCTGCTGACCACACCCCGCTGCCAAGCAGCAGTCCTTCCAGGAAGAGGAAAAGCCGAGTTGGTCGTCAGTACGAGGGGGAGCCAGACGACAGCAGCACACAGGGTAGGGGAGCCAGGTGGCCTCCCTCACCTCCTGCCTCTTCTGCTCTCCCTCTGACTGTCAACCCTGCCCAAAGCCAGACAGCAGGAAGCCCTGGCATCCCGCAGGGCAGCCTCCTGCACTGCTCCTGCGACACTGCAACCCAGCTCCACCCTGCGAGGTGGAGAGGGTGGAGCTGGGTCTGAGGGCACCAGAGGCAGTTAGCCAGTTCAGCCACCAACAAAGCATGGCCATCCCCGAAAAGCCTAGAGTTTCACCTCCTCCATCACCACCACCACCATCATCATTGTCATCACCATCATCACCACCATCATCACCATCACCATCATCACCACCACCACCACCATCATCACCACCACCACCACCATCATCACCATCATCATCACCATCACCATCATCATCACCATCACCATCATCATCACCATCACCATCACAACCACCGTCATCACCATCATCACCATCATCATCACCATCACCATCAACATCACCACCATCACCATCACCATCATCATCACCACCATCACCATCACCATCATCATCACCACCATCACCATCAGCAGCACCACCACCATCATCACCATCATCATCACCATCAGCAGCACCACCACCATCATCACCACCACCATCACCATCATCATCACCATCACCATCATCACCATCACCACCACCATCATCACCACCACCATCACCATCATCACCATCATCATCACCATCACCATCATCACCATCACCATCATCACCACCATCACCACCATCATCACCACCATCATCACCATCACCATCACCACCACCACCATCATCACCACCACCAACATCACCACCACCATCACCACCATCATCACCACCATCACCATCATCACCACCACCATCATCACCATCACCATCACCACCACCACCATCATCACCATCATCATCACCATCAGCAGCACCACCACCATCATCACCACCACCAGCACCATCAGCAGCACCACCACCATCATCGTCCTCATCATCATCATCACTTGAAGGAGCTTGGGAATCCTGAGGGAGATTGCAGGAGGCTAAAGCACATCCACTCACACAAACATACTCGTTCCTCTTACACATCACACACACTCACACTCACACTCACACACACACAAGCCACACTAGTCACTGCAATTCTTCCAGCCCTCTCAGATCTCTTCTATGGATGTTGGCACATTTACACATCCCAGCACTGCTTCAATTAATTTTAACAATTATTGCTTTTCTAGAAAATTAATCTCTTCAGCCGCATTTTCAAACTCTTTTAGCATAGACCTGTAGGAGTTATTCGCTTCCAATGCTGGTTTCTCAGGCTGTTTCACATAATATATTCATGTTTTCTTACATTGTTCTTGACTAAGAAGTTAGCAGTTTATTCTGTTTTCTTCTTCTGCAGCGTGAGCTCTTGATCTTCACTTGTCAATTCTGTTGTTTCTGTTTCCTAATTACTTTCTCCTGCTTTTACCTGTAGTCCTTTCTTCTGCTTTCCTGAGGTTTGCTTTTTCCTTTTGAATAATTTCTTAAATAATTTCCTTCAACAATTTTTAAACTTGGACTTATTTTCTCAGTACAGCTCCAGCTACATCCAGTAAGGTCTAACAGAGTTTCCCTCTTCCATTCGTTTCTAAATATTTCATTAGTGCTGACTTGATCTTTCTCTTTTACCCGCAAGATGGTTGTTTACATACTGCAAGAAGTGGGTGTGCTGTTTCTAATCTGCTCTTTGTCTTTTCAGTCTCTGCAGTGGGAGAGCCCCCTCCGCACTGTTTCTGCCACGTAGGGTTTATCACAGAGCCACAGACATGTGGAATACGGGTCATTCTACATCTGCCGAGTACAGTCACAACGTAGACTCTTAGATCAGTCCTACCTTATTCGCTGGCGGTGGCTGATTTGTTAAGAAATCAGCGCAGGGTTGGAGGTGGCAGCAGGAAGGACTTCCCTCCAGTTAGCAGGACCACTGCCCGTCGTGGGAAAGGGAAACCCAGACATTGCCTTTCTGAACATCAAGCCCCCTAAATGGCATTTGGGTGGGTCTGGGTTCTGGCCTGGCTACCTAGACCGCAGAATTCCCGCTGAGCCATCAGCCCCACTGCGGACGGCAGGGAGGAGGCAGGCTTTGCTTCAGAGGGAATAGCGGGGCACTGCTGCCAGCCCGCACGGTCAGACGGGTCCGCACCTGCGCCCTGCGGCAGAGGAACCGGACGGGCCACAGCTGCCCGGGGCACGCTTGGCACGAGGCTTCAGACACATCACTAGAGCCGCCAGACTTTGGGAGGACGAACCCGCCTGGGCAGGGCACAGCTGCGGAGGCCCAGGGACAGGAGACCAGGGAGGGCCTCTCCCCGTGACCCGAAGGGGTTCCCGTGTAAGGTTCAAGGCAGGGTGAGGCTTTTTTTTTTTTAATCTGGTAACAGATTTGCCGCCTCTCTTGGCCGGTGGATGTTCCAGGTTGAATTTAACTTGATCTGGGGGGTAAGACTTCCCCGTGTCATTACCTGCACCCTGAATGGTGTAGTGTAATTACCGCCCGTGGAGCCCACTTCCCTTTTGTGCAAATAATGCGTCACAACCGAGAGGTGACCGGTAGCGTCTCCTACAACTGCATGCGCGGCGAGCTCCCCTTGTAGTTCTGATCCTCTGTCAAGGAGGCGCTGACGTGCGTTGCAGGTGTGGTGTAACTGTATGACAGCCTGCACCTTGATTGGGTTGATCATTCCATCAATAAAAAGACACTTCATGCAGTTGAATATTCTTGCTTGGACTCCATTCTTCTGGTGTGTACGGTGGGACCCATGCTTTATGTTTGTTTTTCTTTTTCATTTACTCCCAAACATCCTTTTTAATGTGTGTCCAGCTTTCTTAGCGTTAATACACAACTGGTTTGTTTTATGTGCCACTTAGAGGCTTGTGTTCTTAAAAAGGAGACGTTTACCCCATTTGCATGTGTCTGCAACAGACACGCTTGGCCTTGCCTTAGGGGACGGGACGCGTTTAGATCTCCCGTTTTACATGCTTCCTGGTCGCCCCCGCGGGTGTTACTTTTTGCCGCATTGCTCGCTTCTTCCTGCCTTCTGTGCTCTCTCAGTTGGCAAGAATCCCACCTAGTGTGGCTGTTCAGGTGTCATTGTTTCCACACCTTTAAATAGGCCACCTCAGCCCGTATTTCTGGATGTGTGATCTTCTGAAACAAAATCACACGCGGAAATTGGCGTCCCCGCACTCTCCCCAGGTCCCCACTTACCCTTTTGGGCGGTGGGCTCTGAGAATTTTACCTGGCCGTTTGCGTGGAGACATCATTTTCACCTCCTAAAGAGGGTCAGTATTGTTCAACGAACATTTACTGACCACCTACTAAGTGCCAGGCTCTGCTACTGCTGGTGGCACAGCAGCAAACAAGAACTAAATCAGCCCAGTACCTGAGCCCAGGAAGACTGCAGCCTGGACGGGAAGAGGCTGTCAGGTGACTGACCAATCCGACAAACAGACGGGTGGGCAATTTCCATTCTGAAATGCTCTGTTTTCTTTCTCGGCCTCTCTGAGACCAGAATGTACCTGACACTTGGTGGCATCTGACCGTCTCCAGCAGCCACGTGGAGACCTGACTGCATCAGGAGTCAGGGCAACATTTATGTTCTGATGTGTAAGCAAACTCACTACTGTTACTCAGACCTAATTTGATGTTTAAATGGAGTCCGTGCCCATAGAAAACAGACTTACGGTTACCAAAGGAAAAGGAGGGGAAGGATATAGTAGGAGTTTCGGATTAACAGATACACACTACTGTATATAAAACAGAGAAACAGCAAGGTCCTTCTGTAAAGCCCAGGGAACTATATTCCAATATAGGCAATAACCTATAATGGGGAAGAAGCTGAAAAAGAATAGATTTATATGTATATGTGTAACTGAATCACTTTGCTGTCCACCTGAAACATTGTAAATCAACTATACATCAATAAAAAAATGGAAAAAAATTTTAATGGCGTCTGTGCTCACCGCCTCCCCTTTCCTTCCCTGATCCCTATTTTCAGGTGTCAGCTTGACTCATCTCTCGGGTGGGTGGCAGGAGCAACAGAATTGCCACCCTGTGACAAACCCACACGGGAAATGAGTGGTGACAGAGGATGTGGGGGGTGCTCTGCACACAGTGGTGCTCGAGCATGGTGGGATCCCCCTGGTGCACAAGGTTCACCTCCCCACGGTGGTATGAGCAGGCAGAGAATTCATCCCAGTTTCAGAGGCCAGAGTCACACAGAAAAGTGGTCAATGGAGTTACAGAGATGGCATTGCAGGCAGAGGAGACACACAGGTGAAGTCACAGTGGTGGCGGGCTCCCAACTCAGGGTCGGGGTGGGTGCTGGATCAGAACCGGCCAGCCAGGATACGTGTTGGGGAAGGAATCTGCCCTCAAATTCCCAGCCAGATTACTGATTTGGATCTGCAAGACGACATGGCTTCCTGAAATCTCTTCCAGTGTAAATTTTTTATGCTAATGCCTCACTTCCCTTCCCAGCGTCCCAGAGGGAAGACAGGTCTTCTTGGGCCAGAAGTGCCAGAAGCACCCTTGGGTCTCCCTGTCTCGGGGATTCAAAAACACACATGCGCACAAGACGAGCTGCTCCCCAGCACCTCAGCCCCAGGCCCCTCTCTCCAGCCCCCGCATGCCGTCCCCCCCAGGGCTCCAGCCGCCCATGACAGCACTGCAGGAGAGGGCCCGCCCGACACTCGGCCACGGCCATGTCCCACCCAGGGCCCTTCGCCAAACTAGAGAAACACACCACACACACACCACAAGCACCCTCACACACTCACACACACACTGCAGACACACACCATCCTCACACACATTCACACTCACAGTTGTGCTGTCAGTCTCACACGCCTCTCATCGCAGCAGGCTGGGGGGAGCGTGTGATCCCCAGGGCCAAACGCAGAACTCCGCCTCCCTGTGTGCAGTGCTTCGTCCAGGGCTGGGCATGTGACCAGGCAGGGCCAATCAGGTCCTGCCCTGAGAGTAGGCACATGGGACCCCACGAGGGTCTCTCTCTTGGCCCGTGAGCTATGGCATGGCCTCCTCCTGACCGCAGACCCGGCAAGGAGGAGCACCAGCAGGCAGGCTGAGGGAAAGGTGTGCGTGGGGTGTGTGTGTATGGTGGTATACGTGTGTGTATATGTGGTAGGGGTGTGTGTATGGTGTAGACGTGGTTTGTATGTGTGTATGGTGTGTATGTGGCATATATATATGTGTGTGTATGTGTGTGGTGTGTGGGGGTGTGTGTGTATATATGTGTGTATGTGTATATGGTGTGTGTCAGGTTTGTGTGTATGTGGTGTGTGTGTGGTGGGGGGGTCTGTGGGGGGGATGTGGGGGGTGTGATGTGTGTGTGCTGTGTGTGTATGTGTGTGGTGGGGGGGTTCTGTTGGGGGGTAGGGGAGGGCTAAGCACCCCTTGTGTGTGGCTTCCCTGTGTCACAGGCAACCAGGGAGTCTGAGCCCCTGCGTCCAGACCAGATGCGCCCCCCACCACCGTGTGACCCCGTGTGGGAACGTCCCTCCCTGGGCCCTAGGCTGGCGTGCGGAGCCCCCCGTGATCCCGCTGAAGCTGCGCTGGGGGGGCGGGGGGTGGGGGGAGGCCGCAGGTCACCACTCACATGCCGGAACCCTCAGAGCCTGTGCTTCAAACAGGCGCCTCCCCAGCGTCCCTGCGAGCCTTTGAGCTGCTCGGAAAGCCCGCGGACTCACGCCACGCGTCACAGGCCCGCCACGAAGTCAGGAGCGCCCAGAGACCGCCTTCAGCCCGCAGGACAGCTGCCCCGGCCCCATCGGTCAGACATGAAGCGGGTCGCGCTGGGAGGAGACGAGGACGTCCTGGAGCTTTGCCACAAAGGAATCGCTGGCACTCGGATAAGGGGTAAAAAGCAGGGCCAGGGAGAGAGGGGAAGGGCGGGAGACGCTGCTTCCAGAAGGAGTAGATCTGTGCGTGTACTTTGATCCTGCTAGGATTTTTGTTTGTTTTAGCCACATGCTTCTCACGCGTCCGTCAGCGAAAGGTGCTTTAAATTAGATGGAGCTAGGAAACCCTCCCCCTCCGCCTCCCCCGCCCCCGCCCAGCACACAGGCCATGGTCTTCGTCAGCATGAGGTGTGTAATCGTGCCAGGCTCGAATGCAACTGAAAAAAGTTGAGACAAATAAATAAACCCGAAGGCAGCACACACATTTGTAATGCAGTTGCCAGGGCTTCCTAACACGCCTGCGGGCAGCTAGCTCTGGCAGCAAAGAGTGGCAGTGTTTCCCCAGCTTTGACTTGAGGTTAAGGGCCCCTGACTCAGGGACAGCCGTGGAGGGAGCTGGCACAAGGGCCAGTGGTCGTCATCACCATCTGTCTTCCCTGCCCTTTTCTGCAGTCTTCCCTTTCCCAGCCGGCCAGGCTGAACAGGGACTTCCTTGGGACTCACCGGCCCTCCTTTCTACCTGTCTTTAACTGCACAGGACAGAGGTCACGGCATCCTGAGAGCAGGTACAGGGGACGTGAGAAGTGAGCCCAGGACTTCGATCAAAAGAGCAACCAGTACCCAGCCTGGCGGCGCACTGAGCTCAGAGTCGGGGGAGCGCCGTCGACCGGCACCTGCCTCCTCTGCGCTCCGGGCACCAGGCGGGCGCCTCCGGGCACCTGGGAGGAAGGCTCTGAAATGAAGCTCTTCCCTGTCAAAGCCTTTCTCCGCAGACCTTGCTCCCCCCGCCATCAGCCACGTGGCTCAGGAGTCACTAGAACCTGGAACCCTCCCCTCCCCTCCCCTCCAAGGAAATATCCGGTCTGTTTCCACCTTTGGGAGACACCCACATGGGCTCTGCTCCCTCACTGTAGGGCACAGCTGTGACAGCCTCAGGGCCATTGGCCCCAGCCTGAGGACGAAGCTTCAGTGGGGCCAAGATGATGAAAGCCCCGAAAGGTCTGGGTCAAATTTCAGCTCTGCCTCTGGGTCAGCAGTGACATTCCTCCTCTTGGCCTCATGCACAGCAGGTGCCTCAGTGCCAAAGGCTTTGCATCGTGTCCACGTTCAATGATTAACAAAAAGACTCCTTAGCTTCAAATATATACATTTACAAATAACGTCTAATATTTTCCGTGATTCCAATAGCATTATACAACGAACTGCAAGCCGGCCACGCCTCTGACAAAGTCCCCGCACATGGTCCTACAGGGGCATCTGTCTTTCTCTTCGCTGTCTTCAGATGTGGCTGCCAAGCACCCGCTCTCCCCCTGGAACAGCACCCAAGTTTCCTGGTGGGGAAACATCACTCTCTTGTTGCCCATGGTCTGTTGGGAGGTGTATTGGTGGAAGTCCTTCTTGCCCAGGAAGAGAGGAGTCAATCTTTGTTCTATGTAGGCCTTCGACTGATTGGGTGAGGCCCACCCATATTAAATCCACCAATTTAAATGCTAATGTCATCCAAAAACACCTTCATGGAAACATCTAGAATAATATTTGACACAATATCTGGACACTGTGGCCCAGCCATGTTAATACATAAAATTAGCCACCACGGGCTAATTCCAGGTAGTGAGCTTCCACTTGCAGAAGCAGCAGGGTCCTGAGGTCACCCTCACTGGAGCTGGAGTAACTGAGGACAGGTGCAGGGAGCATCTCACCTCTCCCCCAACAATATTCGATATTCTTGCAATAAAACCACCTGGGAGGGGACCCAGTTCCTGAAGATAATTCTTAAAATCTTGTTACATTTCTCCCTGTGCGTCTCTTTCAACCTCTGACTTCTCGGATTAAGTCTGCTAATTTACACTGCCCAAGGACATCATCCACTTCCTCTGATGTTTTAACGTGTTAGGAGAGAGCTTGTGGTGGGAACAGTAGCTTCCATAAGCATTCCACCCACCCCCATGTTCCCCCCACCCCCCCCGCCTTGCAGGGTCACATGACTGCTTCTGACCAATAAGCTTTGAGCAGCAGTAACACCTGTCACGTCCGGGCCAAAACATAGAAGAGACAGCGTGTGACTCTCCAGTATTTCTTCCCTGCTATTACACCCAGACGGTAGAGTCCGAGTCAGCCTGGGGCCCTGAGTGTCTGGCGGAGCAGAGTCCCTACCCACCCAGGCTGGACATGTTGCTGAGGAAGACATAGATCTGCGTGGCTTTAAACCTCCAAGATTCCATCATTGGTTCTGCCTCGTTCCTGAGATCCTCTCCTCCTTCAAAATACAAAAACACTCCACTATGTCTGCTTCTGCAATTTTTCAGCCTTCTTTTCTTAATCCAGCTGGAATCTAGTTTAGGTATGACCTGGAAGGAAAGGTCACTTTTTAGGTAACTTTTTTCCCCTATGGCTGGCCAGTTGTCCAAAATCTTGTATTCAAGTTTCCCTGCTTATTTGAAACACCACCCTCATCAAGTGATAAATTCCTCCATGCCATGGAATCTACGTCTGGAATCGCTGTGCTGGGGACTCTGTACTGAACAAATTTATAGGCTGTTGTAAATGCCAGTATGTTTGGCCCATCACCCGTCACCCTCGAGTCATGTCCCCCCTGGACACACACACATGATACCTGTAGGAGCTCACCCAGGGCACACGTGTGTAGGAAGAACAAAGGGACCGGAAACCTTGCAAAGAGCAGGCACCGGGCTTCAGGACTAACACGGAGCGAGAGTTTTCCTGGGGAAAGCCACGGGGCGTTGCCGAACCCCCCTGAAGAACAAATGGTGGGGCTTCCCAGTGGCGAGGCCAACGAGGGTGGTGTCAGGCATCCCCGGAGCCCCCGGCCCAAGGTCTCCAGCTCCAGGATGGGGAAGCAGCGTCTTGCAGGCAACATTGCCTGAAGCCAGAAGAGCCCTTGAGATCGTTGAGGCAGAAAACGCCAGATCAGACCCCTCGGCTCTCGGGTGCCTCCCCCACAACTGCAGGCGGTTGTCCTGTATCCAGAGGACCCCTCACCCAGCGCTCAAGACGTCGAGGACCGACTACCTGGCTCTTTGCAGTGTCTGCTCCTTCTTGGGCTCGACTCCTTCTGATGGAAGAGGTGCAGCTGGAAGGAGGCAGCCGAGAATCAGACAGATACAGTCCATTCATGCTTCAAAGTGTTACTGTGCCACAGTGAGCTTCACAGTCTAACAGAATCTGCACTTGTGAGATTCCTTGGGTTTTACCCTTTCTTTCTGATTTCAAAATTCACTTGAATTTTACTTTGTACTTGTAGTTCAAAATGGCAGACTACGGGATTCCCATCTTCTACCACAAATCACTTCCTCTCCCTTTCTCGCGTTTACTACGTGCCCGGGGCGGGGGGCTCTCCTGGCTCCCACCACGTCCTGGGGTTTCCTCCTCTCTTGCGTTCCTGCAGAGCACCCTGCCGGGAGCCTGGCCTCCTCCATTCCACCTCAGGCCCTCCTGCGGGGCACTTGGCTCAGCTGAACCCGGGGCCGACCCCGGCCCACGCAGCCCCGAGGGGCCGATGGGGTCTGGTCTGGGGCCGCGCCACTTCTCTCCTCCTGGCTACAGCACCTTCTGCTGGTTGGCTTGTCCGCAACAGGACGCCTTGATCACTAGCACCCAACCAATCAAGGCCTGTCCAGTGGCCTGAGCCCCCAGTCACCACAGCCCAGCAACCTGGACAGCTGGGGGCCTGGGTTCGCCCGCCCGCTCAGAGCCGAGGACACACGGGGCCCGTCCATCTGCCTCTCTCTGCCACGTAGCCTTCCTGCCGAGGGCTGGGCCTACGAGCAGCCTCAGCGTCCCAGGTCATCTGTCACTACAGCCATCCAAGAGAGCCGCCCAGAGAGGGGAGCCACTGCCAGCGCTGGAGGTGGGAAGTGATGAGATCCAAGCTGCATTCACGGAAACATGCTCTCTGAGACAGGGCTTGGACCAGGCTGGGCGATTCATTTGCTTGAAATCTTGAGAGACAAGGGGCTTGGAAAGTCCAAGCGTTGGTTGTCAGGAAGGTTTGGATTCGAAATTCAGCTCTGACTCTGACAAGCTGTGTGACCTGGAACAACTTGCCAGCCTTCTCCCAAAACCAGCATCTCCTGGACCGTGGCCCGGTCGGACAGAGATGTGATCTCGAGTGGGCCACGCCGGACGTGCAGTGGATGCTCCGACGTGGCACCGGGTGTGCGGGTGTGAGCCGCAGGCAGCCCAGCGTGGAAGCTCCGCGTGACTCTGAGTTGCCAAAGGGCTGTTCTGGCGGCAGCTGGCGCAGGAAGCCGAGGCGCTCTCCACGTCCCAGCTTCCCAGGAACCCCAGGGCTCTTCCTACTGCTTTTAAGGAGAAGGCGTCAGCCCAAGGAATCACGTGCTGTACAAACCCATCCCTGCCAAGCCTTCCAGAGGTTGTCCATCTAGGTCAAATGAGATGCCTCCCTTCTGAGAAGTAAGGTGCCACCACGCCCCCCTCCAGCTGACTCAGGCTGCGGGGTGACGTCCCCAGGGAGAAGGTGCAACTTGACCGCCTGCAAGAGAGGTCTGCGGTGCTCCAGGGCCGGCTCCCCTCAGCCTGGAGTGATTACAGCCCTGTGTCAGCACGTGACCACAGCCACACTGCCACGGCCCTGCTGTAGACCCTAATCAACCCCCGGCCCAGGGGCTCAGCCAGCCGAGAGCTGTGCCCGAGGGGGTCTGAGCTGACGCATCAGGGACCAAGCACTGCAAGAGCTTCGAGGCCAAGAACCCCCAGTGAGGACCCAGCAGGCCGCCGTAGAGGTGAAGACTGCCACCCTCCCAGGTGACAAAGGAGGGGCTGCCGCCAGGTGGGTGCCACCCGGGTGCATCTCTTCCTGGCTGCGGGAAGCCATGGTGAAGAGCTGGGGAACTGGCACCCAGGCCCGCTCCCCCCGCCCCAGCCCCAGCCCCCGAACCCTCCCAAGCAGGGCTATTAAACCCCTTCTGGCCTCCAGATGTGGGCCTGCAAGCGATTTCCCTTCTGTTATTTCAAGTCCAGGGCCTTGATCCTTTGCCACTTTGGAAGAAGCTGAGAAACAAAGAGGTCTGGTGCTCTTGCTCAACAGCGAGGCTGGCTCTCCCGCTCTGGGCCAGCGCTCACCCCCACCCCAGCCAGCATTCAGCAGCGCCCTCTCCTGTCGCCACGCACCTCCGGCTCCCTGGAGTGGCCTCCTGAAAGCGAGGCAGAAATAAGGATGAGGCTTCTGGGGTCGGTGACAGTGGGAGCAGGGTGTGTGCCTTGAGCACCCAAGGCTGCCACTCCACTTCGATCACTCCAGCTGAAGGTGCAGAATGCCCCAGGTGCCATCCGCATTGGCCCCTAACTCCTCTGCGGCGCGCTGGGAGGAGCACTGAACTGAGAGTCCACGGGCCTGCGTTCAACCTCCAGGAGGGCAGGGCCTCCGTGATCCTGGCTCTGAACACAGGGCTGGTTCCAGTGTGGGGCACGCAGATACCATGAGTGGTGGAAATCCCAGCTCTGCCACTGGGAGCCCGAGCGGCCCTGGACATCCCACTCATTCATTCATTCACTTCCTCATTTATTCAGGCAGCCAACAAGCATGCTGAGAGCCGCTCCATGGCCTGCAATTAGGTCACAAAGGCTGCAGCGGGCTCTGCTGGCAGGTCATGGGGGCGTCTCACCCTGACCCCGGAGCAGGGCGGGCTTCTTGCAGGCTGACACCCAAACCCAGCTGAGCCTGGAGGATGGAGAGAAGTGTCTCAAGTGAAGGAGGAGGGAAGACCAGTCCAGGTGGAGGACAGAGACTGTGGGTACCTGGAACACAGAGTGGGGCCACCAGGGACCTATGGGGACTCAGTCCCATGTGCTTAGAGCAAACCCTGCCAACGGGCAGAAACGAAAGTGTGATGAAGAGTCGGCAAGGCCCAGGAGGGACACAGGGCATACAGCAAGGGGTGTGACCCAGCTGGAAAGGGGCCCACAGACTAGACGGGCGGCTGCCGGCAGGGGCCAGTGCAGAGGCCGCCACACCTGGGGCGGCAGGAGGAGGTGACTCTGAGAGCTACTAGGAAAGAACAAATGGGACTTGGGAGCAGACAAGGACAAGCAACAGCCATGCCACCAGCTCCCCCCAAGGCAAGTTATGGAGCGGGGCGGGAGAGGGACCAGCTTGGCCGCCCTCAGGGTGACGGGACTGAAGCAGCGGGCAGGGTGCCAGGCAGAGAGCAGCGGTGTCGGGGCAGCAGGAGGGTGGTCTGGGCGAGAGGACAGCAGGGACCTGAAGCCACACAACTCTGGAGAAGCAGAGGCTGAGGACGGAGAGAATCCAGGGCAGCGTCCGAGTTCGGGGCCAGGCTGAGAAGTGGAAATGTGGGCGGGATGACAGGTCAGGGTCCGGGGGATGGGATGGCCCACCCCAGGAAACACAATCACCTGTCCAGGCCCCCCACTGCCAGAGGAGGGGAAGGTCCCAAGACATGCAGGCGCAGGCTCCCCTGTCATCATAGGCTGGTTCCCCCCAGATACCCTCCTTCCCACCATGGTCCCTGCAAACCTGCTCCTCATCCCACGTTCCCCGGTCCTGGGGGGTCAGGCTGAGGCCATGTTTCTTTGAGTCTGACAGAAAATATCTTTCTTTCCAGATGCCTTTGTTTTGAACAAGGTGACACCAACTTCAGATCAAAGAGCAGAGCAGCCAAGTATCGGGCTGGGGAGTGAAAGGGCTGGGTCAGATTTCAGCTCTGCTTCTGGGTCAGCAGTGCTATCTTCTCTTGGCCTCATTCACTCCACGGGGTGATGGCTATAATGCCTGACAGCCTCCCCAGAGGGTCGGGCAGGCATCAGCTGGGTATGAAAAGGAATGTTTTATGCATTGTCAGCATAACATGAACAAAAAAGATTATATCATCATCACTAACACCATCACCACCATCATCACTGTCACCATCATCACATCACCACCACCACCACCATCACCATCATTATCACCATCACCATCATCACCACCATCACCATCATCACCACCATCACCATCATCACATCACCACCGTCACTGCCATCACTGTCACCATCATCACCACCATCACCACCATCACCACCACCATCACCATCATTATCACCATCACCATCATCACCACCATCACCATCACCATCATCACCACCATCACCATTATCACATCACCACCACCACCATCATCACCACCATCACCATCATTATCACCATCACCATCATCACCACCATCACCATCACCATCATCACCACCATCACCATCATCACATCACCACCGTCACTGCCATCACTGTCACCATCATCACCACCATCACCATCATCACCACCATCACCATCATCACATCACCACCGTCACCACCATCACTGTCACCACCATCACCATCATCACCACCATCATCATTGTCACCACCATCACCACCGTGATCATCACCACCATCGGCACCAGCATCATTATCATAAACATCACCACCATCATCATCATCAGTCCTGCACTTGAAGTCCTGCCGCCACCCCATCCTGCCAAGAGGTCTTCCTCTGACAGAGAACACACAGCTGCCAAAGTCAGCCCAACCTATTCATGGACAATTTTGCTAAGAAAAAGTCCTTTGCCTTTTTGTTTGTTCCACTTGTTTTCAGCCTCTCCACCCCCATCAGAAAAAGAAAAAAGCCAGCATACCTCTTTCATGCAACATTTCTTCAAATCTTTTAAGACAATCACTGTATATTCCCAAGTCCTTTTTATTTCAGACTAAATAGCTCCTTCCACCATTCCATTTTATGTTTAAATAACATTTTAATTATGAAGTTAGTACATGTTCATAGTAAAGAGTTTCGAAAAAAAAGCTAAGCCCCCCAAAGAGACGATTACTTGTAAATCCCACCTCTTAGAGATAATTACTTAGTGTTTTCATTCTTCTATTTTTCTATTTTATATATAAAAAATAAATCCATATTTACCAACCAAAGTGTACAATTTATCTTGTTACCTGCCTTTTTCATGTACCACATCAGTAACACACACACTAAACCCCCTTCTGTAAAAAGTCCTTCCCCCAGGACATGGGAGGAGAAGGGACTGTGGGAAAAGCAGTACCTGATGCTTGGGTCACCTCCAGGACCAGAGTGGACAGGGCTGCAGGTCTGTCAGGAAGAGGCCCTGTTACCTTCAGCACATCCCCCTGGGGCCCAGCACTGAAAACTGAACAAGAACCTCTAGAGGCAATGCTCAGCCACCCCCAGAGAGCAGATGCAGCCCCAGAGCCAGTGGGGGACCCCTGAAGAATGGTGAGAACACCCCAACTTTTCCTTTGCTCCCTCCAGGTAAGAAAGGCTCAGGATCCTTGTCCAAACACTGCTGATTGAAGACGAGCTAACAGGGGCCGAGACGGAGATGAAAGCGACGAGCTGGCGTTGCAGGAACAGCTCCTGGGAGGCCAGGCCTCAAAGCCGGACGTTTACTTGATGAATCCCTCCGTGTGAAAATAAGCAGAGAAAAGACCGAGCTCTGCTTCCACCCCCAGGGGGGCTGGGGAAGGGGCCGAAATCTGCCCCGCACATGGTGAGGCCGGGAACGCGTGTGGGTCTGCGTGTGTGCGAGTGCGTGTCTGTGTCAGTAAATACATCGACGTGTGTGTGAAATGTGTTCAAACATCAAGCGAGGGCCCCTCCGTTTGCCTTGGGAGGCGGAAGCCCTCAGAGTGCAAATCAGACGCAGCTCCGTGTCGGAGGAGAGTCCGAGTCTAGTTAAAGCAAGGCTCCTGGCCACCCCTCACGGGGGACCTCGGTGGCCCTGCAGATTCGCAGCCGCTTCTGCGGGCTTGGTGCGTTTTCAGGAGGAGCCAGCCGTTATCCCGTCAAGTACGAGCCACGAACACTGTGTGTTTCCATTTGAAGCCTCCCAAGTCTCAGAGGGGGTTCAGCTCCATGAAAACCACTGAAATCCTGTCGGATTCTGAGAAACAGTCTCTTGATTCACGTCAGTCCTTCCTGAACCTCTGTCAGTGAGGTGGGGAGCCCCACGAAAAAGACAGCGGGACCCCCAGGCAGGGCCACTACCCTCCTACCAGCACCATTTGGTTCCCTGGCCCAGCAGCGTTATCTCGCTTTTTAAACTCTGGAACAGCTTACTTCTAGGAAAGCGGAACTTATCCCTCAGATTCTATTGGTTCCCTGAGCTCACCCCTGATCAGTTCATTTCCCTCACTCCTGATTGGTCCATTTCTACAAAGCTTGTTCCTAATTAGTCACCTTTTGTTATACCTTATTTGCATATGATGTTACAAAATGTTTCAAAGTCTAAACTGGTAGCCTATAAAAGCCAGTGTAAACCTACAGACGGGGTCCAGAGCTTGGAGTGTTAACTTCTCTGGGCCCGCTGGGATAATAAACCTGGATTTTCCAAATCTCTGAGTGCTGCTTGGTCTCTCGCCCGGACCCAGGTTGCTGGCACACTGAGCTGTAACACACTTTGCTGTAACATCATGGATGGGCAGTTCAGTGAAGCCAGAGCTTTGATGTGAGAGAAATGCTGTCATTTGGGCTGAGAGATGTGGCTGCCCAGAGAAGGGACCGAGGGGCAGGAGGAAGCCTCCCGGACTGGAGCGCCATGGCCATAGGAAGCTCCAGTGGGTCGTGGGCTGGGGTCCGTCTCCTGCTCCTGGACATCCTGACAGCAGCCACAGCCAAGGCTTCTGAAACCAAGCCCACTGCAGGGGGGCCTCCCTTCCTGCAAACCTCCCAGACACCCAGGAGCCTGGATCTTCAGTCCCTGCACACGCACGTGTGTGAGCACACACATGTGCATGCACACACTCACACACACACACTCACATACGCACTTGTGTCCACACATGCTCACACATACATATATACACTCATGTGCACACACACACATAAGCACACACACATCCCCACCACCACAGCCCCCATGTGGCCCCAACATGGATCATCCTGATTCCTCTCTAGCCTGTAGTGTTAGTGTCCAGAGCTGTCGGAACAAAGTACCAAAACAGGGCAGCTTAAAACAGCAGAAATCTATCCTCTCCTGGTCCTGGAGGCAGGGTCACACTGCCCCAGGGGCTCAGGTGAATGGTCCTTCCTCGTCTCTCCCAGCGTCTGGTGGTGGCTGGCGTTCCTGGGTCGTGGCTGCATGTCTCCAATCTCGTGTTACTTCCTCCTCCTTGTGTCTGTGACTGGCTCTTATAAGGACACTTGTCATTGGATTAAGGCCCCCAATAATCCAGGATGATCTCATCAGAGGAACATTAATTAAATTACACACAGAAGAGACCCTTTCTCCAGAGTTATGGTCTCACGTCCTGGGTGTGAGGGGCACACACTGGGGTCGTCTGTGCACAGCTCAGCAGTGTGTGCACAGCAGTTGGACCAGAATGAAGGACAAGATGAAGTCCCTTGGTCCACAACTCACTCACCACTACCCAAAGCAGCTGCCCGCCCAGTGTCCAGCCAAGGTGGGCACCAGGGCCCTGACACCG
Source organism: Vicugna pacos (assembly GCF_048564905.1). Taxonomy (NCBI): domain Eukaryota; kingdom Metazoa; phylum Chordata; class Mammalia; order Artiodactyla; family Camelidae; genus Vicugna; species Vicugna pacos. The sequence continues at coordinate 94,512,585 of NC_132991.1, read as the reverse complement.
GATACAGGGTGGCCACTGACCTGGACAAGGAGATCTTCTCCAAGATGGTCATCGGGACAGTCTAGAAGAGCTCTGCAGCCGAGTCTGCCCTGCCTGGCTTACCTGTGCTGGCATTGCCAGAAAAGTGCCAAAGCCACCTGAGAGCCAGCCCCGGTGTCCTCCAAGCCCAGAAGTGCCCAGGGACCAGGGCCCACCCTGCTCCAGCGGGGTCAGCAGCATGACCCCCATCAGGGCTCCAGACAGGGAGCGCCTGCCTGGCCCCCACTACACCCCTGCCGCCGCCTGGGGTCTCTTTCCAAATGCACCTGGGACCCAGCCACGCCCCCACCTGACGGACAGCATCCCCCTGCTCAGGGTCTTCTACCCCTGAAACAACTGCCATGCTAGGCCCACGCTCACACCTGCCCTGGACTGGGGTCCTGCCCACTTTCCGGGGGGCTGGCCGACACAGCAGTCACCAGATGTCCCAGTACCCGCCAGGCCCCTGCGAGGGCCTCACCGGCCTGAGACGCTGGGCATTACAATGAGGGTGGAGGGGAGAGTAGAGCTCGGGGTGGAGCGCGTGCTTAGCGTGCCTGGGGCCCTAGATTCAATCCACAGCACCTCCTTTAAAAAAAAAACTCAACCACAAGGGTGGAGCTGACCCCTCACAGGTTTCCCACCCCCAGGGCCGGGTCAGCTCGCCCTCTTTCAAGGTGCTTCACTTTGGAGTGTAGCCCAGTGGCCTTCCCTCTGTCTGGGCCTGAGCTGCGGGGAGCCCGCGTCCGGCTCCTGCAAGGCCAAGGTCAGAAAAGCAGCAGCTCTGAGCGCCCAGCGCACCTTCAAGCTAGGTAGTGAGAGCGATGATCTCGGGACCCAGACACCCAGGGGTGAGAGCGTCTGCATGGGGACTGCGGGGCCGGGGCTAACGTGTCCCCAGAACACAGAGTCATCTCTGCTCCCTGCCCTCCGGATCTGAACTTGAACACGACCTCCTTCCAGGCACCAGCCCCGCGAGTTCGACAAGCCCTGGAGAAAATTTCTTAATGACCTATGAGTGTTAATACGCAGTGCAATAAATAAGACGCAATTACATTTCACACAGGGGAGAGACACAGGTACTTCAGCCTCGTGAAAACACAGCATTTCCACAAAACCGCCAGCACCAGACGTAAATCCAGAACAAAAGTGCGCCCGGGTTTGCTGGGACGGCGCGGCTTGTTTGCACAAGCACACAAAACACAAAAACACCTACTCACCTCTTGAAACGAGTCTCCTCTGTCGTGTGTGTGAAAGCTGTCATTTGGAGGGGTGGGTTTTGGGTATTTTGGGTTTTTTGGTGTTTTTTTTTTAATGCTCTACTTACATTGTGGCATCCAAAGAGTGAGAAGATACAAACCATGTGTTTTTTAAAGTATCTGGAGCTCCCACTGAAAAAAAAATTAAAAAGAGAAAATACACAAGAGGGCAGCCAAGTGAGGGCAGCTTCTGAGTGGCCCCGCATAGAGTGGCCGGAGGTGGGCAGGCGACACGGCCCTCTGCTCCCCCCACCCCGGGGACCCTCCCTCATTGGTGGGCGCTCCCAGCCCACGACCCTCCCAGCAAGCGAAACCCTGGGCGGCGGCGTGCGAGCACGCCCAGCTCCAGCGGCGGGGTTAAAAGAGGAGACTCTGCCTCTCCAACCAGGGCAGGCTAAATCGAGACCCCAGGGCGGTGGCCTGTCGGAGGCCTCGCGCAGGGGTCCGGCACCCAGCTCCACCCACCCACCCACCTGCCGTGGGACCTGGGGTGCAGCCTAACTCTTCCTTTTCTCATCTAAAACCTGGGGGCCTAGCCCCCTCCCCACCTTCCAGCGGGGCTGAGTGGAGCGAAGGCAGCTGGAGGGTGTGCTGTGTGCCCAGGACAGAGCCCAGCGCCACGTGGCAGTCATCACATGATGAATAACTGCCCAGCTGTTTGGAGGACACACGGCTGACCAAACTCACCAACAGGAAGAGGAAGATCAGGTTAGAAATGAAGTTGGGGCGAGCCTCTGTCAAAGACAGCATGACCATCAGAATTCGTGTCATCCACCCCTCTGGAAGCCCAGCATAGATGGCAGGAGAGGGTTTTTTTAATGGCATAAATCCACAAAGACATAACCGGGAGAGGCAACAGCGGGGACAGAGGTAACAAGGGGTGGACGCGTGTGACCCACGGAGCAGATCCAAGAACCGAATCCTCAGCCAGGAGCCAGGACACCAGGAAGCAAACCAGCCCGCCCCACGGCATGCCCTGCAGGCACAGCTGCAGGTGCGCCTGGAGGGAGGGAAGGGCCACGAGTGGGAGAATTGGTTCCAGGTCTGGGTAAGAAGCCCCAAGCTCTCATGCCCCCTCCTCTGCCCCAGCAGACAAGGCTTTGTATTCCCTGGAGAGAGCGAGCCAGGATCTTGGGCTGAGGGACGGTGCGGAGGGAGAAGGCCCATGCTGGGCACTGTGAACAGGAGCTCTGGCTGCAGACACCTGCATCTCTCCCCAGTGGGCTCCCGCGTGCTGGGGCCAGATTGACCGCTCCGACTTGAAGCCTGAACGGAGAGACCTGGAAACCCCACATGGGCATCCCTGGCACCAGGCCGGCCAAAACACTCTGCCCTGAAACCTGTGGGAAAGCACCCCCCCGCCTCGGGCTGCCAGGTAAAACACGGGAAGCCCAGTTACGCTGGGCTTGCAGATAAACAACAAATAATTTTTAGCATAAGTATACCCCGCACAGTGTTAGGGGTATACTTACCCTCCTTTGTTTACCTGAAACCCACATGTAACTTTTATTTGTACACACTTTACCCACTCTCCAACACACACACACACACACACACACACACACAGCTTGCAAGTGGTTTTTTAATATCTCCATCTTAGACGTAACATTCAAAGATCGACAAACTTTGGAGGAAGGACTCTGAGAGGGAACGGGGAGTGTGGGGTGCATCTTAGAAGAAAGAGAGGGCTGGAAGATGAAGCTGAGGAAATTGAGTTTTTAGCATAAAAGGGCCCGATCCATGCACAGCGCTGGCATGGAAGGAGATCCACACAGAGAAAAACGTGTGACAAGGCAGTACACTGGGGGCAAAGAGAAAGTCCTGGAAGTTTCTAGAGAGAAAACAAGGTTTTATACAAAGGATGGAGAATTAGCTTGGCACCAGGGCTTCTCAACCACAACCTCGGGGGTGGGGAGGAAGGGAGTGGCCATGTCAGAATTCTGAGGAAAACGACGTCCAACCTAGAGTTTGAAGCCCAAACTATCAAGCGATGTCAAATAAAGACATTTTCAGAAGCTCCAGGTCTTCCCAGGTCACCACCTGCGCACCCTTGCTCAAGAGTTCCCGGAGCACATGCTCCACTGAAGACCCAGGGGTGGACTCGCCAAGGGGAGGCTGTGGAGCGGGACAGGGGACAGAGGTCACGCCGGCCAAGTCACGTGCGGAGAAGCCCATGGGTGTGCGCAGAGGTCCCAGACCACTGCCCGCAGCTGCCTCCCCTGCGAGCAGGGCCCCGGCCCAACAGGGCCTTCTCCAGGAAGACAAAATTGGGAGGTGACGTTTTGGGGACCTATGGCATGGGGAGAGTCTCAGACTGCGCTGGTGGTAAAATAAAACACACAAAAAACAGTAATCGTTGACCCCAGAGAAAACAGAGGGCAGGTAATCTTGTTGTTCCGCTGGCCCGGCTGTGAGCAGTGAGCATGGGCTGGTCGTCTCAGTGAGCCTCTGCGACCACATTAGAGGGACAGCGGGAACGGAGGGGTGTGAGTGAGTGAGTGTGTGTGTGTGTGTGTGTGTGAGTTAAGGGTTCAGACAGAGCTGGAACCCTGCACGGTGGAAAGTCGCCTGATCAGCACATAGCCACGTGAGCATGTGGCTCGTCGGCATCTAGGTGGGCAGCACAGAGCCGGCTGGGGGAGCGGCCGGCAGGCTCCAGGGAGGGGCCGCATGGGAGGGGCCCGGGAAGGGGCCACGCCGGCTCTTTAAATGCCCTGTATGTGTAACAGGTAGAAAGCGCAGCTAAGTCCTTTGAGAAATAAAGAGTTTTTTCATCTAAGGAAGCTTCCCAAGCTAAAGCCAGAGAAGAGGCTGAGGGTTTCCAGCAACTGCTCCTAAACACCTGGCGCGGAGATGGGAGCCAGGCGGTGGGGGAGGGACACGCGGGGGGCGAAGCCCCCGAATCTTGTCCCACGTGCTCCCGGCCTGCGCGCGTTAAGCCCGGATGAGCATCCAGCCTGGGTGAGAACTGTCCGTGTGCTCGGCAGCAGCAGCTTCAAGCCAAGCCCCCTCTGCCTTCACTCCTTTTAACTAAATTGCCCGCCCGAAATCCTGGGCGCCTGTCTTAGTCTCCTCCAGCTGCTGTGTGGCTTAAAAACAACACCAAGTGATTATCTTACAGCCTGAAGCTCCGAAATCCAAGATCAGACTCACGGGGCTAAAATTAAGGTGTTGGCCAGGCTGCGTTCCTGCCTGAGGCACCGGGAGAACCCATTTCCCTGCCGCTTCCCACGTCCAGAGGCCACCTGACTCAGGAAAACCCAGGACCCTCTCTGCATCCCAGGGTGTTTAACCTGATCACATCTGCAGAGACCCTCCTGCCATGTCAGTTCACCCTCGCAGGTCCCGGGGATCAGGGTGTGGACATCTTTGGGACCACATTCGGCCCTGAAGTCTGCTGGTAGGAGATGTGACCACCTAAGCAAGAGGCCAGCGCGGCAGAAGGAAGGGGCCACCAGCCAAGGAACGCAGGCCGCCTTGAGAAGCTGGAAAGGGCAAGACAATGTGTCTTCCCCTCAGAGCCCTGAGAAGGACTCACACCAGACTTCTGACCTCCAGAGCTGTAAAGAGAGCTGTGTTGTTTTAAGCCACTGCGTTTGTGGTAATTCATGTACTGTGGCCAGGTCTTAATTTCTAAAGGTGACCAAGTGATGACATGGAAAGGCTTATGCCGTTGAAAGATTTTTAGTCCTCCAAGCTCCCCCAGAGACGCTCGCTGGGACACACCGCCCGCCACGCTCAGGAGTGGGGAAGCAAACGGACAGAGGAGCCACCCCCCCCCCTTTATGACTGTGGTGGCGGGATGACGTCCCCACCGGGTCAGTGGTCGGGGAACTGCTGCACGACAACTGGGGGCCCGAGAAGGCAAGTCTGTGGTGAAGATGTAAACCACGTGGGTAGTGAGCCTGGGCCTGTGATTCAGCAGATGCACGGACGGGCTGGGAAGGACAGGCGTTCAAGAGCCAGTACAGAAGTGGCTGTGATGAATAATACATAAGTAACACAATGTGTCCGGCAGCCCAGGACACCACCCTGGGCAGCTGCCTTCCTGCAGGTGGCACGGACTTCGAAGAGGACCGAGAGCAAAGAGGGACCTGGAGAGGGGCTGGCCTGGGGCCTGTGGATGGTCCTGATTCCCGAGTCCCTGGAGACCGGAGGCCGCCCCAGTGGGCGCTGCAGAGCAGGGTCACACGTCCAGTCCCAGAGTCCAGTGGGAGCATCCAGGCGTCTGGGATTGAGACTGGCTCCCTAGAAGCCACGGCCCCCCAGACTTGGACAGGGCGCCACACCGGAGGGCAGGGGCGATGGGCCAACCTGCTGGGGTGAAGGAGAGTTGACGGGTCACACCTGAGGATCACACCTGGGGCTCTTGCAGCCTGAAGTGAACCCTGCAAAAGCCAAACCCCAAACAGGACTGCTCTGGAAAAGTCACCGAGGTCAGTCCCTCCCGTGGAGAGTGAGGGTCGGGTTGTGGGTGGGGGGAGCGGAGGGTCCCACGATACTCTCGGGGGGTTTCACACCATCTCAGCAGTGTGACCGGCTGCCCGGGAAGAGAGAATTACGACTTGTGAGTTTGGAAAGCGAGAAGCAGCCCGGGCTCCCCCCGGCCCTGAGACATTTGGGGTGGGAAGTTCAGGATGAATTTCAACTGCAAAGACCAAGGTGATTTAGAAGGTAAAACATTGGCGTTTGTGTCGGATTTCCACACCTTCCCCTCCATGCCAGGCGGCCCCGCTCCCCGCTCCGCATGGCTCAGCCTACGGCCCCGCGACGACAGGCGGCTTCGGGGCCCGCGTCTGCAGCTCAGAGCCTCCTGCTCCCTCGCCCCGCCGGGCGCGGGCCAGGCCGGGCCACCCGGGGTGCCTGCGGTCTGGGGGCGCACAGTGCGCCTTTGTGTGGAGCCGGGCTGGCGAGGGCCAGCCGAGCCGCGCTGCTGCGCGGCTTCTCAATCCGGCCGTGTCTGTGTTTGGTTTGGTAGCTTCAGGCTGACGGTGTACTTAATTTCACCTCCATACTGAGTCTGAATGAACTGAAAACACAAGTATAAAACAATGACTGGCCGGCTCGAGGCGCGGGACAGGTGTTTCCTATCTGGGTATCCCACCTCTGCACCGGCCGCGTCCCCAAGGAGCTGGGTGTGCCCCGAGGCATTTTCTTTTAAACAGCTTTGTGATAAATGCGCAGTCTGGGCCCAGCTGGACGCCCCCCGGGGCAGCCCTCTCTTGGGTCTGGGTCTTTTAAATACAGCAGAGTGAGCAGGAGGGCTCACCTGTCACATAAATTGTCTGAACCCCAGAGTTAACCGTTTGCAACCTCCCGAGTCCCGCCGCAGTGAAGAGCAGGGGTGACCTGAGGCCTGCGACGAGGTGAGCGGCCCCCAGTCCACCTTGCCCTGCCTGTGCTCCAGAATTCATCCTACAGTTTTGCAAAAGTGATTTTTTTTAAAAAAAGAGGTAATAAAAGGTCAGAATAGCAGAATACAATGATTAGCAGGTAAACCCACCTGCTTTCCAGAAACTGCTTTTGCTCAGGGGCCCTGTGAGAGCAGGGCCTTGCCTCAGGCTAGTGACTGCTGATTGCCAGGGAGGGGCCTCAGCAGTCATCCCCCCAGGTCCCGGCCTGAGCCCACGCCAACATTCCCATGGAACACGGTGTCACTCCCACGGCCTGAGTTCCTCAGGGCTGCGTCCCTCCTCAGCCGCTGGGCCAGCTCCCGGGCACGTGACCACAGTCACACAGCGCCCCTTGCTCGGGAGGGAGCCCTGCGTGTGGTGGTCAGAGCTCTGCCACCACTGCCTAAGATTCTTCATAATTCCCCCTGAACTTGTGTTTGGTGAATGAAGTCCACTGTGGGACTAAGGAGCTCGCCGCCCCTCAGCCCAGCGACCTGCCTGGGAGGGCTGGGGGCAGGCGGGGGCAGGGTGGGGGACAGATGCCAAGCCACAGGGTGGGCCCGGCTCCCATGAGGGTCTGCACTTGCACGACGTTAAACAGCAAATAAAGAAAACACCGTGACAGGTCAAGAGAGAAACCACAGGAAAAGCTTTTTCCTGCTTTTTGAACAAGGGGCCCTGTGTTTTCGTTTGGCACTGAGGCCTGCAAGTTATAGAGCTGGCCAAGCTCAGCGACCCGGGGTCCACCCTGGATGCAGAGAAAATGCACCTCTGTCGGGCGCAGGGGCATCCGGTCCAGCAGGCTGAGAAAGGAGGTCATGGGGGGTGGGCGTAAAGCCGGCCAAGGACACCAGGGCAAAAGTGAAAACAGATCCCCCTAAAACCGAGCTCCTCCGCTGAGTTTGTGATGAACCACTTTATCCAAAAGTTTATTCCCCTTCTTGTCCCACCCCCACTCCTCTCAGGATTGAAACTGAGCAGGACCCTGCGGGGCCCTCCTGGGTACAAAAGCCCCTGCATGTCCCCCATTTCTTATTTGTAAGAAAAAGGCTCTAATCTCCTAGGCCTTCTCCTGGTTCCAAAGAACAGACTCAAGCAGTTACTAAGCAGGGAAGTGAAGGAACACAGAAACAAAGGGAAAGCAGTTAAGCAAGAAGATGGTGGCCTAACCAATAAACAGAACCCTGGCTCCTCCTCGAGGCACGCGCATAACAGTCTGACCTGTATCTCTGAGCTGCTCTGCAGAAACTAAGATCCACCGCCACCACCCCCAACCCAGGAGGAGGATGGTGACTACGTGCTGACCACAAGCACACAGATCCCAGACCAGGTGGGACCAAAAGGCTGATGGTTAAGATTTACAAAACATCACCCTGTTACCTCGCCACCAACCAATCAGAAGAAAGTCCATGAGCTGCAACACTCACCCCAAATGTTGCCCTAAAAACCACTGGGGAGTTTGGGTCTTTTGAGCATGAGCTGCCCATTCTCCTCGCTGGGCGCCCTGCAGATGAATGCTGTGCTCTCCTTCACCACAGCCCAGTGTCAGCAGGTTGGCTTTGCTGCACAGCAGGCGAGTTTGGTTCCATTAAAAAGGGTGCCAGGCCAAGGGACAAAGGTCTGAAGTGGCCTCAACAGCCCAAGGGCTGTGTGAGAACAGTGATGTGCTCCTGCACGGCTGGCCATTTGCAGATCTCCTGAGGGGACCACCCACCATCTTGGGGGCCCCGGGCCCTCGAGCTTGGGGGGAAGTGCCAGCACCTGTACCGCAGGGCCTCTGCGGGACACAATTGCATGTGTGCGCATGCCACAAAAGTCTACACTGGCACCTGAGTGTATACTCGGATATTTTATATCATAGTTGAAGAGTTTGGCCACCTGTTCTTTTTAAACAGCCATTGACAAACACCGCTCGGTGTAAGAAGTGGTGAAAAATGTTGTTAGAGTTCGTGCAGGATTTCTGGGAAGGCTCCTGGTGTCCCACTGGGGCTTCCTACGTGGCCCGCTCCTCTGTCTGTACCCCCAGTGCGCACTCGCAAACAGACACACACATACACACACACACACACAGAGATGCACACACCTAATCCAGAAAAATGTGTTTCTCACAAAGCCCAGACCCGGCCCGGGCCTGTCATAGGCAAGCAATAGATATCTGTTAAGCAAACAAATGAACGTCATTGTTTATTCCCCCTGATGGTAAGCCCCTGGATCCTGGCCCTGCCCCATGATGGCACACTTTGCTAGCCTGACTTTTCTTTAGGTATTTCCGTCTGACTCCTAATGCCCTCCAGCTTAACAGACAACCTGAGGCTGGAAACGGTGTGACTCCACCCCTACAGCGACCGAGTGACCTGGTGTCCTGCTGCCTGACTGGACTGGCTTCCTGACCGCAGAGCGGCAGCCTGCAGGCTGTCTGCAGAGGGCAACCCCGAGGCCACGTCTGTCCTCCATGAAGATGGTGCCCCCGCAGGAGGCGTGGTGTGTCTTCTGGGCCGGGCGGTGCTGGTGGCGGGAGGGGCTTCCCACTGGCTGGCTTAGATAGCTCTTTCCCCTCATTTTAAAGATAAGCAAACTGAAGCCTAAGAGGAGAGTGAGGTCCTCCAGGTGACCCCAGGTTGGTTTGTCAGGAGAGGTGGGAGGTGTGCAACCCCCAACCTGGGTCCCCAGAACCACTTTCTGGGAGGTCCCCCTGTAGCAAGAGATGGCAGCTGTGGGGGGAGCGCCGCAGCCCACCCCAGGCCGCTACAGGCCCCTCCAGCCTGAGACGGCCACGTGCAAAAGAGGTGAGTTGATTTTGTTTGTCCTTGGTCTTTCCGCGGGCCGCTTCCTAACCACAGTGCGTGGGGGTGAGTTTAACAGAGAGGAAATGATCAATCGCTCTTCCCACATCCTGAGCCTGCCAACGCAGCGCTCTGCAGTCTTTTCAGTCCTCTTGACCAACCCCCCAAAAATTGCTTAATATGAAGCAATATAAATGAGATTGATATAAAGATATTTTTAAAAGCTTATTTTGCTCTGTCTGGGGCCCCAATAAATGCACGTATCTGTTAAATAAATACAGCCCCAGAATGTTTCATTAAGCATCAGAGTCCTCTAAATTTCTCGTCAGGCCCTGTCCCGCGGAAAGAACAGAATTTAAGAGCCGCGAGAACGTCCGCTTGGCGGGGGCTGCCCCACCGCCCATCACAGGGCCCTTTGTAGGGCTGAATATATTTTGGCTTGGGGCAGAGAAAATGCATTTGCCAAAAGGGTTATTATTACCTTAGCAGTGATTCATTTAAGTGGTTTCCCGGGAGTGGTGTTTTATTATGATTTCTCAGCTCTCAGCTTGGTTCTCTCCCTGCTGTGGGACCCGACTGCATTCCTGTGATACTGGCCTGTTCATAACGCACAAACAGCCCATTCACCGTGCCCTGGGGGCCTCGGCCGGATGGTCCCCACCCCCAGCCCTGGGCCTCCAGCCACGGCCTCTGCCCTGCCCCAGGTGAGCTGACCTTGGGGCCCCTGAGGTGGGCCTGGCTTGGGAACAGTCCATCCACACCCCAGGAAGGACAGCGAGGCCACCCCCCTCCACCTGGCTCCAGAACTCACCGAGGTCCTTTTGGGGGGTGGCGCACCCCTGCGGTCAGGTCCCCTCCCGCGTGCCAGGCTGTGCTGGCCGCCCCAGTCCCTGCTTTGATTCTGATTATGCCATAGAGAGACTTAGCACCGAGAAAAGAAACAACTCGCAGGCAAGGTTTGCAGGAGAGCCAGGCTTCAGAGAAGTAGCTCAGCAATAAAAGTGAGGCTGATATTAAAGGCAAAACATGAGATTAGCGCGGCTACCAAGTTTACTGTGGGTCTCCTTCTGGGTTTTGGTGGAAAAAGAGCAATTTTTGACCCAACTATCATATCTGAACAATCAAAACAGATACTCCGACATCTGCCACATCGCAGGGGTCGGTGGTGGTGGCAGTCACACAGAGAGAGTGTACCTTCTGTCCCTGAAACTGAGCCCTCAGCCTGACTCACCTTCATGACCAACTCCTAACCACCCTCTTCTCTGCTCCCCAGGAGCCAAGGGAGATCCATTTTCTTCCCAAGATGCGCTGACCGGAGCCACCGAGAACGCACCAGAACACTCAGCCGGGAGCCCAGGCCTGATGAGGGGGCCTCCCCTTGCGTCCTGCCAACCCCCCACCCCCACCCCCAGACACTGAGGGCATCTCCAGGCCAGGAGGAGTCCCTCCCAGTCACCTCCATTCACCCACCAACTGCTCCCAGAGAGTGGGATCCCCTGACCCAAGGAGGACACCCCACCTGTCATGGGGGTCTGACCCTCCCTCAGGCCACCCACACTCCAGGCTCCCTGCCCCAGCCCCGCCTCGCCCCTTAGAGCTGCCCCCGGCCACTGGGGTCACTGAAGCACGCGGAAGGTGTCGAAGACTCAGCACAAGAAAAGAACGTGCAATGTCCCACTGATGATTTGTGTACGGATCACAGATTGAAAGAGTAATATTTGAAGAGCGTGCATTAAATAAATTATCAACATGAATGTCGCCTGCCCCCTGTTTCGGCAGTGGCATAGATGAGATGCTGTCTTCTTACAGCCCCTTTTTTAAACAGCAAAAGGAAACAGCTAGAATTAGCTAACAGACATGGAGCCCGCGTCACAGGCGTGGTGTCCATCGTCCCGGTGGCTCAGCGCCATCCTCCCCAGCCGCGGCCTCGCCACCTTGACCAGTGACTTGGTCCAGGTGCCAGAAACCGCCCTTAACTAGACATTCTCTGGTCCAGCAAGGCTACGGCCAGACAGTCGTCGGGACAGTGCTGGCACTCACTTTGCTAGAACACCCTCAGTGCTCCTCAGGCCCCTGCCCCAGCTCCCACCTCCCTCATCTCTCGTCTCCCACTTAATCAGAAGAGCATGAGCTGCCAGCATCCCCGCCCTCGCCTGGACCGTCCCCAGGCCTTGTAGGGTCATCCCTCCCTTGGAGCAGGGCCCGAGGCCTGACTGCACCTGCTAACAGGCTCCCGTTCCTCCCCGCCTCCCCTCCAGCTCCACGTGCTCTGCTCCAGTGCCCTCAATCATATCACAGTTTAAATTGCCAGTATATCAAGGAGTGTTTCCAACAGGAAAGAGCAAACTGGAACTGGGGTGAGCACATCAGAGTGAGCATAAGGGACAGAGGTCTGAGGTCAGCAGATATTTCAAACCCTGCCCCATACTCCTTTCCTCTTAGCTGCTCCTGACAATCGGTCCTCACGGATGGGCGGCCCAGCCACTCTGCAGGGTCCCTGGACCAGCATCACCCTCACAAGACGCCAGGAGGTCACGTCACCCTGGAAGCCGCGATGACCACACCAGAGCCCAGGACAACAGTGCATGAGGCAGAGGATGGGTGTGGGGATAGACCCCTCCCTCCTCTCCACACATGCTCTCCCCCCCTCCACGGGATAGGGGTTATGACCGAGCACACGTTGGATCTTCCAAACCTCCTGGAGATCTTCCTCCTCTGTCTGAGGTTGAGAAGCCAAATCACGCACAAGTCATTTTCAGCCTCCTTTTAAATCTGGAAACCACATCCCTGCTCCCCTTTCTGATGGAGGAAACAGTTTGGTTTGGAGGAGCGGGGATGGGGGAGCCTGCAGACCGGAGAGGAGCCTGCAGGTCGGCTGGGGGCTGGACCGCCCGTGCACTCCCTCTCTGCTGCTTTCCCGACCTGCTGGAACACTTAAGCAGACCTTTTGGGAAGGACTTCTGGTGCGAAAAATAATGATTGGCTCAGCTAAAAGCCAGAGCAAAATAAGAATGAGGAAGCAAAAGTCCAATTTCTGAGTGATTAATTTTATGAACTACACGGGGTTGCAGTGGTTCCTTGCATCAACCCTCCTTTGTCACGGACGAATGTAAACACGCAGAACCTCGCTGGCAATTCTGGTCAAAATATTTAAACAGGGAAGTTTATGAGCAAAAGAGCTGCTTTTATTATTCAGCTCTGTTACAACCAGCCCCTTGAGTTTTCCCTCAGGTTTCTTTCAGCTTGAAGGCAGTCTCCTGTTCATTCTCTAATCTCCTCAACCCAATTAACATGCAACATGTGATGAAACATTACTGCCCTCTGTTTTTCCTGGTTATAAAAGGAATTCATGTTTCTTCTGCTTCTGGGATGAAGTAACCCACTTTTCCCTACTTCCCCCACTAAGTGCGGCTAACAGCCCTGGACGTTACACCTAAAACCACAGAGAGCATCTGGAAAGATGGAGGGAAGGTGGTAGACCAGCTGGTGTCTCAGGACCCAAGGGAAAACACAGTGCGGGGAGGGGGGTGCCCTGCTTTTCTTCTGCCTGAATATTCCAGACGTGGATATGAACCTGTCTGCAACCCAGAACTGTCAATGGACAAAGACCCCAAAAAGCCCCAACAAAAGCCTGCTCTCTCTCGCTAACAGATCAGAACAGAGGCAGCCTGGCAGGACAGAAGACTTCTAAAGAGAAACTGCCCTGCTCCAGCCAAACACCACTGGGAAGACTGTGGCCCCCTTCACCCACAACAGCGAAGATTTCTTTGCCAGGGAGCCCAGACCCCTATTTCCACCAGGCAGGAATGAGGCAGGACTCCCTCCTCCACCAGAGTAGTGCCACAGGCTTCAACAGAAAACCACTTATCACACCAAGGACCAGGAAGACCTCAAATTGAGTGAAAAAAGGCACCCTGATGTCAACAGTGAGATGGCAGACATTAGGGGTATCTGACAAATATGTTAAGGCAACTGTGATAAAAAAAAAAATGTTTCAACAAGCAATTACGAGTATCATTGAAACAAATGAAAAAACATGGAAAGCCTCAGCAAAGAAACAGAAAGTCTCAACTAAGAACTACAGTATATTTTTAAGTGGAAATTTAAGAATTAAAAAGTTCAGTAACTGAAATATAAAGCACGGGTGAGCAGCTCAGCAGCAGAATGGAGAAGACAGAGGAAAGGCTCAGTGAACCAGGAGACAGAGCAACAGACACCATCCAGACGGAACGCTGAGAGAAAACGCTCTGGCAACGATAATAATAAAGGCTCTCAGGGACCTGTGGGAATATAACAAGAGATCAAATGTCCACACCATCTGAGTCCCCAGAGGAGAGGAGAGAGGAAGAGGCTGAAAAATATTCAGGAATATAATGGTTGAAAACACCATCAGCTGGGAAAAAGACATAAACCTCTAGATTCAAGAAGCTGTGCAAACACCAAACAGGGTACACCTAAAGAAATCCATGCTGAGAAACACCAAAATTAAATGCCTGAAAACTCAAGACAAAGAAGAGATCTTCAAAGAACCCAGAGAAAAACGACATCTTACCACAGAGGAAAAGCAACCAGAAGGACTGTAGTTTCTGCAGGAGTCCAGAAAGAGGCAGCATAGTATGTCTCACACACACACACAACTGTGCCCAGAATGCTAGAGCAGACCCATTCTGAAGACTGGCTAAGGAAATGCCCTGAACAGAAAGGAAATAGTAAAATAAGGAACTTTGGAATGGCAGAAAGGAAGAAAAACACATATGAGACAAGGATATGGAGAATTACAGTAGGCTTTCCTTCTCTGCTTGAGTTTTCTAAATTATATTTGACGTTTGAAACAAAATTATAACACCAAGTGATGTAGTTCCAAATATACATACAAGTAATATTTAAAACACTGATGTTATAAATGGGGTAAGTAAAGGGACATAAAGAGAGGTAGGGTTTGTATACTTCATTCAGTTTAGCAGGGAGGGGTTTGGTCAGCCCCACCGAAATGTTGCACCCAGGACAGCAGTGCCCTCACCCACACTGCGCAAGGGTCAGAATCTGCACTGCAGGGGCTCATTGGTTCCTCTCCACCAGGGGAGCAGCCCACATTGCTGGGCTGACCTCTCTTTCTGGGCAGAGGGCTGTCCTTCCCACCACCTCTTGCAACCAGATGGGAAACCATATGCCTCTAGCTGAATGTCACCTGGGAAATATGAGACTGGGGCGACCTGAGATTGCTCCCTGCTCTAAGTTGCTGAGTCTGGATGGGGAATGACTAGCAACCATGCAAAGGGGACATGGGGCTCCATAGCATCATCTCTACCTGCCTGAGCCTCGAATTAACCCATCACTAGCAGCAGTCCCTCTCTGGCCTTGTTGGAGCCAAACTTACACTGTAAGTTCATGAATCCCTCAGTTGAGAGGCCAGGATAAGGGGTGAGGGCATGAGCAGTTAGGATTCCCTGTGCAGGCACTGCTGTGGTGGGGAGGCAGAATCATAGTCCAAAGGAAGAACAAGAAAGGGGAAATAAACTAGGGTAGGATAAGCAAACAGTAAGAGTAGGAAGGGGGACATGTGTCCTAAAGGGGTTTGAGGGCAGTCATGAGGAGAGAGGACCTTGAGACATGGGCAGCTGGAGGGCCTGGGGCCTTCTCTGTGAGAAAGAAAAAGGGCCCAGGGTCTTGTGTGAGCCCAGTCGGTGGTTCCCCCAACCATCAGCTGCTTATGTACAAAACAAAATGACTGACTTGCCAACAGAAAGGTGACTAGTTTCCAAAACTCTGGAATTCAGACAGCAAATAGGGGCCAGGGGACAAAATGAATCTGAACTTTTAGAAACAAGTTGAGAGAGGATACAAAATCTTGAAGCATCCCAGGCTGACACAGACTGAAGACAAGATTTCTGAAGCAAAGAGATGACAGCATCAGGTAAGCACAGGCAGAGCCCACAGTTCTGCACAGCTCCCACCCACCCGGCCTGGCCGGGGGCGAGGTCAGGCCGCTTGAAGGGCGGCACCCCGGGGGCAGAGGATTCCTCCTTCCGAAGTCCTTCCATAAAGTGCTGCTGGGAGTTGGTGCGTTCTTCCTTTGAGGGGAAGCAGAGCCGTTCCAGAGTGACCTCTAGGGGACAGGCCCTGCCAAGGGGAAGTCAGAGCAAGTGGAAATTCATATTCTCTTGACGACAGTGAGTGATCTCGCACAGTCGCCAGGGCCTGGTGAGGCCTGTGCCAGGAGCCACGTGGGCCAGAGCGCCCCCTCCCTCCACCCAGGGCTGGGTGAGGGGCGAGGGCGGGGCCGGGGCTGGGGGCGTCTGTCAAACTGAGGACTGCCAGGACGCAATCAAAGGGCCAGGGCGGCCTCCCCACTGTGGAACAAATTCTAAACACTTCGCAGGAATGTGGGCGCCACCGCAGGCCTGCGGCCATAGAGGCCAAAGGTGAGGCTAATTAGAAGCAACTTTTGGAAGGACGCCGGCATGTGTGGGTCGAGACACAAGGCAGGATGCAGCTGGGGGGCCGGGGGGCCAGGCCGGGGCCTGTGAACATAACAGCCCCCGAAGGGCGCCTGGGGAGCTGGTGGCTTTGAAGGTTGATTCGGACCACAGCCAGGATGCTATCATCGAACCCGAACTTCGACCATGCCCTTTCACCACCATCTGTGTACGCCCCCCACGCCCGATCTTCCAGATGGTTCTGGAAAAATCCTCTCCTCACAAGATCCATAGGCCCCGTGGCCAGAGTGCCAGTGGCACGTGGCAGAGCCCCTCCTCTGGGGCCACAGGACAACCAGCGGGACGCCCCCACATCCCACCTTGGCACCTCTTTGGGGGTCACCAGCTCAGAGTCCCAGGAGGGCACGGCCGGGTTTGTCCGGTCTCGTGGCACCGGAACAGTGGCTGCTGCTTAGCTGGGGTTCAAGAGACATTTAAGGGGTTCACTACCTAGGGCTGCCAAGACCACATGCCAGAGCCTGGTAGCTTAAAATAATGGAAATGTATTCTGTCACCGCTCAGGAGGCCAGAAGCCCCCGATCAAGGCCCTAGCAGAGCTGCGCCCATCTGAGGCTCTCGGGGAGAAGCCGTTCCAGGCCTCTCTCTCCAGCTGCTGAGGGCTGCCGGCCGTCCTCGGCATCTCCTGCAGCTGCAGCCAGCCAGCCTCCGCCCGCACCCTCCCTCTGAGTCTCTATGTCCGATACCCACTCTCCTTCCTCCTTTAAGGACACCAGTCACTGGATTTAGGGCCCATCCCACTCCAGTGTGACCTCATCTTAACTTGTTTGTATCTGCAAAGACCCTACTTGTAAATAAGGCCGCATTCACAGGTCCCACGGCTAAGACCTCAACATACCCTTTTCGGGGTGCAATTCAACCCCTACAGGAACGACTGAATGAGGGGAGGACGAATGTCCCCAGCCCAGGAAGGAACCCACTCTCCCGACTTTGCCAGGGTCTACGGCAACAAGCACTTTCTGCGCTGAGAGAGGCGGGTGCGTGAGGCGGGTGGCTGTCGGTGGTGCCCCATGAGGGAGCCTTCCCCACGCCGTCCCCAAACCAGGGATTCCAAACATGGAACCAAATCCCCAGTCACTAGTCACAACCACGACCCAAACATGCACACCAAGCCGCAGCGGTGGGCATACGTACATGGGGTCGGACACGCGTGCGAGTGTGTGATACGGCATGCAAGGGGTGAGACGTGTGGTTTGTGTTTGGGGGGTGTGTGTGTGTGTGCATATGACAGCTGAAGTTCTGCCCCGTTCTGCCCACCTCGGGAGTGCACTCAGTGGGCCTGATGTGCTTCCTAAGATGAAGAACGTCACTAAGAACCACGAACACGCCCCCAGCACGGGGCAGGGGTGGGGGGCGCATCCTCCAGCTGGAGTCAGTAACGAGGGGCGCTCGTCAGGTGGCCCGGGGGCCTGGGGGCGGTAACAGAGCACCACAGACAGGGCGGCTTCAACAACAGGAATCGACTGCTCGCTGCTCTGGAGACCAGAAACCCAAGGTCAAGGCAGGGTGGCGTCTGGTGAGGCCTCCCTCCCCGGCGTGCAGAAGGCCACCCTCTCACTGGCCCTGATGGCCCTCCTTCCGCGCACAGGGAGGGAGGTCGGCGTCTCCTCCCCTTCTTACATGAGCAGTGGTCCTGCTGGGCTGGGGCCCCGTCCTCACCACCCTCGTTTAGCCTTAATCACCTCCCAGAGGCCCCAGATACAGTCACACAGAGGTCAGGGCTTCAACATGCGACTTGGGGGTGGCGGGAACAATTCAGTCTGTAACAAGATTTGAGGAAAGATGTCAATGTCACACCTCTATTAAAAAGGACACAGCACTGAGGAGGAAGGCCACCTCAGTGGTGTTGAAAGCATCCAGAACATAGCACAGCCGTCCAGGAGCCCGAGGTCTGAGGCAGGAGGTGTGGGTGCCCATGAGGGGCTCCAGGAACTGCCGGTGAGGCTGTGAGGTGGGGCCCCTGGACCCACACAGGCAGGAGAAGCCGGAGCTCCCTGGCTCCCCGGTCGGCCCGGAGAGCTGGCATGAGGGGTGTGCAGAGTGAGCGTCTGGGAGGAACAGGGCCAGCCCAGCCTCCCTCACAGACTTGGACCACGTGCCGAGGGTGCTGACGGAGGGGCTCCCAGGGGATCACACAGATTCAGGAAGCCCAGGGCTGCAGGATCTCCAGGTGAGGTTTGACGATGGGGGTCTAATGCCACCTGTCCTGTGATGATTACCCCATAGGCAGCAAATGCACCAGATGTCAGAGGACCCTGGGTCCCACTGGGCAGTCACCCCAGACACGAGCCATCCACCCCGTCTCCCGTGCTTTCCTCAAACACCCCTGGGGCCAGCTCTGCATCAGCCTCAGACCCTCCAGACCATTCTGCACGCCGCCCTGGAACAAGCTAGACTGAGGAAGCACCAGAGGATGGCCACCTCCCCTCAGAGGCACAGTGACGAGGAAGGGGTCCTTCCCCTCGGCTGCCCTTCCCGAGAGGGAGCTGGGCACAGGAGAAGGAACCCCCCCGTGGCCCAGGTTCTGAGTCCTGGGGGTACCACAGCCTTGCAGAGCCTGGACCCCCTCGCCTGTGGGGAGGTGTCGGCGCTGCCCTTGCAACAGGCACCCCAGGTGGTGTTCTGCTTGTGACATCAGTTTGCCAACTGTCAACAACAGCCAAGAAGAGCCTGCGATTAACCCCACGATGCTGCCCGCTGCAATGTGAAGAGGCCATCCCAAAGCAGCCGACCCCCAGAGGGCACCCCAGAGACCCCAAACCTCTGGTCAGAGCTGGCTGGCATCTGTCTGCAAGGGGAGCAGGTTTATTTGCTGCTGGACTTCCCAGTCACTTAGAGGGAAATAATTGCACCCACATGGCATTTGTTTAGAGAGAATTTCACTCATGTTGCACTGAGCGCCTTCCTTTCAGCTCAGTGACTGAACTGCCACCCACCAGGTCCCTCTTCTTCAGTTACTGCTGTTCCCCGCTCCCCGAGCATAGTTTGGATTCCATCAGACGGTGTCACGTACAGTGCAAGTGGGTTTCAGCATTGAGCAAGGCTTACAGGAGACGGCCCACTACGTACTAGCTACGGGAACTCCATCCACACTTTACCCCTCTGAGCCCCAGTGTTCCCCATCTTTAAAGTAGGGACAATAACTCTGCCAACTACTTCACAGGACAATTGTGAAAATCTAATTTTAAAATCATCTGATAAAGTGCAAGCTACTACTCAAACAAGCGGTCTGGAATTATTTCATCAATGTGCTTCTGGCATGACAGGAGAGGTTGCATCGGACCAGACCCCCTGCCAAAAATAGCAAGGAAAGCTGGACAAAACACAAAGACCCCCGGGAGGACAGAGCTGGCCGAGGCGGGCCTGGCGTGAGGCGTCGCGGCCTCCCCACAGGTATGTAAAAGTCCATGAGCAGCACGGGTCTCGGGGGCTAACAGCCAGGCAGAAAGCGGGCGCCACGAGTGAGCGACATTAAGCAGCTCCATCATTCCCACAGGGATGAGGGGGAACAAAACCTGGAGCTCAAGGCTACCAAGACAGCCACATCTGAAGACCCTGAGAGAGAAGGTAAATGCTTAGAAGCAAGCCCGACACCCTGAACCACTTGTCTTTGCAAAGAGATCACTTATTCACAAACAGCAAGCCAGAGGCTGACACACCCTGGAGAAAACAAAAGCCAACAGCTGGAAAAGCCCAGCAGAGCTCTGGGCTCTCTCACCGTGCCATGGCATAGCTGGAGTTCAGGGGCGTTCCCTGTGAACAAGGATGACCCAGAAATACACTGAGCCTTACACAAACTGAAAAGTGCCTCAAACCTGCTTACTACCTGATTATATTAAATGAGTCTGCCCCTAATTTAATTGCCATAAGCAAAAGTAAACTCTCTCTACAGGAAGATAGCATGATTCAGAGTCACAATAATTTATGATCACAATGTCCAACACTCTTTCCAAAATTACCAGATACCTGGACATAGGACCAAGAGAAAAGAGTCTCAAGAGAATATTGTGGAAAAAATTCAAATGCCCATCAACAGTAGAATGAATAAATAAAATGTAGTATATTCATATTATGGATTGCTACATAGCAATCATAAAAATTGCCATGCAAAAAAGCACGGCCATATCTGAGACATAATGTTGAGTAAACATGTCAGATACAAAAGAATATGTACTAGAGGATCCAAGTCTATATACTAATTCATGGTAATAGAGATCCAAAAATTGGTTATCTTTGAGGGAAATATCAAATGCAAGGAACATAAGGGAGACATTGGGGTACTTGGAATGTTAAAAATCCTGATATGGGTGATAACTATTTGGATATGGTGATAGATGTAGACATAAGGAGTGTGTGTGTGTGTGTGTGTGTAACAATTCATCAGGCTAAATACTTAGGATTTGTGCACTTTACCATATAAAAATACTTCATTGAAAAAAGAAGAAAAAAATCAACCTTTGAAAATAAATAAGTAGAACTCAATACAGTTGACCTTTGAACAACACGGAGGCTGGCATGGTAACCCGCCACACAGCTGAAAATTTGTGTGTAACTTTACAGTCAGCCCTCCATATTCATGGTTCCACATCCACAGATTTAACCAACCATGGATCGTGCAGTACTGCAGTATGTAGCTGATGAAAAAAAATTCATGTACAAGTGGAATGTGCAGTTCAAACCCATGTTCTTCAAGAGTCAACTGCATAGGACTTTAAAAGCAGATCATACATAGCTGAAGAGAAAATTAGAGAATTAAAAGACAAGTCAGTTGGAAGTTAAATACAGAAAAAAAAATTACAGATGAAAAATACAGAAAATCATTTTGAGAGAAATTTGGAACAAGAAATATTTGACATGTGAACAAAGGAAAAATGACAAGTTGGTAGGCAGATTTAAGCCCAAATATATTAGTAATTATAATAAATGTTAATTTCTTAAATATACCAATTAAAAGACATATTATCAGACTGGATAAAAATATAAAGTTCAACTATGACACTTATAAGAGTCATATCTAAAATATAAGGATACATAGATAAACAACAAGGACCTATTGTACAGCACAGAGAAATATATTCAGTTTCTCATAATAATATATAACGGAAAAGAATCTGAGAAGAAAATATATACATGTAGGTATACGCATAACTGAATCACTTTGCTGTACACCTGAAACTAACATTGTTAATCAACAACACTTCAATAAAAAATAAACAAATAAAATAAAAGGATACAGAGAATGTGAAAGTAAAAGCTATACATATCTTTTAAAAAGATATACGATGCAAACACTAACCAAAGGAAAGTCAGTGAAGTTATACTAATACCAAATTAAATACAAGAGGAAGAAGCATTAATAAATAGATACTTCATAATAAGAAAAGGGTCAGTCTACCAAGAAGACATGACAATCCCAATCATCATGCTCCTAATAATATAGGCTTAAAATACATAAAGCAAATGTTTACACAAATGGAAGTAAAAACAGACTCATTTGCAATCAAAATGGAATATTTTAACAAGTATCTATGGATAGAATGGATAGAATAAAAAATATCAGTACATGTACAGAAGATTTGAGCAACATGTTGAAATCTCACGAATTTCAAAGAATTGAAAATATACAGATTATATTCTCTATTTTCTGACTACAATGGAGTTAAGCTACAGCTGAGGAAGAAGTTTAAATTCTAAATACTCTTCTAAATAGCCTATGAGTTAAAAAGAATTCATAATGGAAATTAGAAATATTTTGAAATGAATGCAAATGAAAATATAACAACAAAATTTATGAGATTAAAGCTATGCTCAGAGGGAAATTTTATAAGTTTAAATGTACATAGAAGAAAAGAAAGGCTAAAAATTAATTATCAAAGTCTCTATTTTGAGAAATGTAAAAAGAACAGCAAACTAAACCCAAAGAAGGAAGAAACAGAGCTTAAAGGCTTATCTGGAAGAGATTTGGGAATGCAGCTTCTGTCTAACGGGGTAAACCACAATGAGATTCATATGTGACTCACAATTATATGAGAGAATTACATCAGCAAAAACATTGTCAGCCTATACTAAAAAACAAAGGTGGCCTTAAATTAAAGGAGCCAGGTTGACCCCCTAAATTCTACCAGCAGGAATCAGGCTGTGAAAACTACTCTGCTGCAAACACGCATTCTCCTTCACCAAAAAAGACAGGATGACTCAGAGGGTGGAAACAAGAGGCCAGAGGGTAGAGCCAAACACTGTGAAGAATTATTTCCAAGCCTCAAAACCTCATCAGGGAACTTCCAACATGTGTCCCGCTGGATGTCAGAACTGCCATGGACCACTGACTGCTTGGTGCCTCCCGTTTCCCCTTTTTTTAAAGAGGAATATGTATCATGGTTATCTTGTGCCTGCCCCACCACTGTATGCTGGGTATAGGAAGCAGATAACCAACTCTTTAGTTTCACAGACCCAAAGATGGAAAGGAACTGTACTCAAGGAGCTGTGCTAAAGGAATCGTCCTTGAAGAGCCTCACCGAGGGGGCAGCAACTTGGAGGAGCCGACCATGCATGGGAGGGGAGGAAGGGCTGAGAAAGATGTGGGATTTTTTAATCGAAGAGAGTTGAGCCTCCAGTCAAGGGTTGGGAAAGTTTATTCTCCCTCTCAAGGGAGGAACTGGAACGCTACATGGTAAGTGGTGTGGATACAAGAAAGGGTGAAAACATACAGACAGACCTCAACTTTGAACTCTGAATTGTATTCCACATTTTCCACTGAACATCTCAAAAGTACCTCAGATTCAATCTTTCCAAGACCACACCTTGTCTGGTAGCTTACATCTCCATGAATCACAAGACGGTCTACCCAGCTGCACGGGGTAGACAGCTCGGGATGGAGCGTGATCCCCTCCCACCCCTCACCATTCATTACCCAACCAGCCACCCAGATCAGAAGCTCTTACCTCCTTAGCTGCTCTAGGATCAGCTCACTTCTCTCCACCCACCTCCAGCCCCACAGTCCAGGCCACCAGGATCAAAGCTGGCCTCGGGAAATGGCCGGATCGTTGGCCTGCCCTGGACCACAAGGCTGGCGCCCACGGCCACTCTGCTCCTTTCAAAATGCCAGTCCCCTTGTGACTCTCCCTGCTTAAGCCAGTAAGTGGCTTCTCGCTCACCTGGCCCCATGGTCTCCCCTGCAACCTGAGCAGCTGAGGGGAGGCAGGGCCGCAAAGCTGGAAGGAGGAAGGAACAAGGGTGCTGGTGCCCTTCCCCCAGGGGCACCACAGGGCTCTGCACCAGGTCCCCTCCTCCTCCAGGCGCAGGCCTGCCCATCTCCCTAACGTCAGATCTCTGCTAAGTGCAGCTTCCTGCAAGGAGCCCCTTCCCCTGCCCGCACCCCGCTCTAATGCACGCCTCATTAAACAGGGCTCCTTCAGCATGCCTTACTTGGTCCACTGAACGCTTGAAATAAGCCAAAAGCAGTGGACGACGTTCTCGGTCCCCCTCTGCACCTGCACATGAAGAGACACGAGCCCAGAGAACTGAAGAGAAATGGCAAGGTCACCGAGCTGGGGACAGGTCCCTCTCACCAAAGGAACAGGAGGCTCAGTCCACGTCTGACTAATGGAGGGAAAAGAACTACCTAAAAACAAGCGGAGAAGTAAAACGCTGTGACAGGGGTTCCTCACGCTTAAGTCCCCTGCCCTGCGTTTTCTTCCTCCCTTCCCCTCGCTTTTCTCCTCCTTCCCTGCGCTCAGTAGCTGACCTGTCTCCCTTTAACTACTTCCCAAGGAAGCAGCCTCAACAGTCTTTCCCACAGATTTGAAAATTCCCTGCAATAAAAATGTCAAGGGTGAAATAAGACAATGCATTTTCTCAGTCCTACATCAGGCCAAATTACATATTAAAGGACCAACATCTGAACAATAAAACTCAGGATAAAAGCCACCTTTAACTTGTCAGAACCTTGGCTGCGGTCTGGATTACAACTGGAGCAGGCGCTGGGGCTGAAGTTGTCCTTCCCCAGGGTATTTCACACATGGGCCCAAATCTGCTTGGCCCCTCCCAGACCTCCTCCCCAGTCCACACCTCACCAGGCTGCCAGAGCTGATTCAAATCCTAGAGAGACTGATGAATTTTGGGGGGACTGATTGCTGAGAAATTTTTTTTTTCTTGCCTAAAGTAAGAGCCTGGAGGGGGAGGGCAGAGCTCAGTGGTAGAACCCGCGCTTAGCATGCACGGGGTCCTGGGTTCAATCCCCAGTAACCCCATTTAAAAAAAAAAAAGCCTGCTGGAAGCCAGGTTGGCAGCGCTGGCCCAGCCCCCGAACGCCCCGCCCAAGGGACAGGGAAGTGACTGAGCTGTCATCACTGCTGACTCCTTCATTAGGGAAGCACTCACTCCTGCTCCCCACTGACGGCTCTTTGTTTCTGAACTTTCTTACTCAGGTGAAAGGACTCAAAGTCTCCTTTCACCAAAGTACCTGAAAACCCTCCGTCCACCTACACCAGTTACACCTTCTTCCCCCATGCATGACCAGCACTGTCTTTCCTGGGCTTCTATGACCTTACAGTTCCCAGAGAGGCTCTGAGTGCTCAGCACCGGCTCCGGTGTGTCAAGATGCAGGGAGGCTGCGTCCTCTCTGGGCCTGCCTGGGACAAAGTCAGGGCCCCGCCCAGAGGACAAGGTGCGAGCCCTCCCCAGGGACCCCTGCCCCAAGGCGCCCCGTGACAGGCCAGTGTCACAGCTGGATGACATGTAAAGTTGATTTCGATTTTAAGGGCCTGTGAGGGGAAATGCTAATTATTTTGACACTGGCAATGCCCCTGTGATGGGCTGATCCCCACAATTTCATTCTGTTCCGTTACTCATGAAAACTGGATTCAAACTCCCACACAAACTGCCCCACAAACTCCCCATGTGCTGACCACCAGTCAATTCAGTTTCCCCACTTCTGTGAGCCCTCCCTCCACAATTTTGATTTTTGTCATCACAGACAAGAATGGGGAATGCCATTCACCAGAGACGGTCCCTCCTCCTGGCTCACAAATGAGGAAAACCAGCCCCAGACCACAACCCCCCCAAGACTCGAGTCCCAGCTGGCACCAGACCCAGAGCCCCCAGCACCTCCCTGCAGGCCCTCCGTCCACAGGAAGACTCACCTCAGGGCAGGCGTGTTTGTCTCCTCCGTGAAGACCACACAGGACCCAAGCACTGTGACTGGCCCCCAGTGGCCTCTGCTTGTCCGTCCTGGCTCTGGAAAGCTACAGCTTTTGCTTTTCATTTCATTTTCTATGAAGGTTAAGATAATGCTTGAAGTCTAATGTCTTTCTAAGTGTCAGTGACAAGGGAACACTGGCTTTAGGGCCTCCCCTGGAAGGGCTGCTGAGCTACGGAATGGACTTAGTCTAGTGGAAATCAGCGTCCACCCACGTCCGCCAGGGTGGGGTCAGAGGGGGGCTAGTGGAGAGTCAGAACTCCCTGCACTGCCCGGTGTTAATGAGGGAAGTGCCCTGTGCCCCAGCCCCCTGCGGCTGAGGGGAAGACATCCTCTCCATCCCCCAGGGTCTCATCGGGGGCCAAGAGGGGAACCTGGACTTTCACGGCACCTGACAGTAATAAGGCCACACTTCCTTCTCCCAGTGATGACGTGTCAGAGGTTGCCTGCTAAAACAGATTTAGGTAAAATTCTGAACACCTGAAACGTGTGAGATACAACTGAAAATCACTAGTCATGCCACAAAGCAGGAAAATCCCAACTCGAATGAGAAAAGACGGCCAACAGATGCCAACACCAACGATACATGTGCTGGAATTCCCAGACAAGGATTTTACAGCAGCCATCACAACGCTTAAACAAGGGATTGTAAATGCACTTGAAATAAATGAAAAGAAGCAGAAGATACAAACCAAAGAAACAGAAGATACAAAGAAGAAACTTATGGAAACTTTAGCACTGAAAAATATAACCAAAGGTTTTTGTTTCTCGTTTTTTTAACTCACTGGATGGCTCCACAGCAGAACAGAGAAGGCAGAGGGTGTAACTGGTGAACTGGAAGAGAGAACAATGGAAATCACCAATCTTAACAACAGGAAAAAAAATCACAGAGCCTCAGGGCCTGTGGGACTACAGCAAAAGGCACAGCACTCATGTCGCCATGGCCCTGGACAGAGGGCAGGGCTGGCAGCGCCTCAGAGACACCATGGCTGAAACTTGCCCCAAACTGGGCCAAGGAGCACACAGGTACAGATTCAAGAAGCCAAGCAAACACCAAAAAGGATTAACCCAAAGAAATCTGCACCAAGACACATCATAATGAAACTCCTGAAAACCAAGGACAAAGGAAAAATCTTGAAGGTGGCAAGAGAGGAACACTTTACAGAGACGAGAAAAGGCAGCTCTGAGCGACGTGACTTCTCATCAGAGACCACAGAGGCCAGAGGAAGTGGGACAGCATGTGTCCGGAGCTGAACAAAACCATCAGTGAAAACACCCTTCAAAAATGGAGAAACCAAGACACTATTAGATGAAGGAAAACTAAGCGAATCTGTCACCAGCAGACCTGCCCTAAAGAAATGACGAAAAGAAGATCTTGAAATGGAAAGGAAATCATAAAAGAAGGATCTTGGAACATCAGGAGGGAAAACCCCACAACAGAAAAGGTGAAAATATGGGCAGACACAATATACCGGGCTTTAGGAAAACGTTTTGTGAAACATGCATGTTATTTCAGACCTTTTCAACAGTTACCATCATCATATGAGTGGATGGTGAGCACCTGGAAATAGCTGATACTTTCTGATTTTTTTGGAGCTAATTTAGAAGAGTTTCATTCAGGTTTCATAAATAAAAAAACAATGTCTCTCTGATTACTTGGCCTGCTTCTCAAAATATTCACCATCCCTGTTTGTAAGTCAGACTTCCCACTGACAGAATTACAGATTCATAAAAACTAATTTTATCCCCAAGTTTATTCCAAATAGAATTAACAAATCCAGATTTAACAACTAAAACTACAGGGTGCCCAGGTAAATTTAAACATTACATGGGACATTGTTATACTAAAAATCATTCATTGTTTATCTTAAGTTCACGTTCCACGGGGCGTCCTGTGCTGTCGGGCAGCCCCGTGGGGCTTGACTGTCAGCGTCTACAGCACAGAGGCCCCACCCCCCACCCCACCCCCCCACCCCCGAGCAGACCACACCTACCCTGGAACCTCGTCCCTCTCGGCAAGAACCCGCCAAGGGGCCCAGCAGCTCACAGGGTCACATCTTGAACAGTAAATAACATCCTTGCTCAGAAATGCCTCATTTCCATAGATTAGGAAGTCTGGGGGCTGTTTTAAGCTTTCATTCATAAGGGTAAAAATTACCTGCTCCTAGGGGCCCGACAGAAGAAATGGAAAGCTTTAGAGCCACTGCGAGGCAGAGAGCAGCTGGGGGTTGGGAGCACACTCACCCCCACCCTGGTCTACCCGCATTCAGAGCAGGCATTCCAACCCCCGGGACATGCAGACCACAAACCTGTACTCAGACCCTTACAACAAACGTTTGGGGGCGGGAGCATAGGCCTTGCGGAGCACGGGGTGGGGGTACCACTTGGCTGGGAGGGAAGGGAAGGCTTCCCAGCAGAAGTGGCATCTGAAAGGGGATGGGGCAGCCCTGAGGGTTTCCAGCACACGGGGGAGGGGAACAGGCCGCGGGGCCGCCAAGAGCTGGAGATGACGAAGTGTACACGGCAGGTGGGAGGTGGAGCCACATTCAGGGAAGCTCCTTCCAGCCAGCCGAGGGGGAGGACGAAGCAGAGCAGACTGGAGGCAGGACATGAGCCGGGCCACCGTCCCGCTGGTGCAGGAGCGCCCGGAGGTGGACATGGGGAGGGCAGAGGCGAGGGAGGGCAGGAGGTGATGCGAGGGACGGAGGGGCTCCCACCCACGTCCTGTGTAGCAGGTTCTTTCCTTCCTCCACGACGCTCTCTGAGCCCCTGTCGTGTGCCGGGCACGGGGCTGCGGTCTTCCCTGTATTTCCACAGCCATGGGTAGCGGGGGGGGAGCCAGCCGAAGTCAGCAGTGTCACCCCCAGGCTTTCCAAGGTCTGTCCTCCAGCTGCCCACCCAGGCCGTCACTCGCACGCCAGGTGCGGTTCTATCCCACACGCCTGGAGCTCCATTTGGGCTTTACACACCGGGAGGCTTGAGCTCCCAGGCCCCGGGCCCCTCAGTGCTCAGCCGCCTCACCCCACCTCTCACCACAGCTTGGCTCACGCTCCTTCTGAAACAGCAGGGATGTTCCAAGGAACACTTGGAATATTCTAATTTTCTGGTTTTGGCCCACAGAATGCAATTGGTATTATAGCTGACCATGTATTCAACAACTTTATAAATTTATTCATCTAAAAACGTATCTGTAAGTACTTCTAGATTTTCTACATTTCTATTGTCAAATAACAAGTTGTTCCCACCTTTCTAATCCTTATATCATATGATTTTTTTTATTGTTAATTACCTTAGTGGACCCAACTCAAAAGCAAAGCATTAAATTTTTCACCAATAGTTATAATGCCTGCTGTGGGTTTTTTAGAAATAACCTGTATCAGAATCAAGACATTCCCTTCCACTCCTCGTTGGCAGGGATTTTTAATTAAACAGTTTTTTTCTGCATCTGTTAATATGATCATATAATTTTATCCCTTAATCCCTAAATACGATTAACTATAAAATTTATCTTATAACGCAAATAGTTAGAGAAGACTAAAACACACACACGAATCCCAAAGTGTGCACCAGCTCAAAACGTTTATCGCCTGTTTAGCAGCCCAGGATGGAAGTCTGACTGGCAAGCAGCTCTTCTCCCGACACGGCCGTCTACCCGGTAACTCCGCGTTCCCTAAGGGGCAGGTCGCCTGCACAGAAAGCAGGGGGGAAAGCGAACAGGAGGAGGCCTGCGAGCTCTCTCCTTAGAAGTTTTCACCTGGAGGCTGCATTTCATTGACGAGAGGGTCACCTGGTCACAGCTTGGTGACAGCCCCACATCAAGAAAGAAAACAACAAGTTCCGGTGGAGAGCCTGCCGGTACAAGCCCAAGCTGGTCTTACCGCTTTAGAGTTTGTAAGTCGCTAAATCCAGTTTTCTGACTTTTCTTTAGGATTCCACATCCATGCATATGTGAGGCAGGCCAGAACTATTTCTTTTCTCCCACCATCTTTGTTGGGTTTTGTCATCAAGGTTGTTTTAACTTCATAAAAGGAGTTTAGCTGTGCCAGTTGTGAACGTGTCGCCTCTCAGCCCTGACTCCGCTTTTCACTGTCCTGCTTCGGAAGCCAGACGGGTTCTTCCCGGCCAGCCAGCGTGGCGCCAGGCTCTGCTGGTGGAGGAGCTGGAGGGATGCTGGAGGAGGAAGCCTCTCTCCCTGGTCCTGGGCGCCTGCCTTCCTCTGGTTCCCACAGTGTTTGACTGGAGTGCTGCGCAGCCAGTGGAGCCCAGTGAGCTTCAGGGCACCTGAGATGACTTCCTGGTGGAGCGGTCCATGGCACCCCTGTGAGCAGCTTCCCGCAAGTTCTGCAGGTACCCCAGCCAGCCTCCAGGGAGTTCAAGGGCACCCCCATCGAGGGGTTCTCAGCAGCTCACCAGCAAGCCCAGCCACACCCGAGTGGGCTTCTAAGCAAAGTTGATAGCACCTCCCTTCACCCCGGGCAGCTCCCAGGTGAATTATGTAGCCATCCCACTTCCATAGGCATCCCACTGCCAGGGGTGCGGGTTCCGGGGATGGGGGTCCCACCTTCCGCCAGCTCAGCGTTCTTGCCCATCAGTCTTGGAAGAACAAACATGGACCATCTCTGGTCCAGATCAACCTGGAAAACTTCTCCGCTGTCTGTCTGTCGAGCTAAAACAGCAGCATCTCCAACCAGGTCTCAGTCCAGCCTTAAGGAGGCCTCCTCCCTTCCTTGTTTATTCTTCCTTGGGTACTCCCCCTCAGGGTATCCCTTAGAATCCTCTTCTTTCTCCCTGGAAGTAGTTAATAATTCTTTACATCAAATCTTCCTTGCTCAAATTATTGTGTGGTTACTGCCTGTTGGACTGGACCCTGGCTGATACAGAACTGGTACCAGGAGTGCCCACAGGAGACAGACTTGCAAAGATGGCATTTGGGAACTGATCTGTTGGAATCTCAAGCTTAACAAGTGCTGTGCTCACGGCCAGCGGGAAATGCTCAGTACCCGTGGCCTGCGGGCACACCGGCATCAGAACTAATCACACAGTCGCCTTCGGTTGCTTGCGATGAAGTACTGTCTGAAGCCAGTGACCTCGAGCCTCAGTGGCTACTGAACTTTTTTTTTTTATGGTGGTAAGGATGACTACAGGGACACAGTATGGGATAGTCTCTTGAGTGCACTAGAGTGCATACAGAGAGAAAATGACAAGTCGTGGTGACTCAACTCAGGACAAGTGAGAACCAGAATACTTCAATGACAGCCCTAAATGAAGCTCTTTTCTTGCAGTCACAGGAGTCATGTTCCTAAAAATCATACAGAAAAGTTAATTGTATTGCTGGTGAACAACAACGTGGAGTTCACAGTCTCACCAGTATCTCAGGGGAAAGTCAGGCATTGGCTGGGAAAGGTGGGAGCATGAAACCTGGAGCGAGGACATTTGGTTAGACCCAGGGAAACCGATCATCTTGAAGTGCGAAGTCATTCTAAGCCTCTCTCACCAGTAGAAGCATCTTGGCCACAGTGTCTTGGAAAATTATTCTCTCTTTGCTTGAAAATCCTGTGACAACTTCGCCAAGGGAAGATGCCTTGAAAGGGGATACCCTCTCTCAAGACCCACCACAACCACATGACTAAGGTCGAATCACAGCATGCTCCAGAAGGACAGGAGTGGCACTACACTTCAGGAAGAAGAGCTTACACACCTAGAAAATGAGCAAGACTTCTCTAATATATATCAGGAGTATACATAAATATGGGAAACATGTGTGAAGCGGATTCTAAGGGTGTTAGACCAAGGAGGGTGGAACATACCACTAGATCAGACCAAATTTATTAATGATGGAGAAGTTTCCAGACTCCAGATTTACTGTACTCACTGAGCAGCTAGAGGTGTTTCTAAGCAACACATCTAATTGTCTGAAACTTATACTCGAAAACAGTCTACACTTAACAAGGCTGAGACACACAGAGGAGGGCATCCCAAGGCACAGGGAGGTTAAGAAGGTCGGAGTGGATTTACCATGTGTGCCCTGCACACCTACCTCCCGTCCACACACTTCACTAAGTCCTGGAAGACATTCCTTTCACTTGGGAACTGAGAACACATTAGTCAGAGGAGCATTCACGTCCAGGAACAGCCTCAGGACTGCTGTCCTTGGCAGGCAGGTATGATGGTGGAGGTGCCACCCCTGGGATGGGCTCTCTGATTTCAAGGGAGACGATGGGGCTCCAGAGGAGCACAGCAGGCAGTCCCCTTGGAAGTTTGACTTGGAAGCTGGACAAATCCATCAAGAGTCACACGAGGCCAACAACGTCCCTTAAAAAAAGGTAAACCATCCCTGAAAGCCACAGAAAGACCCCAGCGATCCTCCTAGCCACAGCTGGGTCATACCTACACCCTAACTCATCAGGAAGCGACGAAGGCCCATCAATGGGCCCCGGCTGCCCGTGGTCCCACCAGGGACTGGAATAAGCAGTTTACGAGTCCCTCCCAGCTGGCAGAATGGTGAGATGACTTCTACCACTGGCACTGGCAAAGAGAGAATTCTGGCAAAGGCCCTGGGCAGGTCAGAAAGTGCCATGTGGCTCCCGAAAGCTCCTCACACACCTAGTACTCATTAGGAATTATCCCGTGTGGGTGCCTGAGCGTATGAAGTCCAACTTCAGCCGACAGCATCCTCAACAGAGGCTACTCTCAGAGCTGGTCTCTGGCACACCATCTGTTATGCTGAACAGGGAGAATGCACGTTCCCCGCACACTTAAAGCCCTTCTCTGATGCCTTACGAGGTGAGGCCTCTGACTGGAGGTTTTCTCACTTTGGCTGCACTCTTAGGCCTTTCTCTACAGTGAACCTTCTGGTGCCGAATGAGGAAGCCTCTTTGGTGGAAAGTCTTCCTCTTGAGTGTGAATCTGCTAGGGCTGAACGAGGATGGCCCTGAAGCTTAAGGCTTTCTCACACTGGTCATACTTAACGGGCTTTTGTGAAACACCAGTTGGAGGTTTTGGCAGGTTTCCCGTGTTTGCTGTACTCATATTTCTGGGTTGCAACCCTTCCAGTGCCAAATCAGGGCAGAGCTTTGTCAAAATGTTTTCATTCCATGCATTCGAAGTATAAACTTTCTGACGCTGAATGAGCTCACAGGTATGGCCAAAGGTTGTCTGATATTTACTGAACTCACTAGGCCTTTGTGTTGTGAAGCTTCTGATGCCAAACAAGTGTGTGTCCTTTGCTGAATGCATCCTTCCCACGGTGGCTACACCCGTAAGGCTCTTCTCCACGGTTGATTCTCTGGTGCTGAATGAGGTCGGCGTTGTGGCAAAGATTTCCCACGTTAACTGCACTCAGGCCTTCCTCCAGTGTGGCTGCCCGCGGCTCCTTCACATCTGCTGTACTTCCCCGTGTGAAAGGTCTCTCCGCCTGCGGCCCACTGTGAATGGCCCGGTGCGGGAGGAGGCCCGGGCCGGCGAGGAACCGGTCCTCCCTGCACACTAAGGGCGTGGCTGTACTTGTCAATAAATCAACCCCAACTCCTACGTGGACTCCATGGCGCTTCACAAGGCCCTGCCCCGCCCACTTCTGCAGGGTTTCTCTCGGCTGTGCTGCTTCGGAGCTGGGGAAAGCTGAAGCCGAAGCCTCTCCCACACCCCTCTCTACTGTAGTTTCTGCCCGCAGTGGCTCCCTGTTCTCAGCCAGGAGCAAACGTCTTCGAGCCTGAGCCACACATGCCACGGAACGGGCCTCTGGCTGCACCGGCGCCCTACCCTGAGACTCTTACGAAAACGCCCTGCTCGGAAGGTGCCTCGCCCTCCGCTGCATGTCCACCACCCCGGGGCCGCAAGTGCGAAGTGCGCCCGCGTCAGTCCCCACACAGCAGGGCCCGAGCCTTATCCACGAGCCACTCCTCCAGGATAAGCACGTGGCCACCTCCTCAGAGAGCGCGCGGCCCTGCCCCCGGGAGCCCCAGCCCGGAACCCACCCAGCTCTCCGCGCCGGCGGATCAGGACTGACCCCAGAACCGCCGAGATCCCAGGAAGACAGCTCCGGAAGTCCCGCCCCCACGTCGTCCACACGCACAAGAACACCCAACTCGTGGGTCTTCATTGGCCCGACACCGTTGTGACGTAAACAGAATGGCCGCAGAGAAATTGCGTTTTCCACCCGGGGCGGGACTTCAGTTCCTTAAAGGAGACGCGCCAAGATTCCGGGCAAGTACTCAACTTCCACTTCCTGAAGGGCATTGGCTGCCCTGGTGGCTGTCTGAGCACCTCCTTTCATATTAGGTAAGTTCTATTTTCCTAGGAATGTATCCATTCCCTCTAAACTTACACATTTACTACCTTGAAGTTGTTTCTAATATAGCCTTTTTTTTTACATGACCTGTGAAATTGCCCTTTTTATGTGATTCCTACGCCCTTTCCGTCTTGTCTCTCTGGAGGTGTTATCAATTTTCTTTTGAAAGAAGCAACTTCTGGCCTTGTTGCTGCCCTCCGTTGTTTGTAATGAATTCTGTTCGTTATTTCGCTTTCACTCATACACACCTCCCCACCCTCCATCCCCAAAAGCGCTTTATGGTGGTTCACTGATGTAAATAGTAGTCGTAGCTGAGACATCTAGTGTTACTGTGATAACTTTTTCTTTCTTGCTCAACCTTTCGTTTTCCTTGGAGTTGTGTCCCTTGGTTCCTAAGCACTTGCCAATAAATCAACCCCAACTCCTAAGTATGCTCAGAGACAACAGGTATTCTAATAATTGAGACATCTTCTCTGGAGCCTCAGCCTCCTCCCATCTGATCTCGATCCGGCGTCTTCTGGCCTGACGCACAGCTGCCACCTTGGAAGCTTTCACTACGTTCCTGGGAGTCACCTTGCCTTTGTGTTGGAGCCACATTTCCTGAACACCAGGTTTTCTCCTTTGTTTACTCCCTCACTCTGGAAGAGTACAATGCTCTAGTAGTTTCCTAAGAAAGGGTGTGTGGAACGTAAATTCCAAGAGAAACTACAAATCTTTAGCTTGACTTTTATATGTATTTCCTTCAGAATTCTGAAAGGTCCAAATTCCTCTACTGTCCCATGTGGCATCTGAGAATTCCAAAGCCATTTTCATTGCTGATACAGTGTATGCATCCTGTTCATTCTCTCCAGAAGTTATAGAACCTCTCCTCCCCAGGGTTCTGAAATTACACAGTACGTGCCATGGGAAGGGTCTTTCTTCTTCCAGTGTGTTAGTACAAGGCTGATCCTTGTAATCTGGAGACTTACAGCCGTCCTTCTCAGAGTTCTCCTTAATTGTTTATTTGAATCCACTGCTCCGTGTGTGTGACCTTCTCTGGCACATCTGGCACTGGTACCCTTACTCCTTTCTGGCTGGTGAGACTCCCCAAGAAGGAGGACGCAGCCTGTTTCCTGAGCTGAGGATTTTACACACTGAAGGCTGATGTCACGCCTCCTTTCAGGCTCCCACTGGGCTAGGGCAGGGCCAACGGCCCAAGCGGGCGGAGGGGAGTTGTAACTGCTTCCTAAACTGGCTCTCAGCCAGTCCTCCTGCTTTCAGCCTTCTTCACATCCACTTCTGGAGGTACCTGGAACTGCCAGTTCCAGAGCCTCTGGGAGCTTTGTGATAAAACCGGATTCTCAGATGTGTTCATTTCTTTCTTACAGTGTCTCAGGTGCTTTCGAAGTCAGTAACCATCTACCTATCCTCTGGCGTTTCCAAAATTTTGTTGCTATTTACAGTCACCTTAGTGGATTTATACTTTTAAAAAAATTAAAATTCCCCTTAGTTTTAATGGGGTCTTGGGAGGAGCTGTGGTAAACGACCACATGTAGCTGTAAGAAGTCTGGGAAATGAAGACCTTATTCAGGGAATTCCAGTCTCCAGCTAAAGCTGTGGGTTCTATTATCACACAGAGAGACGACGGAGAGTGAAGGAAAACTAGCAATCTCTGCCACCCATATGCAGCTGGCTCTGAAGTACGAGAAGGTGAGGCCACTTTTCAGTGGAGCAGGAGAGGTGTACATATGGGAGTAGGGAGTTGGGAATCGGTGTGAAGAATGAAGAAAATATCTGAAATAGCAAATACAGAACATGCTAGGGAGTTGCTAGTTGCTGAGAGATAAATGTCTTTATTTAGTTCATTCATTCCTCAGTTCATCCCAAAGCTTCACACCTCACCCTCCGCCTGTCAAAATAAGTCACATATAGCAGGGGCCCAGAAACAGTGGTCCCGCCCAGTCTCCACCACCTCCCCACCAGACACAGCACTGGAGGGACATGTCACTTTGAGTGAAAGCCATGTATTTCAAACACATTTAGGGGCACATTCTTTTCAAACTAGAAACCCCACTAAGTAAAACAGGTTCGCCCATCCATTTAAACCTGTGCAACATTTTGGGTGCCTCCTTAGAGCATTTAAAACCCCTGTTTTAGATAAGCCCCCTCTCCAAATCATTAGAAACCTTCCAGCGAGCTAGCGGCCTCTACCTGAATGCACATGCAAAGATTTCACATGACCGACCTCTATCCATTGCGATAAACAGTCCACAAAAGTAAGGCAACTGGGGGGAATTACAGAGGGAAAAGCATTTATTAAAGTTACAATAGCATATCAAAGATGTCCATCGTATTTTTGAAAGCTCTTAACCAGGCACGAGTGTGGGAACAGTCACGGTCCCGGCGGCTGCAGGCAAGCACACGGTCGTTACCAAAGGAGGAAGGAAAAACTGAGGGCTGAAGGTCAGCATTCCCTTCAGCACGTGTGCAGGCACGTGGGCCCCGGTGCGTGTCACACCTCACGTGCCCAACACCAAGGAGAAGCAGAGGGAGCTGTGCAAACACCGCGGGGCGGAGCGGGGCACTGCTGGCTGAATTACAGCAGCACACTGATTTTACACACACAGGACAGCCGTGTTCACAAGTACCACACTCAGCTGGACTTAAGCACACGCAAACGGTCCTTGGTAGAGATCTGAAATCCAAGAAACAAAAAAAACACTCCCCAGGCATTTCAAATACTGAGCAATTACACGTGAAGGCAACAGAAGTCACTCGTCTCCCTAACTCCCTTCTCCACCTGACTGTCTCCCTAGAATTCATGGTGTGTATTCCGCACATCACTGTACTTCAAAATCCACTGTCCTTCCCGTGGAATCCTCCTAGGACATGATCCCACTCACCATTTGGGTGTACGTGTCAGTTACTTTATTCCACATCAAGTGAGTCAGGCTGGGGGTGGGGGCGACGAGGGAGGTGAGACACGGTGACCGAGGGAGAGGGGGGTCAGTGGCCAAATGAGTCACCTCCAGGAGGGGTATCGGGGCTGGCGGGGAACCCAGACCACTCAGGACTGGTCACTGAGTGCCGAGCAGGTGGCCAAGGGCACAGAAGCAGAAGGCTGCAGCCCCTGCACCAGGAGACCCAGCAGTAGCGCCATTGCCAACATTCGGGGCGCCTCGAGTGCCCAGGCCTGACTGAAGGGGCAGTCTCACTGGGAAGGCTGCACTAACTTCCCAAGAGTGTCCCTCAAGGTTTCGGGGTGGCCGGAGGCCCACTGCCACGGGGACATTAGCTCTGCGGTCTCCGGGACACAAGCACACACTTCCCACACCTCACACACTGCTCTCAGTACTGTTCTTGGACCACCAGGCAGAGCAAAGTCTGGGATACCCTTCAGCAATGTACAAGCTACTTTACGGCTCCGAGAGGGACTTCTCAGCAAATAAACATACCCTATGGCTAGACTGTGGGTCCCCGAGGCTGGATTTTAGAGACTGGCAAACTTAGAAAGAAATTCTGGGGTTTAACAAAGGGCAGCCAACATTTTATTCTGCAACCAAGAGCATTTTTAAAAATAAAAATATTGCCCTCTATTACCACCTTCCTTACAGAAAAGGACATTTTATCACCTCAACTAGGAAGGCCATAATCTCAGAACAAAAGGCAACCCTTTAAACTGAACAGACTTGACTTCCTGTATTATCTCACACATGTCCTCACACTTCTGGCGTGCACAGAAAGTGCACGCCCTTGGTCCCCGTGACTCCTGCTGCCCTGGGCACGAGGCCACGCGGACCACCAAGGTCACGGCCTGTTCCAGCACCATCATGGCCTTGAAGGCACATCCACTTAGACGAGGGACGACAGTCACAGGACAGCAGTTTACATGTCACAGGGACGGCTCGAGTGCAGAGTGCTTTCACAGACGTTCTCCCGTGTCCTCACAAAAGCCCCGTGGGAAAGGCAGGGCCGGACCCCACCCTGACGAGGAGGGCAGCCCCCACTGCCCACGGGCCCTGCTCGAAGCACGCGGAGCAGAGCGTGCTGACCTCTAAGGCCAGTCTCCCTTTGCTCAGTCCTAACCTGTTTCCTGCTCTCTGCCTCTGCAGGAACCTTCTATTTGAGAATTAATTCATGGAGGAAAGGGGAAGAAACAAAATGACAGCACTTAGGCCTGATAACAGAAATGCAGTCAACAGCAGAAAACTGCTCATTGTCCTTTCTTCTTAAAATTACCTGTTTACCAGTGCATATTGACTAAACTTACCAAATGGTAAAAGAGAGCATCAAAACTAAGCATCGCGGCCTTAAAGCCTTTCTGTGACAAGGCAGGGCATAAATAAGCAGATATGCCAATAACGTAAGTCACGTGAGAAGGCACAGATATGTAGGACATTGATGGGCTGTGGAAACATACTCAAAAAACCCCACCCAGGATGCCAAAGCTGAATTCTCAGAGGTATCAACGCCGCCCCCACTGCATGCCAACCCCCGCCCACCTGTGCACAGGAGCCAAGGCCCAGAGCACAGGACTCTGTTCAGCAGCTGGCAGGCACCCCAGCAGTGGCAACAGTCAGGACACTCCTGGGAGCCGGCCGGGGGGACACGCGGGTTCCTTCCCACTGGCCCATCATGCCCCTCCCTGGGAGTGCTCTGGGGCGGCAGCCTCACCAGGTACCACATTTCCTTGCCATGTGAGATGTCGGCAGCCTGCAGCTGAGAAACGTGATTTTTATAAAGTGCTCTGATGGAGAGAGTTACTCCTTCCTATTCTGAACCCCATCTCTGCAACAAAAGGAAAAGGGAGCCACAGTGAAGTCACTCAGAACAAGAACGGCCCTAAGCAGCTACCTATTCTATTTTCAGATTCATGTTTGGCAGCTATGAAATTTCAAACTAGAGGCTGAACCTCAAAGTCGCTGGGATTCTGAAAAACAATCCCTATGGCTGGCTGGACAAGGAGAAAGCCAACCTGTCTCTGCTAAGGGAGAGCTGAGGCCCGGCGCCTGCAGACCAGCCCCGAGCACAGCATGCTCTGGGGATGCAGCAAGGGGCCCTAGTCCCCGGCTCACCCTCTCGCCAGTCCCACCACCTCCCGGCCAGCCCTGGGCAAAGCCCCACAGTGAGGATGAGCTCAGGCCGTTCCCTCCAGAGAGATCCTGGAAAGACGGTTCCATCCCCAGGAAACAAGCCCTGCTTCGCTGGGCGGAGGAGCCTGACGGCTGCTCTGCTGGACCAGCCCGGTGCCCTCGCCTCTGCGCCGCCCAGGGCAGCCCTGACAGGGCTGGGCCCCCTGCACCGCCAGCGTTCCCAGATGCTGCTCTCCACAAAGTCTGAGAAGAGAGCCGCTCTCCTACCCAGGCCTGGGCTGGGGAGGGTCTGTCCTTAACAGGCTCCTGCAGAAAATACCCAGCAGGGCACACCCAAAGCGTCCTACGAGTCTACAGCTTGGCTCCCCTGAAAGGAACCGAAGCCAAAGGGCAGCAGAAGAGGTACAGGAATTACGGTGAACTAACCACCACTCCCCACCCTCCTCTCCCAGCCCGACCAAGGTGACAAGCCACCACTTACACACCTCCAGGGACCCGAAGCCCCTCCAGCGGCCCAGTCCACCTATGAGTGGCTCGATCCTTCCCTACATCCAGGGAAAGCCCTGACTCCCTGCAGCTCCTGCCCCAGCCACAGCCCTCCTCCTCACTGTGGGTCTGGTCCCACCACGAGTGCCACAGGGAACACACTGAACCCTCTCTGGGCTGAAGCCCCTGCAGCACTGGCTCTGGCTGCAATGGCACACATCGGCCAGCCCCAACTCCCCTCCTAGTGTGGGGAGCCCCTCCCGACCGCCTCAGGGCCGCACCCCAGGCTCCCCGTTCTCCAACAACACGCAGCCCCACCCTGGGCCTCAGAAGACGTCCCACGCCCGCACCGCGGCCTCCAGCAGCTGCATCTTCCCCTGAATTACCAGTGACTCTTCTCTCCTCGGATCTCAAACGTGCATATACCGGGCAGCCTGGCTTTCCAGCACAAGTCCACACGACACATGAGGTGGGGTTTAGAATGCCATCCTGAAGTCACAGAAGATGGTGACCAGACACTGCCTGTCTGGTCGGCAAAGACACATAATGATGTTAATAAATAAACCCATATCATTAGTACAACTGTTACAAATTAGATGTCTCTCACTGAAGAAAATTTAAACATAGATTTGTAATCTGCCCATTTCTAAACACTTCTAAAGGTCAGAATCACCATGGATCCAACACAACGATCCTGAGGCCTCAAACCCCAAACGCGGTTTCCCTGGAAAAAGGAGCTCTAAAGAGGCAGCTGCTGGCCCACCTGCAGACACAGCCCACACCTGGCTGCACAGCCCGGGGTGGGAGTGAGCCCTGCCCACAGCCCGGGTTGCCAGAGCTCAATTCTCTCACTCACCACCGCCCCCAGCAGGCCCAGGGAAGACTTCTGACCTCACTGCTATCCCCTTTCTTAGGTTCCAGGACCAGCTATCCAGACATCAGGTCCAAAAGAGTGAAGAGCAATCAACCAAACACCAGATGTTTTGTCCACCGGACACCAAGTGACTGAGAGCTTAGAACCATCCAGAAGAGGGCTCACTCTTCCCCTGTCTAGGACGTGCAGGGACTGGTTAGAGCTGGCAGTGAATGCTGACGGACGGTCCTTGGTCCAAAGGTAGGCAGTCAATTACTGGCTAGTTCAGTGTGGGCCTCCTAAAACCAACCACCTGTCTGGAAGCTCCGCAAAGTGAAATGGCAGAGGACTCATGAGACCCGCTGGCGTGCTGCTAGGCACAGCCAGGAGTCAGAACAGGTGCAGCGCTGCCGAACTCTGAGCATTACCTAAAGAGACTGTGAAGAAACGCAGGCCTCGACTTTGGGATAATAAGGCCAACCCACGTGGGTAGGAAACCATCCCTGAATGAAGACAATTTGACATTCCCACCACAAGGAGAGTAACTGAAGTGGCGAGGAAAGCCTGTGTGTACGATAAAAGTCAAATGTCTACCCCAGGAGCAGGGGGGACAGACTAGCAAGTTCACAAGCTGCATCTCTGTACTGTACTTTCATACCAAACTCCCTTTAATCCAACCATTAAACTGAGAGGCAAACACAGAAGCACAGTTCTGGAAAGTGCTAGTTCTCCCCGCTAGGCTATCAGCAGGCCTCCAACCTCAGCCCGAACTTGCCCTCGTTTCAAGGCCCATTTCTTTAATGCTCAACGGCGCAAATCCAAAACACAGATACTGAGGAAGAACAAAATTAAGTTTTGTATGAGCCTCTCCGCTGGTACTGACCCAAGGACCATCCGAAGCCCCAAGCACCTGAGATGGGATTACAGTCCACAAGAACAAGGCTGATTCTGCTTTACCAAAGCCGAACGGGACTTAGCCAGCAGCCCAGGATGCGGCTCCCGGGGGCACGAGTCGGAGTCCATGCTCTCCGCAGCGGCGCCCTCCTCCTCACCGCCGCCCCTGCGCTCTACTCCTCTACTCGTAGAGCAGAAACCTCTTGACAGCGTCCGGCAGAGGCAGTGAGGGGATCAGGTGGAGCCGGTACTTGCCGAGCGCTCTTCTCACGGCCACACGGCACAGACTCAACAAGGTCCTGGGGACACCTGGAAGCCGTGGGAGGAAAGAGAGAGACAGAGGAAGGTGGTTAACTGAGTTCCTCTCCCGACTGGAAGGACCGAAGCTGGCTCTGACGACAGGTGGCCCTGCACTGCTGCTCGCTGCCAACTTCCCCACGTTAGAGGAGAGCGGGCTCTGGTAGGAGAGGCCTCAGCGGCACCCCCGGCTGCAGGAAGGCTGAGATCTTCATTTTCTGGGGCATCTGCTCACTGTAACAGCACGTCCTTGACTATGTTTAATTCCCTTGACAGGGAGATAAGAGCTGACCCCGACAAGTGTGAAACACAGACCCTTACGCTCTGTCAGCCTCTGCTCTTGGTAATCCCAGAAGCTCCAAGAGGGTCTGGGGAGACGGGCCGAGCAATACATGAGAGGGCCGGCTGACAATTTTGCTCTGGGTCAAAAAAGCCCAGCCACAACTCGCCTCGTGCAAAAGGCACGGACACAGGCAGCTTACCTCCACCTGCATGGCTCCACTGACACTAACCAGCTCTTCTGGGAAAGCTCAGCAGGGGCAAGTCTACTGATGGGGTTACGGAAATCCAGGAACAAGAACACAACAAACAGAAGTTCTGCAAGAGGTAAGGGACTGGGGAAAAGGCTGGCACTCAGATGCCCTCAGACCCAGGTGGTGCTGGGGCCGGGTGAGGGCAGGTCACAGAGAGGGCCCACGGTTGGCTTCTGAATCCCGGAGAGAGGACGACAACAAGACCAAGGCATGGATCACCGCAAAGCCCCCGCCATCAATTTCATTCACTTCCAGAATCGTTCTTTATAAATAAACAAGCTGTAGGCTTTATTCTAACAAAAATGAGACTTAGCACACAATCCAAAATGACGGTATTTGAGTGGAACTGAAGAAATGGAAGTGAGGAGCCCTCGAGAAGGAAGGGCTTGCGATTTGTTGTAAAGCCAATACTTAAAAGCCATAAATATACGAGTGAAGGAATTTGGGATTACAAAGCAGAGCTAAGGGGTAAAGAGAATACAATTCTAGGAACTTTGAGAACATGTACTTTTATATATTTCTCGGCATCAACTCTTAGTGTCTAGGAATTTAAAAGGAGAAGACTAATGTGGAAGACCATTCTAGAACATTCTTAGTCCTAACTGAAGGTTTTGACCAAGCACTTAGCTGGAGACTTGTTTTCTTAACTGTTACAACGTGGTTCGTTCAACTGCCCTGAAGAGACCATCAGTCAGAGCTCAACTAAGGGCACTTACTTCTGGCCTCTTTGAAGACCTGCAGTGCCTCAGGGTCCACCTTCCTTCTGCCTCTCGACTCTGGGCCCAAGGACTCCCACTTCACCAGGTTCAGGTTGGCTCCGAACTCCACGAGCAGGCTAACGAAGGCCGCCTCGCAGCCGTGACGCAGGACCGCATCCATGACACACCCGGGGGAGCCCCTGCAGAAGCCCTGAGTGTTGACAGGCCCGTTGCAGTTGAAGTCAGGGTTTGCCCCAGCCTGGAGGAGCAGCTTGAAGCACTGGAGGTTGTGGTAGGCCGCGCTGATGTACAAGGGGCAGACCACCAAGGAGGTGAGGCGCCGGGAGAAGGGGGGCTGGATGTCAGGAGTCAGGTGGTGGTTGACATCGACATCGGCCCCATACCTGCGGGGAGACACGGACAGTCAGGCCTTGCCGGAGGCTAACCGCGGGCAACAGATCCCTGCAGCACCCTAAGGGGACAGGTCTGAACTCCACGGAAGCTTGGAATGTGCTCACAACAAGTAACGCATCGGGGATTTCTTGCAAACCTTTGAAGATCCGATAATTCCACGGGTATTTCAACCATTTCAGAGCAAAGAAAAAGAAGGAAAACTTCCAAATTCATCTAATGAAATTGGCAAAACAATAATCCCCAAACCAGAATGAGGCCACATCGTAAAGAAAAACCACCGAGTAATTACACTTATGAGTATTAACTTAACAACCTTCAATAAAATGTTAGCAAAGAGAATCCCAAAACATTAGGAAAGCACTATACAGTGACCTCACGGGGGTGCTCCAAGGACGCAAGGGTAGTGTCTGTATTAGAAACTATTAACATAATCCATCATAT
Organism: Vicugna pacos; assembly: GCF_048564905.1. Lineage (NCBI taxonomy): Eukaryota > Metazoa > Chordata > Mammalia > Artiodactyla > Camelidae > Vicugna > Vicugna pacos. Next base: position 94,469,467 of record NC_132991.1, on the reverse strand, counting down.
TCATAGAACTAAGGGGAAAATCCATGATTATCTCTACGGATGCAAAAAAGGCCTAGGACAAAACTCAACACTCATGCGTATTGTAAAATATTTAATAAAACAGAAAGTGATGGGTATTTCCTTAACATGATAAAAAATACTTCCTCAACCCGGAAGTTAGGAGCTCACCTGCGAGGGGGGAAAGGCTGGCAACTCCGCCAGGAGCAAGACACACTCTCCCACTCGCAGGCCCACTACTTTAAAGGCATTTTTTTTTCTTTCTAAAGTATTAGTGCAAATAGACAAGAGAAAGCGATTAGCTGATTTAGACTGGAGAGGAAGAGGTGAAACCTTCCCTATTTTCAGAGCACATGACTGTGTCTGGAAAGCCCCAAATAGTTAATGAAAACACAATTAACAAGCAAGCAATTTACTGAAGCAGCAATTTGCGAAACCAACAGCCGACATGCACACGAACGGAAACAAGCTCAAAAACAAAATGAAAAGGCCTCTCTGACAGCAAAGTAAACGTCAGAGTGAGGTGTCTGAGCATAAGCTTAACAGCAACTGTGAACAGCTGCGCCAGGAGAAGCTTCAAGCCCCACTTCCAGCCACAGAAGCAGCGACACAGAAAGACACAGCACAGGCTTGGCCGTGAAGACTCAGCATCCCTGAGATGCCACTTTCCCCAAGCTTATTACATAAACGAAAAACTCCCTAAAACTAGGTGAGTTGCTTATAAATACAAGTAAGCAAAAATACTGTGGAGCTACCACGAGTCGATTATGAAGTGCATTCGTAGACCAGACAGGAAAATACGTAAAAGCAAAAATTTTTAACATGGAAATTAAAGAAAACCTTGGCACAGCAGGAAAAAAACAGCCTAAGTAAAGTAAAACAGTAAGTGAAAAATTGAGGGAAATTTTACGTAGGGTTAATATCCTTAACACATAAAGATCTCCTAAAAGGAAAAGGTCAGTAGCCCTACAGACAAGTGAGCCAGGGATGGATACAGACACAGGCAAGGGGCTCTTAACCACATGGAAGGAGGCTCAGCCTCACTCATAACAGAAATGCAAATTAAAACTGCAGGGAGATACCACTTCTCACCTATCAGATTGGCAAAAATCCAAAAGCTTACTGACCAGGCTTTAAAGAAAGAGGAAGTCTTATTCATTTCTGGGGGCCATGCAACATGGAGCAATCCCCGCAGAGGGAAATCTGGCGACAGCATTTAGCTCTGACTCATCAGTCACACTTCTTGGAATCTACTCCCAAGACACACCTGCAAAACTCTGAAAAGATGCATATGCAAGGCAATTCATTAAAACATTTTCGTAACAGCTGAAGGCAGGAGACAACCCCCAGGTTCATCAAGAGGGGACTGGCTGAATGAACTGTGGTCCATCCACATGAGGGTGCCCGGTACCACTGAGAAGGAATGGGCGCAGTGCTAGCAGTGCTCTGGCGTGACCTCCAGGACACACCGTTTAAGTGAGAAAAGCAGGACCATGAGCATGAAGTACGCTACTGTTTCTCCTGGGGAGGAGGCTGCAACATGAATGTGTACATGACACACACCTAGATACATACACAGATCTGCTTACTTTCTAACAACGGGAGCATAAACCACAGAACTTTTTAAGTGGTTATCTATAGGGCAGGGACGAGCAGTCAAGGACAGAAGCAAGACTTCTTTTTATATACTTTGTTTTATAGATTGGGCTTCGGAACCATGTAAATATACATTGTAAAAATTAAATAAACAGCAATCCCTAAAAAGTGAAAGGAAAGAACAGTGCAACCCAGCTGTGTGTCTAGCTGGTGCCATCGTGCTCTGCCGGCCAGGATGGCTCTTCTTTTCAGGCAGACTGAACAGAACCTCCAGAGTAGCCAGACCACTCCCTGCATCAGAGTCATCTAGAAAGACTAAGACAGGAAGCACAGCAGGGCAGCTCCATGCAGCCCCCTGGGGTGGGGGCACTCCCCTGGGCCCCACAGCTAACCTCCACAGTGGTCCCGGACTGCTCGCCTTCTGACTCCCAGAGACAGCCCAGGAGTGAGGCTGACTCTCACACGGGGCGGGTGCAGGAGCCGCCTGACCTGGAAGCCTCATTCTCCACCAGAGCCAATCACTAAATGACAACCTGCAGGGTCCCTCAAGGGACCTGCTCTTGTCACTGCCCTCAGGGACGCCCAAATATATGGCTTTCTATCAGGCATTTAGAGTTCTCCCAGGCCAAGCACACACTACTCATTGGGTCATCTGACTCTAAGCAGGGCCCCTGACCACAGCAGGGAGGGCAGCCTGGCCCAGGGTATCCGAGTCCTGGCCAAAAGAGGATGCCTGCGAAGGACGTCGCCTGCACAGGGGCGGCAGCATAGGAGGCTGCTTACACACGGGGGGTTGGCAAAATAAATACATTAAAAGTAAGGGGAACCAGGTCTCTCAATGTCGGAAAAGAATAATAAATTAGGAAAGAGAGAAAATAGGATGAACCCTGTGGTGTTGGACTGGATTAGAGGCATCGGGGTGAACTCTTCAACTGTCAACGTACAACTGATACAGAAACGTAGCCAGCAACATGTGTATGCGGCCTTAGCTCCGCCCAACAGCTGGGCCTGAGAACAGTGACGTCTCATAAGCTATAAGCACCCCTCATGTCCAGATCTGGGTCTTCAAACACCATTTCCCATGGAAAGTCACTGGAGAAATGACTAATTCCAGGGCTGAATCAGGTAAAGTACATATGAGTCTAGAATATCTTGATAAAGGAACCATTCAGAGATTGATGGGGACGGGCCAAACGGCACAGAGCTGGCGTGATGGGGCTCCCTCTAGCCAAATCTCAGATAGTTTGAGCATCAAAATAAGTAACAATAATAATGGATTGTAACTCCACAGGAAACTATGAGTCTAACACACATAAATGAATAAATTAAAATCCTCATGAGGAATAGGATATATACATGGTTGCAAAGTACCTATCCACCAAATATTTATTAATCACAGAGGGAAAAAGAAGAGCTTTGTAAGAGAGAAACCTAGCAGACACCATCTTAATCAAAAGATCAGAGTGAACAGCAACAGCACTGGGACCAACTGAAACCCTGTGCAGCCTGATAGGCTGTAACGAGAACAGCACAGCCTCACTCCTGTGAGGCCAAGGCCCAAGGTGCGTTACCCGACTCCAGTCTAAGTAAACATCAGACAGCCGGCACCTGTTTACTTGAGCGCCCACTGCCCTACAATCTGCAGTGCCTCACAAATCGTGTCATCACATACTTCATCTGGATTAGGAAATGACAATGCGTAGCAAGTGATGATGGGGCCTGACATGCAGGCGTCCAGGCAGAGGGAAGAGCACTGTTTTCCAGGCCTTAATAAAAATGGCTGGCCAACACTCACAGCCAGCAATCACGTTTTATCACCTGTCTCTTCAGCACTACTCCAAGTACCCAAAGGAACCTCCCCCTAGAACTGACACCCTGCCTCCCAGCAGCACAGACCTGAAGAAGAGGAAGGACGGGCACACCAACCAGGGAGCTCACACAACAACCTGCTTCCCCGCTGATGCCACACAGCATCACCAGACACTGCAGATACAAGTACCACCCATTCTCCAAGATACTCCAGGAGTGACGAGAGGAACATTCTAAAACTCATACCAAACCAAGCAGAAACTAGTATTTCACTTCATACACTCAACCAATTAAAAGAACTAGATTTCAAGCAGTCATTTTTTTTTCCCTCTCTATTCTTAGCAATGCGTCTTCCAAAATGTTTGTAATTTTGGGCAGAATGACAATCTGGTATTAGCTGAGCTGTGGGAAAGACAGCCCTTCAACCACTCATAAAAATATACTGGATGGGGTCCAGTTAATTTTAATCCTGAATATTTTCCAAAATTCCCCTACTGCTTTTAACATCACTGGCAAGGAACCACTGGGACAACTCCATAAATCAGTATAACTTTTGCACATACAGAAATATCACTCCTCACTGTTTAAAAAAAAATCAGCAATATATATCGAGGGAAATCAGAAGTAACAAAGTGGAGGTTACCTGCAGAGGAACAGCAAATCACAACAAAGCAGAGCCCTGCCTACAGGGGTCAATGACTTAGGGAAGGCAAGAGTTGAGTTTAGATTATATTTAGATTATATTATCTGTTCAGTAATTTAACCCTATTTTCCAAAAGTCAATTATCTGGTAATTTAGAATACAGAAAACCTTTCAATAGAATAATATATGTTCTTGGTACCTCATTGTAAAAGTAATGTCCTGTGCTCCAGCGGGAGAACAAGAAGCCTCACTAATGTTTTCTCAAGAAGGGCATCTGTATGTGTACTTCTGAAAGTCAAGCCTGCAGTTAATTCAAAGCAGTTGTGCATCATGAATTGACTGAAATGCCCAATGGGATTTCTGGACCAAGGTGAAATTTCATGGATTGACCCTACTGAAAACCATTTCCAAACTGATGACGTACAATCTCCAAGACGCAAAGATACAAGACTGAGGTGGCATAGATTATCAGGCTAAAAACCCTTAAAAAGAAGGCGAAAAAAGCATCACATCTTTATCACCCTCTAATAAAACCACCATATTAACCTTCGTCTAGCTTTCCAACAGCCAAGTCCATAGCCATTCCATAAAACCTTTTGATGTAATAAATTTATCCTCAGCACCTAATTTAAAATCTATGTTCTGCACTGGGCAGGGGGAAATGCCAGGTCCGGGCTTGTCAGACCACTCAACGGCTATGATCCTTCCCAGCACTGACAATCAGCTACCTAAACTGCACTCGGTCCAACCGCAGAACCGACTGCCTCCAGAGAGGAAGGGAAGGAAAAAGCATCCTTGGTAGAACACAGTCACTGCAGACACAGGAATGAAAATGCAACCTGGTTCAAATTTTTTAAAAGGTAACCGTTAGGACCATTAAAATAAGACGATAAACCATCTAAAATAATAAAAAGAGAAAGCAAAGAAAACGCAGATCATAGAACAAGACAAAAAATAAAGGTACAGTCAAGAAACAAAGATAACAAAAATAGATCTGACATCAGCTATGGCGATGAAGCTAACTGTACTAAAAAAACTCCCAGACAGTCAAACAGTAAAAGTGAACACACAAAGAATTACGTAGACCTGTTAAGATTAAAACTAAACGTTACAGAATGCTGCATCAAAGAGCCCTCAGTGAAACCAATGGTTCCCTTTTGTTTGGATAAAGGGCATAATCCCCAAGCAAGAACTTCTATGAGCCAAATTAGCATCAAAACGTGTTAAGCAAAATTATTAGAAATACAAGGGGAAACTGATAAATCACAGCAGAGACTGGAGACTTATAGATTTCTCTGAATTTTGGGCAGATCCAATGGTTAAAAATGTAAAAAACAAGAGAGGGAATCTGCAAAACGTTAAGTGAGGTTTGTAATATGCAAACAAAACACCCATGGTCATGTACTTTGTTACAAGCACCCACAACAATGTAGTCTGACATTTTAAAAAAGATTTTTTTTTAATCAAAGGAACTTCAACATGGAAATTATACGGTTCGTATTATCTGAGCACAATACAATAAAATTAGAAGGTCACAGGAGTTGTTATCAAAACTGTTTCCTCCATAACTGTAGGAGGAAATCAATTTCAATCATACCTATTTAAAAATGAGGAAAAAGCTCAGCAGACATAGCCAAAGCTATGGGCACAGAAATCAGCAACCTTGAAAGTTTACATTACCAATCAAGAAAAAAATGAGTAAGCGTTCAACTCAAAAAGTTGGGGGGGAGGTAAAATTGAGAAAAACGGGAAAAAATCAAGATGAAAATAAAAATTCTTCAGTAAGCAGAAAAATAAGAGAACTGATAAAGCTAAGCAGCAGCTCTTTGAAAAGACTAAGAAAACAGACAAATCCTCTAACAAGTCTAACTGGAGAGACAGAGGGAAAAGCAAATAGAGAGCGTAAGGAATAAGAACAGGGCTGGGGAACCGGCAAACCTGGCACGTTCCCGGTGGTGGCCCTCTCAGGGCGATGGTGGCCAGCCTGTGCAGTACTGACCTGATGAGGGCCTTCAGGATGTCCGCCCTGCCCACGCGAGAGGCGTGGTACACAGGGGTGCTGCGATGGTGCCGGCTTCCATTGGGGTCGGCACCAGCCTCGAGGAGGATCTGGGCACTCTCCAGGTGCCCATTCACCACAGCTACGTACAGAGCCGTCTGTCCCTTCACGTCCACCAGATCCACCTCGGCCCCCTTCCGGATCAGGAAGTCCACGCAGTTCCCGTGGCCTGCAGTGGCTGCGATGCGCAGGGGTGTGCAGGGGAGCCAGCCACAGCACCAGACAGACTTCTCGTTGATGCGGCTAGGAGAGAACACCGGGGAGCCAGGCTGTGGGGGGTGCCGGGGACCCACCAGCTGCTCTGCCTCCCCCCACGTGGGGGCTCTGAAGCACAGAGTCGGAGGGCAACCTCTGCTTTACTAACGCATCCAATGTGCTCTGCTTCCTGAACTGCTTGCACATACTTACCCTGCTGGACCCATGCCTGCCGCAAGCAAGAGATAAAGTGAGAGCCCCGCGCTACAGATGAGGAAACTCGAGGCACAGTTAGACTGCTGAGCACTAGGGCTAAGATCTCGAACTGCCTGAAATACACAATGGGTCCCAGTTCCTCCTTCAGCTGTGAACTTGCTTCCACTGGCAAGGAGGCCAAGGAACGCTCCAAGGACTCCACACCAAAGAAACAGAGCAACAGAAAAATATTAAGAAACCAGAGATTTACTGAACCCAAGGATAAGAAGAAAAAAAGTACCTGAAACAGCTATAGGAAAATACATGGTCTAAGACCTAGCTGAGCTCTACTTTGTTCTACTGTTATAACTGAAAACTTAAGGTTTCCTTTAAACTTGAGTCATTCATATTAAATATTCACACACAGGCAGAAGACCTAAACAAGCAATTCTCCCATGAAGACATACGAATGACAAATACGCACATGAAAAAATGCTCAGTATCACTATTTATCAGAGAAACACAAATCAAAACTACAGTGAGGTATCACCTCATACCAGTCAGAATGGCCATTATTCAAAAGTCCACAAACGACAAATGCTGGAGAGGCTGTGGAGAAAAGGGAACCCTTCTACACTGCTGGTGGGAATATAGTTTGGTGCAGCCATTGTGGAAAACAGTATGGAGATTCCTCAAAAGACTAAAAATAGACTTACCATATGATCCAGCAATCCCACTCCTGGGCATATATCCAGAAGGAACCCTACTTCAAAAAGACACCTGCACCCCAATGTTCATAGCAGCACTATTTACAACAGCCAAGCATGGAAACAACCTAAATGTCCGACAGATGACTGGATAAAGAAGTTGTGGTATATTCAGACAGCGGAATATTACTCAGCCATTAAAAATGACAACATAATGCCATTTGCAGCAACATGGATGTCCCTGGAGAATGTTATTCTAAGTGAAGTAAGCAGGAAAGAAAAAGAAAAATACCATATGATATCATTCATATGTAGAATCTGAAAAAAAAAGACAAATGAACTTATATATAAAACAGAAACAGACTCACAGACATAGAATACAGATTTGCAGTTGGCAGGGGGGATGGGGGTGGGAAAGGACAGACCGAGAGCTCGAGATTTGCAGATACTGACAGGTATATATAGAATAGATAAACACGTTTATACTGTACAGCACAGGGAAATATATTCAACATCTTGTAGCAGCTCACGGTGAAAAAGAATATGAAAATGAATATATGTACGTTCATGGATGACTGAAAAATGGTGGACACCAGAAACTGACACAACACTGTAAACTGACTGTAGCTCAGTTTAAAATAAATAAATAAATATTCACACACAATCTATCGAATTTTAATTTCTCTGTATGACAGTCCTTTCTGGAGTTTAAACAGGAATAGCTGCCCTGATGAAACAGAGCAGCTAACGCACTAGAGAAGAAAGAAGAAAGGAATCTATTCCTGTAGTGTTAGAAATACTTCTTCTGGGAACTATCCACAAAAGTGGTATTAGTTTTAGTGTCAATACACAGGCATTGCTTCCATCAGCTCACTGCCAACCAACCCTGAAGGGGAAACAGAAAAAGCCCAGAGGAGCTTCTGGTTCCAGGTGAGCTCCACATCTGTTTGGGGTGCCCATCCTAGACACACAGGGAGCAGGAAGGCTCTCTGTGCTCCCGCAGGAGTCTCAAGTGGGGAGAAGTAAAAGATTCCAACGCTTGAGCCAGTTTGGAGGAACTCGCAGGATCTGGCAAGGTGACAGGCAGGGCATCGTCAACAAAAGGAACAAGAAGGTGGGCACCCAGCTTCTCCCATGGGGATGAGACAGCTGGCCTGAGCCCCAAGCCCTGGAGGCAGGTGACTGAGAACCCGAGAAAGCCAGAGGAGAGTGTGTCAGGGACAGTGTACAGGTTCGCTATGTCAGGACATCTGGACCCACAGGGGGATGACAATGAAGATAATTAAGGAAGGAGAATTTATGGATACAGCTTAGGATAAAGAGCCAGAAGAGGTACCCATCACGGAAGATGACACCCAGAGAGCAGCAGGAGTTGCTGGAGAATGTAAACTTCAATGACAGGATGGACTTGAACTCGGGTCTCCCGCCCGCACTACCTGGCGATCTCCTACAAGTCTGAGCATGATTCCCTCAGTCACCTCTGCCCTGTCCTCTAACACTGGGAAGCATCGGGGTCTTCACCAGTGAACCCGAGACGGCCATGCCTCCCTCCCGGATCAGTCTTAGCTTCGTGCAGACCCACAGGGGACCAAGTACAGGGCTGGCCCAGGGCAGTGCTGCTCACCTCCGGTAGCTCTCCTCTTGCAGCAGGGTCCTGAGGGTCTGGAGGTCCCCCACGTAGGCCGCGTCATGGAGCCGCGTGTCCTCACAGTGCTCCAGTGGATGGTCACAAAACTGCTCCCTCAGCCACTCCTTCAGATTAGGACCTGCGCTGAAGAGAGGGGCACCTGTCAGCTCAGGCAAACCTCGCCAATGCCTAGCGAAAGGGGCGCCATAGGCAGCGAGCCCTTCCTCTCCCAGCTACTCTCAAGAACAAATCACTCCCATGCTCCAGAAACTTTCAGAGCACAGAAAAATACAGGAAGTCTGCCTTAATGAAGATAGCACATTACTGACACCAAATCTGACAACTATAAAAACGTTGGTGGGGCGGAGAATAACGAGCCAAAACTACTTAAGAATAAAAAAGATTCTAAATAAAATATTAGCAAAGTGAAATTTTAAATACGTATCAAAAAATCACCATAAAATCACTCTATTGCAAGAATGTTTTAATACTGGGAAAAACCATATAATCATCTCCTGCATTACAAAAAGACACGAATTTGGCAGAATTCAACAGCCAAAATAACACTACTACTGGCAACGTGAATGACTCTACCGTGCTGATCTGGGTAATGGCCACGCCACGGGGGAGTCTGCAAGAGGGACACACCTGACTGTAAGCTAAGGTAGGTGCACTTTACTGAATACAAGCTGCACCTCAGTAAAAAGGAAAAAAAATTAAATATCTGCATACAAATAGAAAGCCAGCCCTACATGATGAAGACTGGAAAACTGGAAAACAAAGAAAAGAAAGTAAAAATAAATAAATAAATGATGAAAACCACACCATGTGCTGGGATGAGAATCCACGCTAGGAAAATGCTAAATGATACCAAAAAAATTAAGATGTTTAACAAATCTCTTTCAGGTTTTTACACGAAGTGTGACAAAAATATTCTAAAAGTTTATTTGGAAATATAAATAAGAGTAACTTTTTTTTAGTACATCTATGAGAAGAGGCTACCTTACTAGAAAATAGACGTTATTATCTCTCATCAGAATAAAAAGATGAATAAATCAATCAACTGCCCAGAAAAGAGCTTAGTGTAAATAACTCAACATTCCAGAAAGGGGCATGGAAATCAGTGAGGAAGGGCAGGAGCAGCTGCTATAAACTGCATATGTGTGCCAAGTATGTTGAAGTCCTAAGCCCAAGGCGATGGCGTTAAGAGGCAGGACCTGCAGTAGGTGATTAGGTTATGAGACTGGAGCCTCCGTGAATGGGATTAGAGCCCTTAACAGAAGAGACCCTGGATAGCTCCCCGGCCCCTCCACCACATGAGGACAGAGCAAGAAGGCGGCAGCCTGTGAACCAGGAAGCAGGTCCCCACCAGACACTGAATCTGCCGGCGCCCTGGTCTCGGACTTCTCAGCCACCAGAGCCATGAGAAGTATGTTTCTGCCGTTGACGAGCCGCCCGGTCTGTGGAATTCTGTTCAGCATCCTGAATGGACTACAGCAAGTACTGGTGACCCCTGAACAATGCAGGTTTGATCTGCAGGAGACACTCATACGCATGTACTTTTCAATAATAAACACAACAATGCTGCACGGCCTGTGGCTGGTTGAATTCGTGGATGCCCAGGGACTTCAGATGTGGAGGACTGTCGAAAACTTACGTGCAGATCGACCCCGAGTTGTTCAAGGGTCACCTGTGGTCAACAAATGTGTACAATGAGATAACTACAGCTGAGTAACATGGTCCAAACTACAAGGTCCGTTTACACACAGATGTTTCTCACTAAGTACACACGACAGGCCTACATAACCTGCAGTTCGCTGAGTCCTTTGACACAGAGCTGTGAACACGGAGGGACAACTCCAAGGACAGGGACCTGTGACTGTGCGGAGGGTCGGCACCCCTAACCCTGTGTTGCTCGAGGGCCAGCTGTAATTGAGTTCCCCACCTCACACTACAGCCCAAAATAGCTCAAGACAATTAAGAGTTTTACAGACATAACCAAGCACACAGGGACACAGGAAAGAGCAGGAGCTTAGACTGCATTCATCCAGTCCCCATGGTACCACACTGCCCTAGAGCGTGACCAAGCACAGTTTAAAACACACCCTTCCACAGGTGGACTCTTTTCAATGCTGAAGTTGTTTTTTACATTCGAATCAAATCTCTTTTGAGTGCCTACTGTATACAAACAAGGCTGAGCCACAGTACAACCAAGGTGATGAGTAAGCTTCCCCACACTCTGGGATTTACAGTTCCTTGATAGAGGTAAGACACAAGGGCCACAGGCAGATGAGCAGGGGAACAAGAGTTCAGAAACACATGGGTGACTCGAGCTAACCCCACAACCAGACCTGCAGCAGATCCACAGGGCAGGGCCACTATGCCAATCTGCCTTCGGTAGTGAGCCTCCACTGTAGTTACCCTATAGTTTCACTCCAGAGTGCAAAAGTTCCACGTAGGAGTGCGTAAGATTCAGAAGGTGGAAGGAGACTGCCAGGAAAGCGGGAGCCGTGAAACTTTTGCTAAGTTGCCCTCGAGGCCTCCCTTTGCTGGCCTCTCTTCAACCCACCACCTGGCCCAGCTCAGCACAGCCTCCTCTCCCCCAGCTCCAGATCCAAGACAGTTTCAAGCTTGCATTTTTCTGACCAGCTTCTCCAACAACACAATTTCCCAACATAGCACTTAAGCTTTAATTGTGGCTCCTCTACTCCCAGGCCTGCAACTTTCTAAATAACAAACCACTATTGCCTGGGTGTTAAAAAGAGCGCCTGGATGTAAGGCAGACTCAGTCTTCCTGCCACAAGACTCTCCTCCATACTGAGAAGCAGCTGTCAGCCCTCCTTCTCCCACTGAACACCTCTCAGTCCATCCCTCAGTCTCGCATGGAATGATGGCCCGGACCCAAGGTCCTGGCTGTCCCTGGGGTGAAAGTCAATACCAACCAAAGCCCAGGATGGAAGGGGCTTTGTCTGGCTTATTTTTGTTCACTGGGGTATCTCCAGCCCCAGCAAGGTTCAGCCAATGGTAGGTCCTCAGTAAATGTTTGCTGAATGAATAGATAGAGGGAAGGCTGGATGGATAGATGAAAAAACGCTACTTGCACGGGTCTCCAAGTCAACCTTACAGCTTAAATTATGGCATATTTAAGAGTTAGAGTAATTAACTTTGGTGGGGTATCTCTTCTCCAGAGACACAGATGTGCGTGTAACAGGGCAAATTCTCTCTCTCTCACACACACACACACACACACGTTAAGGCAAATACTTTCCCCGCAAACTCACATCTGCGTAGTAGGACTACCTCAGGGTGGAGACCCTTAGTCAGAAGGCTGCTGTGGGCAGCGGCTGTGAGCCTTTCCAGCCGCCTAAACCGAACTATGTCAGGACTGCCTCCTCCGCCGGGGGGCAAGGGCCGCTGGACATGCTGTGTCACCGACAGCTCGCTGGGGAGGCGTTATCGCGTCCCTCGCCTGTGCCTGGGGGAGGGGATGCACCGGCCGCAGCAAAGGCACCCGCCCTCCCGAGGGCGGCCCTCCGGGGGCCTTCCGGACGGGTGTGCTCGGGGCTGGCGGAGGTCCTGTTTCCACAGCTCGGGGCCCAGCGAGCCCCTACAGGCTAACGGGCTGGCAGTCACAGTGCAAGTTCCACAGGAGAGGAACACGGCGAGCCGCGCCGACCCGACCCGCGGCAGCGGGGCGCGGCTCCGGGCCTGGCCGGCCGCGGGCCCAGACGCAGGGCCCGGCCCGGGCGCAGCCGCCTCGGCCCCCGCCCCTCACGGCCCCACGGCCCGGAGGCCAAGCGCACGTTACCTGCGGACCCCGGTCCGGCCCGCCCGCCGCCCTCCGCCATGGGCGCTCCGGCCTTCGGCCCGTCAGCAGCCCGCCCCCCCGTCGGCCCCGGCCCGAGCGCGGCGCCGACCGGAAGCAGCGCGGCCGCAACCACTTCCGGCGCCTCGGGCAGGTGGGCTGCGTCGGGGGCGCGGCTTCCGGCGGGCGCGCTGCCCTCAGGGGCTTCTGGTGTCTCTTGTCGGGCGCCGGGGCCTCCACCTCCCGGTTCTCCTCCCGGCGGGAGGACGAACCCACGCCCGCGCCGGGTCGCGCGCTCGGGGGCAGGGGGTGCAGGCTCTCGGGGGCGCGCGCCGTCGGGCCCCCGCCAAGGCTGTTTTTCTCCACAGAAGAAGCTGAGAAGTCTGGAAAAACTCGCTCACCTGGAGGGCGGGGCCTAATTTGCATGCCCTGAGGACTCTGGTTGGCGGGCCGGCCCCGCCCCCGCAGAAAGGGCGTGGCCTTCTGCCTGGAGCGCGCCGGCGGGGCCGCCGGAGGTTGGCACACGGGTTCGAATCCCGAGAGATCCAGGCTGATGGGGCGGGCGTCTGGTGGGAGTGCCGGCGAAAGGAGGCCCGCACCCGGCAGCAGTGGCTCAGCTCTGGTGTTTTCCAGGAGCAGCCCCGGGAGAGCGTGGCCGCGAAGGTGCGCGGACTTACAGCCCTGTTCCTTGCAACAAGTTCTGTTGGAGGGGCACCGCCGGGCTGGGCGTATATTACTGTGGTATTAGGTGAATGCTCCCCCCAAATTCCTTCCATGAAGATCTGTCAAAACACAAAGCGTTTATTGAATAAATTCGTGAACAAAGGAATAACTTGCACACTCGTTAAGATGTTGTCAAACCACTTGTACTGAGTTTTGGTTTGTAAGCATGGATTCCTTTGGCTCCTTCCATGCGCCCCACGCAGTAAAGAGAAGGCTTTTGCACGAGGTGAAGGAGGGCTCCAGCAGACGGGCAGGGAGGGGACACTGAGAACAGGTGAAGAGCGGGTTCCAAGCTTTTGAGGTGGCGGAATAAAAGCTACAGCAGGGGACCCCCCCCCAACAATCATGTGTGTGACCCGCAGGCCTGCCTTGTGTTGTAAGGACTAGGCTGGAGTAAGGAGAGCCACGCTGACGGGGACTGGTGTCCCCAGGAGGATGCTCAGATGCACTGGGGGCACCAGCTGGGCGGCAGGGCAGGCGGGCCGCGGGCGTGGAGGTGGAGCGTGGGGTGGAGGGGCCTCCTGCAGCTCTGTTTGGACTTGATAAGGGCAGAGAGCACCGCTGGCCTGAAGGAGCAGAGTGCCGCCCCCAGCGCTGCAGTGCCCGGAGCCGTGGACATGCCCCGCCCACCTGCACCAGACCTGCACGTGGGGCCTGGGAGCCTGAAACACACAGACACCTGGAAACAACCCAGGTGTGCATCAGCGATGAACGGCTAAACAGTGTGGTCTAGCCATATGGTGGGACATTATTCAGCCTTGAAGGGGAAGGAAATTCTGACGCGTACTACAGCATGCCTGAACCTTGGGGTGTTACGCTCACTGAAGGAAGCCAGTCACAGAAAGACTAACACTGCTCATGAGGCTCCTAGAATAGTCACATTCATAGAGACAGAAAGTAGATGGCGGCTCATGGGTCGGGACTGGAAGTGAGGAGTTAGTTGATGGGCACGGAGTTTCAGTTTGGGAAAATGATAAAGTTGGAGATTGGTTGCACGATGATGCTAATGTACTTACTACTGAACTGTACGCGTAAGATTAAAATGGTAAAGTTATTAGGGATATCTAACCATAATTATAAAAAAAAAAAAAAAACCGCAAGCCTGACCCCACCCCCACTCCAGAGATGCTGATGCAGCTGGTCTAGGGTGTGGGCTGCACATCGGGATTTGGGGGCTTCCAAGCAGTTCTAATACAGCCGGTTGAGAGCCCTGGTCCCAGCCGGCTTTGGCTGCAGCGCAAGGGGTTAAGTGGCCTGAGCAGAGGGCCACTCCCTGCCTGTACCTGGCTCTGATGTTGCCCTGGGGATCCTGTCTCTTCTCTAGAAGGACCTGAAGCACGTCTGGGTCAGCGGCACCCCACGCCCTCCTCCTAGCTGCTCTCTGGGCGTGGGGCAGTGCCCCCAACACCAGCAGAAGTGGCACTAGACCTCACCCCGTTTTTCAGGACCCTGAGATCAGGGAGGCTTAGTTCGGTGCCCACCAGACACAGGGGCCCCCAAGGACTCAAACCCAGGACCACCCAGTCCTGCAGCTGCGTTCCTCAGGCTTCACCTTCTCCCCGGGGCCCTTTAAGCACAGAACACCCGCCAACAGAGGGAAGCGAGTGAATGCTAGAGACAGAATTCATTCAGATCACATAACCCACACGCCAGTCTCTGTCTCGGGGCACACCAGCTCTGGATGGACACATGGCCAGTGCCACCTCAGGCAGAGCAGGGAGCTGTCTCTGCCCCCCTCCAAGTCCTAGGGGCACCCTGGCATTTTCCCACCCCCATCACTTCCTCCCACCCCAAAATCCCTCGTCCTCTCCTGTTGCCATCTGACAGCTCAGGCCAGCCCACCAGGAGCCCACCCATCTGTGTCCCCAAAATAAAACCCCAGTGTCCCCATGAGAGCCTTCCTTGGAGTGATTATAGCCCCATCTTTCTGGAGGATAGTTTGGGTTAAGATGTTCATCATCCTTGACCAGAAATTCCTCTGCTGAGCATGTATTCTAGGGAAATAATCAGATGTGTGAGAGACTTAGCTATAGTGCTGCCCATTAAGCATAATTTTTGTAGCAAAAAAATGTCCAGCAGTAGCTTTCTGGCTCAGGAGGTCTGCGAAGGGGCTGGGAAGCCTCCTCTTAACCAGCCCCTCATTCCCTGCCCTCTGCAAGGAGCTGGGGGCCTCCTCTGGAAACACTGCAGGTCTTGGCGGGGCTAGAAGCCTGAGCCCCCCAGCTGCATGTGGTGGGGGCTCCTGCCCTGGCTTGGGGGTCCTGGTGCTGCTGGCAGCTTGACCCCCACAGCCCAGCTCCGGGAAGAGGCCAGAGACGGCCATCCCGCAGGGTGGGAAATGAGCCATGCTCCAGGTCCTGCGCCCCGTGGGCCTGTGTTTGGGTATCTCCTCCCAGGCACCTCGGGCCTCACTCCTCATTTGGAGATCTCCTTTGCCCTCCTCTGCCCCCTCCTCTCCCTGCCCTTGGCCTCCAAGGTTGATGTAGGGCCACGACTCATGTTTACCTTCCAAAGGCAGCCCTCACTCCCGTGTCACCCTGGAAACGCTTGACCAGCCCTGCTCTGCAGACCCTGCCCCCTCTCCATGGGGTTGGTATCAGCAGAGCTGTCTGTCCTCTGAGAAAGGGAGCAGAGCCTGGGGTCCCGGAGGCCATGTCCTTCCGGCCAAGTGATCAGCTCCAGGGTCAGCTTCTCCAGGCCGTGGTCTCCTGTAAAATGGAGCTGAGGACACCTGCCTTGCAGGGTTATTGTAAAGATGCAAGATTCCTCAGAAAGTGCCAGGCGCTTCCCATGCGGAGAGAGCCTCGGAACAAAACAGACTCAGCTGCCTGCTCCCAGGACAGCACCGCTCTGCTGAGGGGGCCGGGAGCCAGACAGCGGCCAGGCCCGCCCCCACACTCCATCCTGGAGGGGAGCTCGCCTCCATCCTGCACGCCGGCTGGGACCTGGGGAGCCCTCTCTCATGCGGGTCCCCGCACACGTCTGAGCTCTGGGTGTGTGTCAGGAAGCCACAGCCCTGATGACACCAGGCGTACTCCACCCGGGCCTGCTCCGTCCGAGACCCACACAGGGCACCTGCTGTGCACCTGTCACGGGGGCGAGGGGGCTCAGGGCAGGCAATCTGGGCCCCAGGCCCCCAGAGGTGGGAGAGGCCTGAATCTGTGTCCCCGGGGAGCAGTGACTCACAGCAGTCGTGCCTCCTCCCTAGGCCAGCCGTCCCAGTGTGCCTCAGTTTGTTCCAGGACGCAAGACCCCAGTTTTAAAATGAGAGTGAGCGGGACCCTCCCCACCCCTGGGGATTGCTCCACGCCTCCCTGCTTCCCCTTCCCTCCCTCCCGCCCTGCACCTCGGACTGAGAAACCTGTCTGGTCCTGAGCTGGGCGTCTGGGGCCCTTTACAGCACATGTGCCAACCTCCCCTCCTCTTGAAGCAACCAAGGCTCCCTCCGAAGCCAGCGTCTGCACACCAGGCACCTCCGTCCCCACCCTCAGCTCACAGGCCAGCCGGGCGCCTGGGCCCCCCCGCCAGCCGCCAGCCGCCACCCGCACACCCCGGGCTTCCAGCTCTTCTCACCTCGCAGCTGCGCGCGGCGCTCTTATCTGTCCTGGCAGTCACAGAGCTTCCTGGAAAGCCGCGTCTGCTCGGACGGATATTTCAGGTTGCTCACAGCAGCTCGCCGGGCCTTGATACTGAACAAATGGCTCGAGTCACTCATCAGCCGGAAGTGACAGCCACCAGGCCGAGCATGGCACCTGGGGCAGGGCACAGGCTGAGGCAGACGGCCTCGGCCCTTGGAGCCTGGGGTCCAGGGAGTGGGGTGAATGGCTCCCTCAGAGGGGAGCCCCACCTCCTAGCCCCTGCAGCCGGTGAGCAGGACCTGATCTGGGAAAAGGGCTTTTGCAGATGTCATTAAGCTAATGGTCTCAACCCTCCTGGATCAGAGTGGCCCTAAATCCAAGGACAGGTATTTCTGGATTTGAAAGGAAGGAGATCTGAGACTCAGACACAGGGAGAAGGACATGTGGGGAGACAGGGCCTGGGAGGAACAGGGCCACAAGCTAAGGACCTGGGGCCACCAGAAGCTGGAAAAGAGGGACCTTCTCGAGAGCCTCCAGAGGGAGCTTGGCCCTGCCGACACCTTGATTTCAGGCTTCTGCTCCCAAACTGAGCAAGAATACATTTCTGGTGTTTTAAGCCTCCCAGTTTGTAACTGTTTCTCATGCAGTCACACTGAGTCCTGGGCCCGGAAGGACAGGGTGGGGCCAGGGAGGGGCGGCTTCTGCAGGACTCAAGACGCTAACCACAAAGAGAGCGGAGGCATCATAGCCAAGGGACAGGACGGTCCCCTGAGGTGAGGCCCTGTCCTGTATCAGGCACCCCACAGGCTTTCAGCAGGCAGCGCGGTGATCAGCCCTGGGTTTGGACAGGACCATGCTGGCTGCTCTGTGCAGGAGCTAGTAGAGGGGAAGGATGGGGGACTCCAGGGAGACCCAAGTGACCTCAGTCCACCACACCAGCTGAAAAGATAGAAGACACCGGCCTTCGTGGGGCTGCAGCTGCCACGTCCAGCCCTGGACGGTGCCTGCATCCCTGGGAGGTAAGAGTTGGTCCTGCAAGAGGTGGTCAGGTGGCAAAGCGAACCCAGACCAGACGTCCAGGGAATCTGGTTCAGGCCCAGGGAGGCTTTGGTTTGGGCTGGGGACACGGGGTGGCCAGGACGTCAGGCGGAGCCGACCTAGAAAGGCCAGCCTGAACTGGAAGCCTCTCTGACTCTCCGCTTCTCTCCTCGACCTGCTGTGCCAAGCCGGTCCCTGCCTCTCTCTCTGATGCCACCTCTTCCTCTGCGCCCCACCCCTGCCCCGGGCACCTATGGCCAGGCAAGCCAACAGGAGCTTCAGACAACAGTCCTCAGGTGTCCTCCTGTCACCCCACGTTTCTGTGCGGCTGGAGTCTGGACGGGCGCTGCAGGACAGCCTGTCTGCTTCGCAGCATCAAGACCTCTGCCGGGCGCCCCAGGCTGGGGCGGGGTCGTCCGAAGGGACATGCTCACAGGTGATGCTGAGGCCTCGCTGGCGCTGCCAGTGAGACACCCATACGTGGCCTCCCCATGTGGTCTGTGTTCCTCACAACCTGGCAGCTGGATTCCAGTGGGAGCACCGGGCTGGGGGAGAGAGTCAGGGGGATGCGTGTCCTGTGACACTTGGAAGCTGCAAACATAACCCCTACTGCATTCTATGGTCAAAGAAGTTACAAAGGTCTGCTCGGGTTCAAAGGGCCAACGAGGGCCCCACACGTCTCTCTGCAGAGGAATGTCAAGGTCACAGTCACAGAAAGGCTGTGAGATGGAGGCCGGGATACCGTTGCTGCAGCTATTTTGGGGTAATTCCCTCTCGCTCTCTCTTTCTCTCTCTCCCCCTTCCCTGTCTCCCACTGTTTCCCTGGACCTCGGTGCTTCTCTGACCCTGCCTCTCCCTCTCTGCCCCCCTCCGCTCACCAGTCTCTCCCCTCGGTCTGTCCCTGTGCGTTTGCCCATCCCTCTCTCTGCAGAGGGACCAGAGGGACTTCCTTGGCTCTCTCTCAGCTTCTGCCTCGGCCATCAGTCTCACTGCGTTAGAAATTCCAGCCTGACCCTGCATGACCAGTGACCAGCTCAGGCATCTGCCTCCCCCTTGGGTCTCTCAGGTCACATCCTGGGGACAGAGCCCTGGCCAGCCAGTCGGCCGCAGGCAGGTTCCTCCGGCCCAGGAGCCCCTGCTCCAAGGCTGCGCTCTAACGGCCACACTGACCGGCAGAGTCCGGCCACCGGGGTAATTAAAAGCCTTGACCGTGGTCTGTAGATAAGGAGGTTCCCCTCACGCACACAGTGAGTGGATGGTTTGTCAGAAGAGGCTCTACTCAAATCAGTAAGAAAAAAAAAGAGCCGGCGGGTCTGTGGGAGCAGACGCTGCGGGCGCCCGGTGGCTCTGGGCCGGGAGGTGAGACAGAGAGCCTGTGAGTTCTGTCCCTTGCCTGATGCAGGGCAAACTGAGGTGGGATTCACGCTTCAGGGCCCCTTCCATGTCCCGCAGCCACTCCCTGCTCCACTCCCCAGAGCACTGCCTTAATAAATCACTTGCACACACATCCTTGCCTTCGAGTCTGCTCTGGGAACAAGGAGTTGGTTCCCATGATTGTGAAGGCTGGCAAGCCTGAAACCCAGGCTGTCAGCCCAGAAACTCAGGCAAGAGTTGGTGCTCTACTCTAGTCTTGAGTCCAAAATTTGGAGGGCGGGCTAGCAAGCTGGAAAGTCAGACAAGGTTTCTACACTGCAGTCTTGAGGCAGAATTCCTTTTTCTCAGGGAAACCTGTTTTTGGTTTGAGGCCTTCGACTGATTAAAGTCAACTGATTATGGATGCTAATTCCATTTGTAAAATACCTTCACAGCAAGACTCAGATGGCTGTTTGATCCAATAACCTGCACCATGACCTAGCCAAGATGACATACAAAAGTGAACCATCACACTCACCAAGACATCTAGATATTGAGATGTCACGGATGGGGTGGTCTTCAGGAACAGCTGGATCCAGGAGCTCAAAGTCTGGCCCTAGGTATCATCCATCTCCAGACTTGCTTTCCTCTGTGTGCAGCCTCCACCGTGACAGTTTCTTCTGTGTTGCGTCACCACAGGCCTTCAAGCTCCTAGTTTAGTAACTGCAGGACAAACCTCCCAGTCCACATCACCTATTGATCCCGGAGTATACTCTCACTGTCCTGCTGGGCCATGTGCCCACCACAAGGACTGGTGCAAGCCCATGGCTGGGTCCTCTGCCAGGGCCTGGAGTGAAGGAGGAGTTCCCTGAAGAACTGGAAAAAGGAGAGCGGGAAGGTGGCCAAAGCAGACAACCAAGCACACAGCTCGTCTTAGCTGCGCTGCTCAAAGAAGCACATTGCTTTGGTCACTTTCGTTTTCAGAAATTAATTTCCCCGATGTTTGAAGACAAGTGAATTTCTTTTATTTTCTCAGAAGTCGAAAGCCAGAAAACACATGCCATTCAACCGTCTGTGGACACTGAGATAGTCAGCTTCATCCAGGTGACACCAATGTCGCCCTCTCTGCTTTTCCCTGCAGCGGTCGGTCACACCAGGGTCAGGACCAAGGGCGCCTGCCCTGAACAAGGGCCCAATGGCAGGCTACTTCTGAATCCATAAAGCACCAGAAGAACACCCTGGGTTACAATTAATAAAGGTCATTGTTACTAGACGTGAACAAAGCCCGCCTTCATTTCTTTATTCGGTGGCCCATTTGGTGAAGCACTTAAGAAGTGCCCAGGCCAACATACACACATAATGGTTTTAATTACATCCTGTGAATTTATTTTTCCAGAGAGAAATATTTCTCAGGGAAATGTCCATAAAAGCAACTTTCGCAGCAGTGTGATTGTGTGTGTTTCCTAGAGGAAGTCTGTTTAGTTTAAGTCCCACTTTGAGCACAACTTTTTACAAAGACGGGGTCCCGAGAAGGCTGCCAAGAGCCCTGGAGATGGCGATGTCGTGTCCTGGGACACTGGGGGAGAGTGGGCATGCAGCCCGCCCCCCGTGGAAAGAAGGCGGGGCGGGTGGGGGCGGGGTCGTTCCACTGACTCCCTCTCCAGACCAGCTGTCGTGAGTTTGCAGGGTTATTTCCACACAGTTCTGCCTGCTGCATCACGGGCCCTTAAAGGAAATTCTCAAAGACCAGTTTTAGAAAGAAGGAAATGATCCCAGACGGAAGGTCTGAGATGCAAGAAGTAACGGTGAGCAGATACTGGTAAATATGTGAATAATTCTGACAAAGCTTGGCTGCCTGAACAGCAACAAAACATTTGCTTTGTGAGCTAAAAACCAGGATGAAAATAAAATGCCAGATGATATAGCACTTACGTTGGAGTCGTCCTTGTATTATTGGAAGAAAGTGAAGATACTGATCAATCTTAGACTTTGTGAACTGTAAGTACTAAAGTAGTTAAGCTAGTAAATTAAAATAAGATCCATATAATGCAGAACTTCCGACCCACACAGCTCTAAGAAAAAGAGAATAAACATTTTTTTTTTCTAAAATTAGGCCAAAAAAAAAAAACCACCCAAAAGTGGGGAAAACAGAGACCACTTAATAAGATAGAATAATAAATCTAAATGGAATAAATTCCCCAGATAAAAACAAAGGCTACGCAACTGAATGTTTATAAGAGACACAGTTAAAATATAAGAATTCAGATAGATTTAAAAGCAAAGGATGAAAAAATGTATCAAGGAGAAATCAATTAGTCATCACAGTGAGTGGGAGACTTCAGACAAAACGCCTCTCTCAGTAAGTGATGAATCAGGTAGGAAAAACACCCATAAGGGGACGGATTTGGACAAAATACTCAACACGTTTGACAGAATGAGCATACATAGATATAACATTGCACTCGACAGTTTGAAAGTACAGAGTCCTTTCAAAATAACATGAAAATAATAAGTGTGGGCGAGGTTGCAGGGAAACTCTGGAGCCCTGTGCACTGCTGGTGGGAAGGTGGCACGATGCAGCTGGCACAGAAAACAGCGTGGCGGGACCACCATGTGGCCCAGCAGTTCCAATGCTGTGTGTGTGTCCGAAAGAATGGAAAGCAAGTATGCAAATAGGTATTTGCACACCCACGTTCATGGCAGCACTATTTGCAGTAGCCAAAAGGCGAAAGCAGCCCAGGTGTCCACTGACAAGGCAAACGGGTAAACAAAATGTGGCCCATCCCTAGAGCAGAATACTGTTCAGCCTTAAAAATAAGTGAGATGCTGACCCGTGCTCGTGCATGGATGGCGCTTGAGGGCATGGTTCTCAGTGAAATAAGCCAGCCACAGAAAGACAAATACTGTGTGACTCCACCTACGTGAGGTCCCTAGAGCCGTCCAATTCATGGAAACAGAAAGCAGGCTGGGCGTTGCCAGGGGCTCGGGGAGGAACACTGGGGAAAGAGCGTTTGACAGGGACAGGGTCTCCATTGGGAAGATGAAGAAGATCTGGAGACAGATGGTGGGGACGGCTGCGCAGCAGTGTTAACGTGCTTAAGGCCACAGAAATGTGCACTTAAAAAGGTCCAACGTCGTAAATTTTACATTACGTGTATTTTGCCACAATAAGAAAAAAAGTGGGGATGATGACATGTCAAAATGTTTGTTAAGCTCAACAAAGAGATAAATTGTGAAAAAAATTCTCTGAAATTTTACGAAATTGCTCACATGCTCGGTCATAAGGCAGCCTCCACAGCTCAAGCCAGACTCGGGTCCCTTCCCCTCCCGTGATGCAGTCAAACCGAGATCAAAAAGATAAAGGGGGGGGCACATACTTGGTGGTAGGCCAAAGAAGAAATCAGTCTGGAATGAGGACGTTTGCAACTGACCCGAAGTGAAGCGTCTATTCAGTGAAATAGTCGTCAGCTCTTAAATCTCGGGTTGAGAGCGCACAGTGACAAGGGGGAAGTACAGTTGTGTCATTTCCTGAAAGTAAGAGGTCGACACCGCGCACCAAGGAAGCCACGTAGTCCCAACAGCATGAACACTGTGCGGCTGTGTGTGTGTTACCTACACGTGAAAGAGAGGGAGATTGTGAAAACAAATCGTCAAGGTGACAAAGCAGACACACGCCGGCAACCGGCGTCTGAGCCGCGCCTTGGGAGGCAGGCTCATACGTCGTGCTAATTTCCTTCTTGATGCAGTTTTCTAACTGAACGAACGTGAACTAAGTAAGTGGAAGTTTAAAACAATGAAGGTGGTTGAGACGAAGGCAGCGGGAGCTGTGTGGGCACAGGGAGCCCCAGCCCCCCCAGCACCCACCTTTGGGTCCACTCTGCTGCTGCAGGAGCAACTGCAGGGCACAGCGTGGCCAGGGAAGGACCCCTCCCTCCACGCCCTGCCTCCCAGGTGACGGATGCCACGGGCGGGACCCCAGGTAGGGGCAGCCTGGGTCTGCCCCTGGAGGTGATGAGGTGAATTCTGCTCTGTCTGCAACGTCCGCCCAGTCCTCTGGCCCTTCTCTGATGCCGGAGCCCCGCCCGACTGTGCCAGACCTGGGGAAGCACCTAGGTGCCCCGGAACCCGCAAAATCAAGACGGAGGAGGCTACGTCGAAAGCCCCTGTGTGTGCCTGTTCCAAAAACACAGAACCCCAAGGAGCCGTAACCTCAAGAGGTTATTTTGTCAGGAAGCCAGGCAGGCGCAGTCATTTAGAAAGCAATCGACACGCCTCCCGGGCGCTCCTGCCGCGGCCACCCGGAGCCAGCCGACCGCCCCTCACAAGGGCCTGGGGACCCGCAGGAACGGGACCTGCGGACCCTGGGCCGGAAGGATCTGGGAAGGAAGGACACCCCCCAGCCCACCCCCTCCCGTTGCTGGTGCTGAGAAGGGATTTCCAGACCCGCCCTGCGGCGGAGGCCTCTTACTTTTCCAGGGGCTCAAATCCCTCGGCCCCCCCGCAGGAATGAGGCCCAGAACTTTAAGGGGGGCCCGCGGGCCCCGGCTGCCAGTCAGAACCAGAGGCCCAGCTGAAAGATACCTCCTCCCCG
The DNA here is from genome assembly GCF_048564905.1 of Vicugna pacos. Classification (NCBI taxonomy): domain Eukaryota; kingdom Metazoa; phylum Chordata; class Mammalia; order Artiodactyla; family Camelidae; genus Vicugna; species Vicugna pacos. The sequence continues at coordinate 94,445,551 of NC_132991.1, read as the reverse complement.
GCTGAGGGAGGGGAGTTACAAATACTAACGGCGATACAAAACGGAACAATGGGTTCTCAAACTATTAGTGATATAAATACTGCAGCACACAACTGACAAACAACAAGGCAGACAGTACCCTTTGTTATCAACTCCATACTGGTAGGTAACTGACTCTCACAGAACGCTTTCGCTGATTTTTGCTGAACTCTTGTATTCACAGCCAACCCACGGTTGCAACTGACAAACAAGCGCAGTTCTGACCTGAACGTTGGATAATCCTCTCATTTATTTTAGCAAAGAGGAGGAAAGAGGGACCGCAGATTCCTGCAGAGGAGCAGCGGGTGTCTGGCAATGAGATGAGTGGTTGTTTTGCTGAACTGAACAGCCGTTTTTGAATCCTGGAAGGAATGTCCTCAATTTTTTGAGTTATTCACGATGTCACGGCTGCAGATACATGTACTTTGTTAGCACTTTCACTCTGTCAAATTTGCCAGTTTCCCCTGGTGTAAATACTCCAACCTTGGCCAGCAGTGATTGAACCGAATTGAGTCGGGAAGAGATTTAGCACACGATCGTGTTTCCACAGCTCAGACGGCCTCCCAGGCTCGGATGAGAGTAGAAGGTGATAAAACACTTAAGAAGGGGTGAGTTTCCGGGAGTCACTACCTTTGTTTTTGATACAAGGGCTCAGAGCTCCGAAAGGCACAGCGATCACTGGTGTGAGCAGCTCCAGGACGCCCTGCCCTCTCAGCCTGTGCCCTCAGGCGCCTGTCCGGGAGGGGGCTTTGGAGGCCGGGAGGTGCCCACAGGCAGGGCCCCTGGGGGGACAGTGAGGGCAACACCGGCCAGCTCACTCCAGAGACCGCTCCGCTCTTTATAAACTGTGACCTTCTCATTCCGTTGCTAAGAAGTCTAGGAGTTTTATTTTAAAGCCACAAATGGTTGTTTTGGCAGGTGTGAAAATGGGGGGAACACTGAGGTGGGTGTGCAGTTTTACAGGTGATGGGAGGGAGGCTTGTGCAGGGATGCAGGCTGGCCCACAGGTCCTGCCCGGGGGCTGTGCTGTCAGTGGGGCAGGAGCCGCTGCTGGGGTGGGGAGCCTCCCCACGGGGTCCCCGTGCCTATACGAGATCTGGATTTGCAGCTGTCCGAATGCCTTTAATGCCTGCCTAAAAGCCGTGCTTTAAGAGTTTCTATTTGCAACTTCTATTTTTAAATGCATCCCGTGTTTACATTGAAACTGCCCCAAAGACGCTTTCCCTAAAGAGCTGTAATCCCTGGAAGTGGAAAACCCACCGGAAGGCCTCGGGCTCCGCTCCCAGCCCTTCCAGGCAGGGTGGGGAGTGAGGTCACCTTGGTGGTGGGTCCAGCCCCCCCAGGACAGGACGGTGTGAGCCCCAGCGGCAAGCAGCCCTTGTGCCTTTGTGGGCCCTTCTCTCACAAAAACATATTAACAATCACATTTTACAGCCACACTGCTAAAGAGGCCGTGTAGCAATATTACATATTCGAACGTTTACTCTGATCTGAAAGTTAATTTTTTTTTCTTTTCATTATAAAAGAGAGTAAAACACTTTTGCGGGCGCCTGAAAGTGCCAAGGGCCCTGGCTCTGCACCTGCGGTGCGGGGGCGTCGGGGTGGGGCTGCGGGGGAGTGTCCTGCGGACCTGTATCCTCGGGCGTTGGACAAGGTTCCGCGGTCTCAGAGGCAGGGCGGGGGACCTGCAGCCACTGCAGCCAGCTAGAGGACCTCACCCTGCAGACCTGGGCACCAGCCCGAACAAACAGGGGTTCCTAGAACCCACTGACTCCCCCTTTCTTAGCTGTGTGCCCACCCAGATGACAGAACAAGCAAGCGGGAACCACCCCAGGGATTGGCAGGTGACGTGCCCTCCGCCCGGCAGCCCCGCCCTGAGCTGCCCGCTCCCCTCGACCCTGGAGCCGACCCTGGAGCCGGCCTCACGCTCTGAAACTCGACCTCGATCTGGTGACCCCGAAGGCAGCTGGACAGCATGTCTGGAACTGAGACCTGGCAGAGGCCTGTGACCTGCTCTCACAGCCTCAGCTTTCTCAGCTATAGAATGGGTAGCTAAGGCCTGACTCCTGGCCCCACAGAGGCTCAGGTGGGAAGGCGGGAGCGAAGGATCTTTGTAAACAATTTCACGCTGAGAGGGCTCTTTTTGCCTGATGCTGTGGCAGAAGAGTGGAAGGGGCTTCCGTAACAGAGGGAATGCCAAGCCCTGGAAAGCCGCAGGGCAGCTGCAGCTGACCCAGAGGGCCGGTGCCAGGCACCGATCGCAGCAGCTCTGCCTGGGGTTTAAGGGAAAATTTTGGAACACCTTGGAAAGGTCTCGGGCTGCTTGACAGTGAAGGAGAAGAAGTGGCAAATGCAGCTGCCCTGGTACCTGTCCTGAGAGATGTCACATCCCACTGAGGCTGCCTGCACGCCACCTCCCACCCCGTTTCCTAGGCACTTTCTTTTCAGGAGAGAACGGTGACATTCACCTCCCGGCCAGGGGCATGGGGTGGGGGAGGCAAGGTGAGGCTTCTCCAGGCAAACTTTGAGCAATGAGAGGGGCCTGGGGGCCCATCAGGTGAGCAGGAACCACAGCTCCGCTCAGCCTGCAGGGGCTCCTGAAGGTCACCCCTGCCAAGGCTGGAGGAGTCAGCAGGTAGAGGGTGGGGTAAGATCTGGGGTAATGGGACAGTTCATTCCTTGTTGGGAGTAGGCAAGGTCTGAAGGAGCAGAGGGAGCATCCTGTGAAACCCTCCACGGCATCCCTGAGAAGCGGTCAACCAGCCTCTGCTTGCATACCTCCTGAGACAGGGGGCTCACTACCCACATCACCCACAGACCGCTCTGTCTGCATGGAGACTCCCTCCTTATACGGGGCCAAAGTCTCATCTCCCTGTATGTCCCACCCACAGGTCTGTCCTAGGGACACAGAGAACCTTTTATTTGAAGGTTCCTCCCCCCTCAAGACCTTTTATTTGAAGACAGTGGTCATCTCCCTGCTCCAGCTTTCTCTGTTAGCAAAATATTCCTGCTTTCATTTTGAGAAGTGCTTCCAAAACCCTCTCTAAAAATATTGAGCAATTTACCCACCACATCCTCAACCACACTGTGTATTATTAATCTTTTCAGCTTTTGCCAGTCGAAAACTTGCCCCGGGATACTGACTTAATTACATGAATACTAGTCAACACTTATACAGAGCACACCATGTGCCAATTATTGGTAGCTCCCATGTGGATTAACCCAATAAACACATGGGAAAGTAAGGCAGAAAGTTGAGGTCACTTGCCCAAAGTCACCAGCTAATAAATGAGCCATCCTCGGGCTGAGGGCAGGATACCCCAACTTGCTGGGGTTCCAGCCTAGGTCATGCTCTCCAGCCTGAACTCCTAAGCTCTCTGCCCCGTAATCCCCTGATGACAACGTCAAACATTGGTTTTTGGCTAACTGATCACTGGTATCTTCCACGAACTGACTTTATTTTCCATCATCTTACTTGTCTATTTTTCTTATTAAGTATTTTTCTTATTAATTAAAAAGCCTTTGCCTCTTTTGAACACTAACTCTGTTTGAGACAGGGCAAATATTTCTCCCAGCGAGGCGTTTGCTTTTGCTTGGCTATACGGGGAATTTTATTTTTTGTAGAGCTAACTGTAATTTTTCTTTTCACTTATGGCTTCTGAAAATGTCTTTTTTAGGAAGTTGTTCTTCATCCAAAATAGTCTTATTTTGTGAGAGGCAACCTATCGTATAGGAATAAAGCACTAGGGCACGGTCAGTGCTAAAACATATTCAAATGTATGAATGCATTTATAGGAATATATTCCTATACAAAACGTTGCCTCTCACAAAATAGAATTATCATAGACAACAAATGTATAAGTAGCATAATAAGCCTGTCAATCAGTAATACAGACATATTTATAAATACTGTAAATATGAAAGCGTCTTCAATTATTTTCTTCTAGTTTCCTCGTATCTTCTGAGCTCCTTACGTTCTGGGATTTACTTCTGTACGTGGCGTCTTAGCCATACGGCTGACCGTACGTTCCAGTGCCACTTACTGGGACAACAACCCGAAATACCTCTGCTGTGAAACATCACACTTATCAGGAATTAGAACTCCCAGATGTGTGTGTGCGCCTCTGATGGGAGTTCCCATGCCGTTTCGTTGGCTAATTTCTGTTTCCTACACCAGCGCCACTTTGTTTCCATTGCTGTCGCTTCACAGCAAATTATCAGCTTCAATTTCTTCAGTAATGCCATTTGGACTTTTTTTTTTTTTAACTGTTCACTTCACAGATTTGGGGGAGAAAGGTCTGCACCGTCCCACGTGCTCTGCCCCCACCATGCTCCCAGCCTGCCTCCTCCCCGGCCCTGCAGAGGGGCGGTCTGGGAGTCCGGCCCACCGCCCTGGCTCTGCGGGGTCTCCGGCAGGGCTTCTCCGTGCTGCACTCTCACCCACCCTCCTGGGCACCAGTCCTCCATCTCCCAGGCAGGGGTAGCTAAGGGTCCCCAAGCAGAACTGGACACACGCACCCCATCATCCTCACTGGAGTCTGGTCCCAGGTCGGGGTGGGGGCCCAGCACCCATCCTTGCCTGTGACCCACTCCTCCACACTCCCTGTGGCTTGGGACCAGGAAAACCGCCAGGGCCCAGGGAGACCAGTGCCTGCCTGGCTCCGTGTCTGCCCACCAGGCAAGGCGGGCACTTCTCTGCTTGGGGAAGCCCGGAGCTTGCGAGGGTGGCGCTGCCTTCTCCCTGCCCAGGCCAGGAGGCTTTTATGCACTTTGTGAAAACAAACAGTACTTCCTAGAACTGTCAGGCCCCTGAGCCCTAAGAGGTCCCACGCCTGGCTTTGGAACCACAAGCCCCTGGCGGGCATCTCTCAGGGCCTCCCCGCAGTGGCCAGGAGGCCCAGGCAAAGCCATGCCTTTCGTGTCCAGTCCTGTCTGTCCTCAGGACCGAGGCCTGGGCGCACCTTTCCATAAGACCTCCCCGCAGGGGTTTCTCTCACAGGAAGATGAGAGCCATCCAAACACGGAGGAGGAAGCGTCTCTGGACTTAACTGTGTGTCTGCGGCACATTCAGTAAGTGGCTTCTGTCCACGAGTCGGGAATGAGATGTGAGGCCTTCCGCCAAGATGGGGACGCATCAACCAGCCCTGAAGAATTAAGGGAGGTGAACAAGGGCCCCCAGAACCCCCCCACGTGAGCGAGAGCGCTCTTGAGAAGCCCCCGATGCTGAGGGGCGACCCATCCACGGTGAACCTGACGCCCAGAGGTGGGGCTGGTGTCAGGCCACACCGACCCAGACCCCGAGCTCTCCCCGGGCCTCGTGGCCTCCTTCCCGCCAGGTCTCTTGCCTTCACCTGCGGGTTTAAGGGAAGGAACAGAGCCTGTCACCAGGTGAGACCAGGGCAGAGGTCACCAGGGAGGTGGGGTCTGGCCCTGCGCCCCGGCCCTCCTCCGCCAGCGAGGATGAGAACAGGCTCGAGCCCCCGCCCCCTGCTTCTCCCCGAGGTGAGAGGTCAGAGTCGTGGGGCGCGTCCCGCCCACAACCCCACGGTCAGTGGGGTGTGCCCCCCCAGGCCAGCACGCCACCCGCGGGCGTCAGCTATGGCCCGCCTGCCCCTCACTGCTGCTGCAGGACCTTGCTTGGGCTTCGAAACGCCGTGGTGCAGTCCGGGGACACCAGGGAGACTGGTGATGGACGCACATCAGCACCTGGGCCCAACTTTGTCCTCAGGGGCCTCTCCGCCTGCAGTTCGAGGGAGGCCCGGGAGCCAGCCGTCGGGAGGCGCAGAGGGAGAGCGCCTGCTTCACCTGGGACTCACTCTCACCAGGAAAAAGCTGCACAGGACTGAGCCTTCTCTTGAGCAGTGGGCTGGGGCCACAGGACAACCGCTGGCCCAGAACCCAGCGGGCAGGCCGTCCTGGCAGAGAGAGAGGGCCGCCCGGGGCCGCCCTCCCGCGGGGGTTCTCCACAACCTCACAGAAGGCGCTGGGCAGATTTTCAGCAAGTGTCCCTCGCGGTGTGGACCCGAGACAGAGCAGCAGCCACTGTGTGGCGGGAGGGCAACACCTCCTCTGGGAAGCTTCTCCCCCCATTCCCTGCGGGACAAAGACATCCTGCCCTCGGGGCTCTGCAGGGATGCGCCAAGACGCCCACGCCCCAGGACAGCGCCACAGGAGACGGGGTGAATCAAACCACGGACAGTGGCCCCCAAAGCCAGGCTACAAGCGTCTGGCAACGAGGCCTGTTTGCTGGTGGGAGACCCAGCCGCACAGCCCACCACCAGCGCCTCGCAGCTGAGGTGCCCACGTCCACCCAGTGACCCCACAACCTCACTCCTGGGCAGCCATCCCCAGACACACCTGCACACGTAGGAAACGATGCAAACTGGCCAGTGACTGCACAAGGCTGGGGACTACTGGGGCCAGCAACAGGGAGCAGGGCCACCCACACAAGGAGTGTCCTTGGGGCCTCCGCTCGGCTTTGGAGGGAAGGGTGGCGTTGGGCCCACTTCACTGGAGACCGCCCAGGTGCCTGTGGCGTCCTGACCCAGGTGTCGGGCTGCACGCACGCGCACCATTGGGGTTCCTCCTCCTGCTCCTCTCGAGTGGGGACCAGCCTGGCTTCCATCTTTCCATGTCCTGAGAAAATCCTTCAGTGCCTCTGCCTGCCCAGCTGTGTTCACACCCGCTGCACGCTGCACAGACCCACTTCCTGCAGCTCCATCCAAACTGCTGGAATGATGTCCAACAGGCCCAGCCGGGGTTCCCTTCCGGGCAACGCCAGTTCAGAGGAGCCTTGGGGAAGGTCCTCCAATGCAAATCCAAGACACGCTTCCACATCTTGCCCCGGGGAAGCAGAAACCTTCTCGTGGTACTGGACGCACCCTGCAAGCCCCCGCCAGGCTCTCTCACCTCGCCATGGTGGCAGAGCTGAGGCGGCGGTGGGGCCCACACAGCTCTCCTCTCGCTCAGAGGGGCCCCATTGTCCCTTCACAGCCACGTACCACCACTCATAGATGTCAAACAGGGAGAGGGACCCAGTTGTTTGTCATCCAAACCAGGATATGACTGCAGGTGTGTGTGTGTGTGTGTGTGTAGGGGGGTGAATTAATAATCATGCCTCGAAAAAAGGCACAGCCGCCACTGTCCTGAGCGGATCAGGACCCAAGGCCCCTTCCGAGAGAGACGCAGCCCCGCATACAGGAGGCAATAAGCCCCGCACACCAGCGGTCACGGCGGAGTCTAGCAAGAGAGCCCCAGCGTGCACCTGCTGGCGTCACCTAGCAAAACACTGGCTTTGATGACGATTTTAAATGGCAGACTTAGGTGGGTTTTTTTGGTTTGTTAAGTCGTGGTGATAGTCATGCGAGAAGCTTTTCCTGAGAATAGAACAGGAAACCTGAGAGGGCAGCGGAGAACACAGCAGATGCTGTGAATGAGCTGACAGTCCGCGGCAGAAAACTGGCGCAGGCAGGATGTCCCCAGAGGTGCCTGACTCACTTGGGGCGGTGGCAAGGGGACCCCACAGCCGCAGGGCATGCTGTGCCGGCAGCAGTAGGGGCAGGGTCAGGGCGCCGGGAGCCTGGTGGGGGGAGTAGGCACCTCGACCGCACACTTGATCACAAAGCCCGTCTGGCTGGGGCAGCCTCCCCTAATTTATAGACTTCACTTTCTCCTGAACCCCATTTTCTTACCAGAAAGACCACCTTGCATGGTTTAAGAAGCTGATAATCAATCTGGAACTCAGCTTTAAATGTGGACTTGAAGACCAGGGTTACAGTTTAAAAAGCCATTTAAATGCCTGTTCCCTCTCAATTGAAAACCAGTCCTCCCACGCTCCCTCTGTGAAAACGCGTGCAAGGAGCCCAAGGGGGTCTCCAGGGGCTCCGGCCGCCCTCCTGTAAAGCCGGCGTGACTGCTCTTACCAGACACTGCGCAGACAAGCACGAGAGCTTCTATTAACAAAGTGCATCACAGGACAGAGCTATGCTCAGCGCCCCGGGGCAAGGGCTCACGCCGGGCACCGGACGGGTGGGGGTGCCGTGGGGGTGCCGGCTCTGGGACTCGCCCTCCCTCGCCTGCTTTTCTGCACCAGCCTCTGCAGGAGGCGCACAGGGCGGGCAGGGGTGGGCCCCGGGGGAGGCAGGAGGGCGGGGGTGGGGAACGACCTCTGCTTCTCAGGGTGTGGACCAGAGCACCCTGAACCGGGAGTGGGAATCCCTCCCGCATGGTGGCGCCTGGCACGTGCCTCCCTGGAGCCCGTTGCTGCTGGAAGCTCAAGCCAGCTCGTCAGTCCAAGCCCGAGACTGCTGACCTCAAGCCGCTTGTTCAAAAGCTGGCAAAGGTCCCGCTGCCTGTCCTCCCACTCGTGCGCCGCGCAGCGCCGCCACATCAGCAGGCACAGCGCAGGCCGCTCAGGGAGGCTCGGGGAAGAAGGCGGGTGCATTTTAGGCGCACTTGTCAACAGAAAAGTTCCAGACCCTCAAAATCCTGAATTGCACTCAGTGTCAGTAGAGAACGTCATCTCTCTTCACAGATTCCAGTTATTACTGATTTTTTACATCGCTAGAAAACAAGTGTGACTGTCAAGGTGGGAAGCGCAAATGCTAGTCTGAAATGTTAGTGTTTTCAAAGGCTGATGCCATTTCTTTTAAATATAAATTAGCATCAGCTCAACTTTTAAACTAAAATTTCTAAAGTATGACTTCAGTACTTCCTGAAAACTTATAAACCAAAGTAGAGGGGAAAACTGAATAATCCCATTTGTGTATTTTATCAAAACAATACCATCAGGACTTGATGCGTCTCTGATGAGACACAGCAGTGACCACACGGAGACTTTCTAAAGCTTCATGAATGATCCTAAAACTTCTGACAAATGCTTGCCTGTCTTATAAACCTTCAAACAGAAAAGGGTCGTCACAATATGAGCAAAGATAAATTTCCCTGAACTTTCTTCGAAGAAAAACAAACTGCACACATTTGAAAATACAAAAAATCCAAATGCTTTTAAATGCTTTTTTCCAGGTGTGAACTGAACTGTACAACCCATACACTTAATAGAAAAAATATGTGATTATTTTTAATGATTTATGTATAAAAGAAAAATAAATTTTATGATACAATTTGATAGACTACTTCATACAAAATTTTACTCACATACAATGTATGCAATTTTTTGCAACACAAAAATTCTAGTCTTACGTACAAATTTATAAAAGGCAGACATCTTAACCTGAAGTGAAACAGGCTCCCTGTGGGGCTGCAGCGAAGTCATTCCAGCCAGGAGAAAAGAGACACAGACACGAAAAGGTGCGCAGAGGGCTTGGTCCTCCTCCCCCCCTGAAGTGCATTTAGGATCATCGACCAGACAGACCGTCGTGGGCACCACAGGAAGGCGGGAAAGCCGGCGCTTCAACATGGCAGATCTTACGATCTGGTCTTGGACGCACTCAGCCTAGAAAACCCTACAACTGCCTTTGTAAGGGATCTGTTTTGGAAATTACTCCAAGAAAACCTAACCACGCCACCTGTGCTTGTCTTTGAGGAAACAAAACATTCTCAGGCAATCTAACACTTAAAATGGCACACCTTGGGTTACATAATAAATACGGCATCTAGCAATAAAAGTATCAGGAACCAGACCTTAAGACCCGTAAGTATGTCTCCAAACTGTGAAATCCTTTATACACAAATTTAAGATTTTAGTAAGTATTTACAGTATCATACGTAGTGAAAAACTAAATATAAACCATTAACAAAAAAACTTCTGCTTTAAAAAACAACTTCCAAAAAAATAGGAACATCAAAAAATTTTGTAATCGGTGCATTCTTTTAAGTCTTCCTTTGCGGTTTCCCCTAAGCTACCTGTCTCTCAGGTGCACAGGTGCTTACGCCTGCGCAAGGGAAAGGCATGATGCCGACGCCCCGGCGAGCAAGCCCCTCCTCCCGCGGGAACCAGGACGCCCGCCAGCTGCACTCGTAGGCCCGGGGGAGACCCAGGGGCAAAATGCTGAAGACAGTGAGGATACAGCCTGCGACAATCTCATGCCCAATGTCCGTGAAGGCCATTATGAAACCTCCTTTTGAAATTCATGAACTTTAAGGGCTGGAAATATAAGCAAAAGATAATAGGGGCCAATAAGAAAATTACATAAAGAAGTGCCTGCAATTACAAAGAGATTAAAAGTTCACATCTACCTGATATGGGCTGATATCAACCCTTCTCAAGTGGGAAGGAGCTAAAAATACAACTCATTCCTTTTCAGGCCTCATTCTATTTATGACGTTCGCATCAGAAAGGACAGCCATCCTTCACTCAGTGCTTGGCTCCCGGAAGTCCTGTCCCCCGGCCAGAGACTGAAATCGAGGACTCCTGCCTTGGTGTGCCAGCACCACTTACCTGCGAGAGAATTCTGGTTCAGAATGAACAGAACAGGCCTCCGCAGAAACACAAAGAACAGGAAAGTTGTAAAGAACCTCCTCACACAGCCATTTTGAAGAGCTATTTATAACTAGCAAGGGCTCCAGCTGGAGGACGGGAGGAGACGCGGCCTCTCGCACACCGAACACGCCTGGCGCTGCGAAGCTCTGCAGCTCGCTGGGGAGCGTCGTCAACGGTTCGTCCTCCTCAGAGGGGAGCTCGAGGAGTCACGGCGTCCCCGGCTCCTGGCACCTTCCGACTGAGGACGACCGCTAGGCTTTGCAACTTGGAGCTTTCACCTTCTGGAACTCAAATTGATACTGTACACCATTTTCTGAATTTTCTCTTCATTCTTTAGAACGTTGGCCTTCACAGCGCAGATCCTGTCCTGCTGGTCTCTAACCAGCTGCTCCAGCTCCGCCAGCTCCGCCTTCAACGGCTCCACCGCAGCGTCTGTGATGCTGGCGGGAGACAAAAGCAGGGGTGCGTAAGGGTCCTTCTGTTTAGATTTGCTTCTTGATAAAACGGTGAAAGACAATGAGAGTAAGAACAGGGTAAGAACATAAACATACTAGGATAATGATACAAAGGGGGAAAAACCTCACACCTGGGAAAAATCTGTTTCTTATTTTCACAATCCCTGCCACAAGCAAAAGTCAAGTCGAACATGAAATGTATACAAAGGAGGTTAACACTCTCAAAGGAGGGGCTGAAAGTCCCGAGTTCACGTATGCTGCCCAGAGCCCGGGGGCCATCGACACCACGAGCCCCGCCTTCCTCGCGGGGCCCCCACTTTCCTCGCAGGAACCCGGCCTCCAGGAGAGGCTCACCAGCTCCAGGGGCTTCCAGCTGAGGCCCCTCTGCCTCACGTGTTCAAGACAAGTCAGGAGGCCCTTCAGTTCCTGCGTTAAATGCTAGGAAAAGTCTAGAAATTACTTGGGAAAGCTGAGGCCAGAAGTAACCTCTCCCTTTAGTGTTCATAGAGCATATAAACACAGAATAAAATACAGCAAAAAACAGAGATAGTTTCCAACCATCATACCATAAAGCAAAATCAGGTTTCGTAAGGAAGAGACGTCTGCGGTGGCATTTTTTAACACCTTAAATCAAAATTTAAGAAGCGCTAACAAACAATCATGCCAGAAGAGGCACCAAAAGCTCTCCATGACTTTCTACTTCTGTCAAGCTGTATATTTTAACATTTACTTAGGGGACTTTTTAAGAATAAGCAGACTAATAATAAAGAGTAGACCTTCACCATAATGTGCTTTTAATTATATGGACTTAGAGCTGTATCATTGAGTCCAATCGAGTGTTTTCTAAAACAAACTGTTAACAGGTGATATAGTTACATGCGCCACAGATTCACTGATTAAAAATAGAGATTATCAAACACTTTCCTAAAATAAATCTCTTTTTAGGGGCCATCACATTTCTGTTATGGCATCCTCTTCAAAATGGGTTCACCAGCATTTCTTTTAGAGCACAAAATTAAAATACTTTCAAATTACAAACACTTACAAAATTTGGGGGATTTCGATAAGACACAGAGAAACTATGGTATCCAAACCGCAAATGTTCCTATCTTTTTAAATGTCTAAGTCTACTTTGTTTTTTATTTAATCAGTCTTCTTTGGGGGGTGTGGGGGAGGTAATTAGGTTTTTATTTAATTTATTTTTAATGGAGGTGCTGAGGATTGAACCTAGGGCCTTGCGCATGCTAAGCACACGCTCTACCACCAAGCTACACCCTCCCCTATTTTGCTTTTGAACAATGACTGCAGATCTTTTCTAATTGCTACGAAGAAATGCACTATAGGATCTGAATGAAAAAGAAGCGTGCTTCCTTCCAGGCAGGAGGTAAGAGAGGGCCGAGAGGGAGTGGTTTCCAGGGAGCTCTCTCCCCAGGCCCCGCGCCCCCCCCACCTCTGCTCCTTCTGCAGGGCCTCAGCGTGCTGCATGTTCTCGGCGCGCCACAGCTGCAGCTCGTTCTGCATGGCGTCCACGTCCTCCTGGATGTAGTCCATGATCTTGCCCAGGGGGAGCGCGCTGCGGCACAGGGTCTGGGTGGACACACGGAGCCTCTCTATCTCCTTGGAGACTATGTCCTTCTCCTTCTTCCACGCCAACTCAAAGACCAGCAGCTTGTCCTATAGTCAGTGGGGAGGGACGAAGAGAGAGAAACCCCCTCACTCTAAGGCAGGACGGCGCGGGGGTGGGGACAGAGCCGGCTCAGGACCCCGGCCGGGTGCGCAGGTCAGCAGTGCCGGCCAGGGGCTGCTCCTGGAGGGCTGTCCGAGGGCCACACTCCTCTACGGCAGGATGTTATTTCCCAACTGACCACTTACTGCGGTTGTTACTACAGAAGCTCAAGGACCGTGATGACTTTCCCCAACAGCCTGGCAGAAAGGGGCCCTGACCCTGCACTTCGCTCCCTGAACACCCCACCTTTCCCACCTCAAACGCTGAAACCCAGTTTGCCAAGGAGGAAAGCAACCTGCACTAGAAGCAGAGGCCAGGGAGGTGGACGGGGGGGGGGGGTGCAGAGGGCGTGGCTGGCAGACCCCCGGGGCTGCGGCGCAGGGCCCCGGGGGAGGGGCGCACACAGCAGCAGGTGAAGGCGGTGAGGATACAGAGGCGAGAACCTCATCCAGTTTCCGCCAGGAGCTCCAGGGCTCCTTGACAAGCAATATTTAGAGTTCTCTTCACGTGAGATTTTGATACAGGCGTCTCTGAGTTTCAAAAACTGATGTCCGAATCAACCAGCAGTTTCAACTGGGAAACCTTTCCTGGGAGGATAACACCGTTTCGGAAGCCCGCCCTGGCGCGCCCACGCCACACAGGCTGGCTGAATGCCCCTGTTCTACCCACTGACAGCATGAGTCAGATGCGCTAAGTCAAAATTAATCAACTTCTTGTTTTATTTTTACACTTGCTTTATTACGTTGCATAACCACTTGCGTCATGTCTAATTCCAGTTTCAGACTACAGACCCCAGGAGGGCAGGAATATTTCAGACTGTAGACACCTTAAGTATCTCCCAAATGAACAGATGAAGTGCATTAGTAATTCATGTGTCAAGATCATAGTTCCACCGCCTCCTGGCCTTTGGCAAACACGTGGGAAGCCTTAACATAATGCCTGACACACGGTGTCAACCGGGACTAGAAGTAACAGGCAGAACTCACAGAACTAGGAGTGAGTGCTGCAAGGCTGCGGGACACAAGGCACACCTACAAAAACCAATTCTGTTTCCATTTGCTGGCAACAAACACATAAGTACAAAAATTAAAAATACAATGCCATTTACAGTTGCTTAGAAAAAGAGAAATGCTAGGTGTAACTCTGACAAAATATGTATGTAACTTGTACACTGAAAACCACACAAAGCGGATGAAATAAGTCAAGGAGGGTCTAAACGAGAGCCAAACCGTGCTTGTCCACCGCAAGATTCACTGCAAGATTCAAGCCGTCACTTCTGCCCAAAATGATGTACAAGTTTAACACAACTCCTGCCCAAATCCCAAACTGCAGATATGGACGCGATTAGACTAAAATGTATACAGAAAGGCAAAGGAACCAGCATGGCTAAAACACTCCGAAAAAGAAGAAATGAGAGGGCGGAATCAGGCTACCCACTTCCTGGTCTTGTCATTCGGCTACAGCAATCAAGACAGTGGCGCTGGCAGGGTGGACGCCCAGGCCAGTGGCACAGAACAGAGAATCCAGAAACAGACCCTCACAAACACGGCCCATGGCTTCTGACCCAGGTACCAAGCGATCCAGCCGAGGAAACACAGCCTTTCAGCATACACGCGTGGGAGCCCCTGGACGGCCACGGGGGGAGAAAATGAACCTTGCTTGACCTATGTCCCACACCTCATACAAAAATCAACTCAGAATGGATCACAGACTTAAATATAAAGCATAGAACTATAAAACTTCTAGGAAAAAAGTTGGAAGAAAATCCTTGGGATCTAGGGCCAAAGATTTCTCAGATTTGACGTCAAAAGCGTGATCCCCTAAAGGGAAAACCGTAAGTGGACTCTTTCACAATTAAGTCTGCTGTACAAGAGACCCTGCTGAGTGGACGGAAAACAAACTAGAGGGTGAGAGAACGCATGTTCAAAACACAGACCGGACAAAGGACCAGTGTCTAGAATATCAAAACTCTCAAAAGCCAACGGTAAACGGCAAAACGGCAAATAATCCGATCAGAAAATGAGACCACACACAGAAACAAGCTCCAAGTGGCTTAAAGCCTTACACGTAAGACACGACACCATAAAACTCCCAGCAGAGAACACGAGCAAAACATTCTCTGACATAAATCACAGCGACGACTTCTTAGCCCGGCCTCCCAAAGCAAAAGACATAAAAGCAAAAATAAACAAATGGGACCTAATCAAACTTGCAAGGTTTTGCACAGCAAAGGGAATGACAAAGAAAATGAAAAGATAACCTATGAAATGGGAGAAGATATTTGCAAATGATGCGACATACAAAGGCTTAATTTCCAAAACATACAAACAACTCATACAGCTTAATATAAAAAATAAAACCCAATCAAAAAGTGGGCAGAAGACCTAAACAGACATTTCTCCAAGGAAGACACACAGCTGGCCAACAGGCACATGAAAAGATGCTCTACGCAGCTAATTATCAGAGAAATGCAAATCAAAACTACAGTGAGGCATCACCTCACAGCAGTCAGAATGGCCATCATCAAAAAGTGTGCAAAGGACAAATGCTGGAGAGGGTGTCGAGAGAAGGGAGCCCTCCTGCACTGCTGGTGGGGGTGTAAATTGGTGCAGCCCCTATGGAAAACAGTACAGAGGTTCCTTTAAAAACTAAAAATAGAGGTACCATATGACCCAGCAATCCTACTCCCAGGCATATACCTGGAGAAGATACGACTCCCACGCCGTCATTTGAAAAGACACCTGCACCCCAATGCTCATAGCAGCACTATTTACAATAGCCAAGACATGGAAACAGCCTAAACGTCCATCAACAGATGACTGGATAAAGATGTGGCAATGTATATACAATGGAATACTACTTGGCCATAAAAAAGAACAAAATACAGCAATTTGCAGCAACATGGATGGATCTAGAGATGATCATACTAAGTGAAGTAAGTCAGAAAGAAAAAGATAAATATGATATCACTTACATGTGGAATCTAAAATAATACAAATGAACTTATTTATAAAATAGAAACATACTCAGAAAACATAATTTTGGTTACCAAAGGGGAAAGGGGTGGAGAGGGATAAATTAGGAGCTCAGGATTAGCAGATACAAACTACTATACACAAAACAGATAAACAGTAAGGACCTACCGTATAACACAGGGAACAATATTCAGTACCTTGTAATAACCTACAATGGAAAAAAATCTGAAAAAAGAATATGTGTGTGTGTATAAGACGGAATCAGTTTACTGTACACCTGCAACTAGCAGAACACTGTAAATCAACCATACTTCAATTAAAAAATAATAGATTCAAAAAAATTAGAAAATTGGCCAAAAAAAGACGTTTCACCAAAGATACATAGATGGCCAACAGTCACATGAAAAGATGTTCAAAATCATTACCTACTAAGGAAATGCAAACTAGAACCACATGAGATATCACTCCACACCTATCAGAATGGCTAAAACAAAAAGCAGTGACCACACCAAATGCTGGTAAGGATGCAGGGAAACTGTACCCCTCACTCGTGGCTGGTGGGAATGTACAATGGCACAGGTGCTCTGGAAACTAGTTCGGCTGTTTCTTTAAAAACTAAACGTGCAACTGTCATACAACCAAGTAGTCGCATTGCTGGGCGCTTATTCCAGAGCAGTGAAGCCATGCTTACGTAAGAACCTGCATAGGTTTGCTTGTAGAAACTTTATTCAAAGCGGCCAAAAGCTCGACAACCAGGTGCCCTTTAACACGTGAAGAGCTAAATAAACGAGACTACCTCCATATTGTGGACTACTACTTGGTGACGGAAAGGAATGGACTGCCGAGTCACACAGCAACCCGGACAGACCTCCAGAGAGCTTTGCTGAGTGACAGCTACCAATCTCAAACTTTATGTGCTGCATGATTCCATTTATAACGTTCTTAAAATGATAAAATTATAAAAAGAGAGAACAGATTAGTGGCTGTCAGGGGTTCAGGACGAGGTGGGCTGGCAGACAGGCAGTGGGTATGGTTACAGAAGGGCAACAAGAGGGACCCTTGTGATGATGGAGAAGTTCTGTATCTTGACTGTGTCAAGGTCACATTCTGGCTGTGATACCGTACTCGGTTCTGCAGGATGTTAGCAGTGGGAAAACTGAGTCAAATGTCCCTGGGATCTCTCTATTATTTCTTACAACTGCATCAGAATCTACCATTATCTTAAAATAAGTTTAATTAGAGAAAAAAAGGTAGTGGCTATAAAAATGCCTTTAAATTAAAATGCTAAATAACTAAAAGAATTGGTATAATAATAAACTACTTTCCAGGAAAAACTGTATTGTCTTTATAATGCTGACTGACTTAGTTGATAAATTTTAAATTCTGTTTAAACCCATTCACAATGATTAGGTAATTCATATGTATTTGGTATCGTGTTGACTCTAACACAAAACTGTTCAGGGTATAGAACTTAGGGTGGAGACTAACATTCATAAATGTCTTATAAAATTGGCAAGTCACAATGTGGATGAAGACACTAAGGTGTCATCTGCCAAACCCCTTCATATTTCTGTGCCACAGAACCACACAGAATCTGGAACACTAATCTTAAAGTTTTTCATTTTACTTTTAAGAGGCTAAGAATTTAAGACAAGATACATTTGGGCCAAGATTATGATAGTCAGGAGAAGCTTTTAGTGTTGCTGCAAACACGCTGCTGCAAAATTACCTAAATTCTGGCATTTTTCAGACTTTCATTTAAACTGGAGCAGCGGGTGGGGTGGGAAGTCAAGCTCTGACCGTGCGCTTCAGAGAGCGCACCCCACGACAGCAGGCTCCGCTTTACGCGCGGCTCGTCCTGCGCGCCAGCGACTTCCCTGCAAACACAGCCATCATAAACCCTCATTTTACAGACTTCGTATGTACAGCAAAATTTGAGAATCTACCACCATGCTCACCACACAGGACTCAGTCCCATGAAATAGGCTTAATTTCTGAAAACAGAAGACCGAAAAGTAACGAAACTACGCCATTATAGAAAATCGCTCCCAACCCCCCCAGAACCCAGAGCACCTGCGGTCGGGATCGCGTGCTCCGCAGGGACAAGCCCGCCCGCCCAGCCTCACCGCCTCCTCACTTCACAGCCTCAGGAGCTCAACTCGACCTCTGTGCACCTCGGCTTCCTCACAGTAAAGTGGAAATAATAATATTTATCCTGCAGGTGAGATTAAATGGGATAATACAAAATAAGCACCTCCGCACCTCGCACACAGTGACCCTCCATAAACAGCCCTGCCTGGCAGGCGCGCTGGGCACCCGGCACACGGGCAGAAGCACGCGGAGATGCGTCCACGAAACTAGATCTGAAATCACTAGGTCACGCTGGGGACCCTGGCCACGACGTCAGTTCCTACAGGTGACCCAGGGGGTGGCAGCCGTGTGTGTGTCACAGGGACACAGGTTCGCCCTCCTGCGCCTCCTGCCTCCTACCCCGCTGGCCTTCCCCCTGAGGCTGCAGGCCATTGACTCAGCTGGTTTCCGGCGGGAAGGCCTCGGGCACGAGCTTCGGCATTGGGCTGGCCGCCTCTCACGTGCGCTTCAGAAGCAGCGATTTCCCAAGACTTTCCAGGTGAGCAGCGACTTACTTGGGGGACCTGAATTATTCACATTTACCACACGTACACCTGTCTCCAGAAATGTGGGTGCTGGTGTTTATAGTGACTTCTAAATGTGTAATTATTCATTACAACACATACACATAAAAACTATTGACCTGAGAGGTCTGTTTCTTTATGTTTCCAAGCAACGCTTTGGGAGGAAAAGGGACTATTCCTTTTATTAAAATAATGTTGAAAAGCCTGACTGACCCTCAGTGACTGCCAGCGGCCTCTCAGAAGCAGGACTCGGGTTCCACAGGAGCTGGTGGCACCTGCCCACAGCCGCGCCTGCCGCAGGCCCTCGGGGCGCGAACACCCCCGTGCGGGGCCCCAGCCTCCAGCAGCAAACCCAGTAAACAGAAGCCTGGCTCCCTGGGAGGGTGGACAGAAAACCCACGAGTGCGAGTATCCGCTGTACACAGCACCCTCTCCTGCGGCCTCAGGAAGCGACCTATAGACCCG
Source organism: Vicugna pacos (assembly GCF_048564905.1). Lineage (NCBI taxonomy): Eukaryota > Metazoa > Chordata > Mammalia > Artiodactyla > Camelidae > Vicugna > Vicugna pacos. The sequence goes on along the minus strand of NC_132991.1, from coordinate 94,426,817 downwards.
CTGCCAGAAGCCCAGGAACGCCCGCGTCCAGGCTCCACGGGCAGAGCAGAGGCCGACAGGATCTCTGAGGGGCCTGTTCGCCCGGGAAGACCCCGCCGTCAAACCTCTCAGTAACCCGCGCGTGCGTCTCCAGTGTGGGTCACCCTGGGCGTCCTGAACACACAGCGAAACGGTCTGTAACCAAGCCCTTGAACGGTTGGCACACATACAAAAAAGCACCTAAGACAGGAGTGGACAGTTTAACCAACTGATGAAGTGACAACTGCAGCCATCACCTGGGTCAGGAAAGCAAACCGCGCCCGGGTCCCCAGCGCCCGAGGTCGCAGTCAGGCTGCCAACCTCGGTGACCGAGTCCGGGTGAGCGTGACGGGCTCCGCTGCAGGCCGACCTGCGTGCCCGTCCCGCCGACCGGGGACGCTGGGATCGCGCGGGGCACGGCCGCGGGTCTGCCCCGTCGGCTCAGCACCGTGCTCAGGGATCGGCAGTGGTTACAGGCACGTGTGTTCGGCTCGTTCGCGCTGCTGGACGGGCACTTCACGCCGCTGACGGGCACAGGCACCCCTGGTCTGGGGCCACCACAAACAACGCAACCTTGAATCGCCTCACGCATCTGTCCCAGGGCACCGGGCTCAGGCTCCTCCAGGTGGGCAGCAAGCGGCGGCACCGCTGCGTCCAACGGCACAGCGCCTCCCACCGTGACACGTGGCACGCACGTTTGCAGAATGCTTTGTACCGACTACACCAAATCATCTTCATCAGCCAGTATGTTACGTCTCAGTTATAACACCGACTCCCACGGCATTTCTACCGTCCGACAAGCGCAGGTCATACCCGCTGAACCCTGGCAGCGGAAAGAAAACCGCTGCCCCAAGCCAGGGGCATCCTGTTAGAAGGAAACCTTCCTGATGGTGAAATCTGCTCGTGCAGCAACTACAGATAAGACGTAAACAGGAGCAAGAAGCTCTGAGAAAGTCCGCGTGAGAAGCTACATACTGTGAGGTTAACTGCCCAGCCTGGGGCCAGACAGATGAGGGGCGACACCCCGCCTCTGGGACTCACTGTCTCCGTAACCTTGGACAAGGCAACTCTTGTGCCTCAGTCTCCTGACCTAGAGAATGGGGATAACACCTCTCTCATAAATTACCGGGAGGGTTAAATAAAGTGACGCCTGCAGCTCCTCAGTGACAACACGCGCTCTCTCATGTCAGCTGTTGTTATAATTATCACATTGTCCACGGGGAAGGATACCCGACGGGTAACTTCTGTAGGAGAAACAGAGCATACAAGGAGCGACTTAGCACCCGGCACAGAGGAAATCAAAAGATCATTCAACGTTAGCTACTTCTACGAACATTCGTGTCCTCGGAAAGGAACAAGGGACTCCCGGGAACCGTGTGTAAAGGAAGAGTGAGGAGGCTTGGCATGAGGCCCCGTGCCGTCCCTGCAGCTGGACCCAAAGGCTAGTGAACAGAGCAGAGGAGACACACCTTCGCACTGGCCATTCTGACCGACCTGAAAAACGGAGATAATTTTAAGCTCATCACCCAGAGAACTGATCATCTGGGCACTATCAAAGCAAGCGACAGGGAAACGCAGGACCCAATTCTCTGCTAAAATGATCCCTTCTCTACTTAGAGCAATGAAAGTAAATAAGAACACAGCATCACAGGCTTAAAGCTAATCCCTTCCAACACTTTTATAAAAGACTATTCTCACACATTTATTCTTTCAGATAAACTTCAGAATACTCTTTGCCAAATTCCGAAACAACCACTGAACGTTTATTGCAATTGCATTAAATTTATAATTTGAGAGAAATTATATCTCTCATTAAGTTTCGATCCAGAAAGACAATGTCTCTCTCGACTTTTCCCAGGCCTTTTATATTTCTTGGTAAAATTCTGTGGCTTCTCAATACACTTACTGCAAATTCTTGTTAAATGCACACTTTTGTTTCCAGGTCTGAGGGGGAACTTGATACACATTGTTTCCAACTGGCTATTGCTGACATACAGGGGAAACACCCACTTTGGTGTATTGGCTTTGTCACTAACCATCTCATAAATTTTTTTAATAGTTTTAACCTTTAGGGGGTTGACTCACTTGATAGACTGCTGTCACCTTCCAATGATGACGACCCCGCCCCCTCCCTTCTGGAAGTCAGCCTCATTTTCTCCTGCACTGGTTGGGCCCTCCCAAGGAGCTGAGCAGGGCTCCATTTCTCGTCCTTGCTCCTGAGTCCCGGGGAAACGCCCACAGCCCGCCGCCGCCACCGCGCTCAGGCGGCCCCTCCTGTGGTCAGGAAGCACTAGTGCGTCCCTAGTTCAGTGCCAGGTTTTAGTCACGATGGATGCTGAATTTCATATGTACCATTCATTCTGAAGAGGTAACACTTACTAGTGGTTTATTTGGCTCAAGAACAATTTCTTGGTTAAGCATAAGGTAAGCAAGCTAAGTTCACAGGATGCTACAACAACTGATTCGAGTTTTTTCTTTAACTGAAACAACTGGCTCTTTCTGGATGTGGCAGCACAAATGAAGGAGAAACACTGACGATTACAGAAATAGACAAACACATACTCATCAACCCAGGACAGAGTTTTCAACCCTAGGGTGTACTCTATTTCACTATTAATCATTTAATAAAATACATGCTTTCAAAAAATAAGATTATTTGAGATAAGATGTTTTATTTATTAGATTGACACCTACGGATCCTCCGGCTGGCCCACGGGCGCCCCGTCACTCAGCGTGCCTCACCCACGCACACTCCTAGCCTGTGGCTGGCTCCCCGTGTGCAATGCCCACAGTGGTCAGAGGGAGTTCCGACAGACGGCCGGTGAGCAGAAAGCCAGCCTGAGTATGCAGGCAGGGAGAGACCACAACCTTCAGCTTTAGCTCTGCCCTCGGGAAAAGATAGGGAGGCTGTCAGCACCCAGCCTGGCACCTGCGGAAGCCAGAGAAGGCATCTGAGCTCAGGAATTCTGCCCCAAGAGGGAGCGAGAAGCCCGGGCCAGGCGTCGCCTCAGGACATGTGCGGAAGCTTTGGAAGCCCTAGCAGGGCTGACGGAGACATTTCTCTCCCAAATCAATCAGTAAAGACTGGAGGAAGCGACTGCAACTTCAAACGTGAATTCAGCAACATAAGACTCAAGGTGCATGAAAAGTCAAGAAAACACGACATTACCAAAGGATCACAACAGCCTTCCAGTGACCGACTCCAAAGACAGGGGGATCTGCGACTCACCTGCTGAAGAAGCCAGAATAGCGATTTTAAAGTTCAATGAGCTGCAAGAAAACACAACTCAACAAATCAGGAAAATAACACATGGAACAATGAGAAGTGCAACAGTGACAGAAGTCATTTTTCAAAAAGAACCAGGCAGGTTCTGCAGCTGAAGGCTACAATGAATGAAATGAAAACTAGGACAGAGCGTCAACAGCACAGCGGCTCAAGGAGAAGAATCTGCAAAGAGGACGACAAGACCTCAGAAATTACCCAGCCCGGGGGGAAGAGTGAGAAAGTGAAGAAAGCCCCCACGACCACTGGAAACCATCAGGAGAAGCAGCCTACGAGTTACTGGGCTCCCAGGAGAAAAGAAAGAGAAGGGGCAGAAAGCTTATTTACAGAAAAAATGGCTGAGGACGCCCCAAATCTGGACGCGACCTGGACATCCACGTGCATGAAGCTCATCGCTCACCAGACAAACTCAACCTAAGGGGATCTTCTCCAAGACATAGTATAATAAAACTGTCAAAAATCAAAGACAAAGAGAGAAAAGCAGCTTATACCTTCCAGCTTTCCCATAAAGCAATCAGCAGATTTATCAGCAAAAACCTCACAGGCCAAGAAAGAGTGGGGCAAAATGCTCAAAGAGCTCGGAGAAAAAGCTGCCAACCAAGAACACTCTATCCAGCAGAGCTGCCCTTCAGAAATGAAGGAGAGATTGAGACTTCCCAGACAAGCAAAAGCTGAGGGAGTTCATCACCGCTAGACCTGCCTCACAAGAAATGCTGAAAGGAGTTCTTCAGGATGCTAATTAGTAACATGAAAACATAAGAACGTTACAACACACTGGTAAAGGAAGAATACAGTCAAGTTCAAAATATTCTAATACTGTAATATGATGGTACATCACATAAAAGAGGTAGATCATAAAATCAAAAACATAAAAAGGGGGAGCAAAAGGATAGAGTATTTGCATGCAATTGAAGGTAAGCTGTTATCAGCGTAAACCAGACTGTTACACCTGCAAGATGTTTCAGGTAAGCCTCACAACCACGAAGCAAAGACCTTCAGTAAAGAGACAAAATAAAGAGAAGAGAATCTAGGCATTCCACTATGGAAAACCATGAATTCACAAAGGCAGGCGGAAACAGGAGCGACAAGACAGCCAGAAAACAACAGTCCTTACCTATCAATAATTACTCTACATGTAAATGGATTAAATTTCCCAATCAAAAGACACAGAGTGGATCCAGCAATCCCACTCCTGGGCATATATCTGGAAAACACAAAAATTCTAGTTTGAAAAGATACATGCACTTCGATGTTCACAGCAGCACTATTTACAACAGCCAAGACACAGAAACAATCTGAGTGTCTATCGACAGACAAATGGATAAAGACGTTGTGATACGCATGCACGCGCGCGCGCACACACACACACACACACACACACACACACACACAGACAGTGGAACATTACTCAGCCATGTAAAAGGAGGAAACCCTGCCATTTGCAACAACACAGATGGACCCTGTGGTAATTATGTTAAGTGAAATATGACAGACAGAGAAAGACAAATATTATATATGCTATCACGTATATGCGGAACCTCAAAAATAAAAAACCTCATAAAAAGAGATCAGACTTGTGGTTACCAGAGGTGGTGGGGTGAGGGGAGAGGGGCTGGGAGGAAGGTGGTCCGACAACACGGACTTCCAGCTGCAAGACAGGTGAGCACGAGGAACGGGATGCGCCACATGACGACTACAGCTAACACTGCTGTACAGAGTACGTGGAAGTTGTCAGGACAGACGATCCTAAGAGTTCCCATCACAGGGGAAAATGTCTTCCTTTTCTGCGTCTTTGTGAAGTGATGGTGTGAACTCCCTCTGGTAATGGTCTCACAATATATTTCAGCCGAATCACTGTGTGGTGCCCCTTAGAAGCACACAGGGCTGTGTGTCAGCTACATCTCAATAAAGCCAGGGGGGCAGGCCCAGAGCGGCCGAGTAGACTGAAAAACAAGACTCAAGTATCTGCTGTTGACAAGAACCTCACTCCAGCTTTAAAAGCACAGAGCCTCTAAGCGAAGGGATGGGAAAAGATATTTCACAGAAATAGGAAGCAAAAGAGACCAAGGGGAGCTATGCTTGTTATCAGACAAAACAGACTTTAAGTAAGTCTGTAAGAGACCAAAAAAGAGCATTATATAATGATAAAGGGGTCAATTCATCAAGCGATGATAACAATCATAAATACATATGCCCCAACATTGGGCACCTAAATATAGTAAGCAAGTACTAACAGGACAGGAAGAGAGAAACTCCTGGGCTCAAGATGCCCCACCTGGCCCAGCAGCTCCACAGCAACAGAATTCCGAAAACACACCAAGCATCCTGCCGAGTCCTGGCGCTGTGGTGAGAAAACCGGCGACTCTGGGAGTTCCCTCAGAGAGCCAGAGGCACCAGGCTCATCGGACTGAGAAAACCGGCATCAAGCAGTCCGGGGAACTCAAATCCAGGGAAGACACCCCAGAAGGGCCCCTGCTCCATGCATGCATCTCCGAGGCTCCAGCACGCACATTTAAGCATCAACTAATAAATCTCAATGAATTTCAAAGTTACTAACATCCTCTTATGTCATTTTCATTACTCCTCACATTCTTCTAGTCTCCTTACCGTTCTCTGCTTGTCACTTGGATTTTTCAGGAGCTCAAAGATTACAAAGGTATGTCCAGGCATTTCTTGTAATACACTCTCAGGATGATCTCACCTTGGGGCAGGGGGCAGAGCCATGGGGTAAGAGGGTAAACTCGGAGTCGGCGCCAACAAGCAACAGTCCCTGCTCCTGACACAGCACCTGGGCAGACGCACCCCGTGAACAGGCCCACGCCTCGCACGTCAGCAAGGGCAGGAAGCTCTAGCTGGTGCGCTTGCAGGCCACCGGGCAGGCAACTGTGCGTGTTTCCTATTGGTTAGGAAGACGCTTCCAGATCTGCCCAACCCACTGCTCCACAGCTCCCTGCACAAATGAACCAGGTCCAAGAGGACACTGCTGCCACCCAGGGGCGGGGAGCAGACAGGCTCCCTCCTCCCCAGGCATTAAGACCCAGCTCTTCTGAGGGTTTGATATGATCCGTCCTTGTGCGTAGGAACCAGCAGTACAGGCTAAGCAGCGTCCTGCTTCGTTCTTCCAAGGAACAGCGACAACCTGGAGCAGAAGCTCTAAGGAAACATCTCACTGCTGGCTGTGCACTGGAGTCACCTGGGGAACTTTTAAACATACCCACACGGGGATCCTGCCCAAAGATCAGCCTATGGATCTGGGGCAAGCCCAGCACGGATATTCAACAAAAACTCTCTGGACAGGTCTCATGCACAGACTGCTCTGGGCAGATGGACCTTAAGCAAATTTCGAAGGTCGTGAGGTTCTAAAGTTCACCTGCCTTGCATTTTCTAATCACCTTCCATGCTGTAGGCACCGGAGCACATGAGCCTGAGTTTAATAATACCCCTTACAAGTGCTTTTCTCTTGTCACTATCATCTCTGGAAATGACCATTAGGACTATTAAATTGTTTTGCTTTTCCTTTCCATCCCTCTCTTAACTAACTGAATTTGCTATTTTTAATGTCTTGCTAAAATACTTACCATTGTCCATTGAGTCTATTGCTCTAATCTTTCCCTACAATTCTAGCTCGAGTTTTATTTTTAAGTATTTAGCCTTCTAAATTCTTATCATATTTAATAGCTCTAGAAATACCAGATAAAATAATCACACCCAAGTTAACCATTAATCCTAAAAGACAGTCACTGGGCAATATGAAACCCACTGAATTTCACGGTTGGCACGTGAACTGGAGAAAAAATAAACACTCGAACCTGTAAGTATAAATAGCCAGGATATCAGAGGTCTTCAGCAGAAAATAAATTTCTCAGAATGAATGATGAACATAAGGAGTGTGCCCAAGGAAGTGCAAAGGGAAATTCAAACAAAGGGCAGTCTGCTCCCAGACGCCCTAGAGGGGTGAGGCCGAGGGAAGAGCCTGCAGGGGGCGCCACACACACACACACACACACTGAGGCAGACGCCACAAGGCTGTGCTTCAGCTGGGCTCCTCCGTGTCCAATTCAGGCTGCAAGTACATCTACAACTTCAGTTAGCGGTCGATGCCATGAAGAAAATAAAGTCGGGTCAGACGGGTGGTGGTTGGAATGGAGGACCAGTGTAGCTGGGAAGTCCCCTCTGAAGAGGCAACCTGAGTAGGGACAAGCAAGGTCTTGGAATATGTGCCATGGGGTTGTCTGTGACGGGTCTAGCTGGGGCCCACCAGGCCCCGGGTAACTGTGGCTCCCGCACAGACGGGGGAGGGGGAGGGCAGGGAGGCTGAGCCAGCGAGAAACAAGCCCCTAAATTTGCACCAACAAGCGCTCCTGACCTATTCTCCGTGGACAGCCGAGGAGCGAGTGCAGAGAAGCCACGGCTCTGGGTCCCGCCGAGCCCCCCGCAGGGCAGCTGCACCCAGCCTTGGCCCCAGGGCTTCCCAGGCGGAAGCAGCAAGCTGAGTCCTGCGTGGAGGAGGAGGACCCACCACCCAGGCCTCCTACTACGTGCCCTGCAGGCAAGAGCCCAGGAACCCGGGATGTCAGTGGCCACCGACCCCAGAGCCCTGTGAGCTCCCAGCCACTGGTTCTCAAGTTGTCCTCCAATAAGAAGTGAGGACACAGTCTGCTTCTGACCAGCAGCCCTGGGGAGGCGAGCCCCCAGAGGGGACCGACCTCTGTCCAAGAGGGAGGAAGGGCACCCAGCCTCAAGGTTCCGTCAAACCTCCTGCAACCAGATCACTCCTCCATTACACTGTTCTAGGGCACAGGAAAAAGCAAATTTTATAAAACCAACAGAATCTCGACTCCAACACATAATGACAACACGCAGACACTCACATGTGCACGAAAACTCCAGGTTAATTTCACCTGAGCATAGATATAAGCTATTTTTAAATGTCAGTAAATTGAATATAATTTTGCATTGGATAAATAATAATCTATGACCAAACAAAGGTTGTTTTAGGAAGGTAAGAATTGCTCAACATTAGGAATTCTATTAATATATGGTCGCCTCAACCATTGCCCAAAAGACAGGGCCAGTGAGACTGCAGCCTCCGGCCTGCAGGCTGGCCCATCGCCTGTTTTTCCTACAGCCCCTGAGCTAAGAATAGTTTTTACTTTTTTAAATAGTTGAGAAAATATTTAGAGAATAATATTTTGTGACACACATGAAAGTCCTATAAAGCTCACATTTCGGTGTCCATAAATAAAGGTGTGCTGGAGACCAGCCACATGCACCTGCGTGTTGTCTACGCGGCTCCCGCACCACAAGGGCCGCAGTGAGTACTGGCCCACGGCTGTCCCAGCCCCAAGCATCTCCCACCTGGCCCTTCACAGGAAAGGTGTGCTGACCTCCGCTGCAGGGAACCCAGCGAGGGCCCCACGCACACGGTCCTCCCCACCCGGCAGAGGCAGCGTCGCAGAGCAGTGTGGAGGGGAGGAAAAACCGGGGGGAGGCGCAGCTCGGCATAACACAGGAAAATCAGCTCCAGGTGGATGAGGGCTCAAATGTCAAAACAAAGCTTTACATTTTTAAAAAGAATAAATTATCTTTCTGACCTTAGAAAAGAGAAGAATTTAACTAAGACACAAAAAGCTCTTATGATAAAAGACTGAGAAATCTGACTAGATTAAAATTAAGTGTAAGTAATCAAAAGACACCTTAGAGAAAGATAAGAGAAAAAGTTTTGAATAAATGATGATTTTAATGTGGTTTTACCTCCCCTGACCCTCTACCCCTATGATCTATTACTGTGTTATTTTTCTATAAAACTGACTTTTTTGAAAACTGGTTTAGGACTTTTGCATTCAACTCTGTAGTGACAGTTATACCAAATTCTGTTTGCTTAACTGGTTTTAATGCTCAATTTTAATTTATTTTGTTCATACTAATACTGCCCAATAGAAACATGTGAGCCACATATGTAATTTAACATTTTCAATTTAACTAGTTTCATTAAAAAAGGAGAAAGAAATAGGTGAAGTTAATTGCAATAAGTTTTACTTAACTCAACATATCCAAAATAGTGTTTCAACAGGTAGTCTTTATAAAAACTACTAACAGGATATTTTGTGTCTTCTTTTCCTTCCAGGCCTCTAGCCCGCTGTGCGTTTCACACGCACAGCGCACCGCAGGTGCCCAGACGCACGTCCCACGAGCGGCCCCTGCGCTGGCCAGGTCCCCTGTCCCCCGCCCCCAGGTGTGGGCTGGGGCTGCTTGCTGCTGTCAGCTTTTTGACCCCTTAGTTGTCCAGACAGACTGTAGGTAATCATTTTTTTCCAAGAAGGACCCAAGAGTAGCATTTTTTTTATTATCTGCATTATCCGGGTATGTCTTTAAACATTTCCACATATGAGACACCATCCTGACTAAATAATGAAAATCTAGGGTCAGTCTGCTTCTCTCCAAGCGCCGTAGCTACCACTCCATTTTCTCCAGGCACACACGGCTGCTGAGAAGCGGAAAGGGAAATCTGACTCCAGTTCCTTTGAAAAGAACCGACTGCTTCTCGCCCTACAATGTACCTACAGAATACTTTTTCGGTTTTTTGGGTTTTTTTTAAAGCTTGATCCCAGCAATACTGCCAATATCATGAGTTCTCTCTTTACCCAGAACATAGAAGCCCTTTTAAGTGCAGGCTCACCGCAGGTTAAGCTTCTTGCTTTCGTGAAAATACCAAAGCACCTCTAAAAAAGCGTATTTTTATATTCAGCATTACATTAATCTAGGTCAGAAAGCTATTTAAACTTCAGCCCTATCACACTGTACTTGGAAATCTGTATTACTGGCCAAACTACAAATTTCCAAGCTGTGGCAGAAAACCACAGAGAGACAGGGCTGTGCCCGCCCACTGCCGAGGCCTGGCCCCGCCCGGGCCTCTGCACCGGGGGCTTCAGCGGAGGGGCTGAGCACCACCCAGAGTGCTCCTCCTGGTTTATCACTCCTCCCTCCCGTCTCCCTCCTTCTCTTCCAACTTTTGTTCAGTGAGGTCTGAAATTCAGTCAGTCAACAGCTAACGATCAGTTACGCCATGTACTACACACACCAGGCCACAGGAGCAGGAAATGAGAGACTGGTCTTCACCTTCTGAAATTCCCTCCCAAGGGCAAGTCAGCAAGGGGTCCTCAGGCCCCGAAGCCGTGAGGTGGGCGGAGCAGGGAAAGGGGGGTCAGAGGGGAAGGGGCAGCAGCCAGTGCAGGGTGCAGGGGGCGCCCATGCAGGGACACAGCCTGGTCCCGGAGGGGCAGGAGCCCGGCTGCAGGGGGGGTCACCCCGGTGCTCTGGCGAGGGCTGCTGGAGCCCAAGGTCGGTGAAGAGGGCGCCCACGCAGGCCAGGGTAACAGCAGCAACGGGAGGCTGGTGACACACCTGGGGGATTCGTGTTATAAGCTCACCTGTAAAGGATAAGCAAGCCAGGTTTCACTTTGTTGGACACACACACAAGACTGAAATGAACCCTGCAGTGTTCACACGTGCACACACACACGTGGTTTCTTTCCGAGGTGTGAGCACTGGAAGGGCCTCAAAGCGGTAACACTTCAAAAGCAGTGACACATCCAGTGAGCAGATCTTGGCTTCTCAACACCACTCTCCACTGAAAGGACCCAGGAGAAATGGCTCATGCCAGGGCTGAGGCCTGGAAGGCACACAAGAGACCTGCAACATCTTGGTGAGCAAGAGAGGAAGGAAGAGCTCAAAGGATGACAGAGGCAGATAGAAAGGACACAGAAGCCAATTTCAAGGAGCCCACTGGCCACATCAGAGGCAATCTGAGCATTAAAATAGTGATAGAATGAAACTGGAATCCAACAGCCTGTAGTGACATACATAAAGGATTAAGGTGACATCAGCGAAGAACAGGATGCTTACGTGGCTTCAAAGCACTTCCCCACAAAGCAGTATCCATCACAGAGAGAGCAGGAGCAGCCTGCAGTGAAGAAGCCTGGCAGGCACCACCTTAACCAAGAGGTCCCAGGAGCACCAGCGGAAAAGGGGCGAGTTACAGTACGTGTCACATGACAGGGCGCGGGAAAAGAGCACGGCCTCAGTTCTGGGCGACTCCCACCCAAGACGGTAACGAGAGGGACGGTGTCCCTGAGCTCCTTCCCAAGTCGGGTGGCCCTGTCACAGTGATGGAGAATGTCTTTGTGCGCAGAAATTACTCAGGCAAGTATTCAGAAATGATACTGATGACTTGTTCTCAAAGTGTGCGAGGGAAGCCTCTTTGTGCTGGACACATAACTTTCTGTAAGTGTAAGACCACTGCCACACACCCAGGCGCGCGGCTCGGGGCCTGGCACACACAGACGCGCCAGAACTCGGGGACGTGGCTCCTACTGCTGCCCCCCCAGGGCAGGCTTCCAGAAGGCCTTCCTCCTGGAACCTGAGCCGGCTTCACCCCTCGAGGGTTGCCCAGTGAGCCAAGGCCAACCGGAGGGGCAGAGCGGAGGGGCCCCGGCAGGGAGACCAGGACACACACTCCTTCTCACGTGGAACAGTCCAATCAGCGATCTCTGAGGTACCTGAAAGTCCTCACAGGGGCCCCTCCCGACTTTGAGTGTTTGATCTGCTTCCAAACCTGCTCTTCTTCAAAAGTAGCTTTTAAGATTGTTTAGAGGTACTTGCTTTGCTTTGTTTAGCTGTCACTATTACAACCTAATTATCATTTTTCACCACAGTGACTCTACTTGTAACAGTAAATACAATAAAACTTTCTCAAGCTCCCTGGAAACCTAATTGGCACCCAAAATAATAACACACAGAAATTCCTCCTCAGCTTCAAAACCTAACAAGAAAAACTTTCATATCACATTTTGTTTGTAATCTGGAGTGCACTACACGAAAGCAGTACCGTCACCCCGCCATATCTGGGGGGTGGGTCCAGATCCCCACGGACACCAAAATCTGCGGGCGCTCAAATCCCTTACATAAGGTGGCCAGGTATTTGCATATAACTCAGGCACATCATCCTGTAGACTCTAAATCATCTCAGGATCATTTATAGTACGCGATACAGTGTAAATGCCATGTTAACAGCAGCCAGTGCAGGAAATTCAAGTTTTGCTTTCTGGAATTTTCTGGAATTTTTTTCCTCCAGATACCGTCCCTCTGAGGTTGGCTGACTCCACGGATTCGGAACCCATAGGTCCAGAGGGCTGGGCTCGAGCACGTGGCGAGACTGCGGGAGGCGGTGCGGGGCACGTGGCTCCCCTTGCCTGTCCCTATGGAGCCCCGGTCCCCCTGGGAGATGGACCCCCAAGGACCCAACCGGCTACACGGCTCTGTGCCGGGAGGACAAGCCGGACCTGCCCGGCAGGCCAGCCAAGGCGCTCAGACAGGTCATTCCCCGCCCCTCCTGGCGAGCCTTGATTTCCAACGTTCTTTTTTCTCAGTAAGCAATTTTGTGACGTCCCACGGATGCTCTCCAGTCCGCGTGCCCCCTCCAACTCGTGAGAATTACCCCCCAGCCACGGGCAGCCAGAGACCGCGCCCCTGCTGATGGAGGCCGCCGCCGCCGGCAGCTGCGCTCCCGTAACTTGTGACAAAGCCCCGTATTCTTCTACTTCCTGCTCTCCAGACGACCTCCTGCACATCTGATCAAATTCAATCCGAATCCTAATTCTTATCAGTTGACATCCACCTGTGGTCCCTCCAACCCGCGTAATGTGCCACAGTCGGCATGATTTAAACACCGGGGTCCACGCTACTTGGTAACTGAGTTTACACCTACAGACCTAGGCTGTCAAAATCATCAAAATAAAGATTTTTTTATGCAAAGCACAGAACAGGGTATTGATGGAATTAAGGCCAAAATTACTTAGCAGGACAAAACTGACTAAAACCTAGGAAAGTGATGAATGTGATATGAATGTTAGAACTTCAAATAAAAATAAAATACTTATTTGTCCCATCAACATTCACTGAACAGACATATTCAATAGAAGATGGCTATTCAGTTTGCAAATGTTTGTAAGACTACAGCTAGTCACATTCTTATAACCCAAATTCCTAAGTCACGTGTATGGTTTCAGGTGAGCTTCCCGGGTCCACATCACAAACCACACCGCAGGCCACACAGACAAGGCCCGTGTTCTCATCACTACACCCAACGCTTTGACGGTTTCCAAACCACTTTTTGTGGGCTATAATATATCCGTGCAATGTATCTGCAAATATTTTTAACTGACATTGTTGATAATTTGGTGGGGACAAATTTAATGTTACATCCAAAACCTAAAATCCCCAGCCTGCGTGCTGAAAAGCACTGCACTTCTTGGGAACAGAAAACTATCACCTCATTTCCTAAAAATAAACAAAAATAAAAACAAATACCCCCCCCAGAGCTCCTCGTGATTAAATCAGTCCCGTGGTCCCTGAGTTCGGCTACTGAAGTCTCACCAGAGGAGAAACGCCACAGCACATGTCCTGTCCCATTTTTTTTCACAGCAATTTAAACGGGAACAATATTCCTAGTGACAGAGCATCTAATAACACTGGGACCACAAATGTCTGAACGATAAATGCATCTGCCAGGTACAGGATTTAAGTGAAGGGGGGCTTTGCAATAGCATTTTTCTAACGGGGTTAAGGACTTTGTGATGAAATTGCACCATCTAGCCACCAAAATAAGAAATAACTCAAAGCTCTATTCAGATCACCAAAGGAAGAGAGAATACAGCCGAGATCCCTCTCGCGTAAGCACTCAGCCAGTCACTATCAGCTGTATTCCATTTACCATAATTAGCACCTAACATGTTTGTGATAAGGTCCTTTTATCCACCAAGAGGCATTTCAAGATACAAAAGTTTCTCATATTCCCCAGTAAGGGCTTCATAATTTAAGACACAGCCTCTCATCGCATGATGTGTGGCTGCTATGCTGGCCCCTGTGGCAGCGTCCCTTCAGCAGGGCAGCGAAACACACACCTGCAGGTCAAATTCCACACACGCCCAGGCTCTCACCTGGACAGATGTATGACCTCCAGCCGTCCCAGGGAAAGCGCAGTTTACATGACCAAGAAGATGAAGAGAGTGAAGTCACAGAAACTTTAAATAAACGAAGAGAAAGGAATCTACGAAGAGAAATACTCTGAGAGAGCCTACTTCAAAATAAAGAATTCAAATGAAAAGAAGAAGCATTGACATTTACATTCACTTAGCACAGATATAAAATGGAAAAAAAAAAAAGAGAAGACTATATAAAAGGAGACTGAAAAATCAGGAGTGAGACATCTTTAAAGTGTGTGAACCGTCTTTGACACTGCTGGCTATTACTCCAAAGCATCTTCATTTAAAAGCTTAAAAGGCAAGTATTTTTAAAGCATAAGAAACACTGTAATAAAACTGCTTTTCTGGTTGTTGTTTTAAAAATTTCATAAATATGAAGGAAAGAATGCTTGGCAGGAGTTATACCTTACTATTAACAGAGTTTATATTTCCTCTTGAAAAGAGAGCAAGTCGGTCAGGAGGATGAAGAAAGCGCTCAGAGCAATCTGACTCACATATTTATTCCATAATGTATTCCTCAAGTCCATTAGCACAATAAGAAATGGCCTTTCTTCCAACACAACTTCAAAGACAAGCTGGAGAGATGCCCAGATTACAAATATGTATCTCCTCAGCATTGGCAAAAATGCTTCCCTCCAAAAGAATAAACAGCACGGCAACTAAGGGCACACGACAATTTACGTGAGAGCAGAGCACACATCTGCCACTTGAATCTCTGAAGAGAAGAGAAACCATCACTATCATGATTAATATGTGTAAATCAAGAATGACCAGACAGGTACGGCCTACACGCTCTGAGTACACAGGCTTCCATCGCCTGTCCGTGAAATCAGCAGGGTGCACCGAAGCCTGGACCCCAAACACAGAAAGCAGACGTACTCTGCGAGCACTCTGAAACATTTATAAAAACTGACCACAAACCAGGCCACAAAGTCTCAATTCCAAATAATCAACATCATACAGACCATATTCTTTGACCACACAATTATATTAGTTATTGTTTAAAAAAAACCTTTTTAAAAAACTCTTACGTTTGGGCCTCTCCTTGCGACTGCAATGAAACCACAACTGAATGCTAAACAACCATCGAAAAAAGACTGGAACCTAGCAAAACAGATCTTCTGCAACTGGAAACATACAGAGGGAACCATAGCAGGACGGTAGGAGGGGCGTGCTCGCGATATAACTGGGCCCCATACCTCCCTGGGTGGGTGACCCAGAAGATAAAGATTTGTTCAGTCGCAGAGGCCCGCCCACAGGAGTGAAGCTCTGAGCCCCACGTCAGGCTCCCCAGCTGGGGTCCTGGCATTGGGAAGAGGAGACCCCAGGACTTCTGGTTTTGAAGGCGAGTGGGGCTTGGCTCTGGGATCCTCACAGGACTGGGGGAAACGGAGACTCCATTCACCTGAGAAGCATACACAGAAACTCACATGCACCAGGTCCAAGGACAGAGGCAGTGATTTCACAGGAACCTGGGCCAGGCCTGCCTGCTGGATTTGGAGGGTCACCTGGGGAAGTGGGGGGTGGCTGTGGCTCACCCAGGGGACGTAAAAGCTGGTGGCGGACATTCCAGGAGTGTTCATCTACACGAGCTTTCCTGGAGGCTGACATCTTGATGGGATCATTAGCACCAAGACCCAGCCCCACCCATCAGCAGACTTCCTAAGCCACAAAGGCCTCTCTCTAGACACAGCCCTACTCGCCAGAGGTCCAGGACCAGGCTGCACCCAGCAGTGGGCAGGCACTGGCTCCTCCTCCAGGAAGCCCGCATAAGCCTCTAGTCCAGCCTCACCCACCAGGGGCAGATGCCAGAAAGAAGACAACAGTCCCAAAGCCTGTGGAAGGAGTCCACACACACACTGAATGACAGGCGATATGAGGTGTATCCTGGGGGAGGAGTATCTCCCAGGCCAAGGCACGAGCTGAAATCCCAGAAGAAGTAAGTGACGAGGAAACAGGCAATTTATCTGAGACAGAGGTTAAAGTAATGATGGCCTAGATGTTCAGGGAACTCGAGAGCAGTACAGATGCACAGCGTGAAGTTTTTAGCAGAGTTGGAAAAGGGAAAGAATACTCAAACAGAGCTGAAGAATAAACTCACTGAAATGAACAGTCCACTAGAAGGAACCAAGAACAGACGAAACGAGGCAGAAGAACGGATCAGTGAGCTGGAAGACAGATTAGTGGAAATCACTCCTGCAGAACAGAAAAAAGAACAAAGAATGGAAAGAAATGAGGATAGTCTAAGAGAACTCTGGGACAACATGAAGTGCTCTAATATTCGCATTACAGGGGTCCCAGAAAGCGAAGAAAGAGAAAGGACCTGAGAGAACTTTGGGAGAGAGAATCACCAAACACTTCCCCAACTTGGGAGAGGACACAGTCGCCCAAGTCCTGGAAGCGCAGAGATCTCCACACAGGACCAGCCCAAAGAGGAGCACACCAAGGCACACAGTCACCAAACTGACAGCCATGAAGGATGAAGAGAAAATATTCAAATTAGCAAGAGAAGAGCAACAAACAACATACAAGGGAGCTCCCACAAGGTTTTCAGCTGACTTTTCAGCAGAAACTCTGCAGGCCAGAAGGGAGCGGCACGATATATTCAAAGTGATGCAAGGGGGAAACTTACAACCAAGACTACTCTACCCAGCCAGGCTCTCGTTCAGACTTGAGGGAGAAATCAAAAGCTTCACAGACAAACAACAGCTAAAAGATTTCAGCACCACCAAACCAGCTTTACAACAAATGTTAAAGGACCTTCTCTAGTCATCAAACCGTAAGAGAACAAAAAGAAGGGAAAAAAAGAGAGACCTCAAAAATTGTTTTGGCTGTTCGGGGTCTTTTGTGGCTCCTTATAAATTGTGCACTTGTTTGTTCTGGTTCTGTGAGGAGTGTCGCGAGCACTTTGCTGGGGGCTGCAGTGGAGCTGTGGGTTGCTCTGGGCAGCGTGGCCATTTTGACAGTGCTGATTCTTCCAATCCCAGAGCACAAGAAATCTTTCCATTTCTTTGTGTCATTTCAGTTTTCAGAGTACAGGTAACCTCCTTGGTTAGGTTTATTTCTAGGTATTTTGTTGTTTTTGAGGTAATGGAAATGTCTCTGCTAATTATAAAATTCTGGGTTTTGAAGCAAAAATAAAAAGTAAATGAAGGGCTGCAAATATCCTTCTTTTTTATGGGTGAGCTGTATTCCATTACATATATGCTACATCTCCATTATCTATTCAACTATTGATGCGCACTTAGGATGCTTCCATATCTTGGCAATTGTAAATAATGCTGCTATTAATAGCAGGGTGTAGGTATCTTTTTGAGTTAATTCTTATTTTGTGGTTGGCTTTACTCCTTTGATAACTATGTAAGTTTAAAAAGCTAAATCTCTAAACATTCTTAGAAACAATGAACAGTACATATATGTAAGTTAAAAGATACATGTGCAGCCAAAAAAAAATCTAACAAGCCATGAAAGACATGGAAGAAACTTAAAAGACATATTACTAAATTAAAGAAGCCAGTCTGAAGAGGCTACAGACTGCACAATTCCAACCAAATGGCATTCTGGAAAAGGTACAGCTACAGAAACAATAAAAAGATCATGGTTCCAGGGGCTTGGGGGGGATGGGGAGGGAGGGAGGAATGAATAGATTGAGCACAAAGGATTTTTAGGGCATTGAAATTATTCTGTATGATACCACAGTGGCTACATGTCATTAGGTGTTTGTCAAAACCTACAACATCACAAGTGAACCCTAATGCAAACTATGAAAAAAAAAAGAACTAATTCCCGAGTCAAACTAATGCTAAAGGGTTTGGAAGAAAAGTAGAAACCATCAGCAGTCGCAGAAGGAAAGGCCAGTGAGTCCACAAAAACACAGAAACCAACAACAGAAACAATTATAAAGATGGTAGAACGCCGCGAACTGCAGTCCACACCACGGACGCATCTCAGAGGGAACGAGACCGACTGTGTCAAATGAAGCCGATAAAGAAGAGTGTGGATTGAGAAACCCTTTTTTCCCGTGACAGAATTGTTCTAAAATGGGATTGTGAGGGAGACACAACTTTGCACATTTACACACACAAACATCAAAGAATTTTGTATTTAAATGAGTAAATTCATGGCATGTAAATTATACCTCAAGAAACCTCTTTCAAAACGAGTGTTTAGCACAGATCTACCCCACAGAGCTGCTCCCAGGCATTCGTCTCACAGGGTAAATGAAAACAGATATTTAGAAAAAAGATGCATGCATATATAGAGATATTTATATTTACATATACATTCATTCATAATAGCCTACCCTTGAACTCCCCAAATGGCCATTATTAAGAGAATGGATTAATATTTGGATATGGATATAATCTTACAAGGTCAAGTTATTCAGCCCTACAAATAGAACGAATGGCATATTCAAACAAAAACGTGTCGCTCTAAAAACATGACTTAGAGCAAAAGAGACATCAAAGTATAAATTGTGATTTTTTTTCATTTTTATCAAGTTCAGCCACCATCAAACTGATGGATGCATGTCGTGAGAGTGTGTGTGTATTTCAACTGAAATGTGACAGAGGGTATATATTCTGTGTTAATGGATGTGATTCAAACATATGGTTCATACACGGACTTTTCCGATATTGTCGAGGGTTAGGAATTTGAAAGATTTGTGAAATCATAAACTTTACATTGACACATTTCACTATATTTTTATTGTATACAGATACAAACACAAAAAGAGGTATGAAATTGACACAACACTGTAAACTGACTATAACTCAATAAAATAAAATAGAACAAAATAAAATGAAGAGGAAAGAAAAAATTACCATTAGACAATAATGGAGGAAATGACATTTTAGTTACAACCCTCTTCTCTGACAACTCCCCCTTCTCCCCACTGACACTGACCAGATAACTGACCAATCCAGGATGTCAGCCGCTGGCTGGGTTCCAGGTGGAATGTTGGGGTGCCCCCCAGGGCTTGTTGTGGCTGGTGGCTCCACGGTAACTGGGCAGAGCCCTGGGTGGGCCAGTGCCATGGAGGGGCTGCTGTCCTCTGCGGACCTTGGCTTTGGGCTGACCCTTAGGACGCTGAGTGCAGTCCTGGTGTTGCTGCTGCCCAAAGGCCTGTGTTCTCAGCTCATGTTCCAGAGCCTCCACTGGGAGGCAGTACTGAGTCCGCCTGTCCTCAGCTTATTTATTGCTCGATGTCTTACTTTCAGACTTATTGAGTCTGTTAGAAGTCAACTTAATGGAAGACATGAAAAGCAACTGGCAAAAACACTGGCTGCACAGACTGAGGAGAAATGCCACATCGACAAGCTTCGTGTGGCTAAACAGGAGTGTGCCAGGATGGAGACAACCGTAAAGGACACCGGGCTAGAGAAGGAGCCGCTAAACACACCCAGCCTCGCTGACACCTACAGAGAGCTGATGACAGCCAACCTGGTTCGAGGAAGGAAATCAGTTTTCTCATCCAAGAACTGAAGAGAGAGAGGCCCCTGCAGTCTGTACGAAAAGAGATGGCAGAGATGCTGAGCATGCTCACATTCCTGGAGGAGGTCACGAGAACCAGCACATCACAAGGGGCTTTTACACACCAGCCAGGGGGCCGAGCACCAAGTCCAGATGGCCCCTTTCCCAGGAGTGGGCCCTTGTGTTAAAGCCGAGCTGTTCCCTCCCCTCCACGCAGGCCTCCCAAGTGGCCAGCCTGCATTCTCTCAGTCAGGTCTCCACCTGAGCGGCACCGAGGCCAGTGGATGGAGGGCAGTTCCCTCCCCGGCACCAGAGTTCCTCCAGCTTTACCAGTGAGCACAGCAGTGAGCTCCTTTGTGGTCAACATCTCTCATCTAAAATATATTGGAACTCCCAGAAAACACCACGAAGCATGGGGCTTTTTTTATATTCAGCCAATGTCTGGATTCTCTCTTATTAGTTGTGAAAGAAATGTTGTAATTGAGACTGATCTTCCACTTAGTTTGAATCTATATTAAGCCTCATTTCTCAAGACAGTTTGGGTAACTATCATATATCAGCAATGTAAGTGAAGTGTATATATAGTTATCATGTGTACAAATATTGCATTATAATTTGAAATTGTATGCAGTTTGTCAATATAAACTTTAAGATGGCCATAGCATTTATTTCTAGAGTTTAATTCTAAGTCATAAGTTTAGAGTCTTTTTTTACCTGAGTATGCATAGTTTTTTTAAAAAATAGATGAACTTTTAAAGATGAAGTTAAATTGTACTCTTAAAAGAAATTTTTATCATTTAATTTTTATATTCTGCTGTAACAATATCCATAATAAAAAATAAATTTGATAAATTAAAAAAAAAAACTCTTACATTTGAAAGCTAAAAAGCTAGACTCCTAAATAGCCCACAAGTTACAGAAGAAATAACAACCAAGTAATTTATATTAAAACTCAAGGAATTTTTAATATTAAAAAAATTTAAATTTAAGGATGAAGCATGCCTAAAGAGAGCTGTATAGTCTTAAATATATTTGTTTAAAATGATGAACACTAAAAATAAATGAGCTATGTGTTTTTTACTCAAGAGGCTAGAAAAAGTAAACACTCAAAGAAATGAAGAAAAATGAAGCACACAGATCTGTGAGAAGGAAACAGAAGTGAGGATCTACAGAACTAAATGCTGCCTCTCTGCTGGGAGCATCTGTTTCAATAGATTTTTTTCAGAGATTTATCAAGGGGAAAAAGACAAAATTTTTGGAAGAAAAGGACAACTATAACTAGAGATATACTTTGTAAATCACGAAAGTATCTTGAAGCATCTTTTTGCCATGACTTTGTAAAATGTAAAATGAAATGAACAATTTCCTAGGGAAACCTTGCGGAAGCTACTGCTGGTCGGCCCTGCTTCCACTCTCCCTTCCCAGAGCAACGCTGCCTGCCACCATGCACAGCCCACACGTGGTAGGTGTGCTGGCTCCAGAAACCTCGACCCCTAGCCAGCCGGGAGGCCTCCACCACTTACCTGTGTGCCTTGCAAATACCATTCTGTGACCGTACCAGGCAGTGAGAAAGCTTGGCAAGTTCTAGTCTATATTAATGGAACCTCTGATTGTTAGCTGAGCAAATGGATGCCTGGAATAGAGATGTAACATCAGAGTCCCCTTAGCGACAAAGATCTGGCCAATATAATGTAAGCAGAGTGGTGTGCACCACTCCCATTAAATCGCCTAAAAGAGAAGGGCTGTACCCTTCCCCTACTTCCCCTTTCCTCCTTCCTGCTGACTGGAACACAAGTCGTGAAGGCTAGAGCTGACAGCCTTCGTGGCCCATGAGGTGCCCTGAGGAATGGAAGTCATGCACCGGGAGGATGAGGCAGAAGGGTCTGGATTGCTACCACCTCCAGACTCAGACTCAAGAGCTAATTAAAGCACTTTCTACAGCATTTAAGTCACTATTATTTCAGATCTTCCCCCCACCCACAAGTACGCCTAATACTAACTGATTCAAATATTAATTACCATAATGAACTCAAAAAGAAATAAAAAAATGAAATATACTAAGGAAAGTGCCTTGGTGAAATAAACAAACAGAAAGAACCAGCTTGAGAGAGCAGAAAAGCCAGCAACACTGGGGCTCTAATACTAAAAAAAGAGCAAGGAAAGGCGGAACCAGCAAGAGAGACAGAGAAGGGGTGACCAGCACAGAGGAGGGAGGGGTGACTGGTACAGAGGAGGGTGACCGGCTCAGAGGAGGGCTGGCCAGCACGGAGGTGGGGTGACCGGCTCAGAGGAGGGGGACCGGCTCAGAGGAGGCTGGCCAGCGTCCACGTTGCGGCTGCTCGCAGGCACATCAGCAGGACTGAAAAGCATAGAGACCCACGGCGCCGAAGCTTGCCGCACTTGGACTTGTACAGAAAGCGTTTGCTGGCTGCTGCTTGAGAGACATCTGTGCCAAGACACACGTACAGGAGCCCACAGAAGTGCTGTTTATAACAGCAGAAGGCTGAGGATCCTCAGTGTCCATCAGGAAAGGAATTTAATCAATAACAATGGGAAATCACTCATCCATTAAAATTTTAGAACACACTGGGTCTACGGCTATCCCTCGGGGGGTCTCAAGAATATAATGCTTCCCGAAGAAAGCAACGTGCAGTGTACCAACGAAAGGGTAAGGTTACAAGCTTGTAAAGCAAAGCTCGACACACATGAACGTAAGGACCACATGGAATCATCGCAGTGGTCGCCCCCGTGAGAACAGGACCGGGGCGAGGACAGCTTTTCCTATACATTTGAACTTCTTTTATTTAAAAAAAGTAATTCAAAGGTTTTTAGAAGACCAGTTAGAGATCTGATGTTTACAACATACTAAAGAAGACAAAGCAGAGAAGCTTGCTCATTTTTCCTGCCCAACTGTAATACACATCACCCTGATTTTAAAGCACGAACTATACATTTTTAAAACAGTAAATGTTCACCAAACTAGAACCTTTTTTTCCCTTCTATCTTCTAAAGTCAAAACGTCTACTAATCTGAAATTTACTCTTCAGAGGAAACTTTGAAACACAGGCCTAGCGTGCTTTGCATAAAAAACACAGCTGTAAAATTTAAACCAACTGAAGCTTCAAAGGTTACCTATAGTAACAGCCGGGAGGCACACACTGGAGGTTTCCGACAGAGTCGCAGAAACATTGCCAGGGACACCGGGACAACTCCTCAGGCAAATGAAAAGGACTATAACATATTAAAATTCCACAGCAACACACAACAGACCAGAAAGGCATTTTCTCCTCTCAGCAGAGCGGTGGTGGTGCTGTGAGCAGAGCCTCAGCAACACCACTCTCCTGTCACTGCTGTGAAAGGGCCCCCTCTAGCGGTCCTTTCTCATACAGCTCTCATCAGGAGAGATTTCGGTCCTGAAGACATTTCAGGACAAACCAGGATATTTTAAGCAGAATTATGGAAAATAAACAACCATTAACTCAACTGGGGGAAAAAAGATATTTGTGTGAGAGTGCGTATACAAAACTTATTGGAACTGTTGGTTATTGATAAATTCTTGGTTAGTTAACTAACCAAGAAAGTTCTGTTCAAAAACCAAAAAATAAAGATGTAGTCTTTTTTCCAGGCGGCTAAAACAAAAACCTAGCGGCGGCATCTGAGTCTCACTACCTGGCCAGCAGGTCACGTGCCCAAGGGTGGTGGCTGGTGGAGGCTGTGAGTCCCCACAAAGCACATCACACACCTGTGAGGATGGCGGCTAGGGGCCCAGGTCTGACGGCACAGGTATTTACAACTTCCCCAGACCCATGCAGACAGCCTGCCTCTCTGCAAGCAGGGAGAAGGGGCGGACCAGGAGGAAGGGGTCAGCATGGGGTCAGAGCAGAACAGGCCTTTGGCCCTGACCCCTAAGCCCCCAAGTGAGGCCACTGCCCACGCAGGACAGGACTGGACGTGGGTGTCAGGCAGCAACAAACACAGAAAAAGCCCCGAGTCCTCTATCCTCCCAACCAGAAGGCGGGATGGGCAGTGGAGGAGGCTGGTAAATATGTGAACAGACATTATTGATTATCACAATATTTGAAAGACACTTCTCATCTTTAAAAGCAAGTGTGTGAAGCCGACTGCTAAACGCCTGTGTTTACAGAAATCGTGCTGTTACCTTCTCTCCAGGTTGGGGTGACTGCTGCAACTTCTCATAGTCCTTCTTAGTCTCCAGAATTTTTTTGACAAGTCCTCCTGTTGGAAATCAGTGGTTTATATTAAAGCGGTTCTCTGCCCTAAGAAGCCATCCTCTTCTAAATGTGGCGGGGGTGGGGGGTGAGGGTGGGGAAGGAACACTCAGTTCTTATTCTTCCTCTTTCTATTCTGAAATAGCTCCAAGTAATCTTTATTTCATATAAGACTGAAGTAATTTTTTCAATCTATTGAAGACTAAGTATTAATACTTCTTCTATATTGGGGCAAGATTCATCAACATTTTTTTAAAAAAAAAGGATTACCCAGAGGGTAAACAGCATATGAAAAACTATTTTCTTTAAAATACTCTTTTACGCATGTATGCATCACTATGAAACCGGCTGCCTGACTACGGTACAGTCCATGTGCAGAAGAGGACGCAGCCACGAACAGGGAGCAAGACTCTGTCCCCGCCTTGCTACGGCATGAATGCCAGCACACACTGCCAAGTTAAAAAGGCAAGACGGAGACAAGTGCAGATACTGGTAAACGCTCACACACACGCTCATACATGCGCAGTCACATGTTCACACACATGCGCGCTCACACGTGTGCACACAAGTTCACACGTATTCACTTGTATTTTTTTAAATGGAAGTTTAAGACATGTTTTTACTGATACCTATGGAGGGACGGAGTGTAGAGTGGAATCAGGGGTGGGAGCCCTGCATTTCAGAACAGACTTTCATACATCGGACCCTGGAATCACGTGAATATTTTACATAAATAAAACTAAATCAAAATTTCAAAGCCTAAAAATTGAAAACAAAATGAAGCTATACACTTAGCAATATCACACTGGCATGCATAACCTAACGGAAGAGACTTTTTTGACAACTGTAAAAGAGTCATTGGCTCTGCATCCCCAGCGGGACATACGCTGAGAACAGGAAGGCAAGCAGGCCTACCACAAACTCCCTGAAGTGCTTTCAGTAATCACATGGCTATTAATCACGGGTGGTGCGGCTCTGAAACTGCTGTGTGTGCACAACGTAGGATGAAGAAACAAAGGCTGATGTTGCTGGGAAAAGATTTTTGGCATGAGACAGAGCTGAACGTGCAAAAATCAAGGAACTTAGGAAGAACTCCACAATGTAAATCTGAATTGGAAATACCAGTACGAACTCAGGATCTACTTTCTTATGAAAAACTAAAACCCCTAGAAACAATGACCAACCCAGAAGCAATGTGCGGCCAGCCTCCCTGGAGATCTGGGGCAGGAAACACACAAGACGAGCCTGAAGCACCTGTCAGAGCAGAGACAAGGAAGCTACTGGGATGTGTCTAAAGGCCCCCAGAAGGTACCACGAGCACGGCTCCGGCGGTCAAATACTGGACAGCAGACCATTAACGATTAAACTGAGGTGAACTGAAGTGGGACACATCAAGTGTGTTACAACCACGACATCACAGACATCAAAACCACCAGCGCCACGCCGCCGCCCTCATCAGCCACCTGGGCGGCAGAGGTGCGGGGAAACTAACGCACTGCTGTGAAAACGGATCAGCAAAGGGGAGGCGTGGAGCTGCGCCCTGGAATGGGAAACGCCTGGGAGGGGAAGCTTCACACCTTGGAGACTGCCAACCAGAACGCGCCGGGGGAGGGGGCGGAATGAGAAAGCCACCGTCCCACCACCCCCGGGAAGCAACAGACCGAGGCTGCCGTCCAGGCACACAGACAAGCAGGTGCGGTGAAGCACCCACCCCACCTGTCGAGTGTTCTCGCCCAAAACACCTGACCAAGCCCCCAGAGCCCATTCACAGCAACACTGGGTGCGCAAGCAGGGCCCAACCTGGGAAGCGCCACAGGACAACTGGCCAGCCTCTCCAACAAGCGAATTACAGGGCGTGAGGGGTGGGAGGGGCCTCCAGCTAGAAGAGCATCCAGAGGTAAACCACCCGACTGCAAACGCAGGGACCTCGTCTGGATTCCGACTCAAACCAGAAAACACACACAAAACAACCCGTAACGGACAAGAACCTGAAAAAGAAAACACACATAAACACACAACTGAACCACTTTGCTGTACACCAGAAATTTACGAACCCGTGAATCAACTACACTTCAGTTTAAAAAAGAACTAGAAAAGTACAGGCATTTGATGATCTTAAGGAGTGGCTGCTTTTTTTATAAACAATGGAATTACGGTTATGTTTTTTAAACAGAACGTCTTTACAGGAATAATGATGCTCTGCGGGGCTCGAAAGCCATCTGGGGAGATGGGGTCACGGGGGTGGAGACTCAGAGCAAACAAGACGACCGGTCGCTGCAGAAGCTACAGGGCAGGGCGGGGGTTCCTACACTACTCTCTCTGCTTTTATAAATGTTTAAAATAAAAGAAGACACTGTGCTTGGGAAGAAAACAACATTGCAGAACTTTCACCCAATCCCACAACCTGGTCGTGCAGATAAGATGTAACGTCATCCACACACATGCTCACAGCTGACCACAGGGTCCTGGGCCCCAGCAGCACCCTCGGCCCCTAGAATAAGCCCACACACCCAGGAGGAGCCAGGCCCTGCCGTCCTACTCATGCTCCTCGGACCCCTGGCCAAAGCCCGGCACACAAAGCTCATCTCACCAGACCCTTTTAGAACACACGGAGCAGACACATGCGCGCACACAGGCCCGCAACTCACCGTGCTTCTCGTCTTCTTCTAATTCCACTGCTTGTACCTGAGCAGGACCAAAGGAGAACAAGGAGATTCAGGTCTGTTGAATTCTCAAAATCATGCTTGCCTGGATCTCATCAGACGAATGACAAAATTAAAGAGGGCAGAAAACTAAGTGGAAAATTAGAGGAAATTTTTGTCTACATAAATCTGAAAGTCAGAGTATTCATTCCAATGCTGTTTGAGTGCAATCATAAAAACATACCCCCCAGCTAACAAACCGTTTCTGGTTCTGACATCTCAGAAAGCTGGGGGACGGCCTCCACCACAAACTGATCATCGTCCTCGTTGTCAGAGTTCTGTGAATCTATAATCACATTTGACACGGTTTTACCACTCCCTGCCCTAAATAAAAAGAAACTGGATTAAGTGAGAAATGCTCCACTGGTCACACGTTCTCATCAACCCCATGCATCTGGGACTGCGTCTGAAGCTACATGAGAGAAGTCTAACCATAAACCATCTCTAGGACCACTCAGAATACAGGCTGGAGCTGAGATGAAGTCTGGAATCATGAAGCCTGCTGAAGGCCCCCAAGCCTGGGTCTTTGTGAGCCCTGCCCTCTGCCCGAGACCCCAGCCCCACGCCTCTACCTGACAAACACCCTCTGAGCTGATCCTCTTCCCCGCTGGGCTCCCTGGGAGACCAGTCGTTCACCTGCAGCCCCTCACTAGGGGGGACCCAGTCTCCTAAGTGGCAAACCTCAGGGCAAGAGTAGCACTGGTGGCCCTGCTGGCCAGGGCTGCCCCAGACCCCTGTGCCTTGGTCTCTCTGAGGAACACCGCAGCCCCCTCAAGGCCCCTCACCTGGCTGCTAGTCACTGTCATCGACCTACATCCCTGCCCAGCCCCCTCACCCTCACCTCCTCTCCCCCTGTCCTGGTGCCCCAGGTGACCGTCTCCATCCAAAACTCTCTCATGCCTCCAGTGGCCACCTGAGGGAACTGCCCTGCCTACTGTCACCCACCGCACAGCAATCCCCCTACCACCGCCAGCTGCCCTCTGCCAAGGTACTAACTCCCACTGCGCCTGCGCAGGGGAAGCCCCGCCCCTCAGGGCACAGCGATGCGAGGGCCTCACCTGTCTGTCGTCAGTGCCTCTGAGCTCTCCTGCCGTTTCACCCGGGGAGGTGCTGGCCTTGCGCTCCCAGGCCGAGGTATTCGTCTAAACCCAAATATTCAAAAACCAAAAAAGGGATATAAAATACTTGCACATTTCAAAGTGGACAGAAGAAAACCCAGATTAATGTTAACACTGATTTCCAGGCCACCATCAATATGCCAGTTAGGCTGTAGTCTACAGAATATTAAGAACATTCCAGCAGCCTGACACATCTTTTAATCTTATATTCTCATTAACGTTACGGTACAAAAGTGTAATAATATAACCATCAGGAATCAAACCACGAAGAAATTTAGCCATCATATAAATTTCCCATAATCCCTAAAACATTCTTCGTGAGGTTAGTTATACCTCAGGTACAAGAAAATTAAATAAAGCATTTTTGCTCTCTTTGCACAAATGTCTCCTCACAATTACGCTCTAGCATCACGTAAGCTGAGGAGGGCACAGAGAGGGGCAGGGCGCAGCGGCCCGGGCGCAGGACGAGAGCACACGGACCTGACCGCAGACGGGAGCTCGCCGGCTGGCTCCGAGCTCTCCAGCACCTCACACTTCTCCTGGCCAGGAGGTCCAGCTTCTCCTTCTGCACCGATGACGGGCCAATCGGCAATTTGCAAAGAAAGAAACAGACAGCTGGTAAACATCTGAGAAGACAACAGTCAAATCACTGCAGACACACATGAGCTTGTTTTCCTCTGTTATTCTGATGAAAATAGAACAGACACTTAATATCTAAATTTGGGGGAGATTTGGGGGAAAGGGCACACTCACATCTTGGAAATACAAACTGGCTCAACTTCTTAAGAGCCAGAATTGAAAAGGCAGGTCTAGCAAGTCGGCAAACTAACTCGAAGGAAATACAGCCTAAGGAAAGAAACTACCACGTGTAAACACGTGTCAAGATGCTCGCCCGCCATCGTCACAACAGCGACACACGACGAAGCTTCAGCAAACTGCAGCGTCGTCGCCTGTGAGACCCTTGTCTAAACAATGCCAACCTTCTAATATTTGTAGAGCCAACGAGTAATACATCTAGTAATTACGTGCACACAGATGGGCTCCAGGAGGACATTCACTCAAGTCACGAGCAGTGGGATTACCAGTGCTTTGCATTTTCTTCTTCATATTTTTCTGCATTTTTAAAGTTTTTTGCTTTGGCTCTGAACCATATTCTTTTTATAACCTGACTAAAGTTTTCTCCATTTTGATAAAAAGATTTAATCAGTAAATAGTAAGCCCAAACTATTAAGAAAATTAAATTTACTAAACAAAAGGGCGTTATACCTTAAAAAAACAGTGAAAATAAATCAGAATTTGATTATCGGAAATACTTTATACTCTGGAGAAAAGCCAGAAATGTATTCTTTTGAAACAAAATATGACAAATTTTAAATTGGCGTACTTTTATTTCCTTAAGTTACCTTCACCGATACAATTTGTAAAACATAATTCTGAGCGTGCCTGTTACTACCTATACCCACACAGTTTATACCAAACACACTTACTTGAAGTCACCCTTACCTGCATCACTAGGGGAGTCACCTTAAAAAAAAAAAAGGTACATCAGAAAATCAACCTCGGGGTTAGTAAACCTCAGCATATTAAATGAGCACAAGAGGATCAGAGGAAAACACATATTCAATCATTGTGGATGTCCGTAAGGGAAAACGCTCACTTCCTCACAGGCTTTTTCTCATTTCCTACCATCATCGCTTCAAAGAGAAAAAGACAAAGAACAGACAACACTGAATCGTGGAAGGCTGTTACATGAGGACAGGAAACGGGATGAGAAGAGTGCACAGCACAGAGGAGGAGGAAGGGCGCAGACAGGCAGCAGCAGGGACCTGAGTGCAAGGGGCGAGCAAGGGAACCACGCACAGGCCTCCAGCGTTGCTAAGACTGCGAAACCCAACAACAGCCCAGCTCACGTGACTCGGCAGTATTTTTCCATCGGCTCCTAATCAGGAAGAAAGCTTCTCAAGCCGCACTGGGCTGCCCTGGCATTCCTCCCCGGGCCCTTCTCTCCCAGGCTGCCCTGTGGCACCAGAGTGACCAACATGGCCACATAGACAGGCGGGTGCACTGATGGGGTGGGGCGGACAGTCTGAGTGTTACACCTGCAGACTGGCCAAGACTCCATGGATTCAGGTCAGAGCCCAGGACAGTTGGGGGTCGCCCTGGCCACCTCCAGACACGCCTACAGGGATGGGCCCAGTGATCCTGAGGAC
Source organism: Vicugna pacos (assembly GCF_048564905.1). Lineage (NCBI taxonomy): Eukaryota > Metazoa > Chordata > Mammalia > Artiodactyla > Camelidae > Vicugna > Vicugna pacos. Next base: position 94,396,740 of record NC_132991.1, on the reverse strand, counting down.
GCACCTGTGGGCTCGGTAAAGAGCGCCCCTCCAACACCCGAGTCTGCCTGTAGGCAGGAGGACCCTGAGAGTTTCCTGTGGCCTATGGGGTGCTACAGTCAGCCACAAACGCTGCACTAAAGTGGGCCATGCTTAGGAGCCAACAGGCCCTCCAGGACCCTGTCTGTAGGGAACATAGGCATCCCCAGAGGGACACAGCAGAGAACAGGCCTGGAGGATGTGGCTCCGGGCAGCATCTCTGGAGGGACGGCGAGAAGACGCGGGGCAGTTGCCCAGGAGGAAGAGAGACCCTCCCCTACGGCGCATGCGAGTCACTGTGTGGCCAGGGGCCCTGGGCTCCAAACCCCCAATCTCCCTTCAAAGCCCACACCATCCGTGCTGGGGCCAGATGAGGGGTGCAGGCAGAGCTCAGAAAGTTCACTGAGAGGTGGGGGAACTGAGTCCCGAGGCGGATGCCCAGGGCCAGTGCCCACAGTAGCCACACACTTCACCGATTGGTCCCCAGCCCCTCGGGTCCCCAGCACGGCCGACTCCTCCCCCCCCCCCCCCCGGTGCTCGGCCCTCTAGCTCTGCACCTCAGACCCTTCACCAGCTCAGCCTCCTCCCACACCCTGGAGCCAAGGCGGTCTTCACCCTCTTCCCCCTCTTCCTCTGGGTCCAGGGGAGTGCACCCACAGCCAGGCTCCCCACCTGCCATCAGTCGTGCCAGCTACCCCTCTCCAAGCTCAGCCTCAGCTGCCGGAGCTCCTCCCCTGCCCAGCACTCCACCGCAGCCCAGGCCGCTCCTCTCCGCTTGCTAAGCCGCCCAAATTAACAGGATCTAAATATATGATGAAGACACTTATCCTAAAAATGTCACCAGCTTCCTGCTGCTAAACTCCCTAAACATGGCCACCGGCCCCAACTCCCACCCCTCCACCTACACCAGGGCTCTCCAGGTGCCCCCAGGTGCAGAGTCCTCCATCCCAGACACGGCACCGCTCTCCAGCTTGGCCTCTGCTCACTGATGCCCTCGCTGCCTTAGGGCCCCGCACACAGTAGGCCTTCAACAAATATCTCCTGTCTGAACAAACGGACAAACCTTGGCCCTCACCGGGCCACACGTCCTGTTGCCCCAGTCCCAACACCCCAGGCTGGGTCCAGCTGTGGCCACCGGCGCCAGCCGTGGGGCTGGGGTGCAAGACGCTGAGCCAGCTGGGAGGCACTGGCTCCCTGCCCAGCCTGGTAGGAGCTCCAGGGCCTTAAAAAGCAAAGGCTGGAATGTATATGTTACCACGATTTTTTTAGAATGCTGGGGAAATTATGCTGAAAGCAGAATCCCACTGAGGTACGATTTAAGACACTCACAGAACATTACAGATAGAAAAGTCATGGTCATGGCAGCACTTTGAGCTGCTTAATAGTCCTCTCTGAACATGAAATCTAGGGGGTGTTCAGTTCAGCCTCCAGGACCCCAGTAGGGCCTGCAACTGGTTTTGGGTCAGCTCCGACTTCTGGGGCTCTGCTGCCTGGTCTCAGGGAGCACACTGGGGACATGGGCGCCTTCTGCCACCAGGCAGTGACAAGAACGTTCTACTCTGGTTTGTGTAAGAAGAGCGCCATCTGCCACGTTCAGTCCTGACGGCGTGAAGAACAAGGGGCCAGACTCCACGTGCGTCAAAGACCCCGGGACCTGTGGCCGCGCCAGGCCTTTGGGGAAGAGGCGCCGGTGGGCGCTGTGGGTCACCCCCCGGGAAGGGAGAGGCCGGCGGGGCCTCCTTACCTCTGGGCTTCACTGCGGATTCCGGCTCAGTGCTGTCACGCCACAGACTAGTCGAATTATCGTCTGAAACACTAGCTGAGTTAGTTTTAGCTTCTTTCGTTCCTGACGTAAGACAGTTAAAATGGGTCATTAAGACGGACACTGCAGGCTGTGTTAACTCGAGCACTTGCTTATCTCTGCTCCCCCCAACCCAGGTGACCAGGCATCCAGAACATTCCTCCCAGGCGTGGCTTTGGGATCAGGAGAGGGAAGGGGCGCCCAGTGAGCAGGCCCCAGCCCACTCAGCCAAGGCAGACTGGCCCCGCATTCCCAGAACCATCGACGCTGCCAGCCTCCCCTCATCTCCCCACGACAGCCTGGCCTGGGAGCTGATGAGCTACAAGCAGGTTACAACCTCAGGAAAGCAGGAGGAAAAGGAAAAAGATTTCTGGCTTAGTACACAGTCGGAGACATGGTGAAAGCTCCCAAAGCCTTGCGTGTCGATTACTGACTGAGCTGCAAATGTTTATAAAAATGGAAAAAATTCTAATACCTGAGAAACAGAACATTTTTCCTATGAAAAACAAGAGGAAGGATGGTGGACGAACAGATTTTTGAACTGTGGCAGGACCCAGGGTGGAAACTTGACCTGTGACTTAAGGACCACCCCCCCCACCCTGCAACTCTTTAAAATGAGTCAGGACACAAAAATAAAATAAAATTGGGAAAATGTTCCCCTTCCTGAAACACAATCTTATAATTTCTTAAAAGTACTCAAAGAACTAGTTTATGTCAGAATTAAACTGTCATTAACTGTCAAAGAACTGCTTTACTTTATGTAATGGAGCCACATAAAATAGACAACATTATCTTCTAGGGAAATTTTTTTCAATCTATAAAAATGATGCCGACTTAAACAGCCCAACTGAAGCAGTTAATTACTTAGGATATCCCACAGGCAGCAGCCCAAGTTCCCGTCTGGAACACCGCCAGGTTCTCAGACAAACAGGCCGACAAGCAAGCACAAGCGCGGCAGCTGCAGGTGAGCAAGGTTAGAAGGAAGCGCCCCGGTAGCTGTCAGTTGTCACACAGCGCTTGGAAGTGTCAGACATCTCCTATGCCGCGCAGGACCCACCAGCACAGTGGGTCACAGGCACATCGCTTCTATGGCTCAAGGAGACCGGCGACACTCTGCACAAGTCTATCTCCTCAAAGTTCTTTATTTTTTTTGATGGCCTGTGATGGTCGTTTGAACATTTGTTACGACCCCTGCAACAGGCCCTGGGCGCAGCACAAGCACCTGGCCATTCCGCTGGGGTTCTGTGCAAAGTTCAGCCGCGCAGAGCTGCTGACCGTATCTAAGTGTAAATGCAAATAACCGGGGTTAAAATGAGGGGTCTCCCTGGCCTGGTGATGGACCCTCGCATCACACCATGGGACACAGAGACACCAAGTGCACCCTGAGGGGCACAAGCCGCAGGGCCAGCAGCACCAACGCAGGGGTGAGGGCAAAGCCACCTCTTCAACCTGAATCCCATCAGGGCTTTAGAGCTAATGGAAATGCGGGGGTGGGGTGGGGTAGAGGGGTGTCATAAATTAAATGACACCACAAGGAAACAATTGGCAGAGAAGAGGTAACACTGCACAAGACCAGCGACCTCACCTCTCCAGAGCGTCACCGTGCTAGAACAAAGAGGGGGTTCCACATTCAAAGAAGCTAAAAGGACAAAAAGAATAATAATAATAAAAAACATACAATGTGTTCATCTCAACCAGATCTTGGTTTTTAAAAAAACTACATTTTGGGGACAATTAGAACACAGCCTGGGTTTCAGATGCTCTCAGGGAAAGATAATTCTGTTCAGTACAACAATAGTATCTTTTTTATTTTTTTCAGCTGCATGCTGAACTATTTAGATAGAATTATTTAGAGATCAAGTATTAAGATGTTTCTAACATACTGTGAAATTGTTCATAAAAGTGTATCACTACAGATGAAGCAAATACAAGAAGATACTAGAACCACTGAAACTCAGTGAAAGGTACACAAGTGTTAGTCATTCTGCTCTTTCTGCTCTTCCATATTTTTCACAATAAAAATGTCTAAACAATAAAACAAAATGAAATGAGGGAACCCAAGCTGAACAGAGGGACGGTGTCGCGTTCCAGGAAACCTTGGCAGCGGCAGAAAGAACGGGACTTCTGACAGCCTGCCTTACAGTGCGAGCAGGGCAAGACAGAATTCACGTTTTGAAAAAGAAAGAAATTCCTCGTTGAATTCTTCAGTACACCTGAAACGGCGAGTCCTCCTGACAGCGTCGCGGGCCGGCCGGGAAGGCCCATCCACCAGACGGCACTGGATCGGGAATCACAATCAATCTGAGAAGTTAAGGGGCCCCAACAGCTGCCGACAAGCCCTGAATTCCAGAAGTTCAGTGACTGCAGGAAAGAGGACATCTGTGGTGACAGGGGCCTAGGGTGCGTGCAGTGACAGGACTCGGGAAGCAGGGTCTGCGGGGAGGGAAAGGAGGGCCAGGGTCACTTGGGCACCCAGGGACAGCCAGCCTAAAAGACTCTGCTCAAGGCCACCAGCTGGCACAAGGCGTCCAACTCACTCTTCAGAGGATCACAGCTTCCATCATTTTCACACTTGTAGACAAAGATCTAGAAAGTACTAACACGTCCAAAGAACTATCCCAATTCATTTTAAATTCATCGCACCATCTCAGAATGAGCGTCCACTCAACCCGCCGTAAACTAAAGCGACCGGTGACAAACCAGCCACTTCACTGATACCGTCTCATTTATCGTCAAGGCAGGAATCTCCGCCGGCTCAGACAACACAGCACGGGGAGCGGGTCTGGGGAGCAAAGGGCAGCGCGTCCCCCTGGCGCCCCTCGCCCAAGCCTTCACCAGCGCCCACCCGTCTCCTGCAGTCCAAGGCTGCCCCGCCGCCCCCCGACAGGAGCCTGCCGGGGCCTGAGAAAAGCTCCCGCAGAAATGAACGAACGATCTCAAGATGTGGCTGAACGGCGATGTGCGCGGCCTTGGAGAAGAGAGGTTCCGGAGGCAAGAAGTCACCCGGCTCCAGCCCAGGCAGCCCGCGCAGACCTAGAGCAGGCGCCGAGCTGACCCGCCTGCAGCAGCAGCGCCACGGGTCACCCTTCAGACGGCGCTGGCCCAATCAACGGCGGAGCAGAAGGCTCGCAAACTCAGCCCCTCAGAAAAGCGGAAACCGGTGAAGGGAAGACCTGAGCACAGAAGCCGTGCTGGGGGGGCGTGGCTCAGTGGCAGAGCACGCGCTTAGCGTGCACGAGGTCCTGGGCGCAATCCCAGCGCCTCCATGATTAATTAATAAATCAGTTAATAACCCTAATCACCCCCCACACGCTGAGACGTGCTTGTCATTCCAGCCGCCCTTACACCATTTTTAAAAACCAGATAGACATGTGGCAACTTCAGCCTGGAAAAGCTTTATCTTTCCCTGAAGTCAAGATTTACACTGTATTTTCCCTTAGAGGTCACTCAAGAATTGCAATCGTTCTGAAGGACTTAGTCAGACATCACAGAAGACAACAGCTACAATCTCGGATTATCCCACTGAAATTGCAAACACACATCTAACCGCACGGTGTCCCAGGGCAGGGACATGCCCAAATGTAACACGGCGGCCGCACGTGTAAAAGGGTGTGCTCAGGGACAACGTCCCCGGGCACCACGAGCAAGCACCTGAAAACCCTTACATGGTGCATCTTGTTAGCAGAACACAGCAGAGCAGGCTAGAGAACTGAAAGATAATTTCTCTAACTACCCACATCACTTTGGAAAATTCCAGTAGCAAGATAAATAAAGCATTTTGATTTTGACACAAAAACATTACACATAGAAAGGCCTATAAAAGTTCACTTAAAGCTGAGTTAATTGTCTTTATCATAAAACTTAGCAAATTAAAGCAAACAGAACATCAAGTCATTTTTGCTCTTCAGTACAAAAAAATTCTGATGAACATTACAGTGCTTAGAATAACAAAAAACAACTATGACCACACTGAGACGTAAATGTTTCATATCAAAGTGGTGAGGAATTTAAACTAAAGAATATATTTTTCTTACCTATTTCTGAAGCTGTAGTTTCCTGATCTGGTTCATTACTTAATCCAGACACTATGGAGTCTAAAATTTTAGTTGCAATATTATCCTCCTTTTTTCCTGACATAAAATAGTTAACAACAGATTAAGTATTGCCGAAGTTTTTCCATTTGGTTGCTTTGGTTGGGATTAACCAGGGTTGATACCAGCATCATCAACTAACTGTTCTGTCAATTCAACAGTCAATTCTCAGCCTCCACGGGACTCCTTCTCAAAAGACAAGACCCCTCCCTCTTCCGTTGGCGCTTGGAACACCTGCACCCCAAACTCTCCTCCCACCTGTTGGCCTCTGTCTCCTTTGCCAGAGCCTCCTCCTGTCCGGCCCTCAAATCCTGGGCTCCATGCTCCCCCAGATTAATTACTGTATGAAAGTCGTATGCTGAGAACTCCCAATTTTTTCGTTTTTAACTTCAGTCTCCCCAACTCTCTCCCTGAACTCCAGGCCCACAAACCAGCCTGTTGTCCCAACACCTCTACTTGATTGTTTCACAGGCATCTTGAAATTAGTGCATCTATGTTTCACAGGCATCTTGAAATTAGTGCATCTACAATAGAATTCCTGGCACTGCCACCCAATCAACAACCTCCCAAAGCCGTCCGCACTTCAATAAATGACACCACAGAAGCATCAGATCCTGCCCCAAAACTAATCCTACTTTTGATTCCTCCCCTCTCTAACTGGTGCCAGCCAATCCATCAGCACACCTGTCATCCCTTCCGAAAAAACATCCTACCCCCAATCTTCTCGCCAGTGACACTCGGGTCCCAGCCGTCAGGGCCTCTCAACTGATGCCACACCAGCCACCTAACCGCTCTCTGGCCTCCATCCCCGCCCTTCCAGTTTTAACTTCACTTACCCCAGGGACTTCACTTACTGCAAAAGATGCCCGGCAGACGGGGCACCACAAGTCCAGCTGCCCCCTCCTGTAACCCCCTCTCCTCTCCCTCCCCCCTCCCTGCTCCAGCCTCACCACCGGGCTTCCCGTCACTTGAACAGGCAAGCCTGTCCCCAGCGCAGGGCCTCTAGCCGCTCCTGCACACCCGCAGGTCACGTGCTCCTTGATCCCAGTCAACTCTGTCCAGACATCCCCTCCCTGCCTACAACCCACCCACCACTTCTCTTGGCTTCATTTTCTTTCAAAAGTCTCATCACTAGCTAACGTGTCTTCCAGGTGCTCCCTCTAGACTGCCTCTCCGTGGGGCGGGGGCTCCACAAACATGTGCAGGACAAAGGGAAGAAAGTTCAGATGGGCCATGTCAGACTGAAGTCTGCACACGGCTGGGGACAGCAGCCCTGCAGCTGGGACCACAGGGCCCCTGCTGCCCTCCAGCCCGAGAGCCTGGGCCCCACATCTGGGAGGGCCGCGTCTCGGCCACCCCGCCCCACAGCTCCGTCCATGCAGGGATCAAACGGAAGCAAAGGACCCGGCAGCTCAAGGGCCCAACCCTCATGTAACACTCACTCGCGACCCCCAGCGGGGCTGCTCAGTCTTACCGAGCTGCTTTGCTGCGCGTTGCTTCTTAGCTTTACTGGAGGAAGAGTCACGCTCTTTTTCAGGGGAGAGACTATTTTCACTGGTTCTAGAGTCCCTTCTTCCTGACATGAAATTGCACAATGAAAATACGCATGAAACTTAATCTGTAACGCTGCATAGCATCAAACACGTGAAATTAAAATCACTCATTGACTCGAAGTGCTTTAGTTCTGCTACAGCACACTAGTTAAGAGTGAGCACAAATTACCATATTCCCGTGTAGAATGTTTTGTGGATCCCACAGGGATTCTAGAAGGGCTTTAAGAGTCTAAGCACGTCTAACAAACGTGACACCCCCCACTCTCTGGTGAACACAGGCTTATCTCTGTGGTGGGAACACAAGGGCCTGCATCTCTCACACCTTCCGGGCACTGGACACAAATCCCCAGATGCCACCCACGGAAGCAGGGCAGTGTGACAGGGTGGGGGACCCGGGGTGAGGTCAGTGCTCAAGGAGCAGCAGGGGAGAAAAGAGTTCACCAGTTTGTTGACAGCTCAGTAAATCTTAATGTCACAAATCTAGCAATCTGCAATAATCAGAGCTCTTCAAGACTGTATAAAAGGAATGCTACAGCACAGGCTCACCAGTAACTCAGACGCAAACATCCTGAGTTATTAGAAAACAAAAGCAGATGATACAACTGTCGGCTTAGAAAAAAAAAAAATCAGCAGAACTATTATGGTTTAAGATTCAAAATAATGCTAGATTTAAGGTACAGCTACAAAAATCAATACAGCTTCTACATTCCAACAATAATCACTAAAAATAAATGAGTGGAAGAAAGACACCATTTCCAAAAAAGAAAACAAACACCTGAGCAACCCTTGACAGAGAGACACTCCCCAGCACCAGCATACACGTCCTCCCGGGAGAGGAGGGGACCCCTGTGTAACCTGAAAGTAGGGGAACCCGACTTCCCAGAACAACAAACGCCTACGCTTAACCCAAGTCCAAGCGCACCCCAGTAAGTCTGTCTGCTCTGTGGGAGGTGGGATTCGTGGGCTCATGAAGTGACTGTAAAATACATATGGAAGAGTGAGCAAATAAAATGGCTTACAAGTTTTTTTGAAAAGAAAAATGACAGGGAACAAGCAGTAAAACAGGAACAGTGAAATAAAGACAAAAACAAACCAACCAGACTCCAGACTCCAAAAGGCACGGGGGGGTCACAGGGCAGGAGGGAAGGGAGCCACCAGCAGCTGACGTGGGGGGCCTGGCGGGCTATCCTGAAACCATGAATAAACTCAGAGCCTCGTTTTACACCGTGAATTAAAATGAGAGACAACCAAAAAGATTAAATAGAAAAACGCTTGAGAAAACACAAATCTTCATCTCTCAAATCTCTGGACAAACTGCCAAAAATATATATATATGTAAAAGACTGGCACCTTACAGTCCATAAAAATTAAACACCTAGGCAAGCCAGAAATCAAATGCAGTAAGAAAAAAATGGAAAAAATGTAAGACACAAATACTTATTTTAAAGTTGGCAGATGCCCTTAATGCAGAGGGACCTAGTGCAGTTTAAGAACTCAGACTCCCAGTGTTTTCCAACTGTCAAAATCAGCAAGCCTTTAAAACAAATCCCGGGAGAGGGTGTGGGGGACAAGGGACAGGTGGTGGTGCTCTGCAGCTAACCCCTGAACACGGCTGTGCCCTTTGTGCCAGTAACTACACTTCTGGGGACCTATTCCAAGAGATCGCCCAAAAGAGAGAGAGAGTTTCTGGCACAAAAAATGTTCATTACAGCATTGATTGTTGTCAAAGAGTGGAACTTACCATCTAAGTTAAGCTTTCAAATGAAAAATTCCAACTACTTCTTTAACATGTGCAATTTAGGAGAAGGAAGATTTTTCAGAACCCCTACTGCCCATTCAAAGCAACTCCGTGCTCCCACGGAAAGCCTCCAGCTGTCCTGCCCCGCGGTGGGCCGACACCCTTTCCCCACTTACCGGTCTGTCAGAATGAGGTGCCAGCCCTGGGCAAGCCCCAGGCCAGGCCCGTTTGAATTCAGATTCCCAGTGATAACTTCTGCTGCATCTTAAATAAACACCATCCGTCTAAGAGCCTGACGCTCCTGATGGGCCTGCCCTGCAGCAGCGTTGAATTTAGCTACCCAGCCAGAAGAAAGTCGGCGAAACACAGACAACTGATAAATGCTGCTGGGAAGTCAGAATTCAGTCACGTCTTTTAGACTGTAACACAGATCTAAACGAGGAGCTCCTCTGGCCCTGGTGGTGTGAGCGCACACGCGTGTGCGGGCGTGTGCACACGTGTGCAGGCCACACACTGGCGTGTTCGCGCAGCCTGCCTTCACGGCAAACCTGCTCTGGAGCCACAGAAGCTTTTTCCTGCCAGACGCTGTGATTCAGGCAAAGAATCTAATATCTACACTTCCAGCTTCTTATACGACAGATTTTCCAGTACCTTCCACTGAATTTTTGGATCGCCGTTTCGATGTCTTTGTTGTCACTGACCTGGATGCTCCAGTGGAAACCTCAGTCTTAAAGAAAAGAGAATGAAAAGAAGTCAACTGATGCACCACAAGCAATACCACGAGCAGACTCTTTATCCAAGCTCCGCCATAGGAGGAATAAGCAGGAAACACTCACAGCCACCTTCAAACGGGGAGACTGTTACCAACCTGGTGCAGCTGAGCACTCAAGACCTGAGAGCGAATTAGAAGAAATCTAAAGCCTCTTTCTTTCTACATTTAGATTTCCGCTTTTCTGTACAGCCCAGCAAAGGCCAGCAACCCACCGGCCATACCTTGAGAATCGCTGTTCTCTCGGGCACGTTTGGAGGACTCAGCAAGGTCCACTGCAAGGGCCTTAATTACTTACGTGCGTTTGCAAACAGCTCCGAGAGTGAACACGCACACGATGCGCTTAAACAGCGCGAAAATCAGAGAAAACAGCAGGCCCCGCCCCCCACCAGGGCGCAGCTGCCACCCCGACACCTCGCAGCAGCCACGAGGGCCCCCAAACAGCCTCCAGCCTCCGCTCCACTCCTTGCCCGTCTTCGCTTTCTGAAATGCAAGCCGGATGAAGCTGGGGTGAGTCTAACCTCCCCAGCGGGGCCCAGCCACAGGAGACACCCTGAGGGTCCCGCCCAGGCCAGGCAGAGCTTGCAGGGGTCGCTCCAGCTGGCCCTCCCTTCCTGGCCTGCCGGGTGACTTAATCCCCTCCCAGACTCATCCTAAATGCCACCTGCACCCTCCACCTCTACACCACGCAGACTTGTCAGATAAAGGCACAAGGAGACCAGGGAACCACCACAGAAACAGGATAAACACACCCGTCTATTTCATAGGCAGTAAACCATTTAAATTATCACTTTCATGGCACAACAGAGACGGACCCACGCACGCACTCCTCCCTGTCTCCGTGGACACCAGTTACTATCCCAGCTACTTCTCTTAAAATTATAAAGTTTACCTCTGGTTCAACTTTGGAGTCTTTAAAAGATCCATCTGACAACTTTTTAGACATCTCTCCTGCACTTGATGACTATAAGGAAGAAAAAAAAATTTTTTTCAAACTCTAGAATTGCTCAAGTCTGAAAACACATCAAGCCACGTTCTCTGACAGTGACCAATAAGAGGATAACCCCCTGCAGGAGCACGTCCCACTCCAGCCCCAACCCCTGTGGTTGCTACGCTGCCTGGACCCCAAAGGCCCTTCCAAGGCCGCATCCCCTCAGGGCAGACAAGGGGGTCAAGGGCGGCAGAGGCGGGGCCTCGCAGGAAACCCTGGGGAGAGTGTTTCCCAGGCACACGGGACGCCTACACCAGGCCAGACTCCTCCGACCCATTCCGGTGACACGCAGGGAGCCTGGAAACAAGGGAAGGCGGGAAAAGAACCCTCCGACACCCAGAGGAAACGCCCTGCCCCCAGCTTCTGAGCGCGGGGCGACTTCTAGATGGAGTGGTTCCTCACGAGCAAAGGCTTCAGATCTGCATCAGGAAAGCTCTCTCAAAACAAGCCAAGCGGAAAGTGTGAACACGTTAAGTCAGCCCCTGAGAAAGCCTCACACCTTCACCTCTCAATGCAAGGAGCAGAAGGGCTACGAGAACTGCGCGCCTCCTCCGTGGGGGCTGAAAAGCAGAGGCGCCTGCTCCACAGTCCAGCGACTCAGTGTCCTCATGACTTAATCATGAAGGTACCGGGCTTCCTCACTACTCGGAACCCCAGGGTCCCCCAGGAACGCCCTGGAGCGGGCCCACTCTCCTCCTGGGGCCGCACACCTGCCACGCAAGGCCACAGAACAAGCGGGCTGCCTGGGCAGCAGGGAAGGGCCCAGGCCTGGCCCCTCACCGTCTGGCCGCCTCACGGGGGCAGACCGTGAACCTTTCCAGACCTCGGCATCCTCCTTCCAGCAGCTAGAGACCAGCGGATTTCTGTGACCTTCCCAGGACACTTTAGTTACGTGATGTCCCACGAGACCGGGTGTCTGTAGTGTCAGCCCTGACAAGAGACTTATCCTATCTATGCGAGTCCAAAATAACCTGCACATTTAGAAAACGCTGTCGGAAACCAAAAGGATTTTGGACAATCCTAAACTTACCTGAAAATTTAATTAAACAAAATTCAGTTAACTGAGGTCTTATTGTACTTTTCTGCTAAGGCCTCAGAGACTTCAAAAGCAGCCCCAATCCTCAATAAACACAGCCAGGCCCAGGCCCTGAGAGCCACCCCCACAGGGGCTGCCTGTTAACACCGCTCCCCGTCCTCAGAAACACACCCGAGACGCGCGCGGCGCAGGCAGGAAACGCGGGCGCGCTCACGGGACCCGGCAGAAGCTACTGTCTCTCTCTGGGTTTCTGCCAGGAATCCAAGACTGTCATAGCTTTAAATTGGTGACAAAGAAATTCAGTTCCCTGATCACACAACAACGAGGACCAAAGTCATTTTCCGGCATAACATAAGCTCTTCCTCGTTACAGGCCAGGTTTTCAAACAGGACTCACCTTTTTCTCTGGTTTCTCATGCTCGTGGCTCTTCTCCCTGTCGGGGTCCCGGGCGTGCTCCCCGTTTCTCACCCTCCGCTGGTCCCGGTCCCGGTCCCTGTCCCGGTCCCTGCCCTTGTCTCGCTCACGCTCTCTCTCCCGGTCTTTCCACCGCTCTTTCTCCCTTCCTGCCTCATTCTTCCGTTCCCTCTCCCAGTCCGCGTCCTTGTCCCGGTCTCTGTTGCCTCTGTCCCGGTCCCTGTCCCTCTCCGGCCTGGCCCGGGTCTTGGCTCTCTCTCTCTCCCCTTGGCGGATCTTGTCTCTCTCGGGCTCCCTCTGTCGCTCCCGGTCACTCTCCCTGGCCTTCTCCTTGTCCCGGTCCCTCTCTCTCGGCTTGCTCTCTCCTCCCACTTCCTCCTTCCGTTTTCCCTCTCTGTTGGTACTTCTCTCGTTGACTTCAGAGTTTCTTCTATCCTGGGGGGAAAGAAAGCCAGATAATAGTATCACTAATAAACATCTCCCTGAACCACAAAAAGCCTCTTTATTTCATTTTCGGACGCGTGTAACTTGCATTCACCTCTTTGTCTTTAGGGACCCTGGGCTCTTCTTCCCTTGCGTTCTTATTATCCAATTCTTGAGGCTTCAATGTGAGGGAGGGCCTTCGTTTCGTGTCCCCCTTCTCTCCGGCTAACACTCTCTTCACTGCATCGTCACTGGAGAGCTTGTCCCAACATGAGAAAATAAAATGCAAGATGATGATGAAATTGGTACAGTTAACAAATACGAGTGTCAATAATCAAAGACAGCTCATTAAATGGGTTGTCTATCAGTGAAATTCAAAGGATAAAACGCTAAAAGGAAATGTTGTCACAGCATCTCCTGTAACTGTCCCCTCTGCACCCCAGTCATTAGCAGCAGAGTCCACCCAAGTTTCATGCAGGCTGCTTTGATCTCCCTCAAGTTGTCAAGTGTGGCTGTGCGTTGTTAAAGGACACCGAAGCTGACCCACACAACCCTACGAATGCCTGACATTTTGCACAGGGTCACAGAGGCCCAGCACTGAAAAAGCCTCATGGAATGATCTCACTCAGGTCCCATCACATGCAGAAGTCCCTTCTGCAGCTGCCATCCGGGCCTCCGAACACCTCTGGTCAGGAATCTCACTTGTCCACTCAGTCACTCATCCTGCAAGCACGCGCCGAGTGACCGCTACACGCCAGGCACCAGACTGCAGGCCAAGGACACGCCACACACCGGGCAAGACGCCCAAATACAACCATCAAAAGCCAGTGTGCTGTCATGAAGGGGCTCCAGGAAGAGGAGCCAGTCCCACAGGGCTGCAGAGGTGGCAGCTCGACCCATGAGTTTGGAAGCAGGACTGGGCGGGAGCGCTCGCGGGGTGAGTGCACGTGGGAGATGAGGGAAAAGGACCAGAGGAGGGGGCAGAGGAGAGGACAGAGGAGGGGACAGAGGAGGGGACAGAAGAGGGGACAGAGGAGAGGATAGAGGAGGGGACAGAAGGGACAGAGGAGAGGACAGAGGAGGGGACAGAAGAGGGGACAGAGGAGAGGATAGAGGAGGGGACAGAAGAAGGGACAGAGGAGAGGACAGAGGAGAGGACAGAGAGGACAGAGGAGGGGACAGAAGAGGGGACAGAAGAGGGGACAGAGGAGAGGACAGAGGAGGGGACAGAGGAGGGGACAGAGGAGAGGACAGAGGAGAGGACAGAGGAGGGGACAGAGGAGGGGACAGAAGAGGGGACAGAGGAGAGGACAGAGGAGGGGACAGAGGAGGGGACAGAGGAGGGGACAGAAGAGGGGACAGAGGAGGGGACAGAGGAGGGGACAGACGAGGGGACAGACGAGGGGACAGAGGAGGGGACAGAGGAGGGGACAGAAGAGGAGACAGAGGAGGGGACAGAGGAGGGGACAGAGGAGAGGACAGAGGAGGGGACAGAGAGGACAGAGGGGACAGAAGAAGAGACAGAGGAGGGGACAGAAGAGGGGACAGAGGAGAGGACAGAGGAGGGGACAGAAGAGGGAACAGAGGAGAGGACAGAGGAGGGGACAGACGAGGGGACAGAGGAGAGGGCAGAGGAGGGGACAGAGAGGACAGAAGAGGGGACAGAGGAGAGGACAGAGGAGGGGACAGAAGAGGGGACAGAGGAGAGGACAGAGGAGGGGACAGAGGAGAGGACAGAGGTGGGGACAGAAGAGGGGACAGAGGAGGGGATAGAGGAGGGGACAGAAGAAGGGACAGAGGAGAGGGCAGAGAGGGCACAGGAGGCAGCAGCCAGCGTCCAGGGGCCTCGTGAGCCACTACAGGCCTGGGGGCAAAGGAATCTGCAGGAAGACAAGTCAGCTTTGCTTTTTAGAAAGATGAGCAACGGGAAGGACCCGGGGGTGGGGGCTGGGGACAGAGGCCAGCACACTGGCGAAATCAGCTTCAGCGTAACCAAAGCTTGGACCCAGCCCAAGGCGAGGCGCTCTCGACTCCGACTCCACGCCCCACCTCCCACGGCTGCCATGCGAGTTGAAACCCACATTTGCCATTTTGGTAACATTGAAGGTGAGCCCCCAGCCCACCACCAGTCAGGGCCACAGGGCTCTATGCCTTGATAAAGGTCCAGCTCTGCTCCCCTCGGGTGCTGCTCCGAGCCCACAAAGAAAGCAGGCTCTGGGACAGCCCTCTCCAATGGCCCCGGCTGGGCTGTGAGGCCAGAGAAGCCAAGATTCTAGCCCACGGTGAGCGTCTTGGGAAGCAATAAAACTGGTCCCCGCACAAGTGAAACTGGATTTCTTTGGAGGCGGCACAGCTCTGCAAATAAGCAGCTGGGGAGGGAGGAATGGGGGGGAGGGAGGAGGGAGGGGAGGAGGGAGGGGAGGAGGGAGGGAAGCGACCCCGAGGCTGGAAAGGCAGGCAGAGAAGAGGGACATCCCAGAAGCCCAAAGATGAAGAAAAGCAGCTCCTCCGGCCACCCGGGCCCTGGTGGAGACCTGCTCTGAAAGGAGGCCCAAAAGGAGAAGGAACAAGGGCTTGGAAGGCCGGGCACGCGACCTCCAGCCTCCCAGAGCAGGCAAGGCGCCATGGGGCCCCTGCTTTATACTCACAGTCTGAAGATCTTGTGCATAACGGCCCTCACCTGCTTCACTTTACGGTTTTAAACTACGAGGCTCCAGAAGAGGTGGGAGCAGACTCCAAGCCCAGGGTTAGAACCCAGTCCTTAAACCCCTCCCGCCACGTTAGGGGGCCCGCCCTCCCGGTCTGGCGGTCCTCCCCCCCCCCCCCCCCCCCCGCAGCCGCAGCCGGCAGTTCCCAGCCCGGGGCGGGGGCGCTACCTTGCCGAGACAGCACTTCCCGATTCTCTGCAGCAGCTCGTTGGTTCTTTCAGGCTCGTGCCCCGCCACAATCCGAGCTGGCTTTGCCGACAGTGGCTCTCCAGAGACCATTACCACCACGTCTATGGCCTTCTGAAGGAAGCTAATTTTTGCATCTTTATCCTGAAAGATTTCCATTTAAAACACAAATACTAAAATACTTGCAAAAGAGTTTGCGTTATCCTCCGTATGTTTAACAGGCACAGTTCCTGTCTAGATAAACAGCTATTTTTAGATGTAGGACAAATTTAGAAATACTGACTCTTTCTAACAACAACTTAGAAAAAAAAAGTTCAATAAAGCTTTTAATTTTAGGTGCTGGGCTAGCATTAACCTTTGAGACACTAGCTCCATTCCTCCAGGATGAGATTAGCATGATATGCAGTTGCTGCAAATGAGAACAGGAAATGAGGGAGGGGCACAGAGATTCCAGGGGTAACCAGCCTGGTGTTCCAGCCACACACCAGCTGACCTGCGCTGCCACCCGCGCTGCCACGGAGCACAGCTCACAAAACCCCACCCCCAAGGGGAGGACGCTTACACCTACCTTAACATTATCGGACTTCATCTCCACATCCGTGTAGAGGCCCTTCATGAAACCGGTCGTCCTAATCACCTTCAAGAGACAAAGCAACACTGTGGTCAGCACCCCACGGGACAGCTTGCTCACCACCGCCCCACACGAAGGGCTGTCAACCTCTATCCACACCCAGGATGCCACTCACTCACTCAACGAACAACTGACTGTCTATACCGCATGCGAGGCCTCCTCCCGTGCAAAGCCCTGCCTAGTCCTCACAGAAGGCAGTCCGGCGGTGAGGACAGGTCAACGCTATGGCCCCGACAGGTGCTGAGGGAGCACAGGATCACCCCTAACCCAACTGCAGGAGGCGCCTGGGGGTGTCAGGGAGCACTTCCCGGGAGAAACCGTACCTAAACTGAGACCAGAAGCTCACAGGAGAAGGGGAGTCAGGGGGGCAGGTTTCAAGGAAGCACATGCCAACAAAAGAAACAGTCCCCACAAGGTCCGGGGCCAAGACGGTCCTGGTCAAGGGACAAGAACAAGTCTGGACAAGAGCCTGAGACCAGAGAGTCAGTAGGGCCCAACCCAGATGGCCTTCGAAGCCATTCAGGAGTAAGGACTTAGCCTAAGGACCATGAGGAGGCCCCGAGAGGTCCGAAAGCAGGAGCGGCGGCTTACAGGGGCACTCAGGGCAGTGCAGGGCATGCATCTGGGGAGGAGGGGCTTCTCAGCCTGGGCTTCTCCCCACCTGGGTGCTGCTCGCTTCCTGGGACTGGGGGGTGCTCTGGCTGCATCACTTCTGTCCTCCCCCGATCTCTCCCTCTCCTCCATCAACCTGGATCTTCCAATACCCCTCGGTCCAGCTTTTGGGGTGATGTTCTCTGCTCCTCGCCACCCCTAGACACGGCCAGGGCCCTGGGTTCTCTCAGACCAGAGGCTTTCAAAATGTGGTAGGTCACTATAAAATCCATGTAATCAGTAGCAATAAGCTTTTTTTTTTCCCATGAAACAGAAAAGAAAATATTACACTGCACTGTATGCAGTAAGGATGACTATTCCTATATGTGTGTCCTGGGTCAGATGTAAAGAGCATTTGTTACCATAAGACGTGTTAAAAGAAAAAAAGAAAAGACAGTATCGCCCTTATATTGGGCTTCTCCTCTGAGACCAAGATACGGCTAGCTATCAATTAAGCTAGATTTCATTCCTCGTCAAACTACTTAACAGCTGTGGTATTATTTTTTCTGATAAAACAGGCAGAATATTAAGAGTATCCTGCATTTAACATTCCTGAAACTTTCTCATTTTGCTCCTTTTAACATTCTTCCAGTGTGCTGGCAGTTACAGCTGTGAGCAATAATTTTAAGCAACAAGAGACATTAATTTCACAGAATCAATTCTTCAGTTTATGAAAGAGGCTGAGTTGGTTTAGCAGTAGCTAAAATACTAACATGGAGATTTGAGTACAATACTCAGGCAGCAGAGAATTTTCACAAGAGGATCTTCACATATTACCTGAAAGTGCTCTCCAATATGTCAGTCATCCTAACATCTTTATCAGGTAGGTGGCAATTAATGCATTGATCTTTACACAGGTAGAATAATTAATTTTGATATTAGATTAGGAAAAACCTGTGGGGAAAAGAGCAGAACAGTGGATCCTGGTTGAGAACCCAAACTCCTTCTCCACAACCTGGCTGCCTGGCCAACCAAATCATTCCTGCCTGAATGGTCCTCTTCCTTCCGACCCTTCAGGAGGTGGGAACAGCAGCCACCATGAGCTCAAGGCCACACCAAGACCCACAGGATGAGGTATGCCCCTCCCGCCTCCTTCCTGGCTCTCCCCTTCAGTGAGGAGACAAGACTAACACAGGGAATAAAAGTGTGAGGCTGGGGCAGCAATCATGGTAGTCGGCCACTCACCTCCTACCTAAGTGACTTGATCCTCCTGGGAGGATGCTACCTGCCTGCTGCACAGGGCAGAGGCGCTGCAGCTCAAGGCCCAGCTCCCAGCAGGCTCTCCACACAGCAGTCTCTTCCCCAAACACTGCCCAGGGAGGTGTAGGTGCTGCACTGGCCTAGGAGGAGGAGGCCAGTCAAGACAGCCCTTGGGATGTGGGCGGGATTCTAGAGATCTGTAAGCACCACCAGGGTTTTTAACACAGAGAGACACACGTTACAAGCTGAGATGGCAAAAAAAAACGAGTAAAGCAAAGTTTGTGAGGGAGAGTAAGACACCGAACCTGTTGGAAAGAGTGAGAAGTGAAATTTAAGGACCAACATGGGGCGAGAGTAGGAGCCCCAGACACCTGCAAGTTCAAACTGATTCCTAATTCCCACAGAGCATGGCTGAGCTCCCCAGGTCAACATCGCACTCAGGCGCACCATGGAAATGGCTGCTGCCACCCTGGGTTACAGGAGCCTCGGCAAAGTCCGCTCAACAATGAATGTTTGCTGTGCACCCTCTGTGGACGTGCCCAGTGCGGCTCACCTAGGATATGCCAACAAACAAGTGATGCTCTGCATCACTCAGGAACTCACCATCCCGTGGGGGAAAGTTACCACCAATCTCAAGACAGGCTCTGCTGTTCATCAGCAAATACTAACCCGCTCTTTTATAGTTTTTTTCTTTTTCAGGTCCCCGTACAAACACCTTCAATAAATTCACCCCCAAGTATATTAAGCATCCAGTATGTGGTGATCACTATGAGGAACAAGTGGCAGGAAATTTGGCGGGTGGTGGGGTGGTATTAAAAAAGAATAATTTCATTCTTCCAGGATTTCCTAGCACTCTTCATCTGCAAGACACTGCAGGGGGAAAAAATCACAGAAACAGCTCTGCCAAGCAGAGTAGAAGATCTCTAAGAGATAAATGGGTAGGCTGGAAAGAAAGAAGAATGTTCCCTAAGGGGCTGGGCGACTCCCTGCGAGAAACAGCCCATGCACATGGTGAGAAGGTGAGCGCAGGAGTGTGAGCAGTGGCACTGCAGAATCTGGCCGGGTCATCGGTCCCGCCAGGCCAAGCTCCTAGGGCAGGGGCCGCGCTCAGCCACGCGAGGTCAGACCCTGACGCCAGACCTGATCTCGACCCCCGACCCCCGACCCCCGACCCCCACCGGGGCCCTCGACTCCCACAGCGACACTGATCCCCGACCCGGACCCGCACTACAGCCGGCACCCGGACCGTCGCGCACAACCTTATCGCGACCCACACCCGAGCCCCGGCCGGCACCCCGACCCCACGCGGGCCCTGACCCCTGGCCCGCACCCGGACCGCACACCAGGACCCTGGCCCACACCCTGGTCCCGATCCGTACTCGGCCGGGGCCCGCGACCCGCACCCGGACCCCCGGCCCCGGCCCGGCGCCCACCTCCGTGATGATGTCGTGCAGGTAGCGGAACGGGGGCTTGTTCAGCAGCTTCTCCGTCAGCGGCGGCTTCCGAATCACCTTCCCCAGAGCCTCCTGAGTCCGCTTCACCACCGCCGCGTTCATGGCGGCGCCGCCCGAGCCCGGCCGGCCCCCGAGCCTAAGCCCCGCTCCCCGGCCGCCGCCGGCCTCGCCGCCGCCGCCCGCTCCGGCCTCGACGCGCCGCTCGCGTTTCCATCCCACAGTGCACCGGAGTGCGCCAAGGCGCGTGCGCGGGGCCGCGGCCCCCGGTCGCCAGGGCGGCGCGGCCTTAGCAACGGACGCGCCGCGGCGCCCGCCCCCTGCCCGGCTGCGCGCGCGCACGGGCGCGTCGCTGGCGGCGCTGCCTCCGCCTCCCCGCGGGAGGACGGCGCCCGGTCCCCTCCCCTCGCTGCAGCCGCGGGAGAAGGATGTGCGCCCGCGCTGGAGGACGGCGCCCGAGGGCTGGCTCGCAGCAGCGCAGCTTCCCAGATTCGTGCCGCCTGGCTCACAGATGTCAAGGGACCGAACTAAGTTTTTTCGAAAGACACGGACTAGAAACCTATCCTGTGTGTAACTCAATATGGCTTCTTGGGCGAGTAACGCCTTTTCTCCGATACTCTGTTTCGGTTACTGTAAAACAGGGATAATACGTGTCAGCCGCCCTAACTGTCAGGGCGATGAGGACCAAGTGATGCGCCGGGGCTTTGTGACCAGGACGATGCCGCGCCCTTGTGCTGCCAGGCGTCTGTGGTTCTGTCCCACAGGCCTCCCAGCCGCCAGGCACAGGCTCACTGCAGATCCTTCTGGCAATGTTGAAGCTTTAGTTCTTCTAGTGGATACCTTTATAACTTTTATGTACATTCATTTTTATCGTTTTCAATGCTCTTCTTCTTTGTCTGTTTTTTCCCATGATGTATCTAGATGTGAAGGGTTTTTAACTTAAGACTTGTATTTCATTATTATTGGCATACAGTAAAATTCAGCCATTTTAAGTGCACAGCCTGATGCGTTTTGGTGATAATATACAATTATGTTACCACCACCACCACAATTAAGAGACTGAACAGTTCTTGTACCCTAAAACATTTTTCCTGTTCATTTGCAATCCAGCTCCTCCCACACCCCAGCCCCAGGCAACTACTGATATGCCTTCTGTCTTTATAATCATGCCTTTTCTAGAGTTTCATGTAAGTGGAATCATACAGTGCACAGTCTTTTGTGTGTAATTCTTTCTCTTGTAATGTTTTGAGATTCCTCCATGTGTCCTCCGTTTTTGGAGCTGAGTAGTATTCTCTAGTACAATTTTGTTGTCTGTTCACCAGTTGATGGACATTGGACCTGCTTTCGGTTTTTTTTATTATTTATGAATAGCACTACTAAGACCATTCACATACAAGTCTCTGGATGAACATAAGTTTTCATTTCCCTTGGATAAATACCTAGGGATAGGATTGCTGCTTGTATGATAAGAATATACGTAACTTTACAGGATACTACCATACTGTTTTTAAAGTGTCTGCACCATTTTTCATTCCCACCAACAGTATATGAGATTCCCAGTGGCTCCATATCCCTGCCAACACCTGAGATGTCAGTCTTTTTAATTTTAGTCATTCTAGTAGGTATGTATTGATATCTTATTGTGGTTTTAATTTTCATTTCTCTGTTGATTACTGATTTTGAACATTTTTCTTGAGCGTTTGTACTTTTTGGACGTTCATATATATTTGGTGAAGATAGCCCATAAAGTATCATTCAGGCATTTATTGAATCACTGCTATGTGCTGAGAACCATCTGGGCTCTGGGGATTTCATGTAGGACTACGTACCTGCTAGAAGGCAACCACCCCAGCATCCACTGCTGTTCAGTGCTCCTGGGACCATCACTCTCTCTGCTGCTAACTGCATCTGAGACCATGTGAGCATTGGGTACCTAGCCAGAGGCCAGGTGAACAGCCAGGGCCACCTCCTTTCAGCAGTGTCAACCTCACTTCTTTCTGCACTCTGCCATGCAGGTGGGCTGGCTGTGAGAGACTTTACTGAGAGGCTGGGAGAAGTCTGGAGGTGACAATCAATGAGGGAAGGAATCTGACAACACTCCCTGTATAGACCTATTCCATGGTCCTTGGGGAAAAAAGCCCCCAGAAACTTGTACCCTAAGAGAGATCCCCTCCTGAGTGGGCCTCAGTTAGTAACCCTGCTTCCGAGCATCCAGGTCCACCCCTCAGCCAGCGCACCTCCATCTTCTGACCACTGACTTATCAAATCTTCCTTTCTGGAAATCCCACTCTCTACACATGGGAGCTTTCGTCTTCCCATCCATCCCCTTTTTCTCCCAGAATCTGGGTTCTCCTGTCCAGATTCACAACCCAGGACCTTGGCAGGACAGCCCACTGTGGCCTTCGGCACTTTGGTCCCTTGGAACAGTCCAGGGTGATGGTGGACACTGTGAAACAGGCTCCTTCCAGGGCTCCCAGGCTCCTGTTACTCTCCTGGTCACCCCTACACTTATCTTTATCACCCACATATCCTGCTTCCCAAAAATAAACATTAATTCTTAAACAGTTCATCAAACTCCAAAAAGAAGATTTAAATCGTTTCCCAGCTGCCTTGTTGTTTCTGAGCGTCCCCACCTACGCTGAAAGTAATACTTCACATTTGCAATGGCAAGCGATGTTAACTCCTTTCCTTCCCCTTCCCGCCCACCACCCGACCCCACCTCAGGCCCCTTGAAAGTCTTTTAAAAGGGGGGCCATAGTGAGACTGTGTACTTCTTCATGGTGGGCCCTTTGTGCATGAAGTTTGACCCAAAGCTCTGAGATGATTAAGCCCTTAGACAATGAGGCACCAGCTCCCTGCCCTCCAGGTGTTAGGGAGAGAGGGAAGGGGACTTTACTGGCATAAGGTGGCCAAGAAGGCCCCTCAGGGGCTGCACAGATGCCAAGGCTGCTGTGGTGTCCAAGAGCTGGAGTGTCCCACCCAGACCTCTTCCTCCACGTGTTCACGTGGCCAACCGGGGGCCCAGCAGCTCCCAATAGGAACACCCTGTTCTGAGCTTTGAACAGAGGCTGGGGTTGACCTGAGCGGGGGTGGAGGAGGAACTCGGGGAGGTCACTGCCCCTGGCCTCTGACCCCAAGGACCCTGCCTTCTCAACAGACACTCCCCAGTTTCCTGCGCAGAAAGTTCACGCCAGGCGGAATCCTCCTCTGGGCCCAGCACAGCCAGAGTAGCTGTGGCCAGTGACTGGGTTGTCTGTGAGTGGTGGCGGAGGTAGGCATGGCTGTAAAGAGCCCTCTGGCCCTGAGGTTCCAGCAAGGACCCAGCCAGTGCCACACAAGGGAGAATCCTGACTCCAGTTTCTCCCACAACCTGGGGAGAGCAGGGGGCCTTCTAGACTGAAGAGGCCCAGTGGAGGCCTGAGGGGACCGCAGGGCCATGAGAGAGGGTCTGAGATCTGGGAAGATAGGGGACAAGGAAGCAGAGGCGCCAGACCCCATTGAGGACCAGTCTGGGACATGAGTCCCTGCAGGTCACATCCGTACCGCTGTCCCTAAGCAAATCCACAGCCTCGACACGGAGGGTGGGCAGGCAGGCATTCTGGGGCCTGGGAGAGCAGATGCAGCTGAGGATTCCTGACTGCAAGACCTGGAACCAGGTCCTCAGGAGAAGAGGGGCAGGGGGCCCTGGGTAGGGTGGCAAAGAGGCCAGCCTGCAGCCTCTAGTTCTGGGGGGCTGGCTGCCAGAGGTGGGGAGTCTGTAGCCTGAATTCCCCGTAAGCTCCCCAGAGTCATGAAAGAATAAGAGGAAAGGGCAGAGAACACACAAAAAAGAGTCATTCACATAAAAAAAGATGATTGATTAAATAACTAGAGAAAAACACAGAGAAGAAATTATTGGAAACACAAAAGCCTGGCAGGAGATGCTTTTGAAATCAGCAGTCTCTGAATGAACGGATGATAGAACCGTGGCCATGACTCACCCCAGGAGAGAAAGTCCACAAAGCCAGGTGGCTTCCAGGCCCTACTCCCCTTGCCTGAGAGGCAAACATTCCTAGAGACAAAGGCGCAGAGAGGCTGCGGTGGCCCAGCCTGAGCTCACATCTGCAAGGAGCCCAGGATGTAGGTCAGCCTGAGGGAAGGACGGGGAGGCAAGTACTAGGGGATAGAGAAGTGGCCAGAGCCTGAGGACAGCCTCTGTCCCCAACAGCCCAGGCTCTCCAACAGGCCCAGAAGGGCAGGCATCAATCTCTGGCCAGTCAAGCACCTTGCTATATGCCACAAGGTAATTGACATCGTTCTGTGAAACCTGAGGGTCCTGCCTAGAAGACCTCGTCCCCTCCTCTCCAAGTGAGCCTAGAGAAAAAGAAGACAAAACCTTCTGTCTTCTATATAAACTTGTTACGATTATTTCTACCTCAGAACCCTTGCACTTGCTTGTCCCTTCAGCTGAATAACACTGGTCACTCAGATCTCCATTTGGCGGCATCCTTGCCATCATTTGGGTCTCAGCTCACATGTGGCAGCCTCAGAGATGTCAAAAGCAAATCACATCTGAATTCTCCAGTCTGTTATCTGTATCTTCTTCAAAGTACTTATCACTCTCTGGAAGTAATTTTTTATTTGTATTTGCCTTTTTGTTTTCTGTCTCCTCTCCCAACCCCGATCACCCCCAGAAGGTGAATTCCATGAGCACAGGGGCCTGGTTGATTTGCTCGCCCCCGATTCCCCTGCACCGTCAACATTGCCAGACGCTTACGACGCTCCATACCTGCTTGCCGAATGCTGAATAGATTGTACTCTTATAAAAACAGCTCTTTCCTAAGGGCTCTTAATAACATGGTTTGCTTCTACCACAGTTTTAAATTTAAAAACTCAAACTATAATGTTCTGTAGAAAATATGGCCCATGGATGTTACACGTCTACTTGTGCAAGTGCGTCTGAGTGTGTGAGTGAGCCCAGCAGCTTCAAGCTTTCAGAGATGTCCTTGGAGTCGGGATGAGGAGGCTTTTCTTCTGCTTATTTTTCCCCCTAGTTTTAAATTGAAGGAGAGCTGATCTACCACATTGTGCTAGTTTCTGGTGTACAGCATGGTGGTGCAGATACACACATACACACATATTCTTTTCACAATCTTTCTCATTGTAGGGTACTACAAGCCCTTGAACACAGCTCCCTGTGCTGTACAGTAGGACGTGTTGTGTATCTATTCTGTACATAGTAGTTTATATTTACCAATCCCAAACACTCACTTTATCCCTCCTTTCCCCCTCCCCACCCCGGGAACCATAAGTTTGTTTTCTGTGTCTGTGAGTCTTTTTCTGTTTTGTAAATAAGTTTGTGTCACTTTTTTAGATTCTGCATATAAGTGATACCATATGATATTGTTTTTCTCTGATTTACTTCACTTAGTATGATAATCTCTAGGTCCAACCATGTTGCTGCAAATGACATTATTTCATTCCTTTTGCTGGCTGAGTAGTATTCCATTGTGTATATATATCACAACTTCCTTATCCAGTCATCTGTCAATGGACATTTAGGTTGCTTCCACGTCTTGGTTATTGTAAAAAGTGCTGCCATGAACGCTGGGGTGTGTATATCTTTTCAAATTAGATTTATCTATGAATATATGCCCAGGGTGAGATTGCTGGGTCATATAGTAACTCTGTTTTTCATTTTTTTAAAGAACCTCTGTACTGTTCTCCATAGTGGCTGCACCAATCTACACTCCTGCCAACAGTGTAGGAAGGTCTTCTGTTTGTGTATACCTCATCGTAATTCAGATTTACTTCTCAATAAATAACAACTTGTCAATCAAAAACAAGTTAAAAGTTGTCAGAGGAGACCCCCACTTAGGCAAAACCACAATACTGGTGCCTTGTGGGTAGATGTCCTGGGTGCCCCTTTGTACCCCATTCACGTATAACCACCTCTATCAGGATCATGTACAAGACTGAAATTTACTGGTGCTGTGGTGAGCTCCCCGAATCAGCAGTGAGCTGTCCCTGTGTGCAGACTTTACCTGTAACCAACTGCATGACCTTGATCAGTTCTGGCCTTTTTAGTCCTTATTTGTTTCACCAGCAAAGTGAGGGTTTTGGACTAAATAAGCTCAAAGCCTGTCCAGTAACCATCCTTAAGGACAAGCCCTTGGAGTAGCTCCCCACAGAAGAGTCAGGGCAGAGCCCAGTTTCGCCAGTGTTCCCTTAAACGAGGGTCTCCCGAGACCTGGGCATCTAATGGAGGGCCCTTAAATCATGAAAACATGAAAGTGTTTAATGGCACTTTCCTGGAGCAGGGAGTCCGTGGCTTTTGTCTGATTTGAACAGAGGGGCTGGTTCTCAAATAAAGGGCAAGAATCAACTGCTGTTACCAAGCAAGCCCTTTCCAGAAAAGTCTGGTTAACTCCAGAGTCCAGAGTCAGTCACTGTTTTCCAGAAAGTGAGGACAAGGTGCACACATGGACTTAGAGCTTCCCACTGGAGTAAGTGTCAGCAGGAGGGCAGGCGGACAGGTGCCAAGTCCTGAGAAAGTTCAGCCCTCCTCTCCACCTGCCCCACCTCCGTGCCCAGCCCCTCCAGAAAGCTTGCAGCCGAAGCCACACCAACCAGGCCTCAGAGAGGAGTTTAAGAGCACAGCCTCTGTTTGAATTGCACAGTAACTGAGTTTCCCACCTGAACAATGCCAGCCGACCCGCCCTGAGCCCTGTAGTCCACCCCCACTGACACATGGATCCCTCCCCGGGGGTTTCCCCTGACCTGCACCTCGTGATGCCTTGTCAGGCAGCCCACGCATGGCTCCCCGTTAGCTTCCTCCTGGTCGCACTTAAATGAGAATTGTCTAACCGGTTTTACAATGTCTCCTCCCCACTAGCACGCAAGATCTAGGAAGACAGGAGCCAATTCTGCTGTCTCCTTGAGGCACACACTGAATCTCGGCTGAATGAGCCGAAGTCTTAGACCACCGTAGTGGATGCTGTGGTCGGCCACCCGGATGTTTCTCGAACCAAAGCCGGCTCCACAAGGAGTATCATCCTTGTTGGCTCCCTGCTAAGTTCCTCTCTGGGGAGATGCAACCAAGGGGGCCTACGTCACACCCTCCTCCCTAGGTCCACGGTCAAGGACAGGTCGAGTTGGGGATATAAACCCACTTTCTCAGGGACCTCCACCTAACATAGTTGCTATCAAGAGTGGTCTGAGATTTTGAAGCTGAGTCACCCACTAGCCCCCTGAACGGAAATCCCTCTGATAGGTGTCCGAGGGAGAACTGAGGGCCTGGTGCAGAAGTGATTACTCCAACTGGGAAGACTTTCCCCAGTGGTGAAGAGGGGTGGGAGTCCAGCAGGGGGCACTATCTCCATCCAGCATTTGAAAGGTCTCCAGATGGAGACCACTTCCGCCAGGGTGCACAGTGAAACTGTAAGTCATGCCTGTTACCAGTCACTTCGGGCTCTTTGTGCCAGAAGACCAGCAGGAAAGAAAAGGAGTGACCAGCAGGAGGTGGGTCCCGATGTGATGTCTAACCTCCCCAAGCAGAAACGATTGGGAACTTTTGGAAACATTATTGAATTTTTTTTAAAATAAACTTTTTTTAAAAATTCCTTTTTTTTAATTTTTAAATTATGTTTCTGGGTTTTGGGGGTAGATAATTAGATTTATTCATTTATGTTTGTTTTTATCTAATGGAGATACTGGGGATTGAACCTAGGACCTTGTGCATGCTAAGCACACGCTCTACCCTTGAGCTTTATATACCCTTCCCCCTTAAATAACCTTTTAAATGCGCTATAAATTGGGCTACATGAATTATGAAGTTCTAGCCACTGTTCTGCACAGTATATACAACAGTTTTTCCTTTTTTTGGATAAGGTGAAAAAAAAAAAAAGGATCCCAGGGTCACGTCCTCTGAGAGATCTCCAACATCCCCCTCAGCCGGCCCCCACAGCCCACCCACCCAGCCCCTTTCTCAGGCCACACCCTGGGGGTCATTTTGACCTTCAGACCCCAGATGTGCCTTTGACCCTCTCCTACCACGTCCCCAAAGGCTGAACCCCTGGTCTGCACTGCCCCCTCTCCACCAACCCCTCTCTTTTTCCTTTACTTTGTCCATCGGGTTGGTCCGTCCAAACAAGCCTGTTTACCACCCTCTGAACAGGACTTGGTATTCCCTTCCCTCGGATGCACCTGCCTTCAAATCAAATTAACACCATAAGAAAAAAATAGCACAAGCCAGAGAAACAGGAAGATAACATTTATATCAATTCCCCCAATGTTCCTTGTAAGGCAAACAAAAAACTGAGACAGAGGTCCAGGCAGGATGTGTTTCTCCAGACAGGCAATATTTGGCTAACAATGTAGACGTTAGTCTTGTCCATTCACTTTGTTCAATCCGAACAGATGAATGTTATATGTGCCCAACAACTGTTGTAAATTTAGGACAGGTAATTCCAGGCACAGTGCCAGCGTCTGGAAGAAAGCAGGGCTGCATCAGCGAATGGAGCCATTAAATGCAGCCAGGCTTACTCTTCAGATACGAGGTCCAGTGCACGAGGAGCATGGAATAGCCTGAGTTAAGGCATTGTTTTTATTGTGCATGCAATGAAATTTTGCAAACAAACGGAAAACAATTCTCCCTGCTGGGACTTAGTAGGCTCTAGGCAAGTGCTGAGTGCACCCAGCTTGTCTTTCCTCAATGCAGGGCCGGGCCGTGTGCAAGAACTGAGGCTGGTACCTGCATGGCGCCCGCCCCGGCCGGGAGCGCGGGCTTTCACAGGCCTTAGCTCGCGGTAGCCGACAGGAGTTGTGCTTTCAGGCTGTTTCCTTTGTCCGCTGTCGACTTTATGTCTAAAGAGAGGTTCACATGATGCCTGAGGGAAAGGAAGCCAGAGTCTTGTAAATTTCCCAGAAAGAAAGGAGGAGAGATTTCACAGGAGAGCCGCGGCCGAGCTTCCTTCCCTCCTGCTAGGCCCTCACCACTTCTCTTAAACACAGCCCAGCCCAGCTGGAGACGCGAGTCAGGTCTCCCATACAAACCAAACAAAGGCTTCATCGATGGCCAGAAGGCGGTTACCGAAAATGGGTCAGTCTTTTGATGCTGGTGGAAGATGCTAGTCCCTGATGGTAAGTGTATATGCAGGCGCATGTGCACGCGCGCACACACACACACACAATCACAGTCACCCTGGGCCATGCAGCTGGGGTCCAGGGCCACCGAGGACAGACTTGGCTCTTGCAGGTGTCACACAGCCTCGGCCTGAGCACCCTCCAGACCTGGAGGGACAATCCTAGTAGCAGACGATCCACCTGCAAGCCTGCGGTGAGCTCCTTTACTGGCCCGTGATGGTCATTTCTGGAGTTGTGCAGATGTGACCTGAAATCTTGGTGACCTGGACAGTGAGGGGGAGGGAGGAGAATATTTGGGGGAGGGTAGGGGACATAAGGGTGAAACAAAACCAAAGCAAAAACCCTTGGATGGGATGAAGTGAAGTTCATCCTTGGCAAAAAGGGGCATGAGTTCCAAGCAAATATTGAGAGCACTCTTAAACCTAGAGCCCAAGGTGACAGACAAGAATTTAGTCCTTCAGAGAAAAAAAATGCTTCCTTAATCCCAGGCAGGGACACCGTCCAACATTTCCCGGGAGAGGCAGTTGGGCAGTGAGTTCTGAATTTCGAAGAACTCTGGAGTCCCGAGTGGTGAGTCTGGAGAGGAGCACCAGAGCAGGGACGTCGGGGGCTGGAATGGGAGGCTCAGGAACCCGCAGAAAGTGAGAGCTGGGGGCAGGTGGGGACTTTCTGCAGGAGGCGACCACGGATACTATTTAGCCTGCACCCCGCGCTGACTGACGTCATTGTTTTGGGGCCAATGTTCTCACCCAGATACACCAGGGCCATGCCTAGTCTTCACGGATGGACGAGCACGAGCAGGCAGCCCAGGTTCAAGGAGGAGGAAGGGGCTGCAAAGTGACCCAGAGGCATGCTGAAGCCTCGGGGGGATCCAGCTATAAGCAGGCAGTTGGCAAGAGCAGGGGTGAGCCCCCACCCACCTTCCCACCCCGAGGGCTCCCCCACACTCCCTCGTTCTGCTCCAGGAGGAGCCTCTCGCCAAATCTCTGACTTAGCTGTCCAAAATCCAGCTCATGAGAGGTGCATGGTCTTTTTTAATTGAAGTATAGTTGACTTACAATGTTGTGTTAGTTTCAGGTGTACAGAAAAGTGATGCAGTTATACATGTATATATATTCTTATTTGGATTCTTTTTCATTATACATTATTAGAAGATTTTGAATATAGCTTTACTATACAGTAGGTCCTTGTTGTTTATTTTATATATAGTAGCATGTATCTGTTAATCCCAAACTCCTAATTTATACCCCCCTATCCCTTTGGTAACCATGAGTTTATTTTCTATGTCTGTGAGTTTGTTTCTATTTTGTAAATGAGTTCATTTGTGTTATTTTTTAGATTCCATATATAAGCAATATCACATGATATCTGTCTTTCTCTGTCTGACTTCACTTAGTATGATAATCTCCAGGTCCATATATGTTGCAGCAAATTGCATTATTTCATTATTTTTTATGGCCGAATAGTATTCCATTGTATGTATTTGCCACATCTTCTTTATCCAATCATTTGTCAATGGACACTTAGGTTGCTTCCTTGTCCTGGCTGTTGTAAACAGTGCTAGGTCTTTAAATATGCTTACAAGTGGTTTTTTTTTTTTGATCTAGATGAGAAAGACAGCACAGGAGTTAGCACCCCATTTGTCTGTACATACAAAACAGAACTTGGAAAACAAGAGAGGAAGCCACTTTCACTCCACCTACCACCACAGAAGTATATTCCTTGCACCCTTCCCCTCCCGCGCTCTCCACCCGCATGTGCGTTTCATACGGTTGTGCATATAAGACACCCCCCCAGCACCGACTCTGCGCAGCTTCCCGCGGTGCTGCCACGTCGGCTTCCTGTGGGCTCACCGCTGTAGCTGTGCTCATCGTTCTATTTTCTTGACCTTTCTGTAGCCTGTGTGTCTCGGCCTGACTCTTAGAAGCACCAACATATGAGGTGTGTCCAGCCTCCCCCGAGAGCCCCCAGCTCCTTTCTCCACTGTTTGTTTGCCACACTGGAGCTGCACCTGCCCCGTGTCTGTTCGCTGGCCTCCCGTGTTTGTTTCTGTTTTGTCATCTGACTATTGCTCTGTAGGCTCTTTTGTTTGTTTATCATTTCTGAAAAGGTTTGGACGATACATAGAAGCTTGGTAAATCTCCAGCAGTGGTTGTTCAACACTGCGTGAAACGCCTATGGGTGTAATTATTGAAGACAAAAACTGGGAAATGAATAGAAGTCAGATTAAAAATAACTTCACAGTATAAAGAATTCAGCGTCTCTGCTTTTTACTGCTCTGGTCCCAATTCTTCATCTCTGCTAGGGTTACAAAACAAGCCATTTTATTTAATTTATTTATTTTTTATTTTTTGATTGTTGATCCTCTGATTTAAGTGGTTCTTTACAATATTTTTAAATTGAAGTATAGTCAGTTATAATGTGTCAATTTCTGGGGCACAGCACAATGTCCCAGTCATGCGTATATGTACGCATATTCGTTTTCATATTCCTTTTCATTAAAGGTTATTACACAATATTGAATATAGACCCCTGTGCTCTACAGAAGAAACTTGGGGGTTTTTAAATCTATTTTTATATATAGTGGCTAACATTTGCAAATCTCAAACTTCCAAATAAATAAACCATTTTAAACTGACACTAAAAATCCTATTCAAAATTAATTTTTTATTTTTATTTAGTAGTTTATAACATTTAAAACTATATCTATTTTTCTAATTATAAAAATGTTTATTAGAATCTATAAATATAGGTTACATAGAATTTAGAATTTATGTATACATTTATATATAACATGTAATAAATACTTTTTTTAGAGTATATGAAGAACACTGAAAAATATGAAGGAAAAATTCCTCCATATTGCACAACCCAGAGAAAAATCACTGTGAAAGTTTTGATGTTCCTTTTGTTTTTCTTCTACATATGCATTCACAGAAACACACGTCCCTTAAGACGTAGGCACCTCATCTGTAATGTGAAACCTTTTTTTTCCCCAATAGATTGGAAGTTTACGTCTCTCAGGCCAATACTCGACATCAAGCGTGGGGGGCTTGGGCACAGCTCATCCCCCGCCGGCCACGGTTACCCCCACCACGGAGGAACAATCTGGCAGGGACACTGAGACTTTCGGGTGACCTCCTCTTAATCTGTGACCCTGAGGGCTGGAATAGGTTTGAGGCTGGAACACCAAGGTCAGCCCAGACTTCCGGCTGTCCAGACTCAGATGTGAGAGGCGGGGGCAGGCGGAGGCGTCCCAGAGGACACGGCTCACTCCCAGGGGGTGAACACGGTACCCGGCAGCCAGCTCGCCTTCCCTGGAGCCCTGCTGACTGACGCCAGTGCGTGGGCCCTCCCTCAGGGGATGGGAAGGTTTGCAGCCTCCTTCCTGCTGACAGTGGGTTTTGTGGCCATGAAGAGCAGGCGTGCCTGGCTGAGGACTGGCCTGTCCCTGCTGCCGACAGTGTCTGGAGAGGCACGGTTCAAGTCCAGCCGACCTCCAGCAGACTCCTCACAGGAAGCCGGAGGGTTTAACCACCTGAGAAATACCTTCACAGTGGACACTTTCTTGAGATTATTCAGTAACCACTGTCTCTTTTTAACTCTTCTAAATGAAGAGCTCTGAAGAATAGTCTTTTGGGTGTTGAACTTTAGAAGGCCCACTTCTCGCAACTGAGCAAATCCAAACTCTTTTTTCTGAAGAAATGGCTATGTTGGCCCCTCAGCGGGACTGCGTCCGGGATGGGGGGGGCGCTTTTCCCTCCCCGGCTCGGCCTTGGTAGGCATTGCCACTTTCACAAGAGAGTCACATTGCTAGCTTGAAACTGGCCGCAGTGGGGAGAGTCACGCCGCGACAGCGCCCCAGCCCCTGGAGAGCCGCCGTTAGACTTTCACTGGTACACCCCTGGGCTCGTCCCAAGAAAGGCTTAGACCAGTTCCTGGTGTTCTTGCCAAAACAGTGAGCTCTAAATCACAGACGCGTGCCCCAGGCCAGTGAATTCTTCTATAAACACCAATCTAGCCTTGTGGTCACCACCCCCCACCCCTCCCCCAACACTCTGAAGACCCACTGCCACACGTGTCCCTTCTGGTGTCAGCCCGGCCTGCCACTACCTCAGTGTCTGGGCTGGTTCTTCGCGGGGCGAGTTTGGCTTCCCTGCTCCAGCTCTGATAGCTGGTCCTCCTTGCAGACCTGGACTCAAAGAGGCGTGCGGAGAGCAGGACTGGAGGAGAACAGGCGTCACCTTGCAGGGCACCTGCTCCAGGGGAGGCTCTGCTCTCTGGAAGGGGGAAGGGATGGCTTCTGCCAACTAGGAGACTCCTGGGACCTTGGCGCTTTGAAATTCTCAGCTCATCCACCCAGTTGCCTGCATCGGGGCCCAGGACCTCTCCCTTTCCCGGAACTCCTGACCTTGACATAGGGGACCTGTCAGGGCTGTGACTTTGGCCAATTTTGTAGCTCTGGGGACCTTATAGTCAGAGTTGAGGCCTGATTTCCACTAGCCTACCCAGTGGCTGTGGGAGTTGAATCAGCCCCAAGAGGCCCTCAGGCTCACAGAGATTGCCTTAATTTGACAGTGAACTGCCCTAAGCCTACATTTTCTTTTTCCAAGGTCTCCAGCACCACATCAGGAGCCACCCTTTTCCACAGTCAGTACCATCACCGCTGTCCCCCACGTCTGCTCCATCTCCCACTGCCTTGCCCCCTGCCTGCGCCGCATGGTAACCGACCACAGGTAAAAGCCCAGGCAGGTGCGATGTCGCTGCCTGAAGGTTGTTACCAGTGCTCAGCAGGCCTCTGTACACGGCCAGAGGACAAGGCATCTGAGCTCTGCGGGCCTCATGTGACCTCTGCAGCACACCCTTTGGCTTTTTTCCCCTCCTTTTTCCCTTTAAAAATATATACACCTTTTTTCTTCCTTTTTCCCTTTAAAAAACATAAAACCCAATCTTAGCTCAAGGGCCATACAAAACAGGTCATGGCTGGGCCCTGGTTGTTTCAATCCCACTTACCATCAGGAATGGGGCATCTGTGGCTTTGAGACGGGGGGGCAGTTCTATCCCAGAATGAAACCCTGAGGGTCCGCTTTCTAGAACAATTTCAGTCTCCAGGGTCTTCCTTTAGGTTCCCCAGGAAACAGA
Organism: Vicugna pacos; assembly: GCF_048564905.1. Taxonomy (NCBI): domain Eukaryota; kingdom Metazoa; phylum Chordata; class Mammalia; order Artiodactyla; family Camelidae; genus Vicugna; species Vicugna pacos. The sequence continues at coordinate 94,362,814 of NC_132991.1, read as the reverse complement.
GCCTGAAGAAAGGGCTTTAAGAACTAACGCTTCATCAGGCGACACAATCCTGGAGCAGAGCAGAGGGAGTGAAGAAAGGGGAGGGGGAAGAAAATGCAAGACGAGGCATTTCTGTGGTGACCCCTGCTTCCTGATGAAGCTCGTGAGACACACCAGACGGTCAGCAGGCTCACGTGCTCGGCCCGTGGACTCCTCTGGCCTGGATTTTTGACCCCAAGGGGGCAAAGGTGAGGAACTGATGAGCTGGCTCTTTCCTGCCTCCAACCCCCACTGATGAGTGTAAGTTCTGCTCAGAGGTCCCACCGAGGGACATGGGAAGAACCTGGAAAGAGGTTACCATGGCAACCTTTCCTGGGCACCACGTGGGCCCCCAGGCCTAGCATCCCTCCCCTTCCCAGCATCTATGACACACATATGACGTCAGAAGGGCTGCTGCCCACCCTGAGAGTAGTGAAGTCAAAGCCCTCTGTGCTTTCATACAGGTTTGGTCCAGGCACACAGGGCAGTTTTTCATGATGGGCACCAAGGAGAAGCCTCTGAGCAAGGACCAGCATGGCTGAAACACCTGGTGAGACATAAAGCCCAGCTTCCAGGAGGGAAAACATACAGGCAGAGGCCCAGGGAATGCAGGGCCCTGCCACCACCCAGAAGAGGTGCTGCGGGGTCACAGCACCATGGACCAGTGGCGGGTGGTGTTCCACGAGAGGGACCTGCACCCCAGCCATCCCTGCTCCCATGAGCCTCTATCTAGATATTTAAAGGGAGGTCAAGAGGGCGCAGGGAGTGCCTGGCCAGCTGCAGCACAGTGAGGGGTTGGGGTTGGGGGGATGCTCTGGGGACAAGAGGGACATTGGGGTTTGGACTCTGGTCGCCTCGTTCCCAGGCTCTGCAGGGATGGGGCACTAGGATCACTCTGCAGACAAGCTTGTCTGTCCTCGATGACTCCAGGCACAGCCCTGCATGGCTCCTTAATGTGTCATGACGTCCAGGGTGCCTTTGGCAAAGGGCCCATGGGGCTCTGGATATGGGCCTCACAGAGTCGTGAGGATTAAATAAGAGAAGGCCTGTAAAGGGCTGATGCCAACACAGTAGGAGCGTGTAAATTGTAGCTGCTCCACGGGGTGAGGGGCGTCCTGAGGTCCAGGCCCATCCATGCTTGTGGAGCCCACCTCAGCCTCCTGAGGGATTACACACCCTGACAGGAAGGGGCCTTCTTGGCCAAAGCATGCAGGGCCCCCATTCCAGACACTGCCCCAGGATATCCATGTTTGGGGGGGGTGTCGGCTGGGCTACCCCTGAGCACCAACCCCAGGGATGCTGGCAGAACCACGCTTGGATGACTGCCTGGGGGACACACACCAGGCAGGGGGTGACAAGGGCATGGTCCAGGTCCACAGCCGTGAAGACCAGCTGGACAGCAGGCCAGCCAAGGAGGCAGCTCGGACATCAGGGTCACCTCGGACATGAGGGACCTCGCTGCAAGCTGTCTTTCTTTGGGCCTCTCCAGGAGAGTGAGGGGAATTAGTGGCCCAGAAGCTCTAGAAGGGGTCTCCAGCTTCCAGAGACCAGAACATCTGACTCATAAATCAGCCCTCAAAGTCCCAAGGCAAAAATCTGATAGGGAAACTCAACCGACCCACTGGCACCTCCCTCTTCCTCGACAACGTACAGTTTTCGTCTCAGTTAATCCTTGGGTTACCTTCTAATGGCCTCGTGATCGGGAAGTCTGAGGTTTTAATCCTTTCTCAAGTGACACAATAGCAAACAGCTTTTTTGGCTTCACTTAAAACCATGCCTTTTATTTGCAAAACTGATAATAAGAGAATTCAGTTGGGTACACATTTAACCATTGGATTCCTACAGCAACAAAGAGGACACTTATGACGTAAAAAAGGCAGAGTATCGGGCACTAATGTTTTTATTCATTTATATTTTTTGTTTTAAGATACAATAACACAGTGATCAAGTCTATACAGAGTGTTTTATAATAGAGACAAGGTTATGGTGATTTAAATATTTGCAGATCTGCAAAAATAGATTCAATTTATTTGGGAAGAGATTTATAAAATTTTTTTTAATTAAAGTTTAGTCAGTTTACAATGCTGCTTCCGTTTCTGTTGCACAGCATGTTTCAGTCATCCATATACATACACATGTTCCTTCTCGTTCTTTTTTGAGAGGAGATATTTTAAATAATAATTGCTATGATTAAAAATCATTGCACCTATGTATGATAAACTCTCAGCAAACTATAATAAATAATACTATTTGTAGTAATAATACAATAGACAATAATAATGATGTTAATAATAATATAATAGGACACTTTCTATGACAAAGGACATCTATAAAAAACTAAATATTTAAGGCTTACCTCATCCTTCATGGTGAGATTTTGAGCACTTTCTCTCCAGTTGGGAACTGGGCAAAGATGTCCACTGTCACTTCTGTTCAACACGTACTGGAGGTCCTCACCGCCTGCGCCACCAGGACTGTGATGACGAGGATGTCTTTGTGAAGGGGCAACGGAGATGCAGGGGCCAATGCTCCGGGCCGAGCCGCACTGTGCAGATGCCCTCAGTTCCTTTCTGGAGTCTCTTCTCCAGGATGAGGTGAAAAAGATGGAGGCTGGGCTCCCCTCGTGTGAGGCTTATCTATGACTTCCTGGGGGCAGAGGTGTGAACCCAGCCATGTACACACATGTGCGTGTACACACACAACCCAAACAGGTCTCCCCAAAGCGAAGGACAACCTTCCCTGGATCTATATTTAGTTTAAAAAACAACGCCCTTCCCACAGATCAATACTTCAATTTTAAAAATTTACCCCCCCCAAAAAACCCTCTCAGTAGGTGGCTAGCACAATAAAGATACCTTCTGTACACTGGTCCCCAGACCATCTCACAGTCAGAGAAAAACATCAGCCCTCTTGGCACTGCCCAGTTCAGGGAACTTCCCAAGCATGAGGGGCAGGTGGGCCTTGCCTCACCCGTGTCTTCAGACCCTGGACAGCTGCCCAGGCCCTTGGGTCCACCTCTACGAGCCAGCTGTCCCTGACAGGAGCTGCCTCCCTGCCCAGTGTCCGGCATAAGGGAGGCTGGAGAGGGAGGGTCAGGGTCAGAGTCAGGCATCCTCAACCCCAATGTACCTGGACCCAGGAAGGGGCCCTGCAGCCAGAAAGATCGATAGTGTCCCCACCATCTCCTTAGAGAGGACACGATGGCCCTCTCCCCATTTACAGACCTAAGTGTCCTCCTGGCCCCCTGCCCTTTGCCTTCCCAGCTGGTCCCAGCTTGCAGACTCACCAACCACGTGATCCATGAGGGGAGGACATCGTGGTGGCCAGCACGGTGCTGGCACATGATAGCTGCCCAGTAAACAGCTGGCTGACCAAGTGCAAGGGTGAACAAGAGAGCCAGAGGGTGTCCTGGCAAGGGCACGGCAGCCAAGGTGCAGAGGGGAACCCTGGGACAGGGCCCAGACATGAGTGGGCAGGGCCGACCTGTGTCAGGTCCATTGGAGGAAACAGGCTGGGGGCTGAGGCAGAGCAGCCTTGGCTGGGAGGCGGGGTGAAAGCTGAGACCAGAGACCAGCTCCTTCCACAGACAGCCTTCCCCAGGCAGCTGGGGGCCCTGCCTGGCTTACCATCACCACAACTGCCTTCCCCAGTGCCAAGAGTTCTGTGCCAGAGGTGACAGCTAATCCCAACACATTTCCAGGTCAGTGTAGACTGACCAGGGAAGGATTCGTTCCTTTCCTTCCAACCTGAAGGCACTAATGCACACACGTGCTCACCCACCACCTTGGCCCAGTGAGGATGTCATCACGGGCTTGGCCTGGTTCTAGGGGTTTGCTCCTGCTGGAGCTGGGGTGGAGGCTTCTGCGCAAGTCTGTCCTGCTGTCCTGGGACTTACAACCCATCTTAGACGAAATGGTCTCCAGACCTGCCTCATCACCCGCTTCTGCACTGCAAACTCCTTACAAGCGCAGGATCCAACGAGATGCATTTTTGCACCCTCCCCTCCAACACTCGGGTCAACAAATGTTTGCAGACTGAGTGAAAGTTTCCAACAACAAGAATGAAGAAACCAGCCGTGAGACCCTGAAAATAGATTCGATTCCGGAGAGTTCTAGTGGTCCACAGTGTTTGATAATTTCTAAAATAATGGATTTCACTTTTTTTTAAACCAGATTTATGGGTGGAAATAGAAAGGCTAAATTTAGGGAGGAAATGTGATATATGGTTGAAGGCTGAATATGGAGCCAGACCAAAGAAAAGTTGAGCAGGAGGAGAACCTCTTAGTGGTGTGGATGAACTGTCTGATTTCTCTCATTTCCAGAACAATGGAGTTCACCATTGACGTCAATGTGTGTGAAGAAACAAAGGCCTTTGGGTGTGTGCAGGGTGCAGCTGGGCCTGGATTTGCTTGGCATTTGTATATGTGTGTATTAGGGAGTGGGGCGGGGAGTGTCAATGTCAGAGAAACGGGGAGGGGCCCCTCTCACCCAGAAGTGTGAGCCCAGAAGCAGGCCTACCAGGACCAACGTGGTGAGGACTGTCCTGATGAACATGGCATTGCCTTGCTTTGCACCTGTGTCTCACGATGTTGCACACACCTTGCCAAGGAGAGGGAAAGAAGCGTCTTGCACAGAGGAATTCCTGAATGTGGGTTTGGCTTTGGAAACTAGCAGCTTAGTTTGCTGCAGGCCACCAGATCGGAAGTCTTCCTTCCCTCCCATCCTCAGTCCCCAGGACAGCCCGGGGAGAATGGACAAGTGGAGGGAGATTCTACAGACCCCTTCAGCCCTTCAGAGCCCGACCAGTCTCACCTCCCCCATCGGACCCGCAGTCTCAGCCAGCTGCTGAGCTGCCTTGGAGCCTGCCGGCTGTTCTGTGGCCCACAGGAAAGTCTTGGCCCTCTACTTGGTCTGAGAGGAAGTTCTACTCTTTCCTGACACTTGAGACAGAAGGCAGGGGCTTCACATGCCCCAGTCAATGCTTACTGAAAGAACATTTGGCCACAGCCAAGGTGTTCAGAGAACAACACTCTCCCAGAACCCCCACATCTGGCTCATGTGTCTCTGTGGCTCCTCTTTTTCCAAACCCTCCTTTTCCAAACGCCTTTCCCACCCTTCACGTTCTGCCTTATCCATGGAGCATCTGGGCATAACTCTAGCCCTGGTTAATTTATGATCCACACCGCCCAGTTTAGTACTTGACTAAGTTCTCTTTTCATGAGACCGTCCTTTCTGCCTAATGATGTGGTTGGGGAAGGGTACAACATCATTTATTTCTTTTGTACCTCCTCATAGTAACAAGGACTCTATTTGCTGAACCAACACTTGTGACATAAGGTCTGAAAAATAAGAAAGGCCACTTGGAAGCTAACTGTCCCGGCAGATCTGGGTCAAGTGTCCATCTCGGTGGTCTGGGTGGGCGTGCACCAGGAGCTCCTGCAGAGCCTCCCGGTCTAGTTCCCTGAGCAGCTTCAGCGCCCAGGGATGAGTGAATGAGAATGAGTAAATGAATGAGTGTGAACGAGTGAATGAAAGAAAGATGTCTGCAGGGAGTTCCCCGCGGCCTTGGCCGTAGGGGGCCCGCCTCTGGCGGGCTGCTCAAGTGGCAGCCTCTCGGGGCCGCGGCTTCAGCGGGGGTTCGGCTTCCCGGCGGCCGGCCGGCCGAGGTGCACACCCCGTCCCGCGCTCAGCTCCCCCGCCCCGCGGTGGTACGCGCCACTCCGCACTCCCTGAGCCGGCAGACGGGCGCTGTCTTGAATGGAAGGCGCCGAGGCCGGAAGTGGAAGGGACCACTCGGGGGGACGAGGAGGGGGGGCACGACCGCGCCGCTTCTTCATTGAAAAACCAACGCAGTGAACATGGAGTTCCATGTGCGTCTTATGTAAAGAGAGCGATGGGCGCCGCAGCCAATGGACGCGCGGCGCTTGCAGGCCCGGCCCCCTTGGTATGCAGATGAGGCATCACCACGGCCAATAGCGGGCGCTAGGGGCGGGCGCGGCGAGCGGTCACGTTTTCCACTATGTGACAGCGGCGAGTCCGCGGCGGCGGCAGAGGCGGGCGGCCCTGCCGGCTACGCGCTGCTTTTGGCGGCGGAAGCGGCGGGCGCGGGGTCAGCGGGCTACACGCGGATGGTCGGGCGGACCGGCGAGGACGTAGCTCCGGTGAGTGCGCGGCGCTGCGCGGCGGGCAGGGCGGGCCGGCCTGGGCGCGGACCCGCGTCCGGCCGCCGGCTGGCTGGTTACGTAACTGCCGCCCGCCGGCCCGGTCCTCGGGGTGGGCAGTCTGGAGTCTCGGCGGACCGGCTCCGGACAGCGACGGTGGATCCTCTAGCCCTCGAAGGCGCTATCCGAGAGCTTCCTGGACCATTTGACTTCTAGACTTGACACCGGCCTGGGGCGGGGGGAGGGGGGTACTGTTACTCCCATTTTGCAGATTAAGAAACTGAGGTCCAGAGAGATTAGGCCACATGTCTAAAATCACAGAGCTATTAAGTGACCACCACACTGGACTGTCCTTTAGATAATTTTCTTTTATGAACCCTTCCTCTTCTCCCTGCCTTTCCCCCACCCCCACGGGGGAAGGCGGGAAAGGCCAAGGCAACCTAGGGTCAGTGCCACAGTCCCTGAGAACATGGAGGGCCCCTTGGGGGCTGGCGTCCTGTTCTGAGTCCAGAGAGCCAAGTCTCCGGCCATGGAGACTTGGTCTAGGAGCCCTACCTGGACAGCCCTTGGGTCCACCAGAGTGGGTGAACAGAGAGACAGGACAGCTGCTGGGCCAAGCCAGGCCTGAGAACCTGATGTCCATTTGCCCACCCTGGACCCTGGACCTCTCTGTATTTATTCTCTCTCCCCAGGTTGGGTGGAAGTAGTTGAGGGGTGGGGGGTCCAACTTTGTGATACAGCGATCAGATTATCCTTCTGGGGTGTACTTTGGCTGCCAGTCCTGGACAGAACCAGGAGGTGGGTGGTGGCCAGGTAACCCCCCCAGGAAGTCCAGAGTAAGGGATGACAACTCAGTTGCTAGGGTTTCTGGAACCTGCACAAAAGAGACCAGTTTGGAAAGCTGATTCATACTCACAGGAAAACAGGGAGCCAGAAGGTATCCTGGAAATCATCCAGGGTAACCGCTTAGCTTGACAGATGAGGAAACTGAGGCCCAGACACCTGCTGGGCACACCCCATGGCAGGGCCAGGCCCAGGCTCAGGGTACCTTCAGGGTCTTTCTATCATCCTAAAGGTCTTGATCTGGATCTGGATGGGCTTCAGAGGTTCTATGAAGGTCTGAAATGGGATGCTGCTGAATCTTGAGCGGGCTGGAATTTGAGGGGAGGGACCTCAGGTCCCCCAAACGTTAAGAGCACCAGCACCATGGCAGAAGCCCCTCCATGAATACCTCTCACCTCCCGCTTTTAATGCAGCAGGGCCACTGGCCTTCTCTCTGGCTGCCAGGGGGAGATACCCATCCCTTACCTGGAGTTTCCAGCCTGGGGCTGCTTTGGCTGAGAAGGGAACAGGACTCCAGCTGAAGGCTTTAACTGGAAACTGGGCTTTTAAATCCAAGGCTAGTCACTTTCTATAAGGCATCTGAGTAAAATGAGGAAAGGGACTTTTTTTTTTTTTAAAGGAAACTACGTGTTATGCCAACAGGGGTGGTACGTAGGTGTTCGCAGTTATCTGTCACTGTCATCTTGGTGTGATTCACTGGTGCAGAGCTAACGCAGCCCTGGCTTTCTGTGGGGGCTGGGGCACTGGCAAGGAGGGGGAGGCCTGTCACCAGCCAGCAGCCTGCTGCTGGGTGACTCAGCTCCCACCCTGGGCTTGTCTGTACAGGGGGTCTCGGGTTAGGCGCTCTGTGAGGTCTCTCAGTCCCTAGCTTTTCGGATTCCTGATACTCTACAGATCAGGCCCCTTCACAGGAGACAGAAGTTTCCGAGCTGCCTTTGGATCACACAGCGTCACCCTGTGAGGCACATCTGCCGCACTTAGAAGGAAACAGGAAAAGTTTCTCTCATTTGTACTATTTCTCATGCATGCTTAACTCTCAGAAAAATGCTGGTGGGCACGCCTGTTTTTAAATGATGATGTAACCTCCACAGACCTCAGCAAATCAGAGGCTCTGGCAGGTCACTGAGTGGCTGGCGGGACCGCTCAGCATTTAGTCAGAAGAAAGAGTGACGCTGAAAACTACCGTATTCGGCAAAGCTGACTTCAACCACACAACCTGGCAGCTCTGCGGAGGCTCTGTGCCCCTGCTCTGTGGAAAGCTGGCCCTCCTGCCAACCCACAGAACCGGGAAGTCTGGACAGGGGCCCCTGATGGGCGGCCCCCTGAGCTTTTCTGTTAAACCCTCATTTCAACTCTGTGCTCTTTGTAGGCATATCTGTAACACGTTTGTTACTATATTTCTAAGTCTAGACAAGCTAGAAGCAGTAAGTGAGCAGGTGAGCGGGGACGGGTCACGGGGATGGGTCACGGCCAGGGGCAAGGCCGCTGTGTTATCAGAGGTGGGCAGCTCTGAAGGTGGAGCAGACTCCAGGCCAAGGGCTGGACCCCTGCCAGCCCCTGGAGGCCTTGAGAGCCCCCATGCTCTTCCCGGGATGACAAAAGAATGACAGCTGGGCTCCTCCCAGGCACCCAGACGCTGAAGCTAGAAAGCTGACGTTTTCGCATTGTCGTCGTTTTAAATCTTGTGCTTTTCCAGAGTTGAGGTTTTTAAAGGCAGAGTTGCGGGTGCTTGAACGGGCCTTGGTGAGGCGGAGACGAGCCCTCCCCAGCCACCTTCCCTTCCATATTTGGACGGCTGCAGTCACATTTTCCTCGGTTACCCAACCGTTTCCATGGAGAGTGCCAGTGTTTATTTAGCAGGACAAACATTTTCTCCAGATTACAGCAGGCTGGCCTCAGGGGATTGGCTCCGACCAGGAAGTAGCAACCGTGTTATAATATTTGGGATAAGATACCCAGGGCTTGCAGAAACAAAGTACACGCTGTGAGATCCTGTTACATAAAGTTTGGAAACAGGCAGAACTAACTAGACTGTGAGAAGCCAGGCTGACGGTGCCCAGGGGGTGGCGAGGTGCCAGGGAAGACCACCAGGGTCCTGGGGGCTGGCAGTGTTCTGCCTCCCGAGCTGGGTGCTGAGTACCTGGGTGTGTTCAGTCTGCGGATGTACATTAAGACTTTACCATTTGGGACTTTTGCAAGTGTCTTCTTATCTTCTGTTTCCAAAAACTGATTGCGTAAGTAATTGAACCATGCACTGATTACTGTTTTGCACAGAGAAATGTACATCCATCTTGGACTCAGGGGCACTGAGTGCGCGGAGTCTTTACCAGTCCTGGCTGTGGCTGTGTTTTTGTTCCGAATTTTTTTTAACTGTTTATTATAAAAACCATGAATATATTTGAAAGTAGAGAGGACAACGTCACGAACCCATCAGCCAGCTTCAAATGATTTCTGCTCTTGGTCCCTCTCCTTCCGCATCCCCACTCACTTCCTCCCCCTCCCAAAGTGTTGAGAAGCCACCCCAGACGTTGAGCTCATCCAGGACCGCGCTTTCTAAGTGTTCCTCTGTCCAGCCAGGGCAACCCTCGCTACCGAGGGTGTGGTCAGGGGCCCGGAGTCAAGAGTCTGAGCTCAGCTCCCTTCCTGACCATTTTCCGGGGGCAGGGCCAGTGTGTGGACGTCTTAGACGTGGCTGAGACGGGGCCCCCGACAGCAGGCACACAAGCTCACACCCAGAGGCCCCCCCTCCGCTTCCCCGGCAGCCCCTTTGCAGTAGGGCTGACCTTTCCCTCCAGGGGCCCCAGACCCCGGGCTCAAAGGGACCTCCACCCCCTGGGTGGAAACCCAGGTTCCCCAGGCTTCCGCAGGACCCTGGCAGTGCTGGCATGAGCGGGCACTCCGTGAACATTTCTGGAAGGCAGGAGTCAAAGTCTGCTTTGACAGGCACGTTGATTTTGCCAACTTGGCGAAATGAGGTCGGTCAATTAGAGCTGCCGGCGCTGTCTCTGGAATGATGAAGTTCAGATGGTTTTTCTGTTTCTGCCATGATTGCTTTACTCTCTTAGCAAAAAGAATTGCCTTCCTCCTAAGGTATCTTGTGACCCCAGCTCGGTGACTCCTACTCAGGCTCCCAGGGGCCAGGACAGGTAGAAACCAGGAGCTCCTGCGGGGAGCTGAGCCCAAGCCCCAGGCGTGCGTGGAAGCAAAGTATGTGATGCCTCCTTCCGCAGGATGTCTTTATTGCCTGGGGCCGCCAGGGACAGCTCTCATGACAATGAAATATCTCCTTTTTGAAAGTAAATAAAATTGCTTTTTGTCACCCTGTCTGTTTACCTCTAGTGATCGGCAGTGATGGTAAAAGCTAGCCTTTGCTGGATGCTTGCTGCATTCCAGACACTTAACCCTCCTAGCAACGAGTAGGAGGCGAGTACTGCTCTAGCCCCATCTTACAGATGAGGAAACAAGGCACCAGGAGGTGCAGGAACTCGCCCAAGATCACCCAGTCAGGAAGTGGTAGAACCTGCCAAAGCCCCCGCCGTCCAGGGTCTGAGCAGACCTCTGGCCGCTGCCGCTGCCCTGTCACCTTCATAATTTACTCAGCAGAAAGGACCAGCCCGGCTACTGGTCTGGGGAGGACTGTGGGATGAGACGGGTGGTGTCCAGGGAGCTGGGGGACAGGAGTAAGGGCGCGTCCCCAGCACCCTGGGCAGCCCCCGTGGCAGCTCTAGCAAACCACAGAGGAACCCCTGAGAGGCCTCCTAGTCTCCACCTTGCCTGGACCCTGTCACCCCGCTAAAGTGTAAGTCAAGTCTTGTTGCAGGGGACTCTACAGCCTTCCTGTCCCACTCAGAAAAAAGCCCAAGTCCTGGCTCTTCCCTGCGAAGTGCCACGTGGCCTGGCTCTGCCCTCATATCACCCTCCTGCCTCTGGCTCGCCCTCTCTGCTCCAGACTTGTCCATTTTCCTCAAACCTGCCTGCCTCTGGACCTTTGCACTTGCTGTCCTCCTGCCTGGAATATTCCTCTGGCATCCTCCTGGCCTGTTCTCTCACTCTCTTCATCTATCTTGGTTTGGGTTCTCTTAAAAGCAGAGTGTGGGCCAAGGCTTAAATGCTAGTGCTTTACTGGGAGGTGTGCTCCCAGGGCAGCTGGAGTGAAGGACAGGAAGGTGTGGAAGAGAAGGCTGGGACCCATGCGATGACGCTCTGCTTCACAGATACCCAGGCCCTTGGGACCTCATCAAAAAAACTATGCAGAAAGAGAAAGGAAGGAAGGACAAAAAAAAAAAAAACAAACCCCAAAAAACTCCAGAACAGTCCCTTCCAGGGAGGGATGGAGAGGGGCCTGCCCTCCCTCCAGGTGCCATGATCAAGGCTCACTGGCCCAGGGGGCACACTGGGGCCCCTGCCTCCCCAGGCCCTTTACAGCGGCTGGGGAAGCCAGGACCCTCCCTGTGATGTGGTACTTCATCCAGGGTCACACGTGGTGGGCAGAGCCAGCAACTCCAGACAGCCTCAGGTGTCAGCCAGGCGGACCACGTGGGCGTGCTCCCGGTGGCGGCTTGGAGGGTCGGGGGCTGCCGGCCTGGGGAGAGCGAGGCCAAGGGGCTCTGAGTCAGCACCCCTTATGGGCTCGGGTACCAGGTCAAGAGTCATCTGCACAGTGGCCACCCTTCCTGAAAGGTCACGCCCAGCCACTCTCTCACACCTCTGAGACTGTGTTCTGCCTTCTTCGCATAGCATTCACTGTTAACCTGCTACACGTGCCACCACCTTCTTGAAACTTAACTTTTCAGTGGGGAGACGGGGGCTTGAACCCAGAACCCCGTGCATGCTGAGGACATGTTCTCCTACTGAGCTAGATGCTACTCCAGTGCCACTCCCTTGTCGATAGTCTGTTTTCCCCTCTCCAGTGAAGACAGGAACGATGTCCGTCCTGTCCTCGGCCACAGCACCAGCCCCCAGTGCTGTGCACAGGGAGAGCAAGCAAATCCACAAACGCAGGCCTGGGGCCATGCCGGCGCGCGCTGCGCGCTGCCACCGCGCTGCCTGGCATTTTTATTGTTACTTGTCGTTCTGTAATGTGTCCATTTATGCCCTGGAGTCTTCCCACATCAGTGTCTCTGGTGCCTTTCTGTTTAATGGGGTACATAGTATTCCACAGTGCAGATGTCCCTGGTTTTATGCCTTCACAGCCTGCGCCAGGCCCTGGGGTACAGCGGGAGCAGCTCAGAGCTTCGGCACGTCAGTGTGCAGCGTCAGTGCCTTGGGACGGAAAGCCAAGCAGGGGACGCAGAGCTGCCGGGGGAGGGGAGAAGTCTGTGCTGTTTGTGCAGGATGGTCAAGCTCTCTGCCCGACAAGTGCTGGGGACACGAGGGAGCAGCAAGTGCGAGGGCCCGAGGTCTGAGCACAGCGGCCGGGCCACGGGGGTGGCCGCACAGGAGTTCCCGGGAGGCTGCGTGGGGCACGACCCCGATGCAGGGCAGGACTGTGCTCCGAGCCCCGGGGAGAGAGGATCTCACTTGCCCCACGTAGACCCCAGTGGGGCCAGATGAGGCACGGGGCCCGGTGTGTGTGTTGAGGCTGGCGCCTGGCCGGGGTGGCTGTGGTGGGCAGGATGCCCTGGACAGGATGCTGATAGCCTCCTTGCCGGTGGTTCTTTCCCGGTTTTTAATCCCCCCACACCAGACTCGTGCCTCTTTGTCCGAGCACGAGCCTGCCCAGGGAGCGGCTTCCGAGGGGTGGGAAGGGCCCGGGCGTGAGCGCTGCCGCACACGCCCAGAGCCCCCCGGAGAGCCTCTGTAGGCCTCCACCTGGCCAGCCCAGGATGTGGTTGGTCCTGTTGACCTTTGGAAACCTCATCCTTTGCACTTCCCTCCTGTCTTACGAGGTCGCGCACCTTCCCAGGTTTGTAGATCTCACCTGGTGTTTCTCTTTGTGGGGACAGCCTGTGCTTGGTCTTCGGGCTCTCTCTTTGCAAGGGTTTGCACCTTTCATTCTTTCGCCAGATTAGCTAGGACGTCCCTGACGTGTCGAAGACTTGCCTGTTTTATTCCTGACTTTCCCTGGAAGGCACTGGAGTTTTGGGTCCTCTGTGATTCGAGGCGGACTGATGGCAGCTGTCCAGGCTCACAGTAAGATCCTCTAACTGAGACTTCCTCCCCGAGACAGTGAGCTTTTCGGCCCAGAGCTGTGTGCAGACTTCACCTTCTGAGAGTATAATATTACAGCGGAGACATGAAGAGTAGCCCGACCTAACACCCTTTGCAGGGAAGCTGTTTGTTGTCCTGTTGGGATGCAGGTAGAATTTTCTCTTTCCTTGAAAACATCATTTCATCAGGACGTAGCTCACATACTTCTGCCTCGTGCACAGGTGGCCAGGCAGAGGCAAATCTGTCTTCAGGACGGTTTCCTTTGTGTGTCCCTTTCCGTGCAGTTTGTTCCATGGTTGCGGTGTCTTTTTCTGACAGAGCTGTCGTCGGCAGGTGAAGGTGCGGCGCAGCGTCAGCCCTTCCCCTCGGCTTGTTTAGAGAGTTTCTTGTGCTCCTCCTCCTCCTCGCTGATATTTCTGATCCTCTGTTCTTTTTTAAATTACTTTTTAATATTTTATGTATTTTTTAATTTGTTTAGGAGCGAGGTAATTAGGTTTGTTTATTTACTTATTTATCTTAATGGCGCTACCGGGGATTGAAGCCAGGACCTCGTGTATGCTAAGCGCACACTCTACCGCTGAGCTGCACCCTCCCCGCTCTGAGTCTCTGTTCGACATTTTCCTCTCAGTCTGCAGCTTGAGCGCATCCTTCATTGCGTTTCCCGGAACCCATCATTTCTGGGTTTTTACTTACGATATGGAGTAGGTGTGGGTCTCCTCACGCCATGGAGGCTGTGTTCTCCTTGTCTGAGTTGCACTCCTTTTCCAAAGCTGCACTTCGGTGCTGTTCAGTTCAGTGGTTCATGAACAAGACAAGAGTGATCAGACCTGCTGTCTTCTGGAGAATACTGTGGTTGTATTCTCCACGGGTCCCGTCTTCAGGGGCAGGCGGGCCTGCTGTGGCCTCGGGCAGGTCACCAGCCTGTTTTCCCGTCCCTAGAGTGGGATCCTACATGCACCACGGACGGTGACCGTGACGTGAGGCCGTGCAGTCACGTCCTCAGCAGTGTCTGCAGTCACCACCACCCACCAGAGCCTCCTCCTGGCGGCTGGTCCAGGTTCCTGAGCTGTGGGGGCACTTCTGGGGGTCCTTTGGGTGAAGGCACCACGACTTGGGCCCTCCAGAACTCCCCCACGGCTTAGTGTCCAAGGGTGGCGTTTGGGGACTGTGTCAGTGGGTCCTCTTGCCTTCTGGCTTCCTGACCTCCAAGGTCAGGAGGAGAGAGAAGCCAGGGTTTATGTCCCAGCGCTGTCCCCCAGGCCGCAGGGCATCGGGGGTCCCCCGGTTTCAGTAGGCATCCTCTTCCTGTCCCCCCAGGCCCAGGTGTGATAGCAGCTCCCTCCGCCTCCCTGGTGGCCCCCAGGACTGCACATCTTTTGTAGTTTCCTTAGCCCTGACTGCACCTTTCCACGCAGTGCCTTCGCTGAGAGCTCCCCGGGTCTGAGTGGGCACCCACCGCCTGCCGGGACTTCCAGGGAAGCAGCATCCTCGGTGCTGCTTTCACCCTGCGACCTGAGGCTCCCCGTCCTGAGGCCTCTGGTCAAGCCCCCCTGCCCCGTGCACTTGCTGTCCCAGCCTGTGCCTGGTCAGGACTTCAGCTCCCCTCCACCCACCTACCCTCAAAGCACCAAAGTTAAAGTTCTCGTCCAAACACAAACCAAGTCACTTGAGTCTGCTATTTACAGTGCTTCACCAGCCTCTCATAGATCCAGATAAAGTGTAAACTCCACACTGGCCTCGTACTGGTCCCTCCCCTCCACACCCCACTCACACGTGCCTCAGCCACCGAGCGCTGGGAATGCCTGGACCTGGAGCCCCTGCGCTGCTGGGAGGGCCCCCCGCCTGCTCCCCACAGCACCATCCTGAAGTCTCCCTCCCCCGCAGCCTGGTTTTGGAGTCTCCTGTAACTTGTGATGGCCAAGCTTTCTGAACCCCGCTGTTCCCCCACACCACCTGGGGAGATCTGTAAGATGTGGGTTCCTAGGCCCTGCCAGCTATTCAGTGGAAATCTGTGTTTCCCCCAAAGCTCCCCACGCGCTGGGTTGTGATGACCGACACCGGACACCTTCTGACTAAGCCATCAGCACGTTGATGTCTGGGGCTGGGGCTGGGGCTGGGGCTGCCTCACCCCTCTGCCTTCATAGTTCACGGCAGGTAGGAGCCCAGTGAATACGAGCAAAGGAGACCCACGACTGACCCTGCCTCCTGCCGGCTCCTTCGGTGAAACGTGGGGAAAGATTCGGATGGGGCGCCCCACCTGAGGGCTGCGGGGCACCTGCTCCCCTACTGCCTGACGACACTCTCTCCTTTGCCAGCTTTGTTCGGGAGCCAGCATGAACGGCTATGCGGGCTACCCACCCAGCCCTGGGAACCCCTCCAAGGAGCCCCCAGAGCCCAGGCCCAGCTCAGCCCCGCTTCAGGAGGACGTGGACATGAGCAGCAATGAGACCCAGGAGAACTGCTCGACGGGGCGGGACTCACAGGGCAGCGACTGTGACGACAGCAGCAAGGAGCTGGGGATGCTGGTGGAGCCGCCCGCCACTGGCCAGGGGTGGGTGCAGCCTGGGCCCCACCAGGTGGCCCGGGCACTCGCTTACGCAGTCAGTCTGTAGTAATTTGATTGCTTTTGTGGTCTTTAAATCATGATTACCAAGGTTTTCAAGATTTTTGAAAATCTTATTAACTCAGAATAACTAAAATTTGCAAGGGTCTGTCCTTCCTTGTAAGAGTGATTGTGGATGTCAGATTGCCCGTAGATACTTAGGGAGAATCACGAGATCTTGGGGCGCAGGAGAGCCGGGTAACCCAGCCCGCCGCTGCTGACGCGGATGCCGAGTGATTTATAGAAAGCAAGCTGGCCAGGGGAGGGGTAGCTCACTGGTAGAATGCATGCCTAACACTGGGTTCAGTCCCCAGTACCTTCCTCAGGGAGAAGTGGAAACCTAGCTACTCCCCCCACCCACCACGAGAAAACGAACTCGCCCCGGCCTCGGGTTTGCGTGCCCCAGCACTTAGCTTCTCCTGGTATCCAAAGGTTTTTATGCCTGATTCTCTTAGCTTGGATTTTTCCTTAATTGACTTACTCTGGTGTAATCCAGCCTGTCACCACTGGTTGGATGGAGTGGGGAGAAGTGGATGGAATGAACACTCTACTGAGTTTTGCCTGTACTTTTTGTCCTTTTAGTCCAGATGCCTTCAGCCTGATGACGGCGAAGTCTGACCACAATGCGTCCACGAGCGGCTGCAGGTGAGGCCACCAGAGCGCCCTTGATCTAGAGCGTTTAGAGAGACGGAAAGAGTTGGAGTCGTGGAGATAAGTTTTGGGGGGCCATGTGCCTTTTTTCAAGTTTCTGCTGGAACCCGTTAGTCCACGCAGCTGTCCCCCTCGTGGACCCGGCCGCACCCTTTCAGATGACAGTCCCGGCAGGCTGCTCAGCGCCCCTGATGCAGCCCTGGGCCGGCAGCACCCCCGGCCTCCCCGAGCAGGCTTTGCACAGGCTCTTACTCCAAAGGTCTTATCAGGGAAGCCGCGTCCACGCCGCATACCAGCACCGGAGCCCGACTCCCTGCCTCCCTCAGCTGTCGTGCTGCTTGCATTATGCTCCCTGCGCTCCCGGGAGCTCGCTTTCCATGCTAATCCTCATCAGTGAGAGCAGCCCAGTGCTAACTGGCTCCATCAAACACCTGTTAGCAGGAGGCGTTTTTGCGGGGTCTGTCCTCGCCAGCAGCATTCCCCCAGCAAGAGTCCCACAAGTAACCGCCCGTTATTTGAAACTAACAGCTCTCGCTGTGACCATTTTGGGCTTCCTTCTGGCCCTGGAAATCCACCTTACCACACAGAACCTAAAACTCAGTTACCCTTCAAACCTCTCCTGATTCTCTCACCTCCTAGGATGACTTCCCCCCGTCATACGCCGTCTCTCCCCAGGTTTAAACTCGCCAGCAGCCTGAAATCAGCAGCATTATTACCAGACACAACTCGACTAGAAAATGTCTTACCAAAGTCTACTGCCCAGATTCAAGTAGCATCCTCTACACTAGCCTCAGACCAGAAAGGCCTGATCAGATTGCTTCCCCTCATTCCGCATCACCTTCGCCCCAGGCACAACTGCTTAGTTACCACAGTAACCTCACGAAAGCGCTGCAGCGGCCAGCAGGGCCAGCCGGCAGCAGGCACCAGCCAGGCGCCTTCGCCGCGTTCCCGTGGTTCCCCACCGAAAAGCCAGCGTCCCCAGTGTCATAAACTACCCAGCCCCCTGCTCCACTGAACAGTCTCCACCTCGTCATCCTTCAGAACATAAAACACGACTCAGACCTCGCCATTAGCCCTGAAAAAATGTGCGCGTAACACAGTCCTAGCAGAAACGCAAACCTCATGATGCTGCCCAGTGGCCACAGCTGCTGTGGAACCAAGCCCTACCGATGCCCCCAAACAAATGAAAGTGCTGTTGCCCCAAGTGAGCCACCAAAACCCATCACAGGTCCACAGCCAGCGCCACCGCTTACAGCCAGCCCAGGTGCACCGTAAACAGGCGGAGGTTTTGAAGAGAAATCTATGAAATAAATTACAAAAATAATACACACAATACATGCCACGCATGTCATCATTCTTCTCACGTGGAAGCTAACCACGGCCAGCGACATGAAAAATCATCATTGTATTTCAACTGTAAGAACACTAATAACCAACATCCGGAAACCACACCAGTTGATTAAATTTAGACAGTGCCCTCATCAGTCTCCCAGCCCATCAAACATCTCATCCTGATGACATCCCGGCTCCTCGTTGGGCATTTGTTTGGTTCTACAAAGCTTGGCAGGATTATTCCTAGCGAAACAGATGCCGTAACTGCCTTCTCACCTGTAACGTGTATTTGCCAAGGTGTAAGTTACGGGTGAATCATTCAACAGCTACACGCAGACAGAGCTTCCATGTTCTCTATCCGCCTGTTCGCCCCCGTAGGACGAGGCTCCCATTACAGGTCCTGTGTGTTTCTAGAGACACGGAACATTGGAATCAGCTGTCATCTACAGTGATAGCTCCCTCACTCATAGGTTGTGTGTTACCCGGAGGACAGATGTCCCTCGTGTTGGGGGAGTGACAGCCATCACCAGCCTCCTCTCAGCAGCCCCGGCCATTGGTACCTCTCTAGTCGAATGCGTCTGGGGTGGCTTTTCAGCACATACAGCGGCCCTCACACTTTATGCTCCCTTTCATGATTGCAGCGCGAGCAGCTGTCCCCCCGTTGTTCCTTCACGAAACTGGTCTGATGACCCTACAGGGATCTCATCTGCTGTGGATAAAGTCCCCTTCCATCCATATTACACAATTAAAGGCACCTCGGGTGCTTTAGTACTAGTTCTGGTCTTACTAATGTTAGTTCTGTCCTCGCTCAGTCTGCTGGGAGGCCCAGATAGCTACACCCCAGCCAGTCTCCTGAACACAGCCCCCCATATTAACCCACAGTTGTATTTCCTATTCGCACGTGCAGGCAATGCTCAGGCCCCAGCAGACTGGGAGGTGCGCTGGCCCTCATCCTTTCCTTTTCAGTCCTGGTGTTCATTCCAGCTCTTCACACGTCTAGACGGCGAAGCGTGGCATTTCGACCTCAGCCAGCGCCGGTTCTGAGCACTCGTAGCAGGTTGCTACGAGCAGGTTGCTGACACCACCTGGCAGTGGAGGACAGCCCGCGGACACCTGTTTATTTTCATCAGACAGCGTCTGTCTTACACTTCCTCTTAATGGCAGTGCCAACACCAGCCGCAAGCATTATCGAAAACAGTCTCCTGACTCAAAGCGTCTGCGTAGTATGTTTGTTACCCTGGTAGTAAACGGAAAACCAGAAGAGGAGATTCAGGGAAGAACCTTCAGCCCCGTCCTCAGCACCCAAAGCTGAGGTTCTGCCTAACTATTCCCTGAGTTTTTGTTACGGGACGTTTCCACAGCCCTCCGGTACTGTCTAAGCGTTAGAATCGCACCCTTTCATCAAAATGGCTGTGAATCCTGCACTTTATATATTCCCACATGCATTTGTACTTGGGTATTATACTGTCCATAATGTATGATACGTATAGTTGTGCGTTAACTGTAAGCCTGCATCTTAGGCATGTGTCTGGAACATTCCTTACTTTTCCTTGGGTGCTTGTAACAAACGTATCCTTAATTTCATATCCACAGACACTTTCATAACAAAATCCAGGTCTCAGTCCTGGGCATGTGGGCACCTGGCCGCCACCCCAGAGACCAGCCCCATCTGTCTCTCTGTGTCCTCTGCTCTAAGCAGGCACACCTCCATCTTCAAGTGCCCACTGTCCTGCCTTCCTCCTATCTCTGTATCCTTGAGTTTGAAGATCCTTCTTAGAACTCTTCTTTCACCTCCGAGGTCTTCCCGTGTTGTTCACGTCCTTGCCCCAGGAAGCCACTCTGCTGTCCTCCAGGGTCTCCACGTCAGCCCTTCTGTATGTGAGATGGGGAAGGAAGGCGCGGCCCAGCAGTGCAGTCCCCAGACTGCGGGTGGGCCAGCCGGCCTTGCTGTGGCGAAGCCAGCTTTCGCCCTGGAGGGAGAAGAGCCTATGTATAGCTGGAGGGGCGCCTGCAGTGGCCACCTGGGCAGAGCCCTAGTTCTCGCCGGGCGGCTCCTCTCCCTGCAACAGACGCCAGGCAGTGTCTTGAGACACTTTTAGTTGTCACAACTGGCAGGGGAGCTGCTGACCGTCCTGCGTTTCCCACCAAGAGCACGGGGACTCAGGTGTCCTAGTGACCTGGTGAAGAAACTGGGCCAGAGACACGTTCCTTCAGAAAAGGGCACTTGGGGCCCTGCAATCAGGTGTCTCTGTCTTTCACTCCGCAGCAGCGAGCAGTCCACCAAGGCGGACGCCCATAGAGAGCTGATCAAAACCCTGAGGGAGCTGAAGGTCCACCTCCCCGCGGACAAGAAGGCCAAGGGGAAGGCCAGCACCCTGGCGACCCTGAAGCACGCCCTGAGGAGCGTGAAGCAGGTGAAAGGTGCGTCCCCCGTGCTCGTTCCCGCCTGGAGGAGTGGGTTTCAGGCCTCCCCAAGTCAGAGCTTAGAGTGTGCTGATTTTCTAGAATTCAACCCTGAATAGCGGAAGGAAATTCTAGAAGTCTGATGAAATCTCAGTTGGTTGGAAACCTCAGTTCATTGGAATTTTCTATCGTACTTCTAGAGGAAAAAAAGCAAGTGGAAAACCAGCTGATAAGAGAAAGCTATCGACAATGTGGAGGTCTGTGCTTTGGGCTGGGGTCAGGCCACGCCCCCCCGGGGGTGTCCGGCATCTTCCAGGCTCTGGCCGGAGAGCTGCGACGCAGCGGGGCTGGGGCACGAGCAGCTTGGTAGAGTTGAACCGGGACAGCCCCTGAGGGCTGCGCCCTCCTGTAAGAGCAACACGAGGAGATTCGAGGAGAGCGTTAGCACACCATATCCCTCAGGGGCAGTATTTTAGATCTGCTCCAGACACCGGGCACTTCATTTCTTGTTTTTCTAAAAATGTGTGAATGTCCGTCCTGGAAGTCTTTCCACCAGGCAGGCAGGCAGGGCTGGGCACCCCCTCCACCCCAGGCACGCCCTAATGGGACCTCCGTGACCCAGATTCAGCTTCCAAACTGTGAGTACGTCTGAGTTTTATTGTTAGAGGGAAGACCACGTAAGAGTTCTAGAACTGGTCGGTGGACCAGGCTAAGGCCACTCCCAGAGATTCACGTGCAGAACTTGCTAGGTGCGCTGCGGGAATCTGAACAAACCCTGCAGCTTCCAAAATGGTTGCACCGTCAAGCTTGGGTGCTTTACGCTTCATTAACATCCAGTAGCGTTTAGTCTTCTTTCAGTTGCTACTGTGACTGGACCTTCCGCTGAGCTGGCGCCCCCTCTCTGGGTCTCAGGTAGCCGCAGGGGCCTCTGTCTCCAGGACAGGCAAGGAGCCTCCTGCCCTGGAAGAGGCGCTGGCACTCCTAGCGAACTCTTCTGCAAACAGCCCGTCTCCAGGAGTTCAGGCCCAGGGCCCCTGCGCCTGGGGTCTCTCAGGACAGTTTAGCCGCAGGAGTCCGTCAGCCTGGGCTCCCCTCACCCCTCACCTCTGCTGGGGCCAGCTCAGCCCCGGCCTTGTCACCGGTGCGGGACGTCCTACAATGAGCGGCCCTCGTCTTCAGTTTGTTCCCAGGGCTGTTCCTTGTGCCGAGCGTTTCTAAGAGCCGATTCTGCCCGGACGGGAGTGTCCGGCCACCAGCGGGGCAGGAGCAGGGGCTGCCACAGCCGTCCTCCCTGGAAACGCTGCTGCTGCGTCACGTTTACAGGCCTTGTGGGGAGAGTGAGGGTTGGGTAGAACTCTGTGGCCGTATTATTTAAAATAATGTGTTTTTATCATTTAAACAGTTCTGTAGTCAAAGACCTTCTGATTTTCCAGGAAAGAAATCCCAATGTCTGTCTGTTTAGCCTTCACAGTCTGTGTCCTGTGCTCTCAGTGTCCCGGGAGGGGGTCTCCATTGCCCACTTCTCATGAGAAAAGTCGTGCCCCCACACGTCAGAGTTAGGAAGCACCCTCAGTCCCTGCCCGGTCTCCCCGCAGCCACCGAGGAGTATTACCAGCTGCTGAGGGCCAGCGAGAGCCACGCCTGCGGCGCCGACGTGCCCTCCTGCACCGTGGAAGAGATCGAGGGCGTCACCTCTGAGTTCATGGCGAACAATGTGGTGAGTGTCTTACACGAGTGATGTCTTCACCCAGGAAGCTCATTTCCAGTGGCCGAGGTCTTCATCCAGGTGAGCCGGCTGAGCCCCGCAGCCAGCGGCTTCATAGCAGCGGAGATTGGAGTTTCAGGACATTAGTTCCTTCCCTTAAAAAAAAAAAGAACGTAAAGTTGGTGATTCAGAAGAGGTGGGCGTCCTGCAGCCCACCCCCCACGCCCAGTGTGTGGGAGCGAGCCCCGCCCTGACCACGCGCGATGCCAGCACGGGGAGGGACGCACGAGGGGGCCGTCAGCTCACCTGCGGTCAGGGTGCCTGGGCTTGCCTCAGCTTCGTGAGGCACCAAACACTCACGCATTTTTAAGTAGCCCATAAAAGCAGGGCCCACCGGAGGTCTGTAGAGCTGCATGAGTTGCCCCCAGTTCTCAATTAGTGAGAGCAGATGTAAGGGCAGTGGGGGTCCAAAGAGGCCGGAGTCGCAGCAAAGCTGGCCCAGAGAATGGGGCTCCCTTCCCCTTCCCATCTCCTCCTTCCAGTGCCCCCACTGCAGCCTAACCACCGGGAGCCCCGGCCCTGGACCCAGACGGCCAGCCGGCAGGGAGAGAGCCTATGCTGGGCCAGAGGGACCCGAGGCCCCCAGCTCCCCGGGAAGCCCCTGCATCCTCAGAGAGTGAAGGGCTGGCAAGGTTCATGGTCGACAGAGAGAGAGGGAGAGGCCCCTGCCACCTCCTGAATTACCCAGGCCAGGCACCAGGGAGCTCCGTGCCCAAGAAGGCTGAGCAGCAACACATGTAGGGAACCAGCACAGCTGGGGTTCCACTGCCAAGAGGAATGTGTTTTTTCAAATAATATCCCATTTGGACACAAGTATGTGTAGGAGAGTAAAGTAGAGTTATTCTGGTCAGGACTGAGGAGAGGGGCCCACAGCCTCCCGGACCCTCCACTCATCCAGCTCCCCCCACACCCGCCTGCCCAACTCCCAGCCCCTCCTGCCTGGCCTCACCAGGGCGGCGTCCTCCCTTCCAGGATATGTTTGCTGCAGCTGTGTCCCTGGTTACTGGGAAGATCCTGTACATCTCTGACCAGGTCGCCTGCATCTTTCACTGCAAGAGGGACACCTTTCACGATGCCAAATTTGTGGAGTTCCTGGCGCCCCACGACGTCAGCGTGTTCCACAGCTCCACCACGCCCTGCAAGCTGCCGCCCTGGAGTGTCAGCCGTGGAGCAGGTGAGGGTCCCTCTGCGCAGGCAGCAGGGGACAGGGACTCCTCCCTTCCAGGTGAGGGCCAGGTGGGGCCCCCCCAGAGGAGACCGGCAGTGGACCCACCCAGAGGGGCCAGTATTGCCTCTGTGTCCCAGATGAAAGAAAAACATTGCTTGTTCAGAGTCAATTTAGCGAAAAAATTCTTTTCACGAATTTCCAAGAGGGAAAACTGTTTCAGATGATTTTGAGAAACGTTAGGCACTTTAGAAAAGAAGTTGATCTGAGAAGCCGAAGCCTAGACATGAGCCTGCAGGGCCTGGGTAAGGACAGGGGCGCATCTGGAAGACAGTCGGGGCACAGGCGAGGTGCCCACCTCCTGTGGGGGTGGGAGGATGTCAGCGGGAAGGGGAGGCAGCTGCGGGAATACCGACCACGTGTCCTCCTGGGCTCAGACTGCGGGCTTTCCAGGCACTTCAGGCTCCTGTCTGCGCCCAGGCGGCTGCCTCCTGGGGCGTGGGGCATGTGGGTGTGTCTGCCGTCTGATCTGCGGCGCCCCCGCCCCCCTGCTCCTGGCCACAGGGCTCTTCCTCCTCCAGCATGGTTGGGGAGACTGAGTCTGGGAGGCTTGGAAGCTCTCTCGTGACCCGCACAGACCTTCACAAAAGTGGGTGCAGGAGGGGCCTAGTTGACAAGACAGTCCCAGTGGAAATGCAGCTCAGGGTCCTGCAGAAGGTAGTGGAGAGGGCAGGGTCCCAACCAGATCAGGCCTCTCAGTGACCAGGGCGGCCAACAGCATGAGTCCTACAGCATCTGTCTCCCTGCCCCTGGATGTGGGCCCCTCGTGGGCTCTGACTGCTTGGGGCCGAGATGGAGCTGAAGAGAAGCATGAAGGAGCCAGGAGAGGCAGGCAGGAAGGAAGCAGGCAGGGCTGGGAGTCACACCAGACAAACCTCAGTCATGAACCTGACTGAGAGCCGCCCCGGCCACGTCACCCAACACCGACTCTGGTTCATCCTTGGCTCCTCGGTCTGCCTCCCTGCTCACATCCAAATGCTCCTCAGCCCACCGCACCGCCTCCCGGATCCCAGGTCCCTCACGTCCATGGTGCTTCCCGCCTCCCCTGCGCTCGGGCAGCGGGGGCGTCACTCTGTCACAGCCACTGCCCCACAGCTGTCCGTCCCCAGCAACAACCAACAAGGGCCAGAGGCGCAGTTTGCTTTAGGACTGACGCATAAAAGGAGGAGACGCTCGCTTGGGCTGCAGGGTTCTCCCAGAGCCCCAGCCCGAGGACCGGGCAGTCAGGGCACTGATGTCTGCAGCGGACGTTACGAGGGCCGCTCAGCGCTCGGTCTGGGCCTGGGAGGGAGCTCCCTCTGCGTGAACAGGCTGGCACTCTCTCCCAGGACGGTGCGATTCATCTTTGTCTGAATACGAAAGGACCGAATGGCTTCTCAGAGGCCTTTCCAGGCCGATCACTTTATATCATTTTCCCCAACCAGTCATTGTCCACCTTTCCTCACTTCTTTCAAGTGAGGAAACTTTATGTGAAAGACCAAAGTCTAAGATTTTTTCTTCTAAATGAGTTTATTATGCAACCACCTGTATCATCTCTGGTGAGGTCACCCCATTAACCTCATGTTGTCACTTATTTTAAACTAAGTTAATATTTAGCAAAAGAATTAATGTACCTTTGCAGTGCCTTGAGTTGCTTCTGTAAGAACTGACTATTCCCCAAAATACAGAGGGTGAAACGTTCAGGCTTTGTATGCAAGAATTGTGCATGTCAGTGTGCCTTCCAGAGTCAGGCTGTTCCTGGCTGGTGCGTCTGGCCGTGTCACGCGCTGTTTCAGAAGCACTCAGCTCCGGGCTGCCACCCCTAGAGCTGCGTAATCTGGTGTGTGCCGCACTCGTGGGATATTTCGCTTTAGTCAAAACTGTGATGAAAGGAGTCTGAGCTCAGGGCTCCGCCGGCACCCGGGCCCGTTTGCACACACACCTGGGCTGCCGACCCCGCTGCCTGTGCCTGGCCTGTGCAGGAGCGCTGCCTGCGGCCGTGGTGCGCCTGGAGGAGTGACTGGGGGCTTTTTCTTTCAGATTCTTTTACTCAAGAATACATGGAGGAGAAATCTTTCTTCTGCCGCGTCAGGTAAGCCCAGATCCTGGTTTTCCTGAATTTGGTGGCGCAGACGTTTCATCCTAAGCGCTCCTGCCCTGTTCCCTGGGGCTGGAGGCTCTGCAGCAGCAGCGGCCCTGCCGCACAGATTCCTGAATGTCTGCGGGGAGACACACTTCCGGGGGCTGTGTCTGGTACGTGCACAAGGAGTTGAGACGGCAGGTCAGCCCTGGAGTGACCTACCCGCTCCTCCTGGAGGAGTCAGCCTGGGGAGCCAGGCTTGCCGTCTGTCACCAGGAAAACTGGCCGGTGCGCCCCTGCTGGGCAAGGCGTGTGTCCAGGGTCCGTGAGGACCCCGGGAGCACATGCAGCCTCTGGTTTGTGTTCATTTTTTCAGGGAAAGCCCCATAGCTTTCCCAACAGGTTTTTGGCCCAAAATAGAGTGACGGATTGAGCATCCAGCTGCGGTGTCAGGAGTGATCCCTGGCCAGACACTGGCGCCATCAGGAGTTGGGGCTGGGACCCCACTGTTGGAGCAGCAACCCTTTCCCCAGTTAAAACACCAACTGCTCTAGAGAAGCCCCAGGATGAGCCCCTGTTGCTCAGGCTGGTGACTCTGATTTACCTTCATTGTCACCAGACGTCCACTGGGGACAGAGGAGCAGGGTGGTGGGTCCCCGACCCACGGGCAGGGCAGAGGACAGACCGCAGGCCAAGGGAGCACGTCCAGCTTGGCGTGGGTCCCCAAGTGAGGCGCCTGGCTCTGCAGATGTCCGTACAGAAGAGGACTGCTGAGCCGTCATGGCCACTGCTGGGGTGAGGTGACCAGCAGCAAAGTATGAGTCCTTCTGTCATAATTCCAAGCCTCTTGTCTCATCCTCCTCCGCAGCGCCGGGAAAAACCATGAGACTGAGGTCCGCTACCACCCGTTCCGCATGACGCCCTACCTGGTCAGGGTGCGGGGCCTGCAGGGCGCCGAGGGCCAGCTGTGCTGCGTGCTGCTGGCCGAGAGAGTGCACTCGGGCTACGAAGGTAGCAGCCCACCCGCTCGCCCCTCCCCGCCGCCCGCAGCCCAGGCACGTCTGTGAGGGTAGCTTCTGGCCCCGGCCCATCCCCAGCCCTGGGCCGAGTCCCCGTCCCCCTCCAGACTCAGCACCCACCTTTGTCGCCTGGCCCTCCCTGTGGCTCCATCCACAGCACCTCCCTTTGTCAGTTAAAGGCACTGGGCACTGCCCTCTCCCACCTGTGTCCAGACCGTCGCTGGCCCAGGGGTGCCGTCCCATTTCCCTGGCCACACCTTCTGTCCACGTGGTGAGATCTGCTCTGATGGGCCCGGGCCCATGTCCCTCCTACTCTTGTGCCCCCGGGGCCTCTGGGGTGCAGGGGCACTGCAGCCTTCTTATGTATGTCAGAATCAGAAATATGTGTGAAATTCTTTTCTTTCAGCCCCTAGAATCCCTCCTGAAAAAAGGATTTTTACCACCACACATTCGCCAAACTGTTTGTTCCAGGACGTGGATGAAAGGTAAGTGCTGTAGCACCGCCCCTCCGCCGGCTCCCGCCTCGCGCTCGCGGTCCTGGAGTCAATCCTGTGTCCTTCTCATCAGCAGGCTCCCCACCAGACAGTTTGTGTTTCATCATTATCTTGGTAGTTACTTAATAACTAAATGAAGCTCCGTGAATTTTCACGTCTTTGACACTGAAGCTGTTTGGCTAAAGCTAAGAGTGAACGTTACGTGTGATAATCAACAAAACGTTTACCTGAACATAGACAGTGGAATGACTATAGAATCGCACTGAAACCTCCGAAGCTACAAACACCATGCAGATGGGACACTCGGGCCTGGCGGTCGCTCTGATTGAGCCTGTCTTTATTACCTTGTTTAAACTTACTTCAAAAATCGGGCCCACGAGTAAACGACGGCCCGGCCCAGGCTGCGTGCCTGGGCCAGCGCTGGAAGTGGACCTGAAGACGCCGTCAGCAGGATCCCAGCAGAAGTGCCTCTGCCCCCCGCCATGCCACAGGCCGCCGCAGGGTGGGGTCACCTCCCTACCTTTGCCCGGAGCCACTCCCACGCCCCTCCTGGGTCTCCCACCCAGGGGGCTGTAGCTGGTGCAAATGGCCTTGCTGGAGTTGGGAGCACTGACCGTTCTGAGGGCTCCGGGTTAGCTGGCGTTGGGTCAGGGACCCAGGGTGACTTCTCCAGCTCTTCCTGCACAGGTGCCTGAAGACGCAGAAAATGTGACAGGCTGCTGGCAGTGGTCGGGGAGAGGTCTCCTCGGAAGACACACGGGAAGTGGACCTATGATCAGGACCTCCCACAGCCTTCACCTGGACCGGGGATAGCAGGTGCAGGCCACGGGGCCTGCTGGGAAAGTTCTGCTCGTGGGCAGCCCCGGCCCACCAGCCTCCATCCGGCCCCAGGCCGCTCAGGTGTGCGCTGCCGACCACCTATGGCAGAATCTCCGTGGAGACAGCTTCAAAGTACGGGTTCTGGGCCCCACCCAGCCCTGTCCTAGGTGGAACCTGGAAGCAGCATTCGTGAAGCAGCCCCAGGATAATTTTTATTCCTCCAAAGGCCTAAGAACTTTTGTCCACAGCCACCCCAGGTGCCCACACGTCTGTGAGCAGGAGAACTGCTGAGCCGGCGGTTGTGGGCCGGTAGCCTGCAGATCCTTAGCAGCGGCTGGCGGGCAGCCCGGCCTGTGGAGCCCGGGCGCGCCAGGGCAGGGGCCGGGGTTCCAGCCTCCCCTCTCCCACTCCCCGCCTCCATTCCTCCTCTTCCTCTTCCTCCAGCCAGGCCTTGGCCAGGGCCATCCTGTAATCCTGTCCAGAGGGAAACACAGCGCCCAGAAGGAGTGGGCCTCAGACAAGGAGGGGAAAACCCGAGTGGCGCCGGGCCCCGAGGAAGCTCTGCCCCTCGCAGAGCAGGGAGGCTTCTCTGTAAAGGCTCTAAGGACGACTTCCTCCCCACGAGCAGGAGTTTGAGAAAACATCTGTTGGGATGTGAGAAGACTGGCCTGAGCCAGCCGGGGGTGCTGGACACCACAGAGGGCACCGGACACAACAGAGGGGACCAGACACAACAGAGGCAGAAGGGGCACTACAGAGTTTAATGCAGAACGTTTCCCAGAAAAGCAAAATGACAGCTCCCAGAGAGGGCCTGATGGGCAGAGCAACTGTCCCAGCCAACGATGGCGACTCCGGGAGCCACAACAAACAGGACCAGACACAGTGGCCGCAGTGAGCACACAGGCAGTTTTCCTGAAGACTTGTTAAAAAAAAGCCCATCTAGCCAAACTTACGAAACACACACACACACACACACACACACACACCCCTTACAAGAGGAAAACAAAACCATTGTCACAATTTGCCCTTTCAGGAAATCAGGAGCCTGTAACCGGGGCCTGGCTAGGCCTTGCCCCCTGTCGCGGACCTTTGGCGATGCTGTCATCTGTTGTTTGCTAGTTAATAGAGTGACTTTCTGTTAGCGCGGTTCCCAACTCTGCTCTTCAGGGAATTTGGAGCCTGACTTGTTCCTGGAGGCCGTGTCCTGGCAGGCGTCCTGAGCTCGGCCATGCCCCTGTGTGTGCTTATCTTGCAGGGCAGTCCCCCTCCTGGGCCACCTGCCTCAGGACCTGGTCGATACCCCCGTGCTCTTGCAGCTGCATCCCAGTGACAGGCCCCTGATGCTGGCCGTCCACAAAAAGAGTAGGTCGCCTTCTCACGGTCCATCCTGGGGGCGTGGCCAAAGCTAGCACATGCCGGGGGTGTCTTCCCAGCGCCCACTGGGACAGGTCGGACAGACTAACAACGTGTCTGGGAGGGATGCCCCTCCCTGCCTGAGTCCTGTCAGTCGGTCGAGAGTGGCCTGTGGCCTGAGTCCTTGGTATCTCATTTTTCCTGTTGGCTTTGCCAGCAGGCAGGAGAGGGGGGACAGGGTCAGCTGCGGTGGGTTGGCAGTCTGCCCAGGCCAGGGGAGTGGACGGCACGTGTCCCTACCAAGCCCAGGCCTCACAGACACAGGCGACTCCAGGCGTCCCCCGGGAGAAGAGCAGTGAGGCTAACAGAGATGTGTGTCCTAACACGTGTAGTGACACCGCCAAGAGCATCCCTTGTCACAGTCGAAAGCAAAGCGGGATTGGAAGTGGTGGCTTTGAGGGGCTATCAGCATCTCTTAATTCTTCACATGACTCCAACGTCAAGGGCACCCCGAAGGGTCTTCCCTCCGGCCATGAGCACCGATGACCCCCGCGCCCTGAGCTCTCTGCTCTCTCCCTCCTAGTCGTGCAGTCCGGTGGACAGCCTTTCGACTGCTCCCCGATTCGGTTCCGCACCCGCAACGGGGAGTACGTCACCCTGGACACCAGCTGGTCCAGCTTTGTCAACCCGTGGAGCCGGAAGATCTCCTTCATCATCGGGAGACACAGAGTCAGGGTGTGAGTACTCTCAGAGTGCCTGGGGGCCAGGGGTCCTCGTGTCCCCACCCACGGTGACAGAGGGCAGGGCTGGGAGACCAGGACCCAAGTCACCTCCCACCACATACCGTGGTGGCTGCCCCCTGCCCCCTGCCCCCAGGTGGCAGGGGCCTTGTTCCGGGGCCTCATTCAGGCAGAGTGGTGACAGGGAGGGGGGAGGGGGGAGCAGGCAGGTGGCAGCCTGGGGGTCTGCAGGGAGGAGGTGGGGCCTGGTATGGCGTGCTGCGTGGGGCCCCGACTCACAGAGACAAATGAAAACCACGCAGGGGGCCTTTGAATGAGGATGTGTTCTCAGCCCCGCCACGCATGGAGGAGAAGGCCCTGCACCCCAGCATTCAGGAGCTCACGGAGCAGATCCACCGGCTGCTGCTGCAGGTGGGTGCATGGCCTGCTCGTCCCCCACCCCCTCTAGCAGCTCGGAACCCCCTGAGTCCTGGGGCCACCATCCTTCTGTCTCAAGCTCTTCTTGCTCCTTCGCTCCACCCTGCACCCTGGCCCCCGTGGTGCACTCTCGGTACCACGCACGTGGGCTGGTTTGGGTGATGTCTGTGCCAGGCTCAGACAGTTGGGCGCACCTGCAGCTAGCCCAAGCGGGGACAGCCCCAGCCTCGCACAGTCGGGTGTCAGCCCTGGGCGAGCGGCTGAAGGATGCAGCCAGACCCCTGCACCCCAACTCAGCCCCTGAGTCCCAGGGTGGCCCTGGGGGTAGGAGGCAGTGGGATGTCCCTCCAATCCAGGATGCCACACTGGCCCCGTGGGGACTGGAGAAGGGTGCCCCCGTCCTTGGGGACACAGCACTCGATGAGCCCAGGGGCCCCATGAGGAGCGGCTTCCTGCTTTTCTGCCTCCAGGGACTGTAGGAAACTCACACCTCGTTCTCTTTCTGAACCCCTGGCCCTGTGAGCTGAGGGGAGGGTTAAGTGAATTCCCTGTTGGTGGAGTCTCCTGGCGACTGGGATCCGGAGACCAGCCCTGGGGATGGAGGCTGGGAGCCCACCGCAGCCTGACCCCAGCCCTACCTGGTCCTCACTGAGGGCCCTGGGCAGGTCACAGCCACTCAGAGAAACAGCATGTAGGAGGCCATGCCCCTGGCCTGTCCCTAATCCTCCTGTCCACTGTCTCCCCAGCCCGTCCCCCACAGCGGCTCCAGTGGCTACGGGAGCCTGGGCAGCAACGGGTCTCACGAGCACCTCATGAGCCAGACCTCCTCCAGCGACAGCAACGGCCAGGAGGACTCCTGCCACAGGAGAGCTGTGCGTCCCCCGTCCCCTTCCGTCCCCCTCTGTCCCTCCCTGTCCCCCTCCATCCCTCTCTGTCCCCCTCAGTCCCCCTTCATCCCCTTCTGTTCCCCATCCCTCCAACCCTCTCTGTCCTCCCATCCTCTTCTGTCCCTCTGTCTCTCTCTGTCCCCCTCTGTCCATCTGCTGTGACGTGGAAGTTACTGCCCTCCCAGAACCCAGCCTTTCCGACCTCAGCTGCTTCTGGTTGCTCTGAACTCTGCTCACTTGGGACTGTCATCTCAAAAGGGTGGGAGCAGCTACAAACTGTGGCTAAAGGTTTGGGTGAAAATTACTTAAAGCTGGCAAATTAAGCGAAAGTGAACATTTAGTGTTAGCGTTAGAAAGAAGAAAAGGTACCTTGCCGTTCACTTTATTTCTTATTTTCTTCAGAGTCGTCCCAAGTCTGTTTTATCTAGTTCTGCCTCTCAGGTCTCATTCAGAACTTGCTGGGATTAATTCAGCTTTCTCTTCCTGCTGTGGGGGACAGGCTACTGTTCCTGGAGGGTCTCCCAGGGTAAATAACGTGTTCATTTTGTTTTTCTCCAAGGAAATCAGTAAAAATGGTAACAAGGTCAAAACCAAAAGTCATTATCCTGACGAACCAGGAGGAAAAACGAGCAAGTCTGCTTCAGGTAACAGATGAGCCAGCATTTCCTTAATGAGCCTTCAGTGCGGCGCGGTGGGGGGACGGGGTGCAACTTTAACTCTGGATGCAGGGAGTTTCCCCTCTGTGCTGGGCCGTGCACTTCTGTGCGGATGCAGGGCCCTCAGTCCACCCTGCAGGCCCTCGTTTCCCAGCAGGCCCCTGGCCCTGCAGGCCCGCCATGGTGTGGCCAGGCGAGGGTCTCTGCGCCTTGTTCCCACTCTGCAGAGTGGCAGTCGGTCACGTGAGCACACGCCGGCCTCAGGGGCTGCCCAGCTGTCTGCAGACAGTCCAGCCTGAACTGGCTGAGGTTTGCTCCTGGGCCATCGTCAACCCCACTCCTCCCCCCAGCCTGCTCCCACTCACCACGCTGTGGCTTCACACCCTCACGCTGCCCTGTGCAAGTATGCACATGTGCACGTGCACCCTCGCTCCTCCTTGGCTGCAGCCCTCACCTCCTCCAGGAAGCCTCCAGTGGGCTGCCCCACGTCTTGGCCATCAGGACACGTGGGTGTGCACATTGCCTGGGAGACGCGCTGCCTGACACACTGTGCTGGGTGTTGGGGACATTAATGAGCAGGACGTGGCTCTGCCCTCGAGGGCCCCTCAGGGGAGTGGCACGTGGCATGTGGTGAGGGCAGAACAGAAATGCCCGCAGCAGGCTGTGCCAAGGCGCTTGTTACAGTTGTTATCACCACTAAGTCGCGTTTGAAGAGACCCACCCTCCTCGAGGTAGGGAGTACTGGTTGACTAGAAAGCACCTGTGAGCTCACTGGCCCTGAAAGTTTCAAGAGTTCAAATAAGAACTGGCCTTTCCCAGTGCTGAGTCCCTGACCTTGGGAACAACCTGGCCAGAGTGCCACAGAACCTGCAGAGAGAGGCTCCCTCCAGCCACCCCTGAGGATGGCACAGCCACATTGGCCCAGCAGGGCTGCCTGAGCACCAGCTGTCACTGGGTATCCATATCTGTGAAGCATATTCTGAACCCCCAGTCTGATGTTTAGGTAGAATTAAAATGCTTTATATTAATATAGAGTGTTCTCTGGGGACAACAAATATTAACTGAAGGAACAATGTTGTCATTTTTCCAGAAATGCAGAGCAGTTCCCCGACTCAGATAAAAGCTGTCCTGGCTGTGGAAAAGGACAGCTCTGGTGCCAGCCTGCCCGAGGCTGGCCTGCCCGAGGAGCTGGCCTGCAGAAACCAGCCCGCCGGCTCCTACCAGCAGATCAGCTGCTTGGACAGCGTCATCAGGTGCGGCCCTTCTGGCCTCCCTCCCCACTGTTCTGTTCCTGCCACCCGGTTCCTCTGTTACATGGAGCCCTTTCTGACCCCCGCAGGTACCTGGAGAGCTGCAGCGAGGCCACCACCCTGAAGCGCAAGTGTGAGTTCCCGGCCAACCTCCCCACCCCAAAGGCCAGCGACAAGCGGAAGGCCACCGCCAGCCCTGGGCCACGTTCTGCAGGTGCCTTGTTGGTCTGAGCTGCGAACTGCGCACACTCAGATCCTCTCTGCTGGGATCAGGCATCATTTGAAGGCCTGCAGCCCCCTTCTTCCTCCCATGTGAATTCTGAGTGGCTTCAGGGACACAGTGTGGGGGTGTGGGCTGTATTTAAATGACCAAAGGAGCTCAAAATGTCCTTCCTCACTGAAGGTAAAGGTGATTCTGGACTCTGAGGATCCCTTGGGGCAGCTGGAGGCCTGGGGCCGGTCAGGTGGCATGCTTGGGCAGGCCTGTTTCCATGGGGTCTCAGAGGAGGACTGGCTTCTGAGTGTTAGCAGCCCTGCAGGTCGGGTGAAATCTCAGGCCCCTCAAACGTGTGTGTGTTCCTAGTGGTCACCCCCAGGATCAGAAATAGGGTCTCCCATGGGTGACGGAAGCACAGACAATTGGACAGTCTCTGTGGTGGAATCTGCGTCCCGCCAGGGGCCATGCCTACACTCAACGTGTGGGCTTCTGCCCCCCCACCCCGGGCGCCTCCCCATGAGCCTACAGAAGGGTTCTGGGCTCCAGCCTGAGGCAGAGGCCCTGACCCAGGGCGCCTGCCTCTTCCCAGGGGCCTCAGGTTGGGAGAGTGTGTTGTTCCCATTTCAGAATTTCCTCTTCTCCACTGTTCCCGCCTGTGAATACACACCAGAGGACACAACGTCACCTGCCAGGATGTGCCCAGACAATGCAGTCCCTCGGGTCCTGGAGCGAACCTAGGCATCTGCACTTCTTAACCAAACAGCTCTTTTTTATCACCTTTTTGTGTTTGCTTCCATTTTCTCTTATAAAGAGACGGCGTCGCCCTCCAAGGTGAACAGCCACACGGACGTCAGCGCGCACTTGACCTCGCTGACACTGCCCGGCAAGGCGGAGAGCGTGGTGTCCCTCACCAGCCAGTGCAGCTACAGCAGCACGATCGTCCACGTGGGCGACAAGAAGCCCCAGCCCGAGCTAGGTGCGCTTGTTGCTTCTTGGAAGATGCTGAGAGCAAGCTGATTGTAGCCGTAGAACTGAGAAGTTTGGACTGCCGTCTGCGGGTTTTGTTTTAAGTTTATCCAAGTGCAGAAGAACCTACCATGGTCCAGTCAGAGGGGTCCAGGGGATCCAGGCCCAGGAAATGCAGAGTGGGGGCGCCCACACCTGTCCTGATCCCCGCTGCTCTCTGGCTTCACCTGTGACAGGTGTCTGCTCAGGTGTCAATACGGAGGGGGCCTCCTGGAACTGAGCAAGGGTCTCAGGACTCCCCTTTGTTGGTGCCAAGAGAACCAGAGCACAAGGGCCCCCTCCTCCCGTTTCCACAGATGGGGCTGCGAGCCTTTCCCTGCCTGCCTTGCCCTCTGCCGTTTGACCAAGGGCGTCGGGCTGAGTGGGTCTTCAGACACCCAGGAGGAGAACGATCCTGAACGTGTTCCCTGCTGGGAGGAGGGAGATGACGAGGGGAAAGGCCCGGGTCAGAGAGTCAGGGTCCAAACCCCTCTTTCAGGACGGTCTGCGGGCCCCGCCAACCCCTCCTGTCTGCACCCGCGGCTCCACTGACCGCGCTGTCTGGAACCGTGGGCTGGGCACCTGTTGTGCTCCAGAAGCAGGACAGCCCACAGTCTCTTTAATGTCAGAGGCTGAAACCCCGAGGTGCCCCAAAGTTCCCCTGCTCAGAACACTGACCCCCAGGCCCCCATGTGATGGGGCTTTCTGCCACTGCCCTTTATTGTTGACTTTCTCCGAAAGCTGAACAGATACATCGTGAGTTTCACCCTCATGCTGGGAGCACCGTGCGGGGATCTCTCGTCCTGGGCGCAGTCTGCGTTTCTCAGTCGATGAGAGGTCTGCTCTTCTGTTACAGAGACGGCTGAAGATGCTGTGAGCGGGCCCGAGTCTCTGGATTGCCGGGCGGGCCCCGCTGTGCCCTGCAGCCTCGGCCAGGACAAGGAGCCCTTCAGGAAGCTGGGCCTCACCAAGGAGGTGCTGGCCGCCCACACCCAGAAGGAGGAGCAGAGCTTCCTGCTGAAGTTCAAAGAAATGAGGAAACTCCATATTTTCCAGTCTCGCTGCCATCATTACTTACAAGAAAGATGCAAGGGGCCGTCGAGTGAAAGAAGTAAGTGGCAGTACCTGAACTGAGCAGGGATGGTTTTAAACTCACTCTGAGCACCACTGAGCCCCGGCCTCTCCGAGTGCCGGAGGCCCCCAGTTTAGGGCACACACGCTTGCAGGAGAGCTGTGGGAACTTCACCGGTGATGCCCTCTGTGCCAGGACACGTGCAAAGACACCGCCTCATGCTCCCAAGGGAGGAGTGTTGTAAATAGTGGTGACAGTCCGGCCCAGCCCCCTGTGGGATGCGGGGCAGGGGCAGTCGCAGCTGCGACGTTGGACATTTCTTGCCTGGGTGACTTCGAGGGGCAGCAGACCCCCCTGACCTGCCCACCCAGTCAGGACCCTCAGTGAACCAGGTGGGCTAATTGTCCCCACAGAGAATGAGCCAGTGGCGCCAGAGCATTTGAGGCTCCTGAGGAAGGAGGGAGCCCCGGATGACACCACAGGAGGGAATGGCGCCTTTCTCCCTAGACCATGTGCCCTCCTGCCGGGATGGCCTCAGGGCTGGGCTACAGACTCCAAAGCCAGACAGAGCCCATGGGTGCGGGAAGCTGCCCTTTAGGCTGAGAGCCACTAGGTGGTCAAAGGGCAAGGGATTAAGTGGGATAGACTAGCTTCCTTCTCCCTTTTCTGGTCCAGGAGCCTGGCTCCTGACCACCAGCCACCTTCCCAGACCCCATGGACAAGGCTGAGCTGATCAGAGGTACCACCTCTTCCCTGGCTCCCAGGCTCTGACACAGGGGTCAGAGCTAAGAGCTAGTGAGCCCGAGACAGACACAGCACGAGGACTTGGCTCCCCTGGGTCTCTGGGCAGCACACTGAAACAGATGTCTAGGAAGCAAGAGGTTGACACTCTCCCTAAGGATCATATCTTTTCCCTTCTCCTTTCCTCCTTCCTCCCCAGACTCAGGGTTACTGCCAGTACATAGGGAACCTCTGTGGCAATTAGAAAAAGGTGCCCCACCCCGACCATAGCCCTGACTTAGTACAGAATTCCAGCCCCCTCCTGCCCCCTTGGCCCAGCAGTTTGTGCAGTGCACAAACTGCACAGCTGTCCACAGCAGCCCTGCCCAGACCCTGATGTGGTATCCCAGGAGCCCAGTGCCTTGCCACTAGTCCCACCAGGGCACAGATTTCCTGTAGGAAGAACACCAGACAGAGAGGCTGAATTGCAAAATCTCCGCCCGCTTAGCAGTTGGCCTTGGGCTGGCCCCTCTGCCTGAATGTAGCACAACTGGCAGGGGACGTCCCCATACACCTGCCACGAGTGCTCCAAGTCACCCTGTGTGACGTCAGAGGAAAGACTGAGGTTCCTGGGACCCGTCCCAGTGCCCATCCCACCCCAGGCTCAGCATGACCCTCCCGCGCACAGTACCTCCAATGCTGGCTGATGCCCAGGATGGGGGGCGAGGGGACATGCCCAAAGCCCCTTATGTCCCTGCTGAGCCCCTCCAGCCTTCTGAAGAAAGCCCACTTGCCATCGGAGAGGAGGAACTTGGTCCAAGGATGAGTGTTCCTTTAACCCTGTGACTCAGTGGGATGGAATCAAAGGCTTATTGGCCAGTGATGCAGCAACCATCTCTTTTTATGAAATGGTAGTAATAAAGCTCGTAAAACTATGAATGAGCTTAGATGAGATAGTGGTTCTGCCTTTCGAATTTCACAAACCATCATCGGGGAACAGTGCCGACTCGCCAGCTTGCTTATTGCTTTGGATAAATAAAACCTCTGTAATACCACTTATCACTATTACTTCATACAAGAAAGGACACTTTAATACCAGAAGCAAACAAGGAATGTGATCTTGCAATGAAGGGCAGTGCTTTAAATTGATTGAATCTAGTTTTATGCAAACCTAACATTTTCCCTGATTTTTCTCACCTTCCTGAGGATCCAGGAAGACAGGATGGTGGCCAGACGCGCCCCAGGCTGGCATTGGGAGCAGGGGACTGTTGAACTGGGAGTTTCTGAGGTTTGACAAGTCTGAAAATTGACATAAGAGGAGTCACATAATTTTTATATCTCAACTCTCGTCGTTTTCCCGTTATTTTAGCTGCTCCTGGACTAAGAAATACCTCTGGAATAGATTCCTCTTGGAAAAAAACCGGGAAGAACAGAAAACTGAAGTCCAAACGGGTCAGGCCTCGAGACTCCTCAGAGAGCACCGGGTCTGGGGGCCCCGAGCTGCACCGGCCCCCACTGGTGGGCCTCAGCGCCACAGCCTGGTCGCCGTCAGACACGTCCCAGTCCAGCTGCCCAACGGTGCCCTTCCCTGCCCCAGTGCCAGCTTACTCCCTGCCCGTGTTCCCCGCCCCGGGAATAGTGCCGGCACCCAGGACCGTTGCAGCAGTGCCCGTGGCTC
Organism: Vicugna pacos; assembly: GCF_048564905.1. Lineage (NCBI taxonomy): Eukaryota > Metazoa > Chordata > Mammalia > Artiodactyla > Camelidae > Vicugna > Vicugna pacos. Next base: position 94,325,279 of record NC_132991.1, on the reverse strand, counting down.
CCCACGCTGGCTTCACGGTGCCCATGGACGCCCAGCATGAGTTTGTGGTCCAGCCCCCGCCGCTCGCCGGCCCCTTGGCCCCCGTCATGGCCTTGGTGTTACCCAGTTACTCCTTGACACCGGTGAGCCCGAACCTGCCCCAGGCCTTCTTCCCCGGCCAGCCTAACTTTCCCTCCGAGATGACCCCTGCCTCACAGCCTGACTTCCCTGGGCGGACCTCACCCTTCAAACAGCCGTACCCTTGTCCTCGGGCAGAGTGTGGGCCACCAGGGTCCCGCATGGCCACCCCGCCATCAGCCGCTGGGCCCACGGGCAGGACCTCCCCGCCCCTCTTCCAATCCCGTGGAAGTTCACCCCTGCAGCTCAACCTGCTGCAGCTGGAGGAGGCCCCCGAGGGCAGCACTGTGGCTGCAGGGACCACAGGGACCCCAGGGACAATGAGTGCAGGGCCGGACTGCAAGCCTGGCGCGTCCTGGGACCAGCCGCTGATGGCACTGCCCATGGTAAAGGCTCCTGGATGCTCTTTCTCTAGGGCCGCGGCAGCACGGCCTCGGGCGGGTCACACGCACATCCTCATCTGAGATGTGGGTAGTTCCCACCCTGAGGTTACTACAAACCGTTTGATTCTGACATAAACACGTGCTAGAAATGAATGTTTCCCAGTTAAAAGACCCTGTCGGAGTACACTAGCCAGAGTTTTCATTGTCTTGGGATCTGAAGGAAGAAAGAGAAGCTGATTGTCTGAGGGTAAATGCGGGTGGAACAGCCCCTCGGAAGTTGAACTGCGTACTTCAAGGATGGAGGCGGGGTTACGTGCCAGGTGGAAGGCTCCTGGGAGGGAAGCTGGCAGCTGGCAGCGCAGGCCCTCACGGGGGGAGGGGCGGGGCCAGGAGGGAACGGGAGCCCAGCACCGTGGGTTCCCACCCTCCCGCTCTTAAGGGACACTGGCATGTACTCCTACTTGGTTAATGCAGTTGTAGTTTGATTTCCACTGAAATGCATCTGTGTTCTGGGAGCTCAGGCCCGTGGGAGCATCACCTGAGGCGGTGCCACCCAGTAGGCGCTCCAGGGAGGGGGCTGCAAGGCGCCCCTGCCTGTACTCCTGGGAGAGGACGTGGAAACAGTGGGGGGGGCGCTTCTGTGTCCACTTTGGTGGAAGAGCATGCGTAAGAGTCTTCCCCAGGAATCCAAGAAGTGCCACCTTTAGTGGGACCCTCCCAGAGTTAAATTTAATTAGATGGCGTTCACACCACCTCCGAGATTCTCGCTGTAGCCCCAGTAATCACGTAGTGGTCTGGGCATTGGGCCTTCTTTGTTGGCACATGAGGGAGGGGCCAGCGACCCCAGGACGGACACGCTTGCTGTGTCCTGGGGGTCTGTGCAGACCAGCCTCTCTGCCCCCGCACCCCCACCTCACTCTGTGTGATGAGACCTGACTGTGTCTCCTCCCTGTTCCCGAAGGGCGACGAGCCCGCGGACGCCCAGAACAGCGACGCCCTGTCCACGTCCAGTGGCCTGCTGCACCTCCTGCTGCACGAGGACCTCTGCTCGGCCACCGGCTCAGCTCTGTCCGGAAGTGGGGCTTCCGCCACCTCCTGCTCCCTGGGCTCTGGCTCGCTGGGCTGCGATGCTTCCGGTAGTGGGACAGGTATGTTGATGGCACTGGGAGCGCCTGCGTCCTGGGAGATGTGTTTGGAAGATTCTCATATAAGGTACCTGGGTCTCCGCGACTTTTCCGCACCTGGGGAACCAGCTGCACCAGAGCCTCAGGCTGACAGGTGTTCGGTGTCCAGCATCAGGGGCAGACTGGGTCCCGCCAGGCATCCAGCAGCCCAACCGGCTGCTCAGAGCCCCCAGCAGTGCAGACAGGCGGGCAGGGCTGTTCCTGCCCGGGCTCGGCCTGTGTGGACAGCAGGCCCTGGCCAGTCCAGGTTTCCTCTCTCACCTGTCACTTTTGATGTCACTGGACTGCAGGCCCCACAGCCCAGCTGGCCCTGGTTGGACTGTCCCTTGAGCTCGCCAGGTGTGCCAGGCGGTGGTGGTGCACCTTCCCGAGTTAGTTCCCTGTTGTGAGAACCTAGTGTGTGCACTACGTGCTTCACCAACAAGGATTGTTCAGATGTGACCTGGAACCACCGTAGCGGGAAATGCACCCACTCTCCCCAAACTGGGAGACCCCTCCTCCCCAGAAGTGAGCAGGCCTCTCGCGGGCCAGCTGCCTCCTACTTACAAAGCCACCTGCCTGTGGTCTGGCTTCATCAGGAGATGGTGAGCTTGGGAAAGAAGACCACACTTCTGAAGGTGCGGCCCCAGCTGGACTCCTCGGGGCCCCCCCAGGAGAGGATCCGCCCCGTGGTGCTAGCAGCTACCCTGTTTTCACATTCTCCAGGCAGTTCAAGACTTGGAAGGAGAAGGGAAAATCCACCAACACGGGCACTGTTACCAGACAAACCTCTAGCTCCAAAAACTGCCAGTCCTTTACACAAGCACACGGAGCAAGGGTTAACTTACGTGAAAGGTTTTGACCTGCCGCATTCTGTGTTTTTAAAGGCAGCAGTGACACAAGTCATACCAGCAAATACTTTGGAAGCATCGACTCTTCAGAGAATAACCACAAAGTGGAAGTGAAGGCCGACTTGGGAGGAAGTCAGCGCTTCACCAAGTGCGTCCTACGGGACCCCGTCTGGCTCCTGACGGCCGACACCGACGACAGCGTCATGATGACATACCAGATGCCCTCCCGGTAACCGCTCGGCCTCTCCCTAGCGACGCGCGAGGGTCTAGGGCTCGGGACCCCCAAGCAGCAGGGCCGGAGGGCCTCCCTCAGGGAGTCATACCTCAGATTAAGTTGTGTGCAGGGCCCCTCTCAGTGGTTCCGCTGGCCTCGCAGAGTCCTGCAGTGTGGACGGGGTGGCCCGGGGCCCTGCGGAGTAACCTGCTACAGGCCTGGAGAGGGGGCGGGCTCCTGACAACCCCCCAGGTGTCACACTTGACGTTTATGAATCACGTGTGCCAATGCCTTCTCTTTTGCTCGGTTTTTCAGCAACCCTGGGGGATAAAGGGTGTGTGTCTGTGTTTGTGTGTGTCTTAGAGATGCAGAAACCAACAGTTGAGGTGGGTTACCAGCCCAAGGCCACCAGCTACTCAGTAGGGGCCCGGGGTCTGTGCCTCAGCTCTGACTGCTCCAGGGAACCTGGAACCCATCGTTGTCCCTGCCCCTGCAGAGTGACCCCTTGGTGGGGGGAGTTGGAGTGAGAGGAGGAAGGACTAATGAGACCCCAAGGTTCCAAACAGACAGGCCTCCTTCCCTGGGGCAGCTGCGAGTCAGACCACTGTTGGCAGGTGTCAGGGAGGGTTTTCCACCGACCACCACGCCAGTGAGAGTCTCCCAGATTAACCACCCGATCCAGAACCAACTGCCCACAAATACCCAGCTCCCACAGCTAATCTAAAATTAAAATTGCAACTTGGTCTATCATTTTAACAGAAAGACTGCAGGTTATTTACTAAGGAGATTGAGTTCGCTTAAATAGGGTAATTTATCTAAGTGAGAAGGAAACTTACATTAAACAAAATCATCTAACGTTACGTGGTTAATACAGGAGGTGCTGGTAGAGAATGAGCGTCGTCTCTAAGATCAAAAGCCCTTGAGACATTCTCACACTTCCCTGTGTTTTCTGAATACTTTGTGAAGAAACTTCGAAGCGGTTCTGCAGGAGGACAGGGCGAGGCTGAAGGCGCTGCAGAGGTTCCAGCCCCGGTTCACAGAGGGGCAGAGGCAGGAGCTGCAGGACGTCCACCCATGGGTGCGGTCAGGCGGCCTCCCCGCGGCCCTCGACGTGGCGGTGAGCTCATGGGACTTGTTTTTCTGACGCTGAAGGTGCTGTGATGAGAATGCTGGGAACTACCTTTGCAGCTGTTCTCTAAATTTAAAACTGCTCAAATTAGAAGTTCATTTAAGTGGAAGAAGATACCTTGACACCGTTAGGTCTCCTTTAAAGATCTTTCTTCCAGTGGCTTTTCAGCATTGTTTCCCCAAAGGTCTCCTAAATAACCTCAACCATATGCTGGAATTTGAATCTTTTTTCTTTCAATTTTGTTTCCAGTTGAAAATTTAAAAAAAGATCTCTCCTGTCTTAAACCCTCAGCACCCATGGAGACCGTTAAGAGAAGGCGGGAGCAGCAAGCCCCCCCGCCCCCCCCATTTCACAGCCTGTGCGCCCCCCCCCAGCTGCCCCTCCTGTCTCCGGTCCCTCCGGGGGTTCCAGAGATGCCTCCAGCTCCTCTCTCCCGCTCCCTCTGAGCCCCACGACCCAGGAGGCTGCTCCGTCAAGGGTTGTCTGCTCGGCTCCTGGTCCCCCTCCCTTCTCCATGCCCAGTGTTGAAGCGCCCCAGGCCCAGGGTTGGCAGCCTGCTTCCCTGTCTGCCCTCCCTCCGCGCTGTCTGCTCCTGCCTCCCGACTGGAAATAGCTTCTGCGTGCCTAGACTCCCTGACCTCCACCCCCTTGAACTTCATCTGCAGTTCTGATTATCCTCAGAGGAAACCTGCCCAGCCACCCTTCCCACCGCTCAGGGTGACTCCACTGCCCAGCCTGCTCAGGACACAGACATGGGCGTCGGTGTGGACGACCCTCCCCTCTCACCCTAGCCTGTCCACTGGCAAGTCATACTGGTTTGACCTTCAAGGTGAATAGACAGCCACTTCCCATCCCCTCCAGTACCACCACCCTGGTCCCAGCCATGATGCTGCCTCACCTGGATTATCACAGTAGCCTCCCAGCTGCACTCTGTCACCCTTGTCCCCTACAGTCAGATCACATCAGCCCTCAGCTCTGATCCCTCCCAGTGATGCCCCGTCTCACTCAGAATAAATTGCTACAAAGCCATAAAAATGTGACACTCCTTCCCCACAGCTCCCGTCTCCCCTCACTCTCTCCTCTCCAGCTGCGCTGGCCTCTTGGCTGGCCCCTGAACCCAGCAGGCAGGCGTCTGCCCAGGGCCTCTGCGCCTGCCCTTCCCTCTGCGTGGCATCCTCTTCCCTCAGACAGACGCACGGCTCCCCCGGCTTCCGTCAAGTCTTCTCGCACACACTGCTGCGGTGGTTGCCTGCTGCTGCCTGGCAAACAGCGCCAGAGCTTAGTGGCTTAAGATGATGAATACGTATCGCCCCCCACTGTTTCTTTGGGTTGGGAATTGAAAAACATCTTAGCCACGTGGTTCTGCTCAGGGTCTCCCCCAAAGTTGAAGAGATTCTGGCAGGGCTTCCGCCATGAAAGGCAGGACTGAGGCTGGAGGATCCGCGTCCAAGGAGGAGCCCTCGCACGCCTGCCAGGCTGGTACTGGCCGCAGGCGCGAGACCTCAGTTCCTGGCCATGTGCGTCCCCCCATAGGCTGCTTGGGTGTCCTCGTGACGTGACGGCAGCTTCCCCAGAGAGAGCTAGGGGAGCTGCAGTGTCTGTCACGTCACAGTCTCAGAATTCACTGAGTCACCTCCATCGCATCCTCTTTGCTAGAGGCCAGTCCCTAAGCCCAGGCCTCCACCCTTGAGAAAGGAGTATCAAAGAATCAGTGGGTGTACTTCAGAACCACTGCAGTCACTCTCTCTGTGGCCTTTTCTGAACGTCTTCGCACGCCTCGTTCCACGTCAGCCTCGCACTTTCCATCTTCTGATACACTGTGGACCACTCCTCATTCAGCTTGTCATCCCTCCCTCCACTAGGATGTCACCTCCCCTGGGACATGGGTTTTCTTCCACGCTCACTGCTACATCCCAGCACTTGGAACGTGCCTGGAACATGCCTGGTGCTTAATGGGCAGTTGAGGAATGAATGAATGGAATAGCACATTGTTGATACCCATTTTACAGATGAGAAAACTGAAGTTAGAGAGGGTAGGTAGCAACTCCAGGTCCCACAGACAGAAAGAGGAGGAGCAGGGACGGGAACCTGAGCATCTGGTGGACACTGACCCCTCGCCTGGCCCCAGAAGCTGGGAGTGGGCACCCCTCCAGGGAGAGCGGGGGGGGGAGCTGCGGCCCTCCTCTTCCTCCTCCAGGAGCCTCACGGCCGACACCTGAACATCTGCACCCCACTCAAATTGAGCTACGTTTTTGTGCCAAAGATCTCATTTTTTGTTACTGATTTACTTTTTTTTTTCTTTTAAGGAATGTGTTTACTGTGAAAACCAGGGACTGGGCAGTATCTGTGTGCCGTGTGAGGAGGGTGTCCCCACGCTGGGGCTCGGCGAGACGGCAGACACCAAAGTGTGCACCGTATGAGGAGGGTGTCCCTGCGTTGGGGCTCGGCGAGACAGGAGACACCAAAGAAGAGGAAACTGGCCCTGCCCCGAGTCACAGGAACAGGGGGCAGATGTAAACCCCCAGCCCGACAGCCAGCGGTCCACACTGAATGGTGCTCTGAAGAGAGGAAGTGTCTTCACCCCGGTTTCTAATCAAATGGACACATACACTTACAATGGCTTTTTTTGCTTTAGAAAAAAAAAAAACCCTTACTTTTCTGAAGGGGTGACTTAAAACTATGGAGGGTAGGAAAGGTTGGAGAAGAAATTTTTTATATATTTATAATATAAAGATGGAGTTTTCCGGGACAGGGAAGAGATTTTCATCGTTGTTTAACTTGAGAAAGACTGGCCCCCTCTGGAAGCGTCAGGGAGGGGCTGAGCGGGCTCCGGGGGCCTCTGTCCGGTGCTTGGTGTCCGTGGGCTTCCCCGTGGGCTGTCCGGAGGCATCGCACCAGGCTGTGCCTAACAGCTCGGATGCTGCAGGTGACTCCGAGCTGAGGGACCAGCCTTCCAGAACTTCCCCAGGGTGTGTTTGGATCAGATCAAATTCTGTCTTCGCCAGGGGGCTGCTTTTTATCTAAATCATTTAGTCAGACTAGGCGTTTTGAAAACATGCCAAGTGGAGACCATGGGGTCTCCCAGTTTTCTTTCAAAGTCTTTTGCATTAAATAGTGTGAAGCATAGTTCGGCCAACCAGCAGCTTCAGCTTCACATACGTGGCAAACATTTCAACCTGATGTATCTTAAGTTTGAGGTGAACAAGGTTGAAATGCTCGCTCTGGACTAAAGAAGCCTGGTGTTCTGTGTGACCAACTGCAGCATAGAAACACGCACCGTCAGAAGTATACAGACCCCTCGGTATATTTCTACATCACTCTCGTATCCTGTTCAGACCGGGTCAGCCAAAATGTAGATAAAAATAGGTTGCCGTCATCCTCTGATGGTGTCTTGTCTCCGCAAACCAGGCTTTGATCGTTGCATTTGGGACCCACTCGTGTTTCTTCTTGAGTTGGCACCTCCCGGTGCGTTCTCCTGGCAGTCAGCAGCCGCTGAGCTGGTGGCTGAGTCTGTGTTTTCCAGGGGGCTGTAAGCTCACCCCTCTCCCCGCACCCTGGGCTGAGACACTGACCCTGGTCCTTTTCATGAGCCCGACCGCATCGGGGCAGCTGTCCGGTCTCTGCAGTGATGTCCACTAGTGTCACTGGCACCTTCAGGCGAATGGGACACTTGGAAAAGAGTGAGACCAGACTGCCCAACTTTTTGCAAAACCTCACATTGCATCCTATATGCCAAAGATTGTTTGGGAAAATGTTACATTGGCCCCTGGAGTGTGTGAGAAGGTACCAGCGATGGAACGGTTGGCTCACAATTGGGCTGAGTCTATAGAAGCTAAAAGCATGCAGCTTTTCCCTTGCTCTTTGGTGGAGAAGCGGCTGCTGGAATAGGTGAAGTCTCGCTGCAATCCAGTTGATTTTCAGAGTAGAACCATTTTATGCCTGAATATCAATCCTACTTCTCATAAATTCAAGCACAAAAACAGTGTTTAATTTTTTTTTAAATTTACAAAGTAACATCGCCTTCAGATACTCAAGACGAGGTGTACGTAGTCTGTGTGTCTGTGTGGCAATTAGATGCTACAAACTGCTTCCTGCCTCTAAAGTCAGAGCATTAAGGGGTTAGACTGTAGGTAGTCGAAGTTGCATTTACGTTACCTAAAGAAAACTGCCAAAACCTTCTCTATGTTCTGAATGTTTACCATCAGCATCGTCTTACTAGTCATGTCTACTCGTTGGTTGTTAACTGCGTAGCTGCAACGTGTGCTGAGACGTTGCCAGTAGGAGCATTTTGTGAAATTGTTTACACGGTGCCACGCATCGAGTCTTACGTTTTCTCTAGTATGTGTGCTTACACGGGTGTTATAAAGACTTTTTCTCGATTTTAAACTGAGCCTTCTTTTTAATATACTCCTAAAAAGATATGTAAATAAGCTCTCAGAGTCTGTGTAAGGACGTGTGAAGCCTTGCCGGACAAGTGGTTTGTTCACGCGCAAACCCCCTTCTTCACCCAGTGCAATGTGTTGGTTGGACTGCTTGTGTCTTTTTATGACTTTTATGCCTTTTAGAAAATTGGTAAATAAAGCAAGTATATTTTTATTTTTATTTGTGTGGATTTTTATTATAACACAGAAGAAAACTGAATAGAGATCAAAGATTATCAAAAGATTTTTTTAAGAACCCTAGAAATTCCGGGCTCAGGACTCTTCTGTCGCAAAGGCCCCCATCACCTCTTCCTTTGCCCAAGCGGCTTCCCACCGGCCCCTTCCTGTCTGCGTGTGTGCTCTGACATGCAGCCCCCAGCCCAGTGAGCTCTCTGTGATGCAGATCTAATCCTGGAGTCCAGTCCTCCCACAGTCTGTCACTCACCAATGGAGAGTGAGGCCACTCAGCTCCGCCCCCTCGCTCCTGTCCACTCTGCGGTGACTCCAGGCACTACTCCATTCCGTTCCCGCCCCATCCAGGGCAGTTTGTCCCACCTGGGCTGGCTGCCTGTGTGCTGGTCACGGGCCTGAAGGCAGAGAGATCTGAAGGATCCAGGGCCAGAACAGCCTCGTGTCTCCGTCTGAGGCGATACAGGGAGTATGGCACAGCCTCCTCCCACCCACTCTCCTTCCTCAGTGATGAAACCATGCAGGGGACCACTTTTCACACCAGGACCATGAGTATCGGAGCAGGGAGATGAATGGCTCCTGGACCCAGTGCCCAGTCCTCCAGAAGTTCCCTGAGCAGGAGGGAGGGCTCGACTGCCTCCTGGCCTGGCCACCTAAATTCAAGTAGTGATTGGGGGTGGGGTGACGGTGGGGCACACAAAAGGCAAAGTCCTCCCAGTGACCATGGAGTCCTCTGCAAACTCCCTAAATGGCCAGATATAGCTGTTTCATATATATAGCTGAACTTCTGAATGCCTTTGGGGGCTCTTAACTGCATTTTTATTCACCATACATCCCCAAAGTCACCCCCTCCCCTTTATTTCCAAACCAAAAGGAGCTTCTGCAAGCCTGTGGGCTGATTGCTTACAAGGATCCTTGGACACCCATAGGCTGGCCACTGCCTTTGTTTCCTGGGGATTTATGGCCTGCCACCCCTGCTGATAACTGGTCTCCCTGCGGCCACTGCAGCCCTTCCCAGCTTCTGCTGGCCTCTGTTTTTGGATATGAGGCGATCAAACAGTCCAAATGCTCAGGAAGTCTGTGTTCAGGCAAACTTTGAAGGTGGGATCAGTTCAAGGGACAAATGGCAGGAAGTGGGTCCACTAGGGGAGGGAGGATGGGTGGCCCTGAGATAGAGTAGCCAGTCTTCTAGGAGGAAAAGGCCAAGCCAGCCAGCCAACGGGCCCACTAAAGGAAATCTTACAGCGACTGACTTCAGGGTGGGACCGTGGGCAACTCCCAGTCTAACCAAGGAGGGTTTTGCTGACTCACACACCCTGCTCTGTCCTTATGCTTTTTTTCCCAGGGGTGCTTGGTCATACTGAGGCATATCCCAGACTTAATGTCTTCTTCTTTCAATTCTAGACAACATTCCTCAATCTCCCTACCCTATGTAAGACAAGGCTTTTGAGGTCCCTAACACTTGCTTCAGCCTCCTCCCTTCTCCTGGCAACTGTCACCTGTCCTTTTGTTTTTACCAAGTCAACTTTATAACCTGTAACCATAATTAAGCCTTCCTTGTCTTTTCTATAGATTGAGTCTAAACGTTGAAACCCTATGAACAGTGTTACATTGTTGTGACTCTGAAAGGATTGGCTAGTGGGCCAAGTAATGAGCTAAGATTACATTTCTCTTCTTGGGTTGCTTTTTGTTTTTCCTGGAGTTCCTAGTTGCCTTTCATTTTTTGCTCACATTATTTGCCTGTATTATTCTTCCTCCCTTCCCACATTCAGTTCCCCATCCAATCAGGAAAAGAGCAATAATCTTTTCCCAGAGGCCTCCCCCAGGGCCCTGTTCTAATGTGAACTGCCTTTCACAGAGATCATCCTAAATTACTTGTTGGATCTTATTCAAATACAATCAATAATGGATGGGTATGAATGAGAGTACAAGAAACAACACTGAGTTTATTTTTCCATATCTGAGTTTCTCAAATAGTGGAAACTTGGGGGTGGAGGGAGATCTCCTTCCCTGGGGTGACATCTAAATGGTGAAGAAAAGTAAAGTCAGTGGCCAGCTGTTGGCTCTCTTGGGATCCACCACTCAAGCCCCTCTCCCTCTCTATAGGCCTCACCACTAGTAGAGTGGGAAGGGCAATTGGGTCTTGGACCAGGCAGAGGACGGGAGGAAGAGGAGAGCTGAGCTTTCTGGCTTGTAGGGGAGACTGAGGAAAACAAGGTGTGATTGAAGGAGAGGACCAGGTTCATTCCTGGGTGAGCAATGCAGGCCTGGGACATCGCAGCACCCTGTGCACAGAAAAGCAAAGAGACAGCAGGGGAGGGTCAGCAGAAGGGGTTCCCAGGCAGTTACAGAGATCCGTGAGGTGACTTTGGGAACCATCAAGCCTTTCACTGAACTTTCCCTACCTTCAGAGGTCCCTCTTGGGGGAGCCTGAAGTGAAATAGTCATCTTCAGGCAGCTGGGGGCACATGTGGGTGTCTCTGATCTAGTCCCAGAACCCTACCACACTGCAGTCCCTGGATTTTTCTATCCCTTGCTGCCTTCCCACTTGGCTTAGGGCAATTTCTCACCTTCCCTACCTACCCAGTGCTTCTGCTAGGCAAGGCTCTTTGCTGGGGCTAGAGAAGGGGCCCTAGGTCAGACTGTGCCCCTGACCAGGGATGCTTGTAGCCTGGAGGGGCACAGACCAGACCCTGACAATCCAGGTCCCGGGAGAGAAGCAGAGGACTGGGTGAGGGTGCAGTGCTGCTGCAGGGCAGGTGTGCTCCCACCGGGTAGACGGATAGGGAAGCTGTCCCTGAACAGTGAAGAAACAGCCATTTAAGAGGGTTGCCAGCTTGTTCCAGGTGTAAGGCTCTATGTGTGTAAAGGCCTGACGGCCAGAAGGCAAATGGGTCTTCTGGTTCTGCTGGAAGGCGGCATAAACCAAGGCCCGTGAAGCAGGGACCCGGCTGGGGTCCCCAGGGCGCGGCCCCACCGCCCATGCATCCCACCCTCGGGGAGGCTGGGCGGGCAGATGGGCGGCCAGCCATGGGTAGCGGTCGTCTGGCGGACACAAGCGCACCCACCGCCCGCGCCCGCCCGCCCGAGGGACAAAGCCGGAGAAGACAAAGGCGCGGCCAACACCTGTCGCTCTTGGCTAGGCCGCCTCTTTTCTCTGCCGAAACGGCTGCAGCTGCCAACTGTCACGGGCATCAAGTTACGGGGACCAGACGGCGGCCTCGGCCAGCTGGGCGCGGGGGAGGGCTGGGGGTAGAGGGAGCCGAGGGGCGACAGGGAGGAGGACGAAGGGGGCAGGCGGGGAGGGGGGCCGGAGCGAATGAACAGGCGTGGGGGACTACGGAAAGACGCGCGGTGGGGGGCGGACCAGGGAAGGACAAGCGGCGATGGGGGAATGACCAGAGACGGAGAGCCTAGAGAGCGAGCAGTGCCGGCAGGCCGGAGGACCCCGCCCCATTGAAATCCTTGAGCCGATGGAAGGCGGCGTCGAGGGTATGGTGTCAGGACCCACGAGTCCGCAAGAAACGCAGGGGGCCGCAGGCCCGCTCCTACCCCAGCTGCCCCATGGGCCCCCACGTCCCTGGGACGCTGAAGCCACCGCTGCCTAGACCCGTCGACCCCTCCAGGTCAGGAGACCGCAGCCTTTGCTATGGCTCTGGCCCCCAGGACCCTGGCACTCGCGCAGGAGCGTCGCTGTTCTGCTGCACCTTCGGTGAACGAAGTCAAGCGCGAATGTACGAATAGATTGATAAGCTCCTGCTCGCACGCACAGCCGACCTGGGCGTCTTACTCAGGGGAGGAAGAGAAACAAATGCACCCCGGGCCACAGCTCTCCGGGACATCGCCCCTTCGGGTGCTCCCCAAAGCGGGGTCGCGCGGAGGCGGGGCTGTCCTCCTCCCACCGCCAGCAGGCCACGCCCCGCCAGCTGCCGGCCGACCCCGGCGGCGGGGCCAGACAAAGCGGGCGGCTTCCATTGGCCCGCACGGCCAATCGGCGCGTTGAGATGCAAATAAGTCTCCATAAAAGGGGCGGGCGCTCTGCCGGCTTAGGGAAGCGGCGTAAGACGCGCGGGCGGGTGGCCGGAGGCTGGGGGCCGCTGCGCTGTGAGGGGCGCGGGCGCTTCTTGCGCTCACCGCGCTCGGGGAGGTGCGGGTGATGGCTCCGCTCCTGGCGCCCAGCCGGGCCCGTGCGGGCCGGGAGGCTGAGGACGGCTGTGAGGCGCGGGGCAACCGCAAGGTGCTGGCTGTAGCCGCGGGTGGGCGGATGGGCTGGGGCCGCGCAGCGCGGGGGCTCAGTTGCTCGCTTCCCGCAGGCGCGGAAGCCCCTGGTGGAGAAGAAACGGCGCGCGCGGATCAACGAGAGCCTGCAGGAGCTGCGGCTGCTGTTGGCGGGAGCCGAGGTGAGGTGGGAGGGCGCCCAGGAGCTGCGGGCGGGCAGGGGTTCCGGTTGGGTCTTGCCTCATCTCCCCTCCTCCCCACCGGGCGCTCCCGCCGGCGCAGGTGCAGGCCAAGCTGGAGAACGCCGAGGTGCTGGAGCTGACGGTGCGGCGCGTGCAGGGCGCGCTGCGGGGCCGGGCGCGCGGTGAGTGGCGGCGGGGCGCGCGGGCGGGGTCGCGGGGTTGCGTTCGCCAGGCCTGGACCTGCCCGGGACCGATGACTTCCCCGCCCGGGCCGGGGCGCTCCCCGCGCGTCTCCTGGGTGAGCCTCGTCCCCGCGGGCCTGGCGGACCGGGTCATGGCAGTCGCCGCTCACCGGGCTGGGCGCGGCTCTCTCCCCTTTCACCCCTGAGCGCAGAGCGCGAACAGCTGCAAGCGGAAGCGAGCGAGCGCTTCGCCGCCGGCTACATCCAGTGCATGCACGAGGTGCATACGTTCGTGTCCACATGCCAGGCAATCGACGCCACCGTCGCTGCCGAGCTCTTGAACCACCTGCTTGAGTCCATGCCACTACGCGAGGGCAGCAGCTTCCGGGATCTGTTGGGGGACGCCCTGTCCGGGACGCCGGGAGCCCATGCGCGGAGCAACTGGCCAGTAGGAGGCGCCTTGGGGTCCCCGCTGCCTAGCCCCCGGGGCTCAGGGGACGACCAGTCCTCCGACCTCGAGGAGGCCCCTTCCGAGGGGCCGGACTTGGTGACCGCAGCCTTGGGCAGCCTGACTGCTGCCCGCATAGCCCACAGTGTCTGGAGGCCTTGGTGACCAACGCCAGCCTGGGGTCGCCCTTCCCTTGCTCTGTTCCCTCCTGCCTGGCGTCCAGATGTGGCAGGGCAGAGTCCTGGATGTCTCCCAGTTCTCCCGCCCTCCTCCAGTGTATGGTTTGCAGGGCAGTTCCAGATAATCAGCCCAGCAAGGCCCCTAGCCCTTCTTCTTAAGGGAGTAATTTTTATGGACATCCCACCGCCCACAACTCCCTGGGAGGTGGAGGGAGCTCCAGGCAGGAGGAAGAATCACACAGGGCTACCAGGCTTTCTGGGGTTCACCCGTGCCACACTTCTCAGGCACTGTGTGGGTGTAGGGGCAGAGGTGACAGTGGTGCTGAGCCTCTCCTCCGTGCTGGGCACTAGTGTCAGGCAGAAGGACACCTCAGGCCCTGGCAGCCCTGGCCTGAGCAGAAGCGCCAACTTGCCCTTTGGCCAGGACTCAGGGGAGGCTTTCTGCAGCCTTGGCTGCAGAAGCAAGGCTCTCTGTACGTCTTGCGGTTAACACACTTGAGTTTGTGTATTACATAGCCGTCAGATGTTCCAATTCTGTTAAAGGATTTTGGAGAGTTAGCCACCCTTCTGAAGTTTTGCCGAATGCTGTGCATAAATACTAAAACAAGCACATTTTTTCCTGTATGTAGTGCTGTGAGTGTTTTTTAAAACTTGCCACTCTATGTCCGCAGAGTGAGTAGTGTTATGGCAGTGGAGACGGGATACCCCATGGCACATCTCATGGGGAACAGTGGTTCCACCTATTGCCAGGTGGCTCCAGATGGGTTTGCCCTTCAGATCCTCGGGCTCAGCCTGCTCTCCCTAGGAATTGTGTGCATCCTGGAGATGGATACCACTGGATGGAGTCTGTCTCCCAAGTAACCAAGCAATAGGGAAATGGCCTGTCCCTGGACCATTCTCTTGTTCATGAGCTTCAGGAAATAAAACTAATGCCTGATTGCTAGCCATATGGTTTGGAAGTTTCTTTCAAAAATATGTTTTAGGGGGCCATGAGTGCAAGGCAGATGTCGGTCTACTTAGGTCATCACTTTTCTTGACTGAAGAGGGAGCTTCCCCATTGCCAAGGACCTCAGGGACATGGAGCCCACCCAATTCATGGCCCAGGCAGCCTGGACTTGAGGGCAGAGTGGGCCCAGGAGGTCAGAAACCCTGGAAGGAGGGTGACAGGATGGGCAGCTGGGATATAGGGAGACTGCCCTTCTAGGCTGGGTCAGGGCCTGCAGATGACAGCATGTGGCCAGGTGACAGCAGTCGCTGCCACGGAGAGCCAGCCCCACATCTCCTGTTCCAGGACCCCATGCAGCTTGTTCTGGTTCTCACTTTGGGTTGCAGTGCCCAGGCCAGGTCAAGGTGTGACAATTGAGGGTTGACACCTGGGTCTCCTCTCCAGTGGGTGCCTCTGCAGGAACAACATCTCTCCCAGGAGCCCTTTTACAAAAGCCACCCAGGCAGGTCCTGGTCACCAGGGGTACTTCCCCCTGGCTCCCCTGTGATTCAGTCTTAGACCTCACCGACCGGGCTGCAACCTGATGCAGCTTAATTTTAGCCACTGGGGATGAGTTATTGAGGAATTGGGGTGGGAGAGACAGGCCCATAAAGGGGAGCTCAAGAGGGATGGAGACGTTTCCTGGGATTATTTTAATTGCCCCAGACAGATTGATGTAGGATGTGTCCACAGGGACGCAGATGGAGGGCACCCACCTGTAAGACCTCTGTCCCGTGTGGCTCCCAGCAGCACTTCAAGGCCACTGCGATGAGCTCTGCTGCCAGGTGGGGAGCATCAGCCAGAGGTTCCAGACCCTCTGACTTGCTCACTGACCTGTCAGAAAGACCCACTTGTTCCTCTCATATCCACACGTGTCACATCCTCCCAGAGGCCCTAGAAAGGGGCCAAGTGGAACCCAGGACACAGGATTTTGAGTTGCAGGAGGCTGACCTGGGGGGACAGATGTTGCTGGGTCCGGGACCCTCCCTCGGTCAGAAGCCACTAACCCTAAGCTCTGGTCCGGTGCCCCCTCCCACCTATGAGCCAGCTTCTCCAGAACCCCTCAGAGCAGCCTCTCTTCTTTCTCACAAATGTAAATGGCTCCCAGAATAGAGACCACTGTCTGCCTCCATGGGGGGAGAGCTGCTTTTGCCTGTGGTGCAGCCTGGGACCACAAGTTTCCTGCCTGCAAACAACTACCTCACACCACCTCCTCTCTCCGAAATTCCCTAGGCATCCTCGCAAACCTTCCTCTAGGCATTTGATAGCCTCGCTTCATCACTGCCTGAGAATTGCCTCCTTCGCACTTCAAATCCCAGGCCCACTGTATTAGTCTTCTCTGAATGCCAAAAATTGCTACAAACTCGGTGTCTCAAAGCAACACAAATGTATTATCTTGCAGTTCCGTAAATTAAATGTCTGACATGATTTGCTGGGCTCAAGCCAAGGCACAGATGCGTTCCTTTCTGGGGGCTTGAGGGTGAATGTATTTCTTTTCTATTTCCCACTACGGAGGTCCCCCACATTCCTTGGCTGGTGGTACCCTGCCTCCATCTTCAAAGTAAGCAATGTTGCATCCATCTGACCTTCCTTTCCATACTCACATCTCCTTCTGATCCTCCTCTTCTGCCTCCCTCTTCTTTCTACTTTTAAGGACCCTTGTGATTACTCTGAGGCCACCTGGATAATCCAGGATAATCTCCCTACCTCAAGGTCCTTAAGCCTCAATGAGATTTGCAAAGCCTCTTTTGCCATGTAAGGTAACATAGTCTCAGGTTGTGGAAATGAGGGCAGGGCCATCTTCGGGGGGCCATCACTCTGCCAACCACACCTGTGCCTCTGCCCAGGCATTCTGCCTTCCATGGCAACGCAGTGGTGCCAGACTCCACGTGGGCACGGCGTTCCGTACCCTCTGACTTGCTTGCTGACCTTGCTCTCTACACCATATCATTAATCTCTCCTCCCTTCTGGATCATTCTCACCGACCTACAAACAAGCTGTAATATCTCCATCTGAAAAGAGGAGAGAGAAAATCTCCCTGGGCCCGACGTACCTAACAGCCTCTGCCTTTCTCTGCTTTAAAGCAAAATTACCTGAAGGCATGGTCTGTACTTATTGTCTCCACTCCTGCACCTTTCCGTCCCCTTCCTTCTCTCCAGTCTGGCTATTGTCCCCGCCCTGCACTGAAACTGCCCTTGTCAAGATCTCCAGTGACGTCCATGCCTCCAAATCCAGTGACTGTGTCTCTGTTTTGATTTACTCAACCTTCCAGTGAAGCACTCCTCGGGGGTTATCAGTCTCCCTCCTGGAATGCCCTCCCCCTCAACCTCAAGAATGCCCACTTTCCGGGTTGTCCTACCTTACTGACTGTCTTCAGTCTCTTGCTAGATGCTCCTCTCCTGCCAACCTCCTAATGTGGGCAGGCTCTGGGCTCGCCCCTTTCCTGTCACCCCTGCCCAGTAACCCCATTTGGTCCATTTGGCTTGTTACATCCACGTGCCCTCGAGCTAAATTTGCCCACCTCCATCCTTGTTGGCCTCCCTAGAGCCTTCTGTCTGCTCAGTGTCTTCATTTAGAAGTGAGATGGGCATCACAAACGACAGGCAAAGCACAACTGATTCTCCCCCGAAAGGCGTTTGGAGGCGCCCTGCGCTCGGGCGCTGGAGACGCTCAGAGATCCTCGGAGGCATTCGGGAAGCACCCACAGACGCCCGGAGGCGCTCGGAGGCTCTCGGAGCGCTGGAAGTTGCCAAGGCCTTGGCCACGCCCTCGCCCCGGCCAAAGGAGAGCCGCGGTGAGTCCTGGGAAGTGTAGTCCCCGTCCTTTGAGCTTCCTTTCCCAGAGGCCTCCCCGGCCCGAAGGCCCCGCCCGAGCCCGAGGGAACCCAGCGGAGTCCAACGGCTCCCTGGGCCACGCGCCGTCGGTTGAGCGGCTCTGCGGCCGGCCGAGGCCGGGCTGCGGTCCCTCCGACGTCCCTGGGAGCGGGAGAGGAAGCGAGGAAGGCGCTTGGGCCCTCCGCCGCTGGGGCGCCCGCCTTCCGTGTGGAAGCGAAGGCTAGAGCGCTCCCCGGCCGGCCGGGCGGGGTAGGGCCGCTGACCACTTCGGGTCACCAGGAAGCCTGGACGTCGGGGAGACTAGACGCTCCCCCGACGGTTCGAAAGCACAGCCAAAGCCAACAGTGACTGGCGTCGAGGAAGGAGGGGGTCGTTTCAGGCTGTGGAATGGAAGTTGTTTCTCCAGGAGGGAACACGAGCCTTGCTGACCTCACTGACCGTTCGGGAGAGCATGCCTGGGCTTTGCTCGGCATTCACTCTACAAACGCGTTGAGCACCTGTTCTGTGCTGGGAGCACAGAGACGAGACTGACCAGACCCTTGCTGTCGTAGAACTTGCCTTCTCTTAAGACGCTCAAGAGCCTGCAGAGAGCCATAGGCCACCACAGACTGCCCAGAGGGTGACCAAGTCTGCACTCGGTAGAGAGTAGCCAGAGAAGCCCGGAGCTTATCAGGTTGTTAAAGACAGTCCTTCGATTTTAATGGGTCTGAAGGGAGGAGGGATAAGGTTAAACCCATGACCTATTACCTTCTGGGCCCGCACGAGAGCTCCCCAGAGTTTTGCTCCAACACCCTCATGTAGAAAATTGCCCTCCCTGAAGGCTGTGCACTCCGGCTGTTGCTGTTCCGTTCCCAGCTATTGGCATGCTGGCCCTCCGCCGTCCATCTTCTTCTCCCCTCCAGATCCCGCCCCACCTCGGCCTGGGAATATCTCGTGGGCACCTTAGACACCTAAGGCAGTACCCGTACCATGGGCTTTGTCAGCCCTGACAGCTGAACGAGCTGCCAAACCTTAAGCTCCTGCCTCCTGTCCACCCTGCCCCAGGAACCTTGTTGAGACCTCTTTGGGGTCTCCTAGTCATTGTCCTCCCGTTGCTTCACAGTCAAGTTTCTCGAGAATAGTCTCCATTCTTCATCTCCTCATCTACTTGTTCATCATGAGATTTCAGTATGGCCCTCTGTTTCCCACCATCCTCCTGAAAGCTTGTCTCCGATGAAGTCCCAATGCCAGGTAGACCCTTTAGGTTTCATCTTACCTAAGTGCTACAGCATCTGACACTGTCAGTAATTTTGTGCTTCTTAAAATGCTGTTCCCTGTCTAGTTTTCTTGCTTCCTCTTCAACCTTTCCTTCTAGATTCTAGACAGGGCTCCTCTCCTCAGCCCACCGTAGAAATATTGCTGTGTCCCACATTTCTTTCCTTAGACTTCTTCCTCTACACTACAGCCTAGATGACCTCCATGGCTTCGCCCACCGCGTCCCTGACTCCAAAAGGACCTCCAGCCCACCAGTCCTCTCTGGGGCACTAGTTGCGTTTATCCAAATGACCCTGGTTGTCGCCTCTCAGATACGCCACGGGGTCTTCACATGCAGCAAACTCAAAGCTTAACTTAGCTTTCCTGCAAAGCCTGTACCTCCTTTCCTGTTCTGAATCCGAGAGCAGCGCGGCCATTGTCAGCGTCTCAGGGCAGAGACTTGACACGGAGACACCCCCTTCCCCTTCAGCCCCGTCCTGCAGGCAGGTCCAGGGGCTGTCATTTCCACCTCTTTAACAGGCGGAATGAAGGAATGAGGGAATGGGTTTACAGCTTACACCATGTCCCTTTCCCTTTGTCCCTGCTGCTACATTCTTAGTTCAGGTTCTCATCACTCACCTGGAGAATGACAGTGGTCATTAAGAAAATTCTCTACATCTAGTATTATCTCCTGAACTTACGTCCTCCAAAAGCCGGACACTGCAGATTAGCAGGTGTGGTAGGCCCATAAGTCCTGTGGGTCAGCTCAGAACTTCAGAGCTTCGCCTCTGAGCGCCTCTCCTGTTCCCATCCCCTTGCCGAGTGTTTGTCCCCCTGCACTGCGGGCTCACTGCTCTCCTCTCTGCTCGCCATCAAGGTCGGCTGAGATGCCACCTTCTGTGGAAAGCATTTCCTGGTCACCCCTGGTTCTACACAACGTCCAAGGTTTCTCTCTTGCCTCTCTCAGATGCTGTATTTCAGACAATGTTCATTCATTCACTCATTCTACAACATTTATTGCATGCTTGCTCTTTGTCGTGCACTATTCTAGTTGCTGGAGATAGTTTCTTCTCAAGCTTTTACTGTAATGAGGGGAACAGACAATAAATATATGCAGTGGCAGACGGTATTGACGTGCCCTGAAGAAAGGAGAATCAGGTCAAGGGGACAGGGAGTGGTGGTGCGGAAGCAGGGTGCAGGCTTAAGTAAGTTGTTTATGGAGATGACTTGTCCGGTAGGTTTTCTTTGAGCAGAGAACAGCTGAGGGACCAAGCAAGCCGCTCTCCTGGGAGGGAGTGTTCCAGGTAGAGGACTAAGTGCACAGGCCTGGAGGGAGGACTACGCGGGGCCTGTTCAAGGACTGCACCTCGGTCCCTGGAGTCTCTTAAAAAGTATTGTGTTTTCTGTGTTTGTTGACATGTACCAGGTACCAAAGGACCGCATGTAAAACCCTCTAGTCATGTGATCTTGCCTCTTCCTTCAACGCCACAAATGAGGAAACTGAGGCTTGGATAGGTTAAGTAACCTTTTCTTAAACTAGATTTTGGTTAAAAAAGGAACACACACTCCCAGGAAAAGCCAGGCATCACAGAAGACCTGCAGTGGAAGGTCCAGGTCTTCCCCTCGCTTGCTCCACACCTTCATCCCTCTCTCCGGGAGTCTCCACAGTTGACAATTTTTTGGGTGTCGGCTGTGGTGCTTTCCATGCACTTAGAAGCGAATCTATGTAGGTAAATGTCTTTCTTTTTCTGCAGATAGGATCATTTTGTACATACCATTCTGCAGGGTTTTTTTTTTTAACCCAACAATAGAATTGCTTATTCAGCAGTATAGATCGTGTACCTGCCGCGCACCAAGCACTGTCTCAGGCACCAGGGACAGTGGTGATGAAGAAAAGCCCCTCCCTGATGGGTGCTGCCCGCGCACCACGTCAGTACACGCAGACCCTCCTCATGCATCTCACCCTACAGGGTGTCCCCTCACTCCCCGCCCCGGCATGCAGAAAGCACGGAGAGAGGGCGTCCAGGGCTTTGCTGAGGTCAATAACGAGCCAGCATCCCGTGTGCTATATTAAGACACCACGTGAATTTCTAGAATTAAAATGGTGGGAAAATGGCATGTTATTGAAGAATCTGTAAATGACATCAGATTGATGCCCTAAAAAATTGTCTTGCTTTATACTTCCACCTTCAGCAGATGAGGGTGGCGGTTTTCCACACTCTCATTAGTAGCATGCATTCCTAGGTCACTGATTTACTACTACTAAAACTTTTTTTAGGGAAAGAGATTAAATTTGGGGGGTGCCCTGTGGCAGCTTTTGAGTAATTACAGGTTTGTCCTTTGGCCTATCAACATGAGATAGTTTGTGACTGGGATTTCTCAATAATGAGCCATGCTTGTATTTTTGTTATGAACCCCAATGGTCATGGTGGGGTCAAGGTCCTGCTGAATTTGGTTTGTCTGTCATGTTGTGTAGGATTTTTAGTAATAGGGGTTTTTTTAGAGCAGTTTTAGGTTCACAGCAAAACTGAGAAGAAGGCACTGACATTTCCCATCCATCCCGCCACCCCGGCCCCGTCCAAACACGGGCGCAGCTGCACAGCCTCCCATGGCATCAACACCCCCGGCCAGGGTGGGGCCTTTGCTGCAGTCAGTGAGCCTGCACTGAGAGTCGTCGTCGCCCAGGGTTTATAGTTTACATTAAGGTTCACTCTTGGTGTTTGTTGTGTGTTCTGTGGACTTGGACAACTCTATAACAAGTGTCCTTCACTAGCTCATACGCAATGGTTTCACCACCTTAAAAACCCTCTGTGCTCTCCCATTCCTCCCTCCCTGCAGCCCTGACAATCCCTGATCTTTTTTCTATCTCCATAGTTTTGCCTTTTCCAAAATGTTGTGTAGAATTTTTGCATCAAAATTCCTGAGAGACACTGTTGTGTAGTTTTCTTCCATGTGCTGTCTGGCTTGTGTGCCCGTGTTTGCTGCCTTTATGGAGAGATGGGAGCCTTGCTTCTGCTCCTCTGGGCTCCGGAACAGCTGAAGTGGTGCTAGGAGAGTATGGTCCTTAAGTTCTGAAAGCATCCACTTCGAAGTCCCCGGGGCCTGGCGCTGCTACCCCGTTCCGCCACGTTTCCTAGTGTCTTCCAGGCCACGTGTGTGTGTGTCTCCATCCTTGAAGAGGCAATTTCTGTCCCTTCTCTTTTCCTGCCTCTTCTATTTTCTCTCTCCTTTTGCCTCCTCCCACCCACTTCCTCTCTCCCGTCTCTGTTACCTGCACACCTTTGTCTCTCCATCTGTAAAATGGACAAGATAGCAGGACCAGCCTTGTTTAGAGCATGAGGTGGGGCAGTGTGAGCAAAGCCCTTCTCAGCGTCTGGTGTTGGTTCGAATCCCTTTTTGTCCCCGCCTCGTTCCCTCCCCTGCTGGCTCACTCATCTCTCCCCTTCCTCAGTTCCCCTCTCTGTCTCTGCCCCTCTCTCTGCCTCCCTCTGTCTGTCTTTTCCTCACCTCTTCTCCCTTCCGCTTCCCCCCAACCTCCCGGCAGTGCGTGTGGAATAGGGACAGTCCAGCTCCCGCAGGGCAGGTGACCCTTCCTCCCTGTCCCTCCCCTGCAGGCTCTGAGCGCCTCACCTCCCAGGCGGGAGCTGGGCTCCGTATTCTTCCTGTCCAGAGAGCTGCTAGCTGCAGGGCGAGGAAGCGCCGGCTGTGCCCAGGTGAGTCCTCAGGGAGGCAGGCTGACAGAGGGGAGGCGGGCCAGGGTGGGAGGCCAGCTCCCCTTCCTCTGTTTCTTCCTCTGCTGCCCACAGACAGCCCCTGCTGGTCTTGACCCTGTTAGTTAAAAAGGGGCAACCCAGTCGACACAGCTGAGGACCAGCACAGCGGACGGGTGTTCAGTAAAGGCCCACGGGCTCAGCTGGGGATGCTGGGGCAACCGGGAGGGAGGAGCGGACCTCTCCCAGGAAGCGGCCCAGGGGACACGTAAGGGGGTGGCTCCAGGCTGTCAGCCCAGGCTCTAGTTTTCTCACAGGGGCTGCGGGGAGCTCCTTGCACACCCTGGGCCTCTCAGAGGAGCCTGGCTGCCAGCTGTTCCTCATCCAGGAGTCCTGCAGGTCCGAGCTCTTGGCTTCTTGTCCTCTGGCTTTGCCTTAAGACCCAGTCTGTCCCAAGGCCCTGTGTCCCTGGGCCTCTCCCGAGGTTTGGCCATCCCTGAGTGCTCTCCAAGCGCAGCCCGGGTGGGGACACCTCTGCTGGGTCCTGAATGAGCTCTGAGGTCAGGAGTAGAGGGCAGAGGGGGGTGCACACCCTGCCTTTGGGAAGCAGAGAGCAAATCTCGGGGGACAGCGTGTGCACCCTGTAACCAGAAGGAGCTCCAGAAGAAAATTTCGGCATCTCCTGGGGGAGCAGAGCCTCCACCTTAAGGAAAATGTAATTTTAGAGGAGACAGGCACTTCCCCCATCATTAATGTGTAAGAAAAAAAGGCCACGAGAGGAGAACAATAAATAGGCTGGGGGCTGAGGAAAAGGTGAAGTGACCTCCCAAGCAGGTCTTCAGGCAGGCTCCTGAAGGAAGGCTTCCTGGAGGAGGTGGCCTGTGAGCCCTGCCGGACAGGGAGGGGTGCTCTTGACCAGTGGAGGCAGGAGGTTGAGCAGAGGAGGAGGACTTGCCTTTCAGGCCCCAAGGGTCACCATGCTCCCAGCTTTAACTTGAGAATTTCCTTTGGGAAGCCCCGGTTCTGGAAATAAAGTTGTCTAGCACATCTGGACGGGGAAACCAGGAGGGTCTGACAGGGCAGGAGTAAAAGCACAAGGGGCCTGGGTGGCAGGGGATGGCGGGGGGATGGCCAGGGATCAGCCTGGGGAGGTTCTGCCTCTGGGGCTCCTGTCTCCCCTCTCCCCTCCTTCCCATCAGGGCAGAGCCTGCACTCAGCTCCTACCCTCCCACCCCGCACCCCCCCCACTCCCACCACCCCAACTCCCATCCCCATCCCCAGCCTCCCACCACCCCCATCCCCACCCCCTGGCATCTTATCTTCTTCAGCAGCTTCGGGGCAGCAGCCTCATGGTTTTGGAACCAGCAGGATGATTGGGATCCAAGCGGTCCAGCCACGCTCCCTGCCCTCCCTGGACTCTGGGGGTCAGAGCCAGAGTAGGGAGGGCCAGTTGGGCGCCCCCCCAGGGGTGTGCAGAGCCAGAGCTGCCAGGACCTGAGCCCCCTGGACTCCGTACCCCAGAGAAGAAAAATCGCAAAAATGGGTAACGGGAAAGTTGTCTGTTGCTGTGTAACAAATCACCCCGCAACTTAGCAGCTTAACACAAACCTGTATTATCTCACAGTTTCTGTGGGTCAGGGATCCAGGCACAGCCGGGGGTGCTTCTGCCTCAAGGTGTCTTACAAGGCTGCAGTCGGGGTGTCAGCTGGGACCGTGGCCCTGTGCGGAAGCCCCCCTCTGGGTCCACATCCGAGCTCATTCACCAGGTTGTTGGCAGGATTCGGTTCCTCACGGGCTACTACACGGGGCGCCTTGTTCTTTTCTGCTTTTTGGCTGGAGGCCTTTCTCCGTTCTTTGCCATGTGGGCCTCTTCACAGGGCAGCTCACAACGGGGCAGGTGGCTCCCGTCTGAGGGAGCAAACGGGAGGACCACCGAGGCGGGAGGCGGCTCCTGTAGCCTCATTTCAGAAGCAGCACCCCGTCACTTACGCAGGGGGCGCGGACTGCGCGGCGCTGGGGAGTACGTACCAGGAGACGGGATCGTTGCGGGCCACCCCCACCCCGCTGCTGTGCTCTTCCTGCTGCCCCCGGGCCTGCGGGAGTGGGTCTCCCTGGAGCTGGGAACGCTGTGCGCGGGGTGTTGTCTGTGTGTTTCCCTGTCGTTTTAGAGTACAGTGCGTGGAATTGTTACCTCGTGAGATAGATGCGCCCAGAGAGCACAGGCCGCGACAGACGGGCGCTCATCCGCAGCGTTCTGTCCACATCCTTCCCTACTTAAGCCTTTCCAAGGCCTCTGCTGACTTGTAATTCCCACTCCCTGAGTGACATAGAGCATATTTTCTTAAGCTTACCAATTATTTGAACTTTCCTCAGAGCGAGGTTGGGCCCCCAATCTGTCCTTCCCGAGGACCCTGACGGTGCATCGAGGAAAGTCCCAGGCGGAGGTGCAGGGGCCGTAACGCTCTCGCACGAACCCACACAGGCCACACAGGCAAAGCTTGAACCACAGCAAAATCTGTGTCTTGGCCGAATGCCTCTCGGTCCTCCTGGAACTCGGGAGTGTGGGAGCAGCTGCTGCAAGTCTGTGCCCCCTCATCTTCCAGGAGGCTGGGCTGACCCCCTTGCCCGTAGCCTCGGGGTTGTGACGTAGCCTGGGGCTATGCGGGAAGAGCTTAGCGACCCCAGGGCGCTTGCCCTCGGCACCAGGGTGCCCCACCATCGATGCTGCAGTCATCTGGTCACTTTCTGGTGTACCTGTGCAGGGCCACAGGGGGCTGGCACTTGGCTGCTAGTCCTTTTATAATCTGTGTAATAAAGGGAATCTAAAAAGGACTCGCTCTTTCTTTACCAGCAAATCTGTCGGCCTTGGCCGAAGAGAAGGGAAGTGAGGGGAGGCCCAGGCACCCCGGTGTCTCCACATCTCCCCCTGCCCCGTGCCAGATAGTGCTTGCTAGCCCTGCTCTCCAAGGCTTGATCCAGCCCCTTAAGGCTTGAACACTTCTCCCCCACGATCTTGTGCCCAGATCTGTCCCTGCCATGCCCCCTGGAGAGACTTCAGAGAGTGGGAACCTCTCCAGGACCATGCCAGCCCTCAGGGGACCAGCATTTGGAGCAAAATAGAGGACAACAGTTCCCTTTTCCCCAACACCTTATTAGGGAAATTTGCAAACACATGGCAACGAAGGATTTTGCACACCTGTATGTATACCCACCACCAACTGTACCGCTTACGTTTTGCTGGATTATCACTTTATCACATCTAGGCAGCCATCCATCTGCCCACTTTATTTTTGATGCATTTAGAGTCAGTTTTTGTCTTCAGTGTGCTTTCCGCTAATTACTTCAGTGTGTTCACCAAGCAGAGTTCATTATTCACAGTCCTTTTCTTTTAATGTAAAACGTACACTGAAATGCCCTGCTTGTAAATGAGTATTTGCTGAGTTTTGACAAATTATACGTTTTTGTAACTCAGACCCTTGTCAAAAAAGATACCAAGCGTTCCCATCACCCCAGAAAGCTCCTGTCCCCCACTCAGTCCCACCCCCACTGAGAGAGAACCACTCAGTATCCTGCCTAGTGATACTACAGCCAAAGCAAAGGGAAAAAAAATATTTTTAAGGGTTTTTTTTAACAACATTAAAGTAGGTGAAAACCCACTGAAAAATGAAAAGATTTATTAAAAATATTTTGTTTATTTTATATAAAAAACAATTGATAATTTTGCCTCCTGGTTTTAATGAAAACAAACTCATCAGTGTTTCCAAAGTCTACTAGTCGTTTTTTTTTTTTTACATTTTTTATTGATTCATAATCATTTTACAGTGTTGTGTCAAATTCCAGTGTTCAGCACAATTTTTCAGTCATTCATGGACATACTAGTCGTTTTTAACGGAGAGAATTGCTGTTAATTTCTTTTGACCAAGTGATCTTAAATAACCTTTCATTAACTGCAGACAGACGTAAGATGCCATGTGACTGACAGTGCTAACTACCTTCTCAAGACCGCTTCCAAATTAGGATTGCGCTAAGCAAACTTTTGAATCAGCTTTAGAAGATCCAAACGCAGTGTTAATTTTACATTATAAATTACTGATACTGAATGCTGTTTTAAACTATATCAGATGACATTTCTCAAGGACTTAAATCAGAATATTTGCATCAAGTAAGTGGCTGCTTTGTGTAAATCAGATGTATCCATAGAAAATAACTTCTGTGGTTAAAAATTCGAAATCTAAAGACACTTATTTTTCATATATTTATTTCAAATGTGAAATTAGGGCATCTGGCATCTATAATCTTAGTTTCCATTTGATATGCATGTTTCTCATAATTGACACTCATCCAGTGATTCTTTTCAAATTTCTATACTTCCATTTTAAAATTCAAGCAATATATTCATATCTTTTGTTAAAATTTTACATTCACCAAGCATACTTCCAAAGTTACTGTTAATTGTTGTAAGCAAATAAAACCTGTTAAGTATATAGTTTTATGCCTAGTCATTTTTTTAATTGTATAGCCTTATTGTTTTTTCCACTTGGTTTGGAAGATCATCCCACACAGATTACATAAAATTATGTAATCTATTTACAGCAAGAAGCTTTTGATGTTAGCATATTTTTCATTTGATATATATACATGTCAATATTTATAAATGTCTTTCTATGTAAAGTGCCTTGACTGCATTTAATTTTGATCCTCATGGGGTGTCTGGATTTTTTTTAAACACCTTTATTGTGGTACGGGTGTGTTTTTAATGTAGGTTTTAGATCAGACATAAGAATATCCATCTGCTCACCCATTTTTAAAAATTCACACACAAAAATGTATATACTTATATCCTTTGTAAATGCTAAAAATAGGTTATCAAATTCATTTCACAGAAGCAGCATTTTTGCATATTAAGATTATGAGTGGAGGAAGGCATAAATTTGGCATAATTATATTTGGGGAAAAATAGTGTCTTTTAGACACTCTTGTATAACCTGCCATATTTCCTCCATTAGTATATCCCTGGCCACAGCATTTTTTATGTCAATATTTTTTCCCAACCTCTAATTTCATAAGCTAGACCTGGGAAGTTTTTTCTTTCATGTCAATAAAGTCAATACAACTTATTTTATTGTTATGACATTGTTCTTAATGTGAGCAGACCTAATAGTCTGACACACTTGTTCACAGTGGACTACATCTGGTGTACAATCAACAAGTAAAAAGTATTTGCTTCCTTTATTCTTAATAGTATTTCAGATCTGGTGTGATTTGCTTGTAGCATTATGCATTTGTTTTGAATTTTATTAGGTAAGACACATGGACTTCCAATAATTTCTTGTGATTCTCTAAGATATCTAAGGTAATTTTATTTTTGTTCAAAGTGTAACATCTAAAATCACTCAAAATATTCTCATTTTTGTTTATTTGATTTTATCATCTGCAAAGCATCACCTATTAAAATGTCAGCTTGAATATTTTTTGAAAACACCTTCACTTTAGAGAACATCACAATGATACATCAAATTTTCAAGGTTACAGATTCTGTTTAAATTTTTTTTAATATTTGAACCCTTTTTTATGGTTGCAAAAATTCTATTCTGTTGTATTATTGTGGAAAATATGCATGAAAAAGACAATTGTTTGGTATAAATAAGCCACTCATAGTGAATTTACTTGCCATTACAATGGTTTTTATAAAAGGTCTTTGAAAGAATCTTTGGCCATCATGCAAGATAGATTCTCTAAAATCTACATCTTGCCCTTTGTTGGGTCTGTGTTCTATTAAAATAATTTTTTATCACAAAATAGCAGCCACAATTATTAAAATATCTTTCAAATGGCATCTTCCTTTGTTTGCTCCATCTCATATTCACTAGTTTCTGAAATTTCTAAAATTTCTATTTTCTGCATAAGAATCCTTAACTTTTAATTTGACAGTAATTCTATTCTAATAATGTCAATGTTAAAGGACTCTCATTCTAAGTAGCTGGAACACTGTTTTTCTAGTCAAATTTGTAATTGTCCCCTATAATTTTGATCCATTTCTGTATATATTTATCATCTTTTCCTGAATATTGTACTACTTGGCTTTATAGATACCATATTTGTTGAAAAAAATTTAGTATACATATAAAATATATTTATTAATGTAATAGTTAATTATAACAAATACAATATTTAACTTACATTAATTAACTTAATGTGAATCATAATATTTAACAAGTAGGTATACATAAAATTTTGTGTGAAAAATAGAGAAATCAATTGCTGTTTGGAATGTAAACTGGTATAGTCACTGTGGAAAAGAATTTGGAGGTTTTTCAAAAAGCTACACACAGAATTACCTTATGAACTAACAATTCCACTCCCAGGCATAGACCCAAAAGAACTGAAAACGGACTCAAACCGATAGTTCTACACCAACGTTCATAACAGTGTTAGTCACAGTATCAGGAAGGTGGAAACAAGTATCCTTCAGCAGATTATGTTTAAAGAAAATGTAGTATATTTATACGATAGAATATTATTTAGCCAAAAAAAGGAAGAATGAAGTTCTGACACATGCTACAACATAGATGAATCTTAAGAGCATTTCCTAGGTGAAATAAGCCAAACACAAAAGAACAAATAGTGTATGGTTCCACTTAGGTATGAGGTACCTAGAATAGGCAAATTCACAGAAGTAAAGTAGAATAGAGGCTTCCAGCGCCAGGGGAAGGAAAGGATAAGGAGGTATCATTTGATGGGCACAGTTTCTGTTTGGGATAGTGAAAAATTCTCCAAATACACAGTAATGATGGTTGTACAACATTATGCACGTACTAAATGCCACTGAATTGTATACTTAAAAATGGCTAAAATGGTACATTCTCTGTTACGTATATTTTACCACAATAAAAAAAATCAAGTAAAGCTAGACATAAACATACCCTATGACCCTGTAATATCCCAATGGAAATGAGCAATGATGTTCACCAAGGGACAGGTGCAGGAATGTGCGTAGCAGCACTATTTGCAATAGCCCTAGACTGGATACCGCTCAGCTGTTCATCAGCACAAGGATGCATACGTAAGTGGTGGTGCATTCAAACAGAGAATGGTACCCCGCAACCAGCAGGCCTGAACTAGGACTGTTCACAGTGCAGATGAATCTCACCAACGTAATGCTGAGTGAGAGAAGTTGGAGTTGGAAGAGCACAGACTGTGTGATTCCATTTACATAAAGTTTAAACCCAGGCAAGACAAACCGGTAGCACAGTCCTCACCTTGGGGGTCATGACTGGAAGCGGCTTCTGGGGTGCACGATATGTTGTTTTTTGATCAGGGTCCTAGTTAATGGGTAGATTTACTTTGTGAAAAGTCATCAAGCTGTACACTTATGATGTGTGTACTTTTCCATAAGGAGGGTTTTTCTTCAATAAACAAGTTTACTAAAAAAAAAAAAACTCTACAGAAATCAATTATTACAAGTAGCAGAAAATTATGTACCCAGTGGAGATAAAGTAATAAAGACACTTTTTATATAAAAAGTAAATAACAATGAACTATTTTATAGTTTATACTCTAAGCTAATAGAGTATAAAACTTTTCCTGGTAAATTTATTTTTCTGGTTAAAAAAATTAATTTTCATAAAACATTTGATCAAGTCTCATTTATGGAAAGTAAAATTGAATGTGTGAATAAATTTGCATTGCTCACCTAAATGCCTGAGATGGGGTCCAGGGAAGCCTTCTGAGGAAGTCATCTTTGAGCTGAGTTCAGGAGCTGAGCACATGGCAGCCACTTCAGAAGCAGGAGAACAGGGGCCTGGGCCTGAGGTCCAAACAGCCTGATGTATCCTGGACAAAGAAAGGCGACCAGGGGCTGGATCACAGGCAAGGGGTGGGAACAAGTGAGGTTGGAGATACCTACACAAAGTGAGACCATGAAGGGCCTCATAAGGATGGCAAAGAGTTTGGATTTCATTCTAAGTAAATGTGATGCAATTCGAAGACTTAAAGCAGGGAGGGCAATAGGCTGAGTCTCGTTTTAAAAAGATGTCTCTCCTTTTCTGAAAAATCAACTGTAGGAAGCAAGGAGTCTAATGAAGAGGAGGCAGTTTCCTTTGTCAAGTAAGACACACCAGGGCTTGGTGTGTGATTATGGTGGCAGAAGTGGGATGTCGAAGACTTTTGGGAGTAAAACAGGCAAGACCTACCACTAAACTGGGTGTGTGGATGAAGGAAGGCAGGAGTCAAGGATGACTGGGATGCCTACTATGCATACAAGTGGGGATGGTGAGTAGCCAGCTGGGGATATATATATATATATATGCAGAATTTTGAGAAGAGGTCAGGGCAAGAGTTATGTATGAGGGTGTCATTGGAATATAGGTGTCTTTAAAGCCAAAGAACTAATAAAGATGACGTTGGAAGAGCGTAAACTGAAGACAAAAGAGGGTCTAGGCCCATGCCCTGGGTCTTTAAAGAGAAGCCAGTAAGTTGAATCTGATAAAGGGGGTTCAGAGTGCACCACTTTTCCCCTCCCTAACCTGAAGTGGTGGGATTACAACGCCTCTGGGACTCTTTCTGCCTTGACAGTAGCTGGGTCTATAATTCTGTGAAATAGCTACAGATTGCAGACAGTGGAAGGAGAAGAGGCTGCACCCATCCATCATCTTTTTGGAGCACTGAGATTCTTTTAATTGTATAAAGGTCTATTCAGGGAGGGTATAGCTCAGTGGTAGAGTGTGTGCTTAGCATGCACAAGGTCCTGGGTTCAATCCCCAGCACCTCCGAAAAACAACAACAACAAAAAAGACCTAATTACCTCCCCCACAAAGCAAAAACTCATGGGGAACCTTGGTCAGTTGCTCAGTGTTTAGAGAGTGGTGCTAATAACCCCGAGGTTGTGGGTTCAACGCCAGTGCGGGCCAGGAAAACTTTTTTAAAATGTCAATGGCTCCCTCATTGAGCTTCACTCACCCTCCTGGCATTTGGGATCCTCGCAAAGTGACCCCAAGGTAACTATCTCACCCACAAAACCAACTCCTCTCCATCCTTATAGTGTCATGGCAGCCCCACATCCACACCTCCATGCTCTGCCCTCTGCCCACAATAAATCTCTTATTTTGGTATCTTAAAATCACACCCAACTTTCAAAGCCCAGGTAGAAGATTCTGTGGGTGTCCAGTCCAGGTCCCCTCAGAGCCCTTAGGCCATTTCCATGCACCCCACACAAGCACTTGGGTACGTACACACACATACAAATCCCATGTACTGCAAAGACTTCCCACTCTGGCTGGCGCATGTAGGAACTATTTCTGGTCCTGTGTGAACTTGGAGAATTACTGTCCTTGTTGTTCTTCCCCAGCCTTCAGTAGATTTCTCACTCAGGTGCTGGCTGGTTCTCACCTGAAGGCTCAAGGGGCACCCTCTGCAGTCCTGTCAAATGGCAATGTTACTTTCCCTGCAAGGCTGTTAAGAGATGAAGGCACCTGACTAGTGTTTGATCCCAAACAGCCATATGGTGTTCTCCGTTCTCTGCCTCTTCCTTAAAGACCTGTTTCACAGTGCAAATAGCACAGCCAATTAATTTTGCACAATCTTAGAGATTTTCTGACATTTATTCAAACTTCCTCAAATCAGAGTTACTATAAAGCCCCTTTCCCCATTACCACAGACAACAGAACAATCATTTGTCATTTTCTTCATTTTTCAGCCCTCTCTCAGTGGACAAAACAAGCCTTAGTAATAGGTTGTGCAGTCACTACTGCTGCACTATACGTACCCCCCAGAGTCGGCAGGTTCAGACAGCCCCTTCACTTGTGCTTGGCCTGACACGTCTTGCTTCAGATTCTTCTCTTGGTTGCAGATGGAACTTCCAACATTTTCCCCAGAAATCTTGAGCCAGATTCATCAGTTGGTTGGACACATTTTCTATTTCCCACATTATTGCAGACAAGAGATTTGCTGAACTTTCCACCAATACTTATTGATATTCATTTCTCCATCTTCCAATAGCATTTTTCTCACTTTTTCTTATGCCCTCATTGACAGCCTCAAGGCCATTCCACCAACAGTCTTTTCCAGATCCTTCCAGTTGCCTGCTGCCAGTCCCAAGGACAGTACTGTACATTTTGGGGTTTTGATGTATCAGCAACCCAGTCTGGGTACCAAATTTCCCTTCCTGTTACTATTGTTGTGTAACAAATTGCCCCCAAATTTAGCAGCTTAAAAAGGGTAGAGAGGGTGTGAAGAAAAGGGAACCCCCTCCCACACTGCTGGTGGGAATGTAAATTGGTGCAGCCACTATGGAAAACAGCATGGAGGTCCCTTAAAAAACTAAAAATAGAGTTACCATGCAATCCAACAATCCTAGTCTTGAGCATATATATTAGAGAAAACTCTAATTCAAAACAATACATGCACCCAATGTTCATAGCAGCACTATTTACAATAGCTAAGACATGGAAGCAACCTAAATGTCCACTGCCAGATGACTGGCTTAAACACACACACACACACACACACACACACACACACACACAATGGAGTATTATTCAGCCATAAAAAAGAGTGAAATAGTGCCATTTGCAGCAACATGGATGAACCGAGAGATTATCAAACTAAGTGAAGTATGTCAGACAAAGACAAATATGTATCACTTACATGTGGAACCTAAAAAATAATACAAATGAATCTATGTACAAAACAGAAACAGACTCATAGACATAGAAAACAAACTTACAGAAGCAGAGGGATAAATTAGGAGTATGGAATTAACAAATATAAAACTACTATATGTAAGACAGATAAGCAACAAGCATTTATTGTATAGCACAGGGAATTATATTTAATATATTGTAATACTTGGAAAATAATCTGAAAAGTGTCTATACATATCTATATATCTATATCTGAATCACTTTGCTGTACACCTGAAACTAACACAATATCGTAAACCAACTACACTTCAATTTAAAAAAGAAACCTTATTTTATTTTGCTTGTGGTTTTATGGGTCAGGAATTCATAAAGGGCTTACCCAGGCAGTCCTTGCTTGGGGTCTCTCGAAGTTATAGTCAGATGTTGGCTGGGGCTCAGAACTCTAGTCTGAGGTTTCCCCTCGAATGGATGTTCAAGATGACTCATTCAAGTTGTCTGGCAGTCACTACTGGCCGTTGGCTGGAAGCTAAGCTGGGTTGTTGAGTGCAGTGCCTACGTGTGGCTTTTCTGGTGCGGCAGCCTCAGAGTAGCCGGACTTCTCGCGTGGGGGCTGACTCCCCCACAGCAAGTGTCTCCAGAGAATCCGGCAGCAGCAGCATGGTCTCTTATTACTCAGCCTTGGAAGTCAGGTAATGGCACCTCTTCCATTCTCTGTTGGTCAAAATCACCCCTGCTTGCCCACGTGGGAGGGGAGGAGACCCAGAGACTACCTCTTGACGGGGGAGGAGCAGCAAGGGTGTGTTTTAGAAGATCACACAGGATGGGAGACACTGTTGCAGCGAACTCTGGAAAGTACTATCTGCCACTTGGGCAGCTGATGATGTCCTGGAACATCAAGTGCCTTCCTTGTCTCTAGACAGTTTAAAGGTCTCACAATCAGAAATCTATGCTCTTGCTCTAACAGCAAAACAGTGAACTTAGTTTGGGCAGTCCTGAGCAAGCACACAGGAGGCTCCACTCTAGGCTCCAAACTTCCTGAGGTAGGAAGGCTGGTGTCATGCTCTTTGAGCATTAAAAATGGGCATATTCATTCATTCATTCATCTAACCAATGTATGTGAGCACCCATTACGTGCCAGGTGCCGGGGGTACAGTAATGAGCAAAGTCAAACACAGTTCCTCACCTCCTATAGCTTACATTCTGGTAGGGGTGGGCTGAAAAGTGGATGAGAGGTGAGGAAGTGGAGACCGCCCTGTTACTTGAGAACATGTCTCTGTAAGGGAGGACGTGGTTCCTCTCTTAAGCAGAGGGCAGAGCAGTTGAGTGTTTCAAATAGCAGTGAGAGAACAGTCAAGCAGATGAGGCCTGAAGCACCGATGTCCTCAGCCAGAGATCACCAGACACCCATCTGGAGCTGATGGAGTTGGATTTATTATTCATCCCAGCAAGAGAGACCACTGCCGTGGGAAACCTAAGTAAACGGACGTCGCAGGGACTTAGAAAATTTGGGTTAGTGTTAGTCGATTTGGGGAAACATTGAAGGAAGCAGGGCTTTGCTCTGGATTGGAAAACGTCAGTTAAAGGAGGCGATTCCTTGACTGGACGTCTTCACAAACCTTATCTAAAAGGCTGGGCGACGGGACAAAGGTAAACCTGTAACTGGTAAAGCAGCAGCACCCTCGCCAGCCAAGACAGGGGGGCTTGGTCACTTCTGTGGCTGGACTATGTGCATCTTCTGTCTGTGTGCTCAGACACGAATACAGCGGCCTCGTTTTCGCCTTGGTCTATCATCAGAGCCCGATGTCGGCGTCTTAATGGAATTGTTTGTTCAACAGCCCCAAGGCCTCGCCGACGGCACCCGGCCAGCTCCCCGCCGCAGGGGCTGCGTCCCCGGAACTCGCCACGGAAGCTCCGGCTCCCCTCGCCCACGTGCCCGGAGGGCTGCAGGCAAGTCGGGAGACGCCTCCGCCCCGTCCTGCGTCTTACGGGGTTTCTGTCCTAACACACGGGCCGCTCCATCAGGCCTCGGCTTCTCAAGCGAAAATGAGCCGGGGACGGAGGCCCGCCGCGGTGGTGCCGGGATGACGGGACGGAACCGATGTGGAAACCCCATACAGTCTTCCCGGCCGTCAGGGCGCACTACAGCTGCCCCTGGGCTCAGGCATCTCTCTCAGGAAGGGCCTTCTTGGACTCGGACGCCCGTGCCCTCGGGGTGCAGGAGGAGCCTAGGCCCGGCGTCCGCGTGGAACATGGCGGCGCCCTCGGCGCGTCAGCTCCGCGGGCTCGGCTATCGCCCCGCGTCCCGGGCCGAAGGGGGAGGCCTGTGCGCGTGCGCACCTCCGCCCCGCCCCCCCCCCACCGCCCCGCCCGCGCGCGGGTCTCTGGGGCGGCCGGGCCACGCCGCGCGCCGATTGGTGGCGTTCCAGGCCCGCCTTCGGGTGATTGACAGCTCTCGGGCCGCCACCGCCTCGCTGCCCCGCCGCCGCCGCCTCAGGGTGTGGAGCCCGCCGCCGCTCGCGGGCTGCGCGTCTGCCGCCGCCGCCTCCAAGCCTCCGCCATGGACCTGTTCGGGGACCTGCCGGAGCCCGAGCGCTCGCCGCGCCCGGCTGTCGGTAAGCGGATGGCCACCCGGCCGGCGAGGGGAAGGAGAGCGGGCGGATGGCGGCTGCGGCCTGGAGGCCCGCGGCGCCTGAGGCGGGCGGCGGGGGAGCGGGCAGCGAGCGCGGCCTGCACCGGGCCGGGCTGCGCGGCCACGGGGGCTCGGAGCGCCTCCGCCATGTTCGCTGCGCAGGAGGGGAGGCCGCGGCTCGGGCGGCGGGTCGGGGCAGCGCCGGCCGCCGCGTCCTTTGTGTGCGGCCCGCACGTGTCGGCCCCGCGGGCCCGCGTCCCGGGAGCCGCGCGCCGAGCCCGCCGGCCTCGCGGGGGGGCGCGCTGGCCGGGCCCGAGCTGCCCGCGCCGCTGCCCCCGCGGCCGTCGGGCCTGCGCTCGCACCGCTCGCCCGGCGGACCGCGTTATCCCGGGGAGCTCCCCGCTTCGGCGTTTTACTCTGCTTTGTTTTGTGTTTACGCCAGAGTCAAGTAATCACCGACCCAGCCCTTCGTGGTTTTGAGGCCCAGGAGAGAGGACTCGTTCTCTCTGCTCCAGTGATTTTTATGTCAGGTTTCGTAGTCGTTTGGGGTTCATTCCCGGGGCCCAGGAAGCCCCCGCTCTCCCCAGAGTGAAGCGCAGAAGCGCTCCCCTGCTCCCCTGACCTCGGCCGGTGCGGGAGTCCTCTAGGCTGCGGGCTCAGCATTACGTTTCCGCGGTGCGAGGACCATAGTGTTGGTCCTCTGTGCCCAGCGGATTAGAGCCACTCCAGGTTTAATTTGCCAAGACCTGTTAATATTTTCATGTGCAAGATGTTCATCTAGATGCTGGGGTTAGGGTTTTACTTTCAAGGCTAACTTAGTGGAAGAAAACATGGAAAACTCTAAAATCAAAAATTCGGGTTCCAGGCTCAGTTCAGCCCCACTAAATCTGAAGGCCTGGGGGGGAGGGGAGGGGCCCTGAAACTGTTATTAAATCTGCAGCAGGGGATTTTGGACAGCCCAGCAGGGGTCTGGAGACCTTGGTTTGCCAACTGCTGTTGGAGGGAATACCAAGGGTGACTGAGCCACAGCCTTTGCTTTCAAAGAGCCTAATTCTGAATGCAAGTGATTACAATTAAAAATGGCTAAAGTTAACGACTGTGGGAAATGGTGAGGTCCCGGAAGCGGGGTGTTTGTAGTCCACGGACAGAGTGGGGAAGGAGGCGGTGCTGGAATCGGGCCTCTAAAGATGGGTAGACTTGTGGTTTGCAGAGATTCTAAGCAAGGGAACACTGCTCAGAGCAGGAACATTTAGTTCTCCAGTTTGCCTGAGCATACTAGTGTGGAAGAGTGATAGTCCAGGGGCCCTAAAGGAAGGTCCCAAAGAATGCGTTGTTCTGCCCTCCACAGAGCCTGGACTCTGGCTTGTCACATGTGGACGGCCATGCTAGTCTTTACCTGACTGATATTCTCATTAATGGCATCGATAACTTTTCCCCACTGAACATTCATTTTGTAGATTGTTTTCTGGATTGTTCTAGTTGTGGGTAAAAACTCTGGCTTGTGTATGCAGTCTTTTTTACTCTTGATAGAGTATAACTTCTATCTGAATATGGTTGGGGCAGAGTTTGGATTTGCAGATGTGCCTGTAAGCCTATCATTTTCTTTAAAATCTCTGTAACTTTTTACCTGAAATTAATTTGGGTCCGCTCAGGGGAAGAAGACACCTTGAAATGATGCAAAACTTGACAACGCTTAAAGTCGGTGCTTGGGAGGGCATATCAAACCCTGGCTGAGGTGACAAGGTGGCAGAGGCACTGCAGGATGTCTAAGCCCCCATCGCTGGAGAGTGGGTTAGTGAACAGACTGCTCCCTGCCTGTGGGGATGGCACTCACGTTGTCACAGGTCCTGCTTGGCTCAGTGTGTTTTTAAAAATAGCTTTAAAAACAAAGAAGGCATGCTTTCTAGTTTGTAGATGACAGAAGGCTGGGAGGAGTAAGTACTAAAGTGGGTGACAGAATTGGGAACCAGAGTTACCTTGACAGGCAGTTAAAACCAACAAGATGAAACTTTACAGGTTAGAAAAATCAGTTAAACAAGAACAGAATCTGATTTCACAAGGTTTGATTTTTGAAAACTTAATTTAAATGCCACACTTTATTTTAGAAAAGTTGGTCATGTTGATTGCTAAAATTGCACATAGAGTGAACGAAAGGAAAATAAGGCTGATTTCCTAAAGTGAATGGAGAGATGAGGCTAAACTGCACCGTCATGAGCCTCACACATGGTGTGCAGATGTCACTCATTTCTGAGCTAATGCAGGAAACAGTAAAAGCCTCGTCATTTTCAGAATCCCCAGAAAGAATCGCTCTGGACATGTAATCAGACTGTTTGGTTTCAAATCCCAACTCTGCTCTTACTGCCTTCTGTTCCTGCATCTGTGGAACAGGGGTGTTGCCTCCTGCTATTAGCCCACAGGTGAGGGGAGCACTGTGTGTGCAGTGTTTGGCACAGGGTAGAGAGCACGTGGTCTGTGCTTGGTAGGTGTTACTATGTAAGTTAACCTTAACAGCTATTGAAGGGGAAAATGCACTCTTAAATGGATTTTGTGAAAACCTAAGTGTTCAAAGGGAGGAAATACCACACTGCTCAGATGACATCAAGTGTATTTTGTTTAGTTCTTTGATTTTTGTTTTAAACATCATGTCTAATGCTCCTACCCGAAGCCTCTTAGTTTTTATGGTCTGAAGAAAAGTGTAGAAAGAACACATTAAATGTTTTGAAATTCTGTGGTAAATTAGGAGTTTTTTTCATCAGGGGAGTTAACAGGTTTTGATTGCTGAGGGAATAAAGTTTTTTATATATAGTATACATAGCTTACATAAAAGAGGAAGTATGTTTGTTCATATCAGTTAGAAATGGAATTTCTCTGGTAGATGGTACTCATAAAAGTGCTAACTTGATGTCTTTTAGGTTGACAGCTTATATTTGGCAATCCACACAAGTTAAAAGTGTCCTGGTTTAAAGTTGTTTCAGTGGTAGCCTGGTTTCAGCTTTATAGGGTGGTTCTTTGACTTAACTAGGTTGCTACACCAGTACACTTTAAAACGGATGGTCTCTGTCAAGGACTAAAATATTTGTTTGGCAGGCTGTCTGCAAATTATTTCTTTTTAAAAAATTGGAAATCTAAATATGAAGGTTAAGATATTAGAAAAAATTTAGACTAATTGTAAAAGTTCAGGGTTAAGAAAAAAGACAAAAAATTGAAATGGATTTAACTATGTAAAAATAAAAAAGTTTATGCAGGGACAGCACCACAAAGGCAAAAGACAAACAGAAAATAGTTGCTGTACACATTACTAAAGGTGCTGTCCCTAGTAAGGGAAAGGCTCGTGCAGATTAATAAGAAAGAGATAGCCCATTAGAAAAATGGTCAAAAGACGTATCCCGACAGTTTATAGAAGAAGAAATGCAAACGGCCCCTCAGCAGGGCATGCTCGGCTTCCTCAGCCACTGGAAGGGAATAGCACGTCACTGATGTGCTGTGTTTTTCACCCATCAGATTTAAACATTGGCAAGACGGTAGTGAGGATGTAGAAAAATGGACATGCTCATAAAGTGTGTTGGGAGTGGAAGTTACAGCTTTTGGGGTAACAACTCTTGGCATTTGTCAAGTTTATTTATTTACCCTTTGACCGGCAGTCTAGCAGGTAAAATAAGGATATGTCTAGGGTTGCTTACTGTGACATCTGTCATGTGAAAACCGAAATCATCCTGCATGAACATCAGTGAGGGAACTGGACAAGTGAGTGGCAGTGCTTCCCACGCAGGATAGTGTGCAGCTGTTGGAAAGAATCGCAGACCCAGTGTGCTGGTCTGGAGCCTTCCCTGACGCTTCCGTGAACAACCACATATGTAGAGGATTGTATACAGTGTGCTTCTACCTTTAAAAAATTAGAACGCACGTACACAAGTCTATGAGCCTAGAGGAGAGTGGAGAGTATTCACTAAATTGTAACTGTGACTTGGGGGAGTGGGGAGGCGGGGCCTTTCCCCAATACTTCAATGGTATTTGTAAAACATGTACAGTATCCCTCAGTACCTGCAGGGTATTGGCTCCAGGATCCCCTGGGGATACCAAAATCCAAGGATGCTCAAGTCTCTTTTATAAAATGGTGTAGTACAGTTGGCCCTCTGTATCCATGGGTTCTGCATCCTCGAATGAAGAGGTTGACTATCAATTAGTAGCTGAAAAGAAAATTCAAGTATGAAAAACAATGTGGGCAAAATATTTTAAATCTTTTTGTTGCTTCATAGTGTACATAGCAACTTATAGCTAACCTGAGTATAGTCAGCCCAAGAGTATTTTTCTCAGCGTAGTATATGACTTTCAGTAGACTTGGCTTCAGAATGTAGATTTTAAAAATCCTAGGTGAGAGTAACTGTAATGAAAAACTTGTTTTCTGTCTTGTTTCATTCTTTATGAGAGTTCTTATATTTAGAAATCAGGGGGCTCTTCCAAAGTTTTGGGTCAAGGCCACACTTGGTCTAATGATTACAGCCCCAAATACTTTGGATTACTGTTTATCCAAAACAGAATGTAAGGTTCTGGCTAATAGAAAGAAGTTCCCTTTATAGCATCTATGACCTATAGATTTTTTTTTAATAATTATATGCAGGCTGTTCTAACTTTGATCCTTTTATGATGCAGAAGGTACTCCAGAGATCTCATAGAGCTTCTAGATTATCTTTGTGGGGTTGTGGGATGATCCTTGCAAAGTTCCTAGAACACGGAGGCCATGTAGCACCTCGCAGAGAGCATGGGCTGGGAAAGCAGGCTGCCTGGGTTGGCTCTCCACTCCTCACTGGCTCTCTCTTTTGACAGTTATTTAATCCTGGTGCCTCAGTTTTCTCATCAGTAAGTAACAGTCATAATAGTACCCACCTCATAAGATTATTATAAGGATTAAATGCATTAAATTAATGTAGAGCACTGGAATAGTTCCTGGCAGGCAGTGAATGTTAATTATCATTTTTATAAGCTATTCTCAGTGTGGCCAACAAAAATATGAGATGATTTCATTGTGTTTAATTGAAATACAACTCACAGTATTCCAGAGTCACAGAGGAGAGGAGAGGCTCATTCTATTCGGTGTGGGGGAGATAGGCCATTCTCTGGGTTGGGGGGTGCTAGGTTTGGGGCACTAGCTTAGAGTGAGTTGTAGCCAAAGGAGAATGGCCAGCCTAGTGTTAAGCTGGAAATTCTCTACTATGAGGAATGCTTGCCAGGACTGAAAATGTATCACCTGGTAAAAGAGGACCGCCCCCATCAGACACTGGCATTGGAAAGACCTGGTTTAGATGGCTAGTTGAATTCCAGAACTAAAATCTGACCCTGCGTAAGTGGAAGGGTTGGTTGCTCTTCAGGTTGGCCCCCTCCCTGTAAGGTCCTCCCCTCCCAGGATGCCCACGCTCTGGCCCCACCGAATGCCGTGTGATTGCCGCGGGTCGTCTGTTCAGTTCTGAGACTGTTAGAACGGGCGTGTTGATGATTAGACCAATGCACTTTGAGTTCCCCTTGAAAGTGGCCTGCTAGAATATTAGGAATTCTGGGAGGAGAATTAATACAGTGAGTAAATGTTTGTCCTGAATGCCTTTTGATGTCCTTACAGTGGTTCTTTTTGAATACTTCGCATAGAGCCTTTATGTCACTTGTGAGAAAAATGAAAGTATTTGCAATTGCTTAATTTCTTTAGGGTAATCCTGAGGGATAAAAATAAAATTTAATGGAGTAGACATTTCCCATTTGCATTAAGGGATATAAAGCCGAAAAGTTACTTTTTGCTAAATTAGGAACTTACTAGGTGTTTAATGTACTTCTGACCTAAAGACTCCTGAAGAAATTTCTTTCCTTGGAGTTTATAAATTTTAATTAAAGTTTTTAATTTTTAAAAAAGTAGAATTGATACCCAGCTCATTTCTGGGCAAAAAGACGAAATGGGATGAACCTTTTGGAGCATACAAGTTGAGTTGTTTTGTAAGTGAGTGCATTTCTGTACTTGAACTTGAGGAACCAGAGGTGGGACAAGCCTGTGTCAGTATGTTGAACTTCCTAGGACGTGGATGCCCGTGCCTTCCTCAGCCCTCTGTTCCCACCACATTCCTGTGCCAGTGCTTGTATTTAATAGCTTAAATAGAAATTTTGGGGAAAGCTGGAAAAGGAATAGTGGTTAAATTTTGTGTCACATGGGATAGTTGAATATAAAACATTTAAGGCAAGGACTTTTTGGCTTGTAAATCTTTACGTTTTTAAATAGAAATTTTTTCTGGCTTTCTCCTGAGTTTATCTTGGAGTATGTGAAATTTCTCATTTTATTCATAGATGTTTATTGAATTGGGCACTGTTCTGGGGATCAGGACAGGTTAAGACAGATTTGCTTCCCTCAAGCCCCTCACCATCTCTGTGCTTGTGTGTTTAAGATTCTCGTTGGTGGTTAATTCAGAGTGTTATTGAAATAGGATTTTTAAGACTTGTAGATCTTTGAAGAGTCCCTTTATCTCTGACCTTCTGTCTTAAGGTACCAAGATAGAATTATTGTTTTGCTCTAGAATCCGTTTTTTTCCTTCACTTTTAAAGAAAGCTTTTTAAATGTTTGTTGCTTTCAGTAGTGAAAGTATAAAGAAAAATACTTGTTTTCCTCAAAATACCCAGTAGCCCTTAAAATGCCTGTTGGGTCATCTTTTGTTGCTTTTACGTTGACAGTAACCATTGGAAACAAATGTCCGTATTAGATGGTTGTCAAAAAAATAGTTTTAATTTTTTTAAGAAAATATTTTTTAAAATAAATTTTGTGAAACAGGGAGGAGAAAATTTGAATTTATTATTAAGCAAACTTATCTCAAAAGATCTCCCCCTTTGAAAACCCATCTGCCCAGTGACCGCATGCTCTCTAAGCGGGTGTTCCGTGTTCTAGGGAAGGAAGCTCAGAAGGGACCCGTGCTCTTTGAGGACCTCCCTCCGGCCAGCAGTACTGACTCAGGTACAGTCTTCAGGCTCTCCCAGGTGTGTGTCAACGTGTCATCCTGGGATTGTAGTTGTCTCAATCTTTTTCCCTTTCCCCCATTTTCAACACACAGATGTTTTAGGTGTTGGACTGTCTTAAGTTTTGAATCCATGGCATCAGGTAAGGCAGAAGAATCCGCTAGTCGCCAGCCCTGAGAAACTGCGTAAAAACGTTGGGCAGTTTTCTCTGATTCATTTGAGTGTTAATTTTACTAGCTGAAATAAGATTTAACTCTTTAAGGCTGACTTTTGTTTCCTTTGAATTGAT
This sequence comes from Vicugna pacos, assembly GCF_048564905.1. Taxonomy (NCBI): domain Eukaryota; kingdom Metazoa; phylum Chordata; class Mammalia; order Artiodactyla; family Camelidae; genus Vicugna; species Vicugna pacos. The sequence continues at coordinate 94,282,302 of NC_132991.1, read as the reverse complement.
AGGACTTTAAAATAAAGTAGGTTCAAGACAGTATCTAGCGCAGTGTGAGTTGCCACTGGATTGACACAGTTTTGAGTTTATTTCAATGACCTGTGTAGGTGTCCTGGTGGGATGGATTCTGAAACTTAAGCCTCATCCTGGTTTTGGGGGCTCACTCAGTGTTCTGCTGTGTTTCAGGATCAGGGGGACCTTTGCTTTTTGATGATCTCCCACCAGCCAGCAGTGGCGATTCCGGTAAGTGGTAAGGAAAAAATACAATGTGCTGATGGAAGTAATATGTAATATTTTACTCTTATGTAAAATTTATTTACTTAGAGCTTTTCACAAGGCTTAGGATGACATTAAATCATAATACAGCCTAAAGTTTATTAAAACTAAGTAGATACCATTAAGTGGGAGCAAACAAGTACTTAAATACTGCGTCACTTTTTGGTGATTTTTTTTTTCAACTTCCTGAAGTTCAACCTCTTGCAACTGACTTTAAGAGAATTAGGAGTTCAGTAATCTACTTTGATCTTTGTTATTAATGTTTTTAAAAAAAATCTCAGACTGACATTTTGGGTTTACCTTGTTATGTTCCAGACAGATCCAAATGTATCCAGCAGAAATGTATGAATATATGAAATACAGTTAAAATATTTTTAGGATCCCTGAAAAATTGAAGATATTCCTGATTAAAATAAAGTCTGTTTTATGCCACTTACACTGAAAAGAATTTTGATCTTAAGGAAGATGAAGTCTTAATGACACTGATTTACTGACTAGTATAGACCATGTGCAGAAACTTTCTTGAAATGTAAGAGCTTAGTTGATTATTTTCCGGTCTTTGTATGTTCCCAGGATTCTGTTTGTTGCTTTGATTCATTTTGTTGAGCCTGTTAATATTGGCTCTACCTACCTGTTCCTTTAACTTAATTTTTCCTTTTATGTCCCAGTTAAACAGAAGAGGGAAATAGAGCAGATTCCTCTAGGTTGTCATATGTGATGGATCTGTTATTCCGTCTCACTGAGAACTTCGCACGTGGGATTCCCCCAAAGGGAGGGGGAAGGTGGGGCACTGGCGGGGGACAGTAGGGACGCAGGCTGCCTTCATATGCAGTTCTCTTCTGCATAGAAAATCTTATGGTGTCAAATAGAACACTTGCTGCCTTCCAGGTGTGTTTTTTTATTAATAATTCCTTACCATAAGATCATTGGAATTAGTCTAAAAAGCATGGATCATATTAGTGACATTCCTGTATTTAGAAAAAGTATCACAATTATCTTACATAAGAATTCTCAGGTGTTCAGCCTCTGTATCCATACCAAAAAATTACAGCATTCTTATACTCACAGTTTACCCTAAAACCTTCCCAATAAAGACAGTACACCTAGTTGTAATGAAAGTTAGTGTGTGCAACTAGGACTCTTAACTTGTTTAATAAAAGAAAGGAATATTCAACATAGTTATGTCTTAGTTATCCATAAGGCAAAAGGCAATAATAGTAACAACTTGGAAGATTTTAACACCACTATTAACAAGCTTGATTTTTTTGTGTGTGTTGGGAGGGATAGAATCCAGTCTTGAATCCAGTATTTTGGATTTCTTGAGAAGGTATATTCTTCTCCAGCAGGCAAAAGCCATTTACAAAAGTTGACTACATTCTGTGCCGTAAAGTAAGTCCCAGTAAAGAATTGATTTCGTGTGTAGACCATGTTCTGGGATTGCAGTGTGATTCAATTAGCAGTCAGTAGTAAAGTTTTTAAATTTTTCTTTGTTTTACAATTTAAAAGAAAGGAAGATTCTTTTACATACACATTGGGAAACTGGAATACAAACAGTGACAGGAGGCTAATGGAGGGACCACTGGGAGAGCCATGACGTTTTCCTGCTTAATTTGCCTTGTTGTGTGGGGTGGGATACGTATGTCATGTTATACTGTTGCAGAAATCTGTCCTTCTGCAAGTAATTGACTTCTTGAGGACAGGGACATTTGCTTCCCTTTTCCCCTCAGTACTCAGAAATGTCTGGCAAAGGGTAATACTTGGTTGCGTGCTTTTATACCTAAACGCAGAGAATGCATAGGGCCATTTGTTACGACAGCAGCTGCCACGTATTGCATACTTGATGGACTTGCATACTTATCCATACTTGATGGATACACTGACGACTGCTTCACGTACCTTCTCCCCATCAGTTCTCAAAGTATTCTCCCCGTTATGGATGAAGAGACTGAGGCTGGAAAGTTGAGTCACTTGCCTTAAGGGCACACCCCTTGTGAGTGGCAGAACTGAGATTTGAAACGAGACTTTTGTTATTCCAAAATGCATACGCTGCAAGTGCTCTTAGCTTTGGCTTTGAATACAAATTCACCCCTTTGCAGGTGGGAATGGCTTCAGCAGTCCTATTTTGCCTTTCAGGTTATGTATAGTTTTTAAAGCCTGACGTTTATCTGTCTCATTTTAAGCCTTTTTGGGTACTTGTTATTTTTTTGAACTGGTTCAGGACGTTTCACTTTGCAGATTTGGGAAACTTATCTGTGAGTGAGGGCTTGTGGATATAAAATATCACGTATGTGCCGCAGCCCCAAAATATGAGTGTGTATTTTTATCACAGAGAAGCCTCTTTTGCGTATTCTTTCATGGTGAGTCTGAGCAGGGCCTGGATCTTAATTTGTGGTCTCCCACTCTGGGTGCCCAGGCCACTGCCCCACCCCTCAAACTCATAGCCATGACTGCCTCCCTCTCTGCTGGTCCTCACTTGAATGTCATTCTGTCTCTGAGGGCTGGGATGGAGCCTGATCTGTAAGGGACTCTTTCTAATAGCCTACAGCTGTGTTTCTGTCTGGCTCTATATTTCCAGGTTCTCTTGACACTTCGATCTCCCAGATGGTAAAGAATGAAGGGAAAGGAGCAAAGAGAAAAACCTCCGAAGAAGAGAAGAATGGCAGTGAGGAGCTTGTGGAAAAGAAAGTTTGTAAAGGTTTTCAGACAGTTTGAAAACAAATGTATTAGACCTCATATTTTAAAACAACCCAGAGCAAAAACAAGCTCAGCTTTCTGTTGATAATAATTCCTTTTATGTCTGAATTTAAGAAGTGGTAGGGTTCCCTTTCTGCAGACTGATTTCCAGGTTTACTTGGCCTCCCCTCTCTCTCTGCTCTCCACGTGCATCTCTTACTCGTCCTGGGTCAGATAGGAAACCTGTGTTTGTTCTTCGCGGGTTAAAAACACAGGTAGTTTTTCCTTAGCCTTCTGCACTGAGCGGTTCGCTTATTGACCCGTTTTCTCTCCGACCACCTGTCCTTGTTCCTAGCCTGTTCATTAGCACTTGGAATTCTGTGAATAGCTCTGTAGGCAGTGTCCCAAGAGAGCCTGAGGCTGGAAAAACCTATTGAAATTTGAAGTCGGCTTTGTAACATGTCAGAGTTAGTGGGGAAGAAATAAAAAGTAGCAGGTAAAGAGAAGAAGCTGTGGGTTTTCATTTTTTGCACCGACCACTTTGTCTTCTGCCATAAATGAGCTCAGGCGGAGGCTGTAGCCCGCACGTGGAGGTGTGTGGAGGGACGTGCCCCGGCTCTGCAGTCAGGACAGGGCTTCAGCTTAGCTGTCACTCCTCGAGCCTGCCGCTTAACGTGGCTCTCAGTGTCAGAAAATGAGCTTAAACCAGCCTAGCCATTAAGTAGAAACTTCTGTGCCTCCGGGGGATTCCTTTTTCCTTTTCTTCTTGAATGAAGTAAAAGCAGCTGATCTTATAATTTGTTCAGATTCTTCCAGCCTCAAGCACAGAAACATGTATTTCCAGTGTATCCAACCGGACATTTGGGATAAACTCTATTTACTTGCATTCCTCCAAACTAGGAATGTTTCTGTCCTCATTAAATTTTTGCCAAGACTAGATTTGCACAGAATTCCTTGCCCCATTTCAGTTCGCACTTCTGTGGGTTGACGGCACATTCCTTGCTCTGGCGCTCTGACTACATGCCTGCTTAAGAGGAGCTGGTCTGTGCTGACTTGCTGTCTGCACGTTCCTCTCCACCATTCAGCCTTGCAGAGACTAGCCCTGTCCAGCCGTGGTCTGATTTTCCTAACAGATTAGCGTTGGGGAGACTCCTTCAGGGGTATAGCTTATTTGTTGGTACCATTAGAACATTGCTGAGTGAGACAGCCATAGTTCCCTCTCATTCGCTCTGGGACTAGGGCTTCGGGAGAGGAGGGCACAGTTTTGTATTGGCTCTTTGTTCTCTTCCTCAGCCTCTTCGGTGATCTTCGGTTTGAAAGGGTATGTGGCCGAGCGGAAGGGCGAGCGGGAGGAGATGCAGGACGCCCACGTCATCCTGAATGACATCACCGAGGAGTGCGGGCCTCCCTCATCCCTCATGTGAGTGTCCGCGCTCCCGCAGCCTGAACGGCACAGAAGGCTGCTCTGACGGCATCTTTGGACTGTGTGTTATTAGCAAGAGGTATCACTTGAGCTACTTGGTTCAGCGTCAGTAGTTCTCACCTGGGGTTGGTTTTGCCCTCCTGCTGGGACATTTTAGTTGTCACAGGGGGATGTACTCCTGGCATCCAGTGAGGGGAGGCCAGGATGCTGTCCCACAGTGCACAGTTAGGCTTACAACAAAGAATTGTCCACCCCAAGTGTGAGTTCTGCTGAGGTTAAGAAACTCTGCTAAGTGGGTAATGACCCCAAAGACCCACAATGTGTTTGAAGAGCTTGTGGAAATATTTTATTCTGTGACCCAGGTGGAGTTGGAAGCCACTAATTACAGCAGTGAATTAAGGAGAGCTAGTGCAGGTAGTGAGGGCCCAGAAAGAACAAAAAGGCAAAGATGGCATCAAGAAGAAATAAAACAATGAAAAATTTCCTGCAGTTGTACAAACTAAAATGCAGCCTCTGGATAAGGTCCGAGGCATGGAGGACAGCAACCAGAAGGCAGGACATTGAATTGGTCATTAATATACGCTATGTTTAAGTATATAATTATGTGTATGTTACATAATACATACACCACCTAGTTTCCATAACTGCATAATCTAAAGACGTTGTGTTCACTGAATGACACTGGCTGGTGGGGCTGGCGCCATGGGTGCCAGTGGCTTTTGTCCAGTAGGTAAGGCCTGATCGTGAGGACGTGATGGCCCTGCAGGGTGCTGGGTCACGTGGAGACAGCGATGTATCTACATACACTCACCGCTGGTAGGCTGCCGTTGCTCACCAAGAGCAGGAGTATGGTTTGGAGTTGCTTTTAAAGCCAGGAAGAGGACTTCTGGAGAGCCCCAGAGCAGGCAGATCCTCTGGGGACAGATTTAATTAGAAACCCTAAACCATAACTAGCAAATACTACACTGTAAGATTCTGAGTTATAAACCACATGAAGTTCATTTTTTCATGACTCATCGTGTCTCAAATTAAAAAGGAATTCCAAAAACATTTGGGAAAAGCAGGTTTGCAGAATAAATGTCATTTCTCTTAGGCATTTTTGTTCTTCTCTTCTTGAAACAGTTTTTTAGTGCCCTTTGTTCTATATATGTGAGTTTTTCTGGCAAAACTTGAAAGGGAATAGGAATAAGACTGAGAAGAGAGGCTTCAAGAATTCGGTATCAAAGTTTGAGTAACAATTTTGCAACTAATCGTTTCTTACAGGTGTTTTTGACCGTCTTGGATCAGTACTGTTTATCTGTGTGTTAGTGTTTAAAAGGAAATCTGGTTTAAATAGAACAATGTTTTGAATATTAGTGAAAAATCAGAGTTAATAGGTCTTGATTTTTGAAACAAGTGTGAGTGTTTCATTCTTAATTTTAAAGTATCATGAAAGTTACTTAAAATACTTGTCTCAGTTAATGTTACAGCCTTTTTCCCATTTGTAACAGTGTGACTGGTATCTTCCTGGTGGAAGGTCCTCTGCCTTATTAATGTTCACTGCTTAAAGAGTTACAGGCTTTCATGGAGAGGAGTAAACTTTACTGTGAGAATCTCATTGGCTCTCAATTCATTCTTCCAGTACCCGGGTTTCATATTTTGCTGTTTTTGATGGACATGGAGGAATTCGAGCTTCAAAGTTCGCAGCCCAGAATTTGCATCAGAACTTAATTAGGAAGTTTCCTAAAGGTGAGACTGAGAACTAAATCAGTCGCTATTCATCTTGGTGATGGCTTTTCCTGTTGATCAGTGATGTGTTGGTGACTTTAGCAAAGAATCATTGATGCCGCTGAAAGAGGAGGCTCCAAGGAGGGCGGGTGCAGTGGCGGGGCGGGTGAGCCCTGCGTGGAGCTTCTCATGTCTCCGAGTGGTTGGCCCCTCTCCTGGAATGTCTTTGGGTACAAGAGAGTGACTTGCCCTTATATTTGGGGGGCTGCTGAAACCAAATGCAGATGGCACTTATGTGAGGAAATACAGGCTGTTCTTGGTCATAATACAGAAGCAAAATGACAGTGGCGGGAGGGTAATCTTCCCTCCTTAAGAGTTTGTTTTCTTTTGTTCCGTCTGTAATAGGAGATGTAATCAATGTAGAGAAAACCGTGAAAAGATGCCTTTTGGACACTTTTAAGCACACTGATGAAGAGTTCCTTAAACAAGCTTCCAGCCAGTAAGTACAACCACGGGAAGACATGCGAGTGGAGTGTGTGTGTGTTTCCCTGAGTGCATCTCAGGTCTTCTGACAATGATTTAATACTGATGCTCAACGTGTGAAAAATCTCTAGCACCAAATAAGTGCTTATGACTGTAAGTAAATCTAAAACAGAAAAGCACGTATCAAGGAAACGGTCCATTTTAAAGCATTTGCCATTCAGCTCTGGAAATTAGTCTCAAAGTGCTAGACGGTGGTGGTGACTGTATTTCTGATGTGTTTTCCCCCAGGAAGCCTGCCTGGAAAGACGGGTCCACTGCCACGTGTGTCCTGGCTGTAGACAACACTCTTTACATCGCCAACCTCGGGGACAGTCGGGTACATGGCCGTGTGGCCACCCACTCAGATAGCAGCATGTTACACTGGGACCCATGTGCCAAGTAGTTGTTGTTCAGTGAGAACACGATGGTGGTGGCGGGGTGCTGCAAGGGATTCTCCTGCAGAGCTTAAGTTCTGGGTCAAGGGGTGGCGGCTAAGCCTGAGGCGGTTTGTTCTCTGGGGAGACATGCCCTGTAACAGACCTCCCCGCCTTTCCCCACGCGCTCTTTCTCGTGTGTGTGCTCTGTCAGCCAGACACGGTCCTGCGAGTTGGGATTTAATCGGCATGCACGTAGCTTACATATTCGTCTTCCTGTCTCTGATCTCAGACAGTAAGGAAGGAAAAGTCTTAGCCCCTGCGTCTCAGAGTCATGTGATTTCAGAGTAACTCAAAAGCTGTAGCTGGAAAAGCGCTAGGTGGTATGACATGGATCTGTTGAGTCCAGTACGCATGGCTGAGGGAGAAAGCCCACTTACTTCTCGCTGGTGACGTCCCATGTCCCAGTCACGGTTGTGGAGAGTGACTTATAGCTGGAGGGCGGTGCTCTGAGGGGCCCTCTCAGCCCCTCCCACCTCCCCTGCCAGGACTGGTGTTCACTTCCATCGCCGCGTGCTTTTCAGCTAGCCTCCACGCTTGTCCAGCAGTCACACTGACAGAGTGACCCTTCCCGCTCTTAACAGCATCTTCAGGCCTGGAAACAGCTGCTCCTCAACTCTGTTGCTTTTAGGGTGATTTATAAATGCCGGGCACTAGGAGTACATCAGTGAGTGTCGTGGGTGGTGGTCCTGCCCCAGTGGAGCTTAGAGTCTGGTGACCCTCTAGGGGACTGTTTCTGGTACATACGTGTGTAGACCAGAGGACTTAAAAAATAGCATGAGTAAAATTGGTCAGAAATAAAAAAGAGAGAGAGAGACTTTGGAGTCAGACTCAAGTACGAATCCTGGCCCTGCTGTATGACTTCAGGCACGAAGCTTTGCCCTGGGTCTCAGGCTTCCTCCTCTGTAAAATAAGAGGTTTGTCCAGAAGTTACCACACAGTAAATGTGGAGGTGGGAACACACGGAGATACCCTTGGTCAGCCCACCAGGCGCAGACTCATGGAACAGGAATGCCCGAAGGGGCCTTGGTGCTTCCTAGGTGCCTCCCTCTCGTGTCACTGACAGAAGACGCTGGCCTGGTGAGGGTGAGCGTTTGACTGCCGTCTGCAGCAGGCTTGGCACCAGAGTTGAGACCCGAGGCCGGGGCTCCTCTCCCTGACTTGTTTCTGTGACAGCACTTTGCTGCTTGACACTTCTTTGATGCTTGATCCTCTGAACTTTTTGTTTGTCAGTTTTTTGTTTGGTTTGTCAGCAGGAGGCTAAGTCTGAAATTGCATTGTTAACCTCTCTTCACCTGTCAGCTCCCGGTGCTGGGCTCCCTGAATTTCACCGCTGTTGTCGTCCCCGTCTCCCCAGGCAATCCTGTGTCGTTACAACGAGGAGAGTCAGAAGCATGCAGCCTTAAGCCTCAGCAAGGAGCATAATCCAACCCAGTATGAAGAACGCATGAGGATACAGAAGGCCGGAGGGAACGTCAGGTAGCCGGGGAGGGACGGGGGCTCGGGGCGGGGGAGTGGTTGGTGTCAGAGCGGCCCCGAGACCCCGGGGTGGGGCTCTCCAGCTCGTACAGTCTGCCATTGGAGACTGCCCAGGTCAGCCCTGGTGCAGTAGGTGCACGAGTGCAAGTGGGAGCAAAAAATGTAAACGGCATGCCTCCCTGCATTTACAAAAGAAGGAGACCTGTCTCAAATTCAAGCTCACCATTTGCAGCATTTTCTATGGTCCTAGGAAGCTTCAGAAAACTATTACTTGTCACAAGTGAATAAGCTACAGTTTTAGGCAAATTCTCCGGAGGGAAAATCTAAAGTGGTTAAGACAGGAAATACCTGTAACGTGTGTCGGTCGCCCGTGGGCTTCCCGGGGACACCTTGTCTTGCGGGGGGCTGCTCCTACCTGGCTCCGTCCGCCGCAGCTCCGTTTCACCTTCTTAAACCTTTGAGAATGTGTGCTTGTTCTGGTTTATGATCTACCATCTCTAAGGCAGTACAGGAGGGCGTAAGTGTTTTCTACGCTTCAGGAGAATTCCACTTCAGGGACACTGCATTATGAACTTGACCAGAAGTGTTTCCTGGTTCATCTTACAGTTTGACCCCATTCGGGTTTTATTTTCTGTGGGATGTAAGAGAGCAGTAATGCATCAATGTGAGCCTGCAGTCATTTGTCCGTGGAAGTGTAGTTTCTCTCCTATTGCTCGCTTGGGGTGGTCTTTGTTACTGCTCCAGGCTGATTCTAGCCAGTGGTGCAGGGAGGTCTCTGGAGAGGAGTCAGAATTCTTAGGGTTGGTTAAAAAACTCCCGGGTCAGTAAAAGGTGATTTTGGTCATGGTTGTGGCTCTTACATGAGCACCAGCAGAACCGTAGGCTGGGTTCGGACCTTGGCCAGTGCTGTGTGCTGCCTTCCCCCCTGTGGCTGTCATGGAAGTTAATACCCGAGACTGTGACCCCTGTGTTAGTTTCAGCACATCTTTTCTTTCTGTCCCTTCTCACAATTTTAAAATTCTGCTTTTGCCTGAACTCCCTGAAAAGATTTTGACATTGACAGTCCTGTGGCTGAAAGGAAGACCAGCTGTGTTGCAGCCACTCCCTGTTCCCCAGTCCTCACCTGCTAAGAACCGTGTGGGCTTAGGTGAGCCCCTCAGTTCAGGGGAGAGGGAGCCACGGCTTTCTGATCCTGAGCAGCCGGGGTTGGCATGCTTTTTCTTTGCCTCCACCCCTTCCCACTTTTATCATAGAGATTTTCAAACATGCAGAAAAACTGAATAAATACTAAATGTTGCAGTATTTACCGCCTAGATTCAGTAGTTAACATTTGCCATATGCCTTGTCTGTTTACATGTGTGTTGGGCTGCACTATGTAAAAGTTCGTTGCAGACATAACACCTAAGAAAGTAACAATTCCTTAGGTTATATTAGGTTGTCTGCAGTCCTGTCTGTGCTCCTGTTTCCCCAGTTACCCCCAGAGTATCTTTGTTTGAAACCAGGGTCCGGTCAGCACTCAGTGTTTACCTTAGACTCATCTCTTCAGTGGAGAATGGTGTCCACTTTTACTAGGCTTGGATCGTGTCACTGGTCCAGGCCAGCAGTTGTATAGGGTCACCAGCACTGTTTTTTCCTGATAGCATTTGAGTTGCTTACATGTGTTTCTAATAAACTTGAAGTTAGGTCTAAGGCTTTAAATTCAGATTAAACATTTTCATCAAAAATATTTGATGGGAGATGGTATGCTTGGTGGTCCCTCACTTCAGGAGCCACGTCAGGTCCCTCTGGGTGGCTGCCATGTGGCAACAGCAGGTGGCTCGAGAGACATCTCCTGGTGTAATCAGGGAGACACACTGGACACAGCCTTTCAGCTGATGGTTTTAACATCCCTTAGCGATCCTTGCGTGAATCAGTTCTTTCACAGGGATGGCAAACTTCTGTGGTTCCTTCTGTGTGTATTAGCGGGCATCCTGTAAAGAAAAGCTTTCCTTCATCAACAGGGGATGAACTGTAGTTTCTCCCTGAAGGCAAGGTAATTCTTTAATCACCTTTGCAGAGTGAGATAGCCCCCTGCAGTTGTGGGAAAAACTAGTGTTTTTCTTTCCTTCCCTGCTTCTCTTCGTCTCCCTTCCCCCGGCTCTGTGAGGCCTGCGTGGTGGGTTTGTTTATTCCGGGGACTGACTCTAGCCCTGCAGCCTGGTGCTCTCGCTGCTCACATAGCCTCGCCTGTGGCCATTGGGGCGCGCTCCTTCACACACTGCAGACGCAGCTGCCTTTGTCTTTAAAGCTGAGCTCCGTGTGCTGGATGCTTGTTTCAGCCAAGATGTCATCAGTTCTGGGTGTTCGGGACAGAGCGAGGACACACACGCACACACGCACACACGCACGCATATTTTAGGCTGTGAGCCTAGATTGCTGTTTCTCATTCAGACTGAACATTTATAGGGCTTCCTCTTAACCTCTTTGACTCAGTAGTTAAGTTCTTTTATGCTGGAAATCTTGATTCCTAGTAACGTTAGTATATTTATTTGCCGAAATAGCTTGAGAATCATAGTATCAATATTATCACTGTTGGTGAATTTGAGTTCCTTGTGGTTCTCTTGTCCTTAGACTCTGCCTTACTGAGGATGTTACAGAGTATTGTGTAAATGTGGAATAATTATTTTCACTGCATTTTTGTTACCACTTTGGTTATTATGATAATTAGTTCCATTTTGTTTTCAACTTCAGAGGTTTTTTTCCCTTCTGTTATAAAGCATTTTATAAATACAGCACGGTGAAATTGAAACCCTTGTGTACCATTGGTGGGAATGTAAAATCATGCCACTACTGTGGAAAACAGTATAGTGGTTCCTCACAAATTAAAAATAGATCTACTGTATGATCCAGCACTTCCACTCCTGGGTATATACCAAAAAAATTTCAAAGCAGGGATTTGAACAGATATGTGTGCACCCATGTTCATAGCAGCATTATTCACAATAGCCAGAAAGTGAAAGCAACCCAAGTGCCCATTGATAGGTGAAGTGATGAACAGAATGTGGCCTGTCCATACAATGGGAATACTATTCAGTCTTGAAAAGGAAGGAAATCCTGTCACATTCTACAACATGGATGAACCTTGAGGACATTTTGCTAAGTGGAATAACCCAGTCCCAGAGGAACGAATACTGTGTGATTTCACTTACATGAGGTCCCTGAGAGGTCAGTCATCACAGGGACAGGAAGTAGCATGGGGATTGGTCGAGGGGTTGGGGGTGACTATTTAACGAGTGCAGAGTTTCCGTCAGGAAGATGGGAGGAGTTTGGGAGATGGTTGGTGGTGATGGTTGCACAACAATGTGAATGTACTCAGGGCCACTCAACTGTACATTTAAGAGTAGTTAAAGTGGTAAATTTTATGTTGAATAAATGTTTACCATAATTTTAAAATGATAAACACCCACATTTACATAGTTAAATATCTGAATTAGAGGCATAGAGATGCCGTGCTTCCATCTTTGTTCCCATCACCCTTATTTCCTGATTCTTTCCAGTTTTTCTTATAAAAATAAGCAGGACTGTGTCTGTATTTTTATTTTCCCACTTTCTTACACTGAAGGTAGTGTATGTACTCCGTGCAGCAGCGTGTTGCATTACTTTAGGTGAATTCCTCTGAGATGTTGAATGTGGTTCTTTTTTATCTACAACTGAGCAGACGGAGGGATGCTTGCACAGGTAGCGTTTAATTTCAGGCGCACAGTACTGCATGCCTGCTCCTGGTCAGGGACAGGTCTCTGATCACAGGAAGAAATGGTTCTGGCATCCTACCATCAGTCCTCGCCGAGCCCCCGTCGTGTGAATACCCTGGGTGTTGGCATCTGCCGTGGCGGGCTGGAAGATGACGTAGCTCCTGCCTTCCAGCCTGAGCCCTGCAGGCTCACCGAGACCGGCTGTGTCCCTGCTTCTGCTCCCGTGCTAGAGGAACCGAAGTCGGAGCAGGGCCTGGCCTTTCCTCGCAGCCGGATTGGCCATCTCAGTGCCTCCCTCGCTGATGGTGAAGGAAGAATCGGAACAGAAAACACTAGCAAATAGCTACAGTCGGGACCCTGGTGAACGCCTTACCCAGCAGCAGGAAGACGGTTCTCTGATTGATGGGCAGGTGGAGAGAAGGGGAGAACAGAGCAGCCTGGAGTTGTCAGTGCTTAAGGGCGGGCCCATCCTGTGCCACTGGTACCAGGGCAGGCGGGTTGGCTTGGTGGGCGGGGCCTTGAAAACCTACTCCCTGTGCACGTGGTCTGGGGGGAATGCTTTGAGGGCCACAGGAGGAGAGCGGGCTTTCAGCAGGTCGTGGGGGGAGGACCTGCTGCAGAACACGCAGCTCCTGCTGTGTGGTCTCGGGAGGCTGGAAGCTGGAAGCTGGCCTGCGTCGAGTACATACGAGAGAGTTGAGGGGATTCAGGCAGGCCCGGCGCCCGCTGTGGCTGATTCCTGACCAGCCTGGTCAGGGGTGGTCCTATTGAATTGTCACTGACCACGAGAGACAGGTGGCATGGCCTTATGCTCCTGTGATGCACCGTCTTAGAGCTGGCGCCTGGTCTCCATGGAGCTGACTGGTGTTTGCACACGCACGTCTTACATAGCTTGTCACACCGAGTACAGCAGAGTGACCGCCAGCTTGCCGTGTCACTTTCTGAAGGATGAGTGGCTTCCCCTGGGTCTGTGATTCCCTCCATTGTGGCTTTCTCCTGTCACTCCAGTAGCTGCCTGAGTGTGAGGTTTCCACTCTGTGGGTCACTTTGCTCAGTTACAAGAATGGAATGGCAGCTTCTGTGTCGTGTACACACGCTTTCCCATGTCATACTTAGGGATCTTTCCACATTCTCTGCACTGAGTTGTGCTGGGGGTAACGGCCTTCCCGGACCTGCCACTGTGCCATCCTGTAGAAACGAGCCGGGTTTATGACTCAGGGGAGGGGCGTCCACCGCAGGCACCTGGGCACTTGGTCCCTGCAGAAGCACTTGCTGGCTTCTCGTGGTACTTGTGCTTTGAGAAGTGCATTTCCTAAATGGTGCTCTTAAGGCTGGGAGCCCCACCCCTCTTCAGTCTTGGCCTCTACTCCTGTGCTCTTTGGCCCTTCTTGCTGTTTGTTTTAGTACGTGTACTTGAGAAGATTGATCCGCTCTTCATAGATACCAGCAGAAGTCTTTGTGGCTGATTATTCAGCTGGGACTACTGGGAGGGTGACTTTGTGGGCACAGTGAATGGCCAGGAGCTAGGCTGAATTCTGACTCTGGGACAGCGGCCCGGGCCCAGGCGAGCTGCTCCCAGCCCCGTGCTTCCATCACACAGCGCGTTCTGATGTGCGGGAGCCCAGTGGGAGGCTCGCTGCACCTGCACGCACAGCTTTGTTGTTTGCTGAGTGCTGTCACTCACCTTGTCGCGCGTGGCTTCCCTGGTATGCAGGCTTGGGAGGTTGCAGCTGCCCGAGGTTCCACAGCATGTATGGCACCAGAATTGTTCTTGGGAGCATCGGGCTGGGGGCTGTTTCCCCTGCTGACAGAGCTCTGCCTTCCGACACGGAGTCTTAACTTACAGGTCACCTTCCCATCTCCCTAGCCCTCACCTGGAGGTAGAGTGGGTAAGAGTGCGACACTGTGCATTACTACTGTTTGTGTTTAAGTCATTAAGTCATACTCGTACCCAGGGTGAAGAAAAGCTGCTTCCAGATCTGGGAGTAGTCACTTTCAAGTATTTTCCAAATCGACTGAGATGCAAAACATCCTTCTGTTCCACCTACTCTTAACCCTGGTGGCATCCTTGAATCACCTGGGAAGCTTAAGATTAAAACAAAACCAGAAAACAAAGCCTGGCCCCGACCCAGTCAAGTTGCACTCGGGGCTGTGGGCAGGTGGGTGGGTTAGGCCCAGCGCTCCCTTACGCCAGCTGGAGGGGGCGCGCTTCCCCTCTGCCACGGGGCTGAGGTACTGGGCAGCAGGAATGTTACTGACCTGGAACGATGAAGTTTCAGCACACAGACACTTAGCCATCTCTGTGTACTGTTTGAGGCCAAGAGATGTGGATTCCACAGGTTGCATCTTTCACTCTATCCCATTTCCTGCTCATAAGATCAGCGTCTGAGTACTGTGGGCCCATGATGTCAGGTAAGTCTGAATATGTTTTCTCCTCGTTTTAGGGATGGCCGTGTCTTGGGCGTGCTGGAGGTGTCCCGCTCCATCGGGGACGGACAGTACAAACGCTGTGGGGTTACTTCTGTGCCAGACATCAGACGCTGCCAGCTGACCCCCAATGACAGGTGAGGTCGCCCCACCAGAGGCACAAGTGTGCCTTCTTGAGTCTTCCCATGTGTATAGTGAATCTGGGGTGCTGAGTGGGCAGCCACGTCTTAGGCCCCCTGTTAGGCCCTGGAAGTGCAGAAATAAATATCATTTCTGCTCTAGGGGGTCCACGTGAGAATGAGTGGTTCCGTCCAGTGTGTCTCAGGAGTAGTGTGGGGTGCTCTGGACAACTGGCCATGGGGGAAGGGAGACGTCCATGTTGGAGAAAGGAGCAGGGCGTTAAAGTAGGACGGGGGAAAACGTGGTTGGGGGCTGGGGAGCCCTGTGAAAGCGATGGCAGGGTGCTTCGGGACAGACTGAGGGTCCCTGGATTCTGTGCTGAGGAGTCGGAGTTGTAGCCTGTAACTGGTGGAGTATTGTGAGAGGCGTGTGAGTCGAGCTGAGCTAGGCAGAGAGAGACTTCCTGTTAGTTGTCCAACCCCTGCTCCTGCGCTGTTGAAGACAGGCACCGTGCCTGGCGACAGACGCCCAGCAAGTAAGTATTGGAGGTTGGTGTGGGATGGAGCCCGGAGGCCCGCTGGGAACTGGCGCGGCGCCCTTGCTTGGGGGTGAACTAGGGCATCAGGGGAAGGAGCCTCGGGGGCCTCTTCCAGGCCCTGCCCCTGTCCTCCCACTCTCCTTGCCTGCCTTGGCATCTCGGGACATGTCTCCACCAGCCCCTTTGGTTTCCTTAATGAAGCCTCAGGAGAGCCTCGCCTGCCGTACGTTAGACCAGGCTCCCTCTGCTCTGGGCCACAGCTGTGCGTGTGTGTGTGTGCACGTGCGCACACATGCGTGCATGCATGCAGTTACTCACGGCCTGTCACCTCACTTGAAGGGGGGACACCACCCTTATCAAAGAGTCTGGGGAGGCAGGACCTCCTCTGCTAGGTCCCAGGCACGAACTGTGTGCCTGGAAAATACTTGTTGACTGAATGCCTGGTCAAAAGAGGGAAACCAGGACCTGGGTATTAAAATGAGGAAGGAAGGTGTTAGCGCCGTGGGCACGCGCCTCCGCACTGGGAGTACTGGCCTTGTCCCATCTCACCCAGCGCTGGTCAGAAGGGCTTTCCGTGGGCATCTAGAGGGGGTTGAAAGGGAGGTAGTCCTTTTCCCAAATAGTGGCAGTGGGTGGTCGCCCTCCCTTCACGTGGGGAGTCAGTGCTTGAGGACTGATCCTTGAGTCCAAACCATCAGCTTTATGTCTGGGAAGTGGCTCGAGGCACAGGGGGTTAGAAATTTTGTATTTCTGTAACACCTGGTGATTTTATTTGGTGGTTCTCCTGGCGTTTGTCTAAGAAAGTGCAGTGTTTGGGTTAGTCCATAGTGATCGGTGAACAGGCTCAATTTTGATGTTTTGCCTACCAGTTTTTAAAGTAGTTTTGACCTTTGTGTCATAGCAGTGAAATTAGTTTCAAAAGATTTCTAGCCTTTGAGTAGTTGGACAGGTATTTTTTGCCTCCCTTGCTAGGCCATTTTATAAAGTTTGCTGCTAAAATGCATTTGTGTTTCTTCATGCTGCAGGTTTATTTTGCTGGCCTGCGACGGCCTCTTCAAGGTCTTCACCCCAGAAGAAGCTGTGAACTTCATCTTGTCCTGCCTTGAAGTAAGAAATCTCAGAAGGGAGTGACTTGCCTGTCGTTCCAGCCACACTTGGGTTTTAGGGCGCAGAAGTCCTGGGGCCCCTTCCTCCCCCATGTCCCCTGCTGTTGGGACTGCTAGCTCCGCCCAGGGGACTCACCAGTCGGTTTGTCCCACCTGCCAGCCCCAGGGGAGACTGG
Organism: Vicugna pacos; assembly: GCF_048564905.1. NCBI lineage: Eukaryota > Metazoa > Chordata > Mammalia > Artiodactyla > Camelidae > Vicugna > Vicugna pacos. Next base: position 94,265,699 of record NC_132991.1, on the reverse strand, counting down.
GGAGCAGTTTTTCCTCGTGGCCATGGGGTCTCGGGAGAGTGACGGGGTGCAGGGTCACCCTGTTCACCAGCCACCCCTTCCTGCCCGGTAGGATGAGAAGATCCAGAGCCGGGAAGGGAAGCCCACAGCAGACGCCCGCTACGAAGCCGCCTGCAACAGGCTGGCCAACAAGGCGGTGCAGCGGGGCTCGGCAGACAACGTGACGGTGATGGTGGTGCAGATAGGCCACTGAGGCCTGCGGCCGCCCGGCACCAGTTCGACTTCAAGGTTCATTTTGTGTGTTGTGCACATTATGTGTGTTCCATGTGCTCCTATGGGACCCCCATGCTTGTAAATAAAGGTTTCTTTTTTTCTAGACTTTGAGTTACTACGTTTTGAGCAACTCTGGACCCGTCAGAGGTGGTTTGCTTTTGACTGTGCTGAAAGCTTTCCTTGTGAAAAGCATTACACACATCGTGGACCGGCCAGGAGTACTGGCCCGGGGGCTGCCTGCTCCTGTGCCCTGCTCTGTTTTACAGGCACCCGACCTGGGCTGTGTCACCCCCAGGACAGCCGGCTGGGGAAGTGGCAGTTTCCACGGAGGGGTGCGAGGTGATACCTGGCTTAGACCAGGCCAGAACCCAGGGCGACTGGGGCGCTCTGGCTGCTTTGTTTCCACACAGAAGTGAGGTTCTAAGACGTGACGTAGCGTGGTCCAGGCTCAGCCCAGAGGACAGACTGACGGGCAAGGTTACTGCTCTGGAGTGGGGTGTCCAGTGGGCTCTCCGGAAGCACCACAGAATTCAGCTTATTTCTGCGTCTGTTACTGGCAGGTGCCATCTGGCTGAGGGACTCAGCGGAGGGCTGGTATTACTAGGTCTCACAGCCCCTGGGTGTAAAATGCACCCTTCCCAGGTTTGAACAGTCAGGCTCCTGTGCGCTGAGGCCTCTGAAATCCAGCTTCTGGGTTAGGGCTGTGTGTGGTTGGTTCTGTGCTGGACTGAGGCTGATCGCCACAGTGACTCTTCTGTCAAAGATGTTAAAAATGTGGTTAGCCTACCCAATGACAAACTTCAAAATGCTTTCCAAGCCCTTACTTATGTATGAAGTAGGCCACTGGCATCGCGGCGGTTCTTGGCAAGGCAGCTGTGAGGTCTCTCTGTGTAAAGGCTTGCCTCAGGGTGATGTAAGAGTCTGAAAGTCGGTTTCTGAAGCTGCTCTGTCATGTTTGCGGCCCCACCCGGCCCACACGCACGGCCTTATCGCGTCGAGCTGTCAGCGGGACTGGTGTCCTGCGAGTACGTCGGAATCGCTTCCAGCACACCCTTTCCCGGGCTGTTAAGAGCCAGGTGCCATCTCTGCTGAGGCCTGGGACCATGCACACAGCGTGGCATCACTGGAGAAAAGAACCCCAGCATCTCAGAATTGGGGGGAACAATTTATTCAGTAAACATCTCACTACAGGAAACCAGGCATCAGTCTGACTCACGTGTCCCTAGTTCCCCGAGCGCTGCTGTCCCAGAGGTGGGAGAGGCTTGGCGCCAGGCTCCCTGGCGAGGCCCTCCCCTGCCACCTTCTGTGGGGCGAGGGTCCCCACAGGCTGGCGGCCATCCTCCTGCCCCCTCTCCCAGAGTTCATGCCTCCCCCCTTAGCTGGGCCTAAATGACTTAAGAGTCTGTTTTAAGGTCTGCCTTTTGTAACTTTGTATAATCACATAAAATAATTCACAAAGTCAGTTTTATACGTGTATATAAAAATATTCCACCTGGCAATATTACACAATAAATACTTCGATAAATTGCTATATAACACACTTATATTGAGAAAGTGAAAGATCTGTGGCTTTTTCAAGGGTAAAAGATAGCTTCTCTAAAATATCTGTGCCCACTGGATACAAAGTGAAATCCAGAAAAGGGTGTGGCCACACCACCCTTATCAAAGAGCCTGGGGAGGCAGGGCGCCGGCCAGCTGGCACTTCCTGGTAGGGTGGGTGGGAGCCCTACTGAGAACTGTGCCAGGCCTGCCAAAAGGCACTGTGCCCAGGGTCCCCCAGCTGGGCGATGTCGGATGCCGACTGTGGGGCTGGATGCTTAGGGCTCCTGGGGGGACCATCAGGCACCGGCTCGCCCCAAGGTTAAGGTGGAAGGTGATGGCAGCCAATGCCCCCTTCTCCCCCAGGCCTGAAGACGCCCTTGCAAGACCAGTGTGGCCCTCAGGCCACCACATTCCCGTAGCCTGGTGTGTGTAGGGACAGGGGTTGCGGTAACCTCAGCAGGCACTGGGGGGCCCTGCATCTTGGAGGAAATGGCAGAAACTCCCAAAGTGCCGCAGGCAGACACCCTTGTCTTCTCAGGAACAGAATGCCCCCCATCACTGCTACAGGAGTGTGGAAGACTTAGAACCCAACCTCCCCAAGACCAGCTCTTTTTTTGGCATCCTCTCCACCCAGCTGAGCTCAGGGCCACATGTCCACCCAAGTGGAGAAGATGCTTTGAAGGACACCAGAGCTGGAGGACCCAGCTAGGCCACGGCCGGGCCCCAAGTAGCTGTCTGCCTGTGGGAAGCCCTGCTGTTCAGATGGGTGGGCAGGGCCTGGCCCTCCCTAATCTGCAAGGATGCTCCAGCTCTTCCATCTGGTTGGTGGGTTCTAGCAGTGAGCCAGCGCCTCGGGGGGAATGGGACAACGAACTTTGTCTAGGCAAGGATCTGCGCAGGAGAGGAGGCTGCAGCTCCCGTGGAAATGCCGGGGTCCAGATCTCACCAGAGCCCCATCAGCCCCCATCCAGTGTCTCTCCAGGGCCTGAGGCTGCTATGCTCAGGGACCACAAGGATAGTCCTGCAGACCAAGCAGTGCCCTGAGGCCCATGACAGGCGAAAGGCGTGACTGGGAGAGGGGCAGGTGGGGACCAGGGAGCCCCAGGTGGAGATGAGGGAGCAGTGGGAAGGCTGCGGCCCAAGCCAGTCAGGCCATTCGCCTCGCTCTCCGTGGAGCAGGGTGGCCTTCAGCCCTGCGCAGGCTGCCCCTCCTCCACTCAGGGCACCTGGGCAGGCTGAGCACCCTCTCCCCTCCAGGCTGGCACTCCCAGCAGGCAGCCCATGAGAACACTTAAGATGGAAAAGGTGGGGCGGGGCCACAGCAACAAGGCTGAGGCTGCCTGCGCAAGTTGCCCAATGGGGCCAGGAGGGGCAGAGCCAGTTCTCCTGGGCACGCTGAAACATCTCCTGAATGACAGCCCAGGAGGGCTTTTCCCTTTTGAAAGCTGGAATCCTGAAGTCATTTCCAGTTCTGGGGCTGCGGGTTTGTACGTCACCTCCCCGGGCAGCCTGCAGTGGCTGGTGTGGGCAGTTCCAGTCGGCTTCCTCCTGCATGTGGCCCGTCACTCCGACACTGCCCCGAGATTGTTCACACTCCTGCACCATTTGCCCGGCGAGAGGAAGGGCCTGGGGCCAGTCACACGCCGAGGAGGACACCGCTGAAGTGGGAGCCACTGCGCACTGTGAGGGAGGAGCCGCTGGCGTTGTCCAGGAAGACGGAGGTGTACTGCCCCGTCTGCAGGGAAGGTCAGAGTCAGCCCGGATGCTGCCAGCCCGCAGGTGCGCCCACGAATGAGCGCACACACCCAGGCCCACCCAGCCCTGCCCAGGGGCCCCACCCTCACACCCCGTGCCTCTGACCCCTACTCCAGTACTTTCTCCCCAGCTCCATTAGCCCCCCTGCGCGGATGGGCTCCCTGGAGTTCATGTGTGGAAGCAAGCCTCTGCTCAGGGCCAGAGTGGGCTTCAAAGTCAAGCAGCTCTCTGCTGCACTTAAAGCCCGAGTTCTGAACTCAGGGGTGAGGGTGCCCCATCCCCCACAGGCCGGGCCACTGACCCATTTGGTAGAGCCATCGAGGGGCCAGTGCTCTGGCCTGGCTGCTCCAAGTGGGTCCAGACACCAGTGGGTCACATCCCCTGGGAGTTCCCAGAAACACAGAATCTGGGGATTCACATCTTAAGACCCCAGGCGCACCGTGTGCCATCTGAGTTCACGCAGCAGTGCCTGGGACCAGCCCTTCAAACGCCTTTCAGCAACCAGGGCTGCCTGGAGCCACAGCCTGGCCTCCAACCCTGTCTTTGCTGTGTGCACTTGGGCAAATTATTTGCTCCTTCTGTGCCTTAGTTCCCTTATCTGTAAATGGGGATAGTAACCGACCTCAAAGCGCTGTGAGAATTCAGTGGGTAATCTATGTACAGAGCTGAGAACAGGCCTGGCCCAGTTACTGCTCTTACATGTGAGCTGTTACTCCACACATCTGCACCTAAAGTTTTTTTTTTTAACGAAATTCCACCTTTCATCAATTGCTCAAGCACTTGCCCAAATCCCCACAGTTCCAGAAGGAGACTGTCGTTTGCGGTTGTGTGTAGGACATAACTGCATCTGCTTCCTGCAGTCTCAATGGGCCAAGGGGGTTGTGATGTCACCCTGGGGCATGGAGCTGACCTCTTGCCAACACCCCGCCCCTCCCCTGCCCGCTGGGTCCCTCCCAAGGGCCTGTTGCAGCCAAGAGCGCCAGTCCTCACAGTGGGACTCGGGAGGTCTGAAAACAAGAGACTGAGGCACAGAGTGGTTGCTGAGGACAGGAGTCTGGGGACAGAGCCATGGATGGGGGAAGGATGGGGAAAGGTCACGGCCTGGTTCCCTCGGACTAGCGCAAATGGACTGGAGGCTGAGGGCACTGCCCCCAGAGCTCCTGAGCACCCACCAGCACCCCTCCCCGCCCAGGCCCCCCCACGGCTGAGCCCACCGCACACACCTGCAGGTACAGGACACCGTTTACCGAGACGGTGAAGAGCTCACTGCTGCTCTCCAGCCCTGTGACAGCCTCCAGGGAGCTGTGGCCAACAGAAAGAGGGTCGGCCAGAGACCTTTGCCCCAAACCCACCAACTCCACCCACCACGTGCTCACAATCACCCCAGGAACCGACACCCAGCAAAGTGCCATGGGAAGGGCTATCCTGGCCGGGTCTTCTGGTGGAGATGCATCTGAACTGGGTCCCCAAGAGCAGAAAGGTCAGTCCACAGAGCCGAAGGTGTGCCACAAGGGCCAGGAAAGGCAGGCCTGGGCCAAAGCCCGGGATAGCAAGTCCTGGCTCTGATGGGAACCAAAACGCTGGTCAGCAAAGCGGGGGTGGGGGTGGTGGCAGCAGTGAGACTGGGTTCAGACTATTCCATGGAGGGCTTTGCAAACCAGAGTGGAAAGTTTTGAACTTCATTCGTTCTTCTGCAACTCCTGCGGGACACCAGCTCTGTGCCGGGATAGAGCGGGAAGCGGGTGCCTTCGGAACCAGTGTGCCACGGGAAAATGGACAAGATCACACGCATGAATTTCACCCAGAGGGGCGGGTGAGTGCCTGGGGAGGGGCCGCACAGACTGGCCAGGAAAGGTCTCTGAGGACGTGATGCTGGCGCCCCAGGTCTCCAAATGGGAGTCAGTCCCCTGTTGGGGTGGGCAGAGGGGGAGGCTGGGGAGGGCCAGGGCCATGTCCGGGGTAGGAATAGGGGAGTGTGCGCTGAGGGTTGGGGACGAACACTTGACAGTAGGCGCGGGAAGCCCCGGGGGAGTGAGCACGTCCACTCACGCGTTGTGCTGGCATCGGGACTGGATGCAGATGAGCAGGCGCAGGCGGTCCCGGGGACGTGGTGGCCCCCGCCTCGGCTGCTCCGCGAGCGCTGCAGAGGAGGCGCGGGTGGTGGTCACGGGCCCACGGGAGTCGAGCGCGGCGGGGCGCCCCCACACCTCGCCCCCCACCGCGGGCCGGGCCTCACCCACGTGCAGCGTGGCGGTGAGCGCGTAGAAGCCGGCGACGGGCGCCGTGTACTGGCCGCTGGTCAGGTTCAGGCCCGGGCCGCGGCGGAAGGCGCCCTCGGTGTCGGGCTACGGCGGGACGGTCGGACGGTCACCCCAGCCCCGCCGCGCCGCCCCGCCCGGCCCGGCCCGGCCCGGCCCGGCCCGGCCTCACCAGGTAGTAGACGCCGAGCTCATGCAGCGCGCGCCGCTCCACCGACGCGTCCCGACGCAGGCGGCAGTGGAAGGCGGCCTCGACGCGCGGCGCCCGCGGGCCAGGGGCTAGGGGTGCGGCCAGCAGGGCCAGCAGGCCCGCGCCCCCCGCCGCCGCCGCCGCCTCCTCCTCTTCCTCCTCCCGGGGGGCGGCGGGGACCCGGGTGGGGCTGCGCGCGCAGACCTCGGGCTCCGCGCACTCGCGCTTGCGCACCGCGCCTGGAACAGAGCGAACGGTGGCCGCGCCGGGAGCGCCCGGCTAGCCCCTTTCCGTGTCCCGGACCCACTCCCCACGCCCGGCCCTTCTGAGCGCTGATTACCAGTCACACCTGGCCCGCGCGCCGGGCGCACGCATCCAGAATCCGCGCGAGACCCGGTCGGCCTGCAGGGCCTGCGGAAATTGCTTCCAGATCCTGCAGCTGCTCATGTTCCCTTTCATGCTTTGGCTACCGGGGAGCTCAGGGCTGATTCACACCCAGGGCCCTTGTTCTCCTGCCTCACCGCTCTATCCTACCCCCGCCTCCCCTTTCCCGCTGCTGTGTTTTCTCTGTTTACACTTCTACTGTATCAGAGAATGCAATAGTGTAAGCCATCCTGGTCGAGTCTGGAAGGAAGTTGGGTGTAGTTATTGCAGCTATACTGGAAATAATACAGAGGTTCCTCAGCCGCTGCAGGGGGTCTATTTAAATGGACAGTACATCAAATCCAAGAGGGAAAAGACTCTCAATAGCTCTTCATAGTGAAATTGACCCTAGTAACTGCTCAGCCGCTGGGCACAGCGCAGGGCCGTCCCGCGGTGCTACCACTCAGCTCAGCTGCCCCAGCCTGGGCAGGGCAGTGACCTGGGGATGCCAGGCTGGGCTCCACCCTGTGCTGCCCTCAGACACTATCCTCCCTGTGCCCGGACGGCAGCCTCCTGGTGCCTCCCATGGGGCTCTGTAGACAGCAGCTGAGATTCGGCAGGGGAAGAGGCAGGGGCAGAGGTTATGGAGGCTGTTACCCAGGGTGAGCCTCCCATCTCCCTGGTGGGTGTCGGTAGGGATCAGAGGAGCCCTTTGCAAGTGAAGGAGCCCTGACCCCTCCCCACTCAGGGGGCAGGGTTTGGATTTCTCAGCCTTTCCTAGGCCCACCTGACTCCCAGGTGGGGGATGGATGGTGGTCCCCAGGCACCTACTGAACACTGAGTGGCCAAGTCCACGTCCTCTGGGAAGCCTCCTCGCCCCACTCCTCCCACCCGCAGCCCCTGACCCAGACTAGCCAGGCGGCCCCCGAGCCCAGCAGCAGAGCAGGGGCTTCCTTGGACACTGGTCAACAGACCAAGGTCTAGTCCATCTCGGGTCCTCTGGGTCACCCTCCCCAGCCCTGCTCACACCAGGGGTGTGTGTGTCTGCCTGGTTGCGCACCCCCTACCTTTCAGCAGCAGCTGGAACTCCTTGAGCAGTACCTCAGGGGGGATGATGGGGCCTGGAGGGCCCTGGGGGCCAGGGGGCCCTGGGGGCCCCGGCAGGCCGAGCTGAAAGAGAACCTTGACGGTGAGGACATCTGAACAGGCCAGCTGGGACCCGCAGGCACCCCCTTGGCAAGCGCCTGCCACTAAGGAAGGCAGGGAGCTCCTACTTTGACCTCCCACTTTGACCTCCCAGCTGGAGATCAGCCTCTGGGGCCTCAGAATGCCCTGAGAAGACAGTGAAAGCTGCCAGGCCCTGGTGTAGACAGGACTGGGCTGTGCTGGAGGCACAGGGCCGGCTGGGGTGTTGGGACCCCTCGGATCAGGGCCAGGGACTGGAAAGGGCATGTGCAGGGAAGCAGAGGGCTGCAGCTCACCCCTGGGGCTGGGATTCCTGATGGAGGGAAAGTAGGAGGGAGGGACCCTCCAGGCTGCTTTCAAGTCTCAAGGTCTGGCAGTGTACCAGTGGGCAAATTCTCCCTGTGCCTGGCCCAGCACTGGGTCCTGGGGTCCTCAAGGAGTCCCTGTGAGGCTGGGCTGGGACCCAACATAGAAACAAGGAAGTCCCCTGCAGGGAGAATGGGGGAGCATCAACTCAGCTGGGGGCGGGGCCAGGTGGCTCAGAGGGACGAGGGTGATGGGTCAGGCCATGGTGACAGCCCAGTAGCCCAGTTGCTCAGGCTCAGAGCCTGGCACTCCATCACTGGGTCAGATCTGGGCAGGGTGAGGCCTGAACTCAATGCAGGTAGCCCAGCCCTGACCAGAGCTCCCCACCCTGGGGAACACGGCCTTCTTTGGGGCTCAAGACAAGAGTCAGCCATCAGGACCAGGAGCCAGGTCACTGTCCAGGCTGACTGAGATTGGGAATCAGCAGCTGCCAGGGCCCAGGTGACCCCCAGCGTCTAGGAACCAGACTGTATCCCTCCAGCCCACCTGAAGGCCCCTCCAGCTTGATCCCTGACTGCCCTACCAAGCCAGCCCGGGCCTCCTATACCAGGATGCAGAGGGCAGAGAAAGGGGAGGGGGGGAGCAAATGGGACTGGCTGACATTCTAGGGCCACAGGGCAAATGGTTGGAACAGCCCCCAAACTCAGGGTCACCCGGGCCCCGGCTTGACACCTGTGCTCTCTGACCTGAGGGCGAGGGTCTGTGCTTGCTGGAAATGCTCAGGGTGTCCAGTGGGGCAACGGTGGCAGATGGGGCTTTTGGGGAAAGACCGGCAAGTGGAGGCCCACAGGTGTGCTCCCCCAGGACGCGTGCACGCACTGCCCGCGGTTGTGCTCACCTTCAACTTCCTGGCCTTGCCTCTGCTCCCCCTCTTGCTGTTGACGCCCCTGTCACTCTGCCTAACAAAGAGCATCCAGGCATCTCGGGGGTCGATGCTGTGCGCTCTCTGGATGCTGGGCTCCTGGAACACAGCCGGCCAGCAGGTCGGTTTGCCTTCCTGGTGCGAACCGCAGAGCAAACAACACTTCGCAGGAGGGCTCTGACATTGTCAACAGCAGTGGCCTCCAAGGCAGCACAGCCCCGGCCCCCAAGCCCTTCCTCCTGGCGCGCAGAGGACGACTCCTGGGGAACAGGCCACCCTCTGCGGCCTGGCCTTTGTGGGAGAGGAGGACCCTGGACGTGGGTGGAGGAAGACTGGGTGCAGAGCTTCAGAGCAGGAGGGAATCGGCACTGCTGGGCCACCGGCCTCTTCCAGCCTCCCTCCCCTCGAGCTGCAGTGAATGCACCTTCCTGGGAGTCAGAGGATCAGACCACTGGCACCCATGGGACCCCCAGCTACCAGCAGACCCTCTGACCGACCCCCACGGCCCAAAGTTCCAGGGAGGCCAATTTCAGCCCTCAGAGCTGCTGAGGCTTACATCCTGGGCTGTTAAGGGGATCGGGGGGGGGGGTCCAGCACTGAGATATCATGACTCAAGACCCCTGTACAGGGTGCGACACCACTCATCTTCCTCAGAACTTCAAGCCAAGACAGTGATGGTTCCAGAAATATCCATTCCCCTGCGCGCTGCATTCTGACCAGTCCCAATACCGAGAAAATTCCAGGAGGTGCCTTCCAGGGCGAGGCCTTTGGCCCTCTGAGCAGTGGGCCTCGAACAGTCTGGGCTCCAGGCAAGGCTGCCAGCTGGGAAGCAGACTGGCTCAAGAGGACTTAGATGAGGTCATGGGTGCTGACTCCAGTGGCTGATGGAAGGACCCTGGGATCCTGGCGCCGGCCAGGCCCTTTTGTCAGAGACAGGCCCAGTGGTCTCCTAGCCACTCTGCAGGAATCTGGGGCCTGCCATAGGAAGCCGGTGTGCTGTTGTGTGGAGGATGAGGGCTTCTGTGACGGAGGAACCTAGCTGGACGGAGAGGTCTCAGAGTACCCAAGGCTCCCCGACAGCCCCCAGGTGGTAGACCCTGTGAGGCTCCGCCCCACTGGTTCCTCTCCACAGACACCAGGACCTGTGATCCCACTTCACAGCCTCACGTTGCCATCAGTGGAAACATGAGGCAAGAGGATTCTACATGGGCTGGATGGAGTGCCTTAGCTGACCCTCCCTGCTGGACCAGTAGCCTACGGATGGACTCGGACCCCAGTATGGTTTGCGGAACAGAAACCGGTGGAACCACGTGGGTCTGGCAGGCTGGGAGATGGCCACAGTAGTGTGGGTGGGTGTCTGACAACTACCCTGGCCGACTGAGGTCTCCAGCGGCTCTTAGAAAGGATCCAGGTAGCCTCTGGGGCCGCCTTGGACTCCAAAGAGGGTCTCCCAAGAGGGTCTCCTAGAGCCCCGTCTGCTTCCTGGCCACCACAGTCCAACATGTGACAACTGTGCCCCCACCCCCACCCTGGGGACGTGGTTGGCTGTCTGGGTAGGGTTTGCTGCCCTGGGAAGTGGCTGAGGTGATGGGAACAGAGCTTCGGAGAGGCCCCTCCCAGGGAGCCCAGAGGGCTGGCTGCCACCAGTGCCTGACCTCAGAGCAGGCATCTTGCAGTGGGGCCATCGTGGTTCCAGTGTGATGCGGAGAGCAGAGATGCAGGCCTGAGGCTCCAGTGAGGCCAGGCCCTCTGCCCTGCACACTGGCATCTTCAGAATAAAAGAAATGGGAAGCACCTTCCCTGGCAGCCCTAATCTCCCTGTCTGAAGGGGTCCACCCACACTGAGGGCTCCTCTGAGGGCCCCAGTCCCCTGGCCTCCCCCAACCTGACCACCCTTTTCTGGAGCACTGAGAAGGACGGAGCAGGGCAGAGCTATATATCACCATCCACGGCCAGAAATCATACATCACTGGGGGCCCTGCACCTCCCGCCCCCCACAGGAAGGCAGTTTTTGGTTTTCAGAAAGAATTGCACCAAATAGATTGGAGGCAGGGGTGGAGTGGGGTGGGGTGGTTGAACTTACTTCCCAATTTAGGAGTCCCCAAAGAAAAGGCATTCTGCCTGGTCTGGTAGAACTTTGCTTTAACACCAAAGAACTACTCAGAAAGGCAAGGCCAAGGCTGGCCCGTACAACGCCTGGCTGTGCAGTGGGGCGGCGTCCAGACCTCCTGGATCTTGCCCCCAAGCTAAGCGGTTTTGTGCCCACTTTACCAAGGAGGAAACCCAAGTCTGCCCAGGTCCCAGCTTGCGACACTGCATATCCCATCGCCCCCTAGACAAGCGCCCTCCGCCCTCGCTGCGCCCTGGAACTCAGGGAGCTGTGGGCTCCGGGTCGGGGAACTGAGGCCCGGAGGGCGCTGGGCGCTGGGGCCCGGGCCCAAGTCGGGCGGCGTCTTACCAGCGGGCGGGCGGCCGACCCCGCGGGCAGCTCGTTCTCGGGCGGCGGCTCCTCCCGGGCGCGGTTCCCCGAGGGTGCGTCGGGCTCCGGGGAGCCGAGGCCGACGGCCAGCAGGCCGGCGAACATGAGCATCAGGGCTTTAGCCGGGCAGCAGACGGGGGCCATGCGGGCGGCGGGTCCCTCTGATGTCCGAGAGCGCCGTCTGGGACTCGCTCTCCGGCTCGGCGCCTTATAACGCGCTTGAATCCCCCGCCGGGTCCGGAGAGCGCGCGTCCCCGGCCGGCGCCCCCTCCCGGCTCCCGCGCGCGCTGCAGCGGGGAGCGAGGGGGGAGGGTGCGGGGAGGGAAGAGGGTGCTGCGCTGCAGCAGGCGGTGCGGGGTGCGGGGAGGGCAGCCGCTGCACTGGGGTTGTGTGCGGAGAGGGAAGGGGGCACTGCAAGGGATGCTGGGCGGGGCACAGGTTAGGAAAGCGGGGGAGCAGGATCGGGAAGGGGGTGTGAGGAAGGGGATACAGAGGAGGCAGGAGGCTCCGGGAGCACGCGCTAGCGGTGGCCTCACCGCCCTCTCCTGTCGAGCGCATTTCCGCTCCAACTCTTGGCTCCCGGCCCCTCTCTGCATCCTATCCTGCGCTTCTGCTTCTCGGGAAGCCAGGACGCCCCTTCTGGCCCGGGGGCATCCCTTCCCGTTTCCCACGCATCTTCGGCGGGGACCTCGAGACGCCTCCTCCCCATTCTCCTGGCCGCGCCCTGCGTGCTAGGTTGAGCACGTCAGAGCGGGAAGACCGTCAGTGTTCCTCCTTGGCACCCCTTTGTCAGGCGGCGACCCCTCTCTTCCGGGGCAGCCTTCCCGCCGTGGCTAAGGCGTCCGGAGCTCCGGGACGCGCGGCTTTCCCCCAACCAGGGCGCACCTGCGCAACCTCGGCAGGGCAGCGCTCACAGCGCAAATCTACAACCAGGGGCAGCTGCCTTGCACTGGAGTGGGCGCACCGAGGCCCAGACTAGGAGGATTGAGCCCTAGCTCGACCTGGTGTGGTGTCGGGGGCAGATCTGACCAGGGGCCAGATTACTCGCAGACCACCGAGATCAGCGCAGGGCACTCCTTGGGGACAGGTGGACCAGACCTGAGCTCCAGGCTCCACCCTAAAAAAAGCCGGGCCCCCTCACCCTGCCCTGGGCTGTTTCCTTCTATTAGGCAGGCATTGCCTCTTCCCCCACCCTCCCATTATGATGATGCAAAACACCAGCTACGTGATGAGTTCGAAGGTTACTGAAGATATGACTCTGTCTTTTCCCTGAGACAGGTACCCCTTAGGTGTGGGGTTTCCCGTGGGGGTCTAGCTGTGAGGGAAGCCCAGGGAAACACGTGTGGCTGCCACTCTTGAACCAGGGCCAGGGTGGGGTGGGGTCTCATCCACAAGCCTCTCCCTTCCTGGGAGGATGGAATGCCACAGGGGGGGAGAGGTGAGCCCAGTGTGGTAGGGAAGGGGCTCCGCCCTTCACCTGAGGGTGGCCAGTCTGTCCTGGAGCTTCTTGGAGTCTCGGTTTCCTTGCCTGAAAGTTGAGACTAATGCACATGGGTCCTCGGGGCCTGCCCTGGGGTGAGCTGAGACCACGCTAGATGCTGTGTGGAGACAAGAGCCAGGCCTGCTTGCTTTCCAGGCTGCTTGAGGCGTGAGGGTCATCACACCACGTCCTGAGGGGGAAAGTGTCCCTGAAGACAAAGGCTCTGGGCCACAGAGGCCCTGGCAGAGCATGGTCAGAGTCCAGAACAGACCCAGCAGTGGGTCTGCTCAGCAAACCTTGTCCTCCCATGGCCATCTGTGGCTTCGGAGGAGGCACATCTAGGGGCCTTTAAGTAATCATCCCTCTGAGCCTCAGTTTGCTGCTCTGTACAATGGGCACAATAACAGTTGTTGGCCCTGATCCCTCATCTGGAATCCCACTCATTAGTGAGGTGTAAGGTGGCTGGTGACAGTCACCCCCAGCATGGAGGCCAGGCCTCTTGGGGACTCCACTTATGGGTTGCTAGCCTGTATTCTGTCCACTGCATGTGAGGCACGCTGCTTTCAGGACTGGATGCTGTTAGTTCCAACCAACACCCTGGGAAGGTGAGGCTCAGGCTCCATCACCTTTGGCAACACGGGGGATGTGGCAGGGGCAGGTACCAGATTTGAGGCATGTGATCCTTAAGATACTCTTGCGCTATCACGGCCACCTCACAGCAGGGTGCCCTAGCCCTTAGGAGGCCAGCACCGAGGACAAGAGCCGTTGCCATGTGAAAACAGTTATTTTCCCAAACGGTGAACAATCCTAATGATGTCATAAGCCTGCCAGAGGGCCCAAATCAAATCGGTTCTGGTGCTGGTGCAGCTCCCGTAACACTATCCAGAGACGATGACACAGCCTGGCCCCAGGCAGGAGAGCACAGAGAGCTGGGGCCTTCCAGTGGGGCTCCCTGCATGTTTTGGGGGGTCACATTCCCAAAACAACCTCTACTCAGAGGAGCAGCGAGCTTGGCAGAGAATCACACAGATCAAGGACCACCGGAAACAGGGCCCCGATGCCCCTCCCCCTGCAGCAGCATCCCACGGAGCCCGAAGCAGTAGAGGCGCTAGTTAACAGTTTCCAGGGTGGAGGTACAGGAGTGGCTGCAGAAGAGGGCCAGGCGGGGCACGAGGTGGCCTCCCCCATGCGCCTCCATGCTTGGCTTAAATCTAATCCTCATTCTTGGGCCCTCATGTCACAGCCTTCCCAGTGGCCTGATGCAGTCAAGCTGTTCCCACTTCTCTCTCTTCCTCCAAAGGAAGGACCTTTGCTGATGAAGTCATGGGAATAAAAGCTCCCTTTGCCCCCCAAAACAGTGGGAGCCTGAAATAGCTTGTTGTGTGGCCTCCCGATGGACAGGCAGGCAATCTTTGCTGTCCGCCGGAGACTTCCCAGCATGACAGCATCTAATTCTCACAGTACATGATCACCCCCATTACCCAGATGTGGAAACTGAGGCCAGATCTTGGGACTGACCCAAGGTCATGGAGCTACCAAATGAAACTTCGTCTAGATCCAGCCCCCACAGCTTGAGATCAGTAGCTCTGAAGAAGTCACAGATTCAACTCAACTCAATGAACATTGACTCAATTCCTGCTATGTGCACAGGGGCGAGTGCTAGGAACTGTTACGTGCATCCGGGGTGGGACTGTGGACAGTCGCAGGTCTGACGGGGAAGCGTTCTTTCTCACTTCTACCCACAGGGTCTTCCGGGTTATTGTCTGCTAATTGTTTTCACGTTTTCAAGAGATCAATTTTTTTAATTTGGCCTTAGCTCACCTCTCAGCCTAATGTAAGAGGGTAGCTATCAATGGCTCTGTTGACCATTTTGTCGACATTCTTAAATGTGATTGTGACCAAAATAACTTCTAGGATGTCTGTTAGCTTTGAGGACATCACATTGCCTCCTGGGGTATTTATTCCAAAGAGGGACTTACTTCATCCATGAGTATTCTCATCGCAGTTGGTTCCATTCTTCAGTTAATCAGCTCCACGTCTGGTTGTCCTCCTGTGTCCCCAGTCCAATACACACAGCAAGGGCAGCTACACTTCAGTCTGAGTGTCCCGCACTGTGCTGGGCACTGGGGATCAAAGGGCACTGATGTGTCCCTGAAGGAATGGACATCCTTACCTTGTATATGGCTGTGACCGCCCCCTTCTTAAATCTAACAGAATCCAGGTCAATACTCATACTTCCCACTAGGCCAACTGGTCAAGCAACCAACCAAAGTAGAAGTCTAAATTGACCACAGTGAGCTGTCATTTGATCAGTCCATTTAATTACAAACATTTACTTGAGGGTGTCAACTGCCTGATTCCATCAATCACCGCCCCTGCCTGGCACCGGGAAGGTGCTCAATAGTGAAAGGGTCTTGTCTAGGAGGTACTGGAAAATCCAAGCCCAATGAAATTGGCTTGAAGCTTCCCCAGAACCTGGCTCACCTGGGGACCAAAGGGAGCTGCACCCTGGCTGGCTGTGCTGGGCCTGGCTGCTGAGGGTACTGTGGTCACTGAAGGCGGGGTCTGCTGGGAGTGTCTCAGTTTACCCAACATTGAAAAGAAGACAACATGCGCCCACTGGGCACACAGGAGTGCTCTGGGGCTGGGAAGGTGGTTTCACCCTCCGTGGGCCTGAGAGTTTGCTGGGCTTCTGCACATGTTCCAAGGTTATCCATCCTCATTTCTGGATTCTGCACAGGCCCCAAACCTTCGGATGAGCCTTGTTTCTCTGGGGACTTTGAAAAGGGATGAGGAAGCCTGGGTTCTCTGTGACCGTCTGTGTTGCACCGGTACATAGTCTCCACTTTACATGAGAATCCCTTGAGTGTTTGATTTGCATACTAGAGATCTCCTGTTTGCCCATCCTGGTGCCCTGTCCACCCTTCTCCACCTGCTCCTGCCCCTGTGGCCCAGCTGGTGTGGACTGTGTCAGTGGCCTGTCTCCCCCCTGAGTCTGGTTGGTTTTGGCCAGTGGGAGGCACCAGGGGGAACTAAGGGGCAGGAAAGAGCGAGGTTGGGGTATCTGTCCCACCACTTCCTCCCCACTGGGATAGTGGCAGTGGCTGTGTTCCTTTAGCAAAGGCCCCAGCTTCCTGGCAGCCTCTCCCTCCAGCTCTCTTTTTGGAGTCAGTGGGGTGGTGACAGCGCCCCACCAGCCCTAGGGGCCTCTCGAGCTCTTGGAAATAGCCCCTCATTAAACTCTCCCCCATCAGTCCATTTGAGGGGTCCAACAGGCACCCTGAATAAAGGCAGCTCAGCTGATCAGATGGAGTGCAGTCTGGCACCCCGAAGTTGAGGACAAGGCCCTGGATTTTCTATGCTCCCCCACCACAGCGACTGCCCTACCATCGCCATGCGTATGGGCAGGAGCAGAAAGCAGGCCTTATCCTAGAACACCTCCCTTTCAACTACCCATTTGTGATCAAAACAGGTCCATCTTGACATGCCGAGTCTTTGTTTTGAAGGAACACCTGTCTGAGCACTGTCAATAACCGTCTAGAAAACATTTCAGAAGGTTTTCTTTCAGAAAGATTCAAGGACCCGAGAAACCTTCATCCTAATTTTCCCCCACTCCACCAGCCGCCAAGGTGTCCTCCAGTCTGGGGCTCATGTTCGTCTGGGAGCAGACACTCAGGAGGCCCTGCTCTGTCTGGGCCCTGGGGGCCAACTCAATTCTTCCACAAGAAACGGCCCTAAGGAGTCAGGTCTGGGAGCAAAGTGGATCTGGGTCTATGGAAGCTGGAGGGACCCGGGGATTCCTTCCTCAGACCCAGGGATGTCAGAGGCCCCTCTGGTTCCCGGTGGGTTCAAGGAGCAGCTGGGCACTGCCCCTGGAGAGGAAACCTAGGTCCAGAGGGAGACAAGAGCTCCCCAAGGCCTCAGCCGGTCAGTGCCAGGGCTGGAGTCAGGCTGATCCCAGAATCCGCAATTCCCTGTGTCCCTGTTGGAGCCTTTCAAAGGCAGAGGGCCACTGAGCACCAGTGTGAGTCCTTCGCTGTCCCCTGATTACAGACTCGGTGTACTGTTCAGTTGGGGCGAGGAGCAGGGAGGCTGAGCGAGCTCCATGAGGGGCCCCAAGTCCAAGTTGGGGGTTCTGGGCAGGCCTGAGCCACCTGTCACTCCAGACTGGCTCCTCCCCACTCAGGAGGCCACCTGGGAGCAAGACACCAACTCACTCAAGAGCTGTCCCCAGAAATCCAGGCAGGACCACCCCCACACACACCGTGAGCCCCCCTCTGGGGACCTTCTTTCTGATGAAGAGCTTTTGTTTTGACGCAAACAACCCCGAGGAACAGGGGACATCCTGGCTCTTCCTGGCCACCTCCCTGGGAGTCTTGCTGCCTTCTCTCCCCGCAGCCCCCAAGCAGGCAGAAGGACCCTCTCTCGGCCCCCACACCCCACCTCCTTCCTTCAGCTGCCCTCTGGGGGGCTGACACAGAAAGAACTGCGCCCCCTTTGCCCCCAGAAGCAGCCTTTGGAAACAGTGTGCAGGGCCCAGGGGCAGGGAGCGCAGACAGCCCACAGGCGCCAGCCCTGTGTGCCTGAGCCCCAGGGACGGCCGGATGCCAGCCGTGACCGAGTGACTGTGGACTGGGCAGAAGCAGGCCCCCAGGGCCAGGTGCTGCCCCCGCTCTCAGTTCCCTGGGCCACTCTGTATCACCCTCATCTGTGCTGCTCCTCCAAAAGCCACAAGTGGGACGCACAGCCAGGAGCCTCAGCCAGTATTCAGAGAGCAGGAGAGTTCTCACGGCGCTTCCTGGGCCCTGGGCTCCTTCCTCCGAGGCCTCAGACACCCCCGGCAGGAGGGCTGCTTCTCCTCTCTCTTCAGGCACTCAGAGGCCCAGCCCCCACTGCCCGTCAGCTCAGAGTTTGGCCTGCTGGCTGCGGAGACCAAGGCTGTGTCTTCTGACGTCCATCCCTAGGGGCCGAGCCCAGCCCGAGCCCTGGAGGGATGGTGACGCTGAGTCACAAACCAAAATGGAAGGGAGTCATCCGTCAGGGTGGGGGCTGAGCTGGGCCCCCTGCAGATGTGCTGAGGAGCGGCTCAGTGATCCTCAGTCAACCTGAAGGGCTGGGTCCACTTGGACACGTCCAGGAAGACGGCAGAGGCCCCGTGGTAAAGCCAGAGACGGGGCAGGGCGCCGTGGCGGATCCAGGCGTCGCGCCTGCGGTCATAGGCCTCCATCTCCACGTGGTAGTCGCCGTCCATGCCCTGCCAGCGGCCACCCGTCAAGTACAGCGCGTCGCCCAGCGGCACCAGCGCTCCGTTCTCGTGCAGGCTGTGCAGGGACTGCACCTGTGGATGGCCTGTGGTCAGTGTCAATGGACGGCCAGAGGGCGGTGGTGACAGGTGCCCTCAGGGTGGGGCAGGGGACACACAGAGAGGACGGCCTGCATCCCGCCCAACACGCCTTGCCAGGCACCCGCGTCCCCCGGCTTCCTGTAACTCCCCTCCCCCTCCAGGACCCCTCAGACTCTCCCTCCTCTGCGGGGACCCTGCTGCTCCCCTCCCCCCTGCACCTCCCAGGATGGTGTTTCCAGCCCCCTCCGGCTCTCCCAGGCTAAATTAGCTCATATCTGAAGTTGGGAGTCACAGGGAGGGGGCGAGGATGTGGAAGCCTGAGCCTGGAGCTGCCTCCCAGGGTGAGGTCTGGGCTTGGCCTCTGATTTTTGGCTGCTCCTTGGAGGGGACAAATGTGGCTTCAGCCCTGACGGATGTCCCCAGGGGACCCCTCGCTCTGCCCCTGTACCCCTTGCCTCGGCCCATGGCCTCAGGAGTATCGCGGGGTGAGGGCTAACAGCTTTCCAAAGGCCAGAGAGAGACACGGGCCCTCCTGGAAGAGCCTGGGGGGAAGGTAGGAGGAGGCCTTCACACGAAGACAGTGCCCAGCTGTAAGCCCCTGGGCCTGGGCGGCAAAGCGGAGCCCTGCACAGCTGGGACCCCAGCCCAGAGCAGCACTGTGGGCCGGAGAGACCTGGCTGGCGGGGCCGGCCCTGCACCTGTTTTTCTGCTGTAATGGGGGCCTCCGGTCAGCTGAGCGCTGACGCCGGGGGACAGCTGCAGTCAGCAGGCTCACAGAGGCCCTGCTGTTGCCTGGCTGGCCCTGCTCGTGCAGAGGCCATCAGGGGCTCTGGGCACTGCCCCTCCTCCTTCTCAGGAAGAAAAACGGAAAAAGACCAGGGCTCCGGTGTCCCCGAAGGCAGGTCTTGAGATGCCCACCCCCACCCCTCCCCTGTGCCCAATGGAGGAGGGGGAGGAGCAGGTCTGGGGGTGGCGGGCTGGAGGATGGGGTGCCAAGGAGCTGGCTGCTCCACCCCACCCACAGCTCAGGATCCCCTCTGTGGCTTGACCATCCCAGGGGCCAGAGACTCACTCCCTCTTGGTCCTGGCTGACACCGGGAAGGAAGTGCTTTTTCTGAGTCCACAGTGGTCCTTTAGGACCCCGGCTGAACCTGGCTTTACCCCTAAGGAGGAGGTCAGGCCACGCCATCGTGTGCTGGGGACAGACCACCTATGGTGACCAGCAGCCCGAGGTCCCCAGCTGGCCCATCCTCAGAGGGGCTCAGCCCAGGCTCTGGGGCCTTGAGTCTCCATCCACTGTCCACCCCTACTATGTCGACACCCGCAGCCCCGTGGTCCCCAGGCCTGCTCTCTGCCCTGTCAAGGGTCCCAGGGTCCCTGGGAGGCGAGACTGGGACTCACCTTCTGCCACAGGTTGGCCCCGGGGTCGTACACATAGACCTTTTTGGTGTTGTCCCCCACCAGGTAGAGCGCCCCCTGCAGTGCAGCGCAGCGCGGTGAGGACAAGTACTTGGGGAGGAAGGGTGAGGCGATCACGCTCCACGCGTCTGCAGGGACACGAGACACCGCTGTCATCAGGTGGTCAGGGGCTCCCGGAGGAAGGACCTCCCTGAGCCTCAGGGCAAGCTCCTTTTGGTGGGGGTGGGGGTGCCACCGCCTGAGCCCACTGCCCACACCTCACTCAGCCTCCCTCTCCCACAGGGGTGCAGGGCTGCCTTGGAGCCTCATCATCCTCGGATCCTCGGGAGGGCCTCACGTGGCCAGGCTGCCACCCCACCCTGCCCCTTCCTGACCGGGCGCCCCGGCCCTCTGCCTCTGTCCTGCTGGTCCCCCCCGGCAGGTAACCTGGTCTAGTCCGTCTCCTGCGGAATCTGCACACCCACCCTGCAGGGTGGGTCCTGTTGTCACCTGCATCGTCCAGAGGACGGAACAGAGGTGATGGTGAGAGACGGGCCAGGAGGGCTACCACGTCAGAGAGCCCAGCTGGGGCCCAAATCCTGGCATAGAATCTAGAGCCCAAGTTGGTGCCCACTGGGCCGTGGAGGTCCAGGCCACTGCTCCTGGCCCACGAGGCTAGTTCCAGGCAGACACAGCAGCCAGACAGCTTTCAGGACACAGAGCTGGGCTTCCCTGTCCCCTACCCTGGGCGCTCTGTTCCTGCCCCAACCCCTACACCTCTAGGCGGGGATGGGGCTGTGGCTCTGTGCCGGGAACCCCCTTGGTTTCCTGCCCCCTCAGTCCCCTGCCCTCCTCCACTGTCCCATCCACCTCCCATGGGGCTGTGGCCCTTCATAAGAGGCCTGTGACTGCCTGCTCCCTGACCCCCGGGCCCCCCATCCCTGGGGCGCCCACCCTCCCGCTCACTGAGGCGGGATCATGGCCTTGCAGGGAGGGCCTGGGGCCCCCTGTGCTCTGCCCCTGGGCCCGGGCCCGGGCCCCCCACCTGTGACAGGGTTGTAGCACTGCAGGGCGAGCGCGTTGTACTTGCAGGCGCTGGAGCCCACCAGGTAGAGCCTGCCCCGGCAGCCGGCCGCCGAGAAGTTGCTGACGTACTTGAGGGCCGGGCGGACGGGCGTCCAGGCGTCTGTGTAGGGGTCATAGCTCTCCACCTCCACCACGTCCAGAGTGGTGCCTGCAGCAGGGTGGGTGGGGGGCAGGGCTGCAGCGGGCTAGGACAAGGGATGGTTCCCGGATGTACAGGATTCGAGGCTCTGCAGAGGTCTCAGGCACCTCCCTGGGTGCCCCAGGAGGGGAAGGGCAAGAGAAGGAGAGCACGGCCCTGAGAGGCAGGTGAGTTTTCCCCGTCTTACAGGGAGGGAAGCTCCGGCTCTGAGAGGAGGGGTGTTTGCCCAAGGCCCCACTGCCAAGAAGTGGCAGGTGGGTGGGCACCTGGACCAGGGACGCCTGCCTCCGAAGTGGGCGATGGGGCCTCACAGTGAAGCCCAGACACTCCGACCCCTGCAGAGCCCAGGTGCTTGGCGAGGTGCCCACGGGAGCCCCCAGGAGTCCGCCGCCCCTTGGCCGCTCCCATGGTGGAGTCCTTCCCCAGGATGGAGGAAGTCATTCCACAGGGGAGATTTGGGCAGCCCCCGGCCAGCTCCGGAGAGCCTGGCTGTGATGATGACACAGACCAGCCGAGGGTGGGAGGCCACTGCTCTCACTGGAGGCCACCTTAGCCCTGAGAGCCCGGGGACCCTGAGCGGCCTTGGGCTTCGGCCTTGTGCATGTCCTCTACTCTCGGGTCAGGGACACGGCAGCCACTGAGGGAAGAGGGGCCAGCCAGGACCTAGGAGTAGCCTCAGGATCAGCTTGTCACCTACAGAGGCCTCAGGAAACCCTTGCTCAGCCACACACAATTCATCTCTCAATGTGCATCTAACCGTTAGCATCTCGGGGGCAACTGTGGCTCTAGGGTAGCAGGGGACAAGGTGGGCCCCATGCTCAGGCTGGGGGCGTGGTGGGGGCAAAGGTGACCGCAAAAAGTGCACGGTGGGCCCCCTCACCCCAGGGACATCACCAAGGAGGTGGCCCGGAGCTAAGGGCTGAGCCCAAGGTTCTGGGATGGGAGTGGTCATCCCTGCTGGCAGCTTGAGGCCCCAGCCCCTCCTGTGTCCCTTTCGGGAACTGACTCCTTGCCCTGTTCTCTGCACCCCTGGAGTGCATTCAACCACCCTGGAGCTGGCTGCTGAGACTCATGCCTGAGCCTCACTCCAGGACGCCCAGGGGGTGGGAGGCACGGTCCAGGTGTGGGTGGGGAGGCTGTGGCTGCAGAGGCGGGGAGGGGGGTGGAACAGGCAGGAGGCTTCGGGGAGGGAGACTTACCGCCGATGGCGTAGATCTCACCGTTAAGCGCTGCACTGGCGTGGTTCGTGCGGGCCTTCAGCATGGGTGCCACGGGCCTCCAGGCCGCCTCCTTCAGCGGGAAGCACCAGGCCTGCGTTGTGGACCACGTGTCCGTCTTGGTGCCCCGAGAGCCCCCTGCTGGGAGAGGCTCTGTCCACTCGGGCGCCCACCGGCCTGGGGTCCCCGAGCCAGTGGGAGCTGGGCACCAAGTGTCCTGCCCCCTTTTCCCGCTCTGCCAGGCCTCTGTGCTGCCAGACACGGGGCCGGGTGGGACAGGGCTGGCACAGCCTAGCCTAGACCTGGACAGGCCCCTCCACGCCCCGTAAACAAGGGGATGAGATCAGTGGGTTCAAGCCTCCATCAGTGGAAGAGTTTTTTTCTCAACCAAACCTTACAAGGACCCCCGGCTTGTAAGATGTACGAGAACAGAGTGACCCCCACCCCGTCACACAGGCCCTTCTGGGGAGGCCCCTGCTGTGGGGCAGCAAGGCCACCTGAGGTTCCATGTCAGACGCAGCACGGAACGGTTCCTACGCCCTCATGTGGACCCGTGGATTTTAAATTTCCTTGTTTTCACGTGATGGAAAGATCTGGAAGAGTCTGGACTACACTGTCAGGGATCCCACCGAGAGGAGGGCGAGAGCTGGTTCTCACGGGGATTAGGTCCAGAGTTCAGGTCTGCTGTGCGGATTGAGCAGCAGAGAGCTTGGCTCCAAGGCGGGGGGCCCCCCCGCCTGCCCACCTGTAACGTAGACGTCATTGTTCAGTGCCGCCAGGGAGAAGCCCCACTTGTGGTGGTCGGGGAAGTCTGGGAGCGCCATCCACCTCTCTGGCAGGAAGAGAGAGAGGCAGGGGGTCGGGGGGCTGGGGCCGCCCCTCCCCTCCCCAGCAGGAAGCGGGACTCTGCTGAGCACAGAGGAGGGAGAGGACCCCCGGGGGAGGTGGGGTCCAAGCGGCCCCAGGTGCTCTGTGGGTCATTGCCAGACGAGGCTCCTGGCAGCCCCTGGCTCCCCACGCCACCCTCGGAGCCTGGCGCGCAGACTGGACCTCTGGTTACACCAGGACGTGCTGAGAGGTGGCCCAGGCTCCGGAGGCTGGGTCTCACCCTGACCTCAAATGGACATTTTGGCGCCTGGGTTGGGTGCCACCTCCCTCAGGTGGGAGAAGGGGCCGAGCCGCCTGCTTGCTAGCCACGAGTTGGGTATAACGCCAACATCAGTCACTCCCTCCTTTCTCATCCATTCATTCGTCCTGAGCACATCTGGGCCCATGGGCAGTGGGAGGGGTTCAGACCCTGACTTGCAGCAGGCAGATCCCAGATCTCCTGCACCCACGGTCCAGCCCTCGACAAACCCCAGCCTCAGTTTCCTCATCTGTAGAATGAGGGTAATTCCCACCTCTCGGGGGTGTGGGGACGTAGGAGACGTGTTTGTCACACGGCAGCTTCTCAGCAGACGGTGGCTGTTAAAATTATTGTCCCTAATGTGAGGACAGAGGGATGTGCCTGTGTTGTACCTGCCTTCTTGGAGGTGCATGAAGTAAACTGAAGCAAGAGAGGAGACAGTGCTTTAAAACACTCAAAATGAGACCATAAACATGGGAGTGTTTAAACCCTACAAGCAGACACATTTTGGGCGTTTGCGGAAGGCTGTGAGAGAGACCTGGGCCTAGGGGATGCCCCAGGAAGACTGTTTACTGTTCATGGCCATTTTCAGGACAGTTGGAATCCAGGCCTCGCTGGGTGCCTGCCCACTGGGCTGGGACTGCGTGTCCCCCTGACTCATGTCTGTGTCACCACAGGGTGGGGACTGCCCAGTGGTCACCAGGCCATCGCCTGCCAGGGTCCCCCTGCTGCCCTCCCCTTGGGGTCTGAGGGACAGCTGCTCCCAAGCTCATCTCCTGACGTCAGCCCCCAAATCCCCTCTCGTCAGTTCCTGAGCTAGGGGGACAGCCAGCCTCGGACTTCCTGGAGCTTGCCAGCCACTGACGCCATGGGGGTGGAGGCCACTGGCCCAGCTGCCCCAGAATAGCACCCAGCCTATCCGTGCTTTCCAAAGAGCTTCCCGGGGCCAGTGTGGCCTCGCCACAGCCCTGCCGCCCTCTCAGCCCTCCTTTCCCAGGACAGAGTGTGACGGAGTCCCCAGGGCAGGAGAGGCCACATCGACATGGCAGGACTGGCCCCTCTTCCCGTAGGCTCCTCATTACAAAGGCCATTTCTCAGATGAGGAAACTGATGCTCAAGGAGGTGATGTGAATGCTCAAAGTCTGGAACCAGAACCCCACTGGGCTGACTCAGACCCTGAGCTCCCACCCCCAGTCTGCCTGCACCCCAGGCCCCTGTGCTTCCCCTGGGGCCATGGTTCCACCGGGCACACAGGACAGGAGCACCAAGAGGAGCTGCCATCCCACCCACGGGCCGGTGGCCACCTCCCCACGGGCTGCAATCTGGGCAGCCAAGCCCTTTACTTGGGGCCCCAGGGCAAAAACCAAAGTCAGGGCTGTGGCTGGAAGAGGGGGGGCCTCAGTGCCCCACAGTCAGCCTCCCCCATGCTGGCGCCCCAGGCTCCTCTGCAGCCCCCACCCCCCACGAGGAAGGTGGACGCAGCTCATCTTGGATGCGGAGTGGCTGGGCCCGAGCCCCGGGGTGGGGAGGGGGTACTCACTGGCCCTGGTGTTGTAGAAGGCGAAGTTCCCGGGGTGGGGGCTGAGCTCCTCGGCGCCCTCCTCCTCCTCCTCCAGCGCCCGCCCGCCCACCACTACCAGAACCTCCTCCAGCTTCTGCGGGAGGACCAGCAGCGCCTGTGGGGCAGGGAGGGCAGGGGTCAGAGGGGCAGGGCGGCTGTCTCCCTCGGGCTGAGGGGCCCGGGTGCTGGCAGGCCTCCGTGGTGTTTTCTGAGTCAGCTGGTGGCCTGGGCGTTTGTGGGTGGCTGTGGGTCCCCCAATATGGCCCAGTGTCAGTGCACATGTCTAGGGTGGCCTCAGTATGTGCACGCCCGTGTGTGTCTGTGCGTGAACATGCATGCACACGCACACGTGCACATACCATAGTGCCGTGGGCAGTGGTGGCAGCCGGTGCTCAGACCTGGGGGAGAGGGGACAGCAGGTCCTTGTGTGCCCGAGCATGAGAACTGCTCCCATCCCATCGGTTCCCACATGCCTTTTGGAGGTGTTCTTGCATCATCTTTGGAACCACCCCCCAGATTCTGTCCCCAATTCTCCATATAAGTACCCCCTGCCCCGCTGGGAGTCCAGCTCCCCTGGGCCAGCATGTAGCAAGGTCACATTAGGATGCCCCGGGCCCTGCAGGAAATGCTAGAATGTTTCCACCTTGGTGAGTAAGTAGCCACTGTCCAGAGCTCCCCAGACCCCGGGGTCCACCACCTTTATGACCTGCCCTCCAATGTCCATCCAGACCTCCTGCCACCAGCAATTACAGGGAAACTACCTATGGGCGGAGACCCCAGCTTTGTGCCTGGCGGTTCCCGGTGGTGCCTGGCAGTGCAGCAGAGTATCTGTCACCACACACCCCACCACCAGCCTGAGCCACATCTTTGTCTCCAGCCTTGGCTCCTGAGAAGACCTTCAGAGCAAGGCGATGAGCAGGCGGCCTGGCAGCTCAGACTCCGGCTCCGGCTCAGCCACACCCTGGCCCGTCACTTCGTCAGGACCTGCCCCGCCCACCAGGCCCCCTGGCAGCACAGAAGGAAATTGCTCCCCGTAAACACTTGAGTAGCTTCCTAAGGGGCAAGTGGTGGCTGGCTGCCATGCCCACCCTTGCTCCTTGCCTGTGCACATGCTGTGCCATTGACCTGGGTTATTTTCCCTCCTGCCAAGCTCCTATCCTTCCTCTAAAGCCCGGCTCAGATGTTGCCTCCTCTAGAGAGCTCTCCCTGACTGCTCGCTCCTCTGAGGATGCCCCTAGTCCAGTGCCAGCCTTTGTCATGCTGCCTTAGGTGTGTGTCCCGGTTTGTCCCCTCCGAGCTGTGGGCTCCTTCAAGACAGGGCTTGGGAATGGTCAATTCTGGGTTCCCCCTCCTCTCACATCCAGGGTGTGGCCCACAAAGGGGCACAATCTGTACTTGAGGGGTGAACTGCGGCACCCTCATGGGTAACGGGCCCAAGGGAGGCAGAGATGCAAGGTTGGGGACACCTTGGGGATGCCCACTTCGTACTGTCTGTCTCCATGTAGGTGGGGTCTCCAGGGCTCCTCTCCCTGCTCCCTGCCTGTCACTCACCCCCTCGTGGCCTTGGGATAGGGCCTGCCGACAGGCCTCTGACTCCTGGATCAGCGGCTCTGTGGCCAGCAGCTGCTGCACGCAGGGCCTGGGCACGGCGTCCAGCTGCACTAGGCTGAGCAGCTCCGGCAGGCGGGCGGCCCGGGCCTGGGGGTCGTGGCGCACCCAGCGCAGCAGGGCCTCCAACCGACTTTGCTCCGGCTGCACCTGCAGCAGGTCGCTGGCCAGACAGGTGGCCAGACGCTCCTGGGACAGCTGCAGGAACTCGTCCTCATGGGCCACAGCCTCAAAGTTCTCCCGCAGGAAGGCCCAGGCCTTGGCAGCCACGCCTAGCAGCCCCTGCTGCTCCCCAAACTCACAGATGCCCAGGCAGTTGGTGGCGTCCAGCTGCTGCTGCAGGTAGCGGCCGCAGACCTTCTGCACGGTGGGGAAGTGCAGGCGCGTGGCTGTGCGGGTCAGCGCCTCCACGTTGGCCTGGGTGATGGTCAGCCGGCCGGTGTACACGAAGTCCACCAGCTGCCCCACCATGGCGGGCTCCACGTCCCGCAGCTCCACGCGGGCCGAGAAGCTCTCGGCAAAGTTGCCTGCAAACATGGCATGGAAGTAGGGGCTGCTCAGTGCCAGGAGGCCCCGGTGGCAAGGTAGCTCCCGGCCACCCACCAGCAGCGTGACATCAGCCAGCTTGGGCTGGGAGCGCAGCCGCTGCAGGCCATCCAGCATGTCCTGGGCATGCGAGGGCAGGTGGAAGTCCAGGTCATCCACGTTCCGCACCATGACTGCGTGTGGCCCACGCACTCACGGGGACAAAGGGCTGACATCCGCTCTGGGTCCTAGAGAGAAGAGAGCTAGGTCAGCTGGGGAGATGGTCCCTTCTTTCCAAGTCACCCATCTGTCTGACCATCTGTCCATCATCCTTTCCATCCCTAACAAGCCCTGGATGAGCATCAACTCTGTGCAAAGCTCTTTTCCAAGCATCTTATCTAAACCAGCCCCACAGTCCTGGGGGGCCAGCAGTGTCTTTCCCATGTTAACAATGAGGTGCCTCAGGCTCAGAGAGGCCAGGAGACCTATCTGGAGCCAGCAAGAGAACCCAAGCCTCAGCCTCGCTACAACTCTGGACCATGCAGAACAGACCCCCAGAGTGTGGAGATCCTGCAGCCCCCACCCCCCAGTGGCCTCCTCTGCACCCAGGCCCCACGTTGCTGGGGAGGGTTTTGGCATTTGAAGTCTCCTGCCCCACGGAGCCTTGCTGTCCATGGTTACATGGAATCTTGTCTGCCACGACCTCGCTGGGTGACCTTTGGTGAGCCATGCCCCTCTCTGGTCCCTGTTTCTCACCTGCAAATGGAGAGGCTGGCAATGAAAGGGTTAGGGGTAGGACTGCACCCCCCCTCCCCAGCTTTGCCACGTTCTCACCCCTCAGCCCTCACGGCAGCCCTGTGAGCTGGGTGCTGTTGGAGTCTCTTTTACAGGCGGGGACACAGAGGCAAAAAAGGCTCAAGTCCCTTGTCTGAGACCACACAGTTCAGATGTGGGGGAGCCAGGTGTGGGGGCCCGGCCTTGAACCCCCAGGCTAAATGTCACTTGGTGGAGACTGGTAAAGACAAGCAAGCAGAGGAAACTTTCTGGAGGGCAGTTCAGCAAATCCCCTTCTGGGCTTATTTAACTTTGTGTATTTTTAAATGATCTTGTGATATTTTGCCCTAAGAAAACCTCCCCAAAGACAGAAAAGTCCTGCTCAGATGCTTTCACCCTGAGTCACCACACAGCAAAAAGCTGCACCCAGGGGAGCTGTCTGTCCACCAGGGGGCGCCTCGGGGCCATCAAAGGGAAGGAAAAGGGCCCCGGGGTCATGGAGAGGAAACGCCGGTGAAGTAAGTGCCGCCAAGGCGCGAAGCCCTGTAAGGAGACCCGTAGCCGCGGACGCCCAGAGGCCAGCGTGCCAGTGGTGTGACCTGGAGCAGGGATGCACCCAGGGAGCCCGCCTCGGGGCCAAAGGACCCGGCTGGGCTCTGCCTGGACAGGACTGGCTGGGGGGGGGGCCCTGGCCAGCGTCTATCCGGCCTGACCCCCTCCCGCAAGGCCCTCTGGCCAGGGTGGAGGCAGCTCTGCACTCCCAGGAGAGCCCGGGAGATGAGTCAGGCGGCCACCGCCCCCACCCCCGACCCCGCCGCCCACATTCCCAGCATGGTTGTGTTCTGGTTGGCCAGCTGCTGCGGTGATGGAGGCCAGCGGGCAGGAGTGCCCGGCCACCTTCCAGTGGGGCCTCAGGTGGTCTGCTGACACCTGCCACCTGGCAGTCCAAGCCTGGGGCAGGCAGGGGCTCCCAGAGGGTCTCAGAGCTCCCTCCCAGTGTCTGCCCGGTCATGAGTGTGGAGGACACAGTGGGGAGGACAACCGAGGGCCTTAACCCAGCTCTGGCCTGGGGCTGGATGCTGTGGCCTTGGCTCTGGTCAGGGGTGTAGTCCAGCCTCCCCACCACCCCCGTCCTCCGACCTTCTTCAGCCAGGACGTGGAAAGAAGCAG
Organism: Vicugna pacos; assembly: GCF_048564905.1. Classification (NCBI taxonomy): domain Eukaryota; kingdom Metazoa; phylum Chordata; class Mammalia; order Artiodactyla; family Camelidae; genus Vicugna; species Vicugna pacos. The sequence goes on along the minus strand of NC_132991.1, from coordinate 94,237,019 downwards.
ACTCACTGACGCCCACCCCATCCCGAGGGGCCTGGCTTGTCCAGTGTCTGGTAGGGGGGAGTCTCTCTTCAAAGCACCCAGCGCTGGGATCTCCAAGCCCACTGGGCTGTTCCACTATAACCCACCCTCTCCTGCTGGCCCCTGCCCCCCATCCTCCCCTCCCCATCCCGTCTGTCCCCCTGGACCCTACCTCTCAGTCGGCACCTGGATCTCCTCTCAGAACTCGGGCCGGAGAACAGGACTGCCCAGCCAGTGAGGGGCACAGAGGGCCTGCCGGGCCGGGCCAGGCTGGGCTGGGCTGTGTGGCCACGTGGGGACGGAGGGGTATTTTTAGCCCCTGTCAGCAGCGGGGGAAGCGGGGGTGGCCTGTGGGGGAAGGAGAGCGGTGACGGCTCCTCCCCGGCTGTCCTTCCTGAGCGCCCACACAGCCCGCGTCCCAGCGGGATGCCTGGAGCCCCTGTGACCCCAGGCCGGGACAGACGCCAGGAAGCATTCCAGGGCAGGGGCGCGTCTGGGCCCACCCCCTCCCCGTGCTGTTGGCCTGAGGGGGTGGGGGTGCAACCCCCATTTGTGTTTCTTCATCTGCAAGAGGAGGACAGTGAAGCCTGAGCTGGGGGACTCGGGGGCCACAGGGAGCCTCCAGTTCAGGGCCTGGGTGTCATGAGGACCCAGCAAGTACCAGCTTCCCTGTGGTTACTGACAGATGCCCATGCGGCTTCTTACTCTCCGTCGAGTCAGGAAAAAAGTGATTATCGTGAAGAAATGAGTGTTGCTCATCAAGGACTTTCAAAACCTGGGGTCCTTGGTGGTGGGGAGTCTTGTTGGTAAAGGAGGGACCTGGGGAGGTGCCCACCAGGCTGGTGACAGGGACATGGGACCCCAGGCTCTGTCCCCTCATAACACGGCCCTGGCCCTGGGCTTGCTCTGGTGTCTTTGTTAGTCGTGAGTGTGAATGATGGCCAAGAAACGGGATTGCCTAAAAATACAGCAATGGTGGCTCGCGGCCGCCCCAGAGGGCTGGGTTCCTCAGGTCACTGGGGAATCCCACCCGTCTGGGTCTCAGCCAGGCCCGGGAGCCACAGGCCCTCAGTCTGGGGGTTGAGCCCGGGGGCCCTGAGAGGGCGTCTCTGGACATCACGTCCGCCCATCGTCAGCGGAAAGCCTCCCAGCCCGGGGCGTGCGGTTCCGCAGGAGAGCAGCCTGCAGCCTGCATGGCCGGGGCCCCCAGCGGTCAGCCCCGCCTCCCTGCACCCTCCTGGGCTTCACTAACGCAGCCATTCCAGGAGGGCTGGGACGAGGAAGAGTCAGGGAGGGCCAGTCTGATAGAGGCCTCCCAACACCCACCAAGGATTGGCTTGAGGCATGGACAGTGCAGAGAGGCCTGGGGGCCCCCGGGAGACAGCCCTTGCTCCTGGCCGGGTTAGGGCACTTCTCTAAGTGGGATCTCTAAGGGGATCTGAGTGTCATGACAACTCAGATCCGGGACAGATGGCTCCTGCCCTGCCAGCAGAGTTGCTGGCCCCACTACCTGTTGGGGTGCTGGGTGTGAGCTGGAAACCACAGACTCCGCTCTCATGATGTGTGCAGCCTAGCTGAGGCTGAGAGCACGGCCGTTACCCACATAACTGCAGTGACTGCCCAGCTCTGCGCATGCCCACAAGACGCTCCCACACCCTGCTCCCACACAGGATTCCTGATTCCATGCTTCCCTCCCCAACCCTGCTCAGCCCAGCCCAGCCCAGCCCAGTTCAGTTCAACTCAGCTCAGCTCAGCCCAGCTCAGCTCAGCCCAGTCAAACCCAGCCCAGCCCAGCCCAGCCCAGTTCAGCTCAGCCCAGCTCAGCTCAGCCCAGTCAAACCCAGCCCAGCCCAGCCCAGCCCAGCCCAGCTCAGCTCAGCCCAGTCAAACCCAGCCCAGCCCAGCCCAAGGCCCTGCCCCTGCCCCAGAGAGTCCCAGGACTCTCCCTCCAGCCTTGGGTATCAATCTCACTCGCAGGCCTCATGGATGTCCCCAGCTCCCAAGGTGTCCAGGGCCGTCCTGGTGAGGGCGCTGTAGGGGGACAGAGGCCTTGGTCTTGCCTCCAGCTCCCCAAATCGTTTGCAGGCAGAACATGAAGGGTTAATGCATGGCCTGGAGGAATTGAGGACAGGGGACTCTGATGACAGGCCACTGTCACAGGGAGCTGCCTCCCCTTGGGCTCAGCCCAGTGCGCCAAGAATGGAGGCCCTCGGGGACCCAAGGCCTCGGATGACAGGTCAGATTGGGAAACTCGAAACCAGGGGCTCAACAGATCCTCATGGTCAGATTGCTACTGAGTGGTGCCGTTTGTAAAAAATACGCTGCTGGTTTCTTTTCACGATGATAAAAATAACACATGTTCATTGTGGAAAATTTGGAAAACACAGGAAAACATGAAGTAGCAAATTCCGCTGGTGGAAGACGATCCCTCTGTCTTCCTCCAGTCACTGCTCTCAGCGAGCTTTGTGTGCGGTTGCATCACTTGAAATTCCACCTCGAGCACTGCTGATGTGATTAGTCTCTGAAAAAAAACTATTTTTCATTTCATCATAACGGACATATCACATTTTAAGAAGGTGGAAGTGACATCCAGTCACTTCTATTACTGGACATGCCATTTTGGACTATGACACCTAGTACAGTGTCACCTGATGTCCCCCCCAGGACAGAGTCGGAGAGTGACACTGCCAAGGTAAAGTACACGATCTTCCCTCTCGATGCGCGCTCCAGAGGGGCGTCCAGCTTCGCCGCCAGCAGGAGGTAAAGCCGTCCCTGCACGTGGCCTGGCGCCTTCACTCCGTGAGGCCCTCCTGCAGGCGGACCTGCCCACCCCAGGCGGGCGTTTCACGGATCTACTTGCTCACAGTGTCTCTTATTCCACTTGGGGTTTATTTGGGTCATACTTCTTTCCCCACAACAGTTACCAACTCTGTCGGCGCTATTACCGACAATTCCCTCCCTCCTCAGATTTACCGCGACGCCTCTATCTCAAGGGCGACGTGTTCTGTGTGAAGTGTCTCAGCGTTCTCTGTTCTGGTCTACTGATCCGAGCGACCATATTCTGGGGCTAGAACCGCCTGTTTGACGGACTACTGTTCTGTAATTATGACGTCTTCCCATCTGAAGCGTAAGTCTCTTCGTTACGCTTCTGCTGAAAATTTTCTAGTCTCTTGTATTAGTTACCTGCTGCTGCATAGGAAATGACCCCCAAATCTAGTCTCTTAAAACAACAAATGTTGATTATCCCGCACAGTTCCATGGCTCTGAGAGCGCTTTAGGGGATGGTTCTGCCTCGGGACCTATCCTCAGCCGGACCAGCCCATCTCACAACTTGCCTGTCACCCTCCAGGCTCTGCACGCTGGTGGGGACACTGTAAGAGGCCCCTGTCCCAAGGGGGCTGGAGGCAGGGAGGCAGCGGCTTGTGGAAGATTCCTGAAGCCTCTTCCCCACACACTGCCTGTTGGGGCCATGGCACAGCTGCAAGACACCTCTCTTCCAGAGCCCCCCGGGCTCCAAGCCAGCTGTCTTCGGGCGCCACAACCTGGGTGGGGGCTCAGCCTCCTGGCTGCCATGGACATAAGCCCCATCCCTCAGCCAGCCCTTCAAGGTCTGTCCCCAGCACCCTGCTCGCGGACGCTCTGCTGCACCCGGAGGCCTTCTGGGGGAGCAGCTATCTCCTTCCTTTGTTCCTTGTGGAGAAGGGGGTGGGTGTGACATCCAGTGACCACAGAAAGTGGCCACACCTCATTGCCTTCCATCCTGTGTGCTCCTACCCCTCCTACCCCTCCTACCCTTACCATGCGTTCTCCTCTGGGTCCAGCAGCTCACTTTTGAGGGCGAGGTGCCGGCGCCCTCTGCTCAGAGCCCCCTTCTGCCACTACTTTTCTTGAAAATGCTCCTTATGGCCCTGCTTTCCTAAGCCTGCAGGTGGGGGCCCTGCCGCTGCCTCGGGCCTTGTGCCCTGGGGGAGGGTGCAGGTCAGCTGGAAGCCAGGAGCCCCACACAGGGCCTTCCTTTTGGGGACCAGGACCTCTGGAGCCTGGGGTGGGGGTGGGGCACTAGCATAGCATGGCAGCAGAACACACGTCTGTCAGCAGGTGGCTGCATGTGACCAGTATGCACGTCAGTGTGGAGCCACCTCCCCGACCCAAAGAATTCGGGAGGCAGTCTGGTCTGCCAGGAAGGCCTCTTGCTCATCGAATCCTGTTCTCTCCAACCCCCACCTTCTCGCCCACTTCACAGATGGGGAAGGACGGCTGGAGAGGTGAAGGGGCATGGCCTGAGGTCACTTCAAGGAACTGAGGCAGGACCAGTGGAGGGCAGACCGAGGCTCAGGACATGGCCAGAGCCACCGGCACAGAGGAACGGAGGAACTGGACATCCAAGCAACTGGGAGGACACTGGAAGGGGAGCCGATGGGAAACACTGGCTGGTATCACAGGTGCCCAAGGGAAGACCGAGCAGAGCGACCCCAGCTGAGAGAGCTGGGACGGCTTCGTGGGCTCAGCGGTGAATCCCACAGCTGAGGAGCAACCTATCAGGGGCAGGACTGGAGGGTGGCCACTAGCACGCTGAGCATCTGCTGGCCTGGCCGCGAGGCTCACCTGCTACTCAGCAGGTGAAAAGGCAAAGAGAAGAGCAAACCCAAACCACCCCAAACCCCTTCCAGAGGAAGGCAGGCTGCCGGCCCATCTCACTCCCCGAAGCTGAACATCTCGGCTTCCTTCTCCTTCCAGAAGGCAAAGCTGCGGCCGATGTAGCCACAGATGTCCTCGCTGCTGAAGGTGCCCCGCTGGGAGCCGGGCCTCAGCCTCCGCGCTGCGGGCTCGGGGCTGCTGCTGGGGGCCGCGGCAGGTGGCAGGGGCCCGAGCGCGGTCAGACCCGACTTGCGGCCGGGCTCTGGGTCCCCGGCGGGGCTGCGGCTGGAGCCAAAGAAGCGGGCTTTGATGTCCTCGAAGCCATCAGTCCAGGCACGGCGGCCGGCGGCCACCTCGTCGGTCACGGCCTTGTGGAAGGTGCGCACGGCCTCCCAGCCATGGGCGCCCAGGTGCTCGAAGACCTCGAAGCAGAGCAGGTGGCGCATCTTGCGCTCCTCGGCTGGCAGGTCGCACTCCAGGAGCTGAAAGTAGCCCAGCATGAAGAGGTCCAGCGTGAGGCTGCTGTAGGGCACAGGCGCCCCGTCCACGTGGGGCAGGAACTGCTCGGGGGAAAGGGGCCCGCGGGGCCGCCGGCTCAGTCGCCGCAGCTGCCGGGCGGGCACGTGTGCCAGGATGGACTTCCAGTTGCCCAGCAGGTGGGCGATGATGCTGCGCTGCTGCCACAGGTGGCCCAGCCGCGGGCTCTCGCTGGGTGGCGGGGAGGGCAGTCGAGGGCCCCTGGCTGCCTCCTGCCCCCGCGGCCCAATGCGCCAGGCCTCCAGGGTCCTGCAGGTGGCCGTCTTGAGGGTGGGCGTGCAGGCCGACTTCTTCCAGTGACTCAGGAAGAGCATGACGATGCGTTCCTTGCGAAGGTTGGCCAGGTCAGGGCCTGGCCTGGCGCCGGCCTCCGATGGGGCCTCCTCACAGCTGATGCCCGAGTCGCTGGCCTCCTCTGTGTCGCCTGTTCCAGGCTCCCTGCCCATTGGGCCGCCACGAGGCTTCAGGGGAGCAGGCCAGCAGCCTCTCAGGCATTGCCCGGGCTGGGCCCCCAGCTCACAGGGGCCGGGGCTTGGGGTGCAGGGCTGGCCAGGGGCTGATTCAAAGTTGCCACGAAGGGTCCGCACAGACACCCCGCACTCCTGGATCTCGCGCTGGGCCTTGCTCCTTGGGGGACTGGCTGGGACCTCCCTGTGGGCCTCCTGTAGGGGCCTAGCGGCTGGCCTCTCCTCGCCCTGCACCAGCCCGTTCACGCCCTTCAGCAGCAGGGACAAGCTGCGCACCAGCCGGGCGACGTGGCTGCACCAGAAGGGCAGGTGCTGCGCTCCAGACGCGGCCTCCAGGGCCCCTGTGGAGCCCTGGGGCTCGATCTCAGGGCTGGGAGCCTCCTCGCCCTCCAGCCCGGGCGCCCAGGGCAGGAAGTGGCTGTTGACAGTGATGCTGACCAGGGGTGCGGGCAGCAGGGCCTGCAGCTCCGCCGCCAGCCGGCCCAGCTCGTTCTCGTACTCCTGGCAGCGGTGCCGCAGCTGCAGGTCGGCGATCTGCTTCTCCAGGTACACCAGGTCGTCCTCGGTCAGCAGCTCTCCGAAGGGGCCCAGGATGGCCTGGTGGGTCTGTGAGTACCGCCAGGCTGCCTGCTCCGCGGGGCTCCCGCCATCGTCCTGGGCACAAGGAGGGCAGGTCAGTGGAGCCACAGCCACACTGCGGATCTCAGTGGGGAGGGGGTGCTGTTCCCACTGGACACAAGCTCCCCCCCAGTGGCCTGATTCTAGGTGCCCCTGGGAAAGCCAGCCCAGCCCCTGGACCCTCGCTGGCCCTTGCCTGGACTTAGAATGTAAATAAGGCGGCTGGCCAGCCCGTCGGAGTTTGGGGCTCTGGGTAGTCACCCTCCCCGCGAGGGCCCAGTCTTCCCCTCTGAAGAGGGGAGGGTGCCTCTGCTCTGCCACCCCCCAGCCCTCCTCAACTCCTCGGTGTTTAACTCAAAGAATCTCTCTCCACGGAGCCTCCGCGGTTGGACAGCAGCTCCGAAGATGGGCAGCCTCGAGGCTCTACTCTGGGTTCTCCCGGTGTGTAGCCAACTCCACCCCAAAACGCTGCAGCCCCCAGGGCTTCCCCTGGCACTAGTCCTGCCTCACTGAGCTCACAGCTTGTGGGGGAGACGGACACGGAGGGTCTCGAGCTGGGCTCCCCCGGGGTGTGGCTCTGCGAACGCCTGATTATTCCTGAGACCCCTGAGGGAAACGCTGCATCTGCCTCTCTTCACAGGTGAGGGGACGGAGCTGCCATTTGGCTGCTAAGAGGCCCGGGACTGTCTGGTGCCAAGTGGCTCTGTATGAGTAAGTTCTGACTCCTTGTCCCAGGAGGCCTGGGTGGGGAGCAGAAATCGGGGGAGTAGCTGCCTCCCTGAGCAGTGTCTGGCCCATGAGGGTCAGGCACAGGAATCTGCAGACTATGGCTAGCCTGGGGCTGAAGCCAGTCCCCCAGTCCCTCCAGCCTGTCCCCCTCTGCTTTCCCGAGTTCTCCGCAGACCCCCAGCTCCGTCCCAAGGTCAGACTCAACAGGGCTTCCCGGGTGTGGCGGGAGGCCCCCACCTACCCCTGCCTTGCTCTACCCCCAACCCCATGGGCCTCCATCCCTGACAGCGAGGACAGGCTGGGCCATTAGACCAACACTGCCCAACACTTCCGTGCTGATGGGGACAGCGTGCCAAAACACGCAGTAGACACTGGCACCTGAGGCTACGGAAATGAAATGCAGCTGGTGCAACTGAGGGGAGGGGGTTTACTTTATTTCATTTTAATTAATTTAAATAGCCACATAGGGCTGGCATTATTGTATTCGACAGGGCAGCTCTAGACCAAGGGTTGCAGAATATATCGTTCAGACAAAACCGTATCCCTCCAGGGTAAGACTCTAGAGCAACTGCCCACAGGGAAGCCAGAGGAAGCCTGTTAAAATCCAAGCCAGAGCCCAGCACTTCCCTGCTCAGATTCTCAAAGGCTCCTCAAAGTCTTATAATATCCACCCATCTCCTCTCCAATCTCACCTCTACCCACCATCCCTCGTTCATTCCACTCCAGCAGTACCAGCCTCCTCCTGCTCCTCCCTTGGGTGGTCCCACCCATGCCTCAGGATCTTTGCACCTGCTGCTTCCACTGCTGGCAGTCACTTGTCCCAAATTCTGATAGGGCTTCCCTCTCATTTCCTTCTGGCCCCTGCTCAAGGCCACTCCCCAGAGAGGCTGCCCCTGAGCACCTGGACGGAATAGCCTCTCCCCTTTACATGGTTTTGCTTCCTTCCACAGCACTTAGAATCACCTCCCCACCCCCACACACCCAGCGTAATTGCCCAGTCACTCCGTCTTCCCCACTGGAATATAAGCACTAGGCGGGCAGGGCTGGTCTTCACTGCTGAGAACAGAGCTTGGCACAGGGTACGCACGGGATACAAATCGTTAGATCAAAGAACACGTGGGCACCACATCTCTAATGCAGGTGAAGGGGCACTGCTCACAGCCCTCTGATCTGGTTCAACTTCATCGCCTGACAGAAGAGGAAGCTGAGGCCACAGAGGGACACGTAGTGGGGGGGGTGTTACCTGGGTTTCCAGACTCGAGGTGTGGGCTAAGGGCCCCACCTTCCACGTCCACCTGCCAGTGCAAAGCCTCCTGCTTCTGCCTCCGCCCTCTGCTCTGGCCCCACCCCGCCCCGCCCCTCTCCAGCAGGGCCCCCGCCCACCTCCCACAACTCCACGCCCCTCACGCCCATCTCCCACCCACCCTCCACGCCGGGCCCCGCCCCCTCCCAGGCCCCGCCCCCTGCTCCACCTGGGCCTCCAGCGCTGGGACTGTGCCCAGGCGAGCCTGCAGCTTCCGCACCATCACCTGCCGCTTCCACTCAGGGATGGCCCGGCCGCGCTCATCCCTCGTGGGCACCAGCCCATCCAGGTCACCGGAGGGCAGCCCGTCCAGCTGCAGCGCAACCAGGCTGTCCGGGGCGTCCCCCGCCGCAGTATCCGCTCCCTGTGTGGACGTAGGCAGGTCGTCCAGGGCCCCTAAGGGACCCCGGTCCGGGAGGTGAGGGGAGGACCGCCCAGGATGAGCGCAGCTCAGGGAGGAGGGGTAGGCGATAGCGGCGACCAGGGAGGGCCGGGTAGACCACGCACAGCACCCCAGCCTGGTTAAGTGTGAGTCTTTCGAGGGCAGGGACCCTGGTGTCCTCTGTGGGACCAGGTATGTGTAGGGAGGATCGTCGGCTGAGAGGCGACCAGAGGTTCCTCCCTTTTTCTGTATATGGCAGAGAAGGTGTGGCCCAGAGCATGCCATGAGGATGGGCAAACTCATCTGAGGAACGGTTGCATAGATGAAGTCTGATAGCCAATTCTGGACTGCAGGACTTGTCTTTAATGAGCCTTTAATGAACTGTGTCCACTGTAATTCTCCAAGGGGGCGGCACTGTGCAGCATTTCCCAAACTCACACAGAACATCTCAGGGGCTGAGTTCCCAGCACCCATTCAGGGAAAGGGTGGGCTGGATTTCTAAGGGTCTGGTGCCCAGATAGAGGAGAGAGAGGAGCAGATCCCAGGCTAGCTGGGAGACCTCAAGGGCAGAGGGTGCCAGGTCCAGCCTCCCCATGGCCAGATGCTTCCCTGCACCGTGACAGCAGTGTCCGAAGGGGCACGAGCACCCCTATGTTCAGAGGTCAGGGTGAGGGTCTTGGGCCCCTGGGGCTTCCTAGAATCAGAGAAGGTCCATGTCTACTATGAGAGGGTGACAAGCTGCTTGTGGCCTTGAAATTCCCACCTACCCAGAAGCTGGGTGTGCCCTCTAGAACCAGCCAGTCACCCCAGGCACCTCCTGACGTCGACCTGCAAAGAAGGGCCTGGCTGCCCCAGGAGAGACCTGGCCACGTAGAAGAACACGGTGAGAGGCCAGCTGGGCTTCGAGGTTGGCTGGGGGGTGCCTTGGGAGGCAAGGGCGTGGCGGAGCGCTCACCGTGGGGACAGCCATGGCACTGGTGGTGACCCTCGGGGGGGCTGTGTAGGTTGTCTGCTCCCTTGGAAGATGCTGGTCAGGCTGGCTGGGCCAGGTGGGGCTGAGAGACGCTGCTGTCAGGACGGGGGAGCTGGAGTCAGAGGGGCTTCCAGAGAGGCCAGGGGAGTTGGGGGCAGAAGACCCTGGCCTTCCTGAAGGACCACTGGACCTGGAGCCAGAGACCCAACCAGCCCCCCTACAAAGTGCCCTGGGGCCTGGGCAAACTCCTTCATCCCTGGGGTTCCCTGGGCATCCATGCGGCCTGCTTGGAGCCTGGCGGGTTGGAGAGCCTGCCTTTTACCCACCTCATCCCATCCCACAGCCTGTCCTTCTCCCTAGCCCCTCCTAGAGCCTGGAAGGAGCTAGAAAGGGCGTAGGGTTCCATGGTCTGGGGACCTAATGCAGCCCCATCAGGTGCAAATCTGTCCTTTTACTGCCCCTCCCCCACCCCCCCCCACACAAAGACACACACACGCTACACCTGGCTATATAACCACAACCCATCCCACGAAGTGATGCTTCCCCTCACCGCATGTGGGGCCTGCTCACATTCTTCATGCTGTTCCATTCCATTTCATTTTGATAAATGCTGCTCCTAATCCCCTAACGGGTTATGGCCGGCAGTTTGAGGGCCGTACTCCTGCCCCCTGCTGGAGTCTCAGGCAACAGCAGCAGCCTCAGAAGGCCCCTTCAGACCCAGCCTTTGATTTACCCCGGGACAAGCTGAGGCCCAGAGAGGGGATAGGCCACCCAAGGTCACACAGGTAGAAGAGTCAGGCCGGGGGGGGGGGTGCTCAGAGCTCAGAGTGACCCCTGGGGGCTGGGCAGGAGGCTGTTTAATTACGGTTATTAGGCCCATTGTGGAACACATTCATTCTCACTTTAAAAAGGCAACAAGACAAAAAAAGGAGACTGGAAGAGTTGGGGGGTTGGGTCGAGGAAAGGGTGGCCCCAACCCTGTCCTCAGTGTCCTATGTACCCAGCAGCCCAGAGACTGCTTCTCCTCACCTCCCCCACGCCCCCTCGAAGAACCTCAGAGGTGAGGCCGGCAGGGCCCCCTCCTAGCACCCACGGCCCAGGCCAGTCCTCCCTGGAGACTGTACTCACAGGTGGGGTTCCCGAGACCTGGGCCCCCTCTTCTTCCATCCTCCAGGGAGTGCCTTGCAGCCGACAGCGGAGGAGCGGGGAATGGCGGGGGCGGGGGCGTCATCAGGAGCGGCACCTGGGGGTGGACCAGCCGGGTCAGTGGGAGGCCCAGGTGGGCCTTGCCTTGGGCTGCCAGCTGGGGGTGGGGGGCTGCAGTGGGCTAGCCCAGGCCTGGTCTCCCTGGGGCTGTGCGTCTGCAACAGGGCTTGGAGAGGTAAGTGTGCAGGAGCGAGGTACCCCTACGGGTTCTGTCCCCCCATGTCTCTGCCCCGTCCACACTGGGTGAGCAGGGCTCCCCACACACTTGTCTAGTGAGCCCCCATCTCAGGGCCAAGCTCATGGGCTCCCTCTGGAGGCAGCTCCACTGGGCGGCTTTGGGTTCTGGGTCAGGGTCTAGAGTCCCCCTTGTGCTCAGCACTCCTAGGCCTTACAAGAGCCATGTGCACACATGCACACTCACACACGCACACACACCCCATCTGTGTCTGTCTCCTGACTCTGTGCTGAGACAAACTGCCTGGAAATGCCCGGTCTCTCCAAGGAGAACGTGCCCAGTTCCTGGGCATAGGGGAAACCACAATGAACTTGGAACTCAGCCCCCTAAGCAGGGGCAGTGTGGCTGTGACCAGGCCTCAGAGCAGTGGCACTGCGCCCAGGTACCCACCCTGCAGTGTCTAGGCCACCTCCCAAGGGCCACCTGGAAACAGAGACTCCAACTCTGGTCCCAAGTAGCCTGGGGTCAGGGGAATCCACGTCTGGGGCTGCAGGCGCACTCACCTCTCAACCTCAGGTCTGCCCTAGGTCTGGGGCAAGGCACAGACCTGGCCTGGATCACCTCCCCTGCTGCCAAGCACTTACTGGTGGGCAGCCACAAAGAATCCTTGACCTGGAGGTGCTCCATCCCCTGTCTCCAGCTCAGCCCTGCGAGGCCTCATTGCGTCTGACTAGCAGGAGCCAGGACTGCTGGCCCAGCAGACTCATGGGCTGGCCGAGCAGGAGGCTGGGGGCAGGCAGGCCACTGTGACGCCGCAGCTGTTGACAGCAGCAGGACTGCCGTGTCTCTCTGCCTTCACACGGCCCTCCTCAGGAGGCGGAGAAGTCCTCCAGGAGGACACTGAGCTGTGCTTCAAGGACCCCAGAGCCAGGCTTGCTGCCTTTGGATTGAAAGCTGAACATTGGAGGCTGGATGACCCTGTCTTTCAAATGGGCTCCCGGCTGCGCGCTCCCTCTGGGCACCCACCCTCGGCTGTCAGACCGAAGCTCCTCACCCGCTCCCTTCAGCAGGCAGCTGTGGCAGAAAGTGGCCTCCAGGTGCCCAGGCTGGCACTGGGAGAGCCCAGAGCAGAGCAGAGGAGCTGGTTCAAACCAGCCCCGCACAGGATGTGCAGCTTGGGGCCGACCCTGGCGTCATGAGCGGGTGGCCCTCTTGCAGCTCCATTTCATGCTCTGTTGTTAAATTCTTAACCAGTTTTTAACAAGAAGCCCAGATGCTCACTTTGCCCAGGGCCCTGCACAAGATGCAGCTGGTCCTGTTGGGGCAAATTCCTTGGCCATTCTGTGTCCCCTTGCTCACCTGTAGGTGGGCCCTGTCCCTCCTCCCAGAAAGGAGGCATGGGCGCTCGGTGGCCACCCCAGCCCAGAACCCTGGCTCTGCGGCCACCACCTCCGGCCCCTCAGTGGCATTCCTGTCCACAGCCGTCAGCCCACTGGGGCCATGGGGGAAGGAGCACAGCCCGAAAGCCCGCCTGCCCGCCGCCCTGCATACCTCCCTCTGTGCAGAGAGCCCAGGGGCCCGGGCGCGTGGCAGGTCGGGGATTGTCCACCAGCCCCCAGCCCGGAAGGACCCTTGGAAGCAGGCACTGGGCTGTGAGCACCGGGAGCTGCAGCCGTCCTGGGCCGTCGAGGGCCGGCTCAGCTGCCGCCCCCGGGAGCAGGAGGCATCGCATTAATATTTGAAGGCCCAGGTGTCAGGTGGCTCAGCGGGCCTGGGCTCGGTGTGGGATCCCCTACCACGGTGCCTTAACCCTCCACAGACCCTCCAGAGAGGTGGGGGCAGGCCTGAGACCCCTGGTCACACAAGAAGAACCAATTCAGAGGAATCCCCCACTGCCGTCCCAGGCACAGATGGGGAAACTGAGACTCGGAGAGGGCAAGGGGCTTTCTCAAGGTCCCACAGCTGGGATGGGGCAGAGCTGGGATCAGAATCTTGAGACCCTACTCCTTGCTCCTGCCAGGACTGAGAGCCCCTCGAATCACCATTCCTTTGGTCCGGGGGCACCAGCCGTGGAGGAAGAGGCAGGTGGATGGGCCTCTGGGGGACGCCCGGCATTGGCTGGGTCTCCGGCACCCTTCCCAAGGATGCAAAGCCCTGGCTGCCCCTCACCAAGCTGTTTCTCAGGGCTGCCTTTGCACAGGGGGCTCCGGCAGGAAGAGCAGGCTGCTTGCCCCACGCCACAAAGCAGGGAGGGGACCCCCAGGCTTGGCGGTCCCCAACTGTGACACAAGCCTGTGTGCACAGCAGTGATCTGGGCCTGTGTCGGTCACCTTGGGGCTCAGGGGGCAAAGGGACCCAACAAAACATGATGCTTGCTCCCTGCCATGTGTCTCGGACCCGGGAACCTCCTCTCTGCTTCCAGTGTCCACAACACAGGCATGAGCTGGCTTAGGAGCTGCTAGCAGGGTCGAGTCAGACCCTAGACCCCATGGTTAGAGAAGCAGGCGCTGACAGTCTGATGGACACAGTGGGGCTGAGCCCCAGGTGGCCCCAGCCGATGCCCACCAAGACAGAGCTCTGAGCCCGACAGTGCCTCCTCTGTGCCCTGCCCCTGCCTGGGAGCCCTCAGCCCTTCCCCTCAACCGAATCTGCTCTCAAGCGACAGGAGTATCCACGTCCCCATGTCCCTCATTCGGGCCCTGGACACTCACTGAATCCACAAGGACCTGAAGGAGTGACAGATGTTGGGTCCCGACCTTTGGGGTCCTGACAGCTGGGCATGTGCTGCCCCCAAATGGGGCTGCTGCCCCAAGGTTGGCGGTCAGCTGGCCCTGGGCTGGGGCCCTTCCCACGGCCTGGTGTCTCTTTTCCTGTGTTTTTGATGAGATTTGAGCAGCGCCATGCCTGCCATGCATTATACATCGAGGACAGCTGTGGCCGAGCCGGGTTACAGCCTGTAATGCCACCCAGGCCGAGAAAATCATGACCCACAGATGGGTGCCGGACACCAGTCACCACAGCTGAGATTCAGTTACTGGCTGCACGGCCTGGGGGAGGAGGCTTCCCAAGGGCGTCCCTTGCCCTCTCTGGGCCTCAGTTTCCCCATCTGTCAAAGGAAGGGGACCTAGAGCCCTCCTGGACCTCGCTGAGGGAAACTGGCACCTGCTCGGTGCTCAAGGCGCATCTGTATTCTCCAACTAGGCTCTTCAATCCCATTATGCAGATGAAAAAATTGAGGGTTGGAGGTGCTCAGAACTTGGGGGTGCCACCCAGCCAGGAAGAGTCACTGGGGCAGGGTGGGGGCAGGCTGAGGGGGCTGGGCTCACCATCCTGGGCCGGTTCTCCTACCTGCTGCTGCCCCTCCAGGATCTCATTCAAACCAGCCCCATAGCCAGGAGCCCAGCTGCCTGGCCCACTCACTTGGCCAAGGTCGAGGCAGGGTGGTCGAGGCAGGACCTGGCCTTCCCAAGCCGCATCAGACCCCGCACTGGGCAGCAGATGAATCAAGGCCCTGCGGACACGCCTAGGAAGGGGGCACCTCCCACAGGGCCGGCCTCCCACTGCGCAACCAGCCTCGTCCCCCAGGCTGCCTCTCTTAGGACCACGACTCCGTGGGGGCGAAGGCAGGCAGCCGTGTCGAGAGGGAAATGCCGGCTTTCACCGCCTCCTCCGAGCCCGACATGGAAGAGGCCCGGCCGGTGACTTCTGTGTATTGTGTTTCCATCAATATTGCATCGGGCGCACAGCCTCCCCCAGCCTGGCGGCCCACAGCTGACAGCCTGCCCTCCCGCGGGGCTGGGACAGTGAATGTGAGGCAGGTGGAGGGGGGACAACTCCAGCCCACCTCAGGTGCAGTGGATCACAAGGAGGTGGACACCTTCCACCACCAACGCCACAGGCTGGACACCGCTGGCCCACAGGTCAGGTGGGGAGGCTACACAGGCAGCCTGGCTGGTTTGGGAAATCCTGAGTGAAGGGGACAATGCCTCATAGCCCATGTGACATCAAGGAAACAGCCAGACCAGAAGGAACTTCAGGAAGCCTGACATGGGCTGGCCCCCACAACCCCGGGGGTGTCAGGAGAGTGCCCAGAATCTCCATCCCCCTAAGAGAGCTGGGCTGAGTGGCCAGGAGGGGCTGGCAGAGGTGCCAGGGCCTGGGGATGGAGGGCTGGGGACAGAGACCTTGCTTGGACAGAAGTCCCAGCTGTTGCCACCGAAGCATGGGCTGGGGACAGGTAGGGGACCCCAGCCAGAGGCCTGACAGCAGAGCAGTTGCCCATCCCACCTCCTAACCTCAGGGCCCACATGGAGGCCAGGGCTTCCCCAGCCTGTGCGGCAAAGCTCTGCCCGCTACACCAGGAACCGGCTGAGTTCTACCAGCTTCTCCAACCCAAGCCAGAAAGGCAACCCTTTATCAAACAATTACCCATCGAAGGGTTAGTAAATAATTAGTAAATGGATTACCTCAAGCCAGTAACAGTAGTTTCTTTTTCCGAAACTAGAAACCAGGACAAACCAGGGCTCCAACACATGTGCCCCAAAGCACCCGAGGCCCCCGACCCGCAGCTGCCCTGATGTGGGTTTTGGGCGGTGAAGACAAGAGGCTCTTGGCGGGGGCTGGGTGAGGACTGCGGCTCTGCCTCAGTGGGTCCTGGACGCTCCAGGGACACCCTGAGAGAAGAGGAGGTGCAGCAGCCCAGGGTGAGACCCATGTGGGGGGCACGTTACCCCTCTGGCCTCAGTGCTCTCACCTGAAAATGGGGCCAGGCGATCCCAGGGACACCTTCCGAAGGGGCGGCCACTACAGAGAACTGCGGCAAAATCTGTGCGGGTTGGGATGAATTGTCAGGGCAGCGGGGAGGTGGAGGGCAGGCAGGAGGGGACTGGGGGGAGCCTGGCCCCACACTGACTGGCCTCCCCACCACACACCCGGCCATCCACCCCACCAGTCCACTTGCTCAACCGGCTGTCCACTGCTCCATTCATTCAACAAACACGTGTAACCCGTCACGTGCTGGGGACTGAGGCACAGGAGATCCCCGACCTTGTGGATGCGACGCCGGATGAGGTCGCACACCCAGAGAGGGGAGCCGGATGAAACTTCTGCCTCGTGGGCTGCACAGGGCTGGCCTGCCTCATCGGGCACCTCCCCAGGACCCAGAGCCCTGCTCCCACCCCCGGTGTCCTTAACCTGACAGAATCACCCAACAGGAGCTCTGGCCATGGTGTAGCCTGGGTCATGAGCGTAGTTTCTGTGGGCCAGTGGAGTACAGGCCTCTGCCAAGGTCCAGCCACAGCCCAGCCCTGTCACAGCCCTAATCTGAGCACCCAGCCAGCTGACTTGTGGTTTCAGCTCAGCCCCAGCTTGGCCCTTTCTCCTGACAGACGACACCGTGTCATCTAGCTACCTGGCCATCAACACAGCAGGGGTCTGTCACCTGCCCTCCTAGGAGGGATGGGGCCCAAGGCTTACCGGCGGGGCACTGTCACGCAGGTACTGGGCGCAGTCACGGTGGCCGTGGTACTCCGCCAGGTCTGCGGCCGCATAGCCATCCTCATCCCGCAGGGCGGGGTCCACGCGGTGGGAGAGCAGGGTCTGGCAGCACTGCAGGGGGGCGGTGAGCATGTGAACTCGGTGCCGCCAGCTCCCTGCTCCCAGGCCCACCCCCCAGCTGGGACACCCAGGCTGTGCAGCCATCTAGTGCAGGGTGCTGAGCTCCCGCCCCAACCCACGACCGTCCTGTCCTGGCAGCACCAGCTCCAGGTCCTGCAGGTGTCACTGCCCCCTTGTCCCAGATGGGGCACCGGGGTTCCACACTCAGGAACTCGCCAAGGGCCCAGCCAGTGCGTCAGCAGCACAGCCGGACCCCAGCCAGGCAGCCTGACCCTGACCTAGCACTGGTAGCCCCTGCCTTGGCCTACAAATACGTAACCTCAGAGATCTGTGTCACTTTTACCCCAAGAAACTGGGGTGCAGGAGGCTAAACAGCCTGGCTCCACCCCCAGGACTCCAGCCTGTGCCCTCACTCACCTCACCCACCTTGCCCCGCCTGCTTCCTGGCCTCCCAGTCAGACCGGGAACTCAACCAGACCCTCCTCTTGGCCTCACCTTGGCCTTTGTGAGCTCCTGGGGTTCCCACCCTCATCCTCTATGTCCCCATCTCTGAACACCCAGCTCTGCCAGCCACACACGTACTCCTCCCCTGGTCAAGCTAGGGCCTGGGCCCCCTATTTCCCTTCTGAGCAGTCCTCTGGGTTTGTGTGATGGGACGTGGGAGGAGAGGAAGGCCTGGAGGCTCAGAAGCAGGGAGGAGAGAGAGGATGGAGGGGTGGAAAGCTAGAGGAAATTTGGGTTTGTGAAGGAGGCTGCAATGGAGCGAGAGGAGGTTACGGGGGCTTCAGGAGCAGGCTGAGTCCAGAGCACGGGTGGGGCGGGGGGCGTCGCAGCAAAAGCAGAGTGGAGGAAAGGGGACAGGACAGGAGTGTCGGTCATGGCCCCAGATGGTGTCAGAACAGCAGCCGGGGAAGGTGGGGGGAGGGGAGAACTTTCCTGCAGGATGACTGAGGTTCCTGGTGGCGTTTGTGAGCAGAGGGTGGGTGGTTACAGATGACCAAGATATAAGTCCGGAAATCCGTGAGGTGGCCGCACCAGCAGCAAAAGCAGGCGGGCAGATGGATCTGCACCAACGAGTAGAGAAGCAGGCAGCTCACACCAATCCACTCCCCAGAGTCAGCGTGGAAAAAAGGCACCTTCCTAGGGCGTCAGCTAGACAACAAGGAAGCAAGGAATTACCAGGCCAAGCTCAGGAGACAGGAAAGTCTGGAGGGATAAGCCCATCTCTCAGTGCGGCTTTTGCCCTAAGAGCACGCTGATGCAGAAGGCATGCTTGTAGCCTGAGCAGCTCTTTCACAGCCCCATGGGACTGGGGATGCCAGCAAGAGTGCAGGGTCCCCCGCAGGCTGGGGGATCCATCCCCAGAGAAGAGATAAAGCAAGAGCCAGCCAGCCCTCTGCTTCCTGTCACGCAGGTGCTCCAGGGACCTCAAGCCTGGATTGTGGACCAAGATGACGCTGGGCATGCAGCTCCCACCTGCGCCCTATGGGAAGACGCAGATAAGATGTCAGCCAACACCTCAAATGACTCCCAGGGACCATTTTCCAAATATAATGTGCAGCACACAGACAAAACCAGGAGCACAAGGGAAGGAGCTACCAGAAGTGAGAACCAGAGCACCCAACGCCCACCAAGAAACAGACTGCCAAAGACCCGGGAAGTAACAGACTGAAGCCGCCGTGCTCACTGCTTCCAAAGACGTCAAATCCAAGCTTGAAAATCTAGGCATGGGACAGAAAACTACAGAGAGCAACACAGGAGGGTAGAAGGTGTACTTGGTGTGCACGAGGTCCTGGGTTCAATCCCCAGGGCCACTGTTAAGGGGAAAAAAAGGAAAATCCTTTCCAAAAAAAAAAAAAAAAAAGAAAAGAAAAGAAAGAAAAAGAGAAAAAAGCAACATGATAGATTTGAAGACACCAACAAAATGAAAAGACAACCTATGGAATGGGAGAAAACATTTGCAAATACTGTGACCGACAAGGGGCTAATGTCCAAAATACACAAACAGCTTATACAGCTTAACATCAAAAAAAAAAAAAGGCAATCCAATCAAAAAATGGGCAAAAGAACTAAATAGACATCTCTCCAAAAAAGACATACAGATGGCCAACAGGCACATGAAAAGATGCTCAACATCGCTAATTATTAGAGAAATGCAAATCAAAATCACAACGAGGTATCACCTCACAGATGTCAGAATGGCCATCATCAAAAAGTTCACAAGTGATAAATGCTGGAGAGGCTGTGGAGAAAAGGGTGCTGGTGCGGATGCAGTTTGGTGCAGCCACTGTGGAGGACAGTATGGGGGTTCCTTAAAAAGCTTAAAGTAGAGTGACCATATGATCCAGCAATCCCACTCCTGGGCAAACATCTGGAAAAGATGAAAGCTCTAATTTGAAAAGGCACATACTATCACTTTGGATTAATGGTTTCCTTATTAGTGAATGAGTGAAATAAAAACCTGGACACAGGCTCATTTCAGAGTTGAATGAGAGTCATCATTACCTGCAGTTTCAAAAATCATCCTTTAACTAGTCTTTCGTAGCATCATTGCAAATTCAACAGTCAAAACTCAGACGGCCAAAGACTCAAGCGTCAGGTTCAGTATTGCCATCAGTGATGTCATTTTCCCAACTGGCGAATAATTCTTGGTGAAGTGCTAAATAAAGCAAAATGCTGTCTTCCCTCAGTGTGAACAGCGGGACCTTTCCTGGGAAAGTCTTAAGTACATTAAACTACAAAGAAATGTTGGTGTGTACGTGTACCTACATTTCAATTTAGGTTCTAAGCTTAGGTAATTACATATACTTGAGTTGGGTCCAAAGCTCAGATAACTATGAACAGGTTTTCTACCTACATGCACGGCTGATCCATTGGGAAGTCTCGTGGGGCATGAGACCTTTCTTCATTGTGCAGGACCGTCCTGGAATAGCAGACCACCCGTCCCCCACCATGTGAGCACCCCAAAAACAGACCAGCAACAGAAACAGCCCCGAAATTTTCAAAACCCACCACTCATCTATTTCAAATACTCTCTGGTTCTCGAATCCTTGGTTACGTTCTAAGCAAGTGCTCAGTATCTATTTGTTGGATGGGTGAGTTTCTGAGTCAAGCCAAGTGTGGACATGAATGGTTGGACGTGAAAGGCTCTGATGAATGAACCAGCAGGACACGGACGCCTCGTGTAGGCACAGAAAGTCGACAGAGGCATCTGTGCTCAGAGTGCTTTTTAGGGACTCACAATACCCAGTAAACACCCCTTCTTGAGTTAGCAGAAACTTTAAGTTAGGTGGAGAACTACCAGTGAGTTAAAACCACGTATCTACACCTTGAAGGAATCTCGTTTACACTGGCTTCTGCTGTTTCCTCTTCAACCTTGTCGGCGAAGCCCCAGACCACACCCCATCTTACGGCGGCTCCCCCTCCACCGCGTGCCCTCCTCCACAGTAAGGAACCCTACGCCTCTCCTCGTGATCCCACAGCAGCTCAAAGCGCCTCTCTACGCAGTATTACAGCTAGTTCAGGCTTCAAGGCTTCCCACCGCTGACCTCTCACTACAAGCTGCAGCCTCCGCCCTCGGCTGTCCTGGCACTCTGATGGCTTCCAATCCTCTCTCCCTTGCTGGAAGCCCTGCTCCTTCCCACATTCAGATCACTGCTTTAAAAATGACTGTCTTCCAATAAGGCCATGTGACTCAAAAAGAAAATGACCAACTCTATGAATCCTTCTAGATTAGCTCAGCTAATGCTGTTCACACAGATGGCTCTCCAGTTTGATGGTATATTAGAATCACCTAAGGCGTTTCAAGAAGTCTTGATAGGGGAGTGGGCATAGCTCAGTGGTAGAGTGCCTGCTTAGCACGCATGAGGTCCTGGGGTCAATCCCCAGTACCTCTGTTAAAAAATAGTAATATAAAATTAAAACGTCTTGGGCTCTCCAGGACCAATTAAACCAGAAACTCGGGGGTTGCTGGAGCCCAGGTATTAGAGTATTTTAAACCTGTTATGAAGAGTCCCAGCGTACAGCCAAGTTTAAGAACCATCTCACCAGTGCTGTATACCACACCTAAAATCCTAAACAAAATGTTGGCAAATCAAATTCACTTATACGTAAAAGAGATCATGTTTTGTGACCAACTTGAGTTTACTCCAAGGAAGCAAGGTTGGTTTAACGTTTTAAAAGGTCATCAAAGTAGAAAGCAAGGCCTTGAAAAGGTACTTGCACACCATGTTCATCGCAGCATTCTTCACAAGAGCCAAAGTTGGAACCCAAATGTCCCTTGACGGATGAATGGATAAAGATAATATGGCATATGCACACTGTGGAGCAGGAGGGAGTTGGGGCAGGGAGCAGGAAGGGGTGGAGGGAGGAGCAGGAGGGGTGGGGGAGGAGCAGGAGGAGATGGAGAGGAGCAGGAGGGAATGGAGCAGGGAGCAGGAGTGGGGGTGGGCAGGAGGGGGCCTCAGGACTCCTGAGAGTCAGAGGACAAGTTTTCGGGAGCGCTGCTGTGAGCTGGGATTGGGTCTCCTGATTCTTCAGAAGGACCGAGTGCCTTCCGGGCACTCTTGATCACTGCCCTGCGCTTCTTTTACTCAACGCTGCTCTGACTGGACCAGCTGGGCCCCAGGAGCACTTTGGGTTCCCGTTGGAAAGAGCCGTCCGGAACCGTAGGCCCAAAATGGGACACTCAGTTGCACCTCAATAAAACACTCGCTCTCAACTAGCCTTTCCTGGGCCGCGAGCACAATTCTCACGGCTCCAGACGGCAGCACCTGAGCCCTGGGGGCCGTGGGAACGCCCAGGAGACGTCCTGGGGATGAGCCGACTTGCTTTGGAGTCCTTGCTGTGTGGCCTGGTTGGGGCGGGTGGAGGAGGAAACCTCTGTATTCCCTCAGATGCCTCTACGTGAGGTCGGCAGGCAGGTGGCGCCAGTGCAGGACCCGATGGCCGGGTCCATTCCCAGCGTTGAACACCATCCTGCCTACTCTGGGTCTCTGGATGCTGTTCCCTGGGGACGGGCCGTGTGAGCCCTCAAGGCTTCTCTGGATCACAGCAAAGGTGTTAATGCCACACCCCTGGCAGGTCTCTGCGCACAGCCTTCTGACAGAGGGGGCCTGAAGCTAAAAGGCCACCCTGGGAGGACCAGCAGGAAGACCAGTCCCAGAGCAGGCACCTAGGGAGCCTCGGTGCAAAGGGAGGGGCCCGCAGGCGGAGGGGAGAGATGGATTTTGTTCCCAGATACATCAGAGTCTGGGCCCTGGGCAAGGGCCAGTCTGAGCCTCAGTTCACCCATCTATAAGAGGGGAATAACCGCGTCTCTCCTCCTGCAGGGTTGCTGGGAGGGTTCACTGACTCATTCAGGAAGTGTCCGGGCCTAGTAAGCACTGTGGGACCCAGCGTGCACCACCCCCAGCAGCTGCCTTACCTCCATCTGCCCGTTCTCCGCTGCATCGTGGAGGGGGGTCCCACCCCAGCAGTCTCTCACGATGGGAGCACCCATCAGCAGAAGCCGATCTAGGATGGGCGTGTGGCCGCCTCGGGCTGCGAAGTGGAGGGCGGTGGCCCCCTCATTATCCCGCGCCGTCAGGCCTACGTCTGTGAAGGTGACCTGAGGAAGAGGGAACCAACTTGCTGAGGCTGGTTGCAGGCGACCACGTCTGCTTCAGGGCTGGAAGCTCCAGGGACCAAGCTGGATCCGCATATGAGCCTCAGGCAGCGTTGGAAGGAAGAGAGCTCTATGGTTTAATTTAAGCTAAACACCCCCAGGGGCTGGTTTCACACATCAAATGAAAAGCCACCTTGGGCAGCACCTAAGGGACAGTAAAGAGATGTTCGCTGATGAAGGGAGGGAGAGAGAGAGGGGAGAAAGGACATCCTGGCACCAGGTGTTTGCGTCCTGATCCCGGCTCCAGCGCAAAGACACAGGGGTGCTGGGAAGTGGGTCCACTGACCAAGGCTGGCCAGAGTGCTGGACTGCAGCCTGGTCATCCCAGGGTTGGGGCACCGTCCTGCTGGTCACCATAGGGGCGACTTCCAGCCGGCCCTCCTCACGGGCCCTCAGCTGCCCCTCTGTGAGGGCACTGGTGGGATCTGGTCCACAGCACCCAGTGGGCCTACAGGCTCACGCTGAACTGCGTGCACCTGGGACAGCCACGTGGCCCGGCCTGCCAGTGAGATGGAAGGGGCTCTTCTGGGAAGGTTCTGCCTTCCTGATAGAAGGGGCCGGTAGATGTGGTGTCACCCCTTTTTCTCCCTCTTCCTGCCTTGAATACGGCTTTCACCATGAGGGAAAGGCCATGGGAACAGCAGAGATGTGACCCCATACCAGCGGCCTCCTGGGGCTTTCTATGTGGGAGGGACAACCTTCTGGGGGTCACTGCAGCCACATGCCAGCAGATCCAACATTCAAGCATGTCTGTTAGGAGAAAGACAATGAGCTGGGAACAGAGGCCCTCCCATTGGCCTGCCCTCCCAGGGAGAGGGTGCCCAGCCCTGAGTGGGTGAGCCAGGCTGGACACTGCCCCTTCTGCCCTCCGTCTGTCCTGCAGGAGGAGGGAGTGGGGAGTCACATTTGCAAAGGCCTTTCCGGCCTGGGACCCCATGGTCTCTGCTGACTTCATCCACAGCCACCTCTGATCAAAGCTGCGGGCTGGGGGCTGAACCCCGGGGCGCAGACTGGGCCTGGCATGTGGTTGCTCTAAGCCATGGTGGGCGCGTCTGATCCTCCAACAACCCGGTGGGCTCCCGAACTTCCTGCGGACAAACGGAGACCCAGGGGGTGGCGCACCCACCACAGCCAGGCTCTGCTTGCTCGAAGGCGGCTCTGGGGCCGAGGCAGGAGCAGGTGCCAGCCTTCCCGGACCTCGGCGCCCCGCACCCCCGGCGCCCCCTTACCAGCCAGACGACGAGCGAGTAGTGGCCGCGGGCGGCGGCGGCGTGCAGCGCGCTCATGCCGTCCAGGGCGCGCAGGTGCACGTCGGCGCCGCAGTCTTTCACCAGGAACTGGGCCAGGTGCAGGTGGCCCTCCTGGCAGGCCAGGTAGAGCGGCGAGGCGCCGCTGCGCGTCCGCCGGTTCACGCCGCTGCGGGGGAGGGCGGGGGTCAGAGGGCGCTCGGCCGGGGGTTGCGGGGAGCTGCCGCGCACCTGGCTGACCTGTTTGCGGCCGCCCCGCTTACGGGCGGAGGGGCCCAGCGGCTCACGCGTAGAGGGGAGCACGGGGTGGGGGTGGGGCGGGCACGGGCCGACTCTTCATCAAGCTGTGGGCGCGGCCGAGGCTCGCCGGCAGGGGGCGCTTCACAGCGGGGGAATAGCGTAGCAGGGCCTGCAGTGGGCAGGTCAGGGAACCTCCGGAGCCCTTGGCCTGCTCTGTGCAAGGGGCCATTGTGAGGAGGACACTAGCCTTTCCTTGGGCACCCAGGCCTGGCACTAGTGAAGCCCTGCACGGAAGAGCAGTCCCCTCCCCAAGGCCGACTCCATCCCTTGTCGATAAAGACCTAACCTCTGGCTCCTGTGGTCAGTGCCAGTGGGAATGTGGGCCCTGGGGCAGGGGACCTTTCCCTGTGAATGTGTGGTCTCCCAGTTTAACTCAGTGGTAGAGCGTATGCTTAACGTGCATGAAGTCCCCAGTACCTCCATTTAAAAAGAAAAAAAATAATTGCAGGTCTAACAGACACACTGTGGCCGGCCAGATCCAGGGCAGCCAGTGTGGACGCTCTGGGGAAGGTCCACAGAAGTAAGTCCCAAAGGCCTTTGCAGAAGGGTTGGGACACTGTTCCACCGCTGAGCTCTCAGGCCTTGTCTGGGAACCATCGTGGGGCGGCCAGGACAGCCATCCATCCAACAAGACACCCCACAGAAGGAGTAGAAACGTGGTTAGAGGCAGGCAGATTACAGGGAGAAAGGCCAGGTCAGGTGTGGGGTGGACATGAACGAGTCCCACTTGCAGCCAGGACAGCAGACCTGGGAACAGACAGTGGGGTGGGCAGGCCATGTGCACTGCACCCCTAGATGGTCTGTTATGTGCCTGGGGTATCTTTTGGGAGGGGGCAAGGGCCAGAGGAGTGTCCGCGATGGGAAGGGGAGTCCTGTGCCCCCTGCCTCAGCTGGGCCTGTCCTATCCCCTCCCCTCTCTGCACCCATCCACCAACTCCAGGTTGTGGGACAGGGGTTCACAGTGTGAGGGATGGGACACTGTGGACGGAGAGTTCAGGCGGACCTATGAGGGCCTCACTCCCCCCAAGTCCACTGCACAGCCTCTGCTTCCTTTACGTGACTAGAGGGGTCCACCTTCCCAGCCCGGAGAAATTAGGCCCTGAGACGCCCCCAGGCAGGGCCAGGAGCTGCCTGAGCACAGCTTCTGGCCCTGGTAGCAGCTTCCTGGCTGTTCTTACTGCCTCTCTCCTGCTTTGAGCCTCACTGGCATCCGCTCCCCTCCCACACCCTGGCTCCAGATTGTCCTCACGCACAGCCATCCCCCACCCCAACCCCACCCTGGAAGGCCCACCTCTCCGAGGTGAGGCGGCAGCCTGCCTTCCGGGCCCTCCTTGTGCAACCTCCCAGCAGCCTGCGCCCCAAGACTGCCCGACAGGTGGCGCTCAGCTCCTCCTCACCTGCCGTGGGCGGCCACCAGGAGCTTCAGGCAGGTCAGGTCCCCACTGACAGCTGCGTGGTGCAGCGGCAAGGCCCCCTCCAGCGTCTCCAGCGTGGCCGTGTGGCCCTCTCGGAGCAGCCACTCCACCAGTACCGGGTGTCCGAAGCGGGCGGCCAGGTGCAGCGGGGACACCCCCGAGGCGTCTTGGTCCTACAGAGGCACAGATGGGGCAGTGAGCAGGCGGCAGGCCGGGACCCACCCTCGCTGGGCAGCACCTGTTCGGCCAGAGCCAGCCGCCCAGGACCATGCTGCCCGGGACCCTTCCGGAGAGCTTCTGCCCCTCCCTCCAGTTTGCTCCATTCCACAGTGTGCCTCAGAGGGAGGTCTCTAGGACTGAGCCAGGCCACCTGCTCCAGGAAGAGGCAGGGCCAGGACTCAAGTCAATAGGTCTTTTGGGTCCAAATCTGTGATCCTGCTGGAGTCAAGCCCTCTCTCCCAGGCATAGTCACAGCCCTTCCCACCCACACTGAGCGCCCGCCTGCCAGCCCCAAGTCCTCTTGCTGGGGAGCATTTCCACCCCGGGCAGCTGGCAGACCTGGGCATTCTCCCAGGTGTACAGGTGCACTGCTCCCGCCCTGGGGATTGTGGGAAGAGCCACTGAGGATGAGGCTGGCAGTGCTGATGCTGTTGGACCCTCAGGCTGTGACCGGTGAGTCTTCCTTCACCCAAGACTCAGCACGTCATGTTGCTGCCTGCCCAGCTCTGGCCTCTGGGAGGGCTTCCTGGCCTCTGGGAGGGCATCCTTACACCCTCTCAGAGCTGAACCACCGTCCTCCCTCGGTCCTTCACCCACACAAAGGGCAGGGGGTGGGCAGGAAAGGGGGGGGCAGGTAGAAATGCTCCTACGAGACCATCACTGAGCCCTGGAAACCCTGCTCTTTACCATCAAGGCTCTCGTCCCACTTCCCCCGCAGCAGCCCCCTGTGCTGTCAACCCCCTTAGGCCCCCAGTCAGCCAGGCCGGTGACCACAGCTCCTGAGTTCCACTGCCCAACGAGCTTCTTTACGTACGGACCCTCTTCTAGGCCGCTTGGAAACAGGCCTGATGAGAACAAGACCCCCCATGGCAAGGCAGGTGCCCCTGGGTGGGGCTGTGGGGAGACAGAAGTCCGGTGACTGCTCTGTGCTGGGCGCCGGGGACACGCCCGTGGCTTTCCAGGGCTTTGTTTCGGGATTGGTCAGGGCATGGGGCAGAGGCAG
The DNA here is from genome assembly GCF_048564905.1 of Vicugna pacos. Classification (NCBI taxonomy): domain Eukaryota; kingdom Metazoa; phylum Chordata; class Mammalia; order Artiodactyla; family Camelidae; genus Vicugna; species Vicugna pacos. Next base: position 94,210,508 of record NC_132991.1, on the reverse strand, counting down.
ACACCACTGATGGTGCTGCGGGGTTTGCATGGTGACTTCCCAAGAGAATCAGCCCAGGGCCCAGGTGCCCAGGGGAGGCTCGGGGCTCCGGTCCCAGCTCTCGGCGCACCCCTCCCTCGATCCCCATGGACGCTGCCCCGGCTCGGCCGCTGTTCCCACTCACCTGCAGACCACAGCCCCCGTCGCGCACCAGCCAGCACAGCTCGGCCAGGCTGCCCGTGGCCGCGGCGTCATGCACCGGCGTGGCCCCGTTGTGGGCCCGCTGGTTGCTGGGCAGCTTGGCCCGCTGCACCAGGAACTTGACACAGGCCAGGTGGCCGGCCCGGGTGGCATGGTGCACCAGGCCGGCCCCCAGGGAGTCGGTGATGCCCGGGTCCAGGGCGCCCGCCTCCAGCAGCTGCTCCAGGGTGGCCAGGTCCCCGTCCTTGGCGGCAGCAAGCGCCCGCTGCTCCTCCATCCTCCCGCCCGGGCCACCCGGCCAGCTCTCCACGGCTCACGCACAGGCCTGGGCTTCCTGTTTCAGGCGTGGATGCAGCTCCTGGCTCCGGTTACCCGATAAGCGGTGCACAGGGCAGATGGGAGGCGGCGTGGGGGGGCAGGCCTTGGGGACTGGGCCTCGAAGTCCTGCCCAAGCCACTCCCATGGCCCCCGGAACTGCGGTGGGCAGAGGGCGCAGGGGAAGGGCCTGCCCTGGGTTCAGGTCAGGGGGTGGGGACCAGCCAGAGGGCACTGCCCTGTGGCTGGAGTGCCCTCTTCCTCCCGTGGACCAAGGGCTGGGGTGGACTTGCTGCATCAAGTGAATGTTCCCAGTACGGCGTCCTTTCCACAAAGCAGTGTGCTCTAGCGTCTGCTCTCCCTGGGCTGGGGGCCGCCACCAGGAGGGCTGGGCTGGCCCGTGGGGAGGCCACCTGGGAGACTGCTCACAGGAGGGCAGACCCATCCAAGTGGGGCCCTTTCTGGGGAACTACCTACCAGGTGTGGTGGAGTCTCTGTGCTCTGGCCATGCCGGCCCCCTGGGGAATCCACGCTGGCCCGTGGCCTCCGCTGCCCCGAGGCCTGGGAGGCTCTGTGCATCTCTGGGCAGCAGTGGCTCTGCAGGGCCAGTGACACGGGCACCGGGCCCTGCCTCTGGACAGGCAGACCTCTGAGTTAAGGCTGAGGGTCTCAGGGCTCCCTCAGCCTACCCTCCAACCACAGGGACTGAGTCTCTGAGGCTGCAGCTAAAAGTCCCAAGAGCATTCTTCAGAGCTGGCAAGTGTCTTTTTCCAGACTGTCCCCCATAGTTCTTTGCTGAGGAAATTGAGGCACCGTGCCGCTGCTGGGAAGCGGCAGAACGCCTCACGTCAGGGATCTATTTTCCGGGGGCTCCCAGAGCCACGATCTCAAGCTGCGTTTCTTCAGCTAAAGCCCAATTATACACCCTACCCCCACGGCTGGTGTGGACAGTGCTGGTGCCCGCGTGAGAGGCGCGGACAGCACTGGTGCCCGCGTGAGAAGCACCCACTAGGAAGACCACAAAATGTGCAAAACAAGCCTTGAAATCACTTGTAAGTTCATTTAATTTCTGACAGTTGTTTCTTCAATGTTGTTAATTCTCTGCCCCTTAAAACTACGTGTTAAAAGCGTTACTCAATTAAAAACTCATTCCTATGTAAGCGTCTCCGTAAGACGTGCCGTCTGATGTGAATCAGACCACAAAGCACTCGTGAGGGCCAAAGCACCCTTCTGCCAGTACAGTCGAGACGGAAGCTGAGGAGGGGGTGAACGGCTCCCCACCTCCGGGGGGACCCAGAATTGCATGAGCAACGGCCCCCGTGACCTGAGGCTGAGCTGAAGCCCTGAGATTGAAAAGGGAAGGACGGGAGGGCCTGGGCACTGGGTGGGGAGGCGCCCCGTGACCGAGGGCTGAGTGAGCGGCATGCCCTCGTCAGGATGGCAGGCCCGGGAAGTGGGGGGCTTAGACAGGTCCTGAGGGTGAGGAGAGGCTGGCCCCTGCAGACATGCACGACGGGCCAGGATCGCAGCCAAAACTCGGGTTTCCTATGTTCGTGATAGCAACTGACATCGATTGTAAAATACTAGGATTTTATCTTTCGGATAAAAATGCCGCCTCCCAGGAAGAGGGCACTAATGACGAGCTCACCGCGCCTCCCAGCGAGGAGCGTGGATGCAGCCAGGGCGCTTCCACTTAGACGGCGCCACCGGCAGCGGCGACAGTGACGGTCTCCCGAGAGGGTCAGCCTGGCAGCACTGGTGGGGTCTGTGCGCCCCGCAGGCCCACGCTCCCGGACCAAGACGGGAGGGAGCCCGGGGCCCTCTCGCTCCAGGGCAGGACGACCCACCCTGGCTCCACCCTCGGCGCTAGGCCTGGCCCTCCAGCTGGGCCACTGCCTGCTTCAGGTCCCTCACGACAAGGTCCACCTCGGCCCGGGTGGTGCCGCGGCCCACGCTGAGCCGGATGGCGTTCCTGGCCACTTCGAAGGGGACACCGCAGCTCAGCAGCACCGGGGATGGCCTGTGGGGGCAAGGAGATGGGTTAGCTGTCAGAAGGGCTGCCGTGCTGCCACACACACAACTCCGCCCGCCCCTCAGGGTCCAGCTCAAAGCCTCCCTGTTATCTGGCCCGGGGCCCCTCTCGGTGAATGGAGCAGGACCCTGGGGGGCCTTCCCAGGGCAGACCCCCCATGTTCTCTGCTGCAGGGCCTCTCTGAAGCACCCAGGTAACAGTATCCCACACGTGTCCTGAGATGTTTAACAGGTGTGAAAGCCACACCAAAGGGAAGACGGTAACTCCTTGATGACCATGAGCACGTAGGCCTCAGGCCTCCTGGAGCCCCCTGTGACCCTGCCCTGGGACCTCACCATCAACCAATCAGAGCTGTACGCGAGTGATCACACACGCTGCTGCCCCCCCTCACCCGGCCTTTACAAGTGCTTTCCTGAAGCCCATCTCAGTGATGGTCAGGTTGTCTGAGCGCCAGCGGCCTGGACTCCTTGCTCGGCGCCTGCAGTAAACACAGCACTTTCCTTCCCCAAGACCCGGTGTCAGTAGATTGGCTTTACTGCGCGGGCAGGGGACCCAAGTTCGGTTCGGTAACATGGGCACAGGCCCCCGACCCCTGGGAGCCTGGAGGCAGGATGGCAGCTGCTGGGCCCACAAGGCCGGGCCAGGGGTACAGGGTTTCTTGTGCCCAAGGCGTTTATCATTCTTGGTTCTCAGAGGGGTCACACAGCCACACACGAGCAGAGTGCCCCCACCCACACACAATGAGGCTGCAAGCCGGCCCCCTGGCCCTGCAGTGTTGTCACTCTCTGCGTTCCTGCAGGGCTGCAGAGCTGCCAGGTGCCTGGAGCTTGGATGTGGCCTGAATGCCACCCAGTACGCAGAGAGCACTCACCGGTCTCCGTGGTCTGAGTGGCATGCAGCCCCCACACTGGCCAGCAGCGTCCTGCACTGTGCCAGCACCAAGCGGCCTGTGGAGACAGAGCACAGACCCTTGAGGGGGAGTCTGGGTGGGGCCCCACCTGCAACGCCCTGGCTGCCTCTTCTCTGCTGCAAGTTTGGAGGTTCCCCACCTCGTGCCACCTAATGGAACCCCCGGGCACAGGCCCTTCTGACCACAGGTGAGACAGCGCAGCAGAGTGCTGACCCTCCACCCACCCCCGACCCCAGGCTGCAGAAAAGCAGGTTCACTCTTCTGCCTCATAAAACTGGCCTTGAAAATGCTGTATCGATCCACTCTCCAGTGGGACACCCAGAATTCTGCTTAGCTGCTTTGCTTAACAATGTGTTATCCTGGTGACAGTATTTAAATTTACACCTGTTTCCTAACGTGGAGAGACTTGGGAGCTGTCTTTGTTAAGCTAGAAGGCACCTCCGCCTTCTTTCACCAGCACAGAGATTAAAGAAAATAAATCAATGATGGCCAACTTCATTGAATGAGAGTCTGTCTCATTTACATTAACACAGGTCATCACAGAAGACAAAGAAGTCTGCCCCCAGAGAAAGGGGGGAGGGCGCTAGAGGAACTTCCCTTCCTGCAGCGAGGGGACCTGGGCCTGAGCCCGTGCTTCCTTCCCAGTGGGAACGCGCGCCAGCCCCAGCGAGGCGCCCGGGGGCTGCTTCAGGGCCCCAGCTCGCTGCTCCGTTTCTGGGGTGACCCAGGAGGTCTCTTCTTCTAAGAAGTCAAACTGCTCCGCAGATGGGCTCACATGAGCTCTCAGGGCCGCCGTAACACCTCCCAGATAAACAGACTGCCTAACGCCTGGACGCCAGCCTTAGGGCTCAGGGCAGCCAAGCTCTGTGCGATTAGGAGCAATCCCAACCCAGAGCAGGGTACTCCTAACACGGAGCAGGGTACTCCCAACCCGGAGCAGGGTACTCCTAACCCGGAGCAGGGTACTTCCAACCCGAGCAGGGTACTCCTAACGCGGAGCAGGGTACTCCCAACCTGGAGCAGAGTACTCCTAACCTGGAGCAGAGTACTAGCAACCCGGAGCAGGGTACTCCCAACCCGGAGCAGGGTACTCCCAACCCGGAGCAGGGTACTCCTAACCCGGAGCAGGGTACTCCCAACCCGGAGCAGAGTACTCCTAACCTGGAGCAGAGTACTAGCAACCCGGAGCAGGGTACTCCTAACACGGAGCAGGGTACTCCCAACCCGGAGCAGGGTACTCCCAACCCGGAGCAGAGTACTCCTAACCTGGAGCAGAGTACTAGCAACCCGGAGCAGGGTACTCCCAACCCGGAGCAGAGTACTTCCAACCCGAGCAGGGTACTCCTAACGCGGAGCAGGGTACTCCCAACCCGGAGCAGGGTACTCCTAACCTGGAGCAGAGTACTAGCAACCCGGAGCAGGGTACTCCCAACCCGGAGCAGGGTACTCCTAACCTGGAGCAGGGTACTAGCAACCCGGAGCAGAGTACTCCTAACCTGGAGCAGAGTACTCCCAACCCGGAGCAGGGTACTCCTAACACGGAGCAGGGTACTCCCAACCCAGAGCAGGGTACTTCCAACCCGAGCAGGGTACTCCTAACGCGGAGCAGGGTACTCCCAACCCGGAGCAGAGTACTCCTAACCTGGAGCAGAGTACTAGCAACCCGGAGCAGGGTACTCCCAACCCGGAGCAGGGTACTCCTAACCTGGAGCAGAGTACTAGCAACCCGGAGCAGGGTACTCCCAACCCGGAGCAGGGTACTCCTAACCTGGAGCAGGGTACTAGCAACCCGGAGCAGAGTACTCCTAACCTGGAGCAGAGTACTCCCAACCCGGAGCAGGGTACTCCTAACACGGAGCAGGGTACTCCCAACCCGGAGCAGGGTACTCCTAACCCGGAGCAGGGTACTCCTAACCTGGAGCAGGATACTCCCAACCCGGAGCAGGGTACTCCTAACCTGGAGGAGAGTACTCCTAACACGGAGCAGGGTACTCCCAACCCGGAGCAGAGTACTCCTAACACGGAGCACAGTACTCCCAACCTGGAGCAGAGTACTCCTATCCTGGAGCAGAGTACTCCCAACCCAGAGCACAGTACTCCTACCCAAATCCTAACATTCGCGGCCTGGGAGGCCGGTGTTGCAGGAACAAATGAAACCCGCAGATTTGCACCTCATCTTTACTCAGGGCGAGTTCACCTGATTATCTCTACTTCCCCTGACCCTCATAAAATATTTTGCAAAAGTTGCAGACAAAAATGGACCAACTAGTCTAAAATCCAGTTAATTTTATCTCCTTCTGTGACAGCTTTCAGGGTAGGAGTTCTGAGCGGGTCAGGGAGAGAAGGAAGTGGCTGTGCCCAGAGCCCAGGGGGGTGACCGGCCCTCGGCCAGCACCCCCTCCGCCCCCCAATAGCACCGCCGAGCCCAGTGCCGCTGGGCCGGCTCCCGCAGCCCCCCACGCCAGGGAGGGCAGGAGCCAGTCGTCACCTTGGAGCTGGGGTCCCTGGATGGAGAAGTTACAGGTGTTGGGGAGCCGCTCGGTGCCTGGGAACCGGCTGTTCAGATGGATTCTCTTACCAAATTCAGCCTGAAAAACTCAACGACATACTCAGTGACCGTTTCCGAGGCCGCCCCCGCAACAGCTGTTTGAACTTCAGTCTTTCTGGAAACAAACCCTCAACCTCAACCCAGAAAATGATGGTCTTATTGATAAACACCTGCCTGTGATGGTGAGGGAGACTGACTGTGGAAAGCAAAGCTAATCCGGAGAAAACAGTTCTAAATACAACTGGCAGTTCTTCACATTGTCATTAAGCATGTTTACACATCTGGTGTATCTGTGTCGTGTGTCTGTGAAAAGACACTTGGTCTGCAGCCTCCTCGGGGCCGCTGGCTCGGGCTTACGTCCCGTCATCTAAGACTTCCTCAGGCCTTGACTGTTCCCGGAGCTCCCCGGGGACTGAGTTTCAACCCACACCGCTCCTCCCATCCCCGTGCCGCCTGTTCCCCGCGCTGCCCGCCCGTCCTCACCGCCAGCCGCTCCTCCAGGTAGTCGCGCACATCTCTCATGTGGGCCTCATAAGCCTCGCAGTTCTCCGCCACCAGCTCTGCTGCCTAGGGACACAGGGACGCTCAGGGGGACACAGCACATTCAGTTATGGTTAAACAAAGGGGAGCAAAACAGCTGTACGCAGCAGAGTGGTTCTTCCCGGAGACAGAGAGGTGACATCGCCACAAACTGCTCACTTTCTGGAACGTGACAAGCAGACAACATGCCTCGAGTGCTGGCCGTGGGGCTGGGCCACAACAAGCACTTAGGTCTCCCGTTCCACAGGCTTCCTGGTGCCTCCCGGCACTGGAGGCCCCGCAGCCAGTGAGCCAAGGCAATCCCAGCCTGAAGGTATGTGCACTCGAGACAGACGGACGTGACAAGGGGAGGGGGCCGCATCAGACGGACTAGGGTGAGCGTGTGAAGGGAACTCGGGGCAGCAGGGAAGGGCGTTCAGGCAAAGGCCCCTGCGGAGGGAAAGGCAAGCGCATTCCTGGAACAGAGTGGGTGAGGGGGACAGGGCCCAGAGGCCCAGTGACAGATGGGGTCTGAGCCTAAAGAAGTCACGGCAAATGCACGTAGATTTTGAGGAAGGGGTGAGATGCTCTGATGTGTGTGTTTAGTGATCATTCTGGAGGGTGTGGAGAATGGACGAGGCCACAGCAGGCATCCACACAAAAGATGGGGATGGCGTGGTTTAGTCAGTGGAAACGGACAAGAGGCTGGTCCTGGTATATTGTGGAGACCGGACAGACAGGACTGTCTGCTGCATCAGGGGCAGGGGACAAGGACAAGGGCAGAAAAAGGGCACCTCCTGCATTTCTGAATTGAGAACCTGGATGTTGGGAGGCACACAGGAGGGCAAGGGTGGAGGAGAGAGCGGGACACATTGTGGGCCCAGAGGAAACCGTCAAGTAAGCAGGTGGGGACGTGGGTCTCCCAGAAGGTCAGGACCTGCCCCGAGAGGCAGAGTAAAAGCCTGAGCACAGACTGGTGTCAGAGCCACGGACAGGACGAGCGCTGTGAAGGGTAGGGGAAGCTGGGACGGCACCAGCAGGCTGCACAGGGTGGATGAGGGCAGAGAAGGAACCGTGTGGCGGGGATGCGGGTCAGGGAGCGGAAGGGGTCCCGGAGCCCCTGGAGGTCACAGCGCGAAGTGGGGACCTCCTCAGCCAGCTCTGGGATGCAGAGCAAGGAGCAGGGAGCAAGGATCAGGAGGATGAGGTGAGGGATGAGTGTGCGTGCAGGCCCCCCAGTGGGGCGGAGGGACATGGGAAGAGGTTGGAGCGGGTGGTCCAGGGAGGATGGTTTTAAAGGCTGGGGGAGCAACCAGGTGGAGGAACGTGAATCCTCACGCTGGAGAAGGGGCAGCACCCGGGGAACGGAGGAAAGCAGGCCTCGGCAGGCGGCGGGCAAGGGCACATCTGGGGAGAAGGGGCAGGTGCGGAGGGCGTGTCCAGGACCAGACAGCACGGAGGGAGTCCCAGCTGAGCAAGGAGCAGGGAGGGGAGGAGACACACCGTGTGCCCCGCTAGTGACTGCAGGGTCAGAGGACCTGGAGGCAGGTGCAACCCGGGAGCAGGGAAGGGGCCACAGCTGCGGAGCCCAAGCTGAGGTGCCAGCTGCTAGGCCAGCACGGAATCTCGAGGAATCTCTAGCAAGCTGTGACTATGCCCCCATCTTTATGCGGGACAGCCAGGCTCAGGAAGGTGAAGTAACTGGACCCAGGGGACCAGACAGAGCAAACATGCGGTGTTTCTCCTTAGAGGGGGCTCCAAGAAGGAGCTTTTCTCTTTTAAATGCTGAGCATGTGAAACCCACTCTGCAGATCTTAAAAAGCACAAATTTCCAGTTTGATGAATAAAGTTTAAGGGTTTTCTTACATTGGTCCATCTATTGGGATCACAAACTTGCCCTCCCTAAAGCCGCGGCCACGTAGTCAAGCTGCTGGGAAGCGGACGCGAGGTCACAGGACATCACAGGGAGCCTGTGCGGTGGCCTCCGCCTGGTCCCCACAGCTCCGGGGGCCCTGGGCAGGCCCCACACAGCAAGGGCACTGGGAGCGCCTTGTATCCTAGGGTTTGGTCTTGGCAGCTGGTTCCTCAACCCCCTGGGATCTCCTGGGTGACAGGAGTGTCTTTTGTTCTAATGAGGCAACTCTGGATGGGCCCCTGGCTGGGGGCGGTCACTGAGCCACGACTAGAAACTTGGCATTTTCAGCACCATCCCTTCTCCAGAGGGGAGGGAGGCTGGGAATGGAGTTAATGACTAACCAAAGGCTCCATACAAATCCTGGTGGTACGGATTCAGAGAGCTTCCAGGTGGCCGACACAGAGGCGCTGGGGGGTGGGGTCTGGGGAGGGCCTGGGAGCCCCCTCCCACATCCCTGCCCTGCAGCCTCGTCCTCTGGGCAGTCACCAGCACCCCTTCTCAGATCCTTTCAGAATAAACCACTAATCCAGCAAGTAAAATGTTTCTCTGAGTTCTGTGAGTAATTCCAGTAAATTCATTGAACTTGGGGCGGGGGGCACGTGGGAACCTCTGATTTGTAGCCAGCTGGTCAGACGCACAGGTGACAACCAGGGCTTGCACCTGACACGTGCAGTCGGCAGGGGTGGGGGGTCAGGGTGTGTCCTGTGGGACTGAGCCTGTGGGATCTGACATCACCTCCGGGTGGATGGTGTCAGAATTGCAGGACACCCAGCCGGTGCCACAGAACGGCTTGGTGGGGGGCCCCCCACCCGCACATCTGGTGTCAGAAGTGCTGTGAGTGTGGCAGTGGCGTGAGACAGAGGAGACACACAGGAGGGAGACTGAGCGCTCCCTACATGTTGATGGACAAAGCCACTGCTTCATCTGTCCCTGGTCACCCAGGCTTACCTTCCCAAGGCCGGCAATCATCGGGGTGTTCTCTGTCCTGTAAGAGACAAGGGATTCCATCCTGTTTCCATGCACAGCAAGTAACAAACATCCCAGGAAGGAATCCTATCTCAGAGTCAAGTGTTCACCTGGAAACACCCACACTGGCACCTTTCCTAAGCACGTGCTGTGCGGCTGTCTCAAAGGCGGCTGCCGGCCCCCCAGGCCCTCCGGGCAGTCTACCCGTCCTCACCCAGGGACAGTCGCCGTGGCCCACCGTGGGCGACGTACGTCAGGTGTCCAAGTGACACTCTATCTGGCCCCTTCCCCTACCCAAGAGAACCCCCTCCTCCAACTGCAGGCCCCAGAGCCTGCCCCTATGGGCCCCATCCCATCCTCTCACCAAACGTTCCAGCTGAAGCCTTTCAGCTGTGATACAGGATGAGTTTTTGTTACCAGAGATTTGGGGCATCATGGGTGCGTGTGGGTGCGTGTGTGTGCGTGCGCGTGCACACCTGCACAGGAGCGGACAGGAAGACCCCTGAAGACCACTGGTTCCCATACACTGACTTAATGAACTGAAAAACATCTCTTCACTTTATTTCAGAAAACACAAAACATTAACTTAGTTTTCTTAATTTTAAGTTCTAGCTAAATGAAGTTTTCTTAAACCTTTGGAGCCGACTACTGCTTGTGATCAACAGACAGCAAGACACGTGAACACCAGTACAGGTATTACAGGAAATGCGATCCTATGGGTCTTCCTTTGATGGGCTTATTGGTCAGGGCTGCCCCGGAGGCGGGCTCTGACTCCTGGGGGTGGGCTGGCCTCGGCCCGGACCCCTCTGCCAGCTGCGAGAGCTCTAACGTCAGCTCCTCTGGGCCTACCTCGTCCTCATCTGTGGGACGCCATGGTCAGACAGGAAGCACCTCTCAAGGTCTAGCACGTGTGACTGCCCAGAGGTGCGGCCAGGGTAGGACCTGGAGCGCTCCCAGGTGGCAGGCCGCCCCCTGCCCCCCTACACCTCCACCCAGAGTCCTGCAGACCCTGCTCCCACACCTGCCCCCCACGGACTGCCCAGGAGGGCTTCTGGCACACCTCATGTTCTGCCGCCTCTTTTTTTAATTAAACTTTTTATTCTGAGAGCATGTAGATCCACATGTGGTTGTAAGAAACAGCTGACACCCTCTGTACCCCTAACTCAGCTCCCCCCAAGTAGCAGCATCCTCGGGGCACCAACAAGACAGAGCGCTCCCACCACAAAGGGGCCCCCCGCCGGCCTTTCCAGCCACACCCTTCACCCCATTCCCTCCTTAACACCTGGCAGCTAACTGCCACTCTCTCCTTCTTCTGTAATTCTGCCATTTCGAGGATGTCATATAAATAGAATCTAAGGCTTTCTAACTGGGGGATAGGCTTTTCTCATTCAACAGAACTTCCCGGCGGTTCCTCCCGGCCGCGGCTGCGCCAGTGGGGCGCTCCGTCTCACTGCTGAGCAGCCTCCGCGGCAGAGGTGTGCCCTGCTCGCTAACCCCTCGCTCGTCAGAGCGCGTCTGAGTCGTGTGCAGTTTGTGGCTGTTATGAATAAAGCTGTGAGCACATTTGTGTACCGGGTTGCGTGGATGTAAGTCTTCGTTTCTCTGGGGTAAATGTCTAGGAATGAAACTCCCAGGTTATAGGATATTTGCATATTTAGTTTTTAAAGCAACTGCCGAAGTGTCTTCCAGAGCAGCAGCACCACCATCAGTCCTACCAGCCATGAACGAGGGCTCCAGTCTGCCTGCGTCTCCACCAGCATTGGGTGTGGGCACTAGTTTTCTTTTAGCCTTTCTGACAAGTGTGTCGTGATGGCATCTCCCTGTGGTTTGAATCTGCAGTCCCCTACTAGCTAGTGGTGTTGAGCACCTTCCGGTGTGCTTTTTGCTGTCCTCTTTGGATGTGTGTTCATGTCTTTGCCCATTTTCTGACTGAACTGTTTGGGGGAGGGGTTTTGCTGTTGAGTTTTGAAAGTTCTTTATATATTCTAGGTACCTCTTCTCCGTCAGATCTGTTACTAGAAAGTATTTTTTCCTAGTGTGTAGCTTGTCTTCTCAGCCTCTTAACAAAGTCCTTTGCAGGGCAGAAGTTTTAAATTTTGATGGAGTTTGACTTTCAATATTTCCTTTTATGGATGCTTGTGGTGTCAAGTCTAAGAACTCTTTGCTTAGCCCCAGATCCTGAAGATTTTTTCCTGTGTTTTTTCTAAGAGCTCTATAGTCCCATGTTTTACAATTAAGTTCAGGATCTACTTTGAGTTAACATTTTACAAGGTGTGAGACTTAGGCTGAGGTCCATTTTTGCCTGTGGATGTCAGAGTGCTCCAGCACCATATGTTGAAAGGCTACCTTCCTTCCACTGAATTGTTTCTGCATTGTTAAGAAATCACTTGGGTGTATTTCTGGTTATATCTCTTGTTCCACAGATATACTTGCTGGGATTTTGATAGAAATTGGGTTAAACTTATAAATCAATTTTGGGGAGAACTGACATCTTTACTATATTGTTTTTCAATCCATGAACATGGTACATCTCTCCATTTATTTAGATCTTTGATTTTTCTTTCATCCACATTGTGTAGTTTTCAGCATACAAGTCCTGTATATGTTCTATTAGATTTATATCTGAGTATTTTGGAGTGATTGTAAGTAGTAATGTACCTTTAATTTTGTTGTCTATAAATTCATTACCAATATACAGAAATACGATTGATTTTATATGTTTCTCTTATATCCTATGATCGTGAACTCACTTATTAGTTCTAGGAGCCTTCTTATATATTACTTGGAATTTTCCATGTAGACAATCATGTGATCTACAAATAGGGATTTTGCCTCTTCCTTTCCAATCTGTATACCGTTTATTTCCTTTTCTTATCTTCTGCACTGACGAGAATTTCCAGCACTATTGAATAAGAGCATAAGAGTGGATATCCCTGGCTTGTTCCTGATCAGAGGGGTAAAATAGTCAGGCTTCCACCATCAAGTATGATGTTTGCTGTACATTTTTTGGTAGATGCTCTGGTCAAGTTGAGGAAGTTCTCCTCTAATCATATTTTTTGTGAGAGTTTTTAAAACAAATGAATGTGGAGTTTTGTTAAATGCTTTTTCTACATCAAATGACAATTTTTTTTCTTTCTTTGGTATGCTAGATTACATTGCTTGATACTTGAATGCTGAGCCAGCCTTGTATCCCTGGAACCCCATTATGGTATACAAGCTATTTTTATATATTGCTGAATTCCATTTGCTTACATTTGGTTAAAGATTCCTGCATCTAAATTCATCAGGAATATTTGGTCTCTAGTTTTATTTTTTGTACTGTACTTGCCTGGCTTTGGTATCAATTCACAAAGTAAATTGGGACATGTTCCCTTCTCTTCTATTTTCTGGAAGAGACAGCACAGAAATGGTGTTGATTCTTTAAATGTTTGGCAAAATTCTCCTGTGAAACCATCTGTTTGGAGATTTCTTTTTGCAGATTTTAAAATAACAGAATCAACTTCCCAATAGTTACAGAACTATTCGATTGATCCATCTCACGAGGTGAACTGTGGTAGCCGGCATTTTTTGGGGAAGCGGCCCACTGTGTCTGAGCTGTGAAATTCACGCATAGCGCTGTGTGTGGCAGTCCTCATTGCCCCTACGGTGTCTGCAGGGTCTGTGCCTGTGCCCTGTTTCACTCTTGATGTTGGTAACTTGTTTCTTATCTTTTTCTCCTGGTCGGTCTTGCTAGAGGTCTGTCAGTTTTACCAATGTTTTCAAAGAGCCAGCTCTTCATTTCATTGAATTTTTAAAAGTCATTTTTGTTTTTAATTTCATTGATTTTTGTTCTCATCTTTATTATTTCCTTCCTTCTGTTTGCTTTGTGTTTATTCAGCTTTATATTTTCTAAGTTCCTCAGGTGGGAGCTTGTATTACTGACTTGAGAGTCTTCCTTTTTTCTAACATATGCATTTAGTGCTACGAATTTCCCTCTCAGCAGTGCCATAGCTGTGTCTTACGGATTTTGGTCAGTTGTATCTTCATTTGTATTCATTTCAGTGTATTTGAGACTTCCTCTTTGCTTCACAGATTATTTATAAGTGTGTTGCTGTATCCTAAGTATTTGAAGATTCTCCTATTATCTTCCAGTTACTGATTTCTAGTTTGATTTCACTATTGTCAAAGAATATACTCTGTATGATTTCAGTTCTTTAAATGTATTGAGGTTTGTTTAACGGTACAGGATACCATCTATCTTACTATATATTTTGTGGCATTTGAAAAGAATGTGCACTTCACTGCTGTTGGATGGAGTGTTCTAAATATGTTGGTTAGATCCTGTTGGCTAATGGGTGCCACTGAGTTCTTCTATATCCTAGAAACTTTTTGTCTAGTTGTTCTATCCATTATTGAGGGAAAGGTGTTCCAATCTCCATCCATAATTGTTGGACTTGTCTATTTTGCCTTTCAGTTCAATTAGGTTTTTTTCCCTCACATATTTTGTAGCTCTACTGTTTAGTGCATCCACATTGGGACTGCTGTGTTCTTGGTGGACTGACTCTTTCATCATTACATAATGTCACCCCCTCTGTAATTTTTTTTGTTCTAGAGTCTCCCTTATCTAATATTATACAGCCATTCCTGCTCTCCTTTGATGAATGTTTATGATACATTTTTTCCACCCTTTACTTTCAACTTGCCTCTATCACTAGATAGGAAGCGAGTTTCTTACAAATAGTACAGTTGGGTCAGTTTTTCTAAATTTTACTCTGCCAATCTCTGCCTTTTAATTGGTGTATTTATACAATTTACTTTTAATGTAATTATTGACATTAGGGCTTAAATCTGCCTTTTTGTTTTGTTTTGTTTTTATCATCTTTCTGTGGGTTACTTGAACAGTTTTCAGAAGGTCAAGTGAAGAATAGAAACCTTATCTCCTTTCACATCCATTTACCCTCCCCCATTTACAATGTAATTATCTTAAGTATTTCTTCCACATTCATTTTGAACCACTTCAGACGGTGCTATGATGTTTTGTTTAGGCCCTCAAACACAATATAGAAAACTCAAGAGGAGAAAAAAGCCTGTTTTATTTACCCATATTTTTACTTACCAAGCTCTTCCTTTCTGATATTCCAAGGTTCCTTCTTTTACTATTTCCTTTCTGTGTAAAGAACTTCTTTAGTCATTTTTAGCGTAGGTTTTCTGGTGACAAATTTTGTTAGTTCTCCTTCATCTAAGAATGTCTTGACTTCCTCTTCGTTCCTTAAGGGTATTTCTGCTGTGTATATGATTCTGGCTTGACAGCTTTTTTTCTTTTTTCTTAGAGCACTTGCAAAATACTGCATCACTTCCTCTGGCCTCTGTGGCTTCTGATGAGTAATCCACTTTCCTTCAAATTATTTTTTCCCTGTAGGTAAGGTGTTGGTTCCCCACCTCCCTTCCTGGCTGCTTTCAAGATTTTTTGTCTTTCTATTATGAAGGTTTACTTTTTATGTCGTGGGATAGATTTCTTTCATTTTATCCTGTTTGGGGTTTGTTCGGCTTCTTGAATCTGTACATTTATGTCTCTTGCCAAATTTGCAAAATCTTCAGCTCTTATTTCTTCAGGTTCTTTTTCATCCCACTTGCTTTCTCCTCTCCTTCTGGGACCTCAATGAAATGTATGTTAGATCTTTCGTTTAGTCCCACAGGTCCCTGGGGCTCTGTTCCTTTTTGTTTCCAGTCTATTTCCTCTCTTTGTTTAGACTGGTTAATTCTGTTCTTTCAGTTCACTGATTCTTTCCTCTGCTGCTCCTGCTGGTGAGCCTGTCCATTAAGCGTTATACTTTGGTTGTAGTTTTTAGATCTAAATATTACATTTAGTTCCTCTTTGTACCTTCTTTTTCTTTACTGACACTTTCTTTTGTTTCAAGTGTGTTCATAATTGCTCACTGAGGCATTTTTATTGTGTCTGCTTTAAAATCTTTTGTCAGATAATTCTAACATCCTTGTCATCTCAGTGTTGGCACCTATCGATCATCTTTCTCTTTTTGATTTAAGATTTTCCTGTTTTCAGTATGATAAGCGATTTTCAGTTAAAATCTGGAAGTCTGTATATTATGAGTCTGGATGTCTCTTACCTTCTGTCTTACTTGGCTTTTTCTGACCCTGCTCTGGCAGGAGAAGGAGTGTGCCAGCTCAGCACTGCCGGCTGGAGGTAGAAGTCCAAGCTTCCGCCTCAGCCCAAGGGGAGAATGCACCTTATTAGTGACAGGTTTGGGGGGAAGCCAGGGTCCCCATGTGGTCTCCACTGACACAGTGGTGGGGATGCATTACTGGCGGGAGGGGCAAATGTCCTGGCTCCTCACTAGACCCTGTCTGACTCAACAGAGGAGTGGGCGTGCAAGTCTCGGCTCCCCACTCGCCTTTGCAGCAGTTTGCTGTGCTGACTGGTTGGAGACAAGCAGGTATTGTCCGAAAGTTCTCTGTCTTGCTAGGCTGTCCTTTTCCTGGTCTACTGGCTACAGACAGCAGGCTTTCTCGGGCATTTTTCTTCGGCCCTCACTGGTATTTCTGAGTTGCTGGATTCTCCTGCTCTAAGTCTGGGATAAAGGAGGCAGAAGAAACCCCAGGGAACTCGCCACATGCTATCTGTTCCTCCCTCTTGTTGTCCAGTTTCTGACAACACACGTGTTGCTTGCTGGTCCCACCTCGTCCCCTTGTTAAAACATCCCTGCAAGTCACAGGGACACAGGAGCTGTCCGAGGGAAGCAGGTGCTTCTGTGCAGCTCTGCTCACCCCCCAGGCAAGAGAAGGGCAGCACATCTCAGCTGGGGCTCAGGTGGTGCCTCTTTGGTGGGCGAGGCCAAAGGAACAAAAGGAACAGAGATTTCCTTCCTCTGCTTTGAATCATCCCCAAAGAGACTACAGAGCTGTGAGTCCTAAGTGTAGAACCAACTCATGGAGGCATTGGGCGGTGTGGCTCTGATGCAGTGGAGGTGAAAACCATGCTGTCACAGTGCTGCCAAGTCAGGAAAGCCACTGCTCTACAGACAAACAGCACGGCCAGTGGATCAGAGGCCTGGTTAATCTTCTACCTTACCCTGGCCTGAAATTCCGTTCTTGTCCACCTCCGAACAGCATAGGGTACAGAGGGGTAAGTTCACCGAGCCCTCGGACGTACAGTGCTCCAATCCTGGGGCCATAGAACTGGAAGGAAACGTCAATCATTTATTCAACAAGACCCGTCCAAGGCCCTTCTCCGTATCTGTGCTGAGAGACACAGAGATGCTCTGTAACATATGGGCCCCACTTCCCTGCAGCCCTGCAGCCCTGCTACCCGCCCCACTGCAGACATCCTGGGGGCACAAAAGCCTTCGGGTGCAGGGCAGGTGCTGGGCTCTGGTCCCCAGCTCAGTGGCAGCAGAGTCCTCTGCACATCGCGTACAAGACTCTGTGAAGGAGAGGGCTGGAGCTAGAGATTGCCGAGGGCTGCCTGGTGCAGTCTATGACCCCATGTTCTCAAGCCCACATTGTGCAAGGTTACAGTGCGTGCCACCGTGCCAGGCTCGGGCACACGCTCCTTTGGAAACTGGCTGAGAACTGAGTACTAAAAACATTCCCAGGTCTAGTCAGCGGCTGCAAAGGTGAGCAAAAGCTTCAGGAGGGTCTTCACTGTTACCTGTTTCCCCAGAGCACACCCTGCAGATGACAGGGGCTGAAATCACACCTTCACATCCAAGCCACACTTTCAATCAGGTTAGGGGAAGCAATAATTCTTGAACCCTGCACCTTCTGACCCCGGGTTGGAGGATGAGCAGGCTGTCAAGGGGCCTGCACGTGCTGTCTCCCTGCTGCAGAGAACACTGACTCCTGGCTAAACCCCCCTGAGACCTCATCACCTCCCCTCCTGCCCCTCCTGCCCTCTGCCCTCGCCCCTCTGGCCACTTTGCCTGGCCACCCCTCCCGCCCTGCATGGGCTGGGCCCCCACCATCCCCGCCAGGCACTGACACTTGGCATCTCAGCTCTGCCAGACTCCCCTCTACGTGTCCCAGAGCCTCGCTGTGGGCAGGTGGGTGGGTGCACTGGGTGATGGAGGATAAGTGGTGTTGCGGGCTCCACTCGGAGGTGAGCCTCACGGGCATCCAGGCCCCTCCCCACCAGGAGGGAAGGAAGGCAGCCTCTGCGGACGCACCTTGTGCCCCACGATGGTCAGGAAGTCCACGCCCAGGTCCCGCACATCCACACGCCGCTTCCCCAGGGCCTGCGCCGCGTCCGTGTGCATGAGCACGCCCGGCAGCCCGTGGGCTGCCCGCTGCTGGTTCAGGGCCCGAATTCGCCGACTGATCTCAGGCACCGGCTGAAGAGGGAAGAGCAAACAGCTGTGTGTGTTTCCCTCATTTGACAAAAACAGAATGAAAGAAATGGGGAGTCGTGAAGGAGGATGGGCGAGAAAGTTATAAGACTGAAGAGCAGAGGGAAAGCAGAGGCCGCCCTGTCCTGCTGAAAGGGAGGCAGCTCACCATGACGACGCCCGTCTCGTTGTTGGCCAGCATGATGCTCACGAGGCACGTGGCCGGGCGGACGGCCGCCAGCACATCGTCAGCCTCCACCTGCCCGCTCACCTTGGACACGGGGACAAAGGTGACCTCTGAGGAATGACACACAAGGACCAAGGTGAATCCCAGAGTGTCCTCTCTGGGATGTTCATTTACATACAGTGTGACACAACTCCTTCCACAATGAAAAATGCAATTTACTTTAAAAGTTCAGAAAACTCTGAAGAAGGGACATTAGCCAAGTTTATCACCCGCCCAGACAGTCAGCTGGACCACTCCGTTAACGAGCGTCAGCAGGTAAGTTGTCCAGGAGAACCACTCTGATCGCCTGGGGCTGTGAACAGGTAGGACACCCTCAGTTCCCGAGAGCATCTCGAAGCACCAAGCACTTAGCGGTCACTCAGTGCTGATCCAGCCTTCGTTGAGCACCTACTGTGTGCCAGGCACTGCTCCACGCACTGAGAATCTTATTGCCGTGGACGGAGAACAAGCAGAGGTGACTAACTTGAGGTTTGGGTTCAAATGGTGAGAACAAACACACCCGCTCACCCTTCAAGGTCCCACTGAAACGAGAGCGGGTATGTTTCCCAATAAGGGCTGTCACCTGTGGACAGGGACCTCCGAGGGAGGCAGTGGCATCAGATCAACAGCAACAGGAAAGACCCACTCAGGGCGAAAACTAACTCCATAAACAGCACCAACGGCCCCAGAGACCATGCAAGGTCCAGGTGCGCAGTGTGGAGAGAGCAGGACAGAGGCTGACTGCCAGAGGCCCCTGCCTCGCGCCCAGCAAGCGCCGGCCCAGGTGGGCTCCCAGGCTGGGGGGAGGGCAGCAGAAGGGTGGGGCCGGCGTGCCACTCTAGGACTCAACAGGGAGCAAGAGGAAGGCCTCTCCGGTCGGACTTCCGGTCCCCTTATAAGCACATGAGCCCGCAGGGAAGTGCAAACCAACCCCCCACGAGACCCCTCTGCATGCCCAGCAGCACGTCTACAACAGAAAGCACGGACAGCGACAATCCCTGACAAGGCTGTGGAGAAACTGGGACCCTTGTTCACTGCTGGCAGGGATGCAACTGGTGCAGCCGCTTCGGAACGCAAAGGTTAAGGTCAAACAGAGAGACACTTCGAAAGGTGAAACAGAGTCACAGCCTGACCCAGCAATTCCACTCCTGGATGTCAACCCAGGAGAAATGGAAAGCATGTCCACTTCTTCACAAAGTCCGTAGTGGCATCATTCACAGTGTCACTCGTTCATCAGTGCTCACCAACTGATGAACGGACACGTAAGATGTGAGCACGGTTCATTCACGAAAATGAAGGAAATACTGACACAGGCTGCACCAGGGACCAACCTTGAAAACGCGATGCTACGTTAAGGAAGTCAATTACGGAAGACCACGTATCATATGATTCCATTCATGGTAAGGTCAGAACGGGGAAATCTCTAGAGACAGAAAGTACTCGTGGTTGCCTAGGGTTGAGGGAAAGGGAGAGTTATAGCTTGAGTGATAAACCAAGAAATGGAGATTATGCCTGTAAGTCAGTAAGCGTTAAATTGGGAGTGACTATGGTGATAATGCTAGCCACAGGTAAAGTGAAGGCAAACCTGACGGGCGCTGCCCCGAGGAGCAGGACCGAGTGGCGGGAAGAACCTTTCCTTTGTGTTGGAAGCCTTTCTATGACCGCGTTCCTCCCCCCGGCATGTCTCTCCTGTGTAAAAACTTGCGCAATTTTAAACAAGAGGTTGAGTGTACCGGTAACTGATAACAGTGCATTAAGCGGCCCTTCCTTGTACAACTGAGACACAGGAAAAAGGCACCAGGGTAAAGGGAACTGCCGTTTAAATAAGACAGTCAGACCTGACTGTTTTTAGCTGAAGTGGTGCATTCAGTCAGGCCATAAAGAGAAAGCTTTCCCAGTCGTCCAACAGGAAAACTGGTAACAAGGCTGCTGGTGAAGCCCAGCAGCTGTCACAGTCCTTTATCTTAAGAGGTGACACTTCCCTGCCTCCCAGCGGGTTCCCAGGCAGAATAGGCGAGAAGGCAGATGCCCAGGAGAAAACCGCCGTCTCACCCAAGGAGCGCTCAGCCTCGGCCACGATGGGGAACGTGGCTCTTAGTTTTCAAAGCTAGTATCCACCCCTGTGTCTCGAGATGTCACAGCACAGGAAAAGTAAAAGGAGGACCAGGAGTGACCAGGGCCAATGTCACTGCAGTCTGTGCTCAACCTGCCCCCCAGACTGCCCGGCCCGGTGCCCTTCTGGGGGGGCCCTGGCGCCCACCGCCCCCAACACCGGGAGGCCCCCACCTCCACGTCCGCTTGCGCAGATGAAGGCACCAGCAGGAGTGCACTTTTTCTTGTTTTTACCACCAGAAGTTGATGTCTATCTGACCCTTCTTCTTTCTACCAGAGGGACCAAAAGTCAAGATTTCATTATTAAAATCAAATAATGAGGCGGGGTAGATATAGCTCAGTGGTAGAGTACATGCTTAGCATGTATGAGGTCCCGTGTTCAATCCCCAGCACCTCCACTAAGAAATAAATGAGCAAACCTAATTACCATCCCCCTCAAAAATAAATGAGTAAATAACAAAACAAATAATGAAAACCAGTGGTTAGCATTTATATGCGTATATTAAACATGAATGTATTTAACACATATGAGAGTCTGACCTACCATTCGGTGATTGATGATTGACCAGTTCTACATGTTGGCAATTTGTCTTTTTTTTTGATGCAGGTACTGGGCAATTTACCCAATTTGACTAGTAATCATGGAGTTTTCCAGAACCATGTAATGCTTATAATATTGTAGGTCTTTATTAATGTTTGTTGAAGTGAGTTGAACTGAAATAATTTAAAACAGATTTTAGTATTTACTGTAATTTCTTTTTGAATCATGTAGGTAATGCTCTTAATTTCAGTAGATAAGAATAAAATCTACATTTATATATGGAAATATACAGGTGTTCAATTTCTGTAGCATTGATAGAAATAACATCACTTATTTCTGGGAAATAATTTAAATTTATTAGAAAAGAAAAATTAGCCAAGATGAAAAAAAAGAAAAAATAATAAAACGGAGGGACTGGGGATCGAACCCGGAATCTCACGCACGCTACGCATTGAGCTACTCCTTTGGGTTAGCTCTACCATTGAGCTATCCCCGGCCCCCTCTCCGTTCTGCACTTACTGACTTTTCCCTAAGGGGAAATCTGAAAGGACTGGCTGTGTAACCTTTGCACCTGAGCACAGCCAGGCAGCCCGGGGGCAGGAGGTAAATGATTCACCACAGCCCTGGGGCCGCCCCTCCGGGAACCAGTCAGGGAGGGGAGGGAAGCCATTTGGCTGGAGCTCAGCCAGCTGCTCACTCACCCGCCACCTGCTCTTCCACCAGGTGCTCCAGGGGCAGGCGGATGGAGTCGTGCTCCACGAGGCAGGTGACGCAGTGGGGCAGGGCCCCCGCCACCGGGCTGTGATGCTCGGCCGCGTCCCCCCCTGAGGCGTGGGTCTTGCGGAAATGTTCCACCGCAGAGTGGATGACCAGGTTATTCGACTGCAGAGATACAGCAAAAACATCATTTATAAAAGCTGCGCTAAGAGTAGACGTCAAGTAACGATCTCTGCTACCTGTACTTCCCTTCGTGGCAAACATTACGGCCTCAAAGAAATTCAGCTCCTTTTAAAAGGCCTAACTATGAAGATTTGGAGGTTTTAAACTTTTAAAAATTCATTTCCAGTGAATTATGTCTGTTTTTTGGTCAAGCCACATTGTGCATTTAAAAATTTTCTAAGGGCCACTCGGCACATGGATCAGACCAGCCCTCCTGTCCAGGAGGTCTACTTCTTGGACTCGATCCTACAGCTACACTTGCACAGAAGCAAAATTATGCACGTAAAGGTGACTGATCAAGTGTTTGTAACACAAAACCTCAGGAAACCCTTCAACATCTGTCAACAAGGGCTCTCGTTAATCACACTTGTTCCATGGACGCCGGGCAGATGGAACAACACCGAGGGGCACTCCGGGGCCGACGCCAAAGACGTCCACACACTTGTGAAACGGAGAAAGGCATCAAGCAGGACACACAGCGTCCTACACGCGTATAAACCAGGCCAGATGCATCCACGTTTGCTTACACACCCAAAAAATCCTTGAAAAGGTAAAAACGGAAGGAGGAGAGAACATGTGAGCCTACAGGCTTATTTGCTTTCAAGGCGCAGACTATCTCTGCAGGACGCGGAGGACACGAACAACACTGGTCTCCTGTAGGGGTAACTGCAGGGCTGGGGTGGGAAATTTTTTTAAATGAAACTTTTTCTCTTATTACAGAAAAGCATGTACAATAGAAGTGTAAGTTTAATGGAAAAAGTATGACAGTGAACACCTGAGTAACTGTGACCCAGATCAAGACAAAAAACACTGTCCACACCTGGGGAGCACCCCCCAGCCCCCTCCACCACTGCCCACCCCCACCCCAGGTAGCCGCCACCCTGATTTTCACAGTAATCATTTTCTTACTTTACGCTTTCCTTCCTATGTGAGCACCCCTAAACTACTTTGCTTACTTTGCCTTTTGACCTTCATATGAATGAAACTGAACTGAATTACTTTTTTCTCAGTTGGAGATCCAACCTATTGAAGCATCTGAAGGCATCGCACAACAGGAAAGTGGACGCTGCTGCTTGTCCTGTGCTGAGGAAGCCACACGTTGTCACAGGCGCTCAGAGGACATAAAAGGCACTGAGAGTTTAACAGTCAGTCCTGGTGAAGGACGGAGGGTTCACTCAGATCTGAGATGCATCAAGCCAGGTAACGGCGAGGAGATGTTCAGGATGGACAGCTCAGATGCGATTCTCTGAAAGGTAGATGGTTCTTTCGAGTCCCAGGTCACAGAGATTCTTGGTCTGAAAAAGAGGGCCTGCAGGGGCTGCACACCTCACGCCGCTGCAAACAGCAGCACACAAGATGCTGGGCCCAGGCTCCTCCCATGTGTCGCCGCCACCTGCAGGGGCCTGCGACAGGGCACAGGATGCTACGCTGAGCGCCCTGGTCATGCTGGGAGCACGGCAGCCTCTGTCAGAACCAGCGGTCACATCTGAAAATGCACCGTGTGCCCCCAGGCCACCATGGTCCTCGGCACTGGGCTCCAGAGGAGGCCAGGATGGCCCTGCAGGGCAGCTCCTTGCCAGCCACCAGGAGTCTGGTCAGTGCCCAGGGGCCCAGCACAGCTCCCCGCCTCTCCCCCAGCCAGGCTCAGCTTCCTCTCTGGCTGACACCCTCCACTCCACAGTCACCACCCCTCCGCACAGCTCCGGGTGGCCGTGTGGCCCCCTTCCACCACAAGGCTGCATCACAAAGTGTGAACGTCGGTCCAGGCTATTTGGAGGGGCACCTGGCTTGTCCCCAGTCTCTGCCTGACAGGGCACACATGGCCTTGACTTCACCAGGTGGTGCCAATCCACTTCCAGACTGGCCTTCCAGTCCACACGCCTGCCAGCGCGGTGCGAGCTCACTGCTCTGCGTCTTTGTCAACACTTAACTGTCGCTGGACTTCTGAACTTTTACCACCCTGGTGGGTGGGCAGAGGCATTTCCACATTGTTTACCCCTGTGTTCTGATCACTCATGAGGCTGAGCATCTTTTCACACGTAGAAACCACAGGGGCTTCTCCTCTGTGGACTGTGCCTTCACATTGCTTGCCCAGTGTTCTCCCGAGTTATCTGTGGTTATACTCTGGATGCTGGTCTTTCGTCAGTGATGTGCTGCAAACATCTTCTCCCACCATCTAGCTGGTCTCTTTATTCCCTTCGGGGTTCTCTGATGAGTCAGTTTGTTTTGCTGTGATGGTAGCGGTAGAATTTATCAATCTTTTTCTTTCATGGTTAAAGCTTTCTGTATTTTATTTAAGAAATCCATCACTCTTCAACATCACACAGACATCAGTGTGCCTCCCAAAAGCTGTGTAAGTTTTACTCTTTGTGATTAGGTCTTCATTACACCTGGAGTGTTTTTTTTTTTTTTTTGTATGTTGTGAAGCAGAAATCCAATTTCCTATCTCCCGGCTCCGGTACAGGCATGGCCAAGTCGAAGAACCACACCACACACAACCAGTCCCGAAAATGGCATAGAAACGGCATCAAAAAACCCCGATCACAACGATACGAATCTCTTAAGGGGGTAGACCCCAAGTTCCTGAGGAACATGCGCTTTGCCAAGAAGCACAACAAGAAGGGCCTGAAGAAGATGCAGGCCAACAATGCCAAGGCCATGAGTGCACGTGCTGAGGCTATCAAGGCTCTCGTAAAGCCCAAGGAGGTCAAGCCCACGATTCCAAAGGGCAGCAGCCGCAAGCTCAGTCGACTTGCCTACATTGCTCACCCCAAGCTCGGGAAACGTGCTCGTGCCCGCATTGCCAAGGGTCTCAGGCTCTGTCGGCCAAAGGCCAAGGACAAGGCTCAGACCAAGGCTGCAGCTATAGCTCTGGCTCCGGCTCCAGCTCCAGCTCAGTCTCCCAAAGGCACCCAGGCCCCCACAAAGGCTCCAGAGTAGAGGCTTTCATCTAGTGATGTCAGGATGTAAGGACTAGTGTGACCCCTGGGCAGCTGTCTGCATGGGGCTCATGTCTACCTGTGCTGTTTGTACAAATAAACCTGAGGCAGGAAAAAAAAGAAAAAAAAAAGAAAGAAATCCAATTTCCTTTCTTTGCACGGCTGTCCCAGCACCACGCGCTGCAGAGAACACTCTTCCTGTTCTGTCTGGCCACCTCAATCATGAATGACGATCATGTGACCTACCATCGGAGCCAGAAAGATGTCAGAGTGAGAGCGCACTGTTATAATCAGGTCAGGACACCAGGTGCCCCCCGGGACTGTCCTGTGCAACCAGGGCCACCCTTCTCACGCAGGCATGGCTGTTTCTGGTCTAGTGTCCATTCTCGCCCCAGTCCATCTGCATGAATTAGTAGAGCTAAGAAAGGCTTGCTGTCTGGTAGAGCAAGTCATTTCACTGCACTAATTAATCTTCACGAAGCCTTGGCTACTCTTGGCATTTTGTATTTCCCTATAAATCAGTTGGTGAGACGCCACCAAAAAAGTCAGACTTTTGACTGAGGTTACATTGAATCTACAGAAAGAACTGACACATTTGCAATACTGAGTCTTCCAATCTGTGCACATGGTATCTGCTCCATTTACTCAGGACCTCCTTGAAGGCTCTGGGTAATATTTCTTTTCCTTTCCCAATGCGGGGAGGGAGGAGTGTCTCACTTTTTTTTACTAGGTTTATTTCCTAAGTATTTGAAATTTTTTGGTGCTCTGGTAAGTACCTGTTTGTTGCTGGTACATAAAAACACAACTGATTTTCAATCTAACACCTTTGCCGAAGCTACTTGCTAAGGCCAGCTGCAGGTCCTCTCGAGTCCTTCATGTGGACGGTCACATCACCCGCGGGTGACCGTCATGCCTTCCGCTCCAAAAAGGAAACGAGAAAGTGAGCATTTCTAACTGAGTAGAGGCTTCGACGCCTTCACACTGTCCCTGAGTATCTTCTATCAATTTAAAAAGAAGTACCTTTGAAATGGGTCAAACCTCACACTCTTAATAAGGTGAACAACTTAGGGATTTAAAGGACTGATTCCAGGGCAGAACGAAAGGGGAATTCTTTCCCGAAGCATTAGTGCCAAGCAAGTTAATTCACACATCATTTTACAAATATCTGATCAGCCCCCTGGAATTCGCTGATAGGATAAATGCCGGCTGATTATATCAGGCTAACTGACAAAGCAGCAAGAGCAAGCGTTACTCTTTCCTTTAAAAAACAGTACCCCAGGAGAGAGCCACCCCCGTTCTGTGCTGTGGGCGCGAGGCTCTCGGGCTGCTTACCTCCGTGCCCCCCGAAGTGAAGATCACGTCGCGAGCTTCCCCACCTACCATCCTGGCAAGGCTTTCCCGAGCTGTACTGATAACATCCTTGGCCTTCCTACCTTGAGGGACCAAAATGGAAATTCAGTAACTTTGCTTCACCAAGTCCAATCAGCACACACTTAAAAGAGTGACCAGACCCAAGGGAACCAGAGACCTGAGCAGGGGGTTCTAGGATGAAGCGTGTTCCGTGAATGTGAACACTATGCTAGGCTACGACCTAAAAGTGACTTGGCGAAGGGGCAGCGGTAAGATATTAGCAAGTCAGGGAAAACTATGTAAGTTTAAGTAACGTAGAAGGAGCCAGGAACAAGCGTGAGGGTGCCTGGGACCCTGAAAGGCGTGAGACACGGTCCTCCTCTTACCGGCTGCTACAGCAGAGGGGGGTGTTGCCCTCTGCCTTGCTTCCCGTTCATCAAGACAGGAGGATGAAAGGATGGGATAATTTGCTTAAGATCACGCTGCAAAACAACAAAAATAAGCACAAACGGAACTCGTGACTTCTCAACACAAAGTCCAAAGCCGTACGTCACGGCGCAGGTCCCCCAGGTAAGTAGCGAGGTCCCCGCCTCGGGGACACACTCGCCTTCAAATCTGGGGTGAGCAGCCCGGCTCTTCCCAGGTTCACTGGATACTAGGGAAACAGGAGCCCAACTTTGAGTGGCAGAGAAAGAAAGGCTCTGGGATGGGGATTCTGAGAATTCCAGTGACCATTCTTACTTAGTCTGTAGGCCAGCAGTCTCCAGATGTTTGATTATTCAGTCTTATTTATCAAACAATTTATTTGAGCAGGCACCACTAAAATAAATACATATTAAAATATACATAATACAAATGTAGAAGACATGGTAAAACTAAATACACAAAGTAATCCATACGCTCCTTAACACTGTTGTGTAGATTTTAATTACAAGCAACGAAGGTCTGTGGTGTTTAGGAAAACCTAGTCAATTCAACGAGGGAGCCGCTCAAGGACCTCGGCCCATCAGTCCCGGGGGCGGCACGGCCGCCGGCCCCGCCCGAGGCCGCCCAAACCCCGCCCACCAGCTCCGCCCCCACGCTCCCCCTAGGGTTCCGTCGAGAAACCGCCTCCGAGAAGCCTCTGGGCTGAGCCCAAAGCAGCGGCACCGTCTCTGCCCCGCCGCCCTGCCCGGGGCAACAGCTGGGAAAAAGCCCGGCCCCTTCCCACAGCTCTCAGACCTTCGCAGAAGCGCCTCACAGGGCTTGCTTTCTCCTTTCCAAAGACGGGTTTCAGAATTTACACACTGGTGTGCAAAAGCTTCCCTTCCACCTATTGACAAGTCTTGGAGACCCTAAGTAAGGTCTCCTGGGGCCCCCCACCAACGGCTGACGTGAAAAGACTGGCCGTTCAGGGTGTCCGGGGGGCGCGCAGGCACTGCGGCCTCACGCACAGCGTGGGGTGGGGGGGCATGGGGCCCCTACTTTGGAGGGTGGACAGCAGTTCCTTAAGTCAAACAACTGCCATATGACACCGCCTTTCTGTGCCTGCCTATTTACGGTAAATGCTGTTTACCCAAGAAGAAAGCAAGCAGCGGCCCACGAACCCAGTCCCCTCCTGAACCCACTGCAATAGTGTGTTTAGGCCACGCGGCCCCCAGACCTACTCTTAGCAAGGTACCTGCGTGGCTAACCCCGGTCCCCACCTCCTGCCCCGGCAGCAGCTCTCCCCAGGCCCACTCCCTCCCGGGCCGGGCTCCAGGTCCAGACTGCAGGCAGCTGGCCGTGTCCCCTGGCCAGTCCGCAGACTCCTCCCTCCCTCCCTCTGAACCCCACTTCCATGCTGACAAGGCCCACATTTCCAACCCAGACCTCCTTCCAGACATGGCTCACTCCGCCTGCATGTCCACACATCCTGACTTCTCCCCTCACTGGCTCCTCTCTCTGCTGGTTCTTTCTCCCAAGGACATGGTGACTCACCCCTTCCAGGGGCCCAGGAAAGGCCCCTGTCTTCTCCTGCCCCATTACCCAAGCCACCAGCAAACCTGCAGGGTCTGCAGTCTGAACTATCCAGGGTCTGACCCCACCTCCTCCCTCCAGCCCCCGCAGGGCCGAGGCCTCAGCTGGAATATTCTCCCAGGAGGCTCCCAGCTCCACCAACCCTGCCGTGCTCTTGGGCTGTGGGTTTCTAAGCTCTTTCCACATATCCTTCACACTTTCCTGAAAACAGAGTCCCCTCCAGGGAATTATTATCATTATTAAACCACAATATTGTGAAAATGATTAAACCATTCTATCACAGAGATGATTTTCTTTTTCTTCCTTCCTTTTTCCCCCCATTTCTACCTCAATGTCAACAGAGAGTGAAGGGCAGCACACTTTTTAGTTTTGGTCCTTAACTTGTGGAAACCAAGGCTGTGGAGGAAACCTGAAGGCCGCTGACTGGCCTCACCAGGTCAGGAAGCGCTGTTACCCCCAAGGGTGTTCCCAAGCTTCCTCAGGAGAAATGCTTTTTATTAGCATTTAATTGTTATCCAGGTTTATGCACCATGAAGTTCAGCTTCACTGGAGGAAAGTCAGACACAAGGCAATGACCAGATGAGCCAGCAAACATGCACAATGCAAACCAGCAAAGAAGCCAAGGAATGACTAGCGCCCGAGTGCAAAGAAGCTTTTAGTTACCAGGCTGTGAAGCTTTTAGTAAACAACTGAGCATGAAAACCCACAGAGCCTGTAAACCTGTACACAGGCGCTGCTAAACCCCAGGGCGTGGCAGTGGTCTGTGTGAAAGTTATTTTGGTTCATCATGACCCATAGTTAAGATAGTTTATCTTAATTATCCCTGATAAAACATTAGATAAGGTACAACTTCAGCCCCCCACCTAAAAAACCTAACATGACTCTGTCACGTAAATAATGATTGGAAGCAAGTTATTTTCCAAAACCTCCAATTTAATGCTCCACATTAGAACAAAAATAAATGAGAAACAAATAAGAACATTTATAATGATAGCTAAAGAATTTTTAAGTAATTTTTATTTTTTTAAAAAAAGGCCAGAATTTTATGTGATCCTGATGATTTAAAAGATCTGTTTTGCAAATTCTGTAAGGATCGACTGAGACAAACACGCTAGGTTTCAACAGATGTGTTTCCACTGTGTAGTGGTTATCACACTCACCTCAGAAATAACTTTAAAAAAATTTTTTTTGGGGGGTGAAGTTATTTATTTATGTATTTACTTATTTAATGGAGGTGCTAGGGGTTGAACCCAGGACCTCCTGCATGCTAAGCACCTGCTCTACCCCTGAGTGACACCCTCTCCCCCAGCAAAAATAACTCTCTTTAAGACTTCTTTGTCTGGGAAAGGGGGCTGGAGACCACGTTAGAGGTGAAAGATCATGGTGTCACCGAGGCTCCACGTGCAAATTTGGACTTCTCAGAAAAAAATTCCCCCAAATTACAGGTAAAGATCTGCAGTTCACAGAAAATCGATTCAAAACCAAGTGATCACAGGCGGTGTCCAATTTCTCCAGGAGCACCTGTGCCCCCGTATCTCCGATAGGGTGCCTCCCCGGATTACCTGCGGGGTAGGGGCTGCTGGGGTTTCCCCAGGCGTCACGCATCGCCTCGGTCATGGCCTCCATCACTTCTGGCTCCAGGGGGGTGGTTGCGTTATAGTCCATATAAACTTTCCTGGCGGAAAGAAAACAAAGACGTGCCTATTAAGGAAAATAAGATGAACGGCCGCGCTCGGCGCATCGCACCAACAGGAGCAAGTGATGTCTGCGGCGGCGGCGTCTCCGCACGGACACCGCGCGGGCTTCTACAAGCTGTGCTCCGAAATCCCCGCATCTTCACCTCTTAGGGAAAACGTGTGCATGATTCCCAACAACTAGTATTTGCCAGTTCGCTTTATCACTGGCAGGGGACCGTCCGCTTGGCTTTCAGAACTTGTTTGCGCCCTTCGCGGAGCCCACCTTCACGGAGCCCACCTTCGCGACCCTGCCGCAGCGCCTCCTGCTGGACGGAGGGGACCCTTGCTGGCCCAGGAGCCTGACATTCCTGAGGGCTTTTTCCTGGCTTGGCTTTTTAAATTCACCGGGAGTTTTCCTTTATTTCCCTGCAGCTTCTGCCTGACCCTGAGGCTCTGGTGATCTGGGCGCCCTCTGCTCCCTCCTCTGCTTCCCGCATGCTGCAGTCTCCGGGGGCAGGCTGGCTTCTCTCCCGGTGCACTATGGGTTTTTCTTTGCCTAGAATGCCCACGCCCTCCATCCCCACTGACTTTTCAGGTTTTTGCTCTAACTTGACCTTCTGAGGCAACCATGGGCTCTAAATAAACTTGCAGCCCCCATGCCCTCCTTCCCAGGGCTCCGTGTCTAATGCCCTCCTGCTTCCCCCAGCATCTCATCACCCAGTACACTAGACTAGCTCCTTGTTGATTCTGTCTCAGCAAAAAGACACAGAACAGCAGCTCCATGAGCTCCTGTTTTCCTTACAGCTCTGTTGCCAAAACTGAGAACAGCAGAAGCTTGATTTGTAAGGTGACCAAGTAAATGTCACATAAAATGCACAGCCCTCGAAAGACCCCTCATAAGTAAAATTTAACTGTACATCTCTTTACCAGTATCAAAACCCTTCAGAAACTTTCATGAATATATACAGCAGATAGACCTACCGGAAACTGTGAATTATTTTACCCCACTGTTAAATCCACAATAGTGTTTAAACCAATCCACATGAAAATTCTAACACAATTACCAACCATTGCTGTTAAAACACAGGGTTTTGTTCTTTTCTTTTTTTTTTTTTAAACCCATGGAGTGTTTTAATGCAGCATCTTGTCTTTGAGATACCCAAGTACGAGGATTTGAGGCTTGGGAAGTCTGACCAGCTATCCTTGGCCAGGAATCCCCTGGTCCTTAAATCTGCATGTGCCCCTAACTCTGCCCTCACTTCCTGTAAATATCCCAAAGTTCTTCAAACTACAGTGCTTAGTGATCCCATCTCTTCAATCTGATGCTTGGCTGAGCTAATTCACAGCCTGAATGTTAGATGAACACTTTACAGATGATTCTGCCCCCATTACTGCTATTTCCTTAAAATGCTATCAATACTGAATGGGAAAGCTAACCAAAATATTAAAAGGCATCATGAATTTCTTCCCACCCAGTACATTTTCCCAGCTCCCCTTTCTCAGTCCCAACCAAAGTAGAATGTCTAATGAAAGAAATGTCAGCTTTAGGCCTGGACCCAAATTTCAAAGACACACACCCATTCTTCCTATGCAGGTAGAGAGGATTACTTATCTCCCACACTCCCCACAGAAGTATTTAACACATTCCTGGATTGAGGGCAAAGGCTCTCAAACAAGACAGTGCATTTCCCCCACCCCCAGGGGAAGGTTCCAGCAGGCTGCAGCAGCAGTATGGACTGGAAGTGCCTCCCCATCTTCATCTCCAGTTGCTCAGGCCAGTAGCCTGGGAGCATTCTTCAGAATCCCTCTTCTCCCCTACTGTGGAGCACCAGCCAGTCCTGCAGGGCTTGTCACGGTACATCCACTTCTCCTGCCACCACTCGGCCACACTACCTCTCCCTCCTGGATCATTACACAACATTCCAGACTAGATTCCCCGCTCCTGCATCACCCACGCCCCTACTCTACAAAAGCAGCCAGAAAGATTCCTTTAAAATATAAAATAATTTGTAATGTAATGAAATTACATCACTCCCCTGTTCAAATCTCCAAGACCCCCATCACTCTTAGAATAAATCCCGAAGTCCTTCCAGGGCTCTGCGGCTCTGCTCGCGCACAGTGGCTCCACCACGCCCCTCCTCTCCAGTCCTCGCTGCCCCAGACCCCGCAGGCTCGTTTCTGCGCTAGGGGCCTTTGCTGCCATTCCCTCTTCCCGGTGCGCTCGTCCCCAGAACTTGTGCGGCTGACTCCTGGAGGTCTTACAGCTTTCGGCCCAAGTGTCACCTCCCCGGAACCTTTCCCAGGCCTCCCAGCGCGCATCCCTGATTTAGGCTTCTCGCACGGACTACCCGACAGGGCTGCATCCCCGCGCGGACCCCTCATACCCACGAGTGACCCGCCAGCTGTTGCCTCCTCTCCGGGAAGAGCCCTCCCCCGGAGAATGACCACCTGCTGGCTGCCCCCTCCGTCGGGGAGTGACGATCGGCCGGCTGACTCCGTCCGACCTCGCCCCGCGGCGCCCGGAAGGCTTTTCCTGGAGCAGGGGGCCGACCGCTTCCCCCGCCTTCCCCCCAAGGAACGCACCTCTCCGGAGGGACTTTTTCTGCGCAGCCACCAGGCAGACTCGCCACTCGCCCCAACACGTCCCTGCTCCGCGCTCCAGCCGCCTCCATCCCGACCCCGTGGCGGCCCGCTCCCAGCCCGCCTTTCCCCCGCGCTGCCGCAACGGACCAAGACTGTCACGCTTGGGAGCGCCGCCGGGAGGAGGCGGGGCCGTCGGGGCGCGTCCTGATTGGCTGAGCTGCGCACTCCCCGCCAATCCTCGCGCGGCAGCGCTACTCGGCGGGGAGGCGGGGCCCCCGGGCGGCGCGAGGTCAGGAGACGGGGAGGCGGGGCTTAGTGCGTGTCACAGGGGGCGTGGCCACGGCGGCGGAGCGCGGGCCGGGGAGCCCTGCGCTGGCCCAGGACGGTCAGTGGGCGGGCGGCGCCCAGGGGGGAGGGGTCCTCGTGCGTCCGCCCCGCTGGAGCGGGAGCCTCGGTCTTCCGAGGCCGGCGGGTTGCCCGGTGCCGGAGGCTCCTCCCTGAGTCTACCTTCTCCGTAGGTGACTCTGGGTGAAATTGGGGCTCGTTTCCGGAGCGCGGGCCTGAGGGGTCTGGAGGAGAGGCCGGGAGGCCAGGTGGAGGCTGTTAGAGAAGCCAAGGCAAGAGATGAGGGACACTAACCCGGGGCGCAAATCTCCGGAAAGATGGGCCCGGGATAGACTCAGGATGTGGAATAGGCAGCGGTGGGGACCGCTGGACGCGGGGCACGAGGGAGGGGGCGACGGACGGGACAGGGAGGAACACGGCGGGGTGGGAGGCCGGGCTGAGTGTTGGCCGCGCCCAGCTGTCTGCAACAGTCAGATGAAACGCCTGTGATCGCGTATCCTCTCTACCCAAACACGAGTCAGTTGTGAAAGCGGTGAGGGCAGAGATTCAGATTCTTGAATTCCAGTGAAGCCATCCACCATCTCTTGCCTTTTTGGCAAAAAAAGTTTCTAAGTTTAATTGAGCCCTGAGATGTGCCAGGCACCATTCCAAGCACCTTTCGTGTATTCACTAGTTTAATCTTGGTAACACCGTATCAAGTGGGTACCTTTAGCCCCACTTCATGCATTAGGAAAGTAAGGTACAGAGACGGTCAGCATCTTGCCAAGTTCGCGCCAGGGGTAATGGGGCCAGAATTTGAATTCAGGTATGCTTTGCCAACAAGCTGAATTTTAAGTGAGTTTTTGTACTTTCTCAATTTTATCGCATGTTGGTGTCCAGAAGAAATTGTCTTTCCCAGCTCTGCAAGTTTCTACATTTCTGGATTCTTTAATTCCTTTCATTCTTGCCTGCAAACCAAGCTCATTTCTGGCCAAATGCAGCCAGGAACAAAGGACACCTAAATTTAAGAAGCAAATAGATATGCAAGAACTCAAGGCCAGTCAAAAGGGGAGGAAAGGAAAGAGACTAACGAAAGAATGTCAGAGTACATCGTGCAACTGAGAGGAAATCTGAAGTGTCTACTGTACACAAGTCAGGAGACACTCATGAATTCAGGAGAGAAATTTCACTAGAGCATGGGCGAGAGGGAAGGGAGTGCAGAGCTGAGGAAGGAACAGGACAAGGAATAGTGGGGAATGTAGTCAACTCTTCAAAAGGCTGAGAAAGGAAGGAGGTCAGAGGGGTACAAGATGAAGGGGAAATATTTTAGTAAGACTGAACATGTTCACAGGCTGAAGGCAGGCAGCTAACCAGGAAGCTGAAGATAAGAGAGAAAAAAGTGCTAGTCCTGGAGGCAGTGAGAAGGCCTGAGGTTAAGAGCAAAGGTGGGGACAGTGTGGGGGGGGGTTGAAAAGTAGGGGCGAGTTTCATTTTCTAAATCTATATGGAAGGCTATAAGGATGGGAGCTGAAGGGGCCCAGGGACAACTGACCAGGTGACTCACCTCAAGCACTCCTTGGACCCACATGTAGCAGTTAGCGGGTTTATTTCCAGGCAGATACAGTCAGAGACAAGATGACGTCCCACACGGCTGGTGGTACCCACATACAGAGGACCAGTGCTGAGGCAGCAGTTTGGCCTCTCCTCTACTCTTACTAAAAGCAGCGTATGGTGCGACATGCAGCAGCAGCCACGGCTACTCCAAGTGGGCTGGGCAGACAGATGCAACAGACGCCCTAACAGCATGTCTTAGTCACGAAAGAAGTGCCCAATAAAGACTAAATATTTGAGGAATGCCATCTCCATGAAAGTGAGATAGTGCCTGCGACAAACAGAACTCGGAACTAAGGGGGGAAAGTGAGAGAGCTATTGGAGTAAGTTTTCAATAGAGGTAAGATCTCCAAGGAGGTAAGAGGATATTTTATTCTTTAAAAAGGCAGTCATAAAACAAGAACAGACAACAATGAAAAAACATATTGGCTGGAAACTATAATAACTGAGGTTTAAAACCTCAATGGAGTTGCCAGGGATTGGGTGGAAGGGAAGGATAAATAGAGTCCCGGGAGGTTGTAGGGCAGTGAAACAATTTTGAACGATACTATAATAAATGGGTACATGTCATTAGACGTTTGTGAGAACTCATATAATGTGCAACGACAAGAGTGAACACCAGTGTGAACTGTGGACTGTGGGTGACAATGATGTGTCAGTAGAGTTCATCAATTGTAACAAACGTTACATCTGTGTGATGTCAGTAGAAGAGGTTATAGGTGTAGGGGCAGGGCCCTGTGAGAACGCTACCACCTGCTGAGTTTTGCTGTGAACTTAAAACTGCTGTAAAAAAGAGTCTATTTTTAATCAATAGATGGGCTGAGTAGAATAGGCATAAAGAGTGAATTAATGAGCTAAGTGCCTGAGCATAGGAATTCTCTCAGACTATTGCTCGAAAGCATAAAGAGATGAAAAATATGTAAGAAAAGAAACTTCCATCTAATACAGTGATTCTCAGCTGGGAGTGTCTTCCCTCCAGGCGATATTTGACAACGTCTAGAGACAATTTCAGTTGTCGTAACTGGAGGGCGGGTGCTCCTGGGATGCAGAGAGGAGAGGTTACCTGCGCTACCAAACACCCTACAGCGCGCAGGACTGCCCAGTCTGGGGCCAGATCCGGCCCCAAATATCAGTAGTGCTCAGGCTGGGAAACCCTGGTTCCACATTTCCATTTGGTATCAAATCATGCTGCGTCTGCCTGAGGACTTTGTTCAGAACCTCTCGTGGCTCTAGTCTGCTGGCGTGACTTCTTTCAGCTTTTGTACGTATGAGAAGAGTCTTTATTTTGCCTTCATCTCTGATCCCTTCCCTAGGTGCAGAATTCTAGCTTCAGTGTTTTCCTCCAATAAAGATTTTTCTCCACTGTTGTCTTGCCTGCATTGTTTCCAACGAGAAATCTGTCACCCTTTCCTTTGTTCCTTTATGTATTGTTTTCATTTCTTGCCTGCTTTTACTGTTTTTGCTCTGTCGCTGGTTTTAAGCCATTTAGAATGTGACTTGGTGTGGTTCTCCTCACGCTCTTGTGCTTTAAAGTTGTTGACCTTGTACCTGTGAGTCTGTAGTGTTTATCAATTTGGAAAAAGTTCTGTAATTGTACCTTCGAATGATTTTCTCTCTCCCCTGCTCCTTTGGGGACTCCAATTAAAAGTTTATGAGGCCATTTGAAGTTGTCCCACAGCTCACTGAAGTTCTGAGATTTTTATTTCCTAGCTCCCCCACTCCTATCTGTTTTTCATTTTGGATTGTTTTTATTGCTCTGTCTTCAAATTCATGAATCTTTTCTTCAGCAACATGTAATCTGTAGTTAAACCCATCCAGTGTATTTTTCATTACACACATGTATGTAATTTTCTTCTGGAAGTTGAATTTATGTCCTTTTTATATTTCCGTATCTTTACTTAACATGAGCAATCTTTCCTCTGTCTTCTTTAACTGTGTTAATGCTGTGGTCTCCTGATTCTATCATGTTTGCCATTTCTGGGTGTGTTTCTGTTGAGTGATTTTCCCCCCCTCTTACCAGGGTCTTGTTTTCTTGCTTCTTTGCATCCCTTGTAGTTTTGTTTTAAATACTAGGCATTGGGAATTTTTCCCTCTTGGGAGCTGGATATATAGTTTAATGGAAAACGTTATCGAGATTCTTTTAGGTTTACATGTAGTTGTAAAAAATGATGCAAAGTCCTTTACCCAGTTTTCCACCAGGGTAGCAGCTCTCCCAAACTACAGTTATCCACTCTGCAGATCTTTGTCTTTTGAGTATTAGACCATTTACATATAATTATTAATCTTAGCTCTTAAATCTACCAGTTTATTTGTTTTCTATTTGTTGCATCTGGTTCTCAATTCTGTTTCTCTTTACTTGCCTTCCTGTGGGTAATTTGAACACTTTTCAATATTCCATCTTGATTTCTCAATGTTTAAAAACAGATATAATTCACATACCCTAAAATTCACCTTTTGAAGTGTATAATTTAGTGCTTACAAGGTTGCACAACCATTACCATCCAATTCCAGAACATTTTCATCACCCCCAAAAAGCAACTCTGTACTCTTTAGCATTCACCCCCATTTCCTCTACCCCACACCCCCAGCAACAACTAAGCTACTTCTCATCTCTATAATTTGCCTTTCTTGGGTATTTCACATAAATGGAGTCATACAGCGTGTGGCCTTCTGTGTCTAGCATCTTTCAGTTGGGATGTTTTCAAGGTTTCAGTCCAGGCTGGAGCACGATTCAACAATCCTCTCTTACTGATGACTACCGTCCCTTTGCCTGGCTAGCCCACATTTCATTTTCCATTCATCCCTTGATGGTCATTTGGATTGTTTCCAGTTTTGGACGATTATGAATAATGCTGCCCTTGAACATTCATGTCCAGACTTTCGCATGGAGATGTTTTCAGTTCTCTCGATAATGTAACTAGGGGTGGAACTGCTGGGTAACACGTAACTTCCTATTTAACCAGAAGAACTTCCAAAATGTTTTCAAAAGCAGCTGCAGCATTTGCCATCCTCACTAGCAGAGACTCCCAGTTTCTCAACACCCTCAGCAACACGTGATGTCTGCTTTTACTTTAGCTGTCTTGGTGGGTGTGAAGTGGTCTTGGCTTGCACTTCCCTAGTGGCTCCCTGATATTGGTAATGATAGTAAGAAATGCGTGTTCACGCTGTCCCTGTTCCTGGCACAGAGTTCCTAAAACCCTTGGAGTTTACTACATGACAAGAGTAATAAAGATGAGAGGAACATCTTCCGTTATGTGTGACAGGCCCTTCTCAACCATGCTCGAGCTTGCCCCTAAGGAAGGGGGCTGGTGGTCGGGAAACCAACCACATGATTAGAGGACTGGATGTTCAGCCTCCTCCCACCCCCAACCTCTAAGGAGGGGACAGGGGCTGTAGATCTAATTTAATGATCAGTAGCCAATGATCTAATTATGTCTACATTAGCAAAGCCTCCATTAAAACCCCAGCTGAAGAGTTTCCAAGCTGGTGAACATGTCGGGGTGCTGGGAGGGCGGCACCCCAGAGAGGGGAAGGAAGCTCCGCGCCCCTTCTCCTCACCTTGCCTTAGGCATCTCTTCCGTCTGACTGTTCCTAAGTTGTATCATTTCATAATAAACCTGTAATCTAGTAAGGAAACTCTTTTCCTGAGTTCTATGAGCTGTTCTAGCAAATTACTGAACCCAAGGAGAGGGTCACGGGAACTCCTGATGTATATATAGCCGGTCAGCCACACGTGTGGTGGAGGGGCTGGCGCTCTTAACTCTCATATTATTTAAGGGTCAATTGTAATGACAGGCTCTGGACATAAGGCTCTGAAGGAGCTCCAGTCACGTTCTGTGTCCTCTGGTAATTCAAGTTACATTGCGAATGTGGGGTGTTGGGTTTTTAAGGCCACTGTGGAGTTGGAGAGTGGGGAACGGGGCTCACGTCCGCGAGAACGCCATGAACCTGCTGTGCTTGCAGAGACCTGTTGGGGCAAATGCTCCTTGGAGTGCTCAAGCCTCTGGTTAATTCCCAGAGTTCTGAAGAAGCTGACTCGGAGAATTCCGGCCAGTTTTCTTGTTGCATTTATGGGGAAGAAGTTTTTCAAAGGTTCTTTGTCAGTTTTGCTGATTTCACTCGTATTCACACTGGTGGTTGTGTCTCTCTTCCTAGTGGCTGCTCTGCATATCACCACAGACACGAGCTGATGAAGTCTCCTGACAGCGCCATCCGCCTCTTCAAGTGAAGCAGGAGGCCTCCCCGCACCGAGTTCCCTTCCCTTCTCCACTCTGAAGTATCACCGTCTTGAGGGCCAAACGGCATGGTTTTTTACTTCAGCATCAAATATGACTTACGAAGATGCTTTTGTATCTTCTCCTTTCTGCTCCGAGAACCTCTCCTGGCCGGTCTTCATGGGCAGGTGTGTTGGAAACCATGCTTTTAGTTTTACTTCATCTGAGAATATCTTGACTTCATTTTCATTCCTGAAGCAAAGTCTTGCTGGAGACAGAGTTTGTGAGTTATTTTTCCCCCAGCATATGAATAGGTCACGCCACTTCCTTTTGGCCTCCATGGCTTTGAGGAGAAACTCACTGTCATTCAGATTGGTGTCCTCCATGGGCAATGCACCATGTCTGATGGCTTTAAAGATCTTTTTAGTCTTCAGAAGTTTTATTTAGGACGTGTCTCAGCACGGACTTCTTCGTATTTATCCTGCTTGGAATTCATTCACCTTCTTGAATCTGTCAAGATTTTGTCTTGCACCAGATTTGGGGAGTTTTCAGGGGCTTATTTCTTCAAATACTCCTTCAGCTTCACTCCATCTCTCCTTTCAGGATCAAGATGATATGAATGCTGGTTATTCCGTTACTGCCGCGTAAGTCCCTGCAGCTTTGTCCACCCTCTTCTTTTTAAATGTTTTTCTCTGTTGTTCAGGTTGAGTAAATTCTATTGATTTGTCCTCAAGTTTGTTGATTCTGTCCTTTTTCATTTCCATTCTACTACTGAGGCCATCCCAGTTTTAAAATCTTCTGTTTTTGAATCTTTTAGTTCTATAATTTCCACTTGGTTATTTTCTATAAATTATTTGTTGACTTTTTTCATTTGTTTCAAGAACATTTATAATCAAGTTTTGAAGCATTTTTATGACAGATGTTTTAAAATTCTCGTAAGATCATTCCAACACCTGATTCACCTCATTACTGGTACCGGCTCATTGTCTTTTCTCATGAAAGTTGCTGTTTCCCTGGTTCTCAGTATGATGAGCGGTTTCACCTGTGTCCTGGACATCTTGTCTATGATGGCAGGAGACTGAGTCTCATTTACATCTTTCCCGTCAGCAGGCAGAGGAGCGCCCGGGGGCCCAGAGCCTCTGCAGTGTCATTTCGGCCTGCGTGGCCCGCCCGGTGCTGGGGCTTCCCCAGGCAGGGCCGACCGCTGCCTCTCAGTGGGGAAGGGCAATCAGGGGTGAGCTGGGAGGGACTTGTCTGGCCGGGTGCTCGGGTTGGGGGGCTCCCCGTCAGTGCTGTCCGACCACCTCAGTGTCCCCAAATGGTGGAGAGCGTCAGGCCTGTGGTGGCCGAGGCTCTGGGGGCTGGTGCTGGTCGAGGCGGGGTTCCTTTGCAGGTCCTGTCCGCCCAGGTTGCCCTGCTGCCTCTGCTCAGGGGACGGCGGTCTCGGGACCCCGGAGACAGAGGCTCTGGGGCTTGGTCGCTGCCTGCGGCAGTTTCCGGGCTTTTACAAGCCCTACTTGTCTCTGTTCTGGGACGGTAACTTTGCCTTAACTGACCCTTCTGAGGCTTGCCTTTCAGATTTCTGGTGGGACCAGGGTAGTCTTGCGTGTGGTTTCCTGTTACTGAGCCAGTCCTCTTCTGAGAACCCTCCCAGCGCCCTGTGAATCACAGGGTTTTCCATGCTGGCTCGTGGGAACGAGGACTACTCCTGGCCTCGTGTGAGCTCCAAGCATCATCTTCTCAGATTCTTTTGGGTGGTGCATTTCCCTGCCCTCAGTGCTCGCGCTCTGCGCAGCCCTCCGTCCTGGGACCGTGGCTTCATCTCAAGTCAGAGTGCCTGCCGGCTGTCTTCTGTCGCTATGCCGAGGTCGGGAACCAGGCGCGTCTCATTCAGGGATTGCTGTCCTGCACTGCCAGGTGTCCAGTGTCTCGAAACCGTCGTCTGTACCTGTGGTCAGGTTTTCACTCACTCAGATGCGGCTTCTGCCCCCAGCACGCTGACCAGTCTGGCCAGGCATGCGGCAAGCACACTGGATGCCACCTGCATCTGCTTCTCCATCGAGAGCCTGGTGCTCACCAGGAACACAGGGCTTCTCTTCCCAGACGCTGACTCGAGGCTGAAACCTCTGAGGACGAGGCTCTTTCTCCACAGCGCCGCGCCCAGCTTCTGGCTCCCAGCGTCCTCCTGGTGAGGGGAGGCAGGCATGCGGGTGAACAGGGCTGCCGAGGTGGGAACGTATTTTCAAAGAGAGCTGTCTGACAACGAGCGGTTTAAGAGACCAAATCATCCTTCCCGCAAGCACCAGGCAGCGCACGGGAAGCAGCAGTTGTGGGGAAGGAGCGGGCTGACACTGAGGTGCCAAAAACCCAACACAGACAAGTGTGTCCTGCCCGGCCAGGGAGACCTGACAGGCCTCACACAGGGGTCTGAGCAGGGAAAGGACATTCCTGGATGTGAACTGTGGGGAGAGCAGGTGAGGAGCCAGGCCGCACAGGCTCGCAGTCTCTCCTGCGGCTGCCCTGCCCAGCACCTGTCCCGGCCTGTGGGGCACGGGGCCTGGCCGGGGTCTCTCCCCCAGCACTGGGGACCCTTGGGACATGGACTGTTTCTTCCAGCCGGCCACAAGATTTTAAAAAACAAAAAACAAACAAAAAACCACAGTGAATTTACCGGAAGAATTCCAGCCCAGTGAATTTGGCAATGAAAATGAAGCCTAAAATGGATTCTAAGAGGTTATGTTAGTTCTCTATACAGTTTAACATGAATAAACAGACATTCTTAACAATGCAAGGCCCCCAAATGCCTCCATCACTGGATTTTTAAAAGAACTTCTTTCAAACCACAATTCTTTAAATAAATCAACTTTGGCACCCCATGGAAACCCAGGGCATGGGTGGTAACTTCAATGGGCGATAAGCACTCCTTTGAGTTGGCCCCTCCAATCTGTTGGATTTTAGTTTGTTTGAGGCAAGATTATATGAGGGAGAAAAGGGGTGCGACAGGTTTTCTCATTTTCCAAGTTCCTCTCTGGCAGAGCAAAAGCAAAACACTATTTTACTAAGACTATATATTAGGATTTTACTAGACACACTATTTTTTGAAGAATGATGAACTTGTAGGAGACCTGATTTTCCAAGAATAAACACTTTTAAGTGGATGAAAGCGAAACAATCCTGGAACAGACAGTCCTAGCCAGGAACAGGCCTTGTTAAAGCTGCAACTGGTGGCTAACATCTTGTTGGACTTTTTATATGAAGAAAGTTCTGTTTGATTTGATCATCAAATCAGCAACAAGCCGGATGCAAACAGGAATTCGGTCTTTTCTCACAGCAGGTCTTTAAAGAAGGAAAGGTGGGGGTAACAGAGCAACCCAGGAACAGGGCTTTGTCCCCTGAAGGCACGCAGTACGTCTTGGTGACCACCACTGCTTCTGGGACTTGCCCCCCGAGGTTTTTGTTGCTAAGGTCCTGGGCCCAGCAGCAGGACTGTTCCATCTGCGTCTGCTGTCCTGAGAAAAAGACATGCCAGCCCTGCCACCAGACGTCCTGAGAGTGGGCCTGGGACTCTGCTGAGACCTACCTGGCTGTGGCCAAGTCACAGGGAAGGACACGGCTGCCTTCTGCACCTGTGAAATCTTTCTAGACAAGCATTCAAGTCCCCAGGAATGTACCTACGGGCAGAAGGAAACAGGCATGGACACTCTGGAACATTTAAACTGCAAATACTAAGGTATGTGCTCCTTTTAAAGACTGTATATTCAAAACACTATAGTACCGCGAACAGTCTGCATACTATGCAGTTTTTACATGAACTTTTTCATTTCTGTACTGCGGCATCTTCTCTAGCAGGTGCACACGCTGACCGAATCTCAGGTTGGTGCAAACCACGCCAGCAGGCCTCTAAGGCTCTCAGGACTTGGAGGTAAGGACAAGCAAGGCAGGGCGTCCTGCGAAGTTAACCAAAACCCAAGATGCTGCCCCTGGGGACCACGTCCTGCAACAACCCAAATACAGTGGCTGGAGAGCACACATGAGGAGTGGGGCCAGGGCTGCAGGGCAAGGAGGCACACAGCTGAGAGATCAGCATTCAGCATCCGAGGAACATTCACCCTGGCTCCACAGAAAGACTGCAGAGGTAGCTTGCAGGTGTTGTGTTTGAAGGACTATAAGAGGGGAGACGCGACTTTTCCCTTGAGAGGGCTACCCTTCAGCTGTCCCTTCCAAGTATGCTTGAAAAACATGCAGCTGACACGTCAAATTCGAAGCAGTCGAGTCATGGGGACCCGAATGAACGTCAGAGCCATCACGTCCCCCAGGCCTGCTCCACCCTTCTCTGCTCCAGGGCTGGCCTTGTTGGCTGGGCATCCCCACCCCCTGGTAGATCAGAAATCATCAACTATCACTAGGTTGCGGGGCACACAATCACAGCCAGAATGTCAGTTTGGCCTAAAAGTGGGAAAGAGACCCCAAGAAACCCAAAGTCCTGGAAGTCAGGGTCCTGCAGCCAAAAGGTGCCAGAGGCCCCCCGGCCAAGCACCCAGCCCAGCACCGGGGGTCACAGAGATGGGCCGGGCTAGGTGTGCGCCTTAGCAACGTGGGAGGGGCAGGGAGGCAGACACCTGTGAGGGACTGCCATGGGACGGAAAGGGACGACCCAGCTGTGGGGAAATGTCTTTTTTTTTCCTTTAATTTAAATTTTTAAAAAATTTTATTTTGGGGGGTGGTAATAATTAGGTTTATTTATTTATTTTAATGGAGGTACCAGGGAAAGGGGAAATGTCATTTTTGAAGAATTACTTGATCCCTGAGAAGAAAAGTATCTTTCTATTGTGTGAGGTCAGTATTAACAATGGACATGATCCCTTTCAGTCTGGTCTGGGGGAGGCAGTCTTACCTCCATCACACGCCTCCACTTAACACCGGGCACTGCCTTCCTTCCTCCACCTCCATTCGCACCTCAGGGTGCAGCCTGGGACTGCTGGGACAGCTGAGATGGGAGATGACTTGGCTGGAGTTGGCAGACAGCAGTGTGCCCTGGCTCGCAGGGGCACGAATCAGGCGTGTGGGTGGCCAGCTGTTGCTCTCCTGACCCCCGAGCAGAGGACGGCCCTAAGGCCAGCTGGCGAGCTCCTGT
Source organism: Vicugna pacos (assembly GCF_048564905.1). Lineage (NCBI taxonomy): Eukaryota > Metazoa > Chordata > Mammalia > Artiodactyla > Camelidae > Vicugna > Vicugna pacos. The sequence goes on along the minus strand of NC_132991.1, from coordinate 94,167,158 downwards.
GACACTGGGCAGCACTCCAACTAAAAGCACGTGAACTGGAGCACTGTTCTCAGGCCTGGAGAGGTGGGTATTACTGTGCCCAACAGGCCCTGAGACACTGAGATGCCAGCGAGCCCTGATCCAGGCCCTGCCTTCCTACTCTGTGCACCAGAGGTGTGGCCCAGCAGCAGGGGTCACCCTCCAGCCGAAAGGGCACAATCCCTGATTACCAATGGGAAGTGGGGCCCCATATTCCGCCCCTGCCGATCTCCAGGACAAACTGATCTCATAATCAGAGATTGTGTAATAAATTAAGAAAAACACACAAGACCAGGGAGATGGCAGACTGGGGGGAATTCAGAGGTCTACGGAGGCTGCCAGTTAAACTTGAGCAGGCAGCAGATGAAGCCATACAAACATTTATTCTGCACTTGATCTCACTGGTCCAGACGTCTAAGGCTGGAGTAAATCCACCTGCCTCTCTTCCATGTCTTTACCCTGAAGTCACGGGCCTGAATTGAGGCTGGCGGATGCTGCTGCTGATTCCTAGCTCTCTGGGACTTACCCTAGACAGGCCTGGGGCCAGAGCAAGCTCAGAAGGCCACAGGTACAGTCTCTGGCATCAGACATGTTTGGGCTGATTCCTGAGGTCTCGCTCCCATGCCCCAAAACATGAGGATCTGGCTTATGAGCCCCTGACCCCTGCAGAAACACCAGGCCCCTGGCTGGAGTGGCCTCCAACCTATTTCCTCTGGGCAGCATGTGAGGAAGGGCTCCCTGCACCCTTTTTTTTTTTTTTTAAATCATCCAGATCTAGGTTCAAAGGATCCTGAAACTTCTTTGCCCCATCTGGACCTGAAAACAAGAGCTGATTTTTAAAAGCCAAATTTTCATTGCATTTGGACAGAATGAATAATGTGTTTTTCATATTTTCTTTGTATTTCTCTTCAATAGTTGCATGACCCAACATCTTTCTGTCTGCTCTATACAATGAAAATACAAACTAAATGAGGATAGAAAAAAATAATTAAAGCATTAAGTCGTACAAATTACAAATCTGTTCCAAAATATACTTACATTAAATAAAATACGCATTTCAGTAAGAGATCTACAGTGAATTCTGGGAAGCTTCACGACACCTAGGCAGGGCCAACACTCGTGGAAGGAGCTAAGAGAATTTGCATCCAATCACAGTTTGCAGCGGGTTCTGATCGCCAACCTGCGAGCTACACTGAGCAGGTCATTAGCATCACCTGTGCAGGGAACGGACTCTGGGGACAGGGGAGAAGCAAGCTCTAGCCTCAGTTCTGAGTTCATTACAACTCCTCAAGAATCTCATCGACAGCCTGTACAGTACGGTTTCAGAAAAGTAAACACGTGAAGGTAAGCAGACAACCCTAGAACTGCGAGCACACTTCCTTGCTGTATTTATGTGGGACTCTCTCTACAATGGGCAGCCGTGAAGAGGTTCTTCCCCAGGACGGCGTGGTCACAGGACTCGCACGACGCGGCGGGACTGAGGGGAGCAGGGGACTGGGGAGGAGGCTCCCGCCTGGATTCAGCTGGAGACAAACTTCAGACACAGTCCAGGCCCTGCAGTCTTCTCCTGCTATCATCTGGCGTAGCGCTTAATGTAGTCTTCAACTTTACTCCGGAAGTCCTCCTGTGGGCAAGAGGGATGGGGGAGGAGGAGGGGTTAGTGGGGGCTGACACTTCAACAACAAGTCGGATGCACCAGAGCCAAGAACCCCTGGGGCTCTTGGAGTGTGGAGGGTCTGGTGAGGTGGTGGGAGACACTCCCCCCCAACCCCCGGGCACGACAACTGAGCTGGGGTGCTGGGGCGGGATGCAAACAGCAGCCCTGGGCGGAAGGGAGCCCAAGACTCTGGGTCCTGCAGGTGGGAGAGTGAGATTCACCAGCAGGGTCAAGGTCATGACACGTATGAGTCACGGGCTGCCGCTCTCAGGAAGACCCTTGTGTCTCCCCAGGACCCTGCCACAGCCCACCCGGAGGGCGACCTCCCTGCCCGAGGAGGGGCGGGCTTGCTATAGAGCCCCTCCTTGGGCGTCGAGCAGAGGCCACCCAGGAGCCTGGGGGGACCCCCCAGTTGTAAAAAGGCTGTGTGGATGTGGTGACTCACCTCAGACCTGAGCCCACCCCACGGGCCTGTCCCCAGGCCTTTTCTCTCAAAGGGGAGAGGCAAAATTCCTTGTCCTGGCAGGACTGCGAGGGGCCCTCGCTCATCCACCTCAGCACGCCCGCCCGCATTTGGTGGCGGACAGCACGTGGCCTGACGGCAGGCTCCCAGCACACAGCTGCCCACGGGGTCGCGCGGCCTCGGCCCCGGCGGCGCAGACGGGCACCCTCTTGTGGCGGCGAGCTGCTGCCCCACGCCGGTCTCTCCCAGAGCCATGCTGGGAGGGCTGGAGCAGAGCCACTCGCTCCTCTTAGCAATGACTTCACCCGGTGACTCTCAAGATGGGGGCGGGTGCCTGGTTCCAGAGCTCTGGGAAAGGTGTCTCAGGTGAGTAAGTAGAGAGCTGTGACCGCATGCCAGGGGGCCTGCACTGGTCCCAGGACAGTGTCCAGAGGCTCCCTTGCAGCCCCCGCCTGCAGCAAACATGGGCTGTGCTGAAGCCCTGGCGTACCTCTAGAAAACTCTCACCAGGTCACTTCCACAGTACCCTGAAGTCAACAACACCATCAGCTCCCAGGGAGCCGCGGCCGAAGCTCGCAGGGTGTTGTGAGGATCCCACAGGCAACCTCCACCCCCAGAGCCCCGACGTCAGGACCAAAGGTGCCTCAGCATAGTCTTAACCCCCTTTGCCTCATCTTCTCATCCAGAGGTGAGGAGTCCTCTGGAACAGGCCTCTGCAGCCTCCCCCTTCCCTCTGAGGACCCGTGAGAAGGCATGAACTCTGGAGGCAAATCTTGGACTCTGCCCCTTCCTGGCAAGCCTTTTTTTAACCTTCTTGGTGGCCCTGATTCCTCAGCAGCAAATGAGAGACAGCAAGAGTCCCTCCGTGTGGAGCTGTCAGGAGGACAAAGGCACCCTGGGGACTAGGTGGGACAGTGCCAGGCACCCAGGAGGGCTGTTCAGGGTGGCTGCCACTGTCAGGTCACTGCGGACCCCTGCCACCCTACTGCAGTCACACTGGCCTCCACACTCTCCGCTGGACACCCTGAGCACACTCCTGCCTCAGGGCCTTTGCACTGCTGTTGACAGTCTGGAACATACTTCCTTCCTGTCTACTTGGTTCACAGCAGATCTCAATTCCCCTCTCACCAGAAAGGCTTTCTCTGAGAACTTGACACAAAATAAACTGTTATCTGCGAAGCACAACAAAATGAGATCTGTCTGTGACCTCCAAGTCTTTTCCTACTTCATACAAAGATCAGGAAACAACCTTCCAAGAAAAATAAAAGGATAAACAATATGTAACATCTTTCTCCACCTGGCTCTGTAGGGCGTTTCTTCCCTGACAAGGTTTAGTCTGCAGGGCTGCCAGCTGTCACAGTACAGAGTGCGGAAGTCCTTGTCCGCGACAATGACAGGTGGACTTCCAACATGAATGGAGCCTCCTGCGAAGGCCGGGGGCCGAGGAGCACACCTGCACGGGCCTGTCAGCGCAGTGGACAAACCAAGGCTTTGCCAGACAACACAGCCCAGCCAGGGCCGCCCAAGGGTGCAGACAGCTGACCCCTGAAGGCAGGTGAGCAGTGAGGACCTAAGACCTTTGCTGTCTCCGGGGACCCTCAGCAGGACGCAGGCCTCCCAGACCGCCTCCTCCGCCTGTCCAGAAGCACCTGACGCCCTCAGTGCGGCTGCAAGCCTCAATGCTGCCCGCCGTGCCGCCGCAGGACACAGGCTGGGTGGTCGGGCTCTCGTGTCCCAGTCCGGGCCTCCTGCCCACTCTTCAGGGCCCTGCTCAGGCAGTGCCTCTGCTCCTTGGCTCAGGACCATGGGACCGTCCTACATGGCACAGTCACAGTGCCCTGCACGTGCTAGCACACAGGCCTTACACAAACAAAGACAACCGCTCTCAACACTAAGCACCATACTCAGAACCAACGTGATGGCTTTCAGAACTTCTATGTTCAGAGCAGCGCCAGCCCGTCCGACAGCGTTAGGTGGGTGCCTCCCAGGGGAGGCAAGGATTCGCGGGGACTCTGGTTCAGAGAAGGAAATGTGGGGTCCTGTGACTGCACGGAGTCAGCACCGCAATGCCGTCCATGGCGGCCTGACTAGCTCCTGCACAACCTCCAGCAGCCCCGTCCCCGGCGCACGCGGCCGGCTCCCGGACTCCTGGGGCAGACCGGTGCCTCATTCACGCGCTCCGTAAGGTTGGGGCACAGAGGATGTTTATTGCCTTATCATTTGTAGTCGGGAAAAAAGTCCCACAGGAAAAACCTGAGTGCCCGCCAATAAAAGATGGGGGAAAAAGGCTGGAAGAACCACTTCACAGAACAGTGTTCAACAGCCCCTAAAACGAGTGAGTGACAGTTTACGCACTGACTTGGAGGGAAAAGTTAGAACAACAACAGAAAAAGGAACTGAAGGCTGAGAGTAATAAACATGATCCCAGCACTGTGGGCCTGAACCCGAGCGGCTCACGTGGGCCGGAGCTCCTGGGGCGGGGGACACGACCTGCTGGGCAGGGGGCGGGCGGCGCTGGTGGGTGCGACTCCCTTCATGTCCCTTCCGGTCCCTACGCTGTCATAAGGCAAGAGTTGCCTGTTTCAGGGGTGGGAAGGGACAGACTGGGAGTTCGAGATCTGCAGACACTGACAGATATATATAGAAGAGATAAACAAGTTTACACTGTGCAGCACAGGGAAATATATTCAAGACCTTGTAGCTCACGGTGGAAAAGAACGTGAAAATGAATGTACGTATATTCATGTATGACTGAAAAATTGTGCTGGACACCAGAAATTGACCCAACGTTGTGAACTGACTGTAACTCAACAAAAATTAAAAAAAAAAAAGAGTTGCTTGTTTTAAATCACTCACACTGAACTCTAGGAGGAAACCCCATCTAATAAAAACACCTTGGGTCAGGCGCTTTCCCGAGACCACTCACATTTCCGTAACACATCGCTCACAAGCGGCTTTAACTTCCAGGCCTGGAGCCCACCATTCTCCATTTCATATGTGTCTTATCAAGAAACAGTTATTATCCTTTCACCAAACACAGAGACCTAGGATGTTCCCGTTACTCACTTACCTTGTCCCGCAAATGATGTTCTGCAGCTTCGATGTTCAGTGGATCATCAAAATTCAAAAGATCCTTAAAAAGAGAGAAACTCAAAGTAAACAATGAATCTGTTTTTCCGCTGTTACAAGTCTTCATCTTAAGAACCAGGCAACAGAAATCTAATCGGCAAAATGGCATAAAGAATTGAGAGAATTCCTGAGAATTCAAGTTCTTCTGATGTCAGAGTCCTTAGCATGTGGGTACTTTATTCAAAACGTGACAGGAAGAAGGGAGGGCTGTATTTACATATGACGACCCAAAGTTTGGTGAGGAAATAGCAATCATGTTAACTTCAAACGCTATTTCTGATAATCAGGGAATGACAAACCACTATTATCATGAGCATTTTTAAATAAAATCCTATTCGCTTTTCCTGAAAAATTCATTTTCTCCTTTATTTTGTGGTTAACACCTCTGCCTTCCTAAATCGGAACTGTTCTAACCTTACCTGGATTTTCCCTTTAATTCATCTCCATGAGCATCGCACTCAGCCCAGTAGGAATGGCATCTGGAACCCAACTGAATGTAGGACAGTGCCACAAGGGCAGCGTCCCCCCGCCGAAGGAGGAAGCACCGACCCTGTCCACCTTAGACAAGCCCTGGAATGGCTACTCCTCTCTCCCCTCAAGAGTAACCGTGGATTTCAGACTGGAGGCCTGTCCTGTCTTTACCCTGCCTGATCTTCTTCTTACAGGCCAGGGAAGACAGACTGGTTCTTATGAGTCACTGCTTCCACGGCCATCACTGGGTCACTGTAAAGGCGACTATACTCTCCCTCAGGAGAAATGTTGAATCTGGGGACTGTGTTCCTGATTTGGAAATAAACATGGGTGTGACCGACATGTCAAACACAGCAAGGAAAAACTAAATCTCTACGACTGTTCAGCTGGGAAGTTAGACTCCAAGTCCTAGAAATACGAAAAAACATAAAGCACATGTTCTGTGAGAATCCCGATGCATATGAAGACTACACCAGACACACAAAATTCTTCCTCTTCTTTTCCATGTACTTGACCTAAAATGAATATATTGGTTCGAATGACCATTACAGACTTAATGAGCAATTCTGATGGGCTCTTTAGGATCTGGAAGGTGCGGAGTGGAGGGAGGGGACGGCACCAGCTGTCCTTTAAAGCAAAAGAGCAGCACAGCTGTGAGGCACGTTTTAAACTGCGCTCCAGCCTCTGCATCTCCAGAAGTAAAACCTCATTCACTTCAGTGAAAATGCCTGACTCACAACAAATGACTGAGACCAGCAGAAAACTGCCCAGATGGCTCAGCACCCCTTGGGTCCCGCCTTCTCCTGGAGATTACGGCAGGCCCTGGAATCGGGAAGTGTGACGTCAGACGGGAAGGCAAAGGGAGGCAGGCACTTGACAGTCTATTCTGAGGCTGTTTTTTATTTCCTGAAGGTTAAGAACACTGCAGCCTCAGATGACAGGCTGGCGAAGCAGCCCTGCCCGCGGGGCTGGGCTGAGCTGAGGGGCGCGTCTGCCGGCGGCCAGGAAGCGGCCCTCCGATGGCCGGCGCCATTGTGGGCTGTCCAGGAAGGGCTCATTTTCATGGAGGGACCTGAGGTTTTACCAAAAGTAGAAAAGCCTTTTTCTTTTTCTTCCAGAGAGAGATTCCTGAAGCTTATTTTTTTAAAGCTCCTTTATGATCAAAAAGCACAAACTCAAAGGAACAAGTAATTATATTAAAAAAAAAGTCCAAGTACCAGCTCTCCACCTCTTCCTTCTCCCGATGCCTCCTCCCGCCCTCCAGGCCCTGCCTGCAAGGTGCTGTTCTCTGGGGACGGCCGCTGGTCACTGATGAAGAGAACAACTCTGAAGTTCTGGGTTTGTGAAAAGCCTGAAGGTCGGTGACCACAAACTCCTTCACCCAAACCAGGGCACCTGAGAGTGAAGAGGCTGCGGACCGGCTACTGGTAGGGCAGGCAGTGGCCCCAGGAAGTAAGGCAGCCACTCCAGCAGGGCAGAAGCAGGGACGCTCTGCTCCCTTCTTTCCTTCCCCAGCCCCACGGCCTCCCCATGTGTCACTCCAACCCCCCCTCAGTTCCTGTCTCACTGTTCTTCCGACTCACGAAAGTACCAAAGAAAAGGGGGGCTCAATATGGACACGGTGTTGTTTTTAATTCCCTTGTGTTATTCTCAATGTGATGCTTAAAGCCAGCAGTCAGAATCTAGAAAAAACTTGGGATTTTGGTCCATGTACTTACAGTAAACAAAGAGTTTAATCCCCAAACAACATCCTGCAATGACAAAGAAAGAAGAAAACAAGTTTCAGGCTCCTGTGCATTTTAAGACTTTTAAATCTGACCAAGAAATACGTATTGTACCGTAAAAAATTTTATCTTCAGCATGCCTTGTTTTCCCCAAGACAGAAGAGTGAAACAATGCCTCTTCAGTATAACCACAAACTCGGGGACGTTTGGAGATGAGCAGTCACAGGCAGCAGACACTAAACCAGAGACAACAGAGACTGCCCCCAGTCCCGCGCTGAGACCGAGCCCATGGCAGCATCTGCGCTGGAGAACCTCACCCCCCGTCACCGCCTACGCTTCGTTACCAAATACAGTTCAGACTTCTAAAAAGTCATCTTTAAAACAAAATCTGTTGTTTTTGCATCAACTGCCTCTTGGGGATCACAGATCAGCTCATCATCCGCTGTCCCACTGAGTCTTAATTCTGCTTTAGTTACTTCAAAAACCAAGACTAACATTTTGTAACATTCTGTAACAAAGATCAGAAGTTTTCATTAAAATAAAACTGCAGACCACTCTGTTCTCCCTAGACTGACCTGTGCTCTGTCTGAGTCACAAAATCTTCCTGGCCTTCCTCCTCCTCAGCCTGAGTCTTGTCTCTTCTAGGCCTGTCTCCCTGCCGTCCAATACTCTCTACTCCTGCAGTTCTAATTGTTGCTCTCTGCACTCTGTCATCCATCCACCTATCCTTGCACCCCTCCCTGCCCTGGTGTGAGCCTAGCCTGGGGTGGGACTGGGGGTGCACACAGCCCTGGGTCCGGTGGAGGTGGTTAGGCAGACCGGCGCGTCAGCAGGGTGCCCACAGAAGTGTTCCCAGAAAGGACCCCCTTGTGGGGGAGAGGCTTCACAGAGGGGACCTGCCAGAAGGGATGGCAGGAGGGGGCACCTTCCAGGTAGAGGGACTGTAGGTACAGAAGCAAAGTCCCAAGAGGGCAGGACACGTCCAGGGCATGGTGAGAGAAGGGCAGGCCAGGTGCCCAGGGCAGCAGAGACCAGACCTCGTGAGGAGCTGCGGTCATGACTGCATGACATCTGCAGTGAACCCAGACCCCTCCCCTGTGCTCTTCACCCGAACACCTCACCGTCCTCTCTGGCCACAGGAGTGGTCAACACAGCACAGTCTGCAGCTGTCTCCCACAAACTGTGGTCACATACAGAACAGGCCTGGCCCAGTCACCCGCTGGCCCCCTCGGACCCGAGCAAGTCCCTCTGGGCCTCCGTGTCCTCCAAGAGCAGCGGTGCTACAACGGGCCTCCGTCCTCTCAAAAGCCGGGGCGCGGGGGCGAGGACGGCCTCTGAGAGGTGAACCAGTAAGTCAGCATACAATGGAGGAAGTTAGTTTTCTGCAGAAGTTATCTTAAAAGGCAGGGCCCGGAGAGTTAATCTGCAAAAAACCATAGAGAAGGAGAGCCCGGCTCCACGTCCAGCCCTGCTCAGGCTCACCCCCGCGACCCGGGGACAGTGTCCAACGCAGCAGCTCCGTTACCAGCCACTGCTCGCTCTTCGTGCATCTGGCAGACTCAGACTTACAAGTGGTTTAAATTCGGACACCTTTTGAAATCCACGCCTGACTGAGCCAAAATGGGCATGTGAGGGAAAACGTTACCAGAGGCTGACTGACTGACCGACTGGCTGGGAGACGGCACATGTGACACCCAGGCAGCTCTCAGGGCCTCGCAAACAGGCTGATTTGACGCCCGAGGCCTCTTCAGGTTGAAAGGTGGGACTGCCAGCGTCCGAGGAGAAGGACAGTCCCCAGCGAAGATGGGCCTGGTCCAGAAGACCATGCCTTTGTGCTGATGCCAAGTGCACGATGGGAACAAGGCTGCCCCGGAACCTGGGCCCAGGGCAGTGCTCTTCCGGGGAGTAGCGTCCCGCACAGGCAGGGCAGAGGCTGTGCCTGTGTGGAGCCGGCCCACTGCTCAGTCAAAACGACAGCCAGTCAGGAGCGGCTCAGACTCAGGGAATACAAGCCGCAAGTTCTGACTACTTCTGCTAAACGGTCAGGCCACAGGAAGAAACTGCCAGCATCCTACAGAGAAGCCTTGAGGTGAAGCACAGCCGGAGGCCTCACACAGGCGCTCACGACATGCGCCCCTGCAACCCGAGTCACGTTGGAGAAGCAACTGGGGCCACTTATTTAGTCCCTGTGGCTCCTCTTTCCACCCCCCTGTTCCCAGACAGGGCTCTCCCCGCCAGCACCCCTGGCCGTGTCCTGCCAGCCTTCCTCTCTCTGTCCAGTGTGACTCAGAGGGACACAGGACATCTTCCCTTTCTTTCCTCCGTCTCTACCCAGTCCTGGCAATGCTCCACGGCCTTAAAGGTGAGACAACTATAAAAGATGGGGGATGGGAGGAACAAAAAGACCAGAAGAGAAAGAGAAGCACAAATGGTAAAGGGGAGATGGGAGAGGAGAGGACCTGACCCCCCACCCTCACCACAGAGAAGTGGGGGCAAGGCGGGCGGTGGGGAGGGAGCAGGGTGTGCCCGGCCACTGTGTGGACGGGACAGAGTGAGGTCCGCCAGGGGACTGTGGGCAAAGGCGCGCACTCTACCTTCAGTGTCCTCGTGGGAGCCCAGCCGGTGCCGTCGATCGAATGTTCTCTCAGTAAACTGAAACAGACACAGAAAGGCACAGCGGTCAGCAGGGAGCGGCCGCAGGTGTGTGCGCAGCCGCCGAGCTGCTCTGGTCTCCATCTCCCTGGGACGGGAGACGTCCTTGTCATGAGCCCACCTTCCTTCTGTGGCTTCAGTTTCCCGTCTTGCTGCCGAAGGCCTCCCCTGCCCCACACCTGCACGGGTCCCCAAGCCTAAGCTCTTGTGTTGTGTGTATGGACTATACACTCAGCGGGGGAGCGGGCTTAGAACAGAACACAAAGCGCGTTTGTCCACTTAACATTCGGAAAAAGACGGCGACAACAAACAGGAACAAGGGACACCTAGCGCTTCCTGCTTGTGTCAGCACAACCTAGATTTACTCGGTGCCTCAAGACCGAGAGGGTGGCCATTACCTTGCAGAGGAGGAACCGGGCAGCCCCAGGCTCCAGGGCACGCCCCCTGAGAACACAGCTGCCCACACGGGCATCTAGCACAATTTTAATGGCTGGTTAAAAAAACGCTCAAAAGGGAAAGCTTAAAGATAACGGGAGAGTAACACGAAATTCTGGACGGTGCTCACCTGGGGGTGGGAGGACCACACTCCGGGAAGGTGCCTATGAGCTTCAGAGGCACTGTGACGTGAACTGGACCCAAGAGTCATTCTCACGTCTGCTATCAACAGTACATGAGCATTATATGCCCACACAGAAATGATGATTCCATACTTTGAAAAATTACGATTTCCACCAGGTGTCCTCCTGGTGAGGACAGGAGCCTGGTGTTGCCCAGTCAGACCAGACCGCTGCTTTCCCCCGAACCAGGCAGCTCCTAAGCTAGTGCATCAGCGTGAGGCTTTCCTGGTCACAACTGTCACGCTGAAGAAGATTTTTGAATCAGAGCATGTTAAATTCACATAAATCAATGAAGACAGGGAGAAAACAAAGATACGCAGAATTCAAATCAATGCCATAATCTCAACTGTCCATGAAGATTAGTTAGAATAAATAAAGCCAACTTTAAGATTCACTACAGCTGACTTGGAGCATTAATTAGACAACAAGAAAGAAGAAAACGCACATCGTGCGCCCTACCCCCATCTGCCTGCACGGACACCTTCCCACCCTGCAGGGGTACCACTCACCTGCGGGAACAAAACCTCTGCCAGTTTTGGATAATTTTCTGGGAATAAACTGCCAAATCCTAGCGGTTTATATGGGCCATTGAGAGACCTCTTTACTAAGATGGGAAAGAATTATTTCTGATCTAACTTATTTCGACTGTAAAGTAGGCTGCTTAGTGCCCATCTCCCCACCAGTTGGCAAACCCCATAAAGCAGAGAATGCAAACTGCTCCCCACTGTGTCTGGGCTCAACCAACATCAGCTGCTGGAAGGCAGGCGACCAGGTTGACCAGCTGACCAGTCAGCCCCTCTGGGCTTCACTGCCAACAGCACAGCCAGAGCCTCTGCCCCTGGAAGCCAGGTGTGGCCATTTCTGGGGGCCACGGATCTGGGCAGGGTGACACCATGGAAGGGAGCATATAGTCACTGGGGAGGTTCTGGTCCAGCCTTAGCAGATGGCAGTCCCAAGAGAGCTCAGGTGACAGCCATGCAGCCATCGGAGAGGGTTCAGGCAAGGGGACGGAGGACACCCATGGGACAACATTGGAGACTTGGATTCTAGGAGAAAAAATCTGAACTGCCATCACCTGGCTCCTCCAATCTCACAGACATGGCACTTCTGGCCCTGAGCCAAGAGCAAGGTGCAGGTCCTTGGTGGGAGCAGGTAAGTCTCGCTGAGAGAGGCGAGCACCCTGTGTAGCAGACAAGGCCCCGCGGGGCACCAGGCACTGGTCAGGCTGGTAGGCGCTCCCCGGCAGTCACCACAGATCAGGAGTGGCTGGGCCAGGCTTGTCACTCCCTTTATTCAGAAGGCACTGCGAGTCAGCTGTGCCCAGAACCATTGCTGGACACTTCCTAGTTTTCACGAAGAGGTTGTCTTTGTACATAAACCTGGCACATTACTTCCCTCAGTTAAACTCCTAAAAGTGCAGCTGGAAGCCCAAGGGTACACACAAGGTAAATGTGAGGCCTGTGGCTGAAGGACCATCGAAAGGCCTACAGATACATGCACTGTCTAGTGACGCCAGAGCCTGTCCACACTCACACACACACGCTCTCTCTCCCATCCCCAAGTATTTGCTTTTGCATCTGCCAATCTGAGAAGTGGCGAGCGCGTCTCCTTGTTTCCACGGGCCCTTCTCTGATGACCAAGGAGACTGAGCGTCCCCAGATGCCTGCCGCCCACTGTGCTCCCCCTCCCATGAGTCACCTATTTGGAGCCGATGCTCACTTTTCCAGGGGTAAGTCCCATCTTTTCCATATTGACTGAAAGGACTGTTTATACATACGAAGGATGTCACTTTGATCTTTTCTCCTTCAGTTTTGCGTTTTTGTATTTTTAATTTTAATGTGGCTAAATCTATCAATGATTTTCCTTTAGGGATTCTGGCTTTTGAAGTAGGCTACCGTCTGTGAAATTCCTACTATACTTTGCTAACGTCTGCTTTCTCAGAAGACTGAGAAAGTGACAACAGAAATTCCCTCTCTGGGCCTAACTCTGACCGGAGCAGGTCCGTGACAGGAGGTGGAGTGGGGCGACCCTCAAGAAAGCCTGGAAGACAAGGCTGGGCCAGAACCCACTTGTAACCTGAACCTGAAGGTGGCAAATCTTTAATTTCAATAAAAGGACAGACACTTAAAAGGGAAGACTCCTTTTTTAAAAAGTATACTCTTATAAACTGTATTTGTATGTAACTACCTATGAAAAAATGCAGCTCACAAAAAAGAAAAGGGGGCTCCACACAAAAAATAAAACAAGAAAGTGGGTGCTAACTGCGCTTGAAGAAAGAAAAAGGGCCGCTGACACCCTCGCAGGGAGGAGCGGTCACAGTCTGCACGTGGGCTTTCAAAGGTGACTAGCGTTTCCAGGGGAGAAGAAGGGCGGAAGCACAAGGCAAGACAGAGGCTGGGCCTGAGGAGGGACTCCGATCAGCGAGAAGGCAAACAGCGCGCCAGAGAGCTACTTCAAGCCTGCCCTCCAAACTCGGGTTAAACAAGTTCCTACAGTCACACGGCGGCCAGCGGCGGGGCTGGGGGCCTGGCCCGCAGCCCCTGTGAGTTAACATCACTGCCTGAGTAGAGAAAGTGGCAAGACGCAGAAAAATAAAGCCCACATGCTAAATTTACCCAACAATCACCCCCCCCACACACACACAACTTCTCTGGTTCTCTACGTGAGGGACCCGCAACCTTAAGAAGCAGGAAAGCGCCCGGACCACGTGCCGCTGGCAGAGCGAGGACACCCAGGCCACGGCTGGCATGAGGCTCTGGGAAAGGGCCCCTCCGCACATGCAGACTATCGTGCGGAGGACACTCAGATACGAGGGCCCGGGTCTTCCGCAGCCTGCCGTCCACATCCCCCCTGAGCTAAAACCAGCCACTGGGAGGGGGTGCGCCTTCCATGAACAGGAGGAGTAAGGGTGACGGGTCCTCAGACGCAGCCTCCCAGGCGGACGGCAGGCAGCACTGAGGCCGTCAGGGGACACAGGAGGACATGGGGCTGGAGGAGGGGCCGGGCTGGGGTGGCAGAGCCAGGAGACCAGGCTCCTCACCTGAGTGGAGCCCAAAGCCTCCCTGACCCGGGCCCAGCCTCAGACTCTCCCTCCTCAGAGGGAGCACGCAGAGAGCCCAAGGTGCACAGAGCTAGCGGGGGAGCTGGGAACAAGAAAAACTCACCTGAGACAGATCTCGCCCGTCTCCGTGATGTTGGGGTGCCAGATCCTGGTCAAGCATCTCACTTTGGGGGGCTGCAACACAGGGGAAGAGGTCACAGGCTCTCCAACCACGTCTGTGATCCACAGCCTTCCCCGCACCCCGCGGAGAGCCTCGCTTGTCCCCGGGCAGCAGGGCTCCTCAACCCCCTCCCGCGCTGCCGCATCCACCGGGATGGCCTGCACCCCCAACAGCGCCCGTCCGCCAGCCCCGGGGGTGCCGGCGGGCGGGCTGAGCGGGAGCCGCAGTGCACCGGGTGGGCAGCTCTGCACCCTCAGGCCCCGGTGCAGCGTGGCTGAACCGCAGCTCGAGCACTGCTCCTCACCGCAGTGCTGGTTCCCTCGGGGGATTTTCTGAAGACGCTACTGTCACAAGCATTTCTCTAGATGCAAGTCTTAGTCCACTTCACACTTAAAGGAGGGAGAGACGATGAAAAGGAGTACGTGGGAACACGGCACATAGGACGGGTCATGTTTGGATGGGTTTTTTTTTTTACGATTATTTTATTTAAATGCAATCCATACTCATCAAAGACAAAAACAAAAGGAAAGATATATATTAAACTCCACGCCAAATAATCTCCATTAACACCTGGTGCACACTTGCGAGCCTCTTTTCCAGGTCATCCACACAGGTGTGCGTGATGCACGTTCATTTTTCTTTACGAAAGTGGGGAAATGCGCTATGTATTTTTTCACATTTGTTTCTGTCACCGTTTCAGAGGGCTCTGGGCTCTCGTGCATTCCGTGGTACAGATGCCAGCACTTAAGCAGCAGCTCCCTGGACATTTAGGTTGCCTCCCCCGGCCACCACACACCTGAGAAATAAACGCTACCTTCGCTCACATCCGTAGGTAAGATGTCCTCGAGACGAAGGCCAGGAAGAGGAGGGACTGGTCAGAGCGTGGGCGGCGGACACAGCGCCAAGCACCCTCCCCACCCGAGAGCCAGAGAGCCCGCCCCCACCTGCAGCGGGTGGGCCCCCTCCCCAGCCCCAGTGCCGCGGTGGCATCAGCCCTGGTTGGATGGACATGACCGTCGCCTCACACAGCCGCACCAGACAGGTCATCTCAAGACACCAAACTGTCGACACCTTGTCACAGAGAGGTGACACTTCCCCAGGTCACTGATATAATTTGTACTTATGATGTTATTCTGAGGTGTAGAAGGCTTTCAAAAAATCTTTGTAATCAGTTTTTCATCCTGGATACCAAGCTAGAACGTATTTCACCATCCAAATCTTCCTCTACTGTCTTCTGTTTGACTAGCTACGCCTTTTTATTCGTACACAGACGCACTTCTCAGTGCCCTCCTAAGTCTTCTTCCTGATTTCAAAGCACCATGATATCAAGAGACTCTCCAAAACACTTAACCCAACTATGCAGGTATAGGTGTCTGAGAATTACAGCATTTAGGTTCAGACTGAGTTTAAATCAACTGAATATGCTCTAACTTGCTTTTCTGCAAATCATTGGGAATGCATTTGACAGAAAGAAGGCTAGTGCATCCTACATTTTCAGCAAGGCCTTTGGGCTGAAGAGGGAAAATCAGAGTTGTTGGGGCCGTCTACGCCTCTCTAGGTGATGGAATATAGTTAACATGCCAACTCAGCATCTGAGGGAGCTGAAGGCTCATGTCCCTCCCTCCTATGAAGCCCCTGACAGTCACCCCGCCCAGCGTTCCCTGCAAGTCCAAGTATCAGCCTGTATTTGCCCTCCTTCCTGTCCCTTCACACCTTCCACAGTGCGATGCTGACACAGACAGACCCCCTGCCCACGCCCTCTCTACTGCTGTCCCCAGAGCAGAGAGCAGACCTCTGCACCAGAACCGGGGTCCTGGATTCTGACACACACTTTCCAGACTGAGCTGTTCTTGTAGACCCCACCCCATCCCCAAAGCAGGACAAACAAGAAACACCCAGCTCCACCTGCTACCTCTGTGGCTGGCACTAACATCCAGCCCGGAACGCAGCTGATGGTTTAGCACACGACAGACTGCACTGCCAATCGACGGGCAAACAAGGATTCCTCAATGGACAACCAGCTAACCATCTGGAAAAACACAGAGCCCCACTCACAGCTTTATTCCAGATGAATGACACATAAATGAACAGAACTCTAAGAGAACTAGCATAAAACATCAATGAGTTGTCTTGGGGTCTGAAGGCCTGTTTTAAGCATTTCACAACATGAAAAATTTAAGAAGGAAAAGGAGATTTGACTACAGTGGTAAAATCATAAAAACCTTTTACAGGACAACAACAAAAAGTAAATGAAAACAGGAAAATATTTAAAGCACAGCTACGAAAACCAAGAAAAGTTACATGTAATTTTTGTACAAGGACTCTCATGATAAGAAAAACAAACACCCCAACAGAAAAAAGGACTAGGCACACAGTAACAGCTCACCCAGAGCTGGAAAGCAGGGGAAAGCTTAGAATACGCATTTGAGAAACGAAAATCCAAATGATACTTAGATGCCATTTATTTCCTCCCAAAATGCAAAAAGAGAAAAATAATGAAAATATCCCACAGTGGTAAGTACTGAGGAAAAGGGCAATTTTCAAACTCTGATGGCGGTGACGCCAACTGGTGCGGCCTCTCTGGCAGGTAACTGAACACAACTGGTAAAGAGGCGTGGGGTCAGAGTCCACTGCTCAGTGCCTGTAATTCCGCTCGTGAGAACTCACCAAAGACCCCGGCCGGCGCACAAGGTGTCGTCCACGGCGTGCGTCACAGCACCGCTGATTCAGGGGTCACCCCGGGGACCACACAGAGGCCAGGCCTGTTTCCCCACAGCCTGGGATCTAAGTGCGGCTTCTACATTTTTCAAAGATTGTTTAAAAAAAAAAAGAATATATGACAGAGACCATATATGGTCCACAAGGCCTAAAATATTTACCATTTGGTCCTTGACAGGAAGTCTGGTTCATATTATCAAAAAATTGGCCACCCAATGACCAGCTCTAAAGAACTGGTTTCACACTGTGATGCATCATACAAGGACGTGCTCCTACTGACCACGATGTAAATGTAACTGTACATTAACTGACATGAGAACATACTTCTCATGATAGTTTATGTTAAAAACCCTCAAGTTACCAAGCTACGTGTAGCAAGATCCCATTTGTATGTACGGTTATATACTGCCCATAACATACATCAGAAAGTTAACAGTGACCATATCTGGGTGGACATAACAGGTGATTAATATTCTATTTTTGCACAGTGTTATTTTCTCTATTTCCCACAAAGGATAACACATTATATAAAAAGAAGAGGGGAGAGTGGGTGTTTGGGTGTGACTCTGGTTCTCTTCCTTCTAGAAATGTGGCAGGACAGTCCTGCCTTCCCCCTTCAGGGCTGGTCAGGGCCACATCAGCTAATTTGGTGACACTACACCACCTCACCCAGGAGGAGAGAGACACTGCACTGGGCCACAGGAGCAGCGTTGAGACCTGAGACAGCGGGGGCACCGCAGCCAGGCTGCCCGCTGCACTCAGCCTCCCCCTCCTCAGGGATCCCTGCTGGGGCTCATCCTCCCCCACGCCACCACCCTGGTCCATCATTGTCTGCGTCTGTGCCCCGGAGCCTGCTCGCCTTCTCATCTCTAGGCTGCGGTGTCTCACACAGAACCCGGCACATGTCAGGAGGGCCTGACACATGAATCAATTCAGCTAATTTCTAAGACAGAGATTAAGAGGCAGTTTGAGATCATGAGATAAAGTTCAGGAACAAAAGAACAAAGAACCAAAGGAGGTATTTGCATTTCAGCTGCTGGGGTATGGGGGGGGGGGCATCGGTGAGAGGGGTAAAAATAGGAGTTTTATCTTTTCTAAAAAGTTTATTCTAAAATAATGATCTAGGGGGAAGGGTAGAGCTCAGAGGTAGAGCACATGCTTAGCACGAACAAGGTCCTGGGTCCAATCCCTAGTACCTCCTCTAAAGATAAATAAATAAACCTAATTACCTGCCCCCCACAAAAATAAATAAGTAAAAAAATTTTAAAAACTGTTACCATCAAAAAATTCAAAAAACAAAAGCAAAATAAAAAAATTTTAAAAATCTACTTTATTTATTAAGTGTTTCTATGAAAACGAATGTATGTATATTCCTGTATGACTGAAGCATTGTGCTGTACACCAGAAAATGACACAACACTGTAAACTGACTACACATCAATAAAAATATATTTAAAAATGCTTCATTCACAATCTTAATAACTGACCTTAAGTGCAAGAACTCTAAGTGTTAGGGGTTAAAAAAAAAGTCCTTATGAACTACAGGAATCATATAAATTATGGCCAAAAAGCAAATGAACTCTGAGAAAGCGCCACAAAGCCCTTCCAGCTGTGTCTCCTCATTCAAATGAAATGCGAATTGCTTAAAGTTTGCTCTCACAACCTCTACCCGAAATGCCTGTAACCTACGTATTTCCATCCTTTGCTCTAATTTTCAACCCTGTAAGTTTGCAGGGGGCAGAGAGCATGGCCACCATCAGACAAATGTGCCCAGCGCTGGAAATACAGTGAGTGAGGTGAGGCACCCCGAGGCCCCGCCTGCAGGGAGCTGGCGTCTAGTGGAAAGAGAAGGCAAGGAGAAGTACGCAGGTGGAGATCAACTACAACACAGGTAAACACAGCCACCTCCGGATCCTTCAAGCACTGCACCTCAGTTTCCTGGGGAAAGTGCCGCCCTCCACTCCTCGTGGTGAGCTCGGGACGCTGGCCTGGTGGCAGGGCGGCTGGCCCACCTGAGCCTGGATGAGAGGGAGATGGTGCAGAGAGGCCCAGCGGCGGCAGGGAGGGGTCTGCACACACCCCCGGAGGGCTGGCCTCTCACTGCCTCCGGGCTGGAACACATGGGTTTTACTCCTGCTGAAATAGGACTAGCCCATTGTTTACAAATTTTCCAAAGGAGACAGGCACTAAAACATAAAAACAATGTAAGTCACCAATTAATACAGGAAACATGTTTGTGAGTCTCAATGGTTTCCCATCCTGTTTATTTCATTTCTTACCTCTCCGTTTCTTAAAGAAGTCACATGGGGATGGGACCGTATGACAAACATTTTCTCACTGCAAAGTGGCCACCAGGTGTGGTGGGAAGGGCACACACTAGGAGCCAGGCAGCTCTGGACAAGAACCAGCTTTGGCAATTGAGCCGTCAAGACCAGCAAAGCCAGCAAGGTCTTAGTCTGACCTTTCTGAGCCCTGACTTCCTGCCGTGTGGAGATGCACGTGTCAGTGTCATTCACAGAACTACTGGAGAGGGACACAGGGTGCGCTGAGCGGAAGCCCTGACACAGACGCCCTCAACAAAAATCTGTTCCTTCCTTGGTGTTTCTGATGGTTTGCTCTCTCCTTACTTTGGGGAAAAAGTCACTCCGCCACTAAGTGACACCTGATGCACTGAGGCAACGGCTCTCATATTCCCTGAGGCTTGTTTGGAAAGTTCGTCAGTTTATGCTGAACTCTGTGAACCACCCTCCTCCCCCAAAATTCACCGCTTTCCCCAAGACTGTGTCACAGACTCTTTACCCTTTTGTTTTAACATTCTTCAGATGAGTAATCCACAGAGATGGAGTACGTCCAGAAAGTTAGAGTCTAGAGTTTTCAGTACTGTATGTCTGATAGTTTCCAGAAGCCATCAAAATAGACCCAAATTCTAAATATGTGCACATAAATCAAGGTCTCAAACTTCTCTCACCTGAGAGTGCAGTGCTCTGTCAGGCCTGTCCCCGCTTGTGATTAGGGAAACAGGGGACATCTCAGCAGGTAGCTGGAGGGATGGGTGGACAAAGACCTGAAATGCGTATTTTCCTCTTTGCTTAAAAATTAAATTTCGAGGGGGGGCTTCTTGGCTTGCCAACTCTTCTCCATCCTCATAAATGACATTTCCAAAAGAACTTTTAATGTACTAGCCCAGTGAAGATCAATTTTCAGAGATAAAAGTTTGGATTTAAACAAAAAAGTGTTCCAGCCACTGAACTACACCCGGTGGTGGGGCCAGGAGCCGGGGGTGGGCAACTCCATTGTCAGAGCGGAGGAGCAGTTACCGCAGGGACCGTCACGGCACGCATGTGCCCAATTCCCACAGTCCCAGGTTAACAAGAGACTTAACTTTACCATCGTATTTCCCTCCCCTTTGGACAGGCCTAGAGAAGGTTAAGAAACACCAGGGGAAACACATGCACGCACAATCAGCAGAACCCAGCAGTTCAGCAGCTGCGAGGCTCACGGGGTGCACCACGGCCTCCCCAGCGCGCCGCTCGGGGGTGTGCGGAGTCGCCCGGGACCCTCGATGGCGCCTCACTGCCAGAGGGAAAATGCCCAACAAAACCCCCGAACCTGTGTTCTCATTTGCCCACTGTTCCCAGACCCCGACTCGTCATTCAGGCCGGCTGGTCTGTCTACCGTTGCCATGGCGAGTGATTTCCTCGTTCTCTGGGGCGCCCTCCCCACTCAGGACAACTTCAAATCTAGCTCGCCTTACCCGGTCCCAACTACAAAACTGACCCTCTCTGTCCTTCGAATTCCCCTAAAGTAGCTTCCTGTCACTGACAGTATCTCTACTGTCTGTTACTTACCACTTTTATCGTTTTATAACTTTCTACACTTTCTCTCACCTTCCAAACTGGTCAGCACCTTCCTTAAAAGCAAAGACAGAAGGTCATGGTGCGTGGGACAGTCATTACCAGGAGGGTCCTGGCGGGGTCGACGTGTAGCTAGGGGTGTAAATTACTCAGAGTCTAAAACTACACGTCATTTTTTTTTCCAGAATTCTAAGATGCACGTTTTATACACTTCTGGAATTTTGGTGTTATACCATAAACACAAGTACAGGTTTCACTACGGCGCTCTCTCCTTCAGTCAGTGCCAGAACTGAAATAAGGTGTGCGCGAAGTGCACAGGCAGCTCCCCGGACGCCCCGGTCTCGGGACAGTAATCTCACCTGACAGAGCTGCACCCAGCGCAGCTGCCCGGCACACCGCGCTTGGATTCTCCTAAACCTCTAACTACCGCTGACGAAGGGCATCAACCACAGAAGCACCAGCCATTTCAGGCTCAGTTCCAGGACTGGGTGGGCGGCACGCACGATGCGGGGGACCACGCGCCACACTACGCGAAGGGGGACCAGCGGCTCAAACGCGGGCTACTCACCACCATGTTGTACGCATCGGGAACTTCAGTTTCAAACTGAAATTTTCCACCCTGGTAGTAACCCTCATCTATCAAAAAACACAAAACAAAACAAAAAAATCCTTTAAATTAAAAAAAAGGAAACAAAAGGCAAGTACTATGTTAGGATACGGCAAATACAGAGAATTAAGAATTTTTAAAAATAGGACTGCAGGGTTCCTTTGTCCTTTCACCAAAGTCACCCTGATGCAAGTACTCTGAATCAGCCCCACTCTGGCCTGCCTGCGTCCCTCCTCGCTGGCCCTGGCCCTCGGGGAGGACTGGCTCCCTCCCTCCTCGTCTCAGGAGCAGCCCAGCTCTCCCATCGCCCCATCCTATTCCCACTGCAGCTCCCAGCACACCCCCCATGATAGGTAACCATCCTGCTTAAGCGCTTGGTCATCTGTCCGTTGTTCATCTCCCCATGAGATCAACAGTTCCAAGGGGAAGGCGGACGTGTGTGGACTGCTTTTTCCCCAGCGCCTGGCACATGGCTTCTAGTCATTCAACAAACATTTCCTTAGCATGGACCCTCTGCCAGGCGCTGCTCTGGATCCCGGGGACACAACAGTGAATCAGACAAAGTCGCTGTCTCATGGATGGTCAACAGCACTGGGCTGGCTGGCTGAGTGCTCAGTACAGCCTTCAGAACAGATTGGGCCATCCGGAAAGGGGCTGGCGGGTTCACAGAACGTCCAGGATTGGAGCAGCGCTGCCCCACTGCCCCCAGGTCTGCAGACCCCACAGCTCAGTCCAGCTCCCCTGACTGTGCCCCCCACTCTGCCTCTCCACCCTCGAGCTGGCCTGAGGGTGAGCCTGGCTGGGCTACACGCCCTGCTGGGGCATTCCAGCCTGGAAGCTCCTCCAAACTTCACAATCTGACAAAATTACCACCACCTTTAAAATGCAGGTTCAACTTCCTCTAAAATATTTATCATCGTGGGCAAATCAGCAATACTACGTTTTATCACTTCCCTCAGCTTTTTATAGCTGTTATTAGTCTCAAACAAATCATCACTAAAAACAATTTCTTCTTTCAGAGGTTTGAGATTATGTCAACATTCAAGTCTGCCCAGCAGTTAAAACTGGCATCATCATCGTGTTACTGCTCAAGTCGCCCTTCCCTTTTGGAAGCCCTGGAGCCCACCCCTCCTGCCTCTTGGGAACCACATGCCAGCGCCTCCCATCAGGTTATGGGTATCTCTGGAGAACAGACTGTCCAAGGGGCATGTGGGTACAGACTGGCCGTTTCTAGATGGCCAGTGTCCATGATACGCTACGGTAAAGTGAATCAGTCCAACAGCAGTCATGAGGTCAAGGAGTCATGCCAGCTGCACCCCCGACCTTTCTCCCACTTGTAAAAGGAGGCCTGCTTCTGACCTATCCTCTGACTACGATGCACTGCACCCAGGCGCGACGCAAGGTCACAGCAAAGCTCCTGGAACTGAGGCACTGTGCAGGCTGTGCTTTTCCTTATCTTACACCCACTGTTAAGGGCAAAGCATGGCATTAAAAATAAGATGGCCCACTTCACGGTGGAATGTCTCCAATTCAGACATACTGTGGAGTCTGATGGCAGGGGTGATTAAGATTTCACCTGGTAACTTCAATCATTTAGTAAAACAATGCATCACCCCCACAACAAGCAAGCAAAGAGGGAGCCAATATGCAACAGGCACGGTGCCCTCCTCCAGCAGGCGACCAGCTCCACATCACACCTGCCACCAGGAATTAAACTCGGAGGTGAGATGACTGTCGGAGGCACATCTTACAATTTTTAAAAAAGTAAGACTTCATCTGAGAGAGAGCGGTCTCACAATTAGAACTGGTTCTGCCTACTGATCAAGGCAGGGGAAGTTGGAGCTGAGGCTGAAGAGATGCCAGGCCAGCCTGGCAGGTCACTGTGAGTGTGCTGGCTTCTACTCAGGAAGACGGGGAACCCAAGGGGTCTGAGCAGTGGAGGGACAGGATCAGAGACACAATCACAGGGCAGGAGACCCCGGAGGCTATTTGTTACAATAACCCAGGTCAGAAATCATGTTGCTTAGGACCAGGGTGGGAGCCGCTCAAGTGGTGATGCTCTGATGGTATCAACACCAGGATCTGCTAACAGACTAGGGTGGGGAAAGGAGTCAAAGAACTGCAGGGATCTCTGACCCTGCAATGGAAAGGGCAGAACTGCCACCTTGAGATGAAATGACTGCAAAGGGCACAGCTGTGCAAAGCTCAACACTGGACGTGTTAATTTGAGATTTCATGGCAACATACAAGTGGAGACACTGACTGGCAGCCAACATATCTTTCTGGAGTGTAGGAGGGAGATCGAGGCTGGGTGAGAGCAGTTTGGAAGCTGTGTACAGAAGCACCCAGATTTCATGAGCTGGTGAGGTCCCCAGGGACCTGACTGTGGAGGTCCAAGGACAGGACAAAGCCCTGGGGTACCCCAACTTAGAGGGGTCAGGAGATGGGACAGGAGGAACAGCGGCCACAACAGAGGAAAGCCAGGAGCCAGGAGCTGGTACAAATAACAACTGCAACAATCATTCAAAAGAAAACGCCCAATACCCAAGGGTCTTACAGTCACAGAACTTCAGTAACTAAATACATGCATATAGTTACAGAAGATTATGGCGCTGAAAACATTCGCATAAGCAGAAAAATGCTTACGTTAGGATAAAATTCTATGAGATAAGTGAAATAAAATATGAGCGCAAGGAGAAAAAGCAGCAAGGAACATTTCCAACCGTTAAAGTAGAGCTTGCTCGTATCTTTTTTTAAAATGCATGATGGTGGGTGTATCCATGGTATTTAGAGCCTACCGAAAACATTTTAAAGAGTAATATAATACTTTCTCCTTTAAAAGTCAATATTTACAGCACACTGGAAATTACACTCTGTGCAAATTTTAAACTTAAAGGCAGGAAAAACACAATGCCTGCCAAGATGAGCTTGTAGACCAAGGGCTGGCAAACTCTCTCTGTAAAGGGGTAGGCAGTAAGTACCGGGACTGTGGGCTCGAGGTCTCTGTCCCATACTGTTTTATTTAATTATTTTTTTAACAGCTCTTTAAAAATGTAAAAACCATTCTCAGCTCAAGGCTACACAAAAACGCCCAGAGAGGGCTTTGGCTCCCAGGCCTGGTTTGCCAACGCCCACATTACAATACAGGAAAACGGGACTGAGGCCACTGAGGCCACGCACACACTGCTCAGCCAGTCCAGCACAGCTCCGTGGGGCACACAGCCCCGCTTCAAAGAACAAACAGGCCCGTGGGCTAAGTCACTGCTGCAGCCCCACAGCTAGCAGGTGACAGGTGTCTCGCTGGGACTGGAAGATGAGCAGGGCAGGGACAGGAAGACAGAGGAGCGGGAGAGTGTAGACCAGGAAGGCAGGCAGCCGGGAGTACAGGAGGCAGGACTGGAAGGTGCCGGCTCTGGCAGACGTGCGGGCTGGAGCCCCACCGGATGGCGGGCAGGTGCTGGGCCGGGACAAGGGGCTCAGGGCCCAGTGGGGAGCTGCAGGTGGACACTAAGTCAGCCGTGAGAAAGAGGTGCTGAGATTCAGAGGAAATCATCCACATGAGGGAAGAAATAGAAAAGATTAAAAAAGTAGCAAACAGAACAGCAACAGCCAAAAGGCATAATATCTGAAACGAACACTTCACTGGATGAGCCTCAGAGTCAGCCAAATGCTGTAGAAACAGAATTACCCACAGTGAAGCACAGAAAGAAGAGGGAACAGAGCCCTGTGACCCCCTGGAGGTCCCATTCATATGTAGAGGTAATACATACGTAACAGATGTTAATATTCACATATGTAACTGGAGTCCCGGAGAGGGGTTACAAACACAGTATTTAAAGAAGTGTTCATCAGTTACTTCTAAATTTGATGAAAATCGTAACTCACAGCTCCAGAAAGCTCAATAAACCCCAAGAGAGAAACAGAAAGAAAACCACATCAAAGCACACCATAATCAAACTGCTAAAAACTGTGTGACAGAGACAATCTTAAAAGACAACAGAGAAAAAAACATACATCGCATAAAGTAGAACAAAGAATTACCATTAACTTCTTGCAAGGAAAAAAAAAACAACTCAGAAGGCAGGAGAATGATATCCTTAAAATACTGGAACTGTCAGCTTAAGAATTCAACATTCAGCAAAGCTGGCAAAATTCACCATCAGCAAATCTGCACTACAAAAAAAATCCAAGAATGTTCTTTGGGCAGAAGGAAAATAACAGATGGGAACTCAGAGCCACAAAAAGGAATGAAGGTTGTAAACAGTAAAAATGTTGATAAATACATAAAGAAAATATAATTACCTATAACAAAGATAATAACAATGTATTCTGGGTCATAACAAATGTAAAGTAAATGATACTATAAAATAAAGGTTTGGATGGGGAATTGGAAATATACTATTACCTGTCTGAGCTTCCACTTTAAGAGCTAGAAAAAGAAGAGCAAGTAAACCTAAAACAAGCAGATATGAGCAGAAAACAAAAAATATTAGAGGAAAATCAATGAAACCAAAAGCTGGTTCCTTACAGAGATAACAAAATTGATAACCTCTAGCTAACATGATCAAGAAAACAGAAAACAGACATCTTCAATGGCAGGAACTGAAGAAGGGATACCGACAGACTCTACAGCAGAACTTAAAAGGGTGAGAAGATATTAAGAAAAACCTTATGCCAATAAATTTGAAAATGTAGATATGAACAAATTCTTTGAAAGACACAAATCACCAAAGCTCATTCAAAAATAAGAAACCTAAGTAGCCCTGTATCTGTTACAGAAACTGTATTCATACTGAAGCTCTTTCCACACACACAAAATGCTAAACCTTGGTGGCTTCACTGGTGAATTCTGCTGTTTCATAAAGAATTAAAGAGTAATTCAACACAAACTCTTCCAGGAAATGGAAGGAACACTTCCCCATTCATTCTAGGAAGGGCGGGGAGGGAAAGGGAGGAGAAAAAACTAGAGCCTTATCTTGCACCACATGCCAAAAAATAACTCAGAATGGTTCAGAGACCTACCTTTAAAACCTAAAGCTATAAAACTACTTAAAAAAAAAGGGGGAAATCTTTGCATTTCTTAGGGGCAAAGATTTCTCAGGACATAAAAAGCACAGCCATCTGTGTTCGTTTTGTACCGTTGCTGTAATAAATTACTACAAACCCAGCAGCTTAAACAATACAAATTTATTATCTTCTGTTGGTCAGAAGTCCAAAATAATCTCACTGGGCTAAAATGAGAGTTGGCAGGGTGGCACTTCTCTCTGGTAGCTCTAGGAAAAACCCACCTCCGTTATCTTCCAGACTCAAGACGCCACTCATACTCCCTGGCTCAGGGCCCCTTCTTCTGTCTTCCCAGTCAGCGATGGCCAATAGAAATAATAATAACACAGGCAACAACATGGACGAACTGCAGAAGCACTGTGCTAAGTGAAAGAAGCCATATACAGAACGCTACATACTGGTCGGGGCCACTTCTATGACATTCCGGAAAAGGCAAACAGCAGGGCAGACAGAAATCAGATCAATGACTGCCAGGGGCAGGGGGTGGGGAGAGGAGACTGACTACAAAGGGGCCCAACTTTTGAGCTGATGGAAACATTCTCTGTATTGTCTCGATTGTGCTGGCGGTTACACACTGTACGTGCCTGTCAAAATGCAAAGAATGATCCACCTAAGAATGGTGAATTTACTGTAAGTTATACCTCACTAAACATGATTTTTGGAAAAGATAAAGATGAAGCCTGCTACATAAAAGACACCAACAGGTGGTACAGGAAACTGAGAGTATCAGCAATGTTACAATGCCAAACGTTTTAACATTTAAACGGCATGTCACTTTTTGATACTTTATATACAGTATATACATTTTTACTGGTGGCCATCAGAATGTATTTTTAATCACGGTAACGAATGGTTTTTAAAACAGCACGGCAGACATTTAATTTCATACCCCGTCCCAGAAGCCTGAGCATCCCAAAAGAGAATGTGCCTCAGAGTTTTACATGTGAGACAGAGGGCATACATCAGCGCAAGGACAGGGCACATCAGATGACACGTCACCTACTCAGTAAGACGGTGAGAAAGACACATCATATCCACAGTGGCCTTGGAAGGAGCCAGGAAGAGCAGGGAATGCTTTCCTAACAAAAGTTAGCTGATGCCAAGGCAGATGACCGGCTGTCTTAAGAGCTAACACCACATTTCCATATATAAAAGGAGAAGAAATGCCACCTGCATAGGATTATTTGAAAGAAAAGACTCCAACAGGAAAAAGTCCATTCCTCTTCAAATTCATCCCCTCACAATGGGTTTCCATAGAAAGCTAGAAATCAACTCGAGAGAACCAGGGATGAGAGCACACATTCTGTGTGTCTGAAGCTGACATACTGACGGTAAACTATACACAAACTACTGTGAGACTGAGGAGGTGGTTAAGACAAAGGCCTGCTTCAGTGCCCTGGTCCATCTCCATACCTTTCAACACATCCGCGATTATTTAAACGTTCCACAATGTTCACGTGTGGAACCAAACCCATGTTTCCGGCTCACCAACTGTATTTCTCAGAAGTTGGGATCTTACTCTATGTCATATTTAGAAACTTTTCGTTCTACTTAAAAGCTCTGAAACAAAGCTAAGAATAACCAGCAATCACACGTGATGAGGATAACAGGTAAAACAATTAAAAGTTCATGCCTTGGCAGAAGCTGCACTTTCATTATCATGCTCAACAGTTAGGGAGTTTCTATACATTAAATGTTCAAATTAAGGAAACACAATCTAACAATCAGTACATTTAAAAACAAAGTTAGGTGAATTTACACATAAATATATAAGATTTACAATGTACTATGGAATTCCCTAATCAGAACTTTTCACATATGGAACACTGATAAAAAGGACGTTATTAACCACTAAAAAAACCCCACAGCTAAAAAAGAACTCACACCCAAGGATATAGAAGCCTTACAACTCATCAGGAATGAGACAAGCAATCCGACTTTAAACGGGTAAAATATATGAATAGACAAGTGAACAAAGGAGATACAGAGACAGCAAACAAGCTCAGGAAAATATGCTCAACATCAACAGCCACCAGAGAAATGCATATTAAAGCACAATGAGGGACACTCCTGTCAGAATGGCCAACACTGAAAGGAGTTGGTAATACTGGTTGTTGGCAAGAACTAGCATTACTGGAACTCTCATTCAGTGTGAGCAGGAAGACAAAACAGTACTTTCACTTTGGAAAACAGTATGCAGTGTTTTTATAAAGTTGAACTTACTCTTATCACATGACGTAGTAATTCCACTGCCAGGAGAAATAAAAACCCACTGGCAAACAAAGACCTGCGCACGAAGGTTTACAGCAGCTCTATGCATAACGTCCCAAAGTGGAAACAACACAAAGGTTCATCAATAAACTGGTATACACCATACAATAGATTACAACCATTAATAAAGGGATACTAAATACAACATAGATGAAATTCAAAAGCATTATGCTGAATAAAATAATGTAACTTACACCTCAATCAACACTGCTTTAAAAAAATTTTTTAATCAATCTAAGTTTCCACCTTAGGCAGGCAGAAGGAGAAAAGCAAATCAACTCCAAAGTATGAGGAGGGCAATAATAAAGAGCAGAATCAGTAACATGGGTCAACACCCAGAAAAACAAAACCCTTCTCTTCGCAAAGATCAACTGGATAAACCTCAAGCTAACATGATCAAGAACAAAGAGAAGATCCAAATAACCACTATCAGCAATAACAAAGGGGACATCAGTCCAAATCCCACAGATGCCAGGAGACTAATAAGGCAATGCTCTGTTCAACTTTCGTATCAATACACGCTACAACTTAGGTGAGGTGGACAAGTTCACTGAAAGAAGAAACTGACCAAAGCTGACATAAGAAACATAACAGATGAATAACCTTGTATCTATTAAATAAATTAAATTCATAAATAAAAACCTTCCAAAGAAGGAAAAAAGCGAAAAAAAAAAAAAAGCAAACACTTGCCCAGGAAGAAAACTCCAGGCCCAGGCTGCTTAACTGGCGAATTCCATCAAGAATTTGTGGGAAAAAATACTACCAGCCTTACACAGACTCTTTTAAAGACTTCATACATCCCACCAGGTTAGCATTACCCTTATGTCAAAGCCAGAAATTGCAAGAAAAAAAAATACAAGCCAATATTTTTCATGAACATTGACACAAAATTCTGTAACAAAGTATTAGCAAACTGAATCCAGGAATACAAGCAATGGGTAATACATCATGGCCAAGTAGGATTTATTGCAGGAATACAAAGTTGGTTTAACATTCAAAAAGCGATGAAGTGTAATTCACTATATTTTCAAAATAAAGGAGAAAAATCCTAAGACCATCTCAATTGATGTAGAAAAGCATGTGAAAAAATTCACACATTCATGATAAAAAACTCTCAGTAAACCAAGAAAAAAAAACTCTTCAAACAGATAATTTGTTTAAAAAAAAAAACCCAAAAAACCTACAACTAACATCATATTCAATGAATAATGAACACTTTTCCCCCAAAGATCAGGAACAAAGCAAAGACATGTGCTCTCACCACTTCTATTCAACACTGTCCTGGAGGCCACAGTCGATGCAGTAAGAAAACGAAATCAAAGGCATACATACATGAGAAAGAAGTAAAAATGTCTTTATTTACAGACGCAATGATCATGGACATAGAAATCCTAAGAATATATTAAAAAGCTGCTAGAACTTAATACGTGAATTTAGTAAGGTCACAGGACACATGGTCAGTATATTAAAAAATCAACTGCGTTTTTATACACTAAAAACAAGTAAAATGAAATTTTTAAAATATCATTTATAACAGCTTCAAAACACATGAAATACTCAGCGACATATTTAACAAAGTATCTGTAAGACCTGTACACTGAAAACTACAAAAACCTGCTGAGACACTGAAGAGCTGCATAAATGGAGACGTTTTCTCCACTCATGGCCTGGCAGTGTCAGCATTAGGATGTCACTTCTGACCGAACTGATCTAGAGTCAACACAGCCCCAGTCAAAACCCCAGCACTGGGGAAATGCAAATTGAAACCGCAGTGAGATACTATCTCACCCTCCAATACTGTCCGTACTTAGAGCAACGGCAACTTACACGCTGCTGGTCAGTGTGTGAACAACCCACCGCTTCAGAAAGTTTCTTACAAACTTAAAGTTACATCTTTCTCATGACTCAGAAATTTCACTCTTAAGTGGAATTGAAGAGGAATGAAAAATATGAGTAAAAAAGGATAACGTGAGAAGGTTAAGAGCAGTCTTGCTCATAACAGCCAAAAGCTGGAAAGAGTTCAAATGTCCATCAGTAGGGAAATAGATCATTATGTCAAATTCATCCAACACCACACATGAATTTAAAAGCATGTTACATGAAAGAAGCCAGAGACTAAGAATACATATGTAAGATTCCACGTACATGAACTTTAAGACCTGACAAAACTACTGTACGGGAACGGGCATCAGAAAGCAGCTTTGGTCGTGCAGTGGGGGCGAGGAACTGACCGCGCGGAGGTAGGGGGGACTGCGGGAATGCCCGAAATATCTTTACTGGGGTTATGGCTACTGACTGACTCGCTGACACCATAAAGTTAAGGCCACACTCAGTTCACGTGCCTCCATCACAAACACAGTGCCCAAGAACTCAGGGATGTGTATCCATTTTGCAAAAAGCTATACAGTTCAAATTAGTACATTTTATTGTTTGTAATTTTATACCTCAGTGAAATTTATTTAAAAACTAAAAACTAAAATTAAAATCAAGTGTCCACGGTCCCCTCTATCTAACAGCTCCCATGTCACGGGGGCAGGCTGAGGGGACCCCCACAAGGCAGCTGGGCAGCCACCGCCTGGCCCAGTCTCCAGACCGTCCCTCTAACTTCACAGGTGATCCAGCGGGCATTTCAGCCAGTCTTTAGAGTCTCGCTTCGTTTCGTTTCATTTCATTTACTGGTATTGTTTCTTGTTGTATGAGTTAATGTGGAGACTTTTTCCCTCTAAATTCGGTTCTTTTCCTCTATCACCAAATTACATTTCTATCTTTTCTATGAAGAGTACATTTTTTCCCAAGCATGAGGGACATTCCAAAAACAAACAAATTATAAAAATGTTCCCAAGTATGAAGAGGCACTACTGTGCCAGGAGCCACACACAGAAGAGCTTTGAGCTCCAGATGCAGGGGCAGTTCTCCCGCCCTGACCAGCGAAATGTCTACATCTCGGATGTTATTTCATTTTCAGACTCAGCCCCAGGATTACTGGCCAGTTTCAAAACCATCTGCTCCATATATGGTTAAAAGTTTCCCACTTAGGCCTCGCTCTCCTATCTCTGTAGTTTTTCTTCAGTACTAAGAGGAGCACAACTCCAAAGGTTTCGAAAACCCAGGATACTGGGAAAGTTTTTAGGGTTGGCAGATCTCTACCATGCTTCTCTTAGTAACAGAGGGCAAGAACCACAGCAGCTGACTCGCTGACACCACAAAGTTAAGGTCACACTCAGCTTCACGTGGCTCCATCGCAAACATAAGTGCCCCAGGACGCAGTCACTCTTCTGATGGGACAGCGAGCTCCAAAACTGTACCAAACAGCTGGGCAGCATTTCAAGAGTAAGATCAAAGACAGTGTCATAATCTCAACAACATCCGTGTAACTCAGTAAAACAATTCATGTAGAAGAAAAGGAACACTTATGCAGAGGTTGGACCTGACACAGATTCACTCACTGAGACAACAATGAGCCAAGGTCTCCGAGCAGCTGAGAACCACAAAGCCCAAACTTGGGCAGGGGGCAGAGCAAACAAATCCTTAACAGACACTGAAAATGCCCTAAAAAGGCAGAGGGAAGAAAACACTTTTACTTAGTAAGCAGAAAACCAATCTTTATCACCACAATAATTTCTGAAAACACTTTGCACTGCTTAACAGTAATGGTAAACGACGTTCATAATGGTGATCTTCAGTCATCAGGAAACATCAAAGCGTGCTCAGTAGCATCCGTTGCTAAGAACAGCAGAAGCTGCAATGTGCTTATGAAGGTGGCCAAAGAATGGTTACAACCTTCATCAATTCACTGCCTCACTTGAAAAGTCCTGAGCGAGCGTCCCCTCCCGAGGTCAGGCGTGTGGAACGCCCATTTCTAACGGCGGTGTTCTGGCGTAACTCCACCCTAGTGCTCACTCATCTTAGAAATGGGTATGTCCCAGAACCATCTGTAGAACCACTACACAGATTAAATGAATTTTTTAAAGTTTTCCAGCACATTTTGAAAATGGAACTTCTCCTGTTATTATACAGTTCTTCCACAGGAAAAAAACATTCCGCCTACAGGAAGACAACAGCAGGGCTTACTGTGGGCTCATTATCACCTACTGAAATTCCATACTTTCTCTCACTTTTTAATTAGCTAGCGACTCATTATTCTAAGTTTCTCACTCCATCTCCATCCCCCAAATAAAAGTACACCCTCCGTTTCCTCCGTAACACTCCCTCCCCTCCCCTGAATTCCCTGTGTCCTGCTTTCTTCCTCCCACCCAGCCTGTGGCAGCGCCCCTGGCCACGGCCCGATATCCGATATCCGCCGTGGCATCAATGCCAGTGGGCCGGTGTCGGAACCTGCAACTCTGGGAGCTGCACTGTAACCAGGAAAACACAAGTCCTCCCTCGAGCAGAGCAGTGTGGCCGAGGAATATGCACCCGCCTGGAGCTGAGACACTTATCAGTGCTAACGAGGACAGCTGGTAATCTGCTAGCTTCCTCGTGCCAGACCCTGGGCTGAAGGGCTTCGCACACATTATCTATCTGGTCCTCGCAACTGTCCCCTGAGATAGGTTCTGTTTGATTCCCACTGTGTAGCTGGGGGGGCTGCAGCTGGGAGAGGTTATTAGGCAATTAATTTAACCCTGGTCACACTGCTGCTCAATGGCAGAGCAGGATCTGAACCCAGCTATGATTTCAAAGTTCACACCTTCACCACACAGCAGCCGCCTCCGTCGTCATTTGCTTGAGCCGCTCAAGTCCGTGCCCAGCTACTGGGGTCAACGCCAAATGACTCAGGTTCCCCTACTACGCTTTCCCTGACTACAAAGCGCACATCTCACCTTCCTACAGAATGGTCGTTACTGTCATAACTTTCAAAAAGTTAGAGGACAAATCAAACCGAAGTTTATAGATTTGGAAAGCCTTTAGAATCTGCTGCTTGAAAACCACTTTAATACACATGTAAGAATGTTACCTGGGGTTACAGTTAGCTGAAAGCAATGAAGCTTGTTTGGATCAGGAAAATGCACTTTACACGTACCTGCAAAAGAAACAGCACGTCAGGAGGGTCTGGTGCTCAGCAGCCGCTCTCGCGCGGGGGCCGGCCAGGAAGCACACGGGAGGTGTGACGGTGCTGAGGGGTTACAGGGTAGACCAGGAGATTCGCCCTCACTATTTGATGACATCTGTGCTAAAATCAGTGCTTTTTGCCATGTGTTTTCTTCCTTACAGTTTTTTACTAGTTAATTCCAAACTGACATTTTATCTTTCAACCTTTAAATGGTCCCTAAAAACAGAGACCTTTCCATTCATTTCAAGAATGATGCTATTTTACATGAAAAGAAACCATACCTCAGGGAGATGCATATATGTGGGCAAAGGCTACCTAAACGCAGGAAAACCAGAAAAAGAGCCCTGGCCAAACCTGTGGTCTGTTCACCTCGCATCAGGGTACCCACCACAGCAGAACGGAAGTTAGAGAGCTGCACCACCTAAGTTAGCTCACACCCAGGCCACAGGACTTCTTAAAAATGTCTCCACAACCTGACCAGGAACTCAGCCCGACCTGAAGCTCTGCTGAGTCGGACAGCAACACCCACTGCCCAGGTGCACCGCACCGAGGGGTCTGGGTCAGGACAAGGAGTTCGCACAGGAGAAGGGCTACTGTGATGCTGCAAACTGGGCAAGCTGGCCATAGCCTCCATCCGCCTCCTTCAAACAAATGGTACAGAAGACGGGTCAATACCCAAAGAATAAATACGGAAGGAATATATGGAGAAACTGTGTATATTTTATACACTTGGAGAATATTATGCTCAATTCCTTGGGTCATCTACTGACTGTATGTCTTTCAAGCCCTGCTGAAAATATTTGCCTAGGTTTACATGGTATGAATTTTCATCAAAAATAGGATGATGCAAATTGAGCCTTGGAAATGGCCTTAGAGACCAACATCATGGATTGTGACAGATGACATGAAGGTCCAGAGAGGGCTGGTGACCAGGTCATCAACAGAAGTAAGCTTAACTCCCAAATTAAAAGCTAGTCCATGACTCCGTATCATGTCTCATGTCATTACTTCAGGAACACACCAGGTGTGGCGCACAAAACCAGTGCAGAACTGTCAGCGGGGTTCTCTTTTGACCAAACCCCTCAGAAAGTCACTGCAGGGCGAGAGGTAACTCGGTCTGGAGGAGCAGGAAGGAGCCTCGGAGAGTACACTGTCACTTTCCTTGTTTCAGAAAAAAGAAACCGGAAGCTGGAGAGTTCAAGGCTTTCGCCCAAGCTGCACAGTTGAAAAGTGTGGACTAACGTGCATGGGCTTCGTGCTTTCTAGTCTTCACCTGAAAAGATACGTGCATTTCCTAGCGAGGCGACTGCAGCAGAACCACGAGAAGGGCTTGGGAGGCGCATCACCAACTCCAGCCAGCGCCACTCGCTTGTTGTTAACGCCTAGTGCTCTCCTTCGGTTGTTTACTAAAGGTGCGGGTGCAGAAATCAGCCCCGCTCATCTAGACTGGCCCAGCAAGAATAAAAAATCATTAAGACAGATTAAAAAACAATAAACTCCTGAAAAGAACCAAACATTTGCAGCTAAAAACAAGTCTTAAGTTCTAATAATGACAACAAAAGGTTACAAGTCGGGTTCTGGTTTCAGTTCGATGTAGGGGCTGTGACAGAACTGCAGAATTAAACTGTTCCTTTATTGGTACGCATGGGCTAAGACCTTCAGAGAACTTCCATCTATCTGGAAGAGATGTTCTTCACTTTCTGCGAGCAGAGAGACTTCCATAAAGCCGCATGCACAGAGCTCCAAACCAGCTCTGAATGGTTACCAAGCAGCACAGCTGTGCGACAAGTTCTCGTGTTTGCCTTACTAAGTATTTTAGAAAGGTTATTAATCAAATAGTAAAGATTTAGTTTTTTGGTGGCTTGTTTCCTCTTTAGATTGAGGTGCATAACTGTGGAAAGCCTGGCTTACTTGTATAAACTGACTTATATTTCCCCCAACTTGGACAGAGAGAGTGGGTCAGGAGAAAAAGAGAAAAGAAGGCTGTAACACGTAGCATTTTAAATCCGACACCGTGGCTGTAAGGGCCAGAAGATGGGTCATGCCTTTTCAAACCAGTTATTTAGCTAAAATGCTCGTTTGAAAGTCAATTATAGTTTTACTGTTCTTAAACCAAATTTTTAGATACAGTTAAACTATACAGGTGAAAAGCCAACAATCTTTGTAAGGTTCACATATAAGGACAAAATGAACCATGTGTAAGTTGGAAGTTTTCTGTGATCTTTGATTAAATGTCTGCATTTTGTATAAATGTTCAAGCTGAGGGGCCGGTGGGAAGATATGACGGGAGTGGGAAACAGAAGGATCCGTTCATTTTACTTTTTTATTAGATTATTACATAACCTGAAATAATGAGCCCATCACCCAGCGTCAACATTTCGCCCGTCTTGCTTCATCTGCCCCACCCACACACACCGTTACTTGTTTTCCTGGAATGATTTAAAGCAAACCATCTGTAAATACTTTAGTAGGTGGAAAGACAACCTTTTAATAGGATCCCAAGATATTTCCTTCTAGCTCCGACTAGAAGAAAACTTTGAAGTCAAGCAATCCAGTGACTTAAGACTTTTTCTGACTGAGACCCACACTAAGAAGCATATTTCATAGCACAGCCCACTATACTCATACATAAATACTATATATTAAAAACAATTTTTCAACAAACAATGTGTACTTACCCTTCCACACTGATCACACAACCATTTAAGGGTTGCACCCCACAACTATGTTTCCAACTTGAGGTGGAAGTGGGATGGGTCCTCTGTTACCCTGTCGGATGGGCCCCCACATCAAACTCCCTGGAGCACTCGTCCAGACTAGGAGACCCACGTATGAAATAGTTCACTCAGCAATAAATATCCTCAGCCTTAGGATGAGTTTTAACCAAGAAAATGATTAAAAAGTTCTAATTCAAAAAAATACTAAAATGGTCGAAGCTCGCAGACTTCAATGGTCTTATAATATAAAGGACTTGGGAAGGCATTAACCAGAGGAGGGAAAAGAACCGCTGACACACATCACCAGTTAAGCGCCTAGTAAGTGCGCTGGCTCACAGGCAAGGGCAGCACCGTCAGCCCCGTGTGTCTGAGCAGGAAGGACCGAGCAAGCTGAGGGGAACTGGAGACATGAAGTCAGCATGGTTGTCCCACCTCATGCACAAAGATCAATTAAAATACGCACTTTCTGGATCAAAAAGGTGATATTGTAACTAACAAAAATAGGACCGTCCATCATTGATTTCTATACCCTTTCACTCAAAGAGGACATGGGACAGAATGCTGTGCAAGAGATACAAACCCTAACCAGACACACCTCGGCTACAATTAAGCACCACTGAGTCACATTCAGAGAAACAATAAACACCTCCTTTTCAGAGCCTCGTAAAAAACTCTGCTACCTGTTTGCACAAAATACATGTTTATTCCTAACATACATAAAAAACAAGCTTTTTCCTATGTAGTTATTAAAACATAAAACAAGCTTCTCCATGCAATCATTTTACAGCATTTAATGTGTGATTGGGGACGCTGTACTTACAAGGTAAGTTAGCTTCAAGTTCTGCAACCTCTGTAGAAACAAAGAAATTAGTGTTAGTGTTAGTGTCAGTTACTCCACAGAAAATCACCAGCTCCAGACTGGCAATCCCCCCACAACACTGAAGGGAAAATGAATAAACTTAACTAACGGGAATCTACAGTTGGTCTAAAGTTTAGATTTTAAGCCACGAAGTTGCTTTCAAATATACAGAGTGACGTGCAGGATGTCAATAAGTGCAGTGAAGGGCCCTTGAAAATTTACTTTAGTACAAATGAAAATCATTTAAAATTAACATAGAAATCACTTGTAAACAGTCACAAAAGCATTTTTGAAAATCCTGTTAGCCCAAGTAGTGGAACTGCTGCCCTCCAAATCTGATTTCTACTTAAACCTGTGTCTTCCACTTTTCCCAGATCTGTCTTCCCGTGAGGGCTCGCCCAGTTTGTGCTCGAACTCTGCCCTCTCCCCACTGCTGGCCGGAGCGCTGCCCAGCTGTGCACGGCGATGCCGCCGCAGTCCCCTCCTCACAGCTGCATTCCTTGGCACCTGCGCTCTCCTCCCGGGCCTCTTCTATCAGTCACTCATTCAGCGTTCGAGCCCGGCACCCTTCTGCCAGGATAAAGCCACAAATCTCCCACCCATCCCACTATTAAAGAGCTGAGGTCTAGGGGAGCACCAAGAAATGACTGGGCCGGCAAGTCATCAGTGCCTCTGACATGACATGACATAACACGCTCTGGGTCCTGAGAGCACGGAGACTCCCTCCAGCTGCAGAGACTCAAGGGAGGAGGAGGTTTTGGGGGCTGGGCTTTAAAGACCAAGTAGAATCCAGTCCTGCAGAGGCGAGGAACAGGGTACTCTAAGGAAATAAGTCAGCAAGGTGCAAACGCACAGAACACAGACAAGCACAGACATCAGAAGGCGTACAGTGAAGCCTGAGCATTGGAAAACAAAGCCGAAAAACAGGGGCAGGAGGGCTGCGGGCCCTGAGTGCACAGTTGAGAATTCTAAACTTTATTCTGCAGCAATAGGGAACCAAGGGAGATTTCTAAACAAAAGTTTCTATGCTTTGCTTCAAGAGGACAACTTCAGAAAGGGCAAAGCAGAGGCCAGGCGACCTGTGAGGCGGGGGCTCTGACAGGCAGTAAGGACTCTGGCAAAGGCAGAGAGTCAGGGTACCTGACAGCAAAGAGGATGAAAGGATCTGCCACCTGTGTGGGATGGGGGCGGAGTCAGAGATGGCACCGAGAGCTGACGTCTGGCGTGAGGGTGTCGAGGGCGGGAGAGTTGACGTCTGGGTACACGACCAAGGCTGGGGGGCCCCTGAGAGTGATGCCACCAGACATCATGAGACTAACAAAGGGGAGAGACCAGTGAGAAGAATGAACTTTGGCAGAAAGCACAGAGGACGGGGTGGGGAAAGTGACCTTCAAGAAACAGGAGGAAAAGCAGGAGAGATGAGCAGTGATTCAGTACAGCACAGACTGGTCCAGGGGATGAGGTCCGAGGCAAGGCCACGGGATATGGATCACGCCCTGCTGAGGGCATTCAAAACAGCAGAAAGGCAAGTGGAAACCAAATTACAAGACACTAAGAAACAAATGGGTGGTCAAGATATGGAAGCACTGGGAAGGACGACTCCTCAGGTGAGGGGAGTGGGAACAGGTGGGATGGGAGGGGACAACAGAGGCCTCGATATTTGCAAAGCTGAGTGCATTAGTGGGAAGACTGGCAGATGGTCTGTTCTGAGGCTCAGGGTTTAGGAAGCACACAAGCCCTTTGATATCAGCTGTTTGAGACTCTTGGTAGAGACAGGTGGCCCGTTGAATGTATTAGCTCTGGGGTCCAGACACTTGGAATGGGTATCCAGAAAAGCGAGGTGGGGTAGAGCAGGGAGGAGGCAGGGAACGAAAAAGGGACAAGCTTCATGATGTAGTGCGAGCCAGGGAGTCCATCCTCTTGGCAGTCCTGTGTTGTGGTATTAAAATACACGTACTTCAAAGAGAGTGACAATGACCCTATGGAAGGTTCACTACCATCACACTGAAGATGACCACGGTGAGCCTTAGTTTCATCTTTCTGAGTGGTCCACCCTGGCTGGCCCTTCCTGAGAGCAGGGCACTGGGTAAAGAAATGTTCTGAGCTGCCCACACCAGGCCCTCTGAACAGCAGGCTGTCAAGGGCCAAGCTCTGCTCCAGTACCTCACACAAAGCATTCATTCTATCAAAAAAGCACACATTTTATCAAATGAGTCATGCATATTAATCACTTTTAAATAAATGTTATCCATATAATTAAACCTACATGGTTTTATGGCAAATACTATTTACATATTTATAACATTATGTTAACTTTTTATTGGTAAGAGTTTACAAAAGCCTCTTCTTATGGGCCCTCCTTTCCAGAGCTCAGTGCTGGCCAGGGGAATCTGGCTTTTCCTGGGGAGCCCATCCTGTCTGCTGTCATGAGAGCTTGGGTCATTCAATTCTACAAAAACCCAGTGAAACAGAACACATGCCAAGAGGACTCGAAAGAGGGGGCACATGAAGGAAGTGAAATTTCTGAGAAGACGGTCTACGGCCAAGAACAGGGAAGAGGCGAGGTCTGTACACAGGAGGGCGGGGAGGCACTGACCAGGGGCGTCATGACCAGCAGCAAAACCGGACCTCTGCTCTACAGGGACAGGGTGTGGGGACAGGAGGCTTGTGGCCAGAGGATGCCTCACTAGAGGACAGGGATTGTCTGCCCTGGCTGCACACCAGTCACCTGGGGAGGTTTTTCTTGCTTTTTGTTTTTTAAATAGCTTTGGTGAGCCACAATTCACAAAGTATAAAACAGACCCACTTTAGGTGTACAATTCAATGATTTTTAGTAAAATCTGGAGTTATGCACACATCACGCAATCTAGTACCTCCTGCACAAACCCTGCCACCCTGCCTGAGTCAGACCAACTACCATGAAGCTCTCAGTGGGGCCTGGGCCTCTGAGTTTTCCATTCTCCCCAGGCACAGGGACCTGCTGTAGGCTTTCGCCATGCTCAAGTATTCACACACAGCTGTTTACATAGATGGATGTAACAGCCTCAAACTGCAATCTAGAATGAAACTCCAAGGATGAGCATTATGCCTGCATTTCCACGTTCAGAGTTACCTCCCTCAAGGAAGGTGGACAAGGGCCAGGAAGAGCCCTCAGACCTAGGGCAGCAGTGAGCCCCACCATCAGGACCTCTGTAGGCTTTTGATCCGGGAACCAGAGTAGGCAAGGAACACAATCCTGGAGGCACAAGGATCTCAATAAAGATGCTCGACATTTTAGTCCAGCCCAGTGTAGACGATAAAATGAATTTCAATGCGGTGTTCCTCTCGGGAGTTGTCACAAACGACAAGTGGTTTCCCTACACTTCAAATGATGGCAAATAATTAATTAGCATCGATAGAAATGAACTTAGAGTCCATCCACAAGAAGACCATGACCAAAGAAACAAGCCATTTGCTTTACATGCTTGAGAGGCCACTTGGCAAAGCAGCAGCCCTTCCCTGAGTAAGCTCCCTGCCCGGAGAATGCTACCTCCACTGGGAAGGCAAAAAGAAATGTAGATGTTTTTAAACTGCCAGAGTCTCACCTGTTCCAAGACGCAGCACCCCCACTGCTCACGGTCCAGCCTTCGGGGAGGCACATGGCACCTTGTACAAGTAAGTGGCTGCTCAACGTCCTCTGAGAAATTAGACTCTTCTCCTTTCTAACTAAAAATCAAACCACAGAGCCCACTGGAAGCATGACTGCACTAAGCATCAGATCACAAAATCCACCTATCACCACAGTGGCCCCCATGCAGCACGTGCTCAACCCCTTCTGCTGTGGTGCGCGCAACACAGCCCCCGGTCGTCCCCGCGCGGCGGGCCACTCAACTGCGCATTCTTTGGGCAGGGGCTGTGCACCCCGCCCCAGCCCTGGCACCCAGGCCTTGGCTCGCACTCTGTACCCGCGGAGTGCTCAGGAATGCTCGACTAACCAGCACCCTTGCCAGCAGGGTGGACACCCTGAGCCATGAGGCGCCTTTCTCCTCATACAGTTGGGGGCTGAGGCATTCTAAAGGTGCTGTGGAATCTGGTTCCTCCCAGATTCACAGACTGAAGCCCCAAGCCCCACCATCGATGTGCGGTATAAGGAAGTGGGGCCTTTGGAAGGTAAGCTGGGTTAGATGAGGTCATGAGGGTGAGGCCCTCATGGTAAGATAAGTGCCCTTCCGAGAAGAGCTACTAGGTGCTTACAAGCCAGGAGAAGGGCCCTCACCAGGCACTGAACCTGCCTATGCTATGATCCTAGACTTCCCAGCCTCCAGACCACAAGAAATGAGTGTGTTGTCTGAGCCCCCCAGTCTGTGGCGTTTTATTCAGGGGGCCTGAGCCGACTAAGACAAGGCCAATTACAGGCACAGATGTTTCTCAGCAAAAGACAGCTCCAAGCCTCATCACTAGGCAGGGCAATTATGCCCTTTGACCCGGGCAGAGCTGGCTGCTACTTCCCAGCAGACTTGATCACCTCTTTCTACCTGAACCACTACCTCTTAGACGTCCTGAAATAGAACTTACAGCTTCCTGTCTGTCTGTACGCATTGAGCGTCTCCTCTGCACTGCCAGCGCAATGCACAGTGTCCTTATCGGGGGGGACACTTGACCCAGGGCATCACCCCATCCCCAGGAGCAGCACTTGGATGAACGAGAGCCCCACGTCGGCCCCTGCACTCAGTCTAAGGGCCTTCGAGCAGCACACTGCAGAGTGCAGGCCCAGAGCACCAGGCTCTCCTCACACTCAGGGAGCAAGGATGGAACCCTGAAAACCAGCACAGTCCCTGCAGCAGAGACCAGTACCTGTGGGAAGGGAGCCCCAAGGCCTCATACCAACCACTCTCAACATGAGCAGACAAAGCTGACTTCAGTGCTTGTCTTCCACGGGGCCTCCCTGCCCACACATTACTGGGCTATTCAGCACACCTGAGGGGCCACCAAATTCCCTGGTCAGCTTCGCTGATATTTAACTCTGCAACAAAGCATTTAAGGGTTGGCCCCGGGCCAGCTGCCTCACTCCAAGTTAGGAGGACTCCAACTCTCCGGGCCACCACCCTAGTTTTTAAAATACACATCGTAGCACATAGTTCATGGCTTCACAGGCTACTAAGTGCTCTGAACGCCCTGTCAGCACGGCTATCTCCAGAATCCCGGGCAGGGCCCGGCAGGGAGAGAGCAGCTCTGGAGAACAGTAAGTGGTTCTCTTTCCCCTACTCTTCCAGGAACTGCAATGGGCCAGGGCCCCTTCTACTGGAAAACGACTGGACTGCTCATGGGGACCCAGAAGTGCCCACCCAGGAGAGGCCCCAAGTAGCACCTCCTGGAGACACCTGCATCTTGGATGCTGGGAAGCCCAGGCAGGTGGGCAGCCAGGCCTCTCTGCTCTGCAGAGTAGGCTCGGAGCCCAGCGGGCCAATGCCATAGCCCCCGCTGCTGAACAAGCGACACCAGGAACCACACAGAGCGCAGGCGCGGACGTGGCCAAGGCCATCCGGATCATTCCCTCTAGTTCCCACCTCCAGCCCTGGCCCTGCACTCTGTCAGCTCAATTCCAACTCTCCACACTGAACAAAGACTAATGTAGGCAAAAGCTTCCTGTCGGCTTGCCTGGAGCCCCTTGAGGTCTTCAGGGGTCACTGAAGTGCACACAGCAGGCACTAAAATGTTTGTTGAGTGAACAAGTCAAAGGACAGGGAGACAGACATGTTATGTTCCCATTATATGAAGCAGGCCAAGCTTCTGATAGACCAGAAAGCGGGTCATTCTGCACAGAGGCTTTTTTGGGAGGTGGGAACACCATCAGACTCAGAACTTCAACTCTGCAGCTTCACAAAGGTCCACCAGGACTGCAGTATCATCTGCCTTGTGGCTCCCAGACAGGCCCAGACTTGATTTGGGGCCAAAAGGAAATGCACAGATCCAACACTCTCTCTGCCCTGTGTCCCAAACTCCCAGGATTCAGGGCAGGCAGCAGCCCTCGGTCCTTG
Organism: Vicugna pacos; assembly: GCF_048564905.1. Lineage (NCBI taxonomy): Eukaryota > Metazoa > Chordata > Mammalia > Artiodactyla > Camelidae > Vicugna > Vicugna pacos. Next base: position 94,124,049 of record NC_132991.1, on the reverse strand, counting down.
CCCAGAAATACTTGACTGTTCTGTGCCTCCAGGGACTGTTGCTGCAAGCATCTCTCCAGTGCCAGCCTGGAGGATGTCCCTGAGAACCACCCTGGGGACACAAATGAAAAGCTGGTGTGGCCAAGGTACCAGTACGATAGCGGCCTCGCACTGGCCAGCTGCTCCCTGGCAGAAGACCTCAAGGGGCCCGGTATTTCCAGGGACAGCTGACTCCACCCATCATCTTCAGACCTGTGCCCACTATTCCAGGAAAAAGAACAGGAGCTTCCGCTGTGCAGCCACCACCAGCCCTCACCACGAGGGACAACTGTCCCTGTCAACCTCCACTCTCCCACATTAACCCTAAGCCATCGGCACCACGCCAGATCCCCTACCATGTAAGGTCCATCAAGCACAGCAGTGAACCAGGAAAAAAATATTTTCGCCGAAGTCCCTGCAGTCTTTCCTCCGGGCCGCAGAGCCCAGATGCCCCCTCAGTGAGGGCTGCCCGCACACGGCCTTCAGCTCTCAGTCCTCCCTGGGAGTGTGGGCTGCAAACACTCCCCACCTCAGGCCAGACCCAGCTGCTGACTGGTTGCTGCAGAGCAGGAGGGCCTGACCACCCACCTGACTGGGGACAGCTCTGCAGGACCACACTTGCTCCAGGGGAGAGGCTGTCGTGGGGCCTTCCTCAGAGCTAAGTTCTCCCTCCGCCTGCTCCCCTTCCTTCACCGCGCTCCGCAGGTACCAGACCCAAGGATCCTCTTTAGTGACTACACTGCATGCCACACTCCCTACTCCTGGGAACCTGGCCCCTGGCACCAAGTCCCAAGGACACATCAATACACTTTTTTACAACTTACTGACCCTCACAAGTAACATTCTCACGTGAGCCAAAGCCACAGCCCAGGATGACAGTCCTGACTGCAGCAGTCTTGCTGCACTCAGACAACCTACTTTTCTCCAAGTCCCCAAAGGGGCATTTCACCTAGAAGGATTCTCACAACAGTCACTCCCTGCCCCAGTGTCCCACCATGCCCAGCACAGCCATGGACTCTGCCAGATTCCACTTCGAGCATCAGAAACCCCCAGAAAGAAGGCTGCTGCCACATCCAGTCAAGCAAAGGAGCATTCTGGGTGTGGACCGAGCAAACAACACTCAAGAGCATCCTTTATTGGGTATCTCTGTTCACAGCTTCCTCTCTCGGGTCAAGTCTGTCCTTCTTCTCCACCCATCCTCCACAAGCCCAAACTACTCACTGCTCAGTCAGCCTGGCCAGGTCTGGCAGCCCCAAGGCAGATGGGGAGAGAGGTCACGTGTGCGACTACTACACTGAGCCCCTGCCGCACAACCACCCATCAATTCCAAGTGTTTTGGGCCCCAGAAACCCAATAATCCCTAGTGCCCCAGGAGAATGGAAACAGATGGCCTCTCCTTGATGAGTCTCGCAAGATCAAAGAATCTTAGCTGGGCCCTGGAAACCCAGCCAAAGACATCATCAGTCCTGGGAGCTAGGGCAGAGTCCAGATTTATGGGCCTCAATGGGCCCCCCTGGGCTGCCAGGCCCAAGAGTCATTTGAGAGCTCCCAGGAGAATCCTTGAGCAGGGCAGGGTGTGGTGGAACCCCTGGGCCTCCCCAAATTCTCTTTTCTGTGGACTAGCACTTCTGCCTGCTCCTTCAGTTTCTGCTTGCTGGGCCTGTTCCCCAAGCGCCTGCCTGACCCCAATATGTGGGTCTGGCTGTCTTGCTGCAACAAGACTGCAACCTGGGCAAGCTTCGTAACCTCTGATTCTCAGTTCTTCAGCTCTAAGGTGAACCATTCACCTGGCAAGGCTCAGTGAAAGTCAAACAAGAATTGCCTACAAGGTGCCCCGTGGAAGGCCTGGCCCCAAGTGCTCAGTGGAAAACAGCTGCTGTCAAACATGGCCAGGTGGGAAAGACGGTGCAGCCTATTTGCCAGCTTCCCACCGGCTCTTCCTCAGCTGCAACTCCCTTCCTCACTGAGACTCTCCAGGCACCAAAACACCCTCTCCTCGACTTGAAGGACTACAACCCCACACATCAAACCCCTTCCCTAGCTTGTTTGTCTCCCTGCTTTCTCTGTAGATGGAACCCTTGAACCAGCATCCAGGAAAGAGACTCAAGTCCTGTCAGGCCACCCAAGTGAGGTGCTGCAGCCACGGCCCCAACCTCTGACCCCGGAGGGTAGAGCTTCCAGAGCAGTAACAAGCTGAATACAGTCTAACGCCCTCCCTGACATAGAAGGTATTGCCAGAGGTCAAAAACGATTCTCACTCTATTCGTTAACCCATCATCTATCAGGCTGGGAAAGCCAGAGCCGAGCCAAGATTCCGGGGCAGAGAGGGAACGAGGATGACTGCACCACCGATGTCTCCACGAATCCACGCCCCCCGACCCCCATTCCCACCCCTTCCCAAACTTAGCAGTTGCTCTGTTTCTGAGAAGGTCCAGTAGATCCATTCCTGGACATACAAATGCCAGTAACCCTCAAGCTGTCTACCTAATGCAACAGGAAAACAGGCAGTTCTAACAAAAGCCTTAACCCTTCCATGCTTCCTAGTCGTCTCCTTACAGCCATCAAAGGTGGACACGCGGCACACAGTAGAAAGTGCTGCAGCTTGTACGTTCCTTAAAGGCAGGATCTGTCTCTTCTTCAGCTTTTGCGGTCCTCATGGCCCTAGGGAGCCGCGTCTGCACTCAATAGTTGTAAGTCTGTTCAGTGAATAAATGCAGAAGTCCCACACAAACACACGCAAGTGCACATACATGTATCATATAAACCCTTCTCCGGCGACTACGGCTCTAGGACACCGTTATCAATTCTGTGATGGGAATTAATCTGCACAAGGCTCTCAGGCTGTGACTTGAATAAACCAGAAAAGGATCCTAAGAGACTACTGAACTCTCCCCTTTACAGATCAGACACGCCGGTGCTGAGGCGTCCAGGAGAAAGGAAGGACTCCCGCGACCTCTGCCAAAGCACAGCAGCCAGGTTAATGGCAGCACTGAGACCAGACCTGTAGGCCTGCTGGTTCCTGGCACCTCACTCCCTCCACTAGCATTCTGGCAGCCCCCTCCCGAGAATATTCCAAGTGTCTAAGACTCGCCGCGGTTTTAATACCATTTTCTTGCCATTAGCATTGCCACAGGGTGTACACAGTGCAAAGTCCCTCAGTTGAAAGCAATCAAGAGTTTTATTTTAAAGTATTTTCAAACAGGTATTTTATTCAGCCACAGGCTGCTTCGTATCCCAGAAGAGCCTCAGCCAGACTTCATTTTGCGGCATATAAGAGTAGCTCACATCACAGGGATGGTCATTACCTTTAACAAGCAGCCTGTCTCTCACAGAAACCCGTCGAGTGGAGTCGGAGGCTGCAGCTGGCGCCCGGGACCCTTTGAGACCGTCATCTCGCTTCAGCTTGCTTGCCAGTGTCAGCATTACTGCTGCCTTCACCCTGAAAGACCAGAAGCAGGTTAAGGGTTCATCTCCAGACACTTCATGTCCAGTGACTGAACAGTGAAGACAATTATGCAAAGGGGGTTTTTACTTCTTTTTCTATACTTTACAGAAATATTCAGCATGGAAGGTACATTAATAAGACTGGACTCCTTCATAATGTATTTGGGTAATCTCTATGCCTCTATAATCTAATTTTTTAAAGTATGAATGAGAAATTTAAAAGTGGGAGTCAAGCATTTAAATTTAACATTCACTGGGTGCCAGGGCCTGGGCTGCAACAATGACAATGCCCCAGGGAGCTCCCCTCGTCCGCTGTAAGTTGGCCCATCCCTGATGTGGGGACCTGCGCGTAGGGCCCCAACGCCTGGCCCATTGCAGACTGAGTTGAGCATCGGCCTCTGGTGAGAAGGGTGGGCACACTGCAGTGCTTCCTTTCCTTCTTCCTTTAATAAACATGTGGCTGGAACCTTAATAAGCATCTTCATATTTATCTCTGTTGTGTTGCACTTACATAGTTAGGCAACAGCAACATCGGGATTAAGTTATAATCAATGCCCCAGATTAGGTTCTTTTCACTGGCTGCTTCCAGCCCACCTATACTTCAGGTTCCCTCACTAAAAGCTCACTGGGAAGGACAATAAAGACCAAAGATGATGCATCTGACTGCTTGGGAGAAAGGACTAACAACGTTCACACAACTGTCCTCTAGAATCTGCCTTCCATTTCTAACATAAACTGCCATTCATCTGGCAGGCCTCCTCGCTCTTCTCGCTTGCTTTACCATTTGGAGAGCGATTCTGGAACTTCTTTTGACTGAGGACAAAATGGTCACCAGCCCAATTTCCATACTTCCCTTTGTTGCCTTAATATAATTTTCTTTCAATACCACTCTGATCATTTTCAAGAGAAAATGATCTGCAATTTCCAGATGAAAAACTTGACTTAAGTACAGAACTTTTAGGTTGAGGCGCAGATCTTGAAAGCCAAACTATGAGAACAACCCTCCCCCACTGGCATTTTTAACCATTTTAACGCAGGCCCCTCACACAGCTTTTCACACCGTCTTCTGCGTATCCCCCCACCCAACAAAGACTGTGAGATTTTGTTTTCTATTAATTATCCCATGAAAACAAACTGTGCAGGACCTATGCACAGACACACACACCTGACCCTTTAAGAATCACTGCTCTAAATGCTTCAAAAGACAGTTCTATCACATATTAGTGCTCACAAGCTCCTAGAATTTCAAATCTGGGGAGGACTTCTCCCCCTGATTTCCTCTTTTTTAAGGATGTGGACCCTGGGACAACTGGGGCCCAGGAACTGGGTTTTCTGAGGCCACTCAGTTGCTGTAAGAGGTGACCACAGAAACACTAGTTTCCCCCTCGTGGATGAGGGGAACGCTTTTATCCTAAATGTGGTGATGGCTTCAGAGGTCTATACCTACATCAAGAACAACTATGAACAGTTCAGTGTACTTCAGTTACACCTAGATAAAGGTGACAAAAGTGTGAAAACAAACCAACACTGATTTCTTCATTCCCACACCACCATGCTGTCTCTTCAGGTGGACCTGCAGAGAGGACCATAACCACCGAACACACATCTCAGCTCCACGCAGGGCAGGGAACTCTCAGCTCAGTTTACAGAGCAAGCTCACAAGGGAGGCCTGGGGTGGGATGGAGTCAGCACACCCTGGGGGCTCCAGCCACAAGCTACCAGGGTGCAGCACCATCTCGAGCCAGGACCTCTTACTGAGCCCACACCTGGAATGATCTTGTCAGAAATCCCTCAAGCAGACCTGGGTCGCAAAGCAGTGTTTGCCTCCCCAGCAGTCCACTGCCAGGCACCCAGACTCGGGCACATCAGTCCTGCAACATCGACAGGGCCCCCTGATGATGGGCCAAGATGTGCCTCTATCACAAAGTCTGTATCCTCCAGCTGACCTTGGTCACACAAATACAGCAAACAATAAAAACACAGCCTGTGGAAAGAGAGGTCACTAGGCAGGACTCTAGGAAAGTCACACTAAAGAGCCCAACAGAAAAGTGAGTCCCAGGGCACAAGCCTGGTCTGCATCTACCTACCTCCCTGAGGACCTGCACTGAGGGAGCTGCTTGGAGGGTCCTGGCAAGACTCACTCACACGAAGAAAGGCTCACACCAACTCTTCCGTGTCACTGCAGTCTGAGGACTCTGCTTAATTCTCGTACCCCCTACCCCACACTGATTCTTCTCCGTGGGCAGTGTATGCCCCATACTCCATTCTACTGAGGTTCCTGGTTTGCCATCTTCAACAAGTTTCTGGCCCTGAATAAAATACACGGGGCACTGACTGTATAAGATGTGAAAGAAAGTAACACTGGTGTTTTGTCTTCCTAACAGTCTAAGAACTCGAAGTGTGTAAGGACCATCTATTTCCCCATCACTGGTATCATTTTCACCTGCCACTTTGAGGATAAACCAAAGGCCTGATTCGGGAATGTTTCACAGGTGTCAAATTAACTACATACAAAGAGGGCTGAACAAAAATAATTATTCAAACTGTCAGGTTAGAGGGAGAGGGTACAGCTCAGTGGTAGAGTGCATGCTTAGCATGTACAAGGTCCTGGGTTCAATCCCCAGTACCTCTGTTTAAACAAACAAATAAACCTCCCACCCTCAAAAAAAAAAAGTTAAAAAAAAAACTGTCAAGTTAGCTGAACACCTGCAGTTTGCCTGGAATCCTCTTTTCCTTCTTCAATATGCTTCACCTCCTTGAAGACCTGGTTTAAAACTAAACTTCTCCTTTGTTGTAAATCACACGCTGACTATGGCAGCATTTTGGGGAACAGATCAACTATACAGAACAGCATGCTCAGTCTCTAAATTCCAAAACCTGTAACTGGCCCATTTAAGTTCTTCCTCTGGGTGGGACTGACTTTCAGACTGTTCAGCTTTTTATGTGCTATTTATTAGTCTCGTCATCAAGTGGTATCTACTCAGTGGTCCTCCCCGTAGTGGCAAAATCAGGCCATGTCACCTGTGCCAGGGCCAGTTAGCTCATGGGGTGGAGAACTCCTCATTTACAATTCCTGCCCTGGAAAAGTCCCAATCTGAGTGTAAAAGATGGAACTGCAGGCCACTAGGGGTCAACCAACTTCTCCAGCCAAAGAGGCCCAGATCAGGACATAAAAAGTGTACACCCCACCCTCCTCCTTTAGAATGCCAGGGCCCAGGAACCTCCCACTGGAACAGGGGTTGGCTGACTGACGATCTTTGGAGCCCAAGCCTTACATTTCAGCAGTAAACCTGCACCCCCTGCACTGCCTACCACCTGAAAGGCAGGTATGTGCAGGGGGAGCTCCTCAAGCCCCACACCACCTAGCCTGGTGAGATTTCTGTCTTTGAACATCTCTCCCACCCTTGCCCTCCCCCTGCCTTCATCCCCTTACCCAGCCAGGAATCCTCTGCACGAGGAAGGTAGGCCTCCTCCCTGTTCCTCTACAACAACACCCTGCCCATTTCTGGAAGCTTCCACTCAATCTGACATCAAGGTCTGGAATGTCCTCCCTCTCTTTGCCACCTAATCCTACTTCTTCCTTTGGATAACAGATTACTGTCCAGATTCCAACATCTGCTACAAGAAGCCGTCTCCAGCCACTCCAATGCATCCTGACCCCACTCCAGCGCTGCAGGGAAGGAAGAGAGGGGCGGGCCCAGTCCTTCGTGTGACAGATGAGGAAACTGACACCCAGGGAGGGGAGGGCCACACCCAAGATTACACACCAGCAGAACCAGGTCTAGCATCCGAGACTTGGCCGTACTGCCTGGTCCAGGATATCCTCCCCCTCTCCTCTGCCCCGGGTAAGATCCTCCAAACTAGCCGTGGGCGCCCCCAATTGTGGGAAAGCTGCAGGCGAGTTGGCGAGGCGGGAGGCTGGCTCCTCACCCTCCCCGCTCCGCTGGCCTAGCCCGATTCCGCAGGCGGTCAGGAGTGGGACTGCCGGCGTCCGAGTCCCGCTTCCTCCGGCCACGACGGGCCGGTGACCTTGGGCCCGCTCGGCGCTGCGTTTCCTCCTGGACAATGCGGCTCGCAACTCCCCGGCGACGGCGGGCGCAAGCGAGGCCGTGCGTGTGCCGGGCACCAGTCGGGGCTCCGTGCGGGCTGTCCCTCCGGCCCCGCCACGGCCCACGGCCCACGCCCCAGCCCTGCACCCCCAGGCCCGCACCCCGCAGCGCCTGCCCGCCCTCCGGCCCCGGCCGTGAGGAGCGGCGCGGCCTGAGGCGGCCCCGACGCCGCCCGCCCTCCGGGTGCACCGGCGCCGCGGGAGCCGAGCCGCCCTCGTGCCCGCGGCCGCCCCTCGCCCCCCGCAGAGCCGCACGCTCCTCACCTGGGCACCCCGAGACAAGCGAGGCGGGCCCGGCGCCCAACACCATGCCCGGCCGGCCGGCGGCGGCGAGACGCGGCCCCTCACAGCCGCACCGGCTCGGGGCGGCGGGACCGGAAGTGGCGGGGCGGGGCCTCAGCTGCTCTCGCCTGCGGCGGCGGCGACTTGCAGCGGGCACTTTAAAAAAAAAATTCAAAGCTCCGAAGAACTTTATTTGGAACCTGACATGCGAACAGCGCTGTACGCCGGCTGGGACTTGGCTGGGCCTCGCTCATTGGCGGCAGGCGCTGCCGGGGACGGGGGCGGATCTCGAGGTACCCGCTGATTGGCCAGTGGCAGCCGGGGGCGGGATCGCCCAGTCAGTTCCCGAGCCTGCGCGCCACCGCCCGGGGCTCTGCGCTGTATTCCTCCCTCCATTGATTTGGTTCTGTTCTAGGCCTGGGCCCGCGACTCAGAGGATCCCCGGGCAGCCTGGCCTGCAGGGGCGGCCAGGTCGGTGCTGACTGCCTCGGTGGATGGGGCGCCCGGGGTGTGCCCATCACAGTGCTTAGAATGCAGAGGACAGGGCCGCCCCACAGCCTGCAGTGAGAAGTGAGGGGGCGGGACGGTCAGTCGGGCAGCCTCCAAACCCCAGCCTGCCCTGGGCAGCCTGCAGAGCAGTGGGTGGGTCCCTTCCTGTTCTTGCCTTACGGGTTTTTAATTCCTTCTGTTATCTCTTACACTTTTGTTAAGTACTTCCTTTAAAAAATCTGTTTCAAATTGTTCTACTTCTAGCTTGCTGAGTACAAATTCTCACGTCCATCCGCATCCTGGTGTGGTTGGTAATAGGCGCTCTGGCAGAGTCAGGCAGGGCTCCGGGAGGAGTGAACCATCTAAAGGAAGAGGTTCACCTCGTGGACAGGGAAGAAAGAGCCAAGGGGTTAGAATTTTATTTCCAGGAGCCCCACTGAGAGGTTTTAAGCAGTGGAGTGGGAATAGCAAGTTTCCTTTCCAAAAGAGGCTTCTGGCCCTGAGAGAGCTGGTGGGAGGGGAGCCAGGCAGAGAGGAGACCAGTCAAGAAAACGAATTCATGGCATTCCTTCTGTTTGGGGACAGTTTCCTCCTTTTTAACCTGGCTAACTCCTAAATTTTCCTAAGCTTAGACACCACTTGCTCAGAGAGGGCCTAAAATCCGGGAGGTGCAGGTGCCCCTCTGTGACTTTGCTGGAGCCCTGTGATCCCCCTTCCTGGTGCTCAAGACTTACAGTCAATGCCTGTTTCCCTAAGCTCAGCTCCTCAGACCCTTCTGTGTTTCCCATCCTTTTAACCCTCCTCCCCCATCCTGACACGTAACAGGTGGTCAAAACACATCTGCCAGATAAATATTGCATGGGCTTGTTGCAGGGGTCCTGGTGGAAGAAGATAAGGCCTTGAATCTAGGCAGCGGGTAAAGAAAGGTACACTGGACTGGCTGAAGTCCTTGTCTTACTGTCGACTGAAATAAATGCGCAGCCTTAAGAGTTATGTTTTATTTGGCGGGAGGACTCGAGCTGGGATGACAGTCTCTCAGATTGCTCTGAGGGACTGCTCTGAAGAGGTAGGGGAGGAGCTAGGATATATAGGAGCTTTACAACAAAGACTGGGTAGTTGGAACAATGAAAGATCGCTTGTTATCTAAAGAAAACCAGGCATCTCAAGTTAAAGAATTTAGTGCTTTTCTATGTATGGGAGGAAGCAAACATTTGGGCTCACTGAGTTCATTCCTTTGAGAAGCACCCAGCTATCTAGGGCCAGCGTCCTGTCCTTTATTATCCTGAGTCCGCTCAGAGGGCACCATTCTGAGTGGCTGCAGAGGCTAGGCTGCAGGCCTGTCCCCACTGGGGGGTGGCGGCAGCCGCTGATGACTTGGCTTCAGCATTTTTTGTTTACTGATATGGTTGCAGTATTTTCATTCACATTACTAAGCAGCACTGTCTACAGGATGGCCTGTAGCACACACTGGCTCACAGTGGCCCAAATCACCACTGTGGTCAATGGAGCCACTTCTGCTTTCATTTCATGAGGCTGCCTTCTGCCTTCACCTGAGCCTTATTTAGGGTTTACTAGGTTATTGACTCGTGTAATCCTCACAGCAACCTCATGAAACTGGTATTTTATTATCCCCATTTTATAAATGAGGAAACTGAGGCACTGAAGTTAAGTAGTCTGCCCGACATGGCAGAGCTGGGATTTGCCCTCAAACCATGCACCATGTCCCTTAGGCAGCTGGTGCTGCCATCAGCCAGAAGAGGGGCCAAGCTGGCCCTCCTGTTTCCTGGAGAAGCAGTCTGTTTTCATCTGGAGCTCCTTCAGAAACAGAACTTTCACTAGCTTAGGCACAAAAGATTTAGAAGACTAGGAGGTATGTACACAGGATCTAAGGAGGAAACAGGGAACCTGGCCTCTAATTCCCATTGGCTCCATCTGAGTCTTGGCCTCTGGGGACTGGCCTTGTCCTCCCAGATGCCTCCCCCATGCATGTGGGAGGAAAGGGTAGAGGACCAATTGTGAGCCTGTAATAGGGAAGAACCTTTGTATTCTATTAATAAGTTAATCACTAAAGGGATGTTGCCTATAAGCTTAAATTATCTCATAATAGCCCATCTGTAGGAACCCTGCCTCCCACGTAATGAGTGTTAAGGTTAAATACCTTTGTTTAGCGCAAAGGAAACATCCTGATCAGGCCCACCCATAAATGACTGCAGGAAGGAAGAAATTAACACCTCCCCTCTAGAGTCTGAGCAGAATCAGCACTTCACCCCTCTACCCACTTTTAGTATAAAAGAAGCCTGAATTCTAACTTGGGGAAGATGGTTCTTAGGGACACTCATCCACTATCTTCTCAATCTGCTGGCTTTCTGAATAAAGTTTCTGTCCCTCGCCCCCACAACTTGTCTCTCGGTTTATTGGTGTGGTGTGCAGTATGAGCTTGGATGCGGTGACAAGCCTTCCAGAGGAGGTCTGGTGCCCGAGAAAGAGCAGGTGGACACAGTTCATCCATCAGAGGTCCTTCCCATCTCCTTCACTCTTACCCCTAGAACTTCCACCCAGGCTTCCAGCTGGAGCATGCAAGGGATATGTCTCCTGTCTTTTCAGCCATTCCCTGCCTCTGGACACAAACTGGCCTGGCCTGGTCTGGGGTTCGCTGACCTGAGTGACATGGTACTGTCAAGCCAGGGCTCCGAGCACCCTCCAGCCTGGGGCTGCCTGCCAGCCACTGTTGGACCTGGGTGCCTGCTATATAGGGGCTTCCCCTAGGGAGGCCCTAAGGGGCCTGTCTTCCACTCCAGTCCTCCCTCCTGCATTCACTGTGGATGGAGCAGAGCTCTCCCACATCAGCAGCACCCCATCAGGATAGACATTCCTGGCTCCATGTTTCAGTAGAGGATTGCCCTGAGAGGTAAAACCTGTCACCTGAGCCAGCGCCCCTCCCCCTCGTCCAAGTGCTCATGCCCCTTCCTATGTCCCACACTGTCCTGTGGACTCCAGGCCTTCGCCAGGGCAAGACCTTAGCAATGCTCCAAACCCAGCCCCTTGCATGGATTGGGAAACAACCCTGGCAACACGAGATGAGGAGTAGTGTTGGTGGAAGGGGCCAACTCAGCCCTCAGCTGGTCCCTGCTCCAACCTGTTGTTCCAGGTTATACAGCTGTGCATCCTGCCCCCCAACCAGGACCTGTTCTAGGGAGCACAGCCCAGGGCACTGGAGACCAGGCCTGGACACACACAGGCCTGTGTCCCTACAGATCTGTTTCAGTAGGTCAAGAACTGTGATGAGCATCTACTAAGTGCTGAGGGCCAGCAGGGAACAGGATGTACAACGTGCAGACCCTACCCTCCCAAAGCAGGAGCTCCTTGAAGAATGGGTACTCAGTAAATCACTACAGAATGGGAGACACAGCTCTGACCCCTGAGCTCTGCTCTGCACACTGGAGATCAGAGTCTTCTTAGTCCCGTTGGAGTTTAGAGACTGTTGGGGGAAGGAGCCAAGAGGACAGCTACGCTGACCACAACCCTCACCTTAGACTCCAGCTGGGGAGGCTTGAAAACAAATGTACAAAACCCAAGTTCCTCCTGGTGCTTTCTGTTGCTAAAACTGGAGATGGTACACTACTGTTAGGGAAAGCTGTATTGGGCCCCTTAGGAAGAAAGGAAGGGCCCTGGGTCTAATTTGGAGAGGAAAGGATTAGGCCATGATGAGACCAAACAGTGGCTGGCCATGATTATGGGGTACCAGGGGAGGCTGTCTTAACCAAGACCCTTTGGCACCCTTGGTGACCCATTCTGGATCCTCCATAACCTGAGGGAAGGGCAGGCCCCCTATAGTTGGGCCAGATAGAGGCTTGAATGCTAATGATGATGTAAGTGGCGATCCAGGCAGCAGATAACTGAATCTAAACAGTGTGACTTTAATTACGTATCTGTTATAATTAACTTCTGATCGCTCTTTTAACTGGCCTCCAGGGAAAGCATCATGTTTCCTTTTATTCCTTCAAAATATAATAAAATGGGCCATGACAGCTTCCCTGAAAAGGGACTGAATCGGAGTGGTGGTTTAAGTATTACAGAACGGAGATGTTCTCCTCACCCTGAAGCAACATTGGGCACATTGTAACAAGGGCTGCACGTCCTAACCGCAATGGAGATGCCGCGCAGTGAGGTCCCCGGGGTCCCCGCTGCCCCTCCCCGCAGGCGGTCCTTCTGGGATTCTCCCCATCCAGGCCGCCCGTCAGACCAGGCCCCCAAGTGGCAGAGCCCTGGGTGAACATCACACGGGAGAGAAGCTGCCTCCCGCCTTGGAGGCTTTTGCTTTTACTTTCTTACAGAAACGTATTAAAATCGTCTGCCTTCGCCACACTCTCCTGCTCCGCATTGCATGTGCTTTGGTATCAGTCACTGAGCTCAGTTCATGTTTTCAGGTGTTTCCATGCTGCTGATGAAAAGTGACGCCTTTTCACTGTTTAGTTCTGGTAGGGGACATAAATAGTAAAGACGTATGTGTGCGTGTGCGCATCTGTGACCATACGTGGTAGGCTGAATAACAGCCCCTGAAATGACCTTGAACTAATTGCTGGAACTTGTGACTATGTTACTTTATGTGGTACAGGGACTTTGCAGATATGATTAAGGATTTTTAGATGGGGGGCACTATAGACTGAATGTGTACGTGCCCCTAAAATTCATATGCTGAAATCCTAGCCCCCAAGGAGATGATATCAGGAGGTGGGGCTCCTGGGAGGTGATCAGGTCATGAATGGGATTAGCGCCTTATAAAAAGAGACCAGAGAGCTCCCTTGTCCCTTCTGCCACATGAGGACACAGAGACAAGTTGGCCATCTAGGAATCAGAAAGTGGAACCTCACCAGATACCAAATCTGCCGGCATCCTGACCTTGGACTTCAGCCTCCAAAGCCGTGAGAACTACATTTCTGTTGTTCATAACCCACCCAACCTGTGGTGGCTTCTTAGAGCAGCCTAAGTGGGCTGGAAGGAGCCTCCTGGATCATGCAGCAGAATCACAAGGCCCTTACACAGGGGGTCAGCAGGTCAGGGTCAGCACATGTGACGGTGGAAGCAGAGCTCGGGGTGACTGGAGGAAGCAGCCCAAGTCAAGGAGGACAGTGGCCTCTGCAAGCTGAAAAAGGCAAGACCATATAGCCCCCAAATCCTCTGGACAAAACCACTGATTTTGGGTTTCTGACTTTCAGAACCTCAAGAGAACAGTATGTGTTTTAAGTTGCCGTTGGTTTTGGCACCCGTAGGAAGCCAACGTACCGTACCTTCAGGACGCGTGCTGGGGATGGGAGCTGGTGGCTTCAGGGCAGCCCGGGCTCCGGGTGTCCAGGAGGCCTCCCTGCAGGGCCAGGCAGGTGCCGTCCGCCCAGGGCTCAGCACGACACACTCGCAGGGGCTCAGGGTGCTCCAGTCGCTCTTGCAGCGAAGCACCGCTGCTTTGTGCCTTGTCTAGTACCTATAGTTTCTGTTGCTCTAGGTGTCTGACATTGTCCACTTCAGTGAAAGCTATGGGGAAAAAACGCCACAAAACACTGTTTTCTCTTAAATAAATAAAAAACGCATAGCTGAAAATGTATGCCCATTAGAGTTAATGCAAACACTGGAGGGAACGAGGAAGGAACGTGACAGGGAGCAGCCACCTCGCGTTCCGAGCCTCTTTAACAGTCCAGGGCGACGTCCACTGGTCCCCGTCTTGGGCTGCAGCCCCTGGGCCCACGCTAGGGTCACCCAAGGCAGTCACCTGGCACTTCAAGGCAGTCCCATCTCTAAGGAGAGCCCCTGCCCCTGCAGCCACAGCTCTCTCTCACCAGAGACTGGGGTGAAGAACAGCATTCCAGGAACTGCTTTCCAAACCCTCATGACTGCCATCCTCCTCGAGAACTCCGGTGACGGCCATGCTGTGGCTCCATCCATAAAGAGGAGGAGCCACCATTCAGAGTGGACGTGGGCCACTGCTTGCTCCGTTGGCATCGGGTGACCCAGCACAACCCTTAAGGAGGGCAAGAAAAGTCCTAAAAGCCTTCAAATCTTTTGACCCAGTAATTCTACTCTAGGGATTGGCCTGACGGCGCAGTCAAAAGTGAAAAAAGCCCCAGCACAAATATGTCCCTCATTAGAGAGTCTGGAAGCAGCCTCAAGCTCAATATTAGGAGAAGGTCAACTAAGTTAACATTCATTTACGCACAAGAATATTATGAAGCGATGAAGCTTGATTGTTATGCAGAGTGAGTAGAACCGTGAACATACTTATTAAGTTAAATGAAACAATCAACATTCAAATTGTATAAATCCAATGACTGCAATTCTGAAAAACAAATATACCCGCAGAGTCTAGAAGTAAATGAACAAAAAAGAATATAATTTTTCTGTCAGAATGGTAGGATTTTGAGTGGATTTTCCTAATTTTTTTCCTTCAAACTTTCCCTTATATTGTTTATTTTGTCTTCATAACAATACAAAGGTCTCTTTTAAACATGATTGACCCTTAACTTGGGGCACAGGTCTCAGGTCAGATAAGTGATTTTAATGATACTGCTCATGAGAGGAAAAAGTATGCAGACGTGTAAGTCTTCCCTAAACAGATTGTTTAAAAAACACAGGCCATCCAAATCCTGCTTCCAAAAGGTTTCCTAATTTCAAGAATTTCTTTCTTTATCTTTTAATATATTTTTATTGAAGTACAGTCAGTTTACAATGTTGTGTCAATATCTGGTGTACAGCACAATACTTCAGTCATACATGAACATACATATATTCGTTTTCATATTCTTCTTAACCATAAGTTATTACAAGATATTGAATATAGTTCCCTCAAGAAGAATTTCTTAATTTCAAGGAGATAAAATTGCTTTGAAGTAGATGGTGACTGTTGGAGTTACTGTATTTGTTTTAGGTAAAATCCATGCTGCAGTAGAATGGCCTCTCCCTGTGCAATGCATACAGTACACTTAAGTCCAACAAATTCTGAATTTCTGCAAGAAAATACAGTCTGCCTCATGATAGTCCCCGAACACATGCTGCAGGGAAAAGCAGACACCACCTCCACCTGAGAGGCCAGGACAAAGACCTGCCGGAGCACCGGGCGGGATAGGGCGGGGGCTACGATGCAGAGATGGGACGGAGAGGCCCATGCCAGAGGATAAAGAAAGAGCCAGAGATATCCACCCTCACCATCATTATTACCAAGTATTATTCTGGAAGTTCTGGCTA
Organism: Vicugna pacos; assembly: GCF_048564905.1. Lineage (NCBI taxonomy): Eukaryota > Metazoa > Chordata > Mammalia > Artiodactyla > Camelidae > Vicugna > Vicugna pacos. Next base: position 94,108,475 of record NC_132991.1, on the reverse strand, counting down.
ACTCCATAAGGCATGCGCCAGAAACTGAAAATGGTTATTAGAAAGGATTAGGCAGCAGGGGAGGGCAGAGAGCGTGCTTAGCACGCACGAGGTCCTGGGTTCACTCCCCAGGGCCTCCACTAAGAAAAGAAAGAAAGGAAGGAAGGAAGGAAGGAAGGAAGAAGGGGAAGGAAGTATCAGGCAACATTACATAATGAGGCAATGGGATCACCTTGCCCCTAGAATACCCAAGAGGGAAATGAAAGCTGTGAAAAATTGTAAAACTGAACAAAGTGGCTGGGATTAAAAAAAAACCAATAGGTGTATTTTACATACTAACAACAGCCAGTGAAGTTCTCAAGAAACCCTTTTCACAATGGGGTGTTGAGGGGAGAAAGACATGTAAAATATTTAAATAACCTTATTGGCAAAGAGGCCTGACCTGGTAAAGAAAGTGACAAACCTTGTGTCTCACTTTGTCCCTCAGAGCGTACACGTGTGGATCACGGAAGAGCAGAAGGACGCTGTCTGCAGGGAAAAGCCCACATTGAGCGAAGGACCTGGCTGAGAACCAGCTGGGGGGGTGGGGACAGCGGGGCCTGAGCCGTTCAGAGTCCTCACGGGATGGCAGGTGTTTTCAACAGCGTCAGCCTGGAAGCCACAAAGTCCGCCTGCAGGGCCCTGAGGAAATCAGCGCTGGGGCACCTGGGGGCAAGCGGGGGCAGCGGCTCACGGAAGGAGCAGGTGGGCACCTCCTGGCGGGGACAAGGGTCCACCGTCTACCATTAAACAGGAACATTAGTGGCACAATTGCATGAATAGTATAATGCATTGTCTAAAACAGTCTGCTTAGACAGAGGCAAGTTTATGAACTGTTAGAAAATACCAGTTTGCTAGCACTGATGAGACAAAGAGCTGTAAAGGGAGGGGCTCAGACAAAAGAAAAGCATTCCTGTCCGCTCTGGGCTCCGGAAGCCCAAGATTAAGACGGAGGCAGGGCTGGTGCCCTCTGAGGCTGTGAGGGAAAATCTGCTCCCCCCTCTCTCCTTGGCCTGTAGACGCCGTCTTCTCCCCAACACTGTGTCTTCACATCATCTTCCCTCTGTGCGTGCTGGGCCCAAAGGTCCCCTTCTTATAAGGACACCAGTCACATTGGATTGGGTCCCACTGAGACAGGAAGGAGGCAGGGCACAGCCACTCAAGGAATGCCACAGCAATTAACATCAAAATGGTGAAAGATTCAACCCCCAGGAGGCCTTGGGGCTCAGGATGGTGGGAGATTTAACTTCCAGCAGATCTTGAGCTTCATTACATGCCCATTGTGATATATTAACGTGGTGAATAACACGCCCACAGGCACCAGGGCAGTCCCGAGGCTGGCCACAGAAGGTCAAAGGGTGGGAAATGGCCAACTTCCTGGGAGTCCCAGCCCCTTCCCCTTAGACTGGTCCTTCCACTTATTAGCATATGAAGCCACCAAGCCTATAAAAACTAGCAACGCGGCGCCTCGCAGCGGCCCCTCTCTCACCCTCTTTGGAGACCGCCGAGCCCACACTCTGTCTATGGAGTGTGTACCTACTTTTAATCTGAACACCTAACCCCATATCTCGCGGCCTTTCCCTTGCCTTTCAAAGTATCTGTCTGAATAAATCTACCTTCACTGAACTGTGGCTCGCTCTTGAATTCTTTCCTGCGCAAAGCCAAGGACCCACACTTGGCGGGGCACGTCCCAGGGGCTCGGCCGAGACCTGGGACACGGCCCTCCTCACGCCCCATATCCACTTTCCTGCATCACCAGTCCATTGACCTCATTTGATTTTAATTAACTCTTAAAGACTCTCTCTCTAAAGAAGGTCACATGGTGAGGTTCTGGGGTTAGGACTCCAATATGAATTTGAAGGGAACACAATTAGACTCATCACACATATACACCAGCTGCTGGCAGTCGCTCTGGACAATGGGATGGGGTCGGGGTGGAAACCCATATTTTCACTTCTTAGAACCCTGCGCTGTTTTGATTTGTATGTGGTAGGGAGAGTCTAGGGAATTTTTCAAAACACTGTCCATCAAGTGCTGAGAGAGGGGAGGGAGCTGCTAACCTTTCAGGTGTAGAAGCCATATGGGAACCTGGCTGAAGTGGGGGACTGCGGCACTGCTGGACTGGAGACCCCTGCGCCCCTGACAAGGAGGGGCGCTGGCTGCAGGACAGCCCTGGGTCTCCATAGGGGCATCTCAGAGAGACCTTTCTCTGGAGGTGGTCTGGGATGCTAAGGGTGTGCGAGCAGCGCAGTCCTGAGAGAGACAGCTTCCCCCATCTCCCGCCTCCACTCACACGGGTCCGCCCTGACCACAGCCACGGAGACAGAGGACAGCTAAGGGCAGGCAGGTCAGCCTCTAGTCCACTGCAGGGGCAGCCCCCACCCCAGCTACCTCAGTGAAAGTGAATGGTGAGAGTCAGGGCATGGGGACCCCAAGGCTGACAGGCCAGGAGGGGGAGGGGGAGGAAGAAGAAGAGGGGGGAAGGATGGGGGAGGTGGAGGGGAGGAGGAGGGGAGGAGCAGGAGCAGGAGCACAGGTTGCCAGACAAGGCTGGATACACTGCACTTCCGACCTCCGCCCCAGGGGCACACCACCCACCCCCAGCTCCACTTGGCACCGGGCTGCCAATCTGGGGGCCACGTGGAGGCGCTACCAGGGTCCGCCCAGAGGGGTGTCCTTCCACGAGGCGGCACTGGACAAGATGGCTCCGTGGGAGGGCGTCACAGCCCTGCGGGATCATTAACCGTCCTCAACTGTGCTGCTGAGAGAATCCATCTCGCCCACACCAGACCAGGCTCAGCTCATCCTCCCTCCTGGGCTCCTTATTTGGGAGTAAGAGAGGGAAGCCCCCTTCCCAGGCAAAGATTTCTTAAACAGAACACAAAAAGCACTAACCACAAGGACAAAAAGAATACCTGGGACTACATTAAAATTTAGACTTTCTCTTCATCAAATGACAGCATTAGGGTAGTGAAAAAACATGCCACACAGAGGACCTAAACAGGCCTTTCTCCAGTAAAGACGTACAGATGGCCAACAGGCACAGGAAAAGATGCTCAGCATCACTAATTATCAAAGAAATGCAAATCAAAACTACAATGAGGTATCACCTCGCACTAGTCATAATGACCATCGTTCAAACGTCCACAAACGATAAATGCTGGAGAGGGTGTGGAGAAAAGGGAACCCTCCTACACTGCTGGCGGGAACGTAGTTTAGTGCAGCAACTATGGAGATTCCTTAAAAAATTGAAAATAGGGTTACCATATGATCCAGCAATCCCACTCCTGGGCATGTATCTGGAGGAAACTAAAATTGGAAAAGACACATGCACCCCGATGTTCACAGCAGCACTGGTTACAACAGCCAAGACAGGGAAGCAACCTAAATGTCCATCAACAGATGATTGTAGAAAGAAGTATGTGTGTATATATATATATATATAAAATGAAATATATGTATGATGGAATACTACTCAACCATTAAAAAGAATGAAGAATGCCATTTGCAGCAACATGGATGGACCTAGAGATTATCATACTAAGTGAATTCAGAGAAAGACACATATATGATATCACTTATATGTGGAATCTAAAAAAAAATGACACAAATGAAGTTATTTACAAAACAAAACAGATCCACAGACATAGAAAACAAACTTACGTTACCAAAGGAGGGGTGGGAGGAATAAATTAGGAGTTTGGGATTAGCAGATACAGACCATTACATGGAACAGATAAACAACAAGATCCTACAGTATAGCACAGGGAACTATGTTCAATACCTTGTAATGACCTGTTATGACATATGAGGGAGAATATGTATGAATACGCATATGACTGAATCACTATGCTGTACACTGGAAACTAACACAACATTGTAACTCAATTATACTTCAATAAAAAGTAAAAAAAACCAAAAAAAACACAAGCCATAGAGTGGAAGAAGATATTTGCAGTACGTGTATCCTACAAAGGATTCAGATCCAGAACCTATAGACTCTGTAAATAAAAAAGAAAAGGCAGAAATTTCCAAAGGGAAAAACCAGCCAAAGACTTGGACAGGCACCACACAAGAGAAGTCATCTGGAAGGCAAGACGCACGTGACAGGTGTGCCTCCTCACTAGTCACCAGCGAAAGGCAAATGGACACCTCAGTGGGACATCCTTTCATACAGGTCAGAAGGCTTCAGATGAAAAGGGTGGGTATCACCCTATACCAAAACCAGATAAAGACATCACCCAAAAAAATGACAGGCCAATATCACTTATGAATATAGATGCACAAATCCTCAGCAAAATACTAGCAAATCGACTCCAACAATGCATTAAAAGGATCACACACCACGACCAAGTGGGATTTACCCCAGGCATGCAAGGACTTTTCAATGTCTGCAAATCAATCAACGTGATACACCACATTAACAAACTGAAGAACAAAAAATAAACGATCATCTCAACACAGGCAGAAAAAGCTTTTGATAAAAAATTGAATACCTCGTAGCAGCCTATAACGAAAAAGAATGTGAAAAGGAATGTGTATATATAACTGAATCACTGTGCTGCTCACGAGAAATTAACACTGTAAATCGACTGCACTTCAATTCAAAGCAACTAAGAAAGAAAAAAGAAAAGGGTGGAGAATACTCTTGGAGCAATTGCAAGCCTCACGCACTGCAGCTGGGACTGAAACTGGCACCTCGGCTTCGGAAAACAGGTGATACCTCCTAAAGCTGCACAAACGCTCACCGTGTGACCCAGCGCTTCCACTCTGAGCTGTTGATACAAATAGTCACACACATGCGCTCATCATGCCACCACGGGGCTTTTAAACATAACAGTATGTGTATGAAATCTCTTCGTATTGGGACATAGAGAGCCATAGTAGTCACTGTAATAGGTGCTTGTGCCGTTCCTTTGTAAGAATATTTCACAGTTGTGCATCCAGTTTCCTGGACATGTAGGTTGTGTAGGTTGTTTCCACTTACCTGGTATTTCAACAGCTGCAGTGAACGCTCCAGCACAGCAGCCGGGGGACAGGCACGGAGCCTCTGCAAGGCCTGACCCCAGAAGTGAACCTGCCAGCAGGTGGAGAACATGCCTTTTGAGCTTTGCCAGAATTGCCAAAGAGTTTTCCAGGTGGTCACAGCCTACCACGCCGACAAGCAGCACCTAACAGCTTGCATTTCCCAATAACCTTCTGACAGGGACAGACTGGGTGATTTTTGCAATGTGATGGGTCTGTAATGGTCTCCCACAGTGGGATTTTTTTTTAATTTTTAATTTCTTTTTCCTTTTTTGTGGTGGGGGGCAATTAGGTTTATTTATATTTATTTATTTATTATTCTTTAATGGAGGTACTGGGGATTGAACCCAGAACCTCGTGCATGCTAAGCACACACTCTACCACTGGGCTACACTCACCCCACCCCTCTATCCTGCCCACTTCAAAAATGACATTATTTGTGCCTTTTAAAAACGAATATGGCAGAGGCAGGGGGTGGGAGGTTTTTAAAAGATAATAATAAAAAATAAAAAAATACAAAAGAATATGGCAAGTGACATGAGAGAAAATTACAGGGTCCACAGACATCTGGAAGATTCTGGCACTAAGCACGGTGCGTTGTCCGCAAGACACAGCCCAGGAAGCCAGCTTGCTGTGAGCCAGACTTGCAGGGAGAAGGGCTGCTTTCTCTAGTAACAATCCAGAAAGCTAAACACTTACTTCTGCAACAATCTGCCTAAAATGGCCAGGACTGGATTAATAACTGAGAGCTTCTCTAATTTTTGTCCCCAAGTCCAGTTTAGGACCAACCGGAGAAAGTGAAACATACTAGCCAGTCCCGTGGGCCATGGCGGGCCACGGCCCCATCCGGGCACCCTGGAGCCTTTCCTGTGCGACCCCCAAAGGCTCTCCCATTCTTCAGCCTGCCTTTGAGTCTCTGCCAAACTCAGGTGATGGTGGCCGACTCCCTTGCTACCGCAGCTCTGAACAGATGGGCTTTGCTCTTCATGTCTGGTTGGTCTTCACTGATTTCCACAAAAATAGCAGACCACGTTCCCCGCATGGAGAACAGCAGAACTCCTTCACAAAGAATTGCCGTTACTTGACCTGCCTGGTAACTACCTCCCCAAAAGACCAGCTCAAAAGACTTATCCCCTTTTTAGAAAAAAATTTTTGGTAGGGGGAAGGAGGTAATTAGGTTTATTTATTTATTTTTAATGTAGGTACTAGGGCTTGAACCCAGAACCTCGTGCATGCTAAGCACACACTCTACATTGAGCAATACCCTCCCCCAAAAGACTTATTTGTATTTTTCCTGACTTGGAACTCTGCCCAGGGCTACCGCCACCGTGCAGGGGGCGTTTGTCAAAAATATTCACCAGCAAGTTGTTGCCACCTGAGGTGATGGATAACAGTTGAGGCGATGATAGACTAACCAAAAGGCTTGCTTCTTTTTATTGGAGTGTGGTGTTAGAAACCAGCATTTGGATGCTCAGAGTGTCTGTTGCCGCCGGGGTTTGGACCTGGCTGGAGAAGTTGTAGGCGCAGCCCACTGGATTAGCAGAGAGGTTGGCTATTCTACCCCGGCTAGAACTGGTCTGTGGTCACCGGGCTAGCAGAAGGGTGTCCTCCAGAGTTCCGGCTGAGAATAGGCCACCAGCCACCAATGCCAGGTGCACAGGCACACACAGGGATGGGTGCCTAGCAGTAATGCTCTGGGGCGCTGGCAAATGCAGGTAAGACACAGTCAGGGGCCAGGTACATGGGTGAGCAGAGGAATCAGGGTGCTGGTGTAGCAGGAGGCCTGCAGCTCGTGGTGTCCGTATCAGGAGGACCATAGGCAAGTCATCACCAGGTCGGGCTGCAAGGCTGGTGAGGGTCCATGTGTTCTCCATCCACGCTGGGAACAGAGTACCTACCACCCCACTGAGTGTGCAGCAGGTGCGCACAAGAGAGCTCTTCCTCTTGACATGCCCCTACAGAGCCCTCTACTGGGAATTTGTTGTGCTCAGGTCAGGGAAAAGGCTTAAAGGCATTACTCCATCAGCTCGAAGCAGGTACTGGGGGGGAATTTGGGGCTGAGAGGCGATAGATTGATTAGTGGCATCAGTTATGATAACTGTCTAAACATTCCCATCTACCAATTCTAACACCTGCGTCAACTCTCCATCAATTTCAATTGTTTTTTTTTTTTTTGTCCACATTCTGGGTCCTATTTTCCTGTTTCTTTGCATACCTGGTGGTTTTTGCTTGTGAATTTTACCTTGTCAAGTGGCAGATTTTCCGTATGCCAATAAACATGCTTGAGCTTTGTTCTGGGATACAGATAAGTCACTTGGGAACAGTTTGATTCTCCTGGGTCTTGCTTTTAAGACTTGTTAGTTTGGACCGGGACAGTGCTCAGTTTAGGGCTGTTTGTGTTACTGAGCTAAGCCCTGTGTGTACTCTACCCAGCGTCCCAGGAGTCAATGACGTTTTTCAGTTTGGCTGGTGGAAACCGGCAGGACTCCCAGGTCGACGTGAGCTCCAGGCACCATCCCCCAATCCCTTTGTCTGTCTCAGTGTCGGCGAGCTTCCCCACAGTGCTGATCAGTGCTCTGAATCTGATCTCCAGAACTGTCTCTCTGTGCTCCCCCCTCTCAGTGCTCTGTCCTGACAACTCTGGCTGCCTTGGCCTCCCAGGACTCTCAGCTCTGTCTCCTCAACTCAAGGTCCGCCAGGCTCTGCTTCAGCGCTCCCCCTTCCTGTACGGCAGCCTGGAAGCCATTCAGACACAGAGCTGGGGCCATCATGGGACTCACCTCGTTTGTTAGGCACCTCTCAGAGATCACTCTGAGGTTCTGGATCTCTTCCACTTCCGAGCTCTCCCCGGGAGTCCCCTACTCTTCCTCAGAAGGAGAGGCAGCAGTGGATGGAGGTCAAGGCCTAGATGGGCCTGCAGGCCCAGGAGAGGGCCCACTGTGCAAGCTGGGGGAGGAGACCTGCGAGCAGGGACACGTGGGGGCGGTGCCCTCGGTCATTAGCACCGTGTCCCAGGTCAAAGGTGACCGCATGAACAGGACTCCATGTGAGCGAAGGTAAAGTGGAAACTTTGCTTGGGAAATTAAAGGCCAGGTTTGGTTCGCTGTTTTATGGAGCCCGTCTTCATTTGGCATCACATACGAAAAAGTCAAAGATGGCAGAAATCACTGCACCAGGGAGTGCAAAGCAGGCGCTGTTTATCTGTGAAAACTAAAGGCATCCTGTCTGGTTTTCCACTTGTTAGCGACTGAGTGAGTTCGGGTGGCCGACGTTCACGCAGGTTGGAGAGATGTGTGTCAGTGTTAACCAGGCACCACGGGATGCGGGGGAACCCAGGGCCCTGCCCACATGGGTCCAGGTGAGGGGTTTCCGCTCATAACTCACAGGTGATGTCCCACGGGGAGCCAGGATCCATGTCAGACAGACGTCACTGTCCCAGCTCAGCCTTCTATGGACAAGGGTCTAAGCCTCTCCAAGGCAGTTTTTCATCTTCTCATCTGCGCATTGGGAATTATAATAGTATCTGCCCTAGAGGACCGTTGGGAGAAATACGTAAAACGGGGTAAGTGCTCAATACATGGATGGCATCGTCATTAACGATAAGAATGAAGGATGACACAACATACAGGACTGCGGTCCTGAAATTCTACACCTTGTACGTTATTGTTTCTTTTTCTCTTTCTTATTTTTTATTGACGTGTAGTCAGTTTACAATGTTTCAGGTGAACAGCAAAGCGATTCAGTAATAAACATCACATTTTTTTTCAGATTCTTTTCTATTACAGCTCATTATAAGGCACTGAATATAGTTCTCTGTGCTATACAGTAGGTCTTTATTGTTTCTCTGTTAGTGAACCTTAGATGTTTATTGTTAATTGTAAAGCAGTCTTGAGCTGTGCCAGAGATATCTGGGAATTAATTTCATAGCTTGAGGTTTTATATCATAATATTAATGTCTTAATGTGTAATTGTGACACTGCAACTGAGGTGCATTGTGAGGGTGGGCTGTCATGTGATAAACGTGACAATCACTGCTCTGGAAGGACCAGAGTTTTCCTCTGATAGGCTCCATTTCTAGAGACCCCTGCCCCCAGCAGTGTGAGAAAATAAACAAACTCCCAGAAGCTGTGAGTTTTGGACTCCCTCGGTTAAAAACAGTCAAAAGTTCCAGAGGAAATATTTCAAGCTTTCTGGATGTGTTTGAGGAATACAAAAGTCAAGCAATAGCTGGGAAAGAGGGTGTAGTGTAAAATAAACTCAGCTGCACAGACATATGGTCTGTTGGTGGAACTGGAGTCAGACCAGATATTTAATCCTCAGTGAGGTAATGCTCTGAAAAAGCCTCTCATCCACAGGTATGATTCAGGACGGCCATGGACAGTTGTGCAGGTGTGCACTGCACAACTCAGGGCCACCATTAATACCACACACAATCGTCCATGGCAAAAGCTTTGGCTGGGTGCAGCCTTTTGATCTTACCGTGACTTTTGCCTTTCTGGTCAAGTCACTGTGAATCTGAGAGCCTTCCAGGACACAAACCCTGCAAGGCTCCCCTAATCCAGGCAGTGTGGCACCCCAGGACTCTTCCCCAAGGGTCCTTTCAGTGGCAGCTCCAAAATCTCCTTGTAGGAACTGTGGCAGACAGACTCTAGGGTGGCCCCCAAGTCAGTGCCTTGTAATACATAATCCCATCCCGTTTAGTGTGGGTGAAACCTATGACTTGCTAATAATCCACAGAATATGGGAAAGGTGAGGAGTGTCAGTTCCATGGCTACATTATGATATAACGTGTAAGGCTCTGTCCTATTAGCACACACTGGAGATTCTCTTTGCTGGCTTGATAAAATAAGGAGCTTTATTGTGGAAGTTCACCTAGCAGGGAGCCAAGCAAGCACTTGAGGGGGGCCTCCAGTTGACAGCCAGAAACATGCAATGCCCTCAGTTATTCAGCTGAAAGAAGATGAATTCTGTCAACACCCTGAACGAGCTGGGAAGCGGGTCCTTCCCCACTTAGGCCTCTGGATGAGAACGCAGCCCAGCCAACACTTGGATTATGCCTTGTGACACCCTGCAGTCTTGGAGGACCCAGTGAGGCCTGGACTATGACCAGATAAGGAACGTCTGTTGCTTTAATGGCTGAACCTGTGGTGCTTTGTTACACGGCAACAGACAACTGATACCGGAGTCTCTCGAACACAGCTCAGTCGGAAACCAAAAGTAGGGGAAAGAGCTAGGGGAGGAATCTTCAGGTGGAGAAGATGCTGTTTTGTGTTCAATTATGTGTTTATTTGGGGTGACATGGGGGTGCAAATGGAATTATGGTAGGTAAAGTCCCTATGGGCCACCCTGGGACCCAGAACTGGGCCCAGGAACCTAGAGGAGAGGGAGGCAGGGCTGGAACCTGGCTGAGTTAGAGGGTATTTGCTTGGAACATTCTAGTACCATTAACTGGGGTGAAATGGTTGTTGGTATCATTTTAATTTTGGACCCAGCTTGGTTAGGTTAGATTTAAAAAATCTTAATTTTACAGATGAAATATTATTTAATACACAAAAATATAATATTCAAATAGTTTAAGAGCGTACGCACGTTTCCTCCATAGCCCGGTCCTCAGTAACCTTCCCCCAGGCAACCACTGTTAAGTTTCCGGTTTGACCTTCTAGAACTTTTCAGCGGACAAACAGGATCATATTGCTGTGCTCTTTTCACTTAACAGAATGTTGTGGAGATCACTGCGTATCAGAATTTACGCAACTGCCCTGCTCTTTTAGAGGCTACGTGGTTGTCTGTTGTACAGGTGGATGTGTGTTTCCTGTCTCACCCTGCCCTGGAGAAACACTCAAGATCCTCCAGAAGGAGCCGCATTTCAAGGCTAAGATGATCTCAGATCACGCACAGACAGAGCCATCTACCCTCCTGGGAGGAAGGAGAGACAGCAACCTCAGACACAGCCCCGGCTAAGCAGATGTCAAGCCCACCGCACACCAGAACCTCTAAGCGCCAGCGGCCAGGCGAACGGCCGTCCCAGTTTGCCCCCACCCGAGAGGAGTTCTGGGAGCGGCTCTGAGGGTCCACAGCAGAGGGCTGATGCTGGCGGGTTTCTCAAAGCACAGAAACAGGCTGCCCCAGGCCTCGTTCTCTCCGCCCTAGAGGGAGGACTGCTTGCTGCTCGCACACACGGATGGCCCTGGCCTGCTAGTCCATCACTGGTCGCCCCGCAAACCCACACCACAGGAGCCCCTTCCCTGCTCCAGGTGTGGGGTGCACAGAGGCCCCTATCGCCCACCCAGGAGGGTCAGAGAAGGCCTTGACGGCAGGCACAGGGATGTCTGTGATCTTCAACTTGCAGCTGTATACTTAGGGCCTGGAGGCACCCTTTGGCCGTGGGGGTCTGGGGCCCTAACATCCCTGCTGACGCCCTGTATAGTTTTGGTCATATAGTCCCTTAATTTGAATTTGTTTAATGTTTTTCTCATGAATAGACAGAGGTTATCATTTTTAGTGGGAGGAAGACCATGGAAGTGAAGCAACATTCTCAACATATCGTATTTTTTTTCTTTCTTTCTTTTTATTGAAGTATAGCTGATTTACACTGTTGAGTTAATTTCTGGTGTACAGCATAGTGATTCCTATATATATATATATAGGATATATATATATATATCCTATATATATATATATATTCCTTCTCATATTCTTTTTCATTATAGGCCATCCATGTTGCTTTAAATGGCATTATTTCATTCTTTTTTATGGCTGAGTAGTATTCCATTGTATATATGTAATACACACACACACACACACACACCACCACTTCTTTATCCAGTCATCTGTCAGTGGACAGTTGTGTTGTTTCCATGTCTTGGCTGTTGCAAATAGTGCTGCTATGAACACTGGGGGGGGGGGGCATGTGTCTTTTTCAATTAGAGTTCCCTCTGGACATATGCCCAGGAGTGGGATTGCTGGATCACAGGGTAGGTCTACTTTCAGTTTTTTAAGGAACTGCCTTACTGTTTTCCATAGTGGCTGCACCAAGCTACATCCCCATGTCAACACGTCATACGAAGAATACGCGTGAGCAACACGAGCCACCACTGAAGACGCGAACCGTCCTCCCCCGGCTGAGCGGCTGTTTGCCAGGTTTCTCGAGTGTAAAGTTACTTTTATTTTACCACTAGTCACCTTTTCTTTTTGCAGTTAAGGAATTGAGACGTAATTCACCTAACAGAAAACTCACTATTTTACAGTTCTGGCTCCATGGACCTGCCTATACTGGACATTTCACACAGACTGAATCACACAACATGTGGCCTTGTATGTCTGCTTCTTTCACTTGGTGCATTTTCAAGATTCATTCATGTGGTTCCATGTATCATCTCTTTACTCCTTTTATGGCTGAATCACATTCCACATTTGTTGATCCATTCATCACTTGAACTTTTGGGTTGCTTTAACTTTTTGCCTGTTACGAACGATGCTGCTATGAACATTCAAGCACACATTATTACATGGATCTGTGTTTTCAATTCTCTTAAGTATATATACCTCAAGGTGGAATTGCTGAGTCAAATGGTGAATGGTCACATTGGATGTGACTCAAAATTCTGCCAAAATGATGTACAAAAAATGTTATTATTTTAATTTGCACTTCCCTGAGTCACCTTGAGGAAGAGTATCTTTGCACACACTCATCATGCATTTGCCACGGGTCCTTTCATACATATGCTCATATATTTCCATTTTCCCTCTTTGCATCCCTCATGCGCTACAAACCATTCTAGACGGAAGTTTTCCAACCTATTAAGGTAACACAAATCTGATAGCCCACAAAATCACGGTAAGATTCCCCGCAGAAAAACTGCAGACTTGCTTATGAATATATACGCAAAAATACTAAAAAAAAAAAAAGAGGCATTTTGTGCATAGAATACGTTCCTGAAAATGTGTATACAGTTGCATCGTGCAATACAGTCACCTCCTACCTTGGGTCCCCCGACGGCCTCCGACTCGCCAGCGCCCCTAGCGGACAGCCGGGTGCTCCGCGCAGGGTTTCTTTCTTTGTCGGCTAGCTGGGCAACTCCAGCCCCACGCTGTCTGAACTGCACCCCAGTTTTCTTACCAGAGTCCCCTTCCAGCGAGCCAAGTCAGGACCCGACCAGTGGCAGCCAGGTGCCCTCCAGGCTGATGAATGGGTAGGAGAGGCGCCCAGGCACAGGACACAGCTGGGCGGGTGCCTGTCCAGCCTGCTTCCTGATCCATAAAATCATTCCAGCTGTGCGTGACCTTCTATAGCGCCAGGGCTTCACAACTAGAAAGCAGTTATCTTTTTAAAATCACAAGGAAGGAAACTATGAACTAGGGAAGTCCTTCATCCAAACCCACCAACAGAAATTCACTGCTCTATTGTTACCAGTTTTGGGGGAAAATTTGTTTTAATTGAAAATTGGGGATTGAAAAGAAAGGAGGGCGAAGGAAAGGATGGTTCTCGTTGGCAACTGTGGGTTGGGATGAGGGGCTGCGGGCGCACTAGGATGTGGGAGCTGAGCCAGGCAGCCAGGGGCTGTGCGGGGCTGTGGGAGGGCCTGGGGGGCTGTGACTCCTTACCCCTGCGGGACAGGGGACTGAGCCTGACTCCTGGGGTACACGAACATTCCTCTCTCGGACCCGTCGCCTCATGTTCCCGAAGTTCAAGCGCAGCTTGTCCTGATTTGGGGGCCAACCTGCCATCCTTCCTGGGGGCACAGGAGGCTTAGGGGCAGGAGTAAGGCTTACAAACACTGCTTGCCTTCCAGTCAGCTCTGGGGAGTGGAAGAACCACGAGACCTCCCCAGTCCCTTCTCCCGGGCAAGCCGCAGAGCCTTCCTTGAACCTGGCGGGGTGTGGAAAAGCAGAGCACCTCGTGGGGCTGGATGGGGCCTCCCTACCCTGATCTCCATACCGTGGTTTTCCAAAAACATCAGCCGTGAGGCTGCTGTGTGGGGGCAGCACCCGGGGACAGAGGTGGCCCCAGGCGGCGTGGGTAGGAAGGGGCTTGAGTCCTGCAGAGGGAATCCCACTCGGACGCATGCCACCTGGAGTTGCAAACACTCACTTGTTACCTGCCCTTCTCTGCCCTCACCTCCTGGAACCCCCAGTTCCTGACTGTTCTCTGCTCTCCTGAACCAAGGAGGGCAGCACAGGGGAGTGAGAGAACTGGGGGTCCGGGAGCCAGAGGGCCCTGGTTTCTGACTTTGGCTCCAGCACCCACAACTGTGGACATCTGGGTGTGTGTCATTGCCTCTCTGTGCCTCAGTCTCTTTATCTGCAAAATGGACCTCGCCTCCCAGCCTGATGAAGGCAAGGAGAGCAGAGGTAAGTGAAGCGAGCATTCTTCACAGCAGCCTGATACACACGCTTTGCTCTCCCCCAGCCTGGCCTGCTGCGGGTGGCTGGCCAACATCTCTTGCCCGCCCTCGGGAAGTGGGCCGGGCTGCCCTGGCCTGCCCTCCTTCCCCACCGCTCACAGCAGGCTGATCCTGCAGGCATCTCCTTAACATTCTCTAACAGTCTTCCTCTTTTTCCTGCTCTCCTGATGGCTGACCCAGTTAATGCAAGAAAAATATCTATATTTTTTTCTTCATCTTCCCTTAGCCCTTCATCTCTTTGTTCCATTTCTGGGCCCCTAAAAAGAAGAAAAAAAGAAAAATGATCTTGCAGGAACACCGGCATCAGGCCAGAGGAGAACTGTCCATTTTCCAAAAAAAGAGACAATATGAGAAGCCTGTGTCACCGGCTGCCAATGCCCTTGAGTGCAGCAGCTCTGGGAGCCTCGCAGGGATTGCCCTCGAGCCTTGCCTTCCCCTCCATGACAACGTGGGATGCATCTGAAGGCAGGTTTTTATTCAATCTCGGGATGTTTCTGTAGCAACTGCCTTGCTCCAATGCTGTTTCTTAACACTAATTTTCACAGTGAATTACAGCCCTTTAGTTCTGCTACAGCTTAAACTGGCAGCTGCGGGCCAGCTGGGAAAGCGGACCGCCACCTGAGCTGGGGGAGGCGGGCTCTTTCTAGGGCTGTGTGGTGTCCCCCTCATCCCCAGTTCGTGTGTTGAAGTCCCAACCCCAGTTAGGACTCAGAACATGACTAAATTTGGAGACAGGGTCTTTAAAGAGGTAAGAAGGTGAAATGAGGTCGCTGCAGGTGGGCCCTAATCCCACATGGCGGGAGAAGAGGAGGCTAGGACACAGACACGCACAGAGGGGGGCCATGTGAGGACACAGGGAGCAGACGGCCGTCTACAAGCCGGGGAGGGAGGCCTCACAAGAACCCAGCGCTGGGGACACCCTGACCTCGGATCTCCAGCCTCCAGACTGTGGGAAAACACAATTGTGTGGTTGAAGCTGCGCCCCACCCCCGTCTGTGGCACTCTGCTCCGGCAGCCCCAGCAGACCAAGACAGCGGCTGTGGCACGGCAGCCCCTCCCAAGCTGCACTGTGTTGTTACCGTCTCTATGAGTCACATTATACGCTCTTTCCCCAATCAGACACAGCCTCTCTCACACGGACACACATACCCCCAAACTGAGGTCATCTTGCTTCCCTGTTTTGTAATCTGCCCTTTTCCAATTAACTCTATACCGTGAGACAAAGTTCCCGTGGACTTAATTTTAGGAAACCTTTCCCCGTCATCTGGATTTAATCTATTTGTGTCCTCTCATGTGGGCACTGGGATGTTTCCACCTGCTCTCTGGGATAAATGACCTTGGGCAAAGGTCCTTTTTCACCACTCTGATTACGTCCTTGGGATAAATCCCTAGGAGGGAAATTACCGGGAACAAACATTTAAAGACTTTAGGTACATAGATTTAACGCCCTCCGTGAGGATGGTACTGGTTTTCATGTTTGATGGCCAGGAGGAAACTTCACCTCCAGGAGACTCAGTTCTTCTCCAGAGGAATGCCCCGCCTCAGGCTCCCGCTACATTCTGCTGGATGCTAGTTCCCTGGGTTCTGGGCTGCCGCCCTCTCCCAGCTGCCACTCCCCCAGGGATGTCCCTTCTGCAAAGATGAGCTCGGTTCAGAGCTGCTGCTTGGCTTGTGGGAAGCCCTGTCTCCAGAGTGACTTCCTCCCAGGGAGCTCATTAGTATGAGCGCTTTGGGAACAAGACATATGTGGCCAACCCCACTTCCTCAATCCTTTCTCTTTGTTTTCTGGGTTCTCTGACTTCCAACCAATTAGTTCCTGGGGAATTCCATGACAAAGCGCTGGAGAAGAGCCACTTCTCCAGCCTGGGTCACAAATAAAGCCCGTCCATCTTATTTTTCAAGTTGAAACTTGTCAGCTTCCCCCGGCAGCTTAGTGGAAATCCCAGGATGTCCCTGTGAGCCTGCCTGTCCCTGGGCCATCAGAGAAGGCCAAAGGAGTTAGCTGCTTCCATCTGCCCCTGCGGGGCCCACCTGCCTGGGTGGGTACTTTGGCGGGAAAACAGGGAAGGTGACAGCTTGTGGCTGGTGTGTAACCCCCCATTGCCCTCTCTGACTTTCTGGGTCTTTCCAGGGAAAAGACTCACAAGAAAAGGGCAGAACACAGGTGTGCAGAGGGGCAGTGGTGCCCGGCCTGGCACTGCTGAGTGTGGACATCGCCCCCTGCCTCCCTGGCTCACTCTGGGCCCAGGCTGTGCCCCACAGCAAGGAGGGCCTGCAGCTCCCGCCGTCTCCCTGGACCCCACCTGACAGCAGGTGCCTGAGCCCGGGGCAGGGTGGTGGTGGGGTGTCTGAGGAGGCCCCAGGAGTCAGCATCACCCTATGCGATCTTGGCAGACTATGCCCTGCCTGCACCTCTTCAGAGGATGGGCTGCTCGGAGTAGAATTCCAGGAACAGTTCGCAAGACATCTTAGAAATCCATGTTCCTTTAAAAGCCGACTGGCTACTCAGTGACCCTCCCTGAGATAATGCGGGAGGGGCTCCCACAGCCCAGGGACCCAGCATGGAAGTCGCTGAGGGTGGCTGCTGCCCAGAGGACCAGGGCTAGGGGCCGGGACAGAGCCGCCGGAGGCCTCCGCTTACCATGCCCATGCGTACACACACAGACACAGACACAGACACACAGGCACAGGCACACAGATACAGACACACACACACACTGACTGGTCCCTGGCTTTGAAAGGCAAACCTGGAGCAGCTGTTAGAGGCGGTGTGTCTGTGGGAGCGCGTCCTGGGGACAGGGCATTTTTCTCAGGAGCTCCTGGGACACCTGGCCTCCTTCTATCACCGGATGGGCTGGGCTTTGGAAATAGCTTTTGCAACAGGTTACTGGCAGTTCCCAAAGTTGTCCCCTCTCAGGGCCCAGGCAAAGGGGAGGACCAAGGTGTCACCAGATCTTGAGTTTGCAAGTGTACTGAACAGTGTCCCCCTAAATTCACGTTCACCTGAAACCTCAGAATATGAGCCTCTTGGAACTACAGTCTTCGCAGATGTACTGAGTTAGGTTAAAACATGGTCACAGTGGACCAGGGTGGGCCCAATCCAACATGGCTGGTGACCTTATGAGAAGAGAAGGCACAAAGACACCCAGAGAGAACGTGGCAAGACTGGTGGGACGCGGCTGTGAGCCGAGGAGCCCCGAGGGACGCCGACAACCAGCGAGCAGAGGCTGAGGACCCTCCCCCGGGGCCTGCAGAGCGCGCATGGCCCCGACGGCACTTTGGTCTTGGGATGTCCAGCCTCCAGAAAGCTGTGAGAACCAGTTAAAATACATTCTGTTATTTAAAGCCATCTGGCTTGTCGTGATTTGTTAAAGGCAGGCCTAGGGAACTACAACTGTCCCTCAGCATCCTCGGGGGATGGGGTCCAGGACCCCCGCAGACCCCCCAGATCTGCAGAGGCTCGAGTCTCTTACAACTGGTCCTCGTTATCCAAGGAGGCAGAACGACTGACTGTGGTACCAAAGTTGCTTGTATTTGCTTACATGTTTATTTATAATAAAGTCTCAAATAAACTACTGATATAACAATTCCATTTTCCTTTGTTAATCCTCATTAAGTACCTTATTTGCTGGCCTTGGGTTCTTCACCCTCGGCCCTGGGACATGCAAACACTTGACTACCAATCCAGATGGGATGGAAAGCCCCTCGGCTAGGGCAGAACTTGGCCTCCATTCCAGCCAAGACTGGAGACCTGATGAGCAAGAGGGAAACCTGAACGCTCTCTGTGTCCTTCTAAACCTTCCCAGCGGAACTGTTTCACTGGAAGGAAAGATCCAGACCAGGTGTACATATACTCAAAGGTACTTACAAACAGACATTCCAAAGTCAAATCTAAATGTTTAAAAATTATGCACAATAGCCAAGCTGTGCAGACAATCTCCATGCCCATCAACAGGTGAAGGGTCAACGAAGTGCGGTCTATCCGTCCAGCGGAACATCACTTAGCCCTCAAAGGGAAGGAAATCCTGCCCTCTGCAACAACATGACAGAACCTTGAGGATATGATGCAAAATGAAATCAGCCAGTCACAGAAAGACAAATACTGCAGGATTCTACTCACGTGAGGTTGCCTAGTAAAGCAGTCAAATCCATAGAATCAAAGAGTGGAGTGGTGGTTGTCAGGGGCTGGTGGGAGGGAGAAATAGCTGATCAAGGGACACAAAGTTTCAAGGAAGCAACACGAATGAGCTCTAAAAATCTGCTGTATAACATGGTACCTACCGTCAACAAGGCTGCACCGCACGCCTAAAACCGTACAGAGGGTTGACCTCATATCAAGCATGCAAATGACAATAACAAAAATCCATTTAGCTAAAAAGAATCTTGTCTCATACAGATGGCCAAAGGCACATGAAAAGATGCTCAACACCACTAGTTATTATATAAATGCAAATCAAAACTACAATGAGGTATCACCTCACACTGGTCAGAATGGTTGTCATTAAAAAGTCTACACATGACAAATGCTGGAGAGGGTATGGAGAAAAGGGAACCCTCCTACACTGCTGGTGGGAATATAAATTGGTACATCCACTATGGAGATTACTTAAAAACTAAAAATAGCTACCATATGATCCAGCAATCCAATCCTGGGCATATAACTGGAGAAAACTCTCATTTGGAAAGATTTGTAAACCTTTTGATTCGAAAAGACACATGCACCCCACTGTTCACAGCAGCTATTTACAATAGCTAAGACATGGAAACAACCAAATGTCCATCAACAGATAAATGGATAAAGAAGATGTAGTGTGTGTGTGTGTGTGTGTGTGTGTGTGTGTGTGTGTGTACGTGTGTGTATATATGTGTGTGTATGTATATATATACATACACACACATATATGTGTGTATATATATGTTACTCAGCCATAAAAAAAGAATGAAATAATGCTATTTACAGCAACATGGATGGGCCTAGAGATCTTCATATTAAGTGAAGTAAGTCAGACAGAGAAAGACAAACATCATATGATATCATTTATATATGAAAGCTAAAAAAAGATACAAATGAACTTATTTACAAAACAGAAATAGACTAACAGACATAGAAAACAAACTTACGGTTACCAAAGAGGGGAAGGATAAATTAGGAGTTTGGGACAAGCAGACGGAATCACCTTGCTGTATACCAGAAACTAACATGACACTGTAAATCAACTAAACTTCAATGAAAAAAACATTTTGTCTCTAAAATCAAGACCCAATTTTTGTGTACTTTAATACGCATTTTATAAACCAGAAAAACTAACTTAAAAATGATCAATCACTGTTCTCTCCCATTAGCTTGGATAATTTTAAAGTCATGGCACTGTTTAGTGTTCATTCTGTTGGTGAAGTGTTTTAACAACAACCACCGTTCAGCACACGGTGTGTGTCGCGCTCTGGGCTTTACAGGGGTGGCTCCTGAGGGTGAAACCCATCGGGGATCTACCTTGAGACCACACTTCTCCCGGGTGCTCCCTCTCTGAGACTGGGGTGCGGGCAGGTCAAAGCAGGCCTGCTCCCCAAGGACTCCTGTCCAGTGGCTCTGCCCAGCTTTCTTAGAACCCGCGGCAGCCCGGGATCTCCTCCAGGAAGCACCCCTCGGCCCAGAAGCCCCTCACCTGGAATCCGTCAGACATTCGCTTAATGAACACGGTGCCCCTCAGGTGGGCCCCGGGGCTGCACCACTTCAGGGATGAGCAGGAGGGGGCAGGGCCGTGGGGTCGGTGGGTGGGCACTGAGAGGGCTCCCCAGAGCCTGCACGTGGCCTTTTCTGTCAGGTGTCATCATGTTTCCCCATAGCCTGTGACCGTGGGAGATACACTTTCAAAGGTTTAAAAATAGGCACACCGTGTGTTTCCAGAACACACAACATTCTGAACTTTATGACGTTTGGTGACAACTTTCAGATTAGACCTTTTAGGTTAGGGGCTCTGAAAACATTCTTCTACACGAAACCATCCTCTGACGTTCAGTGACTGGTTCCCCTCAGTCCGTTTTTTTTTTTTAATGTGACAACGGTCCCAAGGAGCGACATGTTGAAATGTGAAAAGCAAGTGCCCTGCTGTCCGGCAAAAGGTTCCTTTCTTTGGTCAAAACTGGAAAATCACATTCGTAGG
Organism: Vicugna pacos; assembly: GCF_048564905.1. Lineage (NCBI taxonomy): Eukaryota > Metazoa > Chordata > Mammalia > Artiodactyla > Camelidae > Vicugna > Vicugna pacos. The sequence continues at coordinate 94,087,867 of NC_132991.1, read as the reverse complement.
TCAGTGGTGCAGAAGTGAGCAGCCAGTTTGAAGGACGGGAGGCTGGAGATGCGTTTCCACCAAGGGCAACTCTCCCTTCCCCCCTCTCCCCTCCCCTCTCCTCCATTCCTGCCCTCCTCTCCCCCGCCTCACTTAACCAACAAGCCACACCTGACTAGTCATGGCCGTAACTGGAAACTGGAGGGCGATTCCCGTCTGCAGGCTACTGTGTGCGCACACACCCACACGCAGCTCACACCCGCACAGCTCACACACACACACACCACACACACACCACTTACCTCCGGCAGCAAGGCGTGTGCAAAGACGGGGACCTGGTCTTGGATGACGCCACAGCGCTAGAACTGACTCTGGAAGGGTGGCTGGCTCGGCCCTAGGGAGGCGCTGGGCCTGGGAGGAGGGGCTGCGGGCGCGGGGGTCGGAATCCTCAGTTCAGGGGAGGGATCCCCGAAAATGACCCGCGAGACAGCAGGAGGGGAACGGGCGCTGCGGCGCCGTCAGCAAACGCTCGCGTGTCTGGGCGGCGGGCGGCGCCGTCCTGCCTCCTGTGCGCACCGCAGCCTTGCTCTGCGAGGACCAGGCGCATCGGGACGCCCTCCACCTCCCGGGTCCCGCCGTCCGGGGTCCCGCCGTCCCGACACTAGGGCCGCCTGGCTCCCTTCCTGGAGGCCGGTCGCCGCCCCCTCCCCAAAGGCGTCCGCGCGCTCGGGGGCGGGCCGCGGTGCCGGGAGGCGAGGCGGCAGCTCTGGCCCCGGAATCCGGACCGGCGAGGAGCCGGGCAGGCCCCGGGCCCTGAGTGTGGACGCGGGTCGCCCCGACGGATGGCAGCCCTCAGCGCCCTCTGTCCCGCCTGCGAGGCGCGGCCACCCGCATCCTGCTGCTGGGGCTCCTGAGAAAACCCGTTGGGGGAACTGTCGGCGGTGCACCCTGGCAGGATGGTGGGGGACCTGGCCGAGGCCCCGGGAGCCACCTGGGGTCTGCCTGCTCGGATCCCGCTCCTTGGTCAGTTCACACTGAATCGCCCAAGGGCCGTGGCCTGGGCCCTGTGTCTGGGTAGCTGTCCTGCGGGGCAGGGGGTGGCCGACGGGCCTGAGGGGCAGGTCCTGGGCCGCAGACGCTAGAGGCTGGAGCAGGCTGAGGGCTGCAGGGACCTCCGAGGAGGGACCTGAGCTCAGGGGTCATCGGAAGGGACAGTGTGGGCGCTCCCTTCAGAGACCCCGAACCTTCTGGAAGCCTGGCTTTAGGCGGGAGCTTGGGAAGCATGGTGATTTGGGGAGCAGCAGCAGCCTGGAGGGGTGCTAGGAAATAGCGGCTGAAACCCAGGGGGACAGAATCGAGGTGAGTGCCTGGGCCTGGGGGCTGTCGAGGCACCTTCCGGAGGGGCCTCAGAGCAGACTGGCTGGTCCTGCCCGCGAGTCCGCCCCACGGAGCCAGCGGTTCTAGACAGCATGGTGGGGGTGGGGGGCAGTCAGGGGACTCCGGCAGGAGCACCCTCAGTGCCCAGATGGTGCCCACTGTCGCGTCCCCCACAAAGGTCCCTGCTGCGGCTCCTCCTGTCAGAGAAAGATGGACTCCAAAGGGGTCCCCCCTTTGGAGATTTCCCCCCCCACCTGCTCCCCACGATGCACGTCCAGAAGGAATGACGCTGCCCACATTCAGGGACATCCTTTAATCACAAGCTACTCATGACCAGTCTGGCCAGAGGCTGGAACCGAGCTGCGGGTGGTTTATAACAGTGGGAGAAGCTCCGAACGCTGCCCAGACATGCTGACGGTCACGCCTGCTCCCTCCCAGTGCCCGCTGCCCTTCCCAAGGTGGCTTCCAGGCCAACGCCTGTGCCATGACCACTTGGAAATCCTGCTGTTAGCTCTTCACAGGTAGGAGGGGAGGGGGTTGGGGGCCTGCTCTGCCACCAGGCTGGGCCCCAGCGCCCCACCTCCCGGCCTGCCCCGCAGCCTCAGGCGGCAGGCAGCCCCCCGGGCCGTGGCCTACACGATGCCCTCCGGGTGCTTGCTCCTCCAGACCACCAGTGCCGTCACCAGCAGGGTGACCAGGATGGGCACCACGATTAAGGTGTACAGGACGCTACTGGGCGGGTCCTGCAAGGCCCTGCCCGAGACGGGGCAGTTCCTGAAGTAGTGCTGGTGGACAGCGATGAAGAACCTGTCCACCGCCGCGCCGGGCCAGAAGCAGCGCAGCAAGCCCGCCGCGTGCCTGGTGCAGTTCGAGAGTCCTTCGTAGCTCCTGCGGACAGAAGGGCGGGCAGGCGTCAGTCCCTGGTGGGCAGAGGACCATGGCGGGGCTTCAGGGGGAGCACGCTGCCCCATCCCCCACCACAGTGAGTCCCCCGAAGCCGCGGCCCTGAGGCAGTGACCCTGGCTCTAGACACCGAGGTCCTGGCTGGTTCCTGTGGGGGCTTCTCGGATGTGCTGCGCGTGCCCAGACCCCAGAAGGCAAGCTGGGGTAAGGGACGTCCCTCCCTGTCCCTGGGGTTTCAGGAGCTGGGATGCCGCACCAAGGGCAGGCCAGATGGTGGACCAGGCGAGTGTCTTCAGAAGGCAGCCTGGGGCAACACGCTCTCAGGGATGGGCCCTTGCTGTCCCCATCACTCCATGCAGAACCCACCCCCCAGCCTGGAAGCTCCCCGGGGTGTCCACAGGCCTCACCATGAGGCCTACCTTCACTCCCACCCCCACCTTCCCACCCCCGCTGGAGTTTCCCGAGAGCGCTCTCACCTCCCGTGGTAGTGGGTTACGTAATGATTTTGCTTATTGAGTGTAAACGCCATGAGGACAGGGATTTTGTCTGTTTTGTTCACCTCTGTAATCCCAGTGCCTAGAAGAGTACTTGGCACATGGCAAGAACCAGTAAATTGTTTTATTTAAATTGTGGTAAAGTATAAATAACATAAAATTTACCATTTCAACCCTTTTTAACTATACAGTCCAGTGGCGTTCAGTACGCTCTCATTGTGCAACCATCGCCACCATCTGTCTCCAGAACGACTTCACTTCCAAACAGAATGTCCCCGTTAAGTGCTAAACCCCATTCTCCCTCCAGCCCCTGGCAGCCCCTGCCTTCTGTCTCTATGAAATCTGACTGTTCTGGGACCTCATACAAGTGGGCTCACACGGCATTTGTCTATTGTGACTGGCTTATTTCACTTAGCACGATGTCCTCAGGTTGATGCATGTTGCGGTCTGTGTCAGAATTTCCTTCCTTTTTAAGGCTGAGTAATATTCTGTTGCTCGTCTGTACTGCATTTTCTCCATCCATTCATCGATGGACATTTGGGTTGCTTCCACATTTTAGCTATTGTGACAAATGCTGCTGTTATAAACACGGGTGCAAACATCTATTCGAGTCTCTGCATTCAGTTCTTTTGGCTCTAAATCCAGAAGTGGAATTACTGGATCACATCATAAGCCACTGTTTAATTTTTTGAGTAAATTATTGTTAATAAATGAAGATTCAATGTTGGGGGAAATTAAACTGTAGTTTCCAGAAGGTGAGTCATTTCTGCTTCTGCTTAGACTAGAGAAAGCTACATAGTGTTGCTCCCACATGAACAACCACACACACACACAGAATAGCTGAATAGACTACAAAACCATACATTTTCTTGAATCCATCAGTGAGCTGAGACTCCGAGGCGGCAAAGGAATGTGAGTTTCAAGGAGGAGTAAGGCAGGGACTGGCTCGGCTGGGGCAGCACATGGAACGAGACACAGCTGCCACCCCAGCTACCTAATAACAACCTGCCCAAGGCCAAGTGTGGGCTGGAGGGTCAGCCTGGGGTTCCTGGGGCCCCAGATGGGCTGCCCATTCCCTGACTCTCTGTTCTTTCCCATGAGGCTCCGGGGGCTCTCGTGAGAAAGGTAAGGGGCAGGCAGGGGATCGGCTGCCGCTTCGGGGCCAGGCACAAACACCATGCGTTTCCCAAGTCCTTCTCGCCTAAGCAGCGACAGCCTTGGGCCTCTGGAGGAAGAGCAGCTAATCCCGAGGAGCAGTGGGTGCAGCTGAACAGGCCCAAAGCCCGTCTCACTTTCCCAGAACCTTCTCTCCAGGAAGCAAAGCCTTGAGCTGCTGAGGGAGGGGTGACACAGCTGCCAACTCCAGGGCCCAAGAAGACACACTCTGGCTGTGAGAAGGTTGGGGAGAAAAGACTCTTTTCCCGTGGGAGAGGGGTAGGAGACTGTCCTGGCCTGAGGACCCTGTGTGATGCCAGACAGAGGTCTCTCACCACTGCAGGAGGGGCAGGAATCTCCACCCAAGGCCCCAGACACAGGGCAGAGTCTGGCTTCCACAGGGAGGAGGAACAGGATTGCTGAGGCCAAGGACACAGGGCCTTTCTAAGCTGAGGCTGGACCAGGACACAGGTCTGGTCCAATATAAACCTCTGCTCCCAATATAAACCTGGCATAGAGTAACAAGCAACAGTCACCTGCCACAGGGAGGGGGAGAGAGACCCCCTCTGTGGCACAGGTGTGCAAGGGGGTCGCACTACACTGGGGGAAATTCTCTAACTCCACCGTGAGCACAAGGCAATAGTAACCCATTGCTGGAGGTATTTGAGGCCTGCGGTGCTCGGAAGGAAACTTTAGCAACAACAAACCCCAGACCCAGCTCAACTCCTCACAAGACTGACTTAAGTCCCACACCAACAGCCTGGCAGAAGAGGCTTGCCCGTTTTCAGATGTCAGTACCATTCACGTCAGTCTCTTCTGTTCTCCACATGCACGTTCCACATCCAATAAAACATGAAGAATATTTTGTTCAAAAGCAACAAGACACAACCAACCCATTGCCAAGAGATAAAGCAATCAACAGAATCAGACTGAGAGATGATCAGACACGGTGACCATCACACAGGGACTTAAAAAACGATTAACAGGATAAAGGGTCTAATTGAGAAGGTCGACAATACATATGCACAAACAGAGAAGATTAGCCAACAGATGGAAACTGTAAGAAAGTCAAAGAGAAATGCTAGGAAAAACTGCATAGTATCGGAGAGAATCCTCTGATGGGCTCTTCAGCAGACATGACATCTGAGGAAAGAGCAAGTGAACTTGAAGATGGGTCGGGAGAAATTACCCAAACTGAAAAAAACAACACAGAACATCCAAGAGGCGAGGACATGAACAGCATTATCGATGATGTCGGCTCCAACTTGCAATTTGAGCTCCAAAACTTGGAGGAGGAATGGGGCACAGGAAAAATATTTAAGAGATAATGGCTGAGAATTTTCCAAATATAATGAGATATCAAATCACAAATCCAAGGCCAGAGACGTCTAAACAGGACAAAAACCAAAGCAACGACAAACAAACAGCCGCCTAGACATCAGAGTCAAACTGCTGAAAACCAAAGATGAAGGGAAAGAACCCCCCACCCAAAATCTTGGAGTCATTCAGGGAAAAAGACAGCGACAGGGGAGCAATGATGTGGCTACAGCAGACTTCTCACCGGGACTGTGAGCCAGGGGACAGCGGATGACATCTTCCAAGTCCTGGTGGGGGGAGAATCTACCCAGGATCCTACCCTTGGCAAAAACATCTTTAAGACATGAGCTTGAAATAAAGACCTTTTCAGGAAAAAAAAGAGGCTGACAGAATTCATTGCCAGCAGACCTGTGCTACAACAAACATTCAAGAAATTTCTTTGACAAAAGAATATAACAGAAGGAAATAAAGAGCTCCCTAAACAGTAAAAACGAAGACTCTAAAACATCACTTAATTTTAGTCCGGGAAGTGAGTAAATGGAACAGAAGCCAGAAATCAACACTGAGGAGACCCTCGGGGAGGGGCCGTAAGGCCGCACGGAAGAGGTGGGGGCCCCTCCAGGACCCAACACCCCTCAACCCCAACCCCTATCATAAATCTAAATCTCCAGGTCACTGGTTCTCCTGCCCTAACTGTCCTCTGCATCATTACTCCGGGCGCGCGCGGCCTCCCTCGGCCCACTGAGCGGTGGCTGAGTGGATGGGACACAAGGAGGCATCAGAGGGCGTGCAGGACCCTGCTCGCAGGGGCGCGTGGTTTTCACAAGTGAACAAGGTACTCATTGCAGGTGGAAAACAAGTGGGAAAAGTCATGACAGAGACTGGGTCTCATTGTGCGAAAATGAATTAGTGCGTGACAAGGGCCTGGCACAGGGTAAGTGCTAAATGGGTCAGGCATTGTTAAAAGACCCACAGAGTCCAGCCCAAAAGATGCTGACCAAAAAACTGCACCACTGCACGCTGGGAACGCTGGTCTCAGCGGTTGTCTTCCTCCTCACCTCAGACCCACCAAACCAACGTGAGGCTTTCGGTGTTCAGCAGACGCGGAGACAGACCCCCGATCCTAAATGCTGCTCCCTGTGCTCTGTCTGAGGCGGGCAGCTGGGGTGTCCTGAGAAGGGGGTGTCGCCACCCCGGGGCCGGCCAGCGGGGACGCGAAGGGGCCCCACGCCGAGGCCGCGCGGGGCCGAGCCTGCCGTGGGCTATTCCGGGACCGGGCCGCGCTCCTTCAGCTATCCTTCCCGCCTGCCGAGCCACCCCGTCCACAAATAGCTCCAGTGTGCCGCTGGCTGCCCACTTCAGCCTGTTTATTTATACAGAAGCGACAGCTGAAACCTTCAATAAACATTGTGAGCTCTGTCAGCGAGGATGTGATCAAATAATTCCCCTCAGAGTACAGACGGCCTTCTGCTCCAGAGAACATCGTATGGACTGAAGGGGCCAAGATAAGCTTGAAACAAAGTTCTTGCTTTAACCCTCTATTTTCAGTTCTTGTGTCATGGAATAGTTATCCTTTTTTGGCCGGGCTTTTCTATTCTGGGCCCCTAAGCGAACGTTGCTTGGAATGTTCCTGAATGTTTCCAGTATACCTGGGTCCCAAGTCAAGGCTTCTGGCACCAGGATTCGTGTGTGTGTGCTTGCTGATGAGAAGGTGCCCACTCATGCCCACAGGGGAGTCGTCTGCTCTGGGGACACCTGTGGTCACTCTTGTCCCCCAGCTGGCCCTGACTGGCCCTGATGTGGAGTATCTGAGTCGGGCCCTGGTGCCCCTCAGAACTGGGTTCAAATCCAGCCCCACCTCTTATCCTGAGTGATCCCGGGGCCCTCATCTCACCCACCCAAGCCGTGGTCTCCATATATTCAAGTGAAGAGACAGGGACCCGCCTGACAGTCACTGGGCAGATTAAGTTAAGTGAGGCCAAGGGCCTGGCATAACAGGAGCCCAGTAGGTGAAGGTTTTCTCACTGCCTCTTCCGGACAACTGATGTGTGGCCCCTTAAATGTCCTTTTCTTGCTCTACAAACTCGAGCAAACGTTGACCAGGCCACGTGAGTCTAAGCTCTCAGAATATCTTTGGAAGAACCACTACTTCGGTTACTCTCTCTGGACCAGTATTTGCCTCCGTCCACCTGGGACAATTCACAACCTGGTGGCTTCCAGCAGCTTTAAATACCTGCTGGGATGAGGGGAGGTGGCACCCCCTGGCATCCTGGCAGTCAGAGCAGGTGAAGGGGAACGTGGCCCATTTGAGGGTGGTCTGAGGAGTCTGTCAAAATGCCAGACTGACGTGGGGGGTCAGATCACTAGGGAGGTGTGTGGGCAGGTTCAAGATACCGTGGTACTTATGATGCTTTTGGCTGAACAGTTCTTCTGGAAATACAGATGACCAACAGGCATCTGAAAACAAGTTCAACCTCACGATTAGGGAAAAAGAAGCAAACATCCAAATACAATCCATTTTCAAAACGAGAACACCCCTGCTAGCAGGGGCATAGAGAAATGAGGCAGGCACGTGTATCACTACTAACAGAAGGTAAACTGGTAAATTTTTTTCTGAAAAGCAATTTGGAAATTATATACCAATAACTTCAAAATCATGGATACCCTTTGGCTGAGGAACCCTATTCCTGGGAATTATCCTCAGTTAATAACACGAAATGTAGACAAAGGCAACGTAAGAAGACGTCTGTTATGGAATTCTAATTAGAAAAAAAAGCAAATAGAACAGTGATGAGAAAAATTGCTTATGAGCCTCTGATGTGTAGCTACTAAAATGATATTTAGGAAGAAAAATTTAAAATATAGGAAAATATTTATGTTGAACAAAAGAGGAAGTAGGTAAGACCAAATTATATAAACAATGTGGTTTCCGCATCAAATGGTCCACGTAGGCTGGGAAGACCCCAGGATGTTAAGGGGAGTTATCACCACTAGAGGGCAGTAGAAGGAAGTACTTTTATTCTCTTACCTCAGCTTTTGGGAGGATTTTCCAAGTTTTCTACCGCGAGCATACATTATTTTTGTAATTATATATTTTAAAAGCTTATTTAGGGAAAAGGACATTGAAGTCACTGCATCTGCAGCCGTGGGGCGCTCATTTCCTCATATCTGTGGCAGCAGGAGGCCTTCCTTGCAGGGGACGCGTATGCTGTTCTGAATCCCAATCATCTGGGAGGACCGAGTGGGGAGGCAGGCTAGAGAGGCTTGTTGGGGGCCCGCAGCCCCTGCTCCCTGGCAGGCCTCCCCTTGCTGGGGGCAGTGGCTCCTCTCCACGTCTGGCAGGGGCCCAGGGCTCAGAGGGCTGCGGTGCCCCTGCTCACCCAGGGTTAAGTCCTGTCCCAGGGGCAGAGCAGCGTCCCCCACCATGGGGACACCCCCTCTCTGCCCTCTGCTAACAGCCCAGGTGGTTCTCTCCCGGCCACTCCACGTGTGGGAAGGAGCTCTGGGTCTCCCCTCCCAGGTCCTGGGGGCACCTGGCCGGCTGCCCTGCTCAGGACGGCTATGCGGGGGCTGGGCCCCTCCAAGCAACATGATGAGGCAGCTCGCTCACCCGTAAACGACCCTGGCGCACGTGGAAGGCGGCAGGACTCCGGGTGTTCGGTCATCCCTGCCTCCGCCTGCCCCACCATTCTTGTTTCACGAACGTCCCCAGGGCCTGGGCTGGCGGGGGGCTTCCCTCCACCACTCGCTGCCTCTCGGGTCTGGGTTGCCTCCTGGGTAGAAAGGACATCGCTGCCGTCCATGGATGCTACTGGGATTAGATGCCCACTTCCGAGGGGCGCCCGGACCTGGGGGCAGGGAGGGCCCGGGGGATAGGTAGGGGCGCAGGGGTGGGCTTCGAGGGCAGGACCCCTTTGGCACCCATCCCCGCCGGCTCCCGTACCACTTGCCCAACGTCCCTCAGCTCCCAAGCGCAGCCCGCGGCCTCCTTGAGGGAAGGGCGAGGCCACCAGATGGCGCCCCGGCCCCCGGGACCTCTACTCCTTGGTCCCTCCTCCCCGGGGAACCTCTTCTTCTGCGACCCCCTCGCCCCTTGAGGTCGAGGCCTCCATCTGGGCTCCAGAAACTTCTCCATCAGCAGCCTGATGCGTCTATCTGCGCGGCTCCCCAGCCCTTCCCACCGGGGAAGGGCTGTCCAAGCCCCAAGGCGCTCCTTCCTCCCTCGCCCTGTGACTGCGACATCTGACACCTGTGACATCCCCACCCCCATCCGAAGCCTTGGTCCTGTCCACATCAGGCTGTCAACACACCGGACTCCTGGGATGCCCCTACCCCAGCCCCATCTCTCACGCCTGGAAAGCCTTGCCGCCTCTGAGTTGCCACGGATCCCCCCACTTCCGGGGTCCCCTTCCCTCCAGCGGCTCTGTCACTGTGACCAGTGGCTCTGCCACTCTGTAGGCAGAGCGACTAGTCTTGATGGGGAACTACAACCCGCATCTCTAGTACTGGCTTCCACTTCTCTGCGCTGAGTGTGGGCCGCGGCCTGGGCATCTCTGCACCCCTCCCCTCCCCCCCACCCAGTTAGTCAGGGCAGCCATCAGCCCCTCCCCTGCTTTCCCCTCCTCTGCTGCCCTGGGCTCAGTCCACCACTGGCTCTCTCAGCCGCGGCCCTCACCTCTGCCCTCCCACTCCCCAGCCCACTGCCCACGTCTCACCTTTGCTCCATACCTTCAATGCTCCCTGCGGCACCTGTGCTGGATTCAAAAGCCCTCATGTGGCCCCCATCTCTCCATTCTCAACTGCACCCTCTCCCTGTCACCAGCCACATTCTAACCAGCCTGGCTGGTGTTTCTGCCTCAGGACCTTTGCACATGCTGCACTTGCTACTTGGGAGGCTCTTAACCCTGTTTTCACAAGGCCAATATCTTTATCCTGCAAACATCACTTCCTGAAACAGGCCTTTTTTGGTGCTTCAGCCTCATTTGGATCCCTGGTCAGGCGGGGTTTTCCTTCACAGCTATGTCTTATTCTGTACCTGTACCTAAGCTCCTGTGATTATTTACTGTTGGTCTCAACAACTAGACTGCAAACATCATGAGGGCAGGGAGAGTGTAAGAAGAAAACAATATCCCACTCATCCAGTTCAGAGCAGTCACCTCAAAGGAGAGTGAAACAAAAGCTGAAGGAAGAGAATGAGACAGACCTGCCAGGAGATGTGGCCTGGAAGGCAGGGGTGGCGGTCTGAGCAGACACAGCACCATCCAGCGCAAAAGGCAATAAACAGGAGGAGGGGCATTTCACATTGAGAAAGGGTTATCTTCGCTCCACAGGATGCAGATAGCCGAGGGCTGTGAATAACCACAACACAATCAACCAAGTCTTAACACACCTCTCCAGGTCAGGTAAACAGAAACTAGTCTGAAAATGAAAAATAAGTTAATAAACCCGATTCGGTTTCTGTCCTACAGAGATTCAGCAATCTTCCCCAAAGTCTCTGGGTCCTTTTTGGGCAGCAAAGAAAAACTTGGCAAATTCTCAAAGTGGAGAGTTTAAGCCAGTATCTTTGACTACAATATTAGAAACTGGAAATTGGTAAGAATAGGATAAATTAAAAAAAACTTGAATCCCTAGAAATGAAAGATCACGTGTATAATTTTGGGATCAAACAAGGATTTAAAGATTCAATTATGGGCTGTTAAGAAAAAAGAATGGCAATACTGCATGTAGAGATTAATGAAATCGAGGCGAAGCTGAGTTCTGAGAAAATCCGCAGCTGTACATTATCTTATTACTAAACACAGACAAATGAAAATAAATGAAGTAAGCATCCAAAGCAAGACATTTTAAAAAAAGAACCACAAGACAAATCTCTCCACAGGGCAAATAATTGAAATGCATTAATAATTATTAAAACTAATATTTATTGATACTTAAAAAAACCACGAATAAGTGAATTCAATAGCTGATTCTTTAGAAAAAAGCTACAATGAGATAGTTACATTTCTGGATTGTCTAATCCAGAAAAGAATCCAGAGAAAACGCAAATTGATACAAACACAGATAAAAGACTGGAGAATATGTAAGAGATTAACATGCAAAAAATGTATGTTAACAGTTGGAAGACCTTTGATGAACTGGGATGCTTTCTGGGAAACTATAAACTATCAAATCTTGACTTAAAAAGTAGAAAATCTGCAAAGAAAAAAGTTGTCAAAGAATTGCTTTCACAGAAGATGCCAAACTCGGGCAGTTCTTTCAAATTCTTAAGATCACAGAAAAAGACATCAAGTTTCCCAGTTCTTTGACATAGTAAACAAAACCCTGACCCCAGACCTCCCCAGATGGCCCGCCCACGGGCCTCAGAAGGCGCACACACAAGCAACAAATGTCCTCCACTCTCGCTTATAAATAGACACAAGTCCTATTTAAAGCACTAGCACATTTAAGCTAGCCATTTAGGCTGCTTTAAAGCAGGCTTATTTCAGGAGTGCTGGAATGCTGTTCTATAAAGTCACACTTCGATTTATCAAAGGAAAACAACATATAATCATCGTGACACCTGTTGAAACGGCACTTGATAAAATTCACCCTTCATTTCTGATTCAAGAAAACTCCCGCAGCCTTGTAAACCACAAAGAGTTTCCTCTTAATGGGATCAAAATCTGTCTCTCAAACCAACGGCAAACATCGCACTTAGCACTGGAACCCCAGAGGCGTGCTCATTGCAGTCCGGGATGTGTTTATTTAATTTCTCGGTTGCCAGGCCTGTCTTCTCCCTGTGGTCCCCACCTCTGGTGTCAGGGCTCCCAACCCAGGCTGCATGAGCGGGCACCGCAGAGCCTTTCCAAAGCGGGGAGGGGCTACTTTCTCTGGTGACAGAAAGCCACGGAGTGGCCTGCCCTATGTCAGGCTTGGAGTGAGCGAGCCAGGCCAGCTCCTCGCTGCAAAGGGCCTCTGACCACAGACAGGAGGGGCCCAGTGGCCCTCAAGGTGGACAGCCCCCACGTGGGGGCTCTTCCCACAGACCCACGGTGGGCCCGTGGAGGCAGCGCAGGACTGGACATCTTTTGTTTTTCTTGACACTGGGGGCGGGGTGTAAAAGGAAGTCTTGTTAATGGTTTGATTAAAACCATTTCACTTTGAAAAAAAAAACAACCATTTTCCTTCCGTATCTGACGTCACCTGGGAACGTGTGCTGGGCTAGGGGACCCCAGCCGGCTGTGCACCTGGAGCTCACCTGCACCCCTGGGACTGGCAGTAGGAGAGGGGGGCAGGTGGATCCTGTACAGTCAAGCTCTCCCTTAAGCAGGCAGATCAGAGACCCCATCGAGCTGGGACAGTCTGAGGAGACCAAGTGACTGAAGTGGTCACGCCTTTCCGCCAGCCCAGGGCTGACCTACCAGGCGTCTCAGCAGGGGAGCTTTGAAATCAGTGTGACCCTTGCGTGCAAACACACACTTGCAGATGAATTTTTCCAAGGTTCTGACTACAGTTTATCCCCTCAGGCCAGGGACTTCTGACATCCTGGCAAACCCGTTTCCTGGGGAGCACTGGGAACCGCCAGCCGCCTTCTTGTCCAAGAGTCACAGCCTCTGTGAGCACACGCTAGGCTTCCACAGGTACTCGGGCCGGGACACACAGAACACAACTCCACGGGCTTCACACAGACCCCGCTAAAGGCGCAGGCAAACTCCATCTCCCGCCTTCATGACCAGCTCCCTGGGGAACCATGTCCCCAGCCACACCCCCTGGCCTGCAGAGCGAGTGGCCGGACACCAGCCTCTCAGAAAATGAACAGTATGAATGAAACAGAAGGAAAAGACCCTGGGGAGGGTTCAAGCCAAGAAGAGGAAGACAAATGGAACTGGGCAGTTTTCCCTCTGCTGGGGAGGAAGCAAAAGCTCCTCACGGAACACTCGCAGCCCATCCGGAGGCACCATCTGCTGAATGGCGGTGGAAGCGGTGGCCAGGGAGGACTGTGGGACCCCTGCCCTCTGGGACAAGTCTTCTGTGGCCCCATTCTTGTCATCCTCCCTCCCACCTCAGGACTCTGCCTTCTCCTCTTTCAGTCTCTCCCCTCCCAGCCAGGAGCCAGCCTGGCTCTCCCAGCCCTGGAACCCCCACAACAGAAAAGGTCGGGTAGAGTTCTGGGGTCAGCTGAGTTTGGGAGACGCTGCACAGCAGTGACCCCACTCCCACGGCACAGACAGGCCCTGAGCGGCTGCAGGAGCCCAGGGCTCCCAAAGGCCCTTCACCCAAGTCCTCATTTCCCCTCCAGCTGGTTCATTCTCCGCCTGCCCCGCCGGAACCCCCACCCTGCAGACACGTCCAGGGGACCCTGGGCCTCGGGAGTCTGCACCTGTCTCCTCTTACGCATCCTCTTTCCACCTGCCTCTCAGGACCCACTCAGGATGACCTGTTCCATGACCCTCAGGCTGGAATGGATTTCATGTCTCCTTTTCCAAAGGGGAGCATCTTCTACTGTAGGGGGGTGAGAGGGCCCCCCTGCCTGCTGCCCCAGGTCCCTCGCCTATGCATCCCCTGCCTCCAACTCAGTAATTCGGGGATACATCCCTGCGCCACGTGGCCCTCCCACCCCGTATCTACTGTGATCCCCCTTCACCCTGGTGCAGCTGCCCTCTGGCTTCCGTATTCCTCCCTGGACTGTGACCCCAGGGAGGGCAGGGCATGCCTGCTGGGTCCCTGCAGCACCCCCACCCTGGACAGGCACATGGCAGGGCTCAGTGCTGGACAGTTAACGCGTGACAAGGCTGATGTGTCTGAGCCCCGTTCCCTCAGCCTGGGGCCAGGGTGAGGGGTGTGTTGGAGGTCACTGTCCCTTCTAGCCCGGGCGCCCTGGGGTTGCAATGTGGACAGAGGAGCCCTGGGGACATCTGCGATTCCTGCCTGGATATGGGGTCTGCAGCAGGGAGTCCCAAAGCCCCCAGATACACACACCTCTCAGAACCCCAGCCCATGTCTGGACACCGAGAGCTATGCATGTTCCTGGGCCGGCCCCACAACCCGCCCCTCCATCCAGAACCTAGAGGTGTGCTTTGGGTCACGTTGGGCCGCGTAGAGCCCTGTGTGGAATGCGGAAGAGCGCCCCTCCTCCGGGTAGGGCGTGTGGCAAGGGCAGACAAGCACAAACTGGACTGCAGCTTCCACCTGGCCCAGCTGCCCTGAGAAACTGCTGTGTGTCCTCTGGCAAGAGACTAAGCATCTCTGAGCTGTGGTAGCTCCATCTGGACAGATGGCCCAGGGCTAAGACAGAGGTCAGGGAGCCAATGCCCACAGAGGTGATCCCCCCTCCCCCACCCCTGTAGGTGACTGCTATCCACCGAGGGGACACCAGAGTTTTCCTGTGTTTCGGGAAGATATAAACAGAGTTTGATGGACAACCCTGAGCTTGGCCACCACACCAGGCAGCTCTTGACCCAGCCTGGTGTCCTGAGCTTGGCACGGGCCAGGCCACAGCAACTGCTCCCTCTCCAGGCTCTGCAGACCGAGCACAGGCCTCCTCGGCCAGGCCCAGCCTGCCACACAGACGCACCCACAGCGGAGGAGCAGGAGGGCTGAGAGCAGGCAGCGGGGCTGCTGGGCGCCGAACTGGGAGGTCGGGGACCCAAGGCTGCAGAGGCCGAGGGAGGCGGGCAGCTGACCTGCGCAGCGGGGCTCACCCCGCCGCCTCTCCTGACGCTCTGCTGCAGCTGGGGCCGGTCCGTGTCCACAAGGGGTTCCGGGCTCCTGCTGGAAGCACGTGCAGGCTGGGTCCCCCCGCCCCGGGGAATACACGTCCTGTAACCAAGAGGGAGCTGAAGGCATTCGGAACAGGACCCCCTCAGAATGGGGTGCAGGTTCACACGCACTCCGCAGCCGGCTGTGACTGCTGACGTCCCCGTGCCAGTGAGAGCCTGGCCCTCCGCGGGTCAGAGGGCAGGAAGCACCAAGGCTGCTGCCCGGCGCCCTTACTCCTCACAACTGCACCCCCCCCCCAAATACAAGGGAACTGGGGAGGGGACCACGTGAGTGGCCCGAGGTGGCAGTGAGGTGGGCGGCCCAGGGGCCTGACTCAGGGTCTGCTGGGCTCCGCTGCTCCCTGCTCCCCCTAGAAGCCCCTCTCGGGGAGGGGCATCCGGCCTCCTTGGCCACCTCCACCGCTCCCGTTCCATGGGCTCCGCTCGGGGCAGGAAGGGATCCGGGCACCTCTGCCCATGCTGGGAGGGAGCAAGAGGTTTCTAAGCCCATTCCTGGCTCCGCATGCGGCCTGCTCTGGCACCAGATGCAGCCTGGGGCTGCCAAGCCAGGAAGCCCATGGAGAGGGCCCAGCGGGCGGCGGGGGCACCGTGCCTCCTCTGAGAGCAGGCCCGGGCAGGACCCAGGCTCCTGGGTTCTGCGACTCAGGCAGGTGAAGCTGCAGTTTTAGAATCAGTGTGTGTCCTCCGAGGGCCCAGCAGGTGGGGCGGGATTGTGCCCAGAGTGACCCTTCCCCGGGGTCTGAGGATGCAGGGAGCTGTGCCCACTGTGGAGGGGCACACGTGTGACCCCCTTTGACCTGCTGCCACCCTGGGATCTCCTGGACCCCCCAGGTCTAGGGGGTGAAGTCACCAGCCAGCCGTACCCAGGTCTGCCAAGGCCCCAGAGCTCCCACCCTCACCAGGACATGGGTGCACACAGGGGTCTGAGAGCCACAAGATGAGGCAGGACAGCCGGGGTGCTATATTTGGACACTAATACCCTGGGGACATTGTCCTAGTGAAGTGACACTGGTGGCTGGACGGAAGGGCTTTCCCCCCTAGGCCAGCCTGGCCCCGCCGTCAGGCCTGTGCAGAGCACTGCTCTCCGCTCGCCTCGCCCAGGAAACCCTTTGTCTCCCTGATGCCACTGGATTCTGCAGGGACCCCGGAGAGCTTCCCAAAGCCTTGAAGGTAAGGGGAGAAGGGCCTTCCCCGAGTCCCCGGCTCCTGCTAAATCCTCAGCAAACAGCTGCTGAGCTGAACGAAACATCCGGTACTGAACGCCTTCATGGTACCAAGGTGCCCTCACCTGAGTTTTTAAAGGAGAAGAGCCATAACCAAGTAGGGGTGGGAGTAGGCCGCCCCAGCCCCCTGGCCTGGGGACACTGCCCCACTTCCCTGGGAACACATGTCTGTGCAGGAACTGAAGCCACTGTCACCCCCAGCACCCCAGACGCTCCCAGACGTCTACGGAGGCTCCTTTGTTGCCCAGTCACCCTGGGACACAAGCCTGGGCCATGTGCAGCCCCAGTGCCCCAGAAGGATGAAGACATAAGGAGGTAAGTGTCACAGGGACCCCCCAGACACCACTTGGCTTCTGGGAGGGGTCATGAAGCTCCCCCACCTGCTCTGGGGCCAACTGGAGAAGGGGTGTCAGGCCCTGGTGTTGCCTGTCAGCTCACGCCCCCAGTGGTCCTGGCTGCCCAGGGTCTGAGGACGTGTGTCCTGAGAGCTGCCCCCAGGCAGTCCTGGTGCGGTCTCCGGGGCTCTGGGCCCATGTCCTGCGCTGTTGCCGTCTCTTCTCGGCCCCCTGGCTCTAGCACCCTGTATGCAACCATGCCAGAAAGAAGGAGTTCATATTTAAAAGATAAACCAAAATCTCTCCCGCCTTCTCTGATGACACAGTAAAACCCCAGAGACAATGGAACATAAATTTCAGAAAACAAGATTGTTCTTCGTAGAGTTGTTATCCTGCCAAGCTGTCACCCATGTACAAAGGCAGCAAAAAGCTCCTTGGAAATGCGTGAGTTCTGAGAATGTTCTAATCACGTGGCTTATCACTTCTAGCATCCCCCTCAGATGGCTGCCTGAATTTAAAAGATGCATTGGGAATGATGATGTTAAAAATGATAATGACTGGGACACTGTGCTGCACACCAGAAACTGACACATTGTAACTGACTGTACTTCAATTTAAAAAAGTATTATAAATGAAAAAAAAATAAAACGTTTGAGTTAATAGCCTATTCACATAGGTAAGTAACCAAGAGCCCTCTCAGACCAACAGTTCTTACTGATAAAAGTCAGAACAGGGAAGAGCACAAAATAAAACTGAAACAGAGCAGAAAGAAAACAGCAGGGTTTAGAACATTAGCTGAAATCAGTAAGGAGAAGCAGAGAGGAAGTGACAGACAAACAGACGGACGGATAGGTAGGCAGGTAGGTGGGATACAGAGGAAGCCAAAAATCCAGAGACCACTGTTCTCTTAACAAGAGGAGGCCAAAGCACGTGGTTTGATACTGCAAGGAAATCAATGCAGGATTGCGAACATCTGTGTTTCACATCTCCTGCCTGGCTGAGTGGAAAATATCTTGTCAATATTTCAACCTCATTGAAAAGGTAAAAGAAAACATATCATGTTTCAACAATAGGAGAAGAGAAAACAAAAATCGGTGACAAAAAATGGAGTGCCTGAAGATGGAACAGAAAGCGCAAACTGCAAGGCTGGTCACTCTCCAGATGCAAAAGTAAAACCCAGCAGTGAACTGTTTGCAGGAGAGTTAATAAAAACAGAGTCATGTTGGAAGACTAAAAAGAGCTATCGGTAAACTTCAAGTAGCTGAATACTGGGATTTCGATGTTCATATGAGGCCAGATAAAATTTAAAACAAAAACTGTCCAATGTGATGAGGAGAAATATAGTGCTATTTCATGGTTGATAATGGCCCCATAATAACATGGAATCTACATGCTATACAAACAGAGCAAAACATATACATAAGACCTGCTAGGAAAACAAAATAGAAACAATAACAATACGATTAAAATGGAAGAATCTAATACTACATTATCAAGTACATAAAAAACTCAGAAACACACGAAGGGGCTGGATAACACAACAATGCAGAATTAATGATGGTTTCAGTGGGAATTAAAGAGAATGAACGGAACATGCTTCCTTTTCAAGTGTTCGCGGTATATTCACAGGAGGTCATCACGCACTACGTCTTAAAGAAAATCTCAGTAACAATACAAAAGCAGAAACGATTCACACTATGTGCTCTCACTACATCAAGAAGAGATTAAGAGCCAAACAGAAATGAAACACAGGAGAACTGAAATACACTTGCCTAAGGGAAAAACTGAAGAAAAACGTCAAGAAGGCAATTAGGGGCACTTTTTTTTTTTTTTGGCCTAGGAAGGAAAAAGAATGGAAAAACAGATACATCAAAATGCACAGAGAGTGATGACAAAGGTCTTTAGGGAGAAACACCACAGTTTTAATGCCTTTATTATGTAAAAAAAGTGAGAAAAAACGATCAACTAAGCATCTAAATAATATCTTAGGGAAATAGCATATTTTTTTAAATGGAAAAAAGAAGGAAAAGCGAATGATAAAGTTAATGCTAAAAAATTGTAGAAGATATTGCCATGTAAACCTGGACTGTTCTTTGAAGACTATAAAAATGGGCACAACTAGTGACAAGAGTGAGCCTCCTGATTTCCCTCTGACGACTGAGAAGGGAGGAAATGCAGGGATAAAACAAACCTTTGACATAGAGGTTAGTGAACATTTAAGGAAATACTGTGCATCGTTCATTGTGTTTTGGCAAGAAATCTGAAGGAGATGGACCAAATAAACACAGCTGAACTGCTAGCAAGGAACAAAATGCAGAGATCCAAAGCTGATCAGCAGTGGACGAGGAACTGGAGAAAAACCCCTCAGACCACCCTGAGCTGGTGGCTTCTGCGATGAATTCACTCAAATTTCCAAGGAACAAAGAATTCTCAGGGCACGTTGGTTATTTCCCACCCTGGCCTCCAACCGTCAGCTGAGCACGTACATTCCATTAGGCAAATATGAGCCTAACCCTAAAATCTGATTAAGGTAACTCGGACGAGGAAAATCAGGAACTGTCAGCCAAGAAAATACTCCCGTGCTCATTTCACCAGGGAGGAGGCAGATCCCCAGAGCGTCTAAGCAGTGGAAGAATCAGCGAGATTCCAGCCCCAGTGGGTCCCCTCCCAGCTCCACCCTTGCTTTTTGTACTAACTGCCAAAGGGCAGGACCCATAGGTAAGGACTGGTCACTCCAGCTAGACCAGCCGCCAGTCCTTGCCCGGGGACCCGTGGTGTTCCCTGTGGGAAGGACTCTCGCGAACAGACGATGCTTCCTAAGTGGACTGACTGACACCGGCTGCCTCAGTGGGCACCTCAGCCGCACTTGTCATGGCATCTGGCAGAATGGTTCTTCAGCTCTTGGAAAAATAGGTGGAAAATATATCAAAGAAAGTACAACATGATGTGAAATATAACGAAAATGAACACACTAGGTGAAGATGAGATCTTCTAACTTGTAGAAAATATTGTAAAGCCATGGTAATTCAAGTGGTGCGGCATGGCCCCCCAACGGAAGATTAACAGAAACAGACTCAGATGCGTACAGGAATGCATTCAGCGTGTTAGATGAAGCAGCACCCAACAACGGAGGTGGGGAATTTGACAAGTTATGTTAGGATGGTCGAGGCAGGAAGGATATAAATTTTAATTCATGTCTTAGTGTAACTATGCACTGTGTTGAGAGATAAATGTTATTTCAAAACACAGAACAACGAAATAGAAACAGAACATGATACATGTGGCCACATGACTCAACTGAATTTGTGGAACAGACGGGACTGTGGCAAAGTCACAGAGTTCTGGGGAGTGGGTCGGGGCACACGAATTAACTGAATGCCTGATTAACTAAAACAGGAAAACAGACATCACCAAAAGAAACACAAACGAAACAAGAGGAGAAAGTATGTAGAACAAAGTAGCAAATGGCTAATCTCGGCCCCATGCAAGAGTCTGCAAAAGAGGATTAAAAATACCCCCAATGACTCAGGAGACATGCAGCCAAGGTTGAGGGCAGGTAATTTGCATTCAAGGAAAACAAACTGCAAACAACTGTGGGAGAATCGCTCAGTCTCCCTAACAGCCAAAGATGGGCAATAAAGAGGGAGTCGCGTTTAAACCTGCAAAGACAGGGTCTCTGCAGACTCGGTGCTCACGACCCTAGGAGGAAGTAGGTCTGTTGGCACGTTGCTGGTAGCATAACGTAGTGAAATCCTTTAAAAGGTTGACTGGGCAAGACTTATCAAGAAGCACAGAATGTTATGTGACAACGAATATATGTATGTTCACGTCTAACTGAAAAATTGTGCTCTACTCTGGAATTTGACACAACATTGTAAAATGATTATAAATCAATAAAAAATGTTAAAAAAAAAAAGAACCACAGAATGTTCATGGCATGTGCTGAAGGGAGCCCACATTCAAGGATCCTTTTAAAAGTTGGTCAAAGAAGTGAGGCTCTACATGTAAAAGCACCGACAGTGGCGCTGTTCGTCACGTCAAAACCCTGGAAATGGCTCAGCAGACGTGGGAGTGAAGGTATCAGGACATGTGAATTTAACCTTCCTGCCACTGACCTAGGCTGGCGGCCCCCCCACGCCCACCTCACAGTCCTGAAGGGACTGAAAGTCAACTCACCTTCCCTGCTACACAAAAGGAGTGTGTTTTTAAGAATGTGGGGTCTCTATTTTCTGACTGACGCAAGAAGCTGGAGAAGAGGGAACTCAGACCCAAGGCCTGACCCAGAGTGTGTCCTGCGGGGCACCCTGTGCATAAGTGTCCAGCAAGACACTGGGGGAGAAAGGTGCCCTCAAAATATGCATGGGGGTGGGTGCTGTGCTGTGCCTCCGCTCCCCAGAGCCCCTTCCACCACGGACCAAGAGTGTCCCTGGCCCTGTGTCTGCTCAGGAGAGGACCACCTACGGAGTGACTGATGAATGGATGGGGCCTAGGAGACCCTGTGACCAGGCTTGGGCTGTGTGGGGACAGGGTGAGTGCTAGGACAAAGGTCACCTGCCACCATCTTCCAACCCAGCTGGCCCTGCTGCACAGGAACCAACACACAAGGCACTGCCCACTGGAGCACATCACCACCATCATGGTCCCATCATCATCACCACCACCGTCACCACCGTCACCACCACCATACTCACCACCACCAGCACCACCAGCACCACCAGCATCACCACCATCACCGTCACTGACATCGTTATCATCCTCATCCTCACCTCCCACCAGGAGCCTGCCCCGCCCAGCACCCCTTCAGTGTGTGTGCACAGCCTCAGGAGGCTGCCCAGTGTGAGCAAGCCAGGCCTGCCTCCCCGACAGAGAAGTCCCATCCGTCTGGCCAGCCTGGAAGGTTCTGGGGTTTTCTGGGCCATGGGGAAGGGAGAACCGTGTCCAAGGGGGAGGCGGGGGTGGAAGGTGCAGGGAAGGGAGCCCCAGTCACCGATGAGTTCCACCTGCCTGCCCTTCCGCTCACGGCCAGGATCTGCTTAGCGTCGCCCCATGTATACATGCCCATACAGGCCTGATTTCATCCCCAAACTGAGGAGATTGTGAAACAGGGCAGTTAATCACTCGATGGAAAAAGACATCACTGCAGGCTGGGTGCCACGGCCGGTGCTCGGTTACCCCTGCATCTCGGGAGATGTGTCTGTCCTCTGGTAGGGCGTGGAGACGAAGGACATCAGGATGATGCAGTGGCCCTGAGTATGGAGGACGAGGGCTAGGGGCCCTTTCCCCAGCTTCTGGATCCCCGCCCACAAGGGATTCCTTGGTTGTTGGCCTCTGTAGATACATTTTTCTGGGAGCTTCCTGAGCTCTGACTGCACAGGTGGGACAAAGCCTGCCTTCCTTCTTCGGCACGCCCTGCTCTGCACCGTTGGTCCCACTGCCCTGCCCTCCGTCTGCTCCCAGGTCATCTGTGGCTGAGTTCCCAAGACAGGGCAGACAGGCCTGGCAGGCCTCCCGAGACCCCCTGCTCACAGACAAGCTTGTTGGGGCTGTGGAGATGTGGGGATACCCAGTGCACACTCCCCCCAGAGCTGGTGCCCCAGAGGCTCTGCTGGGATGCCGTCTGGTGGGGACTTCCGGAAGACATCTTTGAGAGGGTGGAGGAAAAGGGTACCTCTACCTTCTGCCCACCCAGCAAACCCGAGTGGCAGACTTCCTCCCTGTCCCGGCCCAGGCCAATCACATCCGGGGTGGCTGCTGAGAGCTCGCGTTTCCTTCCCAGCTGCTCATGACCAGCAGAAGCACTACCCACATCCTCACGGCAGGGCACCAGCACAGACCACACCCACACGGCAGGGCACCAGCAGAGAGGCGCGGCATATGTCCTCACCCATCCACAAGGCCTTGTCCTGGCGACAGGGAAGACGCATCTGCACCTCTTCCCTGCAGGGCAGAGCCCCGCTGAGGCCGGGGCCGGGAAGCAGGAGTGAGCCCCTGGGCAGGACCAGCCTGGCCTCTCAGGGTGGTTTTCCTGGCAGAGCCCCTCCCCAATGGCCCCAGAGGTCAAAGGTCAGCCACCAAATTTCTGTGCTCCCAGGCTTGAGGGTACCTGTATGCTGTGGGACACCTGAAAGGTATCGCCCCATCCAGGCAGGCAGAGGGTTGGGGAGTGGGGGTCTATTCCAGGTGCTCCTGACAAGAATGTGGCCCAGGTACTCTTGGGCACGGGGTAGGGGGCAGTTTTCAGGGCAGACCTTTGAGGACCAACCCAGCAAGGCACTGAACCCGGCTCGGAAGCTCCCAGCTGTGTGGGGCACGCAGGTGGGCCAGTCTCCCACACCCGGTATCCTTGGGGGCTCTGGTGAAAGGCCTGCCCGGCCCCGGGCGTGGTGCTTCCGAGCCCAGGGCGAGATGGGCTGAGTACAGCAGGAAGCCCGGGAGGGTGACAGCGCTGCCCCCGTCAGTGTTTAAGGAAGACGCCTGCTCTCAGTTCCTGTTGGAATCAACACAAAAGCAGCTGTTCCAATGCTGTTGCTGAGTTTGAAAGAATTTCTGGACTTCACCCTTTTAACAGAATACCCGGGGGATAGCAGCCGGCCCGGGAAAGACCCCGTGGTGGGTCCGCGCACCCGGCCCCCAACCCACAGCCACCTGGGACCGGAGCGTTAGGCCTGGTGCTCACGGTGGCAGGTGGCGGGCAGGGGCCCTGCACGTGCTGGTTCCGTGTCCCCCACCAAACTCGCTGGGCTGCTCCCACCCAAGGCCGGAGACCCCCTCCGCGTATTTGGGCCGCAGCTTGGGCCCGGCTGTAGGGCTCTCCAGGCCCTGCGTGGTGTCAGCTCAGTAGGAAGGGGTCCCCGGAGCAGATTACAGAGACGCAGGCCCCTTGGACCCAGGACTGTGTAACCAAAGCTGCAGACACGGTCAGGGTTTACAAACCCAGAGGCTCTGGGGCTGAAAGGAGGAGGGGGCCTCAACCTGTGCAAAGGTAAAGCTAGGTTCTCTGCTGCCCTGCCTCAGAGGGCGGTGCTCCGCCCCCCTGGCCACCTCTGACACCTTCCCCCGCCCAGGTGCCGCCCCCTTCCCAGAGCCTGAGGCCAGACAGGATGGGGAGGGGCAGGGCAACCTCCTGGTCTCCTAAACCCATCTGGCATTTCTTGTCTTGGGGAGAAAATCAAAACACAGTCACTTTAAAACCAACCATCTTCTAGCTGAGATCTGCATGTTCCAGATTCCTCTCCCTCCCCAACCAGCACCCACAGGAAGGTCTCTGGAAATGAGCGTTTCTGATGACACATTTTCCCAGGTCCTCTAGAGCTTCCCAAATTAGATTTTATTCCCAGTTAATGTTAAATCATGTTAAGTTTCTATTGGTGAATCAGGGCAGTTTGACGAGCTGACCTCTGGGACATGAGGAATTCGGCCTGACTGGTGCACCAAGGGGAGATGGCCCTGCTGACCTCATCAGGTCTGCAGGGACCTGCTGTGGTGACAGATCAGACAACTGCGGAATCCGAGGCCCCCTCAGGCATCCTTAATCACTGACGGACTCCAGAGCAAGCCCTGAGCCATTCTCACGATGGAGCAGCCGGGCCGTGGTCCAGGGCTGTTGGAGAGAGATACCTGCACCACTTAAACACAGAATCTCAGTAGGCAGCTGCGGTCCGGGGTGAGTTCTTTACATACTTTGAAATGCTGAAACAAAGCCAGCCCACGGTCCCACAGCGGGTCACGCAAGAACGTCCCCTGTCCTCTCATGGGAACAAGTCATTAGCCCTTTGCTTTCACTTGAGAATTTCCTCTCTCTGAGTAACATTGCACAGCACTGCGGAGAAGTACTCTGGAAATAGCCCAATACGTCATCCAATGTCCCCAGAGGGGCAGGGCTGTGCGCTCTCTTCTCTGGGCTGATGCAGGAGGTGGAACCGGGAGCCGGGGAACCCGAGAGCCAGCCAGCAGGAGCAGGCGCTGGCACGCCCGTGGTGGTCTTCCTCCACGAGCTGCACTCCTGGTCTTGAGCGTGTGTCCTGCAGAAGGCTGGCTGGCTGACTTAGTGGGAAGGCACCTCGTGGGAAGGTGGTCTCCTCTGGCTTGCAGCTGTTTTAACCTGGAGCCTCCTCTGATGTCAGAGGAGAGCCCAGACTTCCCACCTCCTGCCTTTAGAGCAGCCTGCAGGCCCAGCCCGCCCCTGGGACAGCCACGACCTCAGGCTGCAGGCGCCAGGCAGCTCTGGCCCTAGGTGCTCTTGCCTTTGGAGTTCCACTCCCTCAGCTTCAGCCTGGTCCTGAACCCCAGGCCCCAACAACCACCCAGGGCTGCCCCCTGAGCTGTTGCCCTGGCCTCACTCACAAGCCTTAGCTGCACTTGCCTTGGGGAGGGGTCCTTCCCAGCACCTGCGCCCTTTGCCAGCTGCCTGCCTGGCTCACCAGCCCCAGGAGAATTCCCTGAGCCGGCCCACTGTCCGACTCTCTGCCTGTTGGTCGCCCACTTGGGGCCCTGCCCTCCCACTGGACACGGTGCTGCGGTCATGGTGATGGCCTCCCTGTGCACACCCGTGGCTCCTCCACCCTCCCTGCCTGGCCTTCTCTCTGGGTCCTTCTTCTTTTCTCTTACAGTCATTTGGACAAGCTTGTCTACCCCAAGACCCCCCAGCCTCCACTGTTCCAGGAGGACAGTGGCTCAAGCACCAGGCTTGGTATCCAAGGCAAATGGACCCCACCAAGCCCGCGGGATGTTGGTAGGGACAGAGATGGACGCTGAAGGCCACATCTAACCACAGAGCATCCCCACGCCTCCCCTGAGATGCAGAAGGGGGCACCGCGTGCCCTTGGGGAGCGTCAGGGGCTGGGACTTTGCAGCCTCCTTGTCAGCTGTGGCCCCAGGCAGGTGCAGCGGGATCGCCGTCGTTCCGCTGCTGACGTCAGTGTTCCGTGTGCAGCACGATGCCCAGCACACAGCAGGTGCGCAGCAGGTGCTGGCGTAATAACAACCTCTTCTCCTGGACTGAGGTAAGTGACGGCTAAGTGAGCATTCAGCAGGCAGGGAGGACCGTTTCTCTGGAGGAGAAACTAATGTTGTAGATGCAGGTAATATGAGGAAGGTTTGAAGAGGAACCATTTATAAAGGTCTGAGCAAAAGGCACAGGGAAACTCAGTGAAGGGTAAAGTGGCCTCTCGAATCACTGGGGGCAAAGGCGGGCTCGTTAATAAACAGGACAACTGGGCAGCTCATCTGGAAAACGACAGAATTTGCTTCATAGTTCACACTGCAAACCAGAATATACTCCAGACAGACCAGAGATTCAGAAGTCAGCCCGAAACCATACAAGCTTGAGAAGAAAAGCCGGGCAGGTTCCTCTGGAACCTGGAGGCAGGGAAGCGCTTTCTCACCATGACTCAGATCCAGAGGTGGTCAAAGACCGTGTGATCACATGAAGAAAATCACACGGCGCAGACATACTGGAAACAGACTTAAAAGACGACTAACAGGCTTGGAGACAGCATCTAATGTGTCCGCAGACAAAGGCCTAATGTCTCTTCTAACTTACACAGAACTCTTCAACAAGGACCAGAAGTGGTCCTGATAGAAGATGGGAAAAGACATGAACAAACAGCTTACAAAAAATTCCAAATGAGCACTCCACTGAGATACCATGTCTCATTCAGCAGACGGGCAAAGTGCGGAGGCTGACAGCAGCCCGTTAGCGAGGCTTGGGGAACCGGCCCCCCGCTGCTGGAGGGGTGCAGACCATCGACTCTGAAGACACAGCTCCAACAGTATGAACATGCACGTGCACGAGGTCACTCATTTCAACACCATCTGCAATTGGAAGCCACTGGAAAAATCGAGATGCCTCTTCATAGGAAAGTGGTTGAAAAACTAAGCATGACGGCATGTTATTCAGATACAAAGATGAACGGGAGCATTCTCCGTGCACTGATTAGGACTGACTTCCAGGACGCACTGCTGAGTGAGAAAGGAAAACCACAAGTGCAAAAAGGGTATCTATACCATAGTGTAGTGTCAGAACACCCACAGCACAGCATCGTGTAGGCGTGTCTGTGGTACAGTGTGAGTGTCTGTAGCATCATGTAGGTGTATCTGTGGTACAGTGTGTGTCTGTAGCATCGTGTAGGTGTGTCTGTCATAGTGTGTGTCTGTAGCATCGTGTAGGTGTGTCTGTGGTACAGTGTGTGTCTGTAGCATCGTGTAGGTGTGTCTGTGGTACAGTGTGTGTCTGTAGCATCGTGTAGGTGTGTCTGTGGTACAGTGTGTGTCTGTAGCATCGTGTAGGTGTGTCTGTGGTACAGTGTGTGTCTGTAGCATCATGTGAGCGTGTCTGTGGTGTAGTGTGAGCGCATCTGCGGTCTGGTGCAGAGAAGCGTGGTATAAGGTACCTGTAACAGAGAACAAGAGTATCTGTTGTACAGCGTACAGCGTGGTAAGACCGTCTGCAGTCTAGCATAAGAACGGCTATAGCACAGAGCAGAGTGCTGACAGCGCAGGATAGGACATCGCGTCTGCAGCACAGCGTGTCTGCACACCAAGTTGTGTGCGAGTATCTCAGACGGTGGGGGTTCAGTTTGGGGGAAAGCACATGCTTAGCATGTGCAAGGAGGTCCTGGGTTCAACCCCCAGTACTTCCTCTAAACATAAATTAATGAACCCAACCACCTCCCCTCCAAAGTGTAATAGAAAGAGATAAGCAAGATTAAAAAAATGAATATGCACAGTATGGTACGTGAGAGCACGGGACAGTACATTACACCACAGCACAGTGCATTTCATGTAAGAAAGAGGAGCATACAAGAAAAAAATACACACACCTGCCCATTTGTACAGAAGAAATGCAAGAAGGAAAAACCAGAAATGGATGAGATCAGCACCCACGGGGAGTGGGTGTGAGTGGGTGATGAGAGTGGAGACATGGAACGGGGAGTGGGGCTGAGGAAATGACCCTTCTCTGAATATACCTTTGAGGGAAACTGACTGAGAACCACAGTGTGATGGTCAGTTCTCTGTGTCCACTTGCCCCTTCCACCCACCCAGGCTGTGGTCCCGGTTCCTCAGCCAGAAACTCGTCTAAGTGCTGCTGGGGGTGTGTTGGAGATGTGGTTCATGCCGACCACCGGCTGTGAGTGAAGGAGCTGGTCCTTGATAATGTGGGTGGGCCTCATCTTCAATTGAAAGGCCTGAAGAGCAGGTTAAGAAATCGTGCCTCAAGGCTGCAGCATCAGCTCTGCCCACGAGCCTGCAGCCTCCGGCCCGCCCCACAGATTGCGGCCTGGCCAGCTCCCACAATCACGTAAACCAGTTCCCTAAAACAAAGCTCGTATATACAGCCTCTCCCTGTACCAAGGTTAAGGGATTCACTCCTGTTTTTCTCTCCTCTCGTGTTTGCGTGGTTTCATTGGTTGCATCTAAATCCCAGGTAGGAATACATGTGTATGTATATCTTGACTTCTGAACACCTTTAATTCTTTAATAAAAGGAACCAGGACTCCTTGGAGGAGTGGCTGATTCCAGGGCCGGGCAGAAAACGTACAAAATGAGCCTAGAACATCTTGTGATGCCAAAAAGTAAGGAAGTGCCCCAAAAGGATGGGTGGGGGCATGTCGAAAGGACACAAAAGCCAGTTTGAAGGTGCTGTCATGGCCAAAGCGGGGGCAGCTTCAGGACCCTCGTGACGGCACCGGACCCACCCAGATGATGTGGATAATCCCCCACCTCGAGGTCTCCTGGTCAGCACCCTAGTTCCACCTGCTATTTGCCTCTCCTTCCCGTGTGATGTAACATGTTCCCGGGTTCCAGGGACTAGGACGGCGGACCCAGGGACCCTTCTGCTGACCACAGCCCCCGGGGCTGGCTGGTCCCAGCTGACGTGCCAAGATGCTCTTATGATGACGACCTTTGCTTCTTCCTCTCTCAGTTGTCTTGATTTGCTTTTTAAATAAAGACATTTCCTAGCAACCTCACCCCCACCCCCTGCTTCTGTTTCCAGCTACATCACCACCTGGCTCAGTGTGGATGATGGCAACCTCTCTGTGGCCCGAGTGACAATGACTCCTGTTGGCACTTCAGACACTGTCCGCAGTGGCTTCATTTTGAGTAACACGTCATCATGGCTTCTTTCAGAATGTCACCTGCGTTACCTCTTCTGCTGGGCCACCGGTTTGGAAGCCGTCTACACAGACCACTTGCACAGAGCAGGGGGGAGGATGCCCTCCTCCAGGGACCCCCGCCGTGTCTTCCCTGGCTCATAAGAACGTGTCTTCTATAGTTTAAACACAAATCACTCAGCTGAGGCAGAGGCCTATTCGCCTAAAGAACAGGCTGTTCTGATTTTTAACAACCTGCCCCCCCACTTTGATGTCTAACTCATGATTGCTTTCTCAGCTCAGGAAATGAGACCCTGAAGTCTGGGAAGAGGCGGCTGAGAAGATGGAGAGTGAAGAGACCCCACCCGCTCAGCCTCCTCCCGTCCTGCTCAGGCCCCGGAGGAAAGCGCCGTCTGTGTGTGGACCGCGGGAGGGGCCGCCCGGGCGCCCAGCTCCTGGGCTGCGTGAGAAACCGACGTGCAGGTGCCGGGGCTGGAGCCCACGCACGCGCTGCGGGCCAGCCGCCAGCCTGTGGTCTCGGCCATTTGGGAGGATTTCTCTTTGTCCTGGCTCGCCCACTGGAGCCCCAGATGCCCCCGTGCCCTGAACGCTGGGGCAGAAACACAGCCAAGCACACTGACTGCAGACACGCCCCGTTCTGATCCCTGCTCCAGCAGACAGAGGAGCCTGCGTGGGAGAGCCCCCGACCCCTGAAGGGCCTGGGGCCCGAGAGGCCCGGGGTGCCGGGATGAGCCCTGTGGGGCAGGAAGGAGGCCATTTTGGCAGAAGGACCAAGTCAGGGAGGGGAAGGGGCTCAGCTCGAGCCATCCTCAGTGGGAAGCGTGGGCCACCCCATCGGTCCAGGAAGCTCCAAGCCCTGAACAAGGTGGGAATGTCAGCTTTGGTCTGATCTCGGGGATCGAGGAGGCTGTAGGGACATCCCTGCACGCTGGGTCACACTAGACCGTGTTCTCTGTGTCCCCCGACGCCGGCACTTGGATGGGCCGCAGGTGTCTCAGACTGGACAAAGCCCAAGGGAACGCTCCCCGTCTGCCACCTGAGGGCCACCTCTGTACAAGGCCCCGCCATCCACCTTGATCCCAGGGCATCATGGACACAGCCTCCTCCTGGCCCTCACTGTCCACACGCACCTGTCACCGGCACCCTCCTTTGCCCTCACTCTGCCCCCAGCTCACGGCCACATCTGTCACCCTGGACTGGTGAAGAGCTGCTCACCATGGCTTGGAATGAAATCCGGTCCCCAGACCCCAGCCCTGCCCCTCGGACACACGGGACTCACCCGATGGTCTTGCCCCAGTCGCACCACAGCGTCTCCCCGAGGACCTCCATGTCTGCCTGGAACTGGGCGAGGCAGGCGTCCTGAAGGAGAGCCCCGTAGCTGGCGTCCTGGCAGGCGGTGGCCGTCAAGAGGTGAGTCACTGCAACAACAGCCCCCGGACAGCCATCACACTCTGGCCTTGTCTGCCAGTCACATCCACTGGGGAACCCCACAGGGGAGCCGCCCTCCGCCTCTGAGGCCACCAGGATGCCCTGGGGTCTCCAAGTGATCCCTGTGGGCAGTAGAGGGGGGGTGGAATCTAGGTCCAATTGGATCATTTCATCATCAGTCACTTCAGGTCCCAGCAAAGGCCCTGCCTGCTCACGGCGGGTCTGACGATGCCTCCCTGTGCTCCGCCGGAGCCGGGGCCGGAGAGACGGAGCAGGGACCCCGGGTCGGGGAGGACTGTGGTCAGAGGGACCCCGATTCCTGAGAGGCACCTGGTGCGGCCTCTCTGCTGTCTGGAGGGCACAGCAAAGAGAAGTAGCGTGGGGCCCCTGGGGCTCCACGCTCCACTCCAGGGTCCGTGGGAGAAGCCTGAGGCCCGTGGATTCCAGCCGGACATGTGGGGGTGTGGGGGCAACTCCTTCATCTCCCGCATGTCAGCCACAGACTCCAGGCCGGACACATCTTGATGGTGGGGAGCAAAGCTAACCAAGCAACGTTTCACAGCCATGGAAGGACAGCCCTGGGGTTAATTACAGTCAAAACCCAAATGCAGGAGGGGCGCCGCAGCACAGAGGCGGGGGAGGCCAGACGCGGGAGTTCGAGAAGGCTCCGAGGCGCCCACCTGGAGGCGTCCTGGGGATGAGGCTGACCGCCAGGTCTGGGCAGGGCGGGCAGGACACCCTGGAAGCCAGTCAGACAGGGAGGATTCCCGGGGTTTTTAGCCAGAGAAACTGGGAGTCACGGTGGGTGGGGGGTGGGGGAGCTGACAGGCTGGCAATAGGAAAAGCTCGGAGGAGGAGGAGCCCCTAGGAGAGCAGGGCCCAGGCCCACCCCTCCTGGGAAGGGGGTGCCCCTTGGGTGTGCAGCAGGGAGGCTCCCAGGGGCGCTCGGGGGGCCGAGGAGGGAGACACTGCCCCTGCCCCCCGGAGCCTCCGTACCTACCTGAGTTCACTCCACTCCCAGCAGCCCAGGTGTGTCCCCCGCAGTGTCCGCAGGGACACAGCCAGTGCACCCGAGGACTCACGCCCCACCACTATCAGGCAGCCTCGGGGAAGGGGCTGCTCCGACCCTTACCGGGCAAGAAGGCCCTAAGAAAGCCCACCTGCCATGGACAGGTGGGGCTCCAGGGGCCCCAGGAGGCTCAGGAGGGCTTAGATGGCGACTCCTGGGAGGGAGTCCAGCTTCGTTCTGAGGGTCGCCCCTCTGTTTCCCGCCCCCACCCGCTCTCAGCATCCACCCTGAGCTTCCCGCCTGGACTGCCTCTCTCAGCCAAGCACAGGCCCAAGTGTGGCAGGTCCTCTGCTGCCTGTCCCCCGACCCCCACCTCTTCCTTTAGCGCCTCATTTAGGGCGGGATGATGGCTCCTTCTTTTCTCAGAGCCACTCTGCGCCCTCTCACCTCCCACTCTTTCTGATTCATGCGAACATCCTCCCTGGGTGCACAAGACAGAAAGCCACCGGGGGGTGTAGGCCCTGGAGGGACCTGACCCAAGTCCCTAGAGGGTTAGGCAAGCAGGGCCCACAGTCGTCCCCAGAGCCACTGCCGGGAGGCAGGTGCCGGGGGCCAGAGGCTGTGGGTCTGGTTTAACGGGCTCTGAGGGGTATGTCCCCAGGCCACACTTCCTCCTGTTAAGGTGTCCCTCTCTGGTGTGTTCCAGCCAGTCTCCTCCCGCTGTTCTCTGGGCTGCAGACCACAGCCACCTTCCCCGCCCGGCTGGCTCGGGCCCTCAGGGCCGCCCTGCCCTGCAGCCTGCCTGGTCCCGCTAGAGCCTGGCCAGCTCTGTCTCCCAGTGTCTGTGTCACCCCTGCCCTGGGCCGGCTGCAGGGCCTGCCCTGTGGCCTTGACCTGGCCTGGCTCCGGGCTGATCCCCGGGTGGGCAGCTCCCAGCTCTCTGTGAGCCACTCACTATCTGTCTCCCAAGGCTGGGACCTCTGCTCCGTGGGGACAGGCCCCCGCACCCCACGCCACTGCTGTCTTTCCTGCCCTGGGGGAGCCATTCCCCAGCTGGGATGAGGCTGAGCAAGCTGTTTGGGTGAATCTGGAAAGTGGTTTTATTTTCAAGTACAGGAGAACAACACTTTTTCTTTCTTTTTAATGCGCCTGATGTGGTTTCTTTCATTGAAAGATAGGCAATCTCATGGTTTTAAAACGGAATAAAATTGCCAAAAGTTGTAAAATCAGCTGTTTGGGGCCAGATGGGTTTCATTTCTGTATGACTGCAAATGACTCATTCACAACTTGTGTCTTTAAAAGGCTGTGTGCGAGGCTGCTGGGCGGACGGCATTCCTCCCTCCACGTGTCCAGGCAGGCCCTTCACTGGCATCGAGCGTCACTCAGGAGTTCAGTGAGCCTTTGGGGGAGCTCAGAGTAACAGCTCCCGCCCCTTGGCAGGGGCAAAGCCCCTGACATGGGAGAGACGGCAGGGAGTCCCGCCCTCAGGCAAGGGCCTGGGGCCAGAAAGGCCGGGCTGGGCTCCCCACCGGGCACCTCTGGGCTCCGAGGCATGAGGTTTTCTAGCAAGAGATAAGGACCCAGGAGTGAGGCCCTGGTCAGTCTCCTCTCACACCACCCTTGCTATCTCATGGTCTCATGGTTGCAGAGACAGAGCTCAGGCCCCACTGGGTCCTCCAGGAGCTGGGGTGATGGGTGGAGGCTGAGCCATGGGAAGGGCACCTGCTGGGGGGCCTGCTCGTCAGAGTGACCAGCTGCGGGCAGGACAGAGCCTCCTCTGGGGAGCCCGTGAGCCTCCAGGGACCCCAGCACATGGCCCTGACCTCCCAGGCCGGGCCCAGAGAAGGCTTCTTCACCTCTCGGCCACGGTTTCTTTATCTGTGAAGTGGGAACCTCTCTCACCAGATGGGTTAACAGGACTGCTTTCCAGAAGGTATGTTTACAGAATCAATCCCATCCCAAAATGAGTGGCCCGCTCCTGCGGGTTTTCAACGGGAGAGGCCCTTACTGACTTGCAGGACGCTCAGGACTGACCCCTGACTCCAGCAGGGGTGATGGGGAGGGGGCCGGAGGGGGAGGTGACAAAGGTGACCCTTCTGGAGGTGACGGACTTACATGCTTACTGTGTTGAGTTTACATGGGTGTACACATGACCCTCCAAGCTCTCCATTTTAAACATTTTGGCTTATTCTATGCCAATGATACCTCAATAAAAACAAAACTTCTGAAGGAAATGTCAGGACTGGTTATGTCTGAGTGGTGTGATTACAGATGATCATTATTTTCTGCCTTAGGCGCGTCTATATTTTCCACAGGTTAAAAAAATGCAATGTCTAAAATGCTATCTCTGTGTTCCGCCCGGACACTTTCCTAACGGCCATCGGAAAACTCCTCTCTCTGCTGTTCTTGCTGCAGCCGTGAATCATTCTCTGCTCAGCCAGCTGGGGCCAGCAGGGTAAAAACCACCCACTTCCAGGGCTCCCCTGGTTACAGCCACTTGGGAGCCAAATCCCCAGGAAGCCACATGCCTGGCCTGTCACTCAATGCCCCAGAGAATGATATACACAAAACCTGGTTTGAACATGTTGCCTTCAGCCTTTGTCTATCCTGGAAACAGAAAACAAAAACCCAAACAACAAATTGAAAAGCCAAAACCTCTGTGTGTCCAGTAAAAACTCTTACTCAACCCTCAAGGCCCAGTGAACTCTGACCGTGTACGTCGCACCATCTTCTGACTGCCACCAGGAACACGTCGTTAGCTGACCGCGGGCCCTGCGCCGCCTGCACACACAGCTCTGGCCCTCAGCAGGCTCTGGCTGACAGCACAGTCGGGGAGGAGACAGATGTGTGGGGGGACATCGCACTCCCGGCCAGGACTGCGCTCTTCACTCTCCGGTCTGCTCGGGCTTCTAGGAAGCTCAGAGTGGTCTGGGCCTCAGCCTTTCCTCAGCCAGTGTCTTGGCCGTGGTTCTCTCTCCTCACCTGTTAAAGACTCTTCGCTTCATCCTCTCTCGGAGGTTTGGTGACGTGACACCACATCATGTTTGGTTCCTTATGGCGCCTGAGGCTCTACCCAGAACCATATTTCTACTCTTTTTGGAAGCAAGTTGTATAAATGGGAAGATGCAGACCAGGCTCTAGATCGGCTGTGCACCGATTCTAGAAGGCCGTGGCTTCCCCTCCCATTGCCACGTGCTGGGACAGCCCACCGAGGCTGGTGGCAACCACATCTCACGGGGCAGGTCCTGTCCTAAGCCCTCTACAGGCACCTGCCTGTTCAATCCTCGCAAATAAGCAACAGGGCAGGTGTTACTATTCTCTCGTTTTACAGATGGGGGCGGGGCCCGGAGAGGTTAAGTCGCCTGCCCAGAGTCACACAGCCCAGAACAGTGGAGCTGGGGTGCAACCCCGGCATGCTCATCTCACATGCGGGACAGATGGTGAGGGCGGCCACCTCAGTGCCCAGACCCCGCAAACAGCCCCAAGGCTGCAGATGACCAGTGTCTGCTGAGGTTCTGGGACTCTCGAGCCAAGGCATCTCTGCAGGCTGGCTTCCTCGGGGCCATCGCCACGAGAGCGGCCTGGAGGGGTCTCGCTGGAGATGCAGGAGTCCCATGCATGGGTGCCACTGGCCATCTCACACTGACGCCTGGGGGTGTGTAGGAGCCCGGGGAACTGGGTGGACGATTCTGGCAAAGGAGCGCGGGCTGAAGGGATCAAGAGGTGCCCCCAAGGATCGAAAGGTCAGACCAAGAGTCAACAGCCGAGCTGCCCGTCCTCCCGGCACCAGGTCCTCCGAGCCCCGCAGGGCCAGCACTGTCCACCCAGGCAGGTACAGCTGGATCAAGCCCATCACAGCCGCCAAAATCACTGGTGTCCTTAGGGCAAGTGGCACCCTCAGAGGAGGGCAAAAGGATTTTCATGAGTTTTTAAACTCATTTCAACACGTGGCCTGCTAAAGGAGTCTGTCTTTGCACGTTTTCTGGTGCACAGTGCGGTGGTGCAGGTGTGTAATTTAGAAATGACTCACTGCGCAGTGATGGGGGGAGCACATCCCAGGGACTTCACTGGCAGCTGCAGGGCCTGGAGGGCCTGGAGACGGCTTCTCCAGGGGATGGCGAGCCCGGGCCCCACAGGAGGAGCTCCTCAGCTCCCCCGAGGGCCCGTTCCTGCCGCCCTCACATCTGGTTCTCCTGAACGGGTTCCTTCGGTCGCCATGTCCCACCCTCATGGGCTGGAGGGTGCGGTGGTCCCTGAGCGTCTCCCCACTGCGGGCTCCCCTCTGTCCCGCTGAACTTCCTCTGAGCTCTTCCCTCTCCCCTCTCTGTCCCGCCTAAGGTCCTCTCTCTTCAGGAGGTCAGCTGGTCCCTCTCACCCCCCCCCCAAGATGCTCTCCATCCCTGGCAAGAGGGTTCCTGACTCGGCCCTCCTCTGAGCAGGGAACAGAACAATCTTTTCAATAAATGATGCCAATCTTGCCTCAAAGCCCTCCTCCCCGTCATGCTCCAGTCACAAAGCCTTCCAGAAAGTTCCAAGAACCAAAGCCTTTGCCTAACTGGTCTTGTGCTCCAGAGGCTCTTTCCCACCCCTTGGGGCTCGAGATCGGGGCCTCGCCTCCTGAGGTTCCCTTCCTTCTGCACAGACAGCGCCGTTCACACCTGTGCTCATACGGAGCAGGGCTTCTCAGCCTTGGCACCACGGACGTGCTGTGCTGGGTGACTTCCTGGGGGGCTGTAGTCTGTGCGCCCCTGGCTTCCACCTCCTAGAACCCCACTTCCAGTCATGACACCATGTGGCCCCCTTGAGTCGTGTATCAGGCAGGAGTTACCAGGAGAAACAGCTTAGAGCCTCCCCAGGACTCCCTCACCTGCCCAGCTATCCAGCCCGTCACCCCCCCACCCCAGACGGACCCCTGGCACCTCCTGGAGGTAATGAAGGCACAGGCAGAGAGCGCCAGCCTGGGCTGTTAGTGCCGCCAGGTTTCTGTTTAACTCACTATGCTTTTTAGGTCTCTTCCCCGCAACGTGGGGTTTTGCTATGTGACACGTGAGCTGCTTCCGTTCCCGGCGAGAGCTGGCCTGAGTAGGTGACAACATGGCTTTACTGTCCAATCATTTGCTTGGGAAAACTGCTCTCTGCCCTCCAGGCGACGTCTGGCTCAGAGAGCCCCTCCTGGGTGGCCTCTCGGTGCAGGGCTGCAGAGCCCTGGGGGGCCTGGGTGGCGCTGCCCAGGTTGGCTGCACCCCCGCCCCGTGGCATGGCTGTGCCACTCTGCTCCCTGCCCCTGTGGTTTCCAGCGAACTCAGCTGTCTCAGGAGACGTGGACAGGAGGGACCTAGAGGCGGGCTGACTGGAGTCCAAGCACAGCACACAGGGAGGCACCGCCAGTGTGGTGCGATGAGGGCTCTGAGGGGGACACATAGGGGGCAAAGAAGAGGGTGACCCACCCCAGCGGTGGTGGGTGGGGGTGGTCAGGAAAGGCTTCCCCAGGGGTGGGGCACGTCGCTGGGCGAGGCGTGCAGGTGGTGCTGGCCCTGCGGGGCCTGTGGGACACCGGCAGGTGGGAGGTGAGGACGGCTGGGGCTTCTGGCCTCCGGTCCCAGAGAACCCACCGCGGGAACTCCACGCGGGCGGGCGGGAGGGACGGAGCACGGTAGAGGGAAATAAAGGAGACTCTGTGAGGCCCGAGGAATACGTAAGAAAGGCTTGGCCATGATGCCCAGGCCCACGGGCCCTGCTCCCCTGCCGAGTCCTGGCCACGGACCCTGCTGCTCCCATGAAGCTGCTTAGAATCTGTGTTTTGAATGATGACTGAAGTGATGTCTTTCGATGTCAAAGAAAATACCAAAATAAAACAATCTCAGGGAAAAAGAATTCTTCTCTACGGACAATAACAGCATTATGTTACAAAGAATAAGTTCTTGTTTAGGTTGGGAGCCTCCTCTCGCCGCTGTGTTGACACAACCCTCCTAACTAAGAACAAAGTTCTCTGGAACCCAGCCCCAAGGTCGGGCATCCCGGAGGGAGGGGGGAGGGCTGGTGCCCAGGACATCCCTCCAGGGGCTGTGTGTGTGTGTGTGTGTGTGTGTGTGTGTGTGTGTGTGTGTCTGTCTGTCTGTCTGGGGGCAGGGGCTGGTGGCGGGCTGGGGACTGGGTGGTCCTATCAGCATGCACTTGCCAGGGGCGGGTGGCACAGGGCTGGCAGAGGTACGAGGGCTGCAGCGGCCGCCCGGCCCATCTCCCTTCCCCTCTCCCCAGCAGCTCTGCAGCGTCTCCTCCTTCAGGTCTTTCCTGTGTCCCAAGTAGAACAAGGGGCTCTTGGCAAGTCCCCACAGCCTTGTGCCCTTCTCAGAGCCCACCAGGTGTTTGCCACCCTCCAGGCACTGACTTGCCAGGGACTCACCCAGCTCACAAGCAAGGGGGTCACAGGGTTGACACGTCCACCTCTCAGGCTCAATTGAGGCGCCTGAAAGGCTGTGTCGTCCTGGACAGATGCCCCCGCCCCCACCCCAGGGGCTCCCAGGATGGGATCTGACAGCTCGACTCTTTCGGATCCAGCAGAGAGGAGTCAGTCTCCCCCCAGGGCTCCGGCAGAGACCGAACTGTGCTGCCTGGGTCCCACGCCCGTCTCTGAGATGACCCTGCAGGCAGGCCTGGGCCAGGGCCCACCGAGGGGAGCCTGCGGTGCCAGGTGAACCTCCAGAAAGACGGGCTCTGTGCCCGAAGGAGTAGGGTGCTGGTGGCCAAACCCACGAGGCTCCACTCACTGGAATTTACAGCACTCAGGGCCCCCCATCACACACTCTGCCAGACACCACTTCTAACTGAGCAGAAGCTGGGGAATTGCTCTTCTCTCGGGGGAAGGAAATCGGGAGGAATAGACCTTCCCAACCAGCCACTTGCCTTAAGTAAAGATTCCACCTAAACTATTTCCTTGATGTGTTGCTTACCACCGCTTCCAACGTGGATATAAATATTTCCCAACAAGCCTGGCCTGGGACTGACAACACGCACACTGACTGGCATGCACCTATGGAAGGAAGACAAAAATCCACAGATTCCTCTCTGCAGCTAAACACACAGAGAGGGTAAACAAACACGCTGACTTGATTAGTGAAAAAGAATCCTTCGGATTTGGACTCCAGGATTGGAACTGCCTCCAGACTTAACACAGCATGACAAGCCGAGGAGTCCCATCTACTCCACTTCCTGTATGTTCTAAGTCGGTTCCAAACGGTTATATCTGTATTTATATAAACTCACATATTTCAATAATGCAGCAGCCTTGCAACGAACCCCCAACACGCCCAGCACGCAGGGAGGGTGAGTGTTTCCCAGGACAGACGACAGATGAGCTTATATAAGTCAGAGCCAGTCACAAATAAACTTACTTACAAAACAGAAACAGACTCACAGACATAGAAAATAAACTTATGGTTACCAAAGGGGACGGGGGGAAGGGATAAATTAGGATTTGGGGATCAGCAGATTAAAAACTACTACATGCAAAGTAGATAAACAAGGCCCTACCGTATAGCAAGGGAACTCTATTTGATAGCTTGTAATAACCTATAATTTAAAAGAATATAAAAAAGAACATGGATGTGTATAACTGAATCACTGTGCTGTACACCAGAAACAAGCACAGTGTTGTAAATCAACTGTACTTAAAAAGAAAAAGAAAAAAAAAAAGACAGGGTCAGTGAGCACTCGCAAGTAAAGCAGGCTGAAAACACAGGCGCTTAAAACAAAGTCATCATAAACTAACGCTGGGTCCTCTCGAAATGCCATTCTTTTCTGATTGATGAAAAACAAGAAATTCCACATTGCCATTCTGGGCAGCAAAATCACCAAGGGGCTGTAGCTAATGCTACCACTTGGGGAGAAAACTGTGTGCTCCTGTAATTCTAATTGCCACTGGGCTCCCATGACACTCAGTTACTGATAACTTCATAAAGCCGTGTTTACTTTTCCATGATGGAACGTTAGCCAGACCTCTCAGAATAATGTTAAGATTACAGGACTTTGAACTTCCACCAGAACATGCACCATTTTCTTGGTAAACAAGTCTTCATATGTGATCATGACCTAGTGTTTTATTTACACAAGCTTTAGAGGGTGCAGCCTCTGGACAGCAGTCAAGAGCATTTATTTATGTTTAAAAAATGAGACTACCCAGCTCTCTACTTTGCTAACAGAGAAATGTTCGTGCCTTGGGAGACTAAATCAGTAAGTTCCACAGCAAACCCACAGATCCTAATGCAGAAGAAGACAGTAATACTGTTAAGATTTTGCTTTTCATGTAACTTCAGCCAGAACACTGAAGCGGCAAGGTCAGTGTTCAGGTTACATTCTGCGGAAGCAGATGCGAAGGGTTTTACGCAGAGCCAACACTCCTTGGTGAGGTGTACAATTAAGACTCCTCTGCAGCCCTCAGTCCCCTCTCCTCCCAGCGTCCGGGGATCTCCACAGACAAGCCACACTGCCCCAGGCTGCTTGCCCAGCAGCTACGGGAAGCCGGGAAGCCGGGAAGCGCGGCGTCAGCCCTGCACCGCGGGGGCCTGTGCAGCAGGTGTTTCTGACCAGCATCACCTGTTCAGGGGCTGGGACATAAGTATCAGTAGTGACTGGGGGGGGGGGCCCTCCCAGGGCCACCGGAGTTTCCCACTTTAAGCGACCTATTTAGTTTTTGTTAAAAGGTAACTAAATACACAAAATAAATCCAATAATTAAAGGCGTTTGGAAAGGTTGCTTAGCATTTTATGAAAACATTGTGGAGAGGAAAGTGAAGATGCCAATTTCTTGCTAAATTTTGGTATGTCTGGTGCACGTACATTCCTGTCACCACTGGCTTTCAGTTTGTAATCTCTCTTTAAACAGAAAGCCTAGTGTGTCTGGCCACCTCACCAAGAGGCCCCCTTTGGACTTCTATGAGCCAGAAGTGCCAAGTTAACAAGTCAACAAACAAACAAACAAAGCTGTGGAAAGGCCTCCCGAGCGGACCGCTGGCATCATTTCTGCAAAGGGCATCTGCAAAGGAGGCTTATTTGCAAATCAGCGACTGCGGTCTGTGACAGTCAGAGTTCAAGTTTTGACTAATTTTCTAGATAAACGGCCCATGGTTCTAATTCCGAAATCCTCCATCCGCAAGGTGCCTGTGCCCGCACCGCGAACGTGCGGCAGCTCGGAGCCGGAGCACGCAGAGGTGCGGGAAGGGGCGGCGCGCGCGGCCGACGTGTCCTGCCGAGCGGCGGGTTCCCGGTGCGGGTGCGGGGTCGCCCGCGCCGTCGCCTTGCAGAGCTCCCCGGCTCGCGCGACGCCTCCGAAGCGGCCTCTGTCTTCCCGAGGGAGGCGCCGCCGCGCGGAGCCCCGCCCGCAACCCCGCACCCGTCGCGCGCGGAGCCTCCCCCCGAGCCCGGGCGGCCGGGACCCCGGCCCTACTCACCCAGGAGCGGCCAGAGGCCGCGCAGGCCCGGGGCCATGGCGCGCGCTGCCGAGGACGGAGCCCGCCGGGGACCGAGCCCGCCGAGGACGACGGAGCCCGCCGGGAGGCGCGCCGGGGGCGGGGGCGGAGGCGGGAGGCGGCGGGCGCGCGGCCAGGCCCACTGCGGGCCCGGCGGGGAAAGGGGGCGCCGGGACCCGGCCCTGAGGGCTGGCAGCAGGGGAGTCGGGCTGGCAGGTGCCGGCCGGGACGCTGGGCAAGAGGCTGAAGCCGCGAGGCGACCCGACCCTCGGCGAGTAGCCCGGACAGCGCAGAGCGAGCTGGGGGCCCGGCCGGGAAGGCTGCGGATGCTCCTTAAGTGTTTGCCAAACAAATGGACAGTTTCAACTAGGGAGGGTCTCTAGTTGCGTCATCTCAGTCCCCTGGCACCATCCCTCCTCCTCTCCCTAGGTTGTGCCCGCCCACCCCTACCACGGAGGTCTGCTCTGCAAAAGGCCAAGGCCACCTTTGCTCATGTACCTCTCCCAGGGTGCAGGCACTGGGGATCCTGAGAGGACAAAACCAGCCCCAGCACTTGGGGACAGTCATAGTAATCAAGAAAGGTACACTGAGGAACTGGAATAGCAGGATGAGGAACGGTGTGGGTGCAGGGAGGAGGGGCATGAAAGGAGGTATGAGCGAAGGTCCTGGGGCCAGAGGGAAGAGGGCTCTTTAGGGGGACAGAAAGGAGGCCCCAGTGAACTTGCTGCCTAGAATGGGTGGTGACAGGTAGAGGAGGCTGTGAGGGCCTCGGATGTCATTCTGACTGAATTTGTGTAGAAAGAGAAGGGCCCCCTGGGGTGACACCTGAGAGCCCTGGGGAGGCCCAAGGCAAAAGGAGGTTTCCCTACACATAGGTCTGACCTGGAGACATAAATTTGGGAGACATCAGCCCCGGGTAGCTGAGCTGAGCTGGGCTGTCTAAACTCCACTGCACCTTGCAGTGGTTCCTTCTTGTAACATTCAGCTGCAATGAGAACCCAGCAATTGAGTAAATTTATGCTCATGCTAACGAATCAACCACTGATACTGCCCTTGGGAGGGGGAAGAATCATAGTGTAATGGTCACATCTTTGTGACTGAAGCTTCAGACTTTAGCAGAGTGCCTAATGCAGGATTCTGCGGTCAGTCTGTGTGGACTGAACACTTCCCCAGGCCAAATGAAAGGGAACAGGGCCACCTGCCGGCAGCCCAGAGGACGGAGGCTGCTGACAACCAGGGGGTCTGGGAGGGCACTCAGGACCAGCATGCCTACCACCCGGGGGCCCAAATTGTCCTGAGGGTTCTGTATCAGATGGTGGGGGAGGGCACATGCTCTCTTAACTTGAGCAGCCCCTCTTTCCAAACCTTAGGGAGATACACCCCAGCAGGTGGCCTGGCCTCCCTCACTTTATTCATTTAAGAGACATTCGAGTCTACTCTGCAAGCCTGTGCTGGGAACCAGTGCAGGGCCTTTCCTTCAGCTGGTGACTCAAGTGAGGAGCACTCAGCCACACGGATGCTCATACAGGGACCACACATGTGGGGCCTGCAGGCCGGACTGAAGGGCGGTGACCGGGACCAGCTGGCTGCGAAAGGCACGGCTCAGGGAGGTAAGCGGGGCCCCAGCCCAAGCCAGGGACAGGCCCACTGTGATCCCTGTCCTGGGAGATGGCCAGCCCCCGGAAGAGGGAAGAGCAGGCATCTCTGCTGCTCAGACTTGCTCTCCACTCCCCTTTCAGCCACACTCCCCACCCGTGGCGTGTGGGCCTCTCTGCATCTTCACGTGGTCGGGCCCTTGCTTCATTACCCAAGGCGCCTGGGACGCCTGCACTTTCATCGTGGGGCTCAGGCTCGGCAGGAGCCATTCTTGACAACAGTTTCTCTGAGGCTCAAGCGCAACAGGAAGCAAGGTCTGGGTGGGGAAGCCCGCCCCCATTTTTCTCCATTTTCTCACACACCCCTCCCTAACAGATACATGTACTTAACAAGACAAAGCACATTTCTCAAGTTCACGTTCTTTAGAAGTTCACAGTTCTCTTGGGAATGAATGCCAAAGCAGGAGGTATATACATCATGGCACTTTCTCTGATGGCTTTCGTATCTGCACCTTGGGTCTAGGTGGGATATACCCCAGTAGTTACTGAGTTCTCCTTTCTGCAAAGGTACGAAAATGGAACAAACTCTAACTTGTCCCTACAGCTACGACACATAACCTAAGAGCTGACAATTTTGCCTTGGCTAGATTTTGTCTGATGTATTTGTGTTTCTAGCTGATAGCACGGAAAATCATTCCTCTCCCTGGGCACCTCCATCTAGATGGATGCTATGTTAAACACTGGAAGAGTTGAGACAATGGCCGAATGCTTGGTAGCGTCACAGACACAATCTAGATACAGGTTAGCAAGACCTGGTTAACACTACTAAAAATTCAAAATTAACAAAAGACTTCTGCTTCCAGCCACGATGAAGAGGGACTGGACTTACCACCCCACCCAACCTAAAAAACTGGTGGAACAACAGCTGGCTCGCAGGTCGTGCAGAACAGGGACCCCTAGGAGCAGGGAAACAAGGGAGGCGAGCTCTGTGGCTGCTCACTGCCCACACTTTCCACACACACGGGAGGTAGGAGACTCCAGAGCCTGGGGTCCCCTCGTTGAGGAGACAGAGATGGAGGCCGGGGAAGCCAAGGCACCTAGAGCTGGCAGGACTCCAGAGCACAGGAGAGGCGAGAGCTGCACAGAGATCGTAGAGGGGTCCCCTCGAGTCTCTGCTGAGTGTGATCAGCCCACGCACACAGGACACCACCCGAGGCAGGAGAACTGAGCACTGGCAAGGAGCAGGCTGGAACAATCCCTGAGAGCTCACAGGGCCTGGAAAAGCTCCAGTTCCACCAACCATACTGGAAAAGCCTTGAGACGAGCAGAGCAGCAGAGGGAGTAATCAGTGCTGCCTTTGTAGAGGCTGCCCCGGGGCGACCTAAGGAAGCTTAGAAGCAAGAACTGACAACATCAGACGATCTCCAAGCAGCTGCGATGTCTCAGAGCAGAGACTCAAGGAATAAAAAGAACAAAGCACCAGGGAGCTGTGACACAACGTGGCTTCACGTGTGTGTGACTACAGTCCTGTCACACAACAATGTGAACTACTATGTAAAAGTCGTTCTAATAAACCCGTAAGTCCAAGAACACTGACAAACCCTGAGCATGAGAATGAAGCAAAACACATCAGTGCACACCACGATCAGACTACTTAAAACCAGTAATAGAGAGCTGCAGGCAGCCAGGGAAAAAATGTTGTGTACAGAGGAACAGAGATAAAGGTGACAGATGAGTTCTCATGGGAAACAATGCAAACCAGACAACAATGGA
Source organism: Vicugna pacos (assembly GCF_048564905.1). Lineage (NCBI taxonomy): Eukaryota > Metazoa > Chordata > Mammalia > Artiodactyla > Camelidae > Vicugna > Vicugna pacos. Next base: position 94,043,945 of record NC_132991.1, on the reverse strand, counting down.
GCAGCACCGCTAAGCACTGAAAGAACAAACAACAAAACGCACGTTCCAAAGACAGTTTTTCAGTAATTCACTCATACAAAGGAGAAGATTTTGCAGGTGTCCTCACCACCAGGGTGACAACTTAAAGGTTCCACTTCAGTTATTATCAGTGAGGAATTAGTGGTTCCAAAGATATATTTATAAGCAGTAACAACTCAGCTCTGTGATTTATTTGCACAGCACAGTACAACAGCACCTCCTGAGCACTCAGCTTCATCAGGCTTCAGGTTTCAAAGCCTTAAGGGAGTCCTGCTGGCAAAACCAAAGCCCCTGGGAATTGCAAGTGGCTGAGGACAATGGTTTGCATATTCTCCTGTTTCCCATAGTGCCTTCTCCAAAATCAAACAAAAATCAAGAAGTGAAAAGCAAATCCTACACAAAACTATGCTGTCAGCATCACTTGGAGAATTTTAGAACTATAAAATAACTGAGTAAAAGAGAAAAATCATCAAATGTCAGGGCGTGGCTCTCACATGCCACCCCACCTTAGCGGAGAGCAGAGGCAGACAGAAAAACTGGAGGCAGAAGAGGGAGGCCATCAAAGGGGCCTAAGGGTGATTTGGAAATCACCAGAAAGATTAAATCTTAACATCACAGAGCTACCTAGAGCCACTGCAGAAAACCAGATGAGATTTCACACATGAACTGAAGAGCTCCCACTCTGACCCTCCAAGACTCCATTACAAATACATACCACCACCACACTGCAGGTGATCAGGAATAAGAGACAGGTCTAAGCAAATATAGAGAATAATATTCTGACTGCACACTGTAAGGCTAAAGACACAGAGAACTTTATACAAATGCTGTTCTCTAGTCAGTAAAGGCTTCTCCCGGGGGTACGATCTGGCGATGCTGTAATGACTGGATGTGTAGGCTAGGACTGAACAAACACAGGTGTGTCTGGATGCAGAGACTGACAGAAACACACATACTTCCTAGTGCTGCCTGGTGAGAGGGCCTATGACGAACTCCAAACAGGAGTGAGCACACCTATCGACCAGTTCTTGGTTTCTAAACATGATTCTCAAATAAAGGGAAACATAGCTTGTTAAAGAAGTGACTGATTCCAGGGTTGGGGCAGAGAATGTGTAAGATGAGCCTAAAATACTCTGTGGTGCCAGAAAATAAGTACTTGAAAAAGGACGGCAATTTTCAATGACACAGAATCCAACCTGAAGAAGCTCCTACTGCCTAAAGCTAGAATAATCTGAGCAACAAAACAGACAATGATAATATTGTATTATAACTCACAGAACAAAGTCAACACCACTGAGTCCGTATTGATATAAATAACTGAGTAAATACATGGGGGAGAAGGGACAGCTTTTCCTTACAGGACAATTCTGAGTAATAAACGTAGAGGGAAAGAAAGACATACAAAACCATTATCAGACAAGCACCACAAGATTAACTGTTTCAGGCAAGATTTGCTGATGGATGCTAAAACCAGTAAGCAAAATTTTAGGGGAAACAGATACTGCACACTATCAAACATCTCCCTCAACCACAAAGGAAAAATAGTAATACAAATAAAATAAAGTAATAGTGGAGAAAACCAAGGAAGGCCACCACAGACAAGTGCTGAAGCATGACATCACCCATGAGACACGTAACATGCACCCCAGACACGAGGTGCTGAGGACCTCTTCTGTGGTGCTCTTCGCAGAAACTGCACAGCCTCAATCTCATCAGGAGAAAACAGCCGATTCATCAAAATCAAGAGACATTTAATAAAAACAGCTGATCAAACACTCATCAAAAGTGTCACGGTCAAAAAACACAAGAAAGTACTTAGGAGCTGTCCCAGAGTAGAGAGGATGAAGAAAACACAGTAACTGAATGAAATGTGGGACACTGAACTGGAACAGAATAAGAACATTAGGGGTTAAAACTAGCAAAATCTGAGTAAGATCTGTGGTCAGCAGTATTGCATCAGTACTAATTTCCTGGTTTTGATCATTTTACTATGGTTATATAAACTGTTAACATTAGGGGGAAGCCAAACGAAGGGCATACATGAACTCTCTGTATTATTTTTGCAACTTCTCTGTAAGTGTGAACTTGTTGCTAAGTGAAAAGTTACGCGAGCTTTTACCAAACCATCTGAACACTGCTTGCTGTGCTTGTTTCCTAGAAGTTCTTAGTGGACACTGTAAACACTCCTAGTTACTCAGGAGTGTGTGTGTGTGCTTGGGGGAGGAGGGAAGAAGGGAGGAAGAGGTTGGAAGAAAGAGAAAAAGAGAGAAGAAAGCAGAAGCCTCTTGATCCAGTTATATCTGAATTAATTTCTGGAGTTGTCAATTATGTGAGTTAATTTTACTTTTTGGTGCGTTGGCTAGTTTCAGTTGTGTTTCTACCATTTGTAATCAAGTGCCCCTTAACTAACATGCTAACTGACAGCCGGCCGGCCGTGGGGTGACGCGGCCCCTGCAGCAGCGGCGCCTGACTGCAGGCTCTTCTGCTGTAACGAGTGCTGCGGTGAACGCTGTACTGCACCCCACACCTACGGGGGCAGGTACTTCTGTCTCCCGTTTACACACCAGACAACTGAGGCACAGGGAAGTTACACAATGCCCAAGGCTGAACACAGCTCCCAAAGTTGGGGCAAGAATATGAACCAAGAAAACCTGGCTCCAGGGTCTGCCTTCTTAACAGTCCGGTTAGAAATCAGGCACGAGGGTGGCTCTCCGCTTCCTGGCAGGAAGAGCAAAGTCATGCATAACAACCAGTGACCACAATATAAATGACATCCTCTGATCTGTCAGGGGACTATTACTACCAAGCCGCAGTATCATGATGCCATTACCATGTGTGTTCTATATAAATACTAATAGCTGGGAGTTTATTGAATACTCACAGCTCATACCTGTTTTATCCCCAAGAACCAGAATTCAGGCAAAGATACACAGGACCTGGAAACAGTCTTACACTGTTCCTAGCAGTTTTCCAGCGATAACTATTACAGCTGTGCTAGTTTTTATTGCTGATGTAACTAACACATTACCACAACCTTGGTGGCTTTACACTTCTGGAAGTCAGAGGTGGGAGACAGGATTCACCAGGCTGAAAACCAGGATGTCAGCAGGGCTGCAATCTTGCTGGTAGTTCTAGGGGGCAATCTGTTTCTTTGCTTTTCCAGCTTCTAGAGGCCACTTGCACTTCCTGGCTCCTAGCCACCTTCTTCCATCTTCGAAGCCAGCAACAGTTGCTGGAACCCATCCTGAAATATCATTTCTCTGGTCCTCTCTTCTGCCACCCAGACAATCCAGGATCATCCTCCCATCTCAAGGTCAGCTGATCAGCACCCTTACTTGCTTCTGTAGCCTTAATTCCCTTTTGCCATGTGACACATTCACAGCTTAGGGCATGAGGGCTGGTCAGCGGGGAGGGCCATTATTTTCTGACTACAAGAGCAAATACTCATTAAACATTTTATTACATGCAGATAAATACTCTGTAATAGTAACAATGATCAGTATGTAAAAAATGTTAAGTCAGTGTACACAGAACTCGGGCTGAAGAACTATTTCTTTAAAAAGAAACTACCTGTAATATGGAGGTTCTCAGTTACATGTATTATCTCCTGTGACCAGAATTAACATTGGCATCAGGCAGAGCCAACTGGAAATTTTTAGTCTCACTTTTTAAAGTGATAGTCTCAGGGCATTTTACAACATTCCAGGTCTCTGGGTCTCTCCAAACATAATTATCTGTATATTCCAGCTGAGACAGCTGAAGTGCTCTTTGGTGTCCCAGTAATACATTGTGAGAGAAAAATTATTTAGCAATAATTAACTATGCTAAAAGTATCTGGAACTTTGCTGGTTGAAGATATTTGGAAACTTGGATAATTTGACCAGTCTTTTAAATTCTACAACAATTTTATATAATTAACCAATGAAAGTTAGATTTTAGAGAATTATATAAACACTGGTTTTTCACTTGCAGTTCCAAAAGATTCATGAATTAGTCCAGCTTCTACATTTTTCTTGGGAGGCTTAGTAACAATGATCAATCTAGTGCTCATGGCTAAAAGCCTTTGATCTAAAAGTTGCCTGATCTTTATGCCTTTAGGTTTTGAAGAGGACATCTTTATTTTTAAAAAAACCCTCAAAGTTATAATTTCAAATGACCTAGATTTCTATATTTTCACCAAATTGAATTCAGTAGTTTGGTCTCTATATATTCTAAGAGGGAATTCCACTTTATTAAATCCTTTTAGAAACAAATTACTAGAGGTATGCGTCTTATTGCTGCCAGTATGTTAAAAATAATGTCTAATCATGTTTTAACCTTATTCAATGCTAATTCTTAATGTAGCCTTTTCATATAAACAACCATGTAATTTAACATATAGGAAGAAACCTCCATAATTCTAGGATTTCACTAATTTGATGTATGGCCAAAAGTAGAGAATCATCTACTAATATGATTCTGCAGTTTCATTTAATAAAGTTCTTTCAAGTTACTTTTTTTTTACATCCTAAAACCCAATTCCTGGTAGACATTTGGAGGGGATCTGGTAATAAGTGGATACAAATTAATGTAAGAAATAAGTTTCAAAACTCCATGAAAGAGGAAAAATTTGAAATCCAATGGTTTGATCTATATGTATTCCATATAAACACTAGTAGGTCAATTTACACTTGGAAAATGCCATCAAATCTTCAGGAAGTATTAAATTTTACCATAGATTTTACCTTTATTGAACATAAGTACACCAAATATAAATGTTAAATGGTAACTTTTAATCAAGTGACAGCAACTAAATATTGAATGCTCTAAACATTTTAAACATTTGAAGAAAATGCATATTAAAATGTTTATCTTACTACTAGTAAAACTCCAGCTTTAAACCGTATGTTACTTTTTAAAGTAAGCAATTAAAGACATTTATGTTATCAGATAAAGTATAAAATTAGGCTTTGAAAAGTATTCCAATTTATACTCTAACCTAATATAATAGAACTTATTACAAAGTGAACATAATCAATATGGTGACTATTTAAATTTAGGTACTTTACCAAAGCACGAATGGGTTCACTCTTCCTAATTAAAACAGGGAAGATACATCTAAGTGTTTAATACTGAAGCCATAAAGATGCATTAAATGTATCATAACAGTAATTTAACTATTTTGGAAACTTAAAAATACACAGTCCCAAAATGTGTATCTACTGAGTCAGTTTGTTATCCTATAGTCCAACATAAGAGTCTTAAGGGAACTCAAACCCAACTAAGATAAAAAAATTCAGGTAAACTATATTTTTTAACATATGGAAATCATTTAATAAACTCTGAAATAATAATAAACCTTCTCTTGGTCAATATTTTAAAAACAGATTTAACACAGATTTTTAAAAATTGACACCACCTTTTTTTCTCATCCAAAATATGCAGTTTCAAGTCTTTAAGTAACAAGTTTGAAATAAAAAGTTTATAAACATTAAAAATTATCTTTTAATTTTATGGAGATCTTTATGTTGCAGAAACAACAGTTGCTAGATTTTAAGAGAGTCCTATATAAAGCAGATTATTATAAACAGCTAAATCCACTTATCAAGCCTACTTAATTACACCATCTTGCTACTACCACAATTTTTCTTAAGTGCTGCAGAACATTCTCTGTAGGAGGGAACTCATGCTTCGCAAGGAAATTCTACAGGTCAGGAAAAGAAAGACATTAACAACAAGATGTGTTGATTATGCTAAATCCAAACTTCCAGAAAAGTGTAGTTATCAGTACACGCTGCTACTAAGCCAATCATTGCCATTAAACTTATCATCAATATGAGTGTCATATACACTTATTTACCATCCCATTGCACCCTTTGACCAAGCATATCACCAAACTCTATTACTGGATTAGTAACAGAAATAGGCCACCAGATATTCAGAGAACTGTTCAGACTCCTGGTAAAAATGTGGCAATGCCTGGAAAAGAAAATCACTTCAGTGAGGTGCTAAAACTACTTCATTTACTAGGAAGAACCTAAGCCAGCATCATAAAGACAGACTCACAAAAACTGGCTTACTAATGAATATCTAGTATATGAAAATTATTGTTGTTTCAGACAGACATGACCACGGGCAATAAATCTGAAAAGGAAATTCTAATACGCACCATGAAGGAAGTTTTGTATTCATGTAAAATCCCACACCAAAGCTGCAGCTAGCCCTCACTGAGTTTACCATATGGAAACTGAGGATCAAGGAACTAGGCAAGAAAATGATATTCCGGCTACTGCTACTGCTGTGTGAAAAAACTGTCCTTTGTCTCTGTCCCAGGAGTCTCGTGTCTTTTGCCAACATCAATGAAACTATAGTGAGTTAACTTGTTTGTAAGCAGAATTAAAATCTCAGACACAAGATTTCTCAGGAAGACCTGACTTTCCATTTCTAGGTTAAGAATCTTATGTGAATTTTATCTACTTCTTCACTTATTGAAATAATGAGATAATTTCTCCTTTATTCTATTCATATGGTTAAACTACATTGATTTTCAAATCTTGAACCTTGCATTCCTGGAGTAAAGTTAATTTGGCAACAACGTATTATTCTTTTTACAAATTGTTGGATTCAGTTTGCTAATTTTTTTAAAGGTATTTTTGCATTCATATTCATGAGGCTGGTCTACAATTTTCCATTTTTGTAATGTTTTTGTCTGGTTTTTGGGGTCATGACTATACTGATTCCTCTGGATGACTTAAGACTGATGGTATTTCTTCTTCCTTAAAGGTTTGGGGGGAATTCATCAATATAGACTTTTAAGCCTCGATTTTATTTTTGGCAAGGGTTTTTAATTTATGATTCAATTTCTTTAATAAATACAAGACTAGCAAGATTTTCTGTATCTTCTAGTGTCTGTTTTTTCTTAAGTTGAATTTTTCTAGGAAGTTACCAACTTACTCTAAAAATTTTAATGTATTGAAGTCTTTCCAATGTCTTAACCTTTCAATGATAAGATAATGTAATGATACTTTCTTTCTAAAAGAATTCTTTACCTTCATTATTTGCGTCTTTTCACTTTTTTGTTTAACCAGTTTCATCAGGGGTTTATCAATTTTATATATATATGTGTGTGTGTACATATAAAACTATACTTTGTAAAGAATCAGCTTTTGGCTTTGTTGATCTTTCCTACTGTATGTGTGTTATTTCATTAGTTTCCATGTTTCTGTAATTCCTTTCTTATACATCCTTTGGGTTATTACTTTTCTCATTTTCCCCCTAACTTCTTGAATTATACTTAGCTCATTAATTTTCAGTTATTTTTCTTTTGTGATACAGGAATTGAAAGCTATCAATTTCAGTTCACATTATTCTAAATGCATCCCTCAAGTTTTAATGTGGAGGATTTTCATTATTATCCACTAAAATCTACATTCTTATTTTCACTATATGAATTCTTCTTTTACTCACTGGTTATTAACACATTTATTTCCAAACATGGGGATTTCCTATTTATCTTTTCACTACTGATTTTTAGGTTACCTTGTAGACAGAGAACACACTTTTTCATTCTTTCAGTATTAATTGAGACTGATGTTCCAGCATTTGGCCATACTCTGTAAATACCTCAGGTGACCTGAAGAGACTTTATTTTGCAGTTACTGTGTGCATTATGTTCTATACACTGTCTAGTAAGTCAAGTTGGTTATCTGGATTGTTCAGATACTCTGTATCACTACTAATTAAAAAAATTTTTTTGTTTGCTGCTTCTATCAGTTTAAGAAGTTTGTAATTGTAGGCTTGTATATTTCTCCTGGTAGTTCGAGAAATATTTGCTTTATATATTTTGAAGGTATTTTATTAGATATATACAAATTTGGAACTATTATACAAAATATTACAAAATACCATTATTCTTGTTTTATACACTCAGTATTAGTTGATACATACATTTTGATCTTCATTTCTTCTGCATCTCTGACCTTTCATCTAAAATCACTTTCCTCCTTCCTAGAGAACACTCTTAGTATTATCTTTATTACAGTGGGTCTTCTAAGTAACAAATTATCTTTGTTTTTAATTGACTAAAAATATGTTTATTTCATAATTATTCTTGAAGGGTCTTTTTATGAGTGCAGAATCCTAGGTTGGCAGAGTTATTTGATGGCTTCTGTTGAGAATCAGCTGTTAGTTTAATTGTTGCACTCCTACATTTTTTCCCTCTAGCTGCTTTATAGATGTTTTTTTGGCTTTCATTTTTCAAGCAGTTTTTCTTTGTGTGTGTGTGTACAGCCTTTTATTTCTCTTGCATATCCCTTATTCATAAAGCTCTGGGACTCAGCACATAGGTTTTGACTGGCTTTCGGCAGCTCTGCCTGGTGATCACACGGATCTTACTCAAGTAGTTTTTCTGAAATACTGAGGCCTTTTTATTTTTCCTGCTTGGGACTTGAAAAGGCTTTACTAAATTTGTGACTTGATGTTTGCATCATTTAAATTTTTTTCAAATAGTGTATCTATCCTATTTCCTCTCTCTTTTTTTGGTTAAAACTCCAGTTGCACAAATAATTAGACTTTCTCAGGATATCTTTATGTCTCTTACTTTCTCTTTTGTGTTTTCTATCCTTTTGTCTCTGTCCTTCATTCCATAATTTTCCTGACCTTTCTAATTCTCACTTTAAGTAATCTGTCTAATATGCTGTAGAACCTATTAACTGAGTTATTTATTTAAGTTATTCTATTTTTCATTAATGGGATTTCCATGTTAAAAATATTCTCAATTCCACACTAAAATTCTCAATCCTGTCTTCTGTCTCCTTGAACATAATACATCTGAATTAGCTGCCTTCTGCTGTGTAACAAATCAGCTTTAAAACTCAGTAGCTTAAAACAATGACCATCTATTTAGACTATAATTCTCTAGGTAGCAGTGGGCTGGACTCATTTGGATGACTCATCTCATCTTTGTTGGGCTCACTCATGCAGCTATGGACAGCTGCCGGGTTGCGTCAGTCAGTCTGCTGATCTACACCAGATTCTGTCACATATTTAGGGGCAGCTGGCTCTAGGCTGGAATGCCTTGGCTATCTTCCAGGTCCAGTTGGCTCTCCATATGTGCAAGTTCTGCATCTGCAGATTCAACTAACCTCGGATTGAAAATATTTGGAAAAAAGTTCTAGAAAGTTCCAAAAAGCAAAACTTGAAACTTCTGTGCTCTGGCAACTATTTATACAACGTTTATATTGTATTTACAACTATTCACATAGTATTTACAATTGTATTTGGTATTACAAATAATTTAGAGATGATCTAAAGTATACGGGAGGAAGTTTGTAGGTTATATGCAAATGCTATACCATTTTAAAGAAGGGGTTTGGGCATCCTTGAAGTCTGGCATTCGTGGAGGGTCCTGGAACCAGCAACCCCGTGGGTGCTGAGGGATGACTGTAGTCTCGTCCTCTAGCAGGCTGCCTGGGCTTCCTCCCATGGCTGCAGCAAATTTCCAAGAAAGCAGTGATCAAGGTGTCTTGAGGACTAGGCTTGGAAATGGCACAACTTGTCAAAGCAAGTGAAAAGGTCAGACCAGATTCGAGGGGATCAGAGGAGCTTACAAGTCACACTGCAAAGGGGCATGTTTATAGGGAAGGGATTAATTGTAGCTGCTTTTGCAAACATCTGTCACATATAAGTATGTTTTTTAACAGTGTGTCTGATAACTTAAATAGCTGGAGTCCCTGTGGGTAATTTCTATTACCTAGTGCTCAAGCTAGTTTTCAGTCATGTGGTCCTACTTCATTTATTATTATTTCTGATTGTGTACTCTTATTTACAAAGTAATTGGTATGTGCAAAAATTTTGGTAGAAACAATTTGAGGCCTAAAATGATATTACTTTCTTTCAGAGGATTTTTACCTTCATTTCTTCTAGGAGCATGGCAGAACTAGTAACCCCAGACCATCTCAATCTAACTTAGGTAATAAATTCCAAAGCTGAGTCATAGTCCCTCTAAGGAACTATCTATTTTGGGTTCAAAGTTATGTCTGTACGCCCGTTAGCATCCCAACTCCACTACTGAGAATTCACCAAGGCCTCGTCCCTCGGCTTCAATGCTATCAGAAGGGTCCTCTAAACTCCTAAGTGGCCCATCTGCAAACAGTACCGGGGGAAAGTGGTCCCAAACAATGGGAGTATTTCCTCGAGACTAATCTTCTCTACTCTGGCCCAGTAATGTGTAGTGTCTTGATACGGCCCTTTGCTGCCTTCAAACAGATGTCTTTATATTTATTTAGCTTTTCTAGCTGTTCTCCATGGAGAGCTGGCTTTAATCACCTGGACAGCTGCAACTGGAAACAAATCCCCATTCATTATTTTATTAAAAGGGATTCTATGTTTGTGTGGTAACCTAAAAATATATATACCAATTCTTTGGTATTGCTTTTTTTCAAGTGGTAGAGCTTAATTCCCTTCCCCTTGAGTGTGGACTGCACATTAGTGTCTTGCATCTGATGGAGTGTGGCAGAAATGATGGAGTGTGACACCTGAGGGTAGGTCACAAAAGACACCGCAGCTTCCATCTTGTCCTCTACCTCTGACAGCTCTTGCTCTGAAGAAGCCAGGTGCCATGAATGTAAAGATACTCAAGCAGCCCTATGGCAAGGCCTCTGTGGTGGGTAATAGAGGCTTCCTGCCAACAGCCATGTGAATAAGCCAGCTTACAAGCAGGTCTTCCAGGCTCAGTTGGGCTTCCTGGTGACTGCAGCCCAGGCCAACATCTTGACTGCAAAATCATGAGAGTACCTAAGCTAAAACCACTCCTGAATCCCAACCTGCAAACTATGAGATGATAAATGTTGTTTAAGTCAATTAATTTTGAGGTAACTGGTTTTGCATTAATAGTTAACTAACAAAGTATGTTTGGCTTTAGCATTTATAATATTATGCTATTATTTTAAATTTAATATTATTTTTATTTGAAAAGAAAGTAGAATCCACAACTTAAGCACTTCAGTGATACCTAAATATGAAAGATATGACTGACTTACCTCTTATTGCTTCTTTTATTCCTAACTGGAAGCAGAGTTTTCCAAAACGGAGGAAGTCATTTCCACAATAGTACTGATAGATAAGCCATTCAGAAAACCTTTATGATTTGCTCTTACTTCCTGAAGAGCATCTATAATATGGTCTCTATGCCAAAGGAAAACATACATAATATGGTCTCTATGCCAAAGGAAAACATACAAAACAAGCATTGTTTCCAAAGTAACACTTCTTACTATGGCTAAGTTATTGAAAGGAACTATATTTTTACATTCAAATTTTAAAACCAGTCAAAATATAATTGTAGTCATTACCTGCTAACTTCTGGATGTAGTTCAGTCAGTCTCTTCATAATCTTGGTAAAGCTACGCAAATTCAATGTATTTGGAGGTATGAATTGAATAGGTATATCAGGTAATAATTTAGTAGATTCAATCTGTTTACAATTCTTCTTGACACCCTAAATAAACATTTTTAAAGTTTTCTTTAAATCAGCAACGATTACATACAGACAATCAAGTTTATTCTAAATTTAAAAATTACAAATAGTAAAACCAAATTCCTAAGAAATTTACTTTGATCTGGGATTACTGTTCTACCAAGTAGATTTCCTTGAGATATATTCAGGGACATGTATTTTAAAAATGCCAAACACATGATAAAATATATAAGGCTATGTCTAAAACAGCCTTTCTCAAACAGGATTCCTCACCTGACGCACAGAACACAAAAAACGATGACTCTCTTCTCAGTTTTCTCTCAGATAGGACATAACTAGCTCCATTCTAGATGCACAGGAGAGAGCTTAATTCATTACATACATGGTATCTTAGGCTTAGGGCATGAAGGCTTAATTCTTTTATCCAACTTGACAGAGAAAGACTGGTATACATGGTAATTATAAATATATATTTATCTCTTGTACCTAAATATTTAATGAACACAACTAAATGCTCACAATATGCTGTGGGGGAGGGGGGAGAAAATTAATGCTATAAAATAGAATCTCCATCACTTATATATCTTATAATCCAACTGAAGAGACAAAATTAAGATGATCAATTACTATTAACCATGCAAGTAGGCTATAAATTGTATGAAAGCACGGTAATCCCACAGAATTTCAAGAAAGGAAAAGCTGGTACTTTAAAGCCTAGATGAAAAGTCAAAACAAGATATATAAAATATCAGATCTGTCACATCCGAACATTACATTTTACTTACCTGCTTATTGTTTTATCTCCTTCATTACATTTAAGCTCTATAAGAGCACCGATTTTTGTCTGTTTTGTTCACTGCTACTTTCCCAGTGCTTATCACTGGTATACTGTTTGAATAATACAGTTGGTATACTGTTTGTTGAATAAATAATTTGGGGATACAATAGTTTAAGTAATAGATGAAACCACAGAGAGGATGAGTTTTCTAAGAAAGAGCTAAATTACTGGTAAATAACAAAAGCTACTATTTACTGAGTATATTCTCCACCTCAGGCGCTGTTCTAAGAAATTTTCTCTATTAAACTCATTTCAAGCTCACAACATTTCTGAGGTAGGAACTCTTATCCCCATTTTAAGATAAGGATGCTCAAACACAGAGGGCAGGTAACTTGCCCAATCACATGATGAGTAGGGAGCAAAGCCAGGTTATGAATCTGTTGTTCCTAACCATCACTACTTTACCTCTCATTATAGACAATAAATGTTTTCTAGATGAAGGAATACAATGAAAAAACATTGCGAATCTGCGAGAAAAGGTGACCAGAAGTTGCTAGAGAACTTTAAGACTACAGTTTAACAAAGGTGGCACTAAGAGCCGCCCCGCCCACGTACTCTAAAATAACACACTCCTGCCTCGCCCACGGTGCCGTTTATACCATGGAACCTTCCCTCTACCAACTCCACGGCCTACTGCCTCGGCTGACAGGACTAAGAGTTCTGTTACCTGAACCAGTGAACACCCAAGTCACAGGCTGGATCAGATCCCCTGTCTAAAGAATGTGGAATTGGAACATACAGCAAATGAGTTAGTCAAATGATGACAGGAGTTTGAACTGAAAAATACTGTAGAGTTAGAATTAAGCAAAATAAAGCCTAGTGGAGGAAGAGAGAAGCCACAAGCAGACAGAAAAACCCAGTGGGCAGAGAGAAGCAGGAGAACGGGGACCCAGGAATGCGGAGGTGAGTAGCTGTATGTGCCATCTGAGAGGAAGGGAGGAGCCACAGTTTCCAAATCTGCAGTTTAGGCCACCATGCAGCCCAGCTGTACTGTTTCCTTGCTTCCTGTTGTGGATTGAGGTTATGCACCAAAAAAACTCAAAACCAAAACAAACAAACAAAAAAACCCCCCAAAACTCCATCCTAAACACAAAGTGTCATTGAGATGAAAGGAAAAGAATTCCAGGAAACGAATGATCAGCATCAAATAGGCCAAGTGGTCAAAAAGAAGGCAGATGGGAAGACCAATAAAAAAGGTCACTAGTGACTACAGAAAGAGTAGTTTAAGTAAAGTTTTACAGACTGAAGTCAGATTATTAGGATGAAGAAAGAGAAATAAAGAAACCAAGACATTGGATATAAATTACTTGTTTGGCAAGACTGGCAATAAAAACACAGAACAAATATGGATGGTAACTTCCAAAGAATGGGAAGTCAAGTGAAATGTCAGGGTTAGGAAGAGTTGTACATGACTGCAAGCAGATAAAGGTCTGTGAGCAGAAATGGAGTCACTAATGATTGTGCAGAAATGAATGGGCTAACTGCAGGAATTATGAAAGGATGGGACAAAGGACACAGGTAGAAGAGATCCTTTTATTGTACTCCTCTTAAGGAAAAAAAAAACCTAGATTCATTTATTCAACAAATATTTAATCTTTCATTCATTTACTGAAAAGGAATTTTCTCTGATCTAT